>NC_138906.1:16765192-17965192 GCF_965231255.1 Vanellus vanellus
ATGCAGGTTGTCCACAGGGTATGGCTTAATGCAGGTGGTTTAGTCCATACAGAAAAAAAACCCACAAAATATTATCAACAGAAGATGAAAGATTGCTGCTTCAGGAAAAGTAGTGATGGGAGCAGGCTGTCTAAGCACTCGGCTAAAACTGCAAATACGCTTGTCCTCTCCTTGAGAGAGAAGGCAGTCCAAACTGATGAAAATGGTGCAGATTAAAATTGTGTACTTGGTGATATTGCTGGTTGAGTTTTCACTGAGTATTTTTTATTAACTTTTTCTATTTGTTTGCATGCAATCGCTCCCTATGGGGGATAGTCAGAAGTTTTCCATGAGTGAGTCTTGGGGAGTGGGTGTGGTAGGCTTATTGGCATTTGAATAGGATTAATAAGTCTATTGCTTGTTTTATTAGAGAAGGTAGTCAAATCAAGAGCACTGATTTTTATTTTTTTTAAAGGTTACCAAGAAGTAAATAAAAAAAAAAATCCTCAGGGAGAAGAAATAATTAAAATCTTATTTCTATTTAAGAAGTAATTTCCAGGAAATAATTCTTCACCAGTAATGGAAGAAGGCCAGGGCTGAGTGAACGAGCACAGACTACATTGATCCATATCATAAGGAAGAGGGAAGAAATAGAAACAAACCTGCTGTTGTTTTGTTCTGTTTGGATCGCTTTACGAACTGTGGGAGATAAAGCAAGTAGTAGGCTTCAGTAATCTACAAGAACGAGGCTCTAGGATAAAAATGTCCTGAGCAATTAGTGAGCTAGGCCTGTTAGTGCTGATCCAGGTCATGCAGTTCAATTCTGCTAAGAAAAAAAAAAAAAATTAAAAAATAGTCCCAATGCTGGAAGTACACCAGAGATGCAGAAGTAGAGCAACTTGACATGTTAGCCTCTTAGTGTGGTGGAGCTGGAACAAGAGTCGTTCAGAAAGATCACTGGGAAGGGGAAGGAGAGGTTTCCTTCTCACGGAAGCCTGCATACCTGATAGCAGTCTCTGGTAATTTGGACTCTGTGGGGTTCCCAAGTGTGCAGCAGCTATAAAGGGAGGGCAGCAATCAGGCTAATGAGTAACGAGTTTGTTCCTCACCATGAGGTGGCAGTCTGAAACAACGAAAAGTGAATGCTGGTTGGGATTTACGGAGCAGTGCTAGAAACTTAGCTGCAACTCTTCAGTGCAACTGGGGCTATTTTCAGCAGAGGTTAGTGAAAGGATATATTTTAGCATTGACTGTTCTTCCTCCCCCATGTTAGGTTAGTGGGATGTGCCACATCCTCAGGGACATCATCTGTTTACACATGCAACAGCAAAACCACCCACATCCTAAATTCTGTTAAAACCTTTATAGCCTCTCCTCTTGTCTGGTTTTAACACGTCTGCCGAAGGAATCGCACCCTGAAGACATTGAAAGGAAGAGGTATGTGTTTTCCCAGTGTAGAGAGCTCCTCTGTCAGAGCTGAAATTATTGCCGTGGTCAGGGATATAGGGAGTGATTTCCATTCTAGTTTATAAACTGTTTTTACCTGAGTCTAGATAATGGCTAGAACTGCCATTTAGGAGGTGGTGGTAACGAGCAAGTTGGGAAGAGGCTAAAAATCATAAAAGTGGGGCTTTGATGGAGTTACCAGAACAATATGTTGCTGGTTTAAAACAAGTTTTACAAACTTTTTCTGTTTCACAGTATAAGCATTTTCAAATGTTCGCATACAGAAGTCATCTATCCCGGTCATGTACTGCTGATCTGTGACTTTCTGCTCGTGGTGACAGGCAGGCAGTCTCCAGTCTTGCTGGAGTCTGATTATAGCCATTTGTTAAAAGGCATGTCCTCCTCAAATCTAGCGTAAGTGCAACTGATAATGCTGTTTACCTTTCTGGAGACGTAATTGCAAAGGTATTTGTGGGATGTAATTGCTTATCTCCCTGTAGTTGAGCCTGTCAGTAGTTAAGGAGTATTGTTAACGTTGCAGCACTTGCGTGTTTTTTCCACTAACGGGATGCAATGACTTAACAGTGGTAAAAAGACACCCTTTTTCTCTTGGTTCCACTGTGATCCCAGTTTTCCTGGTGTCTATTTAAGTGTTTAAGCAATTTGGTTCTGTGTATTCAGTCCTATTCAGCGCTAGTAGGCCTCCCCTGATCACAGCACTGGACAATAAAGACAAAGTATTTTGGTACCATTCAGCCAGAGATGATGCTTAGTGTGTTAGGTGTTCATTTTAAATCCCCATCTCATTTTGTTACACCCCTACTGTAAAAGCAGCTATGGGCTACAGCTTGCGTGGCTGATTTTATGCAGCAGTTGTCAGTGCCATAACCAGCATTTTTTGGATTCAGTAGAAGACAGGTTTGATAAGAGATGTGAGGCATTTACAACAATCGTCTTTCAACAACACTGTGTCTCAGGTCTTCAGGGATTATAACCCAGTGGTGCTGATACAGATAAAATGTTTTTCACTGAAGTCTGTAGACTTCCTATCCTTTCATTTGTGGTTTTCAGCCCATTGCCAGTGTAAATCAGTCTGTAGCTGTCCATAATGCTTGCCTAGTTGATGTTTCTCATCATAGTTTCCAGTCTTGAAAGACTATTTCATGAAGCAGGAAGTGTAGTGAGGCAGCCAAACCAGTTAACGGGGGCAAAAGTCATCTGTCTGCTAATGCCCTGGCACAAAGCTGTTGCCTTCTCTTGCTTCTGGGAGATGGTACTTCCAGGGATGTCCCAGTAAGGGTTTTATTCTTGAGATGCTTGGGGTATAATAAGCTTTAGTTTTCTATGTAGTGTGTTTGCTGTAAAGATACTTGCAAAAAAAGCAAACCTACATTAGTGCACAATTGTATTAAAGTATCAGAACCCCATAATCTTTTTGAAAGTGCAAGACTCAAAACTAAAAAAGCAGATTTTGCCTACGGTGGCTCATAGAACAAAAATACAGAGTTTACAGATTCTTCACAGGTCAGGTACCATTGTACAGAAAATCAGTAATGTACCAGGAATTTGGTGTCCCTTCCAGCTGTAACCTGTCACTAACTTGACCCTCAACCACTGTTCCAATGAGTATTTTCTGCTTGTGGGTACTCGCTCAGCAAACCATCACCATCCTTGAGATGCTTCCTTGAGACAAGAGTCACCTTTAGCATCAGAGATAGGGTGGAAGGGCAGCAGGTAACAATAGGTGCAAATAACACAAAAGAAACTTCCAGTGACCCAGCTCTTAGACAACGTTCCTATTTTCTTACCGCTTCCCAGAGAGATACAGACTAATCCTGCTTCAGCGAGTCGCTCCTCTGACCGGTTTGCCTGCAGGCAGGCTGCCTTCGGCCTTCTGGAAAGCCCACGGCACTGTCAGCGCCAATACTCTCCAAAAGTTTCCCAGTGTGGCCTTGAATAATCCATTTGTTCCCCTCAGGAACAACATGCGTAGCGTGTGTCGGATTATTCGTGATCAGCTTTAATCAAGCTTTAAGATAAAGCGATACTTAGAATTGTAGGCTTGAAAAACGGAACGAAGTTACAACCTAAGGCAGCGACAGCATGCATTGTTAGAAGCCTATTTACAGCTTCTTGGGGGCTGCTTGTGTCTTGGCTGAGTTGGCGTTGTGACCTGGCCCCACAGAAACCGTCCCCAGTGCATATTTGGCCTGAAATCTCCCTAATTTTGCACCTCTCCGGCTCCACTTGGAAGCCTGACGGCTGGTTGTCCCTCCAAGCGGCCTCTCCAGCCAGGCCCGGCCTTCTCCCTCCTCCCCTGCCTGCCCTGGTGCTGAGACATCACCACGTAAAGCGGGGACGCTTTGTGTTTTCCCTACTGACTATTGCTTTTCTGATCAATGTGTGTCATTTCTTAAAGACTCTCGACTTCAGCTTAGTTTGTCATCAGGAGCGGTTTGTGAACGGCTCTATAGCTTAGCTCGCCGAAAGAAAGGAGGCAAGAAGGGTCGGGAGATGTAACAGGAAAGCTGCAAACATTCCTCTACAGGGGTGTTAGGAAAGAGAATCGTGAGCTCACAGTTCACGACAAACCCGTTTTTAGAAAGATTTCCCTCCATACAGTCCGAGCGCACCGCCCAGGGTTCCTGCCAAACCCCGGCAGCACATACACATGTCAGGAGCAGCAGCAGCGTGTCTGACGCAGCAAAATGGCGGGCCTGGCTTGCACTTGCAGCGATGGGACATGGGCTGTAATGAAGATCGGCACTCATTTTCTGTGATTTTATTCGTGTGAGTAAAAGCACTAATGTGCTTCTTTCGCAGGTAGCCGTAAGGGCTCTGTGACAGAGTTTGGCGCTGGTTCAGCTGCTGCCGGAGCACTGCAGCCACCATCCCCAGGGAGCAGTGCTGCGCTATGAAGGACTCGGAGAAGAGCTGTGAGAGTATCCGAAAGACTGAACCATACCTGATGGTGAGAGAGCCTCAGAGCTGTTTCATTCAATGTGCTACAAGACTTGAGCACATCTCCAAGTGCCTACAAGGAGAGCAGTGGCAGGACAATAAAAGGCCCTACAAGCTACCAGAAAAATATATGATTTACCAGGTATGATCATTTATGATTAGAATTACCAAAAGTTTGGTGGACTGTGGTTCCTAGAAATGTTTAAATCAGGTTCCTCCAAAGAAGCCATGGATTAGGTTCAAAAAGATTCGAGGGCAGTCCGGCAGCATGCACAGCACAGCAGATCCTGGTGCCCAGTGACAGGACCAGGGGCAATGGGCACACACTGGAACACAGGAGGTTCCCTCTGGTCAGGAAACACTTTTTCACTGTTGAGGGTGACTAAGCACTAGCACGGGGTGTCCAGGGAGGTTGTGAAGTCTCCATCCTTGGAGATCTACGTGATCCTAGGCAACCTGCCCTGAGGGTTGGACCAGATGACCTCCAGAGGTCTCTTCCAACCTCAGTCATTCTGTGATCTCTCCTGGCTTCAGGACCGACTGACAGAACTCAGAGTAGGTGTCCTGGTTTGAGGTAAAACAGGACCAATTTTGTCCAGTAACTTTGCTTCTTAGCTAGGCCTCTTCTAACTACTGAAATTTAACAGCATATTGTGCAGGCTCTGTTTGCTCTTAGAGCATCTGTCGGTCCCATCTGGGGTGCCCCACGTCCCCAGTGGTCAATTCGGCTTAAACCGTGACAGTAGGTCATCGTTCCCTACTCAGTTGCTTTAATTTCTTATTTTTGTAAAATCAGCAGCAGTGCTGATTCCCAGCATACTAACACGAGTAGCTGATAGCAGGATTTCATTCGGAATAGGTTCCAGTCCAGCTGCTGATTACCTTCCAGAAATCACTATTCCAGTCACATGCTGCTAGTGGTTAAAGCTTGAACACATTCTGAATAATTGTTGGTGAATCCAGGGCACTTTACAGACAAGTTAATATTATCTAATTACAATTATCCCACATGCACCTGGTGCTGAGCTTTAGCAATCAAAACGATGGTCTCATTTTCTGTAAACATTCCTTATATAGCTAATGTAGTATGAAATTATTTTGTGCAACAAAAAAATCATGTGTCAGCTATGCTAGAAAAGCAGAAGAAAATTATACCAGGGTGTTGCCTACACTGACATTGTACATGGATTTTGTTTGCCACATATAACTAATTTCTTAGAAAATTAATGTGTATGTCTGAAAAATAAACTAGATCTTACACTGAGTAAAGACTGAGGTTAAAAATTAATTACTTTGAAAACAACACTATCAACACCAGCTTCTTCAGCACATTTCTGACTTAAATACTCAGAAATCTGAGGTCTTAAGATCTTTTTATGGGTTTACTTTGTGTTTGTAAGGTTGATCTTGGCTACAAACCCTCTCATATCAAACCTGGTTAAAAGTTAAATATGGTTTGAGGCCAGCGCAGACTGCAAATGTACCTTTGCTGATACCAATCCTAATTTTGTCTCATTTCAGAAAGTTCTTCAGAGCTTAAGGATTCCCCATGTTTAAAATGCCATTTTGCTGAGCACTGGGGTAGGAAGGTAGTCCTGGTCCGAGGTCAGTGGTCAGTGGGAGCAGAGTCGTGCGGAGGCAGAGGGGCAGGAGCAGCTATTTGTCAAAGGAACAAACCCATGTCCCAGTGGAAGGGATTTTACTGCGTTTGAATTCACTAAGAACTGAAGCCAGGAGCAGCTTTCAGAATCAAAAGCCAATCCCTTGGCCTTGAACTCTAGCTGCTCATGGAGACAAGATATGACTTCTAAGGAGGGACAAACCTTGCTAGATTACAGCTCCCTGTTAACTCCGGGGCTCACCCTTCAAATCAAATCAATCAAATCAAACAGCATGATGTTGGAATGTCCCTGCTTAGAGAGACCAAGGAACCACGGTTACTTTCGAAGAGTGTGCACACAGACTGGCTTCCAGGGGTTCTTCTGAATGCATCTCTCTCACAGCCTACAGCCTTCCCTCCGAGCCATGGAGGTTCCTACATCCAGTTATGTTGTTTACAAACAAACAAAACAGGTAACTGTCACCCTGTCTCCTCTGTTTAATATTGTGACTGATCTATGCAGAACATACAGCTTGCATAAAATGAAGAACTGGACTGAAGTAAATGAGAGCTATGAATGGGAGCCAGGATCTTCTGAGCTTCAGTTGAGGGCATCGGGAGATTTCCCTTTATAGTGCTGGATTAGTCCCTCACCTCTGCTACGTTTCCTCTTTCAGTGAAGTGAATGCAGTGGCATTGCTCACAGGAGAAAAAGAACTGATGTTAAACCTGGAAGATGGTGTTGAAACTTAGAAAGTGCTCCAGGTTTCAAGCACTAAAGATCTTATTGATTTCACTGTGTGGGTACACTGTAACGAAGTCAGTGTTGATTTGCAAGAGTGAATTATACTATAAAAGTAGCATAGCAGTGAGGTAGAAAAACTGGAGCCACCCTCCCGTGAACACCAAACCCTTGTCTGGCCTTGGCAGCTCTCATCCCTCTGCCTTTCAGTGCACAATCACCGTGTAAGCAATGGAGAAACCTCATCATTTTGAACTTCAAAAATGACAGCAGTCCTTGTTTACAGTTACACCCAGCGACCATTGTGCACAGGAAGAGCGTGATTATAAAAATACAGTTAGGACAAGTCTTACGAGTCTTCCCCACCTGACTGTAGCAGGATACATGTTGCCCTCGTTGGATTCGATAAAAGGCAGTGATGCCCCTGCAGCGATACAGAGCAGGCCATACCTTTTGAAAGTTTGTGCAGACTAGAGCTGTCACTTGTGTGGGCAGAGTCAGGGTCATGGGAGCTCTGATGAGCCTCTCTAGATTCTTGTAGGACCTGGAGCCTCAAAAGAGAATTCCCCGGGAAGGCAAGGGTGGCTGCCCTCAGGCGTTTCTCCTGACACTGTATTTACGCACTTGAATCTCTTCTGCAGTGCCTGTCTGAGCAGGCACTAACCACCCTCCTCCCCTCTCTGAGCCTCCTGGGGGTGCTGGCTGAGGCGGTGGATGGCTCAGGCGTCACTCCACCCTGTACAGCCATGAGAAGGACAGGCTCTGAGTGTGCCTACAGGTGCAGGTGATGTAGAAGAGGATGCGGGATGTGGCCTGAGCGTCCGTGATAGCGGCATCACAGAGGGATGTCCATCTACAGCCTGAGTACATACATCCCACAATGATACATCCCACAAATGACAGCTGCTGGTAAGTAATGCTTCTTTGCTCCACGGATCAGGGGAGTCCGTCTCTGCGCTAACAAGCTCTCACACCAAATTCAAAGCCCTCAGTTTTGAAGACTTGAGGCTACATTGCAGCAGACAGCTGTAAGTGCAGAGCAAAAAGCACTTATTTTGTCTGAAAACACACATACAGTCAGCAAAAGGACAGTTCTGGATCAGATGAAAGTAGATCCAACTTGGGAGGCAGGGCAGTATTTAATCATCAAAACTAGAGCAGAAGACATAATCTCATAGTGTTTCAATCAATCTGAGACACACATTAAAGGAAATGGCTGCAGTGAATCCCCCCATTTCTGGCTGACACTTCTGTAGTGCATTTGGATTTTTCTAGTACCTCCTCCAAAGGCAACATATAGTTTTGCAATATTTTTAAGTAGCATCAAGGACATAATGTTCCAGTTCCGCATCCCTGATGTATCAATTAACTTGAGTGACTTGGAAAGCTTACCTTGAAGTTATGCACATAATGTTGACATTAAAAAAGAAAATGCTGCCAACATTTGTTGAAGTGCCAAAATGAAAGTGCTCTGTTCAGGCTCACCCCAGCCACCTCATTGTTCCCATCCTATCTCACAGGATAATCAGAAAGTGTCTGGACGATTCTCCACCCTTTCCTCATTTTCTCTTCAGGGAAGCATGAGATCAGCAGCTTTCTCCTTTTGTTCATTTTTGTCCTTTGCATGGCTGCTATTTGTTTTGATTTATTAGAATTTACTTTTTGTTATTTTTATTATTATATTATTTTTGTTATTATAATATATTATTATTTTTAACAGAAAAAAAACTGGGGGTATAATGCAGAGATACCTGCAGCCTAGGAAAGCGGTCTCTTGAGACACCCAATAGCCAGGTCTATTCTACAGAATCATTTAGAAAGCTTAACTTTTAGGTTTCTGCTCTGAATTGCCCTATAGAAATTTTCTCCTGACTGTAAAGGCAGCACAGGGAGATTAACCTGGCTGGGCTAAAGAAAGCCTTTGTGAATACCACTGTAGTGATTAGCAGGTTTATAATTGCTAACTTGGTATTCCAGTAGTTAGTGATGTCTCTGGAAGTAGGAGGTGTTAGTGGTATAGAAATGTTTACATATAGCTCCCAGCTAGCTAGTAAACATTCAGAGACCCAAGTCTATTAGTGAAAGGAAATAATTCCCTGTTTATAACATATAAATGTCAGGAACACATAGAAGCAACCAAAAGCAAGAATTCTGTGGTCTGCAAGATTTAAGAGATATTTTAACAAAATAGGAAGCACAGTCTGGATAACTACATCATTAGTTACTCACTGTAACTAGTGGGACTGTTACCTATTTTAGAGAGTTTGGTCATCATTCCAAATCAACTTCTTTTAATCTGTAAAGTTTTTGGCAATGTCAGATGACAAACCACATATATCTTATATTTATTTCCTCATGTGAAATCAGGAATTATATCTTTAGCTATCAAAACCACAAGTACTAGCCATAAAAAAAAACCCAAACCTTGTTGGTGCAGAAGAATTCCTTTTGGTAAAACCTCCTGTGCTTTACTCATGCTAATTCTGATGTCTCAGTTATCAATCCCTTCCTTTCCCAGCTGTATAGCAAATGGGCTAATGTCAGAAACTAAATAGGATAAGAGCTTCTGGCCACAAGCTAATTCACACTGTTGAAGGCGAGAGAGTCCAACAAGTAAAGTGCCTGCGGTGAGGCATGGGTAGCCACTGTTCAGGTAGTACAATGTGTGCTTTTAACTGCTGGCAGGATAACAAAATGAAACAACTTGAGGTCAAATCCATCCCCAGTCATAAATACCAGGCATTGACTTTAACAACACTTCTGCGGTACATCTAATGGCAGAATGACATAGAGGGTGATATTTCCATTATGATTCATTTTTTCAGCCTCGGAGGTATCTGTCGTTGCTACCCTGTATTGCCTCATTTCACGGATTCCCATTATTTTTTATCTTATTTCCAGCCATTCTCTGGAGAGTCATTTTTATTATTTTCTCAAAACTGCTAAGGAATACAGTCCATATATGCAGAGTAGTCGGAAGAGGTTAGCAAAAATGACAAATTTCCAACTGTGAAACTTTTCTGTGTTCATCTTTTCATCTGTACTTGGTTCTGCTGTACCAGTTGGCTTCCATTCTCCCCATTTTATACTACTTCCTTCCCTCCCTGGGAGACAGCCACCCTCCACATGGGGATTTAAGCAGAAAGGGAAACAAGGCAAGCTTCCCACCCTCCGGTTGTACCGAGGATTCCTGTGATGAGTGGGGAAGTTGTGTTCTCTACAGCAGTGCCTCGGACTCGCTCTCTCTGGGTTTAGTGGATTTCAGTTGCATGCCAGGAGGGATTACCCTAATCTTCAGGTACATGTAGCAGAGGTAATTCACCTTTAAATCCATATTTAGCAAAAGCCTTTCAACACACCTCTGTAACGCAGCTGAATACCTTTAGCATTTTAATACCAAATACTATAGTGGGTAAAGAATAGAAGTACACTGGAGTTTAGAGCCCAGACATTATGCGTGGTACCGATTTCTGTCTGTATGTCACTGCCCCAAATTGTGTATGGCTTACAGAGAGGAACCGTGACCAAAAGGGTCAAGCAATAAGGAATAAAATAGTAGCCTTTAGATAAAAGTTTATTTAGTATACTATGATTGCATCAAAACAGTCTCATAGAAAATAAGCCTTACTAGAGAAAAGAATAAGAGGCATGCTTTACCTCTGTGAAAATTCTCCCCAACCTTATATACTCGAAGGAGGCCCGAAGGAAGCCGGGTAACATGATAAAGAACATGAACTGTTGGTATAAAAAAAAAAAAAAGCATCAGCATCTATTGCGATATGACTTCTACTGAATTCATGGTGTGCTCTGCACGAGTTTCTGATGGATCTTCACCTTCCTTTAGACATTTACACTATCTGTTCTGAAACTAGTAGATTAGAAGCTCTATATAACCCTTCTGGTCAATATTTCTTCCTTTGATTATTTTCCCACATAAATGTTCATTGAATATAATGTGGCCATAAGATTTATGGAACATCACTCAGATGCACAGTACCTGATTGATTTAATGTGCATAAATTAGTAATTATGTCAAATTAGGGCCAGATTTTCAAATTCTAGATCCAGTTTATATGTGGTTATCTAGCAAAGCAAATTAGGCCTTTATATGTCTAAGCATCTAATTTGCATGTGTAATCAAATATGTAAATATTCATGGCATCAAATGCATTTCCTTTCTCATTCTGATATATGGAAGACTGAATTGCTCCTGGTAGAAAATTCCACCCTTCATTTTGGTCGTTTAAACACCCCTAGGGCAATTGTACCACACCGCAGCTTGATATTAACCTGTTGTATTTTAACCTTACCCAGCACTTCCAAATACGTGATCTCTGCTTGGTTCCCTGCAACTTCAACCATTCGAAGGGATGTTTCTCACGGTAACTGTCCGTCACGGAGCACAGTTTCTAAACACATTAGTACAGCTCAACACATTCTCCTCAGCCGGTGGCTGAAGAGGAGCTGCTGTGGTCCTCACCCCAGACTGGAAAGCAAAGCAGGCTGCTGTAGTTATCTGTGGCCCAAATCAGAGGATGCACAGGGCAGCCAAGGGATGAGATGGGATGTTTTTGTGATCAAGGCTATCGAAAACCTCTCTGGAGAACTGGATCCTGTCATCACGTTTGCCACATCCTTCCTTTGTCTGCGATTCAGTTTTGGGCCCCTCACTACAAGAAGGACATTGAGGTGTTGGAGCGTGTCCAGAGAAGGGCTACAAAGCTGGTGAAGGGTCTGGAGGACAAACCTTATGAGGAATGACTGAGGGATCTGGGGTTGTTTAGCCTGGAGAAGAGGAGGCTGAGGGGAGACCTTATCACCCTCTACAACTACCTGAAAGGAGGTTTTAGAGAGATGGGAGCTGACCTCTTCTCCCTGGCGACAAGTGATAGGACAAGAGGAAATGGGTTCAAGTTATGTCAGGGCAGGTTTAGATTAGATGTTAGGAAGCATTTTTTCACTGAAAGGGTTATTAAACATTGGAATAAGCTGCCCAGAGAGGTGGTGGATTCACCATCCCTGGAGGTGTTTAAGAAAAGGGTAGATGAGCTGCTTAGGGACATGGTTTAGGAGTGGTGGTGTTTTTATCAGGGTAGGTTAATGGTTGGACTTGATGATCTTAAAGGTCCCTTCCAACCTCACTGATTCTATGATTCTATGATTCAAGCCATTTAAAACAAACGTTTCAGATGTGTGGACAAGGTCCATATTTCAAAGGCTAATTTGAACCCAGGGAGTCTCTTCCAGCAGCCTCTATGGTCACTAGAGAAGGACAGACTCCTCCAGAGGTGGTCTGAAATCTCAAGTTAGAAACTGCTCCAACCAGTGCTTCTCAGTGTGGATTGTTCAATATCTAAATGTGATCTGCAAAATAAATGAAATTAAGTTTTAATTCACAGATATCTTCAAACGCGTGAGCACACAAACCACGGGAGGGGACATTCAGAGTTTGGCTCCAGTTTTATTAGCTGGAGGTGACAGCCTATGTCAGCACTAGGTAACACAGATATTCCTGAAAAGCTACCTGAGGGGCCTCCAACTTTTTAAAAAAGTGACAAACATTATCTGTAGGACCCCATCCATTAGGATAAAATTAACTTTTATGGGTCTTTGTAATTATATACTCTTTATTGTTTGAGTGTCTGATTTAGGACTTCAGCATCTTATCTACAGAGTTTTAAATATTCACAACTACATCAAGGGGAGCAGCACTTTAAATGAGATCTAAAAATCATACAAATAAATACGAATAGTATATATTGCACATAGAAAACCATATTTGATGTCAAGAACTCTGAAAAAACTGTTTTTCAGATGGGGCTCTGCAAATTAGAAGACGCTTAATTATCTCTTCACCATCTGCCCCCGGGTAATACTCATCTCTTAGGATTTGTGATGCTGCAAATAAAATATTCCCTGTGGCTTCTCAAGCAACAAAATGCAGTGTACAACACTTGAATGTGACTTTTGCTGACTCCCTCTTGCAGAAGGACCGGGTGAAGCATCGCGCTCTCTGCTTATTTAGAGCTGCAGATCAGCGCATTCTAGGGACAGACCCAGTTATAACTTAAAACAGTATTTCCAAAAAAGAAATGCAAACAGATGTGGAATGAGAAAAGACAACAAGAAGCAAGGTGGGCGCAGGGGCAAAGTCTGAAAGCAAAATGGACTTCAAGCCCAAGAGGCTGAGGAGAGTCCCATAGGCGTCCACCTCCTCCAGCCCAGCCTCGGCAGCAGGGAAAGGGGGAGCAAACAAAGGGTTGGCATCCCTATCCCCCTCTTGCTGAGCACAGGGGATAGGCATTGATTGCTGGCACCACCATGGGAATATCAGCTCCCACAGATGTGCAGGGTAGTGCCGAGGAGCTTCTCCCTGCTCCCTGTTAGTATCTTCTTATTATTCTTAGTAATACTTGCTGTCCACTTAGGAAAAAAAGCGCCTTACTACCCTCCCTTACCCATTTATCTGTCTGTTAGTCCCCTGTAATAGCAAATGTTCCCAGTCCTGAAATTGCTCCATCACTGCTTTTAATTTGGCCTCGTCTTCTATTGTGTTGTGCCTAAATCACAGTTGAATAATTGGTCTCAGTACCGAGCACGAAAAACAGAATCTTATGGAAAGCAAATTAATGCATCCATCCACTACTGCAGGTACAGTCCGCTAATGAATTTATGGACTAGAAATTCATGTTTTTGTAGCTAACCTTAACCAGCAACATACAGGTTCATTAAAGAACAGGACATAAATTCAGCTTTTTTATGCAGATGAGTCTGTAACTTTGAACAAATTACTTCCAAAACTAATTCCTTTGAATGCAAAAGTGAAATGTAACTGAAAAAACATTCAGAAAACAAGATATATTTTAATTGTCAAATTAGTAAGCCAATATTTAGTATTTTAAGCTTAGTGGGCTGATACTGCTCTTATAGAGATCTATAAAATTATTAAATTAATTTGGTGAAGTTGCATCAGCTCAGAAACTAAAAGTTTCCATACAAGTTTAGATATTTTAAAACAAGCAAACAAAAAGTTTACAATACTAATGATAATATAATTTCTCAGCTATTTTAACAAGGAGTATGCTTTGTTTGGATGAGGGCTATCTCTGTCACATGCATCTGACAGCACAATGTGCAAAGGAAACACTGAGCTGATGGCGGGGTTCACTTTCATTTAAGGGAAAGCTGGGTAGGTCTCTTCAGTGGGTGACCATAAAGCACACTGAAAAACTCAGGGTCCCTTGTCTTCCCTTAAGTCCTCACAAGATAAACATACAGTCTTAGGCGATAACGCATTCACTAGGTCTCAGTCGGTAAGTACCAGTTACGATGGGAACGTCTGTAGTGCCCCCGGAAAGGGAAGGGTTAACTGTGGAACTGAATGGAAGGCCCCACAGTGGTGCTTCTGGCTGCAGAGAAGTCAAAAGCTGCTTGGAGGCAAAAGAGAGGATTTCTCAATCACTGGACCAAAACCTCTCTGGTCACTGTCACTGAAGCTAATTTCCCGTACTGCTTACAGCAACGTGGTTTTTACGGGAACTTCAGATGGGAGTCCTAGCGCCTATCCATCTGCAAAGCAGACCTTTCAAAACACTGATTGTAAATAATCTTGGTAAGATTTTAAAGCAAGTTTCACTGAATATATTATCTAAAATCTTAACAGTCTGGCCCTGACTGATGCAAGCGAACAGAACCACCTTTGTTAGGGAAATTTAATTCTGTACAAGGCATGAACAGAAGGTCCAGGGGTCAGAACAAAACTTGGTGCCCAAGAAAGGGGTTAGTCTCCATGCAAGTCTGAGATGATGTGGCACACACAAATGGACCAGGATCGTGGTTTCATCATGGCAGTACAGAAATTTGGTGCATTAGGTTACCACTCTCTGCAGATGCCAACCACCACACTGCCAACCGTACCCCGGCATTGCAGCATAAGATTACAGGGTCCAGTTTCTTGAGAGCGTGTTAGAAATTGTGCTTTCTAAATCTGCCTTCTGTTTTATTAAGTTTCTGTGATAAACTCAGCTTTCATCATCAAAGAATTTAAGCTGAAAAAAGAAATAATTGGTTTAATGTGTTTGATTGTATAATTGAGACTATGGGTAAAATGGGATCAAATCACCTAAAGAAGTGCACTTCCGTGTTCAATAATATTTTCTAAGCATAAACATGGCATCACCTTAGAAGCAATATTAGTTTTAGAGATGTGTATTTCATAAGGCTTGAAAGATTGCATTCTATTCATAATTGTGCATTGTGGTGTGGTAATCCTCTTTCTTAAAGTATGCTTATACACAGGTAAAGTAAACCAGCCACATCAAAAATCAGACTAGAGATAATATAGCATAGCTAGATCTGAAGTTTGGCATCTCTTGTGAGTTCAAAGCTTGTTTTATTCCTTAGACTATTTGTTTTGTGGTCCACTAATGTCATCAGTAGAGCAGGCATAACTTTCAGTTTCAAAAAATGCCCGATTTAATGCTTAAAACTTTTGGATCTTTACTGTAGGTATAGCTGTTGCTTTAGTGTAGGAGAATGCCCCACAGAGTTGGAAACAGCGATGTGTTTTGGTATTTTGTCGGCAATATGGTCGAAATGAAGAATTTCAGAAGAAAAACTTCCCCAGTTTTGTTTGACTCAACATTTTGCTTGTGCTCTATAGAGAATCAGTGTCATTTGTATCTTGGGAAGTAAAGCATATGCTAAAGCTCAGGAAGGGCATTAAAGTGTGCCCATCAAGAAATCATACATTCCACTCTTTATTTCCATAAACAGCCTCCCTATTTGTGTGAGCTGGCAGGAGGGGACCGATGCAACAGCAAATGCTTCTGCATGTTTGTGTGGGTAAGCGCTAGCATAGCCTCGATGGCCACGATGACCACTGCCTCTCAGGGGCACAGCTGGCAAAGGAAAGAGTGCAGAGTCCTTTCTGCAGAAGGTTTGTGTCACCGCATGCAGGCTGGGGAGAGAAGGTTGGAGGAGAAGATTGCCCCAGGATGAGGAGATGGATGTGGGTAAACACTGAGCAAACCTTGAGAATGAAAATTAACAGCCACTGTTGCAGTTTCTTTGGTGCCGATGGTCTTCCTGCTGGAGCTCAGCCTTCGGCAAGCTGCTGGGATAAGCACTTTGTCAGACTGCTCGTCTTGGTGCTTTGGAGCAATGCCTGCCTGTGGCTGGTGAAGGCAATCAGATTCCATCAGCCAAACCCACTTTCAGGCGTTTTTATATCTAATACATCAAACTGTTTGTCCTTGTTTCTCTCCTGGTGTATGGTTCACAGATCTGTCCTCCCGAGCTGCTCACCAGTCACTGACTCTTTGTTCCCTGCCATTCCTCTAGATTTGTCCGCTGGTCCAGGTTACCTATTGTGCTACTGCTTTACTTTGTTGTTTCTCTTGACATAGACAAAATTGGTACAGCTAAGGGGTCTGGTTTAAAGACTTCTGAAGGCTCTAAAGTGTTGCAATAGGGTACAGAGACTTGCCTTGAGGACATTTGTCTGCTTGCAGCACAGGCCAGAGCTTAACAACGGACATCTTTTAGCTGTTTGGTAGCATAAAAATGCACAGCTGGTCTCAAGCCAGGTCCTGACAGACATGGATCATCATTATCATTAAACCAATCACCACAACTTCAATTAATTTGGACCTCTGTAAGCATACATATGAGGTTTGGTATGTGACACAATCTCAGTACTGAAAAAAATAACAAAAATGTGCTTCAATGCTCTGCATTGAAGAAAAGCTTTTCAACAGAGCCAACACAGGATGTAACAGCTCCCTTTCAATGGTAATCTGCGTTTTCATTTCCCACCTGAGATTTAGTGGTATTAAAGTGATCCTGCACCTTTGAATCAAGCAGGTATAGGAAAAAAATTGTTTTACATAAGTTAAGGCACCAAAAAGATGGCTTAGATGATGCACTGAATCCAGCTATGTAATTACCTTCTTGCTGATGGCCTCAAAAAAACCTTCCCACAGAGTAAGTCAAGTGATGACAAACAAGATTTCTCAGGGACATAGTGCCTTCTTTCATTCTTTGTAAATCAGAGTGACAAGAGAATAATATGGAGTTTTTTTCTCCATAGAGAAAAAGTTACGTTCTCAGGAGAGATCCACAGAAAGAGGAAAGCCACAAGACTAAGCAGTAAGGAAAAACACATGCACAAAACTTCTTCCTAATATTAAAGTACCAGAAACCAAAAAAAATTAATTGGGATGAGGACCCACTTTGCATATGACAGTCTATGCTGAATTTGTAATGAAAACAGGAGAAATCTTGCTAACACTTGGGCACCTTACACTGCTGCCGATGATGAGAATACCAGTGTAGGCCATGCTCAAAGAATGTGAATGTCTGTGTCAAATGTTGTACAAAGAATGGTGTCTCAGCAGCAAGAACAATTTGGTTGGAGGTGCTGTATGTCTTCAGATCCTGCCTTTTCTGACAAGACTTCTACATTTAACCTGGAAGCTTCAGGGACACGTCCCATAATCCGTCTTTCTATAATTCATCCAGCTCTGCCGGATGAGCTGAACAAACAGCCTTCAATGATGAGATTATTGCTATAAAAACACCATTAAAATTGCACTCACTAATGTATGGAAACCCGTCAAGGCTTCACGCCTTATTGGATACAGACTATTTCAATATAAAATATGACACAATGTATGGCCTCTTTCTCAATTGCTGCAGAGTTTTGTGGATACTGGTAAAATTTACCTTTCAGTTATGCTTGGTGTAATAGACATTATGATGAAAACATTTGACTTGGATTAGATGCAAAAGATAACCCAGCTGGTAACTTTCCATCTTGTCAGGAATGTTAACCCCATCCCCTGAAATAAATTGCTTGTTCAGTTTCATATGTCTGCTGGGGCTGAACACCCTGCTACGGTAAGATGGAAAAAGACAGATTCATCAGCAACCACAGAGACCAGGCCCAGAAATAATTGGGCAGAGATTAGGCCTTGAGTTGGCACAGCGCCTGGAAGTGAATTACATCCATGCCACTGGACTTAGTGGCCTTTCTTGTATGGCCCTTGCTATATATTCCTACAGTGACTTAGCATCTAGCTCCATTTATATACTTTTTTCCTCAAATATCTTCAAAATAGCAATACCTTAACTATTAGAAGATTTCTAGTGATGACGTGTTTGGCACCCAGAAGCCTCATCTCTCTAAAATAGTTTGGCTTTTATGCCTCTCTTCCTTAGTCACTTTGGATTCATTTTGCTGTTCTTTATCCCTCCCACTCCCTCTCCTGGTACAAATTTCTACCAGTTCACTGTGAACGTGACTGTTTGGCCAGCTCTCAGGCTTGAGAAGACTTCAGTGAAAGTACATGAAAGGGAATTCTACTCAGAAGAGTAGAAAGATTATGAGAAAAAATATTCAGAACAGAACTCTGATGTTCTTCCAGAAGACTGACTTTATGCAGGTCGGCAATGGCGCTCCACTGTTTGATAGCAGCTGTCACTCCATGGTAAGAAGAGGATTGCTCCCCACCGAGGGCTGTACCGCAAACCTTCGTGAGTTGTCATGCCCTTTGTAGAACCGAGGGATATCAGGACACTTCAACAGAGGAGCTATTGCATGGGATAGCAGCATTGAACTCTGTAACTTAGTATTTGTTCAGAAAGCACAGCCGTCTTACTAGTAATAGCCAGCACTAAATCAGGCTGTTTTCAGCACTGGTGAAGTATCTCGAGTACTTTTTTTTTTTTATCTTCAGCTTGAGGGCTTTTATTCAGGATGTGGCAAATGGGATCACTGTGACCTCAGCTCAGCTCCATCTGCTGATAGAGACATTATTTTTGGCTGTAGTGTCACTATTGCTTTAAATAATTTAGACTGAAAACCTTCAGGATGAATTTCACAGAGAGATGTCTGCAATAGAAATCATAATGTTTCCTGTAGCATCCTGCTCTGGGACAGTGTCTAGAAGGAAGGTGAAAACCTGAGCTCAGCGCTCCCTCCCTCCTGCATCTAAGGAGAGGCTGTGTGCAGCTTCTTGAGAAACTCGGCTCCTGTCTGCAATGCAGCATGGGTTTCTGTGCTAACTTCAGATTAGCCGGCTGGGACCTCACTAGAAATCCAGCTTTGGTGCGTGGATCTCAGCAGGTGGGCTTGTTCCGTCACACTGGCTGTTCTGCTGCTCTGATGTGAGACACAAAGCGGTTTCAAGCTACTGAGGGTGTGTGCCCAGGGGAGAGAAAGGCAGAGAAAGGAGGCAGGACAGCACAGAGATGCAAAGTTTACAGGAACCAGACCAGGGCTCTTTAAATCTGCTTCCTGCTTCACTTAACTTGCAATTTACACCTTGCATTTGAAGAATAGATCTCACCATATACTCCCATTGGTTCAGTCTTTAGGCTGAACTCAAGCAATCAAAAAGAAAAAAAACATGACAGTCTGAAAACAAATAAAAACCCCACAGATTGTGCCTTTTGGCTCTGAGGCAGTCAAGCATACACTCGGCAGCCTTCCAAAGACCTGAGGCATGCTTCTTAGCAAGAAAATTCCAGAAAGTAGAAATTCCCACATAACTGTCAGACTCCAAGAATCATGGGTTGGAAAAAAAAAAACAACTGGTGTTGCAAATCTTGCTGTAAACTGGGGGCAGCTGATAACATTCACATCACAGGAACCAGGGACCCTGTTGAGCCTGGATTGTTTTGCTTACTCGTGCTACGGACAATGACCACTACAGCCAATGCCTAACCCATCTCCATCCATTCAAAATACAACATGACTGCTGTGATAAGTCAGTTATGGTGGGTTTCTGTGTCAGTTTATAGATAGGTCTCTTGAAAGACAGCTGCTTTTGGCTTTTGGACAACAGCCAGCACCCACTGAAAGAACTGTACAAACAGTTTCTTAGTCAAATGGCTTAGGAGGTTGCCCATCCTGGTCTCGGTGCACATTGCCATTATCACCGAATGCACAACCACATTGGCAGCATAACTCGGTTTCAAGAGAAAAAGACTGAAAGGCTATGGACACCAAATTCACATCCCACCCTTGGAAATTATTTCTGCCTACCAAAGCTGGAAATAAAAGTCGTGAAGTGCATTGATGAAGAAGGCTGCACAGCTGCTACCCATATTAAACGTTTCAGTGGAGGAAACCTCACTCTATAAAAGTCACTTATGCCCTAAGCAGCTTTTTCAATGAGGAATTCTCACAGAAATTTCTGGAGAGTTAAAAATAACCTTGGTTAAGGCGAGGTATATATGTTTATTGAAAGTAATTCTAGATCCACTGAAATTACTCGCAAATTTTCGTTGATTTCAATAGGATGGGATCTTGACCGCTTTTGGTGGAGAGGAGATGAACTCCATAGGATGGCAAGTCATTTAACTTTTGATATAGTTTAGTGCAGGAATTTGAAGAAGGGCATCCTTCCCGCCATGCATGTAGTGTGACATGTAGTCACTGTTGTACTGTTCCCAGCCTCTTTATAGCCTACAAAGTAGGTAGAAATCTCAGCTGCTCTCTGATCTCCCACATCGTCTTTGACACCCAAGTTGTATTACATGACTGAAGAATTCAAACTCATTAACGATTATAAATGAATTAACACAGATACAATTCAACATAAAAAAAATAGGGGTGTAAGTCAGTCTACAAACATCTTAATGTTAAGTTTCAGAAATCCCAACTGTCCGTAGTAACATGTCTGGAAAGCTCAGTTTTTGCTTACAGAGCTTACAGAGCTGGATCCCGATCCTGGGCCTGGTCACCCTTCCTAAGCAGGTTTCCTCACCTACCCCACACCTTTCTGAAGTCAGCTGGCATCCGTATGGGTGTCAGCATAGCCTTAGTCGTCTTAGCCTCAACTGCAAAACTGAGCCCAAAGGAAGGAAGAAGGAAAGAAAACACTTCATTTCTGATAAATCAAATAGTCTATCAAATATAGCGAGGAAAGGCCCTGCAGAAATGTATTTATAACATACAGGATGTTAAAACAAACAAGTCAGTGATAGAGGCAGAATGACTCAAGCAAGTTAAGCGTCCAAATAATGCATCAGGCTTTGAGTTGGCAAGACCGCTACAGAACCAGATGTAGGCTGTGAATCAGCAGCTCTGGAATGCCAGCACAGAAAGAATGGTAGTAATGATCCAAGGGGACAGAGAGGCATGCAGAAACTGTTCCAAGACCATTTTAGCAAAGCACATGTTTCTAATATATATATATTCCTGTGATGGTAAAGTAATGTCTCAAACACTTATTAGCTTAGTTCCTCAAAGCATTAATTGAGGTCAAAAAGAGTTCCTGAGATCTGGAACAGATGAAATCTTCTGCTACCCAGACACTGAGGCAAAATTTAAAATAAAAAAAAAAAAAAACAAAACAAAAAACACCCATGCTTTAGAACGACCTATTTGCTGGAGGGCAGAGGCAAAATGCTGAATTACTGCTGCTTAGTTTCCAAAATCCAAATTCCATCAGCTGACTCCTGCTCTGGCTGCCACTACAATGGGCTGAGGGGAGCGATCGAAGGGGGCAGCGATCCTGTGCTCCCGGCAATGTGGTGCCAAGTGCAGGATTCCTTTCAGCGGGTGGGGATAAGAGACATGCTGTGGGCAAGAGCAGCATTTGTCCCCAGCTAACTTTGGCTGTTTGCTAAATAGCCTTAGGATAGATGCGGGTCCAGTGGGAGGGCTTGGCATGTATCCCTGCCCTCACCCTGCTGATTGCGCTCTCTCCTTGGCGATGAGGGATGCAGGATTATTGCAGTACCCAGACTTCATTGCTAAAGATCTTCTGGAGTCTGTGAAAAGGCACTTGTACAGGTCAGTGAGAGTCCTTATATCCTTCTCTTTTTGGCAGTGTCATTAGTTTCTTCACTCCTATGAGAGGTGAGGGACACCAAAACCCTGTTTGGCTTCCTTGGTCCATTTGAATTCATAGGCCCTGTGCACTCCTAGAGAAAAAGTAGGTTGGGTTCACTAGAGAAAGCAAATGAAGTTTCTGTTTCTGGAAAGAGGAAAAGCACATGATACTCTTGGAAGAATTATCTTTCTTTTCATGAATTAAGCCATACTTCAGGAAATTTTGCGGGGGTTAGAATATATCTACTTAACTTCAAATGTCACTGGTTTTATGGTTAATTTTCCTTTTCTTTCCTTTTTTTTATATTGAACAGAAAAAAAATATTTATAAAATTCTAACAATAATTTTCCTCCAACTTTCAACCCAGAAAAAAAGCTTTAAAAGAATTTCTCTTGGTTCCCCCTATCATCTGACTGACTGAGAGTATACCCTGCTCTGCTCAGTGTACAAAGAGACCATTGTCAATATTCAGAAAACACCTCAACACTTCATACAGAAATCACATGAGAGGACCTTCATGGTGACCAGATGGGTCAGTTGGCAAGAGGAGGACTGATAGCAGTGGGAAGCTTACTCTGTCTGTGTGTTTATAATTACCACACAGGCTGCTCAGGATATTTTTACTTCTTTTTTCTTGTGGCTCTGCTGTCAGGCGTGTCGGACATCTTTATGGCTTCTATAATCTACCTGAAGATGCATTTTCCTTGAAATCCATTTCAGCATTGTGAGGAAGGAATCACCAAAGAAGCAGTAATTGTTTTCTTCTTTCAAGTGAAAATTAGTTCCGTCTTTGACTAGTTCCCCACATTACTTTGGTCAAGTTCAGCATAGCAATGCTGATTTCTTTACAGAGAGCAGGACAGTAACTCTGCTGCTTATCTCTGTGTTAGCAAAATCCCTGGATATACTTTGGATGAAAACAGGACAAAAAAAAACCCCAAGCCAACAGAATATGGTGAGAATTTCTAGTGTTCCATTGTGCTTCTCAGCTGAAAAAAGTACCTGGGCATTTTAGAAATTCAGAAGAAGGGTTTTTTTGTACTGTTTGGGCATGAAAGGAAACTGCTCAAACCTCTGCCTATTTTTTGTTTCAGTTACTGAACGGGGAGCCTAATTTTTGCCTTACAATGTGAAAACAAAAGCAGCTTCCTGTTCAACACCTCTCTTCTGATAAAAAATTTGAAATAATGTAAATCAAAATAAATAAATCAGAATAAAGAACTGCCATGTGTATTTCACATGCAGCTGACCTGCTATGCCCTCTAAATACATACAGAGAGTGTGTGATCTTCTTTCATCGCTTGTTTAGGTGATACAGATGTTTTGCTCTCCAAAGTAAAAGGCAGAAAAGATGAACTAAACCGAAATGTAAAAAAACACAACCAGCTCTTTGTCTAATGGCTTGTATTTGCAGACCAAATAAAGCAGAACCTTTGGTAACTGTTTCTGAAAAGCCTCTGGGTTTGGATGCTAATACTGAGCAGAAAATCACCAAGAAATAGAAAAATGAAGGAAGACTTTATTTGTAAAAGTATGAGACCTCAACAAACGCATTAAAATAAAATCTAGAGATCAGGGGTATGGCTCTGTGGTTGATTCTTTGCCAGTTGTGCCACTGGGACTTTGTCTTTGCACTTGTAACCCAGGCAGAGAAATGGCATGCAAGGGAGAAAAGTGCTGGAAAGGCTCATTAATGCCTCTGTAAATAGCAGTTCTTGCCTTCTATGGGCACTGGGAATGCTAACCCTTTTCTGCACAGACTCACCGTAGTTTATGCTGAAGTGTTCATGGTAGATTGCCAGACAGCAGGCAATCAGCATATTGTCAAAACAATATAATACAGTCACTTATACAAACCTAATGTTTGTGATTTAAAATGATACAGCTTGCTAGGGCAAATGTTTCAAGTTTTGTCAATTATACATTTGTTCCTCTGACAAAATAATTAAGCGTTCAGTTGAAAAGAGTATTTTATTGGGGCAACCTCAGAAATATCAAAACATTTATGATAGACATCCATTGCATTCATTGGCACAGTTGAAAGGCAAATCATCCATCATCTGATTGATTATCTCTGTGACAGCACTGTTCCATTAACAGTATTTGAAAATATAAGCACGTGTAATGTAGTCAAAGAGCTTGAATTTTGGCAGTGTGTTATCATATGCATGTAAGGTTAAATGATACTTGTTCTTCAGTCATCAACTCGATTCACCTAAAAACGCAATATGGCAAAGCAGAAAAAAACTCAAAAGGGAATTAATTCAATCAAAATAACTCTTCCATACTTTTATTTCAGCAAATAAAATTTCCATTGCCTTATTCATCAATGTTCTCTCAGCCCCTCCCCCCAGTTCTTTAGGAAATCATAAGCATTGCTGCAGGGTTAAAACTGGACATAAAGAATCACAGAGATTTTTTGAATGAGGACTGTTGCATGCAGATGAATCAGCCTGTTTCAGGAGTCTGGTATTAGGATACTAAAGCATTTCCTAGCTTCAAATCTTACATCTTGAATTATGTGGAATTCATTATTTTCACTTATAACTCAATTGCAACAGTCAAAACATTCTCTTACATGGAAAATTAACTTGAAAAGCTTGCAGAAATTTGCAAAATATTGATACTGCTTTTCCATTTAAATTTAATTTTGACTGCACATGCTGAGAGTTTTATGATTCCAGTCTAAATTACTGAAATACATTAAATGATAATAAGGACCATTTCATAAGCTTTCATAAGCTGGAGCTTATGAAAACGAACCGTGTATATAGAGACAGAAAGAAAATAGCAAAAATGGCCCCTAACATAACATATGATAGCTTATTTTTCATGTAATTGTCTTTATTTTCCCTTCCAAAAAAGATGATCACACTGATACCCACATAAAACAATATATAAATTAAAAGGAAAATTGTATGCTGTGCTCTGCCAGTGAAATGTCTGATTTCAATTGTTGCAAAAAGTCAATTAAATACATATAATACACCTGTAGATCAAAATTTTTAACCATGTCCAGGTAGATAATTTCAATACACAATTCTGTGCTCAGGATTTGTTTTCATTCAACTAACTCTATTTATCACTCAATTTAACAGGCATTCATTGATAATAAAGTCTGTGTTCCCACCTGGTGAGAAAAGGACTTAATAGTCCATTGCTGGCAGGTTCTTTAGCCAATCTGTAAAGGATTCCATTTTGAAGCTAATTGTTGATTACTTTTCTTTCAAATATACCACAGGCATTTGCCAAATTTGTCTCTTTGACACAAAAGTAAAATGTTTCTTTAAAACAGTTAAAAGGCCAATTTCAGTTTTGGGGGTTTTTCGTAGAGAAAGTGCAATAATAGGGCAGACAGACCAATTGCAAAGCCGTGGCACAGCGGGAGGAGGAGGGGATGTCCGTACGTGTGTGCCAGAAGTGCAGTTATCACAGCATCACAGAATAGCTGAGGCTGGAAGCGAGCTCTGGAGATCATCTAGTCCTACCCCCCTGCTGATGTCCTACGCCTTTCACTATGTACTCAAATACCATTTGGTGGCTTCTATGTGCTCATAACTCATGTCAGAGTCTAATCAGCCCTTGCAGAGGGCTAATGACAGAGCTCTTATAGAGTACTTCAGCACAAAGTTTGAATCAATAATATTTTAATGGATTCTATTTGATCTTTGCAAAATACAGACAGAGAACGAATCTGATTCTACGTCATTTGAACACTTTCCTTCAAATGAGTGCCAAATACAGCCTCTGCTTTGGAAAAACTGTTCTAAAAAGTGTACTAAATATGTGCATCTGAGACTATTGCTGCTATAGGCAACTTTCTGGAAATCTCCTTAGGGGGGATTCAAATTTACAGATGAGAGCTCTGTGAGTAAATTTAAGCATCTGAATAAAATACCCCTACTGAAGAGCCTAACTCAGTATTCATCCTACCTAAGCTTTAGGCATGTACAATTTGGGCGTCCAAAGCAAAGTTAGTTAACTTGCCCTCTTTTAGAGTCACAGAAGGTACATGGGCCTCTCCAAAGGATGATTTATCTGACCTATCTTACAATGACATAAATCACCTTCTGGGGTATTTAAATTTGTCCATAGACTATAAGAGGAGACTAGGAAGACCAGACTAGATGCTAGACTAGATTCTAGATGCTTATGACAGGTTAGGTGACATCTGCTCTAGGTTTTAACTGTTCTGGCTGTTTAACATTCTAAGCAGCCATCTGCCCCAGGCAAGGTCCAAAGAAGAATGTAACACTTCTCTGGCAGACTGAATTTCTGTATTCTCCAGTCAAAATGCTGAAGAGATTCTCCTGGACACCAACCAGATTGCAGACCATGAATATCAACGTTCCTCTTTACTATGGTATATGATGTTTCCTTAGACAATCAGTTTTCCCTTGATATTTCTCCAAAAAGATGTATTAAAAGTTTTCCCACAGATAAAAGATGACTACTTTCTTAGCTGAGCTGTTTTTCCTTTGTTAGAGCAAAATAATCTGGAGAAAATAATAATCAATTAACTGGTTGACAGCAACTTTGAAGTCTTGTTTATATGATTTTGTTTATTTTAATGTTGAACCTTGAGAAGAGATCAAAGCCATGAACACTGGCAATCTCATGGGAAGCCTGTCTGAAGCAAACCAAACCTTTGCCCCTTTTTCAGTGTTCTCATTAAGTTACATAAATATACTTGCTAGCAATGCAGTAAATTATATTGGCCACGTATAGAAAGGAACAAAATTCAGCTTATTACCTAACACATAATTACCATGTTTAACAGGAATAAAAACCGAAGCAAAATTACTTTTGTCATTTGTGTGTGCAGAAAAAAAATCCTTACAGACAAAGAAATTGATTTGCTAAGTAAAAATTTGTCATGTTCAGGTAATTTTTTTCTCAGAACAGAAATGCTAGTTAAAGTAAAAAACTTCTACGCATCAGAACACACTGGTATGATGACTTTGCTATATTTTCATTAACACATATGAAATTTTCTGAAAAGGTTTCCTCTAAAATCATGTATATCTCACAGGGCCTTCAGTGATCTTAACAAAGATTTATACCACATTGGATTTTTCAGTTAATTCTAAAGTGATGCAACCAGCATGCTAGTACTTGTCTTTTTTAAAGACAAAGTCATACTGTTGAGCTGTGGAGTACAAGACAGAAAGGGAATGTCCGTCTCCCAGGGAAAGAGCTGTGCCACTTCCCACATCCACATGCAAATAGCAGAAAGCAAAAATGTACCTCGTACTCAGAACAAAAAAACAGCTCTTGTTATGCATTCAACATCTACAAAATGCTCAGCTGAGATTTCTCAAGACACCTTTTATTCGGCCGAGAAAGAAGAGTCCTGAGCGGTTCAGAGCAACAAACGGCCAGCCTTCCAAGCTTACAAGCTCTGCTTCTCATTCTCTGGATTCAGATCTTAGCACAGTCTAGAACATAGCAACAGAGGACTGAAAAAGACTACTTAGGTCACTGGGTGATGTCCCAGGCAATCCAAGAACCGCCGCAACAGATACTTAGTCTTAAAGGAGCCATACAACTACTCCATGAACGATCCCATACCTCAGAGTGCACGCTGTTCCCGATTGCCTGTACACCTGAGGCACAGAGTAAACGGACAAAAGCTGTAGCTCTGATGTACCATAAGAAGAAAGCAGGAGTGACCATTTCCCAACATCCTTACAGTAGTAAGAACTGGAAGTCAATTGGCCAAAAGATCCTAAGATGTTCCGAGAGTTTCTAACACCAGAAACAACGGCAGTGCCTCTCGCCAAGCACTAAGCCCACCACCCCCTACCCGACTCCCACAGCTGAGCAACTGAAGTTCTGTAACGGGCGGCTAAAACATTGCAAACACACAGAATCTCCTCTCTAACATGCATTTGGGTACCAGGCCTACTAATACATTGGATACAAAAGAACAGTTATCTCAAGCTTTAATTCTAACTTCAGAGTCATTCTTATCTTGTTTTGTGATCCCCATCCATAAACTTATCAACCTCCATCTTAAAACACTTTTGAGTTTCTTATAACAATGTACCATTGTTGTCTGTCTTTTCCCAGGGAAATCTAGCCGTGGGGAATACGACAGGAATCTAACGCATTTTTTCTATTAAAACAACATGAACTTGTATGTTAACCCTTACTTTATTCTGTTAAATATTATACGTCTAAAATAACAGCAACCAGCGCTGCTTCCTATAGACCGGGCTGTACATTCCAGCCATGGAAGTAGGACTGCTGTGCCTGTAATCGGTGTAATCTGTAATCCTTACACAGAAAGGACAGCTGCTCCAGCTAGTCAATTCATGTATAAAAGACTGATACAATTAACCTTGCAAATCCTAGATTAAATGCAAAACACATATATGCATAATCTTTTTCAAAGGGTACTAGGTCTGGCACTCACCGACGCCACTGTAAACCATGAGGTGCTGAAAAGGTTAGAGAGGGAAGATTTCCAGAAACTGTGAAGGGATTAAAGAAATGTTCTTTCCTCTCTTGTTTTTAAATGAATTTGGGGAATTATATCTGCTCTGGATACTCAATCATCAGGACTTAATTATATTAGCAGTGAGAAATATATCTCTGATTTGAATATCACACAAAATACTGATATAATATTTGCAAAGTAAATAAATATGAATTATTTACTTTTGAATAATGACAAATGCACATAACAATAGAACTGGAAATTTTCTGCACTAAAATGACTTCAGCATATTGTTAATGTGGTTGATGATATCTCTGAAAATAGGAGGAATTAAAGTGTTGAAAATGGAAAATACCAGTATCGCTGACTTGGAAGTAAAAACGAAGGTTATGTTGATAAGGCTTAGAATTAACAGGTAAAAAAAGATGGAATTTTATAACAGAAACTTAGGAGGGTCTGTTCCAGGGAAAACACTTGAAAGGGACCCTGATGTCCATACAGATGTTTGTTACGAGGCTGCTAACTCTGACCAGCATTAAGAACAGCGTAAACTGGGCCTACAGCATTCGAGGACTGTTGGTGTCTCATACTGGAAGTTTGACATTAACTCAATTAATTTCAACTACATCTTCACTTTAGAAAATATTCTGAAAAACTTTAAAGCCTATCTATAAAACTATTTTACAATTTATTCTAAAAGTATTTCACTGATTATGATGAGTGAAAGTTATTTCCCATCAAAGTTTCATTTAAGTTTTTTCCAAACACACTACATTTGCCTGTATGAAGACACTCCTCTGTCCCTTTAGGAGCTAATATCAACACACGTATGGGAAGGAAAAAAATCATGATACTGCTTATGCAAATGAAATTCTCACTGTAAGAATTTCATTTCTGAACAGGCTACAAAACCAGTATTGAGCTCTCTACACTGCTTTGAGTATGCATATCTATATCTATATCTATATCTATATCTATATCTATATCTATATCTATATCTATATCTATATCTATATCTATATATATAGATATAAAGTTTGTGAACAGTAGCTAACTTGGATACCTCTTCTGAAATCAGTGACAGCATGAGGTCCATGCAGACTAACTATCCTGCTGAGCCATGACCAGGTAGAGGTCCAATGGATGAGGTCAGAGGAACTAAGAGCCACACAAGGCTTCAAATCTACAGTGGCTTTAATAACCTTTTGCAGGCTGATCTGCCAAGTCATGACGGCCAATGAACCATGTGCCTCAGCTTCTTCCCTCCCTGCTCCCAACCCTCTTCTTCTATCCAAGCCCTCACATACTCTTCAAGGGAAACCTTTAATCCCACATGATTGAACCGTATGCAGAGGAATGGAAAGATCTATCACCCATGTGTGCTGCCTGTTAAATGCTTGGCCAGCGCAAAGGACACATAGAAAATTCTAATTTTGCTCACGTTATGCTATGTAAATTCCAGCTACTGCAAGGGGCACTGTTTCCCATTTAAAAGGACAAAAACCGTGTTGAAAATTTTATTATGTTTCCTTCCCTTTTAGTTGGTGGCAAGTCAACGCTTTTGGGGGATTCCAAAAATTGAGACTATATCAAATGAGGAATCCATTTCCTTATTTTTCCATCTAAGTATAAACCCTGTCTTTACAGCTGTAACCAAGGAAGGAAGCATTCTTTGCCAGGAACGATGATACTATTGTTTCTGAAAGAGGTGCATATGGACAAATCAGAATACAGTTTAAGAGGCGTGGGAATCACAAAGGCAATTTCAGTTCCACTATTCCATTTTTTCTCTTTATTTCTGGAAATGCTTTTAGGAAAACAATGAGGTCGTTGATGTCTAGTAAAGAAGAACTTAGAAGTACCACGGTCAAAAGGATGAATAGGCTTGAAGATGAATTCATGTCTTCTTAATATCAGAAATAAAAGGGTTTTCATAAATTGTTCTTGCTGTTCTTTTGGCTTTGCCCATATTATTCACCATTTTGGTAAGCAGCACGACAGAAGTGATTCTTCCAGGTGATTTGACAGCTGGAGTGATGCTGTAGAAAGCATTGTGGCAACTCTGCCAACTCTGAGAGAAAAACTGTATCCTGTCATCACTACCAGAAAAAAGAGGACAGGAAAGCCATGAGCAGAGACAAGGGCAGATAAACAAACAGTGGCAAAGTCATACAAATCATGGAATGCAAATCCAATGATCTTTAATGCTGTGAAGGTACTTAAGGAAGAGAGAATTATATTACAAGCTATGCTTTTTTTTAACTGCTTGAGATGCCTGCTGGACGTTGGGCAAGCAACAAATATATCACAGAAAACCACCACAGGGATGGATAGACAGGGTATGGCTATATAAAAGCTAAACACCGACCACCTACATGAATGAAATATGAATGTGATGGAAGTTTACTTAGGATGACAAAAGCTCTTTAGATGTTGCCAGAAAGTGATTAGTACCTGTCTCATCCCTTACCTGAATTTCTTTTCTTTACTCAGCCACTCCTTAGTGTGCTAAATCAGCACTTTAGCACCAAACCTTCTGAATAACCACAAAGAACTGCTGCTTTCCCACATAGTAACTCCATGTCGTAAGATCTGGCAAATATCCAGATTTAAAAAAAAAAAAAAAAAGACAGACTTTCACTAAACATTTTGAAAAGCTGATGAAACCTCTCTACTGTATCCTGTGGACAGCATGCAGCTTGATGAAAATATGACTCTGAGGAGATGGAGAAAACGGTATGAATTGCACTATGACAAATACATGTGCATGCACGCACACACACACACATACACCACTCCCTTTGCTTCTGGCAGCTCTCCAGCTAATGAAGAGTCTAACTTTTCTGCATGCAAGGCACACATCCATTTATGGGAAGATTAGAAGTCAGGATGGTGAGTCTGCATGAGATCAGCAGGAACTTAATATAAAAGGTTGATTTTGAAGCACAGTTGTCCCACCCTCTCGCCCCCTGTGAGTGGTTTGTTTACCATTGCCAGAGAAATTTCTTCAGCACTCAACTTGAAAAAGCACTTTCAGCCTGGCAATTTCAAACTGAATGCTGAAAGTCAGCTCTGTTCTGCATATCTCGCGCTGTCGCCAGCAATAACTGTCAGAACTGAGATAATTCTGTTGATAAATCTGTCTGAACTAGAAAAAGGTTTGGATTCCTCTTCTCCAGCATTATTTCTGCAGAGCTCATACAGTAGAGATTCATAAAATATATTTTTGCCAATAGATTTCAGACGTGGTTCTGAGTATAAGCGTGTTTCAAATCTGCTGAGTAAAAATCTGTGTATGGTCATCTTTCTAAACAGATTTACACTGAAAAAATAAATATGGATTTTACAATCGCTTTGTGTGTGTGTGTGTAGTGACTGTGAAAAACAACATTCCTGCAACAGTCATAGACCCCGATTTTTTTTTTTGATGCATGAACTGGACAAAAAGATCTACCCAGGTATCATTTTTTGGAACAATATCAGTGGAAGGCAAACCCCATACATCTTAAACTCATTCCGTCTTTCATTTTCATTTGCTGACAGAAGCGTGACAAGCTTGGTCAGTTACCTGCAAGAATTAATAAACAATACGGAAGGCAAGGCACTAGCTCTGCTCAAGCAAGCTTTCTAGATCTTTCCCTAAGAAATCAACTAGACCTTCCCAAATACTAATATCTTTTGAGCTTTAGATTTTGAAGAAACATGAAAATATAGGGTTTGAACTGCTACTTTTTTTTTAAATTCCTTTGATACCTGTAAATTCAAATTCAGAAAAACACATGAATTTAGAAATTTTTTTTGCAAATGCCTGATGAACGGCTCTTAATCATAGTGGAGGCAAAAGTGGCAGAGAAGACTCCATAAGCTCCATCAAAAGTTTTTTGAATCGCTGAACACAAGCCCTTGCTGAATGACCTGCACAATCTCAAGAAAGAGGAAAGATCTCAAAAAAACCCAGACCCAGGGATTTGTTCCTCCACACTCAAGATGGGACATCACATACGATTTCTGACCCCCTTACAGACAGCTATATGAGACCACTAGAGACACTGGGATGGGCTTTAAAGTACAAGACATATATGACTCTAATGTATTTTTACAGATAATACATATCATATAGATATATGATCACAATATATAGCTTGACATTTCCTTATCAGTCAACCTGCTTTCTGTTCTCTCCTTTCTCTGAGTGTGGGGTATGAAGGAAGCCAATTAGTTTTGACCTCACCTGGATTATATTAGTGTGATGATTTGGGGCACATAAAAGCACTTAGATTAATAAAGCGAGGTGATCTGTATACAATATCAATGAGGAGCTGTGAGTGACACTTTAAAGGATGCACAATCTTTGGATCTATTGTTGATTGTGAAGTTCACAATGTAACTTGTGTCCCCTATTTTTTTTTTTTTTTTGCCACTAACAAGTGAAGAAATAAGCAGGGTAATATTTTCAAATCTAAATCTTTTGTCCACACTTTTGCTCCTTCCAGGCAAGGTTACTGGGATATGCTCTTTTTCAGAAGAGCAGCAATCCTGCAGTGGAGGAAAACAAAACTGAAACCAATGATGCTAGACTTCATAATCCATGTTAATAGCCTTTATTTAAAGAGAATGTTACAAGCAACAAAGAATTTTGTTTGAAGTACACCATATCTGGCAGATTAATCACTATTTTGTCCTACAAATTGACTTGCAAATTCAGAATAAATTTTGACCTGGAATGCACCTGTTGAGGTTTAGGCCAAAATCCACTACTGGGGACCTGAGGGACCCCAGATGGGACCGACAGATGCTCCCCTCTACCCCTCTTCAAAGAGAGAGGCAGAGGAGGAAAAAGAGACTTATGAGTTTAGAAGGAACGAAACTAATGAAATATTAATAATAAAATAAAAAGAAATAATGAAAAATATATACAAAACCATATCAAGCTCCAGAGATGACAATCACATCACCGGCTGGCACTGGGGCAGTCCCAGGCTGGACTCAGTGACAGATGGGAACTGGATTCCGGATCTGGATTCAGGATCGGGATCGCAGGCAGACAGAGTCCGAGTCAGCCATTGAAGGAAGAGAGCTGACCCTTTGATCCCTCAGCTTTTATACTGAGCATGAGGCAGATGAGATGGAATACCCTGTTGGTCAGTTTTGGGTCACCTGTCCTGTCCGCTCCTCCCTGCAGGTGGGACCCCACTATGCTTTTCTGCTTCCGACCCTCCAACGGGGCAAATAACAAAGTTGGTTGGCCGTGGGGGTTATAGCAATAAGTATAAGCAGGAGCCTCTCTGCATCCCATGCCTGGGCATCACCTATAAACAATTGGTCTTATCGCTCTGGGAGAGTGAACACTGTCGGCACAATATGCAGTTAATTTGAGCAGTTAGAAGAGGCCCAGCTAAGAAGCGAAGTTAGTGAACAAAATTGGTTCTGTTTTACCTCAAACCAGGACAGCACCTTAAATTCTCAGAAGTCATATGTTATATTTTTCCAGCACACTGCAAATTAAAATGAGAAGAGCACTCCAGTTTGCATTAGGAACACTGAATGTCAACAAGTACTGTCAACTGATGAATCTCAGAATTTAATTCTTTAAAGGGCAGGAGGGAGCAGCTTTAATTTGCTTCCCCACAAACACCTGGTTTAAAGACTTATTCAAATATGTAATATTTTTTTAAACAAAATCAAGACCACTTTTACTCTGCTGGAACAATTTTGATGGTTAATTACATCATTATCTAGATATAGCTTCACTGTAAGGCTCCAGTTTGCCAACTCCCTTTGCTTAACATGCTTTTATTGCTGGGAAAGACTGGAGATCTAAGGGACTTGTAAATCACAAAAGAATTTCTAGAAGTTTATTGCACAGATCAGCAATGGGAAGAAAGATGGTTAGTGAACTAACAGACACAAATTCATTAGATAAATTACTTTTAATAAAACACATTGGTCTTTACTGAGAAACTTTACCAAACTTATTTGTCAGATAAAGAAAACGTAATTGATTTATATGGTCATACTAGGCTTAAATACCAAACAGAAAGATTCACTGTTTATAAGAATTGATACATCATTTTTTTCTCATTACAATAGATAAGTTTTAAGCAGTCTTTTATCCTAAATTACAAAAAATGTATGCTACAGACAACATTACATAACAATATAGAAGACAATAAATATATTTCCAACTGGCAAAGAAGGAATATTTTGTAACTGTGCCAACATGGGAAACTTCCCAGGACGTTTGGTCTCTGCCCTGTTTTCAAGAAAGTGACACCACATCTTTAAACACAAGTCAAGACCGCTGTTTTGACATATGTTAGTGCCAAGAGCGATAACATACTGCCCTCCTTGAGCACACTGTATCCTTGTGTTGGACTGTAAGTAGGTCACGTGAAAGAACAGTTGCTGAGTGTTTTGAACAGCAGATTGGAGAAGAGAAACTTCATGACAGAACACCTGAAACTAATATGAGAGCACATGCCTTCAGCTCAGCCAAGCTCATTTAGTAAGGGCTCCTACAGGCAGCATCAGTCAGTTCTCCTACAAGCTTGCACAGAACCAACAGCTTCCGAGTGGGTAGTGTCTTCTACATAACTCACCCGTGCTGACATTTTTTGTTCCAACATAGTTGAAATGAGTAATTTCCTATATGTGTCTATGTTGTCTTTGTGGAGTGTCCGCTGTTTGAAACATTGAAAAGGTAAGCAAGCCCGAGCACCTATTTTCTTGCGAATCATGTCGCTATGAGGTTTCTTCCTTTACCGAGATGTTCTTACATGGGGTACTATATGTCAGCAAGCGTAGCTAATGATAGAATCATTGACACATAGAACAGTTTGGGTTGGAAGGGACCTTTAAAGGTCATCTAGTCCAATCCCCCTACAATGCAAAGGGACAATGATACATCCCCTTTGCTTATAATTAATAAGAACTAGGAATTTCTTAAAAAGGTTGGAGTAAAGGATGCTCAGCAGCTGAAACGTGTACTTCTGGGAGTAATAATCATGTGGCTCATTTTGCAGCTAACATTTCTTTTTCCTCATGTATGAAAGCAAATTAATTGAAAAAGCAGTAAATAATTTACACAGCTTTCATAAAAGTAATAACCTCCTATCATAGGAAATCTGTGAGGATCCAAACCCAGCAGCTGTGTAAGAACATTCCTAGCCATAAGCACGTGAATAATCCCAGAAATAGTTGTTAGATGCATTTATGTATCTTGCTGACTGCAATACAAATTAATAATTTCTAAACTAGCAAGCAACAAAAATAGGCTGACACTAATAACAATTATATTTAAAACATTTTATTGAAAACAGACAAACAGAACTGTAGACAGGCGTCTATAGATCATATGCTCGATGTCGTGGAGCAGCATTGCACCTTCTAAAGACTGAGTATATACCTTGGCTTTACCAGACAACTATTTCCCCATGTACTGACAGGTAGGGAGGTGTAACTATTGCTGCCCTGAATAAGAGAGCACAGTCCTGCAGAATTTTTAACCACAGCGGAAAAGTAAACTTGTTACAACATGAACTCAATTTAGGAGACTTTGCTTACCTCATAAGATAAACTAGGCACAAAAATATTTGTTGTATTACTGTGTGAAAAGAATCTGTAGATGAAATTAGATTATTAATTCTGTCATGTGGAGTAGTTTTGAAGCAGTGTTCACCTTGTGCACCGATCTTAAGCAAAACCACACCATTGAAATACCTAAACTGAGAAGGGTCTTGAAAACAGAGGACGCTTGATTGCAGATGGTGTCCATTAAAATTCACAAGCTTTTCCCCTTTTTTAATGAAAAAAAAGTGTACTTTTAAGGGAAGGACATTACTATTCTGAGTCATTCTGGCCTACTAAAATTTACTAATTTAAGAGAAATGCTCCCTCTTTTTTTTTTTTTTTTTATTAACTTCAAGGCCATTTGAAAAATTTCCAGTACAAATCATGATTTCTGTCAGGAAGCAGACTTAACTTAGCCAAGCTGTGAGTTTGTACTTTGTCTCAGTTTGGAAGTTCATACCTGGGTGTAGGAGGTACAGCTGTAAACTTGTGAGACTCTTGAGAATGTCTGATCAGAATGGCTTGACATTTTTCATCAAGACACAGTCCATAACTTTTGATTGACTAGAATTAGAGCTTCCTATAAAAACTAAAAACAACTTGCAATAAACTAAGCTTAAAAAAATATACTGTGCAGGCCCCTTTTTTCTTTTTTTTAAATTGGTCTGAGAAAAGGTGGCGAGAGACTCTGTCACGGGAGGTGACACCGAAAGCTGTGGGCTGCAGCGCACGCGGATCCCCACTCGCCCAAAGGCCACTGTCCGCTGCCCAGCTCCAGGACGCAGGCAGGCACTTCAGAAAATACTGACAGCTCCCTGACATCTGCGAACACCTCATGGAAGTGGGACTTTTCCTGTTTTAGGTCTCCGAGCAAGGAAAAAGAAAAATCCCCCAAAGAAATAACGGAAGTCTCTGCCTCAGTCGTCTGCTTTAAGCCTTTACCTCACGCCGGCCTCTCAGGTTTCAGGCGCCCTGACAGACCTGCCCCGCTCGGGCGCGCAGCTGGGGAGAGGGGCGTGCCGAGAACCCCCTCACAGCCACCGAGGCCGGCGAACGCCCGTCCGCGGCCGTTAGCCAGCGCGCCCCCTCAGGGGTGCGGGGGGAGGTGTGATGCGGAGCGGCCCGGCTGCCGCCCCCGCCCCGTCAGGGGTGAAGCGGCGATCGACCGCTCCCCGCCAAGGCGGCTGGGTGAAGTCTTACCGCTCCTTGCAGCACCGTGGCCGAGGTTAACCCCAGCCGTGTGCCCTCAAACCCGCTCCGCTCCATACGGATAGGGGAGCGGAGCGGGGGGGTGGGCGCTGCACCAGGTTACGACGGGGAGAGGGCGGGAGTCGGCCGCCGCACCGCCCACCATGACACCGCCGGCCCTCCCACTCCTGAGGGGAAGCCATGCCCCCTCCGCCCCGGGGCGGTCCCATGGGCGTCGAACCCGCGGGCGGCAGCCGCGCCTCTGCCCCAGCAACCGCTTCGCGCCTGCGCCGTTAGGGCTTCGTGTGGCGCCGGGCCCGCCCGCCCGTCGGCGCGCCTGCGCAGCGGGTCCCGGCCGAGGGGGCGGGGCTAGGCGCTGCGGAGGGTGACGTCACCCTCCCTGCCCCGCCGGCGGTACCGCCTCTGCCCGGCGAGGGAGGGCCGGGGTTTGTGCCGGCTGCAGGCGCCGCCATGGCTGCCATATTGGGGAGGAAGTGAGAGCGGGAGGCGGTGGCGGCGGCCAGGAAGGAGCCCTTCCCTTTTCTCTTCTGCTTGGGCCGGACGCGGGCTTCCCGGCAACGGCGGCTTGCGAGACCCTCCCCCCCCCCCCACTCCCGGAGCGGGCGGCGTAGAGGCAGCAGCGGGCGGCGGCGGAGCTGAGCGCCCCGGAGGCGGCGTTGGCCTAAGATGGCGGACCCGGCGGAGTGTAACATCAAAGTGATGTGTCGCTTCAGGCCCCTCAATGAGTCCGAAGTGACCCGTGGCGACAAGTACATCGCCAAGTTTCAGGGGGAAGACACCGTCGTCATCGCGGTGAGGGGCCGCCCCGGCCGGGAAAGGCGGGGGAAGCGCCGGCGGGGGGAGGGGGGTGTCAGGGGTCGGGCACGGCGGGGGTGGGCGCGGAGCGAGGGCGGAGGGCAGGGCTGAGGCGCTCGGGGACGGTCGGGAAGGGGGGGTGGCCTTTTGTGTGTGAGGGGGTGTCTGGGGGTGGGGGAAGGGAGCAGGGCAGGCAGAGCCGTGGATGGGGCCGGATAGTGAGGATGTGGGCACGGTCGGCCAAAGAGCAGGGAGCTGGTGGGGGCAGAGGTCCCCGAGCAGTGGGCGTTGGGTTGTGGGGACACGTCGGTGGTAGCGGGTCGGGAGCCCTTTGACGGAGGCTCTGGCGAAGGGCTGGTGGCGTGGGGCGAGGTCCCACCGCCGAGCCCCGGCCCCGGGCCACGCTGCGGGGTGTCCGCGGAGAGGGCGCGGGGGGCCGGGCGGAGTCCTGCGGTGTGTCCCCCGGCTGGGCCGGCTCCGGTCGTGGCGTCCGTGATGTGTTTGACCGCTAAAGACGTGCTCAAAGTGCATGCGTTGGAGCTACCATCGGAGTAATTGTCTACGGAGAGGTTTTTGGGGAAAAAAATGCAGAACAACAGTGCAGGCTGCAGTTCATGGGTGCCTGTGATCTGTAAATCAGTCTTCGGCTCATAACTTTTTTTTTTTTAAAGTCAGAATAAGCAGACCATTTGGCTTATTACAAGTTTGTAAATCTATTTAAACTGAAGTCACCTTGCAAAGTATGAGGCCTGTTGTAAAACAATCAATGTTACAAGGGAAAATATAATCTTTTCCTTTTTGTTCAGTGTGTCATATTTAGCTACAAAGTGGAACTGGAATATAAAATTAAAGTACAGTAGTTTATTGGCTGGTTTGGTTGGTATTGTACAAACTTTATTCCCAATGTTTGTTTTATACTTGCTAATGTTTAATTTGTCTTTTCATATAAATACTTTTCTCTCTAGAGACAGTACTGGTTCTGCATTGCTGAAAGTAACATAGATGTCAGCTATTATCTGTATTCAAATTTTGGTTTTTATGTTTGTTTCTCGAGGCTACCAATAATAGCTTTTTTGCATAGTATCTGAAGTTGAAGGAGGCAATTTAATAAAATACTTTTTTAATATGACTTACTAAATACTAGTGCTCTAATTTGTTAATATTCAACTGGATTTGTCAATAAAATATGGAATTCCATGAGTCTGGAGCTACAAGAACGATAGCGTGCTTGTGAAGTGAGGTAATTTGGGCTTATTTCAGCTGGCAAGTTAGTATCTTGGACTCCATCTCTTCCTGAGGTTGTACAGGTAAACTCCTCAGAGTAAGGAACCAAGCCTGGAAAATGGAAAATTTAACTAGAACAAATGATCTCACTTCCATCAGTGAATACCCATTCATTGTGACACTACATACATATTCTGTTTAAAATCCACGATTAAATTTAGAAACCTTGATGTATTCTGACTTATTTTTAAAAATAAATTTTCCATATATTCTTTTAGTAGCTCTAGTCTAAAGAGAACAGGAAACTTACATTGTTTAAATACTTTTAAAGTATGCTTTAAAAAATACCTAAAATATAAATTGGGCTGAAGTGGTGCTATATCCGAGTAGAACAGTGTGATGGCATGCTCCTTGAGGAATCATGTGGGGCTTTCTGCTCAGGGTTAATATTTAGTGTTACAACTGTACTTTGGTGTTTTCTGCACTGGTAAAAATGACAACAGAAAAATCTGTCAGGGGTCCTAGGGCCAAGATTCTCTGTGTCTGACTTAGGGGGAAAAACGCCCCCCAGAATTATGAGATTAGGTTGCAGTGACAGCAGTTGAATTCTGTTTCACTAAGTCTTAATAAAGGTCTGATGTTCTGTGACTTTGTTTTTATAATGGTGGATATACGACAATATCAATGTTCTCAAAGTTACGTTGAGACAATTACTTCAACTTGTATTTATTTATTTATCTTTAACAAGCTGACTGAGTTTTTAGGAAGTTATGAACATTCCAACCTGAGACTGTAGCCAGCCACTTGGCGGGGGGGATGTTGTGGAATTGCCCGAGTGAGGATGGTAACAGAAACTGTTCCTCTCATGAAACGTTTTCTAAAAACATCCTCAATAAGCTGTATGCTTGGTTATGTTCAGCTGTTTGATTTATGTCTTTATTGCTACATGTCGTATTGGCTGCCTGTTGAACAGTAATTGAGCCTTTTTTTTTTCTTCATAGCTGCTTTTCCTTGGCTGCCTGAAGGACTTGCACCTTCTGTGTGTGCCTGGTTCTGTGCTGAAACGGTGAAGGCTTCTGGAATAATACTTGGGAGTTGCCTGTAATGGTAGATAGGAGGTGAAAACTAGGCGACGGTGGAAGCAGAGCTTATACCAGACTCCAGATTTGACTCCTCTGTGGAGGAGGGTGGAGAGGGAGATCGGTGACTATAACCAAACCCTCCTGCTTCCTTGACTCCCCTGTCATCTCTGAGCTATCTATCCTCCCTTCTCTTCCAAGCTCCTGTGTAATTACTGGCATGGTTGTCTTTCTGGACAAGTGAGTTGTTTTGATTTGTGTTAGATAAAATACTTGTTTTAATTGTAGCTAGTGTGTTACAGCGATTTGAGGGGACATGTGGTGTCGGTCTCTTTTAAAGAGCAGCTTTGAAAAAGTATTGTCCTTCCACAGGATGAAACCTTTTTAACTAGCAAAGAGCTTTTTAAATTATTAATTAATGGGGGGTTCTTTCCATTTTAATATTTTATTAAATATTTTTTTCCTAATGGCTCTTTCTGTTAAATAAATACAAGGGGGTTGTTACAACAAATAATAGGGTGACGTGTTATGAGTATATGGCTTTTATGTTAAACATCATAAAGGTGTCTATACACAAAAATTGATAGCAATTTGCTTGTGGATTTCAGGCTTCTCTTTTTCAGTAAGATGCAACAAGGAGGAATATAGCAAGCTTATAATATATATGATTATGTACTTTATTTTTTTAAATTTAAAACTGCTTGCAACTGAGTAGCTTTATAGTTCTACTTAAAATATCTATACTTCTTTTTAAAAAACATTTCTATACCTAGTCTTGCTCATCTTACAACTGTCCAAAAGATAAGAGAGATTACTGAGTAGAGTGGCACTTGAGGATTTTGGACTGAAGCTTAAGCTGAAAACAGTACTGTCAAATGACTGAAGTAGTGAGGTGTTATGAGCAATCACAGAAATAGGCAGTATCCATCTGTTGTGCAAATGTTTCTAGTAATGATCATAGTATATTCCTTGTTTCTATGTCCCTTAGGAAAGAATCGTGACTATCTGCCTGTATTTTCATATTTGCTTGGAGTACTATTTTTTGTATGTAAGATGTAACCCCTGTGATCTTGGGAAGAGCTTGAGACATTTAGCTTTCTTTTTCATTATTTTTTAAACTAGTAGTGGATAGTAAATGAGAGCAAAGCTAGGTTTAAGTTATGTTAGAATTGGATTAATGAAAGACCGCTTGCTATTACTACAGCTTTTGGCAGCAGATTATTCAAAAGGAAAATGTAATTCATGTGCATTGCTGAAAGAAAGGTTGTGCTGGACCATATAAATGCAAGAAACAAGGTGCATTCTTAAAATGACTTTTTTTTGTGTATTGTTTTGCTAGCATGAAAGAAAGCACTGTTTAATTAGAAACATACAAATAAAAATACTTAATGTCTACAGTGCAACTTAAATCTAAATCGGAAGTTGCAATCTGCAGCTGAAACAATAATATTCTTTAAATGTAACTCTATTTTTTATATATATATATATATTTCATTCCATGAAATGGTGGGTAATGGAGAAGTCTTTCAGATGATACTGGTCTGATGATTTAACAGAAAGTAAATATTCTAGCTTACAGTAATGTGTAAAGGGAGAGCTGTACTCCCTGGCTGCTCTGCCCTTGCTTAGAAACACCTCACTCATCTCATACTTGGTGGTAGTTCTGAAAATCAATGACTATTTTTATGCCAGCAGTGCTTACTTTTTTCTTTAGAAGAAACTCTTTACTAGAGCAAAGTTTGGCTGAAACTCTTATTCCAAAATTTCTCTCTGTTTTGATGCTGGAAATTCAGTTTCCAGTCACAATTTGTTAGAAATAAAATCACATGGTTTTGTCTTTCTGTAACAATAATAAATAACTGCTATAGAAGTTGATAACTTGAGTTCCAGTATTTACACAGAAATAGGAAAATTAGGGCAGAAAGAGCTGAGATCCACTAACTGTTCTGTGTCAGCTGCAATTTTGTATGCATAGAGCTAGGACAAAAAGAAAATCCTTTATCGTAAAATTAAAATACTAATTTGGAACAGTGCCTTTTTGCCCCTTTGCAATGTTGGACTCTGTCAGGTGTGTCAAAGCAGCAATACCTTAGCTTAGTAATAGGAAGAACTGTGTCAGTTATTTGACATCATGCTTTCCAGAAATTCGGAGTGGGATTTTTCTTTTACCATATTTTGTGCTGATGGGAAGAATGTTCTTCATTAAAGATGAGAGGTAGGGCCAGTTACTTCAACCTCTTACCAAGAATAAGCGAACCATTGGTGGGTATAATATTGCTCTAGCAGTCCATTCTAGCAAAAAGCAGTAAAGAGCATCTGGATAGGTTGTGGCAGAAAAATATGCTACTGATTTTCAAGTAAATTTTCGCTGTTGACTTTGCTTCAGATACTAATGCACAGAAAATAAGGTGAACTAAGGTAGTGTTATGAGTAACCAATTCTGTAGTTTACAGAAAGTTACAATAGGAAAACGAAAGATATTTAAAATTATTTCTATGGTTAAGTATTGCTAGGACTTTTAAGGTAAGATTTCATTTTAGTTATGATCAGATTTCTGTATAGTCCTCACTGAAGTTACTGAGAAAAACTAAGTGTTCTGAAGAATGAACTCTCATGTGCTCCAAATCTTGTATAAGTTAGATAGGCTGAGCATCCTTTTGTATAAGGATAACTGGTAACTAGCTTTTAAGTTAACTGCGTAACTGTGTACTTAAACTAAATCTTAATAAAGGGTTTATGTTTAACTACCACTAAATCGTGTTGGCAGATGTACTTTTTTGAGGGCTGTGAGAGTGCTTGCAAAGTTTTTGCTGTGGGACCACATCCCTTCAGTATGAGCAATTGTGAGAGCTGAAGTTGTCTTGTAGTTGATTACTGACAGCAAATGCCAGGCAAGGAGTGAATATGTGTTGAATTCTCTCTATTTGGAAAGAGGAAGCCAGAAGCTCTGCTTGTTTGCTTGGTATTTTGTGTTGCTTAGAGGTTGTATGTTTTAAACTTTTATTGGAATTTGAGTAGCATTTGCTGACAATTTCTGGAGCTATGTCAAAGCAGCATCATATCACAGTAGTGTCACTGCTGCTACCACTGTTATTGACACCATGTGGTAATTGCATGGACCTTTTGTGTTTTCAGTTCCATCATAATATCTGATTGTTTACTGCTTGAGGAAGAAAAGGCATCTGGTATAGAAAAAATATCTGACACTTTAATCTTTCTTGATTAATCTCTTAAAGGTAATGAGGAGGCTTTCTAGGGCAGGGTAATCTGTGTAATGCTGTTTTAGCTTTGTTTACAGCAGAAAGTAGACTGTATAGAGAAGTGATAAGACATAGTATTGCAGATTTCAAAGATGTGAAACCATACGAGTGGGAGTAACTTGTATTCTTAAAACATAATTATCTTGGAACCTGCTTGGCTAAACCTACTTCCTTAGATATTGATTCAGTAATGATGGAGCAGGGACATACCTCTAATGTGGGTTTTCATAGGTGTGATAATTGTGCTGTGACCTGGGAGGGGAGGGAAATACGTAACTGGATTTTTGAGTGCTTTGAAGTTGTATTGTGGCTTCATCTAGGAACTATAATACTGAGGACATGCAAACAAATACTCTACTTCCCACCTGCAAGGGGTGAGGAAGTGTCAAGTGGTATAAACAGGACCCCTTGTGAGGCTTTTTTATGGTCAGAATTATTACATTTCGTGGATATGTTGGTAGCAGTTGTTAACTTGAGGGGAAATTGGAGTTTGTCATGTGCCTAGCAGCTTTCACTGTATAAATAAACAAGATCAATTAAAGGCATTACTGTCCAAGTGAAGTCCTTGCAGTTTGGTTTTCTGTTCTTACTGTCCATGGCATTCATCATACATGCTATTTGTTATATTAACATTTTGTGAAACAAAAGAGGCTGTAATTATATGAGATACTGTAATTTGGCTCTCTTCTCTTATGAAGGCATTTGAATGGCAGTTGGAGAGTAGATAGTCTGAAAGTATTGTGTCTATGGATTACTCTCAAATTAGTAAACATAATTTTCCCTTAACATAGATGAAGAAGAATAGTTTAATTCAGTCAACCTCTGCTTGGCAGAAGAATTAAAAAACAAAACAAACCCCACTAAAAGTTATTTAAAAATGTAGAGAAGGAAAGTGTTCTCAGAACCTGCTGCAAATACCTATAGATTGCAGAGTGCAGGTTGTGCCTACAGTTCTTTCTAAACAAGGTATCTTCCTGTACTGGAGACTAGGCTCAATATTTATTTTTTTTTTATCTTTAAAAAAAAAAGTTGGCTTTCTATGAAGTAAATAAAAAAAAAAAATTGCTATTTGGCATCAAAAATATTCTGTAGTAATATATAAATACACTATAATGTATGTGTATACATTCAAACACATATACTATGCAAATAATATTTGCATTCTAATATACTTTTCTGTTCTCATAGTTGTCATGCTGTATTGGGAACAGCAAAGATCAGATATGTTGGGATCTGTGAGAAATAGTGAGTATTGTTAACACTTGCTGCATAGATTGTTACAAGATTGTGTCCAGGAACTTTTCCCTAATTTTTCTAAAATAAATTTAATTGGAATGATTGTAATCCATATATTTTTCTGGAGCAATAATTTGCAGAAGAGTTTAAATCTTACAAGTACAAACACACCAATTACTGATGCTGCACAGATTGTTTGCAGTTACATTGGACGCTGTCACTCTTCTCACTGTAGTTTTCCAATGTGTAATGGTGAATATCCTCCCAAATGGTGGTATTTCAGTGCATACAAATATGGAGAAGAACTTGAGCATGAAACAGATCTAATTAATGTTTCATGATACAGTGTAGCTGATTGATATTTGTGAAGTTGGAGGCTTTTTGAAACTACAGCTGCTAGTGAGAAAGAAAATGTATAGCTGGTGTTATCTTTTCTACAATGACTTAGATTTTTGTGTAATGTGTTCTCAGTCTTCATTTTCTTACCTCAGGGTTACTTGAACTTGTTAGTTGGTTGTCTTCCGGTTTATGTAATAGACTCAATTCTACCTGTAGAACATATGAATTTGAGGTGTATTTGAAGCTAAAATGAGTAATCGAGAAGGCTTGTGATTTCCCCGCTGTGAAACAAGCGTTCTGACAAACTTCAGCACCTTAGGGGTAGTTTCTGCCTTCTGAGTCTTGTGGTTTCTTGAGTGTATTTGCACAGTGAATGCTCTAATTATTTTTTCCAAGAGGGAGTTTATCCACCTGCATTCAAGCCCTCTCAGCAGATAGATATGTGTTGAATCTAAATGCTTTGTTTGGTGTTATGCTAGCTGTTATTAAAAGGAAGGTCAGGCTGGGGAAGGGAATGTGGTGGGTGGGTGAAAGATGGAAGCTACGCTTGTTTCTTTGCCAGGGAGGCGGTTCTAGAATATCCTTGCGGGAGGATGATAATGAATTAAATTTAGGCAAAATGGAGCACTTAACAGTTGCAGTGAGTTTAGGAATGGTAACTTGAACTTTGTAAGATCAGTATTATAATAGTTCATACCCTAATGGATTGTCAGCTACTTAGAACTGCATTATGAAATTTTTTTCTATAAAACAAAGCAAAATCCAATATTCCTTTCAAAAAGCTGTGTCAGAGCTTCCTCTTACAGTGTCTTCCAAAACGAGTCTTCTGTGAAAGGTTCCCTTCCTCCAAAGTGGCCTTTTGCTTCTGCTTATGGAGCTTTTTTTGAAGGATATTGTGTATGGGGAAATATTTCTTTTGCTGACTGTAGGTGATCTGAGTGTTTCTTTCTGGTTTGAGGTTTTTAACAAATATTACCAAGACAGATATTCTGTGTGATGTGGTATAAGCTGTTCTTAATAAATTTAAGTTTACCAGAGTAAACCTGCTACCAGAGTGGAAGAGAATAAGAGGTTCTCAAGATGTACAGACTGGGCATTGGTTTACCTTGTAAATCAAGTAAATTGAGGTCATGTGGCAGAGTAGTTTTGGAGAACTGTTTAGATTGCATTTTGAAACCAAATATATTCAAGGCCTTACTTGTAGGCAAGCATGTGAAGATTTAGGCAACACTATATAAAATGATATCCTTGCTACAGTCTTCAAGGGCTTAAAATAAAACAAAAGATTGGGCTGAGGTGGTATAGGCTACTTCTAAACTATATGAACAAGCACCTTCCAGTTCTGCTTCCATACCTTTATTTTTATAGCTCTTCTGTGTCTTTTTTTTTTTTTTCCCCAGTCCAAGCCATATATATTTGACCGTGTATTCCAGTCAAACACATCACAGGAACAAGTATACAACGATTGTGCTAAAAAGATTGTCAAAGGTAAGGCGGAACAGCAACTTTAACCATAATGTAAAGTCTTGTATTCGTGTGGATTTCAATGTTGAAAACTGATACTTCTCTTCTTCCCTTTTACCTTCTGAATATTTAATAAAAGCCAACATGGATCATAGCAGTATAAAACCATCCTGTATTTGAGCTGATAAATTATGTCACTGCTTAACCTGCTGTTTCAGTCCGTTGCAACGTCTGATAACGTTTACCTGTCATGTTTTGGATTTTTTTTGCACTTCTCTGCAAGAGAACGTTAAAAACAGTTTGTCAGAAATTAATCAAAATAACTCTCAGGAATAGTTTTTGTTTAGTTTTGTTTTTTTTTTTTTTATCTTCAGATTTATTGGTGAAAACACCCTGCAATTGCTTTAGTTTGTTTGGAGGAATATAAGGAAAGGAAACTTGTGAAATCATGTGTATGCTATAGATACTTTCTACGCTTGTTTATGTAGTACACACTTTAAGGGTGATTTTTTTGAATGTGAATTTTAGCTTCACAATTAAAACTTTAAATGTGAGTTAGTGCTGTGCATGCCAGGGTGTACAGTTTCTCCAAATTTGATTTGTCAGAATGGGCCTAGTAACTTCAGAAAATCAAGACTTTATCACAAGGAAGGTTATGCCACAGTAACTTGTTGTAGTAATCAATTACCTAGTTTCCTGAAAATAAAATTGATTAATTTCTTGAGGAGGTCAGTAATAAATTCTAATTAACACAACTTTCAAAACAATTTTAACATAGGAAGTTCCGTTCAGATACACAGCAAAACTTCTTTACGGTGAGGGTGACAGAGCACTGGCACAGGCTGCCCAGGGAGGTTGTGGAGTCCCCTTCCCTGGAGATTTTCAAGACCCGCCTGGATGCAGTCCTGAGTAATGTGCTCTGGGCAATCCTGCTTTAGCAGGGGAGTTGGACTAGATGATCTCTAGAGGTCCCTTCCAACTCTGAAACTCTATGATTCTGTGAACAAAGCCCTCCTCTGAAATATCAACTAATGGTGACAAGAGAAGCCTGGGTAAATGTAGGAGTTTTTTGATCACTAAAAAAGTGAATTGCTGTTGAAAATCCATGCTGCTGCAAGTGTTTAACCCTTTAATGAGTTAAATAGTGATTAGGATTAGATCAGAGGTTTGCTTCTTAAAAATTAACTAAAAATTGTAATGCTGCCCCTTTCTTCCATCTAAAAATCTGGTCTGTGTTTCTCTGTGCAGCATTTCTAGGCTGCGCTACATCATGTGGCAAATGAGCTGTAGTGGTGATACAAATGGATTACGGGTATAATGAGGTGGCAAAGACTTCCCCATTTGGAGTATCTCATCCTTGGTTTTGGTAAATAAAAGTTTGCTTGCCGGATGTGATTCTACAGTAACTGACTTGTAAACAAACCAACTCACCAGCCCCTCGCCCTTCAATCTAAAACTTTGTGGTGGTTCACTCATAATTTGAAATATAAGCTTAATGGCCAAAGAATAAGGTGCTTGAAACTTACAGCATAGCCCATTCTCTTCACATTTGGACAATTAAACTTCCCTGAAGGCAGAAAATACAACAGCGTTCTTGCGTGTGGTGGTTTCTTCTAAGTTATCAAAGAATATCTCTTCAACCTGGCAGTTGTATTGATTTCCTTTTTGTACCTGACTCTGAAGCCCTGTTTTTTTCTGGTTGAAGGAACAGATGCTTCTAATACAGTAAACTTCTAAAATGCAGTCAATGATGACCTAATGCATTAAAAAGGGTAGAGAGGAACACCCTCTAGCACAGAGTTCCCAAACATTGAATGATTTAACTTGCTGAACATTTTAGGAACTGCCTGCTTGCATTCTATTTCATTTGACTTTCCTTTAGAAGAAGGAAATGAAGCCTAATGAAAATACTCTTTCCCTTTAGATGTACTTGAGGGATACAATGGTACAATATTTGCTTATGGGCAAACATCGTCTGGAAAGACACACACTATGGAAGTAAGAAATCTTAAAATAATTTTCCTCTTAATGTCACTGTCATCTTTTTTTTTTTCATCACAATAGTCTTTCTAGAAATGGGATGTATGCTTGTTTTCATCTTGCAGCTTTAATTTTCTTTGCAACATTTTGATACCCAAAATGTTTTTTTTTTTAAGGACTGAGAATGGCAATTGTATTTTTTCAGCCCTCAGTAGCAGGATGAGAAACACAAGCGTAATGTTAATAGTACATTTTGCTTTTAGTAGTTTGGGAGATTTCCGAGATTGTTCTTTTCACTACTGGCAAATGCTGGGCCTAAATGGATGGTCAAGACTTTCCTTTATAGATAAAATAAGTGCATCATGCCTGTCAGCATTTTAAAACTAATTTGCCTGTTAAATGTCTGGCCTTCGGATACTGTTTGTGATGTTGGATTCAGTGTGAAAGTTTCCTTTTATTGTATCTTTTTCTAATAAGGGGAAGCTTCACGACCCGGATGGAATGGGTATTATTCCAAGAATAGTGCAAGATATTTTTAATTATATTTACTCTATGGATGAGAATCTTGAGTTTCATATTAAGGTAAACTTTTTTCATTGTTAATTATTTAATCTGTATTACAACTGGAAGTAGTCTGTGGTTAAATGGATGTTCTATATCTGTTCAAATGCTTGTAACTTGGAAAATCTAAATGAGTTATTTCTGAAGTAACTGACTCTTCTTAAAGAAGAATTACGTTAACACTTTAATCTTGTTTCCATTAAACATTGATGGTGGCTATCCTGATAACCTGTGGCAGTGCTGATAGTGCTTGAAGCTTTTGATGAAAGTAGTTTCTTCTTAAAGGTGTATTGTAGTGCAAGTCCTTAAGGCTGAACTAAATGTGGTATTATGTGGAAGGTCATAATAATCATGCTGGATCCTTCTGATCAAAAAGCAAAACATTTTATTTGTTCTGATGCTGTATCTTTATTACACTTCCCACTTCTAGGTGTCATATTTTGAAATATACTTGGATAAAATAAGGGACCTTTTGGATGGTAAGCCTTTTATTTATATTGAACATAGAAAATAAATTGTTCTGGAGAGAGCTATTAAAAAACCCAAAAATATTCTCATGATACTAAGATAGGTATGCAGTATGGTAATAACCTGTAAATTATAAGGGTACATCAAAATAAGAAAGCATGGAGCTAATCTATATAATAATACTAAAGCTGCAATGGTGGTTGTTTTGTGTATATTAAGTTTTTTAATAAAGCGTTGCTGAGAAATAACAGCTATGACTTAGACATGCATGGTACACAACTCATTCATTTTGCAAAGAAATCATATATACCTTAGCTTTAAAACTTTTTCTCTTCCAGTTTCAAAGACCAATCTTTCTGTTCATGAGGACAAAAATAGAGTTCCCTATGTAAAGGTGAGCATCAATCTGATATGTTTTCATCTTTCACTCCTCTAGTGACAGCATTTGCTTCTGGCTTATTGGTGTGATGGTATTTTGCCTTTTTTTTTTTATTTTTTAAAGGGTTGCACAGAGCGTTTTGTATGTAGTCCAGAAGAAGTTATGGATACTATAGATGAAGGAAAGTCAAACCGACATGTAGCAGTTACAAGTAAGTATTGTCTTCTGTCGTCTTAGAGTGCTTTATCGATTTGCTTCTGGTATGCCTTAAAAAGTAGGGAAGGCAAAATTAGTCAGCTAAGTAATTCAGGTTTTTGAAAGGGTCTAGCATAATCAATTTCAACATGTCTTTCAGAAACAAGTGTTTTAATTCATTTCTTGTTAGATGTTATTACTTAGATTTGGATTGGAAGGAGAGAGTAAGTGATCATTAAGCAGCTCTGAATCAGCGGACAAAAACATGTAGTTCTGCATTAAGAATTGTGCAAAATCCTGGTGTGTGGCATTTGTTTCAATTAACCTATGAATCTATAAGTAAGACACTGGCTCATCTACAGTTTCACCATTCTATTGCATATTCTAAGAAAAGTGCATCAGAATGTATATTCCGACATGCTGCAGATTTAAGCAACATCCCAATGTCCCAAGGCATGCCAACAGTTGCGAGGACCCATGTCACAGGTCTCCAAATTCCCACAAGAAACAGGATTAGGAAGTGCTAGAGTTAAAAACAAAACAAAAAACTTAAGCTCTTAGCAGCTGAACTGACTGTCAGAAGTCTTTCAGAGCCACTTTGAGGGTGAGTTTCACAATCTTCGTGTGTCTAGCTCTTTATTCCAGAAAAGAAAGAATTTGCAGTCATTAAGAAAACAAAACATTGTTCTTCTCATTTCTTTGGTTAAGGATTGAAAATAAGAATATGATGTTCCTTTTAAGGAATGACTCAGTCGTGCACTTCGACTTCATTGCTCCTAGGTAGTAAGGTTCTGAAGTTGGGACCAGACTAAGTCATGGAGAAATAGCAGAAATTTGCATAGAAGGATATTATTCTATGTTGAGCTGCTTCTATGGTGTCAATGAGCTGGTCCTTTTAGGCCTCTGAAGGATTTATGGTTAAAAGGAAGAAGAAATAGGCGGATGTTCTCATTCAGATTGCAGTCAGCTTAAATTTTATTAATGAATTAAAATAATTTTTAAAATTCAATGTCTTGCTTACTCTGCATGTTTTGCAGTGGAGGAAGCAGTAGGTGTTTAAACCAGAAAGGGGTGAAAGGTTATGGCCATCTAGTTCAAATTTTCACAAAAGGATAAAATGTGATACACTGTAAATCTACAAAAAAAAAAAAAGTTGTGGTATCAGAATGTAAATGTGCTTTCTATTCTAATAGAGTAAATTAAATGTGTGAAGTCCATAGTTGACAGCCTAGCAAATCTTATCCGTGAGCTTATGTGGTATTAATAGAACCTCAAGGGAGACTGGATCTTTGTTATTCAATTAGACAATACTATTGGGTTTGCTGCCTCTAGTTTTATTGTCATTCGGAGATTACTCTATACAGTTTCATTAGCTTTAGATCTGTCACTTCACTGTGGGAAGATACTGTTTTGTTAAGTTAGTTTGGTTGTACAAATATGTTTGACAATTTATATATTTTGGATTATAGATATGAATGAACACAGCTCCCGAAGTCATAGTATTTTTCTTATTAATGTAAAACAAGAGAATACTCAAACAGAACAGAAACTAAGTGGAAAACTTTACCTTGTGGACTTGGCAGGTAGTGAAAAGGTAATTCTAAGTTTCTTTTTCTGCTCTGAAAAAATCTGGTCATTCTTTACAATCAAATATTTTATGCTAATGTAATACTAATTGTTCGGTTGTCACCTCTGAAGTGTTTTAATTTTGACTTTGTGGTTTCTGAATCCTAGTCTGAGTTGGCTATTGAGTACTACCTCCTTAAGCTGATCTGCATTTCTGCAGGAAGGGTTTGTAAGTATGGAATAGGGTGGGGAAGTAGGCTAGAGTTCAGTCTCAGTATCTGTGAGAGCAAAAATGTGTACAGGTGTGTTGGGTAGCCAGGTACTGGAATAAAAAGTTTCATGGATGTGAAATGTCTGAATTTTCTTTTTTAGTGGTACCAAGTTTCTTAATTTGCAAATCTGATTAACATTGTTTAAAATCACAGCTTGCTTTCCTGTGTCGGTGGTTTAAAGCAAGGAGGGAAAAGTGTACCATTTTGCTTACTCTGTGTCACTTGACTTTAATTTAACATTTTAAGAGCTGGATTTATGTTCTTTTCATCTTTGGTTCTGGGGTAATCCCCCATCTTTTTCAGTCCTTTCTGCTTGCTGTTGTCTTTCCTCATGTCATTGTTATATGGCCTTATTGTTGTCTCTGATCCTATGTTTATTCTGAAATGTGTTTCTTAGTAGTGGTCTTTTTTTTTTTTTTTATGAGAATGGAAAGAAGGATTACAGTGAGAACAAAGTTAAAGAAAAAGGTTGGGTTACAGGTCTCCTTTCTCTGTAGTTTTGTTTTGCTGTATACTTAAAACTTTGCTTTCATGCTTCTTCCAGTCTTTTTGAAGTACGTGATGTTTTTTTGATTCCTTGGGTTGGTTTAAACATAGGCAAATGGAATTGGTTAGTGTAGTCATCGTCACAGCTTGGTGAGAATAGTAAAGGGAGGGTTATAGAACTATAAGTCAAATTCAGCTCTTGAGGCAGAAGAGCTAAGGTAAATAGAATGGTGTCAGGGTAGAATTTTTTTCACATTTCTACTGATATCTACCTAAGTTCCTGGAGCGCTCATGCAGGTCAGATTCAGCCTTTAAAGTCTGTTCTCACAAATTCTTGCTAATATAGACTCTCTGTATTTTCCGGTGGGGGGGTGGTGCTGGTGGGAGAGTGGTAGTATGTGGTTTGTTAGGGTTTTTGATTGTTGTGTTTTGTTGTTGTGGGGTTTTCCTTGTTTTTGGTTGGGTTTTTTTTGTTTTATTGTTTTTTGTTTTGTTTGAGGATGACCTCTGGACAAACTATATAGAACTTATTATTAAGACAAAGTTCTAACTCTTGGTTGCTTTGATGTTGTAAATTACTTATAACACTGATTTCCTTTTACTCTAAGGAATTCAAACTTTTTAACAGACTTCAAAGAACTTTTGAAGTTGTTTATTTGATAGAATTTTTTAACTATACATTTATCTTCTACAAAAAGGCATAATTTGCAGGAAAAATATTCACTTCAGTTTAAAAAAAAACAAAAACAACAACAACAAAAAAAACCACAAAACCAAAAGAAACATCTTCAAACACTGAGTTTTGAATGAAAAATTGATGGTGAATCAGGGAAAACAATCTGAGAAGTTTGCTTATTCTAATCCAGCTTTGTGAGTGCCTCATAAAGTCAGGGAGATTGACTTAAGGAAGATTACTCAAGTTTTATATTAAATGTGGAAGGTGTTTTTTGAAGATAAATTTAGTAATTTACTGAAATACTGTGCAGGTTAGTAAAACTGGAGCAGAAGGTGCAGTGCTGGATGAGGCTAAGAACATCAACAAGTCTTTGTCTGCTCTTGGAAACGTCATCTCAGCTTTGGCTGAAAGCAGTGTAAGTGTTCTGTATTTTTATACTTCAAGGTTAAAGGCTTGCATCTCTGAACATAGTATTATGCAGAAATTCTTTACTGATCTCGGTGAATGGAGTCTAATCCAATTGCATCAATGCATTGCAAATGGTTGTTATTCTTGTACTGTATTGATATTGATACTGGTGATTAATAAAGTTACATTTAAAGTTGAGGGACCTAAGCATCATACTGATAGTTTTCTTGTACTCTAGAAGTTACCAAACATAGAAGTACAATTTTGTGTTATCCCATGTGTGTTGTCTTATGTTTTATGAATTAAAGTAGAACTTAATGTCTTTCTAATGAAGTTATACCTAGCAAAAGCATAGCTCTTATTTCAACGAATTAGATAATGTGTCTGAAAAACTGTGACTGAGTCATTTAACCATTTTCTTGGTAGACTTATGTTCCATATCGTGATAGCAAAATGACCAGAATCCTTCAAGATTCACTGGGGGGTAATTGCAGAACCACTATTGTTATTTGCTGTTCTCCATCTTCATACAATGAGTCTGAAACTAAATCTACACTTCTGTTTGGCCAAAGGTGAGTAAATAACTTAATATTTTGCTCGTACTATGCTCAGAAATAAATGCAGAATGAGAAATAAGTAAGTTACTTTATTAAGATTCCTGAACCAAACTAATTAGAATGTTTACTTTCTGTAATTCTTCAGTGCACGTATGGCTAAATGTTGTGATCTATCTTATCTATATGAAAATACTTAAATTGGGTAGGAACCTGAAGACTCTATTTCCAGGAAGACAGCGTATAGTTTGGTTCAAAATTCAGTTTAATGTATAGTCTTGGAAGGCAATTAATACTCTTTTTTTTTTTTTTTTTTTTTTTTTAATGTGGAAGGAGGGACGAATGAGTTTTCCCCTATTAAGTTGAATCCTTTATGTGCTGGGAGAGCCTGTCCTTTGCCAACCTTTTTCGATAGCATGCTGAATTACATCTTTTGGTCTGTTTCCTGTATCTAGCATTCCAGTAACATTTGAGTTAATACTTCTAAATTCCTGTGTCATTTGTAATTGAATTTATAAGTACCTATTTCAAATTTGGTATTTTGTTAGGTATCACTTCTTTGCCACTCTATTATTAATGTTTCATTGTAATACTCAAGTTCCTGACCACTAAATTTAATCACTTCGTTTACTGGAGCACATTACAAAAGCTGTCAGCGTTTCACTTGGTTCACCTGGTCTTCTGTTAGCCTACCTCTTCTGCTTTAATTCAACAACATAGTTTTCTACTGATCTTCTCAGAGAATATTTTTATTATGGAAAGTAGACTAAATGACTTCAGAACTTCTTGAAACCCTGGCAGAATATGGATCAATAGTGGGTGTGGAGTAATGACTGCATTCTGCAGCAGTGGAGGTTTTTTTTGGTCTCCTCTCAGAATCTAGGAGCTCCTTTCCTGTTAGTAATTCTTGAATTTTGGGAAGTGTCTTCCAGCTGTAGCTCTAGTTTCACTGCTTCATGCTCTTGTCTACTTCAGGAGTTACTAGATTACACTTCTATCTCAGCTACCGTACTTGGTCTGGTATGTTAATTCAGCCTTCTAGAGGTGTTAAATTTATGTTGAAACCCTGAGCTATAGTGACTGAAGGCTAGGTAAGTATCACATAACTTAGTAGGAAATCATGTGCCTTTTGGTAGTAATCAGTCCCAGTAAGACTTTGCAGAAAGATGCTTATAGGAGTCATAATATAGGGGGAAAAATTTGTAACTACCACTAAACTTTTTTCCTGTTTTCATCTTTGGGGCTGGGGGTGGGTATTTGTAGTGGGAGAAGAATTATTGAGGTAAGCGAGGGGCGCCTGACCGAATGTAGACAATCAATCTGAACTTTGTAGCATGTGTGCCTCTTTGGTTAATGGACATCCAACAACTGATTTTCAGTTAAAATGGGCGGTTTCTTAAATAAGCTTGATGTTTTACACCCTCAAAGTGTTATGCTGTCTGTTGGAGAAATGTTTGCTAGCGGTGGTGAGTGATACCCTTTGTTCAAAGCTGTGCACTGTCCTGATTCAAATTGTTTCAGGTGAAAGTATGCACCTGAATTTTTCTAACTCAACCAGCTAGAGGTTTTTCAGCCTTCCCAAAGTTTATTGTATTGCCCTGTCCATTAACAATCCAATTGAAAGAATAGTAAGTTGGCAGGGAGTAGATATAAGCTTTTGTAAGAGGTGGGAATTGTTTACGCTTTCACCAGTGATACATAGACATTTTATTTAAGAGCCTTTAATTCTTTTCTTTTAAAAAAAAAAAAAACAGTTTCAGACCTTTTTGCTCTTTCTGTGTAGAGCTAAGACCATTAAGAACACAGTCTGTGTCAACGTGGAGCTCACTGCAGAACAATGGAAGAAAAAGTATGAGAAGGAAAAAGAGAAAAACAAGACTTTGCGTAACACCATACAGTGGCTAGAGAATGAACTCAACAGATGGCGGAATGGTGAGAAGCAATTATATTCTTGTTCTGCAAACTTTAGGCAAGACGATAGGCACGGAATTAGTATTCAGGATACCAAAAATAACTAAGATCTCTATGCAATACAGTAGTAGGAATATTAAAGCTAGGATAATAAGTTGACATAGGAGCTTCATATTTTTCACTGTATTGCAACTGGAAAAACTTCTAATTATCTCATAATGGCAAAAATGTCTGGAAGTATATTGGTATTAGGTTGTTCAATGCTTCGTTTACTACAGAACTGGAGTTACATGCAGTCTAAAATTTTTATTTTGGGGGAGAAGAAAATGATATTAATTGTAAATGCAGAAACTGAGTAAAGTTTCCTCTGGTTTGGTTTTCTAATTCAAATCATTATCACAAGACCTTATCTTTGTTTAAAACTCAAACGTGTTAATAGATAAAAAAACCCACCCCAAAACCAATATTGCTGACAGTACAGAATGAGTTCCCGTCTTTTCTTCCTGAATAACTGACATCTTATCTATTGAAGTGTCTGGCAAAATGCAAGTTAAATATGAAGCCTTAAATTCAGGAATGCAGAAACATAGGTCATACTTACAGATGTATTCTGGAGTTTGGCAGCTACAGAAGATGGTTTTGCAATCTTGTAGGCAGCTGTACCACACCCTGGTGTAAATTTGAGAAAAATAGGCTTGCTTAAGTAAGTTTAGTGTGATATGATTTTTTCTACTTTTTTCTATTTTTAAATCTTTTCTAGAGATGGTATGAGGCCACACCTGAAATGTTAAGTATAGTTCTTCCAGAATATTGACACAAGGTACTGGAGTGTTGAAAAGAGCCCATACCATCCAAGGACTGCATAAAATGTTTTGTAATAAGGTGCCTAAGGAATTTAGTGTAGTTTACCAGAGAAGTGCCTTGATTAGTGTGTGTGGTATTTTTTCTATGCGAAACTAAGTAAGTGTTCTCATCCAGAAAGGCTTAATGAACATAAAAGGATAAAAGTGTAACTGAACAAATATATTAAATTAGAAGCAAAGCAATTTAAAAGTGAATATGGCTACCCAGCAAAACAGACTGCTAAGGGAAAAGAAAGGATTTTCTGTCTTTGGGGCAAGTTAGGTGCCATTCTAGAAGATAAGGTTTGATGTGAGATTTGGAGCTCATAGCAGAGTAACTGGATGACATATAATGTTCTGTGGTAAGCAGGAGAGAGTTTGAATGATCTAGTGGTCATTTTTTTTTACCATGTAATCATGTGAAATTGATTGCTTACTAACTGTGGAGCAGTACTGTTAGTAGGGAGTATGTAATACTTCTCAAGGCTGTTTGTGGAAAACAATTCATGCTGACTCTACCAAAACTAAGTATATTCTTTTCTTTAAGGGGAGACTGTACCAGTTGATGAACAGTTTGACAAGGAGAAGGCCAACTTAGAAGCTTTTGCAGTGGACAAGGATATTACTGTTGTTAATGATAAACCAGCTACCACAATTGGAGTAACTGGCAATTTCACTGATGCTGAGAGAAGAAAATGTGAGGAAGAAATTGCCAAACTATACAAACAACTGGACGACAAGGTATGCCATTCTTATTTAATGTAAGACCTCTTGGAAATACATCTTGAACTATATTATGTAATATTGAATTTGTTGGTCTTCATTTGTTAGTATAGCTTGCTTAAATATTTGCTGGGAGTGCCTACTCTAATTCTGAATCTAATTAACAGAAGTCAAAATTGCCTTACCTGGTCCTAAGTGAGCATCCTTTCTTAGTTGCTCTGCTTCCTTTGTTGAAACTACTAAAAAATGTCCCAAAAACTAAAGTATCAATACGTAGAAAAAAAGATAAAAATGAAGGTTAGGAAGGAAAAAGTAATGATAATTTTGAATGGTATTTCTACTTTCTGGGTGTAGAACATTCCTAGCTGATTGTTTGTAATAATGCTGTACTGGAAGAAGGAAAATAATGAGAAAGCAGGAAAGTGAGTAACTTGAAGACAGCAGTTTTTACCTTCCATGTTATGCATATTTTATTTGAACATAATTTTAAGTTTAAGCAGTGGTACTACATTTGGAGAGGAGAAAAAAATCTTTTAATTAAATCCTAATTGTTTCTTGGAAGTTAGAACAACGTGGAGAAGACTTGGAAAAGCACAGGTGTAAGAGTTTTGTCTTTGAAGCATGGTGTTTTACACATACATGCCAGGTTAAGAGTGTAATGGATCAGCCAGTGAAATTAAAAGGATTACTTTTTTTTTATTTTCTTGCTTTCACATTTGTATAGTTGTCTCAGAATATGGAAAAGCTATAGAGACAGTAGATGTTAGACAAATTATTTTTCCAGAATCGTATTTGTCAGTTTATTGAACACAGTCTTATTTCAACTGCAGGATGAAGAAATTAATCAGCAGAGCCAACTAGTAGAAAAACTGAAAACACAAATGTTGGATCAGGAAGAGGTGAGTTTTGCTCTTGTATCTTTATTCTATTTTTGTTTTTCTTTTACAGGAAAGAAATTTGAGATGCTCTGAATAGGTCACAGTTTATGACCAGGGAGTAGAGTGGCAGCTTACTACTATACAATAGTTCTTTTGTTCCTTATCTAAATGTTCTCCCTATTCATTCCTCTCCCACTTACACTGAGCTAATGGCTAAACTTAAAACAGTTTACTTGAACCTTAAGTGTCCGTTCAGAGTGAAGGAATTGAAATATCTTATGTGAAGACATTGGCCGTTTTCTCCATGCAAAGTTAGCAGTTTGTCAAAACTGAAGATACCTTGATTTACTCTAAGAAATCTGCTTTAAGGTTTACTTTTGATCAGTTGCTGTACAGACAGAGGGAGGAGGAGGAGGGAAATGTAATGGCCCATAATGAAAAAGGAAGGATCTATGGGTTACTTCAGACCATACTTACTAGAATATTCAAATGATTTGTGTGCCCGTGTTGCTAGTGATGTAACTTAATTAAATGGGGAAAATACCTATTAATAATGAAACTGTTAATTTCATTTAGCCAAGGTATAAGAGAAAATCTATATGGCACAAAGATCAGAAAAATAATAATCTTTGTGTACATGGCAAGAAGGAAATAGGTCAAGGACTCAGGAAGTTGCAGCTACTGTTTGATCTTACTTCAATAAATAAATCTGCCTTTTTAGCAACTGTTCACTTTGTTTAGTTATTCTTCAGCAGCTAACAGTGTGAAAATGCTGGAAGCTTAGTCCCTAGCCTGTTGACAATTTCAGACTCATGAGTAATGTTCAGTGGCTTTTTTGAGAACTTGAAATATCCCATGTGTGTTTCCAGTTGCTGTCCTTGTGTGTCTTGATTTGCAATCACTTCTGTTTTAAAAATACGTTAAAAGCTACGGATGTGGATGATAAATTTAATTGTCCATTATACTCTCACTGTACCTGTCCTCAGCATCCTTATTGGATGATGCTAGACACTAAAAACGTTGATATAAGCTATTGTAGTAGCTAAAAGCTTTAATAAGATTCAACTTATACATGGAATTTTCTTCATATATATTTGTTGTAATTTTCAATAAATCTCTATCAATGCTGCAGCTTCTAGCATCAACCAGACGGGACCAAGACAACCTGCAAGCAGAGTTGAATCGCCTTCAGGCTGAAAACGATGCCTCTAAAGAGGAAGTGAAAGAGGTGCTACAAGCCCTTGAAGAATTAGCTGTCAATTATGATCAGAAGTCTCAGGAAGTAGAAGATAAGGCAAAGGAATATGAACTGCTTAGTGATGAACTCAATCAGAAATCGGTACGAAATTGGGATAAGAAATTACTGACAGTCTTCAATGTAACTTTTCTTGTCTTACCTGTATTTCTTGCTTGAAGTCATTTAAGGGAAAATGGGAGCTTAAGTCTAAAACTTGTTTAGTTTTAGCAGAGGATGATTTCCTAAAACCAGTAAGCTTCAGAAAAATGTGCAGCGAATATTGACCTTGATCGCTGTCAACTTTTTAGAACCTATGGGGTCTTACTACCTGAAGAGTATTCAGAGAAATCCTAAGTATCAGAAGCAAACGCTTTCATTACATGCTGGTGATCTGACTCAGTTTTGTTTGTCTTTCTGGTGCAGTTGGTGTAATCCTCACTTAAGAACTGCTCCTTCCAATCTTGAAATCGCAGTGAGCATGCTACAGCTTTTCTTGAAAGGAATGTGTATTTGCATGGTGTATTATGGCATGTAAAATATAACTTACCTTGATGCCTTCCAAAATGGGCAGTTGATTTTACTTTCTGAAAGTAGTCTTCAGCACTGAGGACAAATTCCAAAAGATTGCTCTAGTTAAAATACACATGCAGCATCCATCCTGCAGGATGAATACCATATGCCTCCTCACATACCTGCATAATTTCTGAATTGACTGGCAGTTTTGGTAGCCACTTACTTGACAAACTTCTATCAGTTTTAAATGGTTAATACTCCACCTATCTTAAAATTCTAAGTACTGGAAAGGATCAGCTTATTTGCTGGCATTGCAGACAGAATATGCAATGGTGCAAGTCTCATTCTTCTCTAGTCTTGAAAATTGAGTGGGTCAAGGTCTTCTAGTGAATGTGGCTTTCAATTTTCAGTTAGTAAGATTTGACTAGATACAACACTGGCATTAAAATTGATGTTCACAAGATCATGAAACCTCTCTTTAAACTTCTAAGTATTGAGCTGAGTAATCTTTATTGGTAACTTATATCACTTCAAGGTCAGCTGAAAGTTGGATGATCTCTGGTCTTCCTATTATGAGCAGCATTAAAAAAATTGGTGGAATAGGCTAGCTGTCTACGTGTATGATTCTGAAGTGCGTGTTGGTTTGGTTTTTTTTTTTGTCTTTGTTTTGCTGTTTATACATAGTTTATATTAGTTTATAGATAACGAAGCGATTCTAGATTTTATAACTAACATCTGTTAAGTGTCATGAATAACTCAGTCCAGGAGAAAGCAACAACTGTTGTAATAAAATTAAGGCATTTTTCACTGTTCTCGGTCTGTCACAGCTAACCCATGCAGTAACCATCCTTTGGCATCACTGGCTCAAACTTTCCTGCTGTAAAACTTCTGGCATTTTTTTTAAAACTGGAGAACAGAGAGCAGGCAACTTCTGAGTATGCAAGCTGCTGAGCTGCAGCTATTACAAGCACAGCAGCTCAAACTAGCTGAAAAACTGCTCTAGAGTAAGTGTAGCACTTATGAACTCTCCAAACTGAGTGCTGTTTTTTGATCTGCAAGTAGGAAAGATATAAGAGCTGTGTAGGTAAAGATGAAATTATTTTCCTTTACCAAAATATGGTGAAAAGGTTCGACTTGTTGTCCATGTACCTTTTTCCTATAATTGCAATCCTCTGCAATATTTAACCGTATGTAACTGAGTGCTGTTTAACAATGTTGACATGAATTTTGTTGTAGAATTGCAAGATTATGTTTTTGTGAGCTGAAGGCCTCTCTCTCCAGTACTTTACTTTTTTTTTTTTTTTTTTTTTTTTTTTTCAGAAGAAATACCATCATTCTAGGACTTCTAAATTTTTACTATATGGTGTATTCATATAGGTTGATATCAGTCTGGTTTTAGACATAAAAATTGAATGTTTCAGTAGCCAACCACGTGTTGTTGTATTTAAATAAATAATATGAAAGTAGTTCTAAAAACAAGAGATTTTTTTCTTTATTGAAGCATAACTTCTTTTGCTGTAGGTCACTCTAGCCAGTATAGATGCTGAGCTTCAGAAACTTAAAGAAATGACCAACCATCAGAAGAAACGAGCAACGGAGATGATGGCCTCCTTACTAAAAGATCTTGCAGAGATAGGAATTGCAGTAGGAAATAATGATGTCAAGGTAAGAATTAGTGTAATTTTTAATGCCATGTATTAGGTACAGATATTGTGAATATGTGGGTTCAGTTTTCTTAGTACAGTAAAAATAACCGCCATAGAAAGCCTCATTTATATTAATAAATTGGGCATAAGCTTATTCCTTGCTTATGCTTACCAGGTCCCAAACAGAATTTTATTGTGCAAAGTTAAGGAAGAGCAGGTATGATTTTTTTTTTTTTTTTTCTTCCCCCCGAAGTAGTGTTTTCATTCTCACTGTTAAGCTGCCATATGAAATGGTCATAATCAACAGCATCCTCGAAATCTAATGCTGACCTACAGTGGCAATTAAAGTGTTACTTATTAAAAATGGAATGAGGAACTGAAATAAAAGATAAATCTAGAAGATCACTGAAGGACAAGGATGTGAGCAGTGTTAAAAATCTATAGCGAACTGTATTTCCCTCTTCAAGTGACTCATTACCTTTGTGCAAACTTCTAAATAATCAGTTAGAAAACTTAAAAGTTACGTTTTGGTGTGTAAATGCTCTGATTATCAGCTGAGGCAGGGGATGTATGCTGGGCACTAAGTTTTGCTCCAGCTCATCTTTAATTCTCTTTTATTATCTGAGCTTTCTAAATATGTCATACTGTACTTTTCAGCAGCCTGAGGGAACTGGCATGATAGATGAAGAATTCACAGTTGCAAGACTGTACATTAGTAAAATGAAATCAGAAGTAAAAACAATGGTGAAACGTTGCAAACAGTTAGAAGGCACACAAGCAGAAAGCAATAAGAAAATGGAAGAAAATGAAAAGGAGTTGGCTGCCTGCCAGCTCCGTATCTCACAGGTAAGCGTTTCTTTACACTGTACTTCTTAAATGTTCTTTTGAATTCACTAACCTGCTGGGGGGGAAGTTGCAGTTTCTTCTTGGCACCTAACAAAGTACTTTGTGATCAAACAGCCACAAGATTCAGCTGTATCCTCAATACTCTTTTCAGTTTGGATGCTTCTTGGTAATTGTGTGACAGGATATCAGAATTTTTGTAATGTGTCTCTAGCCTGATACTGCTTTTGTAACATTTGTATTAAATACTAGGGTCCATATGTTCTCCATCACAGGATCCTTTACAAATATATGTCTTACAGAAGCAATGGCTAGTGAGAACGCTGCCTACTAATGCAGCAAGTGGGAAGTGGGAGAGGTAGCAATGGCATAGGAAGATTACAGTATGTTTGCATAGCAGATTAAATTTACTTCTAATGTGAGAAAGGCCATTTTAATGTCTTTGTTAGAAAAGATCAGTAATGTGACTTCTAAAACTGAAAATTGTCATCTACATACGCGATTTAATCTTTCTATATTTTGTTTTACATACAGATGGTCATCTCTTAAATCAGGAAATGCATATTTCAGTGCAGTCTTCTAAATACAGTGGGACTCTCTTGCCTCTGATAGTATTTAACATTCAAAACATCTCTTCTCCCAGCCAAAAATTTATTTCATTCCAATCTGGAATAAAGACATTGTCTTACAGGCTACATTACAGATCTACTTGAGTAGTCATATTCTTCTTAAAGTTTAATTGGCACCGTTTTTCTTTTGAGATCAGGTTACTTGTTTAAAAATATGTATAAACTATTTATGCAGATGTAATTCCGTGATTCCTAATTCCAAAGTAAATGAATCTTTCCATTCTACAAGCATGAAGCCAAGATCAAGTCATTGACTGAGTATCTTCAGAATGTGGAACAGAAGAAAAGGCAACTGGAAGAGTCTGTGGATTCTCTTAATGAAGAATTAGTTCAACTCCGAGCACAGGGTAGGAATTGCCTCCCTACACCCACCCACCACCATTTTACATATATAGTGATAAACAGGAAAGTGTTCTGTTCTATTCAGATTGAAGGGCAGAGCTATAGAATGGCTTTTGCTACTGGACATGTAGAATTAGTCAACGAGGAAGCAAGTTTGTTGTTTGAAAGAACTGCTACAGATAGGATTAAGTTGAAGATGTTACTAATTTAGTTGATCTTTGTGGTGAGAGGAGACTTTTTCCAAAGTTTAAGATGCTGTGGGGGAAGGGGGAATTAACGCCATCTTCCCTGTGGTTGCCTAATTACCTGACTAAAAAGCGTTTTCTTTTCTCTCCTCTATCCCTACTAGAAAAAGTCCATGAGATGGAGAAAGAGCACTTAAATAAGGTTCAAACTGCAAATGAAGTCAAGGTAAGTTAATTTCATTGGTTGTTTTGAAAACCAAAGTGAAGTATGGCAACTTCTTAAAGCATATAATACATGCTGTTTTTTCTAACAGCAAGCTGTGGAACAGCAAATTCAGAGTCATCGTGAGACACATCAGAAACAAATCAGTAGCCTAAGAGATGAAGTTGATGCAAAGGAGAAACTTATCACTGAACTTCAAGAGTAAGCAATTGTCATTATTTTGTTAGTGCCAAATGTCTCTGGATTGTGTGAGTACAGAAGCATAATATGGTGGGAAGGAAGAGGCAAAGGTTTTCTCAAGCAGTGTCTTTCTAACTTGTGTTGCTTTACCAAATAGCATGTCTGACAGGTTCAGTTGATGTAGTGTGGTTTGTTTTTTTTTTTTTTGTGTTCAGCCAAAACCAGAAGATGATGCTTGAACAGGAACGTCTTAGAGTTGAGCATGAAAAGTTGAAAGCAACTGATCAGGAAAAAAGTAGAAAACTGCATGAACTTACGTAAGTGATAATTGTGCGTAAAACAAATCTCTGAGGGAACACTTAAATTTAAAAAACTAGTGACCTAATATGATGAAGTGGCTCTTACTGTATGATATGCTTATTAAAGAAAAGGCTCCAGAGGCCTCTTGAACTTAACTTTTTTGAAACCTTTGCTCTGCCTTAATATTTAAAATTGGAAGTAAAATGATGTAAGATATGAAGGTCACAAATTTTTCTTTGTTAAGATGCTGTAAGTTGGAATAATTAATTTTTTAATTTGCAGCTAAGTATTGCATGCTCTGGAAGAGGCTTGTAACAGTTTCCTTACTCTTTTTTTTTTTTTTTTTTTTTTCCCCTTCTGTCCCCTTACTCTTTTTTTCAGCTTCTTCTGTTCCCTTTTTTTTTTTTGTTCTTGTGTGATTTTACTAGTTAGGGTGGTTCTAACTGGCTTATTCTTGAGATTAAGCCACTGCATATACTTCATTGAGTAACTAAATACAGTGTATTAGTGAATTAGAAACTGAAAAGTTACTGCAATAATTAGAATTGAATTCTGCTAGCAGGTAAGTGTCCAAGGGTCAAGCTGAAAAACAGTTCTCAACTTCTAGAAATCTAATCATAATCAGCTGGAAATGTTTCTAGGGTATCAGTAGCGACCCCTTTTGAGCATATGCGAATTTCTTTACACAAGTATCAGTAGCGACCCCTTTTGAGCATATGCGAATTTCTTTACAGAAGTTAAAACTATACACTTAACTTTTTCAAAAGTGCATGCTTTTTGGCCATGTTTAAAAGCAGACGTTGGCTAAATAATCAGAGGGACCCAATTGGTCTGTACTAGTAACCAATAAGCAACACTTCTTTTTTCTTTTAGCCTTCCTGTGAAATACAATGTTGGTTTAACTGACTAAAATTTTAACAGGACTCTGCTCTTGTGAATGCATCTTATTCTGATTTATTTATATGCCAAAATGATTACAAAAATTACATTAGTTACAGTAGGTTTTCTTGTCTGTAACATTTGATATATACATAGCACATTATTGCTTCTTATTTTAGTTTACAGGCTAAACTGTGTATAGCGTTGATCCCTTAAAGGCACTTGCTGTATTAGAAACTTCCCTCTTCAAAAGACTTGCAAAGAAACATTAAAAATTAGTTTGGTATTCTGTGTCCTCCACCAGCCTTTTTGAATCCAGTTATTTTCCATTGTATGTCATAAATGTGCATGGCAAATGACAGGCCAGTAACAATGCAGATTATTCACTTTTTTTTACTTAGAATTGTCTAGAGATGCCTGGAAGTACTTTTCCACTGAGGTCTGGAAAATGAATAGGATGCTGAAATATTCTTTAGAATATTTTATTACTTCAAATGTTTATTCATTTAGCAAGTCCAAATTTCTTTCCTGTATCCTGTCATCTTACTAATTGCACTGCCTTATAATTCTGAGAGAGAATGTTAGCAGTGCAGTAAATGCTTTCACATTAAATAGGAAGGCAGAAGCTCTGTAAAGTGATAATCAGTAGGTTATATTCCTGTAAACTGAGATTGTTGTTTGTGATGCTAGCTTTGGCAAATGTGTTGGGGGTGAGGTGATAGAACAAAACAAAGAAAAAAATCCTTAATCTCATCTCAGCTGGTCAGAGATAAGAACATTTGTAGGAAATCATCTCCCCAAATATTCATAATGAACCTGAATCAGGGAGTCTTTCTTTAGGGACATGTTTTAGTGGTGGACTTGGCAGGGCTAGATTAATGGTTGGACTTGATGATCTTAAAGGTCTCTTTGAACCTAAATGATTCTATGATTCTGTTTGAAAAACTTAAAATTTATGCATCTGAAGTACTTGCCTGTATTCCTTCGATATTAAAAGTACTTCCATTTTATCCTCCCCTCTCCCACCCACCCCATGTGGATTTCTGAGTGTGGTTTCATCTGTTGGTTACATCATTAATTGAGGGCTTCAACTGAAAAACATTTTTCATTCATACCATATAGTGTTTATCACTCTTATCTCCTAAAATACTGAAATTTCCAGTTTTGCTTGGATGTTTCAGGATGAATTTATTCTCTTTTAGGGTTATGCAGGACAGACGGGAACAAGCAAGGCAAGATTTAAAGGGTTTGGAAGAGACTGTGGTAAGATAATCAGAATATGTTGCAAAGCAAATGTCAATACTTGCTTGTTCCCCCCCCGCCCCGAGTGATTTGGGGCTTTTTAATTTTTTTTTTAATTCCTTGTCTTTAACTATAGGCAAAAGAACTTCAGACTCTTCACAATCTTCGGAAGCTGTTTGTTCAAGACCTGGCTACTAGAGTGAAAAAGGTAACGTGGTGCTGTAGTGAAACTTGGCATTTCTGAGAATGCTACATAAATTTCAGCGTAGAACTAAATTAGGAGTTGATCTTTACATGGTATAATTTTTCTGGCTTGATTGTAATACGCAAGTTCAGATTTGTACTCGGCCTCCTCTCTCTCCCTCCCCATGCTTTTGTTACTGCAGAGTGCTGAGATTGACTCGGATGATACAGGAGGCAGTGCTGCACAAAAACAGAAGATTTCCTTCCTTGAGAATAATCTTGAACAGCTTACAAAAGTTCACAAGCAGGTACAATGAGGCTTAATTTCAAGTTTTAATTAAAACCAAACTACTTAAGGTGCATTATTATAGAAGTAACTGAATGCATATTTGGTCATAAAGTAACTGTTCTGTAGTTTAATACTTCTGCATCCTGAGTGTGTCTCAATATAAAACAATAGACTAAAGTTTTCCTATAAAGTAAATTAATAGCTTTTTTAAGTGCATGTGGATATGTAACAAAATAGCTGCATTTAAACTGAAGAACATCCAAGTTAGTGTTTAGAGTTAGTGTATCAGCCTGGGGGATGCTTGCCTGTCTCTCTCTGACTGAAAAAGAATGTAGACTTTAAGTGCCTACATTGGGTATCATGTTCTTCCACAGTAACTGATTTGCAAATGACAGTTTTACTGATGAACTATTAGTTACTAAAAGCTTAAGCAAAGATAATATAGCAGCCCTACTGCTTTGCCTGTTGAGGGGCAGGAGGGTGTTTGGTTGGCTCTCCCCACAAAGAGAGATACCAAGAGAATAATCGATTCCGTTTTTGTAGCTGGTACGTGATAATGCAGATCTCCGCTGTGAACTTCCTAAACTGGAGAAGCGACTTAGAGCTACAGCGGAAAGAGTTAAAGCTTTGGAGTCTGCACTGAAGGAAGCCAAAGAGAATGCTTCTCGTGATCGCAAACGGTATCAGCAAGAAGTAGATCGTATAAAGGAAGCTGTAAGATCCAAGAATATGGCCAGAAGAGGACATTCTGCGCAAATTGGTTAGTAAAGAATCCCTTGCCCCATAAAGCTTCATCTGTCTCCTGATGTCTCTGTGCATGTATGCATCTTTCAGCCCTACTTGGAACTGCATGCGGGAACACAGTGTGCCTTCTACCATGAGTTATATTTTGGTTAATAGACTGTGAGTGTGTGTGGTGGTGTATGGTTGGTTTAGGTTGTTATTTATTTATTTTAAATGGGTCTCTTTCTGATAGCTGGATTTTTGTACATGCTGGGAAAAGCTTACCCACCTATAATTCTAGCCCAAATGTGTGTTCCATTTCCTAGAACAAAACAATACACCGGATGTGAGTCTTAAGTCTTCAACATGATTCCATAAGACTTTGTAAGACTAGGTATTCCAAAGTAAGGGGAGAGATTAAGCCATCACCTCACACAACAAAAAAATTGTCTTGCTGTCTCTTGATCTTGTAGGAGGAGGCAGACAGAAACCCACAACTAACATCCTAAGATCCCTAATTGCTTTTTTGGGTCTTTGTTCTAAAGCATACAGTATTCCACAGCTGCTCCCTAGGGGAAAAGAATGGAAAAAACAAAAGTCTGTAGTAACTAGTAGTGTTTCTTGCTGTGTGGTGGGAAGGCGGTCATATTCCCTTGGTCCTCCACTTGCTGTCGTGCTGTAACGTGCTGAGGGCCAAGAGGGTGTGTGACCAGTGGAGGACTTAACTGTGCCTATTACGTTGTTGTAGAAGTAACTATGTATTCCAGCCTTCTTGTCCTGTGTCAGGACTTCAGTAATCAATCCAATTCTGTTAAATGTGAATGCAGCTGAAATGAGTGTTGCAGTTAAATTTCACTCATTCTGTAGGTCTGCAAAGAGCTGTTGAAGAATAAAGTCCTAATTTTTTTTCTTGGTCATTTCAAGTGGTGGCCTGAAGATAGGTGCTCTCCTGTCTTATATTTCTCTCAAGTAGTCTCGAAGAATCACACAGAATCACAGAATCACAGAATTATCAGAGTTGGAAGGGACCTCTAGAGATCATCTAGTCCAACTCTCCTGCTAAAGCAGGATTGCCTAGAGCACATTACTCAGGACTGCATCCAGGCGGGTCTTGAAAATCTCCAGGGAAGGGGACTCCACAACCTCCCTGGGCAGCCTGTTCCAGTGCTCTGGAAGACAAACAGAAGACAAACAGAATTCTCTAGTGAGCTTTGCACAAGTATAAAGCCTGTTGTAATTAAACGTCTAGTTGAACTAAGCATGTCTTACTGGAGATCACCTTCCTCTAAGGCAGAACTTGAGAAGTGTCTCTGTGATGCAATTGCACCTTGTAGGTACTTTATATCCACTCTTACCTGCTGAAATTTTAAATGCTTCTGTTTAATATTACAGAACTTTTTAAAGTTATACTGTTGTGCATGTCCTGTTAAGAGCTAGTGCAAAACTGATTGAAAATGTAGTTCATTTATCAAAGTCTATGCAGCTTGTGAACTACCTGTCAAAACTACTGTTTTTGAATTCAGTAATAGAGCAAATTTTATTTTTATGTGGTGGTAAGAAGTTGATGAAACAATGTTACCTGTAGATTAATTGGTACCCAGAACCACTTGCAGAGCAGAGTAACTAGTGGCTTACCAATCAAGTAGATGTGGGAAATACAGCAGGGTACAATGATTCCCAACAGGAACATAACCCTCATGAAACTTTGTCTAACGATGTGCCTTATTTGACTCCTCCTTATTGCCAAGAAGTAGGACTCTTACAGGGAAATGCATTATGTGGGGCAGATAATACGTGTGAAGATAATCATTATCAAAAGCTTTTCTAGCTTTAATTCTAATAGGGACAGTAAAAGCAAAATCTTTTCTGTTTTTCAGGACTTGTTATAGTTGATACTAATCTGTTAAGTTCTCAAAATACTGTCTCCTAAACTTGTTTTCATATTCAAAGTGCATTCAATTTTTATTATTACATTTGGGATACTGTAAGATAAAGCATTAGTAAATTTGAATAATCAAGGTAAAATTGTGATGTATATACTTAAGTCATGTTTCTTTTCATGCAGCTAAGCCAATCCGTCCTGGCCAGCATCCAGCAGCTTCTCCAACTCATCCAAGTGCAATTCGTGGTGGAGGTGCGTTCACTCAAAACAGCCAGCCAGTTGCACTGCGTGGAGGTGGAGGACGGCAAGACAAAGTGTAAGTTTTTCTGTAGGATTTTTAAATGTATGATTAAACCCCTTCATAGTAGTTTTATTACGGTTCCTTTTGTGGCATAAAATCAGTCAAATGATCAGATTAGCTTCTTTTTTTTACAGAATTTTATACTTGGAGTATACATGTACATCTGACTAATGCTGCTGCTGGTTTTGTTATAAAACTGGTGTTTGTTGTAAAATGATAGTTCTGGAGTTGTTCTGCTGGAGTAGGAACAAAATGTGAGAACAGTCAATTAGAGATAGTTATCAGTCACAGCCAATAGCTACTGTTTGGGAAAGAAGTGGGCGGTTTAAATTTTGTTTGGCTTGCTAGTATCTATTTAAATATGGCTTTCTTCAGAAAACATTTGGTGATGAAATACAAGAATAAGGTCATTTTTTATGTTGTTTATTTGCTGTTCTTACTACAAATACACACTGTTTCATGTGTTTGTAATTTGGAAGTATTTAACAGAAAAATTCATGTCTCCAGTAATTTTAAAATGTTAGCCTAGTTAAAATACAGTAATTGAAATTAATATGTGCACTTATTTGAAAATGTCTCTAATCTCCTCAGTAATTATATGTAGTCTGGTACTTAATATGCTTCAGTTGCTCACAGAATCACATCTCTTTTTTTACTTAACATCTGCATTATAGTTGGTCTGTTGGTCACCTAACAGGAATGCGTTCTCTGTCATTATCTTCATTTTTGAGCATTCACATAAATGTCTTCTAGCCATTCCCTTATCTGCATGTTCAGTTTGAAAATACTCCTAAAATGATTGTGTGGTGCTTGATTCCTGGGTGCTTCTCTTTTGAGGGGCTTCAGAGCAGTTTACGTTAATCTTTTCCGGTTGTTTTCTTTTTATTAGCTCGCTGACTTCTCAAAGCTTTCTCTCCAATTTAGAGAAGAAAATCAGAGTGTAGCACTAGTTAGGGTAGCTGGTAATGTTGGGTAGTGTCTCTTAGGAAATCAGAGGTTGAAGTGATATGTACTGTAACTTTCAATAACATTTACCTGGAATGAACAAGGACCTGGCATTGATTCTTGATTATGTTGCTGTGGTGAGATTAATCTTCAGATAGATAGCAACTTGGACTACAAAAGCAATCTCAGCTGTCCAATGTAGAGACATTTCAAGGCACAATTGACCCAATTTATTTTAGATGCCTACTAGAGTTTGCACATGCTCTGATGTCTACAATTCTAATTGAAGAGAGCCTATTTAGTTTCATACTTCTTTAAGAGTACTTATAATAGTTGATATATTCAGCAATAAATAAATTATGAGCTTGCATTTTGCTTTGGAGAAGAGCTTTCACTGTTGGTCGTGGAGAATTTAAATAGGAGACTTAGCACTTTGACTTTTGGACTATTTGTAGATAAATCATGAAAGATTGGAAAATTGCTACGTATTGGCTAGAACACCTTTTTAACAAACAAACCAACCACACCCCACACCCCCCCCCCAATATGCTACACAATCCCTTAAGCAGTTGTAAAGCTTTCATAAAATTCTTATAATGTCAGCATGTTACCTATTGCTGTAGAACCAAGCAGAGTTTAGCACTTAAAGGCAGGAGAGTGGTCATAATTCATTCCAACTTTCATATCTTTTTGGAAGAACCTGTCCCTCATGGAAGTAAAGGAACAAAACTTTCTTGAACTTTATTTTACTATTAAATATTAACTTGTTCTTAGCTTGTGAATACTCAGGTAGCCAGTATTATTTTTCTCTGTAGTAATGTCTATTATAATTTTTTGAGGATTAATACAGATACTAAGCATCTCAACTTCTGGTTAGAGAAGAACTTTAGGTACAGTCATGATTTTACATTATCATTAAATCATACAGAACATGATTTTACATTCGGTGACCGCCATTTAACAAATTATTCTGGAAACATTAAAGAAATACAGAAATGGTAAACTGTTATTTCCCTACACAAATCTAATTTTTAGGATGATTAATACCAAATGATCTCTTCATTCCCATTTCATCTTCCCAAAATATCAAAGTCAAAACTTTGCAACAGCTGATAGGTGGTATCCTGACAGTTCTCACTGGCCCGGAAAAGTAGCAACAGTCATGGGAAATGGAGCTGGGTTATAATTGGTTTGTGGTTCTAATGTTTACTCTGTTAAGGCAGTCAGGATTGGATACCCAGTCAGTTTATCATGCTGTAAATTTGTTGGTAACAGACACCATTCCTTAAATGCTTTGCATTGTGTAATTTCTTATTCTAAAGTAAATGTTTTATTAGCACTTATCTGAGTGGTCTAAGAATTGGGCTTTTAAAGGCTATGTAAATAGCGCATATGGTCACTGTAAATGTAATTAACTTGGCTTTTTTGGATTAAGAGGTACAACCCCTTAACTCTGTTGTTTTTCTCACTTACAGTTGCTGAAAAGTAAATGCAGCGTGAGGAGGATTGGATATCACATAGAGGGAGTCATTCCATGACAATAATCTCTCCCTTTGGGGACTGTAGGATTATTTTTTGAAAATGTATAAATTATACCTGGCCTGTACAGCTCTTCCCCGTTCTACAAATTCTGCTAACTGATTCCCAACAAAAAACAACCTAGAGTGCAATTTTGGCGTCTTGAAAAATGACATGTTACTTAAAGTGTAGCTCTGCTCATTACACAGTTTGTCTTTCATGTCTTAAATTTAGTCTGCACTGTGCCAAGCTGAATGTACGTTGAGAAAATCTTAGTTCAAATTTTCTAGCTTAATTTGTGTACATCTTACTGTCTTAGGGAATGTGCGACAGTGTTTAAGTATACTTTCATTTTTATCACTTCACATAACACTACGTATCCCACTGAATTAGAACGGCACTCTACATTACAGTTTTCTTTTGGAATGCTAAATAGAGCATTGGAACTGAATTTATTTGTACAGTGTAAGAATACTGAAGTGTGCTTATGACAACTGCCATAAGGCACTGCGATCGCTACACCACAGAACTAGAGTTCAATATGAACAAGGCTGTTTAACTGTTATCTGATTAAATGCCCGTTTATCGGGTAATTTAGAATTAAATATTGTACAGTAATAAGAGTAAACCTAAGTTTACAAAAAAGACTTTGGCAATGGATTATGCCATCTGTCCTGTTCTTGATTCTACACACAGTACAGTCTGGTGGAGTGAAAACATTCTGCTTCATTCTGATAAGCCTGTCTATCCATTTGTCTGTATCTGTGATGGTTCACTTTTGCTATTTTATAATAGTGAAATGAGCACAACCTAAAATTTAACTTGATATTCCACTGCATACACTGTACTGGAATTTTTGGCTAAAACTTTAACTTTCAATTTAAAAAAAAAATTCAGCAACTAGCCAATGAATTCAGATACACAAAGGATACAACTTATGGATCTGGAAATCCCAGAGACGTGTATTTAAAAAAAAAAAAGGAAAAAAATAATAAAGTGCTACCCTGAATTGTATTTGTAATCCGTTTGTAAGTAGGTATATGAAATGTCCAAAGTAGTAGTTGTTGAATATTTTTCTTCTCTTTGCAATAAAGTCCTGTAAAGTGGCTAACAAAATGAAACTGTTTATTTTTTTTTTATTATTTTGTTTTGAGCTCCAATACTCCCACTGAGCTGAACCTGGGGTTTAAAATTTTACGGTATAATCTGCCTAACTTATTCATAGGGTTTAGCCACTATAATTTTTAGAACAGCTGCCTTCTGGATAGGAATTAGTTAACAGGTCTTTGAGAAAGAAAGTATTTAATCTTACTGAAAGAATCCCGTTAGTTTTCCAGACTGGGTAGGTACCACTTTGTGTGCTGGCTTGAATTTTTTGCTGGGTATTCATCAGTTATTGTGGAAACAGTAGAGAATCTGTCACTGTTCAGACAGCAAATCACTTTCAACTTTTATATTATAAATAGACAAAATATTTATATTAGGATGGAGTGTAGTCAGATTTTAGACCTTGAACCACTTTTTTCTATATCTACAGTAATCTGAATTTTTAATAGTTTGATTTTTTTTTTTTTTTTTTTTGAAAGGTTGAGTGTATCAGTTGGAAATCTCACTATTTTGGAGTTTTCAGCTTTTAAGACTGTTCTGTTCATTAAGGCTGCCAAACACTCCAAACCTGCAGTTGTTTTAGAGCATGATTAAAGACAGCACACTGAGGAAAGAAAAGGAACAGCAAACTGTTTTGAATGAAATTTCTCCCAATGGAAACAGCACTGTCTGTTATCTTTCTCAATGTTAACTACAGGTTTTCAGACCTTCATTTGTTAATATGCAATCATAAAAACAAAAAACTCCTACTTTCTTTAAAGTAGATTCAAATGAAGCAGGATTTTTTTTCTCATGCCTGTGAATGGGGGTTTCATTCCTGTAGGTAATTATCATGGGTTTTGGTGCTGAAAATTGCTGTGTTTAAAAAATAAAAATAGATTAAACAACTAGCCTGTAGCTCAGTGTACATCACCTTTTTATATTTAAACTTTTTTTTATTTTAAACCTTTTATGAAGTTTACCAAGAACTGCCTCTTAAAATGTAAAAAAAAGAAAAAAAGAAAAAAAAAAAAAAAGAACAAAACAAACCCAACAACCACTTCTTACATTTTCTCGTTTGGCTCTCATAGGTCAGCCAGACAGGACAAGTACTGTTTTTTATAAGTTAAAATATTCAGTCTATACAAGGAATGTTAAACACTGCTGTTTCAACTTGCAGTGTGAATGGTTCTTATTTTTATGTTCCTCTAGATCATATTTTTTAAAAGATGGTTTAGGATAGGAACTTAGTGAAATAATATTTATTTCTGGTGAACAACTAAATTATTTACATAACTTAAATGCTGACTTACTACTGTGTGTAACTCTAAATTTGACATGAGAGGACAAGTCTACCTGTGGAATATGATTTAACTTCAGTACACTTAAGATGCATTAAACAATTGGTTTGGGGAAGACGCCATATAGTTTTAACTTACCTGCATGCTGTAAATGTATTTGTGTTTAAATAAAGAGAAGAAAAATCTTTGAACTTTGTGCATTTATTCAGTCTCTGCACCTGTTTATTAAATTGTCATAAACTTGATAGGTTTCATGAGCAGTTATCTCTATGTAAATCATAATCATGTGATGTCTCTAACCTCTTATTCCAGTGTTTGTTAATACAAGTAAGCTTTCCCACACACGAATATGAAGGTTTAAGTCTGTCTTCGAAAGACTGCCCATGATAGAATAAAAACACACAAACAAACAAAACAAACAAACAAAAAAAATACAAACAAAAAAACAAACCGAAGGGGAAAAAAAACCCCAACAATTAATGCCTGTGGAAATGTTTGGAAATTGATTACAGGTGTGATATGTCAGAATTTGAACCCCTTCAATTTGGGATTACTTTGACCTCTCCCAAAGGCATGTGCTCTATGTAGCTCACAAATATTCATTTTTAATGGCTTCTCTTGGTTGTGTATGTTTTGGTTTTTTAAACATCAACTTCCATCATGTATCTATCTGGGATACAATAAGTGACACACTTGAAAGAATTCTCCATTCTCCTTTGGCATAGGGTGTAGATGTGGGTGTTCTTTCTCTCAAAGGAGAGGTTTCCTCTTTTGCTCAAAGCAGCTGTTTTATTTCCAGTGCACTGATGTCTGTCTTAGTATTCAGCTGCTTTTCAAAAACAGACCTGAAAAACAAATCTCAAAACCCTCACCAACAAACCCATCTCTCCTCTCCTTGCGCTGTATCTACAGGTAGTTATTTCTCAGTTGTAATTGGGAGTTAGGGAAGACTATTGCTACATCCTATTCATCAAGGGATTGGGTTTTTTCTTAAACAGTTGCATTCTAGAGTTAAGTTGAAGGCAGGTTAGAGAGAACTCTACTTTCTTCTTTCCAGGAGCAGAAGGAAATTTAAGAACTAGAGGAGAGTGCCTTAATTCAGGCCTACTGGCAATCAAGGAACCATAGACGTACTTAATATTCCCCACTTACTCTTTAAAATGGAACTTCAAAATGAAACAGTGTAGAAGCTGATCAAGGGTTTGGGCACATGATGTACATTTGATACAGTTGCTGAGCAACTTAAAGTCGAATTGTAAAGACTTTTGAAGATGACAAAGCATTTAATCTGTTTTGGGATGCACAAAGAATGGATGCCTGCTTGCAGTGGTTCAGCCTGCAGATTACAGATACTGGAAACTGCCAATTTATCTGTAGTGCCTGATGCCTACTGTATTTTCAGCTTGAGCTGTTGCTGCTTGTGCTTTATGTACTCCTGGGTAGTCAGTGAGGACGGGAAGTGAAATGAAGACTGTCCTGCCAGAGCAAGGCTGGTTTTGCTCAGACCAAGAGCTCATCTAGCTAAATCTGTCTCCAGAGGTGCCAGATCTATGGGTTTCCCAGAAAATCAAACATGATGATTCCTCTCACTAGTCTTCTCTAGATGAGTCACCTCAGGGGCCTTCCTGAGAATGGTGTGAGGTGTCTGTATGATGATGCTCAAAGTTCTGCTTTTATCCATATGCTTAGACAGTTGTCTTTGGAATCCACGTAAACATGGCTTGGTTTCATTTGGAAGAGAATTCCCATAAGTTACCACTTCATGGACCTCTCGCATTTTTTGAAGTTGGCTTCTGCTGATTTGGTGACCCCTTGTTCTTGTTTCAGAGAGATTAATCCCTTTCCAACATTTCTGTGCCACTGGGACTTTTGTAGACCTCTTTCTCAAGACCCATTTTCCTTTCCCAGTAATCTGTAACACTTGCTTCTCTGCTTTTTCTGAGTGCTATTGAACTGATGCTTTTTATGGAGCAATCTAGTTCTGTGAGGCTGCAGTCATCTTCTGGATAATTTTCTCAGAAAAAGATCTAGCTAAATTTATGGAGTTTTGATATATATATAAGCATAAAGCAGGCCTAGATTTAAGTCTGCCAGTACAATTATATCAAAGAAAAGATCTTGGGAGGAAGAAATTGTGTCTGTAAAACTGCTCAATAATGAGCTAATCTGGTAATATAAAGTATTTCATAGTGTATCCTATTAATGGAAGATGGCTCTGTCACACTGGTGAAGCGCTCACATTTGGATAGATCTGTGTCTTTAACAGGGCATGACCAACTCAAACCCTTTTGATTGCAAACAAGGACTAGGGGGTGCTCAAAAAGTAAGATAAATCTCCTTTCACTCTGAAGTTTCTTATGAGCAATGGCATGACCTGAAATTTCTTCTGAAACTAAGGAAAAACTATTATTACGTGTATGACAAGGAAAAACTGCAGTTACCTGCACTGATAACCCACAAACTGCTGAGGAATTCATTCACAGAACAAGTTTGTTCTGTTGGCTGGCTTGGGGTGGCTTCCTTCTTGAATGGACCAAGATGTTGTAACACCAATTTAGGAACTTGGGAAGTGTCAAATTGCATCACTATATTTAACATGTTCTATGTGCAAAACTGTCTCAAGTCACTTAAGTACATAACATAACCTCACTGAGCAACACAGAAAACACATCGGGAAGATGATGGGTACGTCAAAATTTTTTGCCTGTGGAATTTTGAGCTGATGAATCTTTCTGAACCACATACAGGACTGTTCATCATTTTATCTTCAACCAGTGCATGCTGGAGGGAAGGACAAGTGAAGTGGGACTGAGCAGGGAGAGTCATTTGAGCTGTTCACTCCTTTTAGTGTTCCATGATGAAGGTTGAAGGTGCAGAGGGCATCAGTCAGCTAGGCTATCCAGAGTAATGGGGAGAGGAAGAGTTACCTGAAGAAGAAAAATACATGCAAATGAGACTATTGTAATAGAGCGTATTTGGCCTGTTTACCTCTGAAAAGGAAAATAAGAAGATACAGGATGGCGTCTAGGCAGGTTTTGAATGACTCCAGAGTGGGAGAATCCACCACCTCTCTGGGCAGCCTGTTCCAGTGCTCTGCCACCCTCAAAGTAAAGAAGTTCCTTCAGCGGAAGAAATACAGGCCAGGCTGTGGAGTAATAAGAGTTTTCATGTTTGGCGAGTGGCACTTTCTAGGTCTGAGATTCTGTTTGTGATAAAAACCCAAAGACTTTCCTCTGTCATTGCTGGTGTCTTTCTGGCGGCTCTGGAAAGGGCTCTTTTGTCCACGAACCCGCGGGATGACGAGACAGCGTGAACCGTGCTTGGCGTGTCACTGCTTGGGGTCGTCAAACCAGGATTGCCCAGCGAGGGTTAAAATTTGAGCCGTGCACAGCTAGGTATGAACAACCGGAACGAACCCACCCAGTGCAAGCCCCTTCTGTGGGTGCCTTATTGACCGGAGACCTCCTGGATGTGAGAGGGAAAGGAGAGGGCAGCCGCGGGGGAGCGGGACCCGCCGCCCCGGGGACAGAGCCGTTGGGGCTGGCGAGTGACCAGAGCCCCGCTCTCGCCCTTGGGCCTACCTGCCGCCGCCGCCGCTCCGAGGCGCTGCCCGGGCCGCCCGCCCCTCGGCCCGCCCGGAGCCGGCGGCGGTGCCGGGTTCTGGGGCGGGGGCGGCCGCCGCCAGGGGGCGCGGCGGGGCTGAGTGGGGGGGACTCGTGGCTCGTTTGGGCTCTGCGGGCCTTAATCATGGCAAATGGCCGCGGGGGTCGCTTGAGTTTGGCAGCCCGGGGCTGCCGTGCCCGGCCGCCTACCCGCCGGCGGTTCTGTGGCTCTCTCCCTCACACACCAAAAAAAAGCTGCGTTGTCTCACACAGCCGTGCCGGCAGACAGGCCGCAGTGCGGCGCTCCTGGCAGAGGGCCGGCGCTTTACCGGCTTCCCTCAAGTTGCCGGGTGGTGTTCTTCCTCTGAACGCGCTTATGTTCGGTACGGGCCCTTCCCACCCCACAAACCGCCTCCCCGTCTCTGATTTCAGGGGGATGGCTTCACCAGGTAACAGAGAAATTGCCGTGGGCCGCCTCAGCGCCGAGCGCACCACGATGGTCGCTCGCTCCCCACCGTCTGCTGGCCCCGGCTTGCCCGCTGTGGCTGTTCGCCTTTTCCACGCGTTGTTGGCCCCCACAGAGCCCCGACGTGCCTGTCCGCAGGGAGCTCGGCTGCTTGGTTCCCGGCCCCTCCTGACCTACCTGTGAGGAGAAACCCCACGGGCGTCCCTCAGGCCTCAGGTGTCTGCGTGCTCCCCCGTGGCACGTCCTTTATCAAGCCGCTTAAACAAAACCTGCAGAATTCATACTTGTGCTAAGAACCCAACTCGCCTTACTGCTGTCCTGCAGAGCAAGGGCCATGTGTCACAAAGAAATGCACCGGGAGCAGATCCTGCGCGTGCCTTTCTGTATGGCGGTGACTGTAAAACCATTCTGTCCCACAGAGCTGCATACAATTGAATCCTGACATTAAAATATTGCATATTATATTTCTCAATAAGTACCAGAATATTCTCCTAGGAAATTTCCACTATTTATTTAAACTTTTTTTTTTTTTTTTTTGCAGGAAGACACTTGGAAATGTCACAAAATTTATTTGAACTGCAAAATAGCGATATAAGATGCAGAAAGTCAGACCTGTGCAGTGGGTGAATCATTATCGAATCCACTCATAGGTGAAGCTTTGAGACATTTTTGTATTTTTCTCTCATTTCCAGCTGACTTGTCTCCATTGATCCTCAGGCACATGAGCAGCACGAGAGAGGCGGGAAGAGTCATTCCTGATGAGAAATGGATTTTTTCCTCCCATGCTCATTATTGTAGAGGACCGTCAGTTTCCCTTGGCAGCCCGTACAATGGGCTTGCTCTCTAATAAACGCAGATAGCATTAAATTAATGTTTCATTCCCATGGTGACAAACAGTGGCATCCAGTTCCAGCGCAGGATAATTCAGTGACAATATGGCAGCAAACAAGTACCTCGCCTGTTATGGGCTAATCAGAGATGCAGAGTGTTCGAACTGGACTCAAAGCATCCGCATAGCTTGCAGTGCTTGGGAACCAATAATGAGACAATGTGCAAAAAAAAAAAAAGCCAAAGGACATAAAAATAAGCATTAAAGCATGATGAGTTTTAATAAATATTTTCCTTTTACTTTTCATCCAGCTCTAACCAGACCCTGTGCAGGAGCTGTCAGGGGAGGAAAACTGTATCCACACCCTAGTGCTGGAGTGTAAGTATGCATGGAGATAAAGAAGAAGATTCTTGGTTCATATGCTTGGTTGATGAAGCTGGTAGAGGTCGGGCTGGCAGCCTGGCAAATGGTGGAGTTTGGCCTTGTCATGATCTTTGGTTGGAGTTTGGCAACCTAGGATAAGGCAAGACTGTAGAGAACCAGACCCAGAGGTGTTTGGAAACCGTTGCATGAAGGAGCTCCAACAGCCAAGAGCAGATAATCCACAGCAGACAGACTCTAAGTGCCGTTGAAGCCTAAATGGTGACCTGAGCCCTTCAGCACTCTGCCATGCTGCGGGGAAGGGCAGACCTTGGGCAAGACCTGGCTCTAAGGCTCCTCTCTGTGCTTCTCCTCCATTGCTTTTGTCCCCTCCTGCTGAATGTATAGCTGTTGCACCTTCATTAGGCCCAACAGTGAATGCATCTTTCTTTTGAATTTATAATACATATGGGTAGACACTCTAGAGGGAACAAGATACTGAGATCTTGAGACAACTTGCAAAGAAGGAGAGATTTTGCAAGGACAGGGAATTCAGCCTGCATTATTACAGCTTGCCCCAGGGTTTTGTTCTGCACATCAGCGGTTCTGCAGGAGGGGAAGGACCGGCGTCAGCTTCTTAGAACAGAGGGTTCCCCTTTCACTTGCACTCAGCTGTACGTGCTGCATGTTTATGAAAGGCTGGTTTGCTGCATGTATTCTCAGTGACAGCAATGCTTCAGTTAGTGCTTGGGGTAAAATCTTACGGGTGCTAGCTGCTTTTTTCTTTTTGGCAGATTAGTTATTCAAAAGCATCTCATTCGTGTCCCCTAGAATTATTCTAAAGATTCTCATCACACTTGGGTTTTTTTTTATTAATGAAAGCTCTTGGAGCCACATCTGGCACGTTTTATTGATCATAATCTCATGGCTGGAAGCTCATCTTGGTAGCCATAGCAACAGAACTTTCTTTTTTCAAATGTCAACATAACTCCACAAAAAGTGGGGTAAGGGGGAGCAGATCATTTAAATTACTGAGCAGCTAATAACTCTTTTTTCTGTAACCAATTCTGAGTTTTTTAATTTAATACAGTAAATAATGGATAGGAACAAAATCTTTTGACAGCTACATCTGCTGTGGAAGCTCATGAAAGAGAATAACATGGATGCAGTTGGTGTCTCGAGAGTCCTTTTTGCTGGTCATGCATCGCTCCCATCCTCTGCTGGTCTGAAGGCATCCCAGGCAGGCTGAGGGCATGGACCCCAGAGGAGCAGCACCACAGAGCACGTATTTGCAGCCCTCCCTCTGCTACCCAGACAGGTAGGTGTCTCAAACAATTCCCACAGCAGCAGGGCTTGCTCCAGCTTTCGGGGGCAAGAGGTGCTCCCGAAATGTACCTAAGGTTAAGGTGAAATGATAGACTGAAATTATAGCTTTCTGTAAGTGCACTCTGGAAAGAAGAAAGTAGAATTGTCTCTGACCCTTGTGAGGCCAGCACCACCAAGTTCTTCTTATAATGGATTTTCTCAGGTATGTCTACTCTGACACAAGTCACCTCTGAACCAAGGGACCTGCAGGTAACCTGGCCAGCATCGTGGGATGGCTCTTCCCTCAGCTTCCAGCTCCGATGTTTGGCTCTGAGACCATTTGGAGCAGTGTTTCCTCATCCTGACTAATAGCAGCATCCTGCTAGCACTTGGATATGGTGGTGCTGGGACAGTTAAGTGAAACGGTGGGTGGATGCTGTTGCCTCCCTTGCTTTTCCTTAGGGCTTTGCAGCAAGGCAGGCGGAGAACCACCCTCAGCCTCCAGCCAGAGCAGAAAGGCAGATCCAGCTGTGGCTGACTGCCTTTTTCAGGTCAGCAAGAAACCACATATGGGTGTAAATGGTATTTCTAAAACATTTCTTGAGATTCAACCCTTGATATCATCTTTTCAACAGCTGAAAAAATTAGCCCTTTGGAAGTGCTGGAGAGCACAACCCTGAGAAAATCGCAGAGGGCGAAGGGCAGGGTCTTTCCCTGGGGCCCCCCACCGCTCCCCAGGTAGAGGCTGGACACTGTTCCCATCAGCTCCCTGGCTGGTGATCAGTGCGAAACACTTCAGTGGCCTCAACACGTTCCCCCAATTGGCGCTTGCGTTCCCCAGGTCCCACTCCTGGTGTGGGATGTCTCCCTGGGGTGCGCAGCCTTAGGCAGGGCTGAGGTTCTTGGCAGCACCCCTCAAAGGGCCTATATTTATTATTACTATTGAAATCAAAAGCGTAGCTGGAGGGCAAGTCACCCGGGTGCTCTGCCACTCTAAATATCACCTATTTGTCCCCCACCTCTGTGCGGTCCTCCTCCCCGCAGCCCCACCAGCAACGATGGTGCAAGGCTTTCCCTGCAGATGCCCTTTCCACTCAAGAAACCCCGTAGACCAGCCTCTTCTCTTCATCCTGCTCAAAACCCAGGGTGGGTTGGTTTTTTTTTGACAACGCCTTGCCTGGGTTATGTTATATCTCCATCCATCCCCGTGGGTGGCTGCGGTCGGGCATGAGTGGCCGGGGCAAAGGCGGATGCCTTTGCCCCGGCCACTCACGCCCGGCCACAGCCTCGGCATTTTTTCCCTGTGCAGACAGCGCAGCCGCTCATGCGTGTTAATCCCAGCGCCAGGTCACTGAGCGGGAACAAGGCGAGGATTGTTCCCCTGGAGTCCCATCGGAAAGCGGGAACGCAAGGGATGGGGAGGGGAGAGGAAAGACGCACCGCCCCATCCCAGACAGTGGCAGAAGGTGAATTGTGTCTCCATTTTGCTCTGGGTAATACCAAGGGCTGGTTGCTGGAAGAGATGCTGAGACCTTGTTGCTGCTGTATAAAAGGGTGAGTTGGCGCAGGTTGGCGCTGACTTGGTGGAACATGTTTCCCCTGTGCTGCACCCACAGAGCACCCCAAGTAAGGAGATAACCATCGGGAAAATATGTAGTTACAGCGCTGCCAGGGATTTGACGCAGCAAAATACTTCTGCCGTTATCGGTTTCTGCTGGTTGAAGCGTACCTCCCTGCCGGGGCAGGTCCCTCACTGCTTTAATGCTTAGAAATTTGGTGAGGCGAGGTGGTGAGTACAACGTCAGTGGGAAGGACCAGTCTGCCGCAGTTTAAGGATGGGCTTCGTGATGCCCTCCTTCAAGTTCAGCGAGTCGAGTGCATCACTGTGAGAAGTTTGCAGTTATATATGGTGAGAGCAGAAACGGAAGAGTAAAGTACGTCCATAGGAGTAGACAAAACCAATGTGGCTGGAGAATAGTTCAAAGAGAAGATGGCTTATGTGGCTGGGGGAAAGTCAAGGGCACTTCTTCAGAGAAGTGGGTGTTGTGTTGGGCTGGAAAGGAATGAAGGTTTATAAAGCTTTCCTTTCCTCAATTTCATTTCTTCCCCTGTCCCCACATTTCCTGAATGTTATCCCAGGATAAGGCTTTCACCTCAAGCAAATATTTTATTGTATTAGCATAGTTTAGGGCCTCTAGCAGAGCTGAGCTGCAAGAGTTTGCCTGCTGCTACTAGCAACGGGCAGCATCATTGGCAGGATCATCAACACAAAATCCAGCGCCCATAGGGAAGTTTTAGACTTGTATAGACCTCAGATATTTTAGAAAAGATTAATGAGACCACCTTTTATTTTAACTCCTGCTGTCTCTTTACAGCAGTGCAGGTTACGCAGCACCACACACATTTAAGATGAGCCTGAGACAACTTCAAAACCCACCATTTAGGTATACGCACAGCAACCTGCCCTAATCCTGTAAAGATCTAGTTCTGTTACCTCCTGCTTCTCCACACCCGAAGTCATCAAAGTCCCTACGTGTCAGTTGCCACAGTAGCATAGCTCTCCAGCGCTTGTGGGTGAAGCCTGGTGCCTCCCCGTGGCTCGTGCCAGACATTGTGTGGGTGTGAGGGCACATCTGGCAGGTTGTCTCACAGCTGGAGCTTCCCAGGCCACTGCAGCCAGGGAGAGGGGAGGTGCTGACCCCTCTTACACACAGGAAGCCTTGGTGGCAAGGAACATGCTGCAGGGAACATTTCAGTATTTGGTATTCAATAATTATAGGAGTGAGGATGAGAAAGGGCTTTTCCACCTCTGCTGATGAGTGGTGACCTTCAGACCAGAGACTCACACTGACTTGACCCAGTAAATACTTACGGCCAAAAAAGGGAGAGCTTCAGCAGGTGGAGCTGAGAGGGCAGCGAGAGCCTGCAACTGCCCTTGGGCAGGGGACGGGGCTGGACCAGGGTTTCCCACATCTTGGCTCACTGTTATAACCACTAAACCAGTGGGTGGAAGCAGCAGCAATGGAAACCAAACCCAGCACCTAAGTGAAGGAAACCGGAAAGTAATGATTCATGTAGGGGTATACAGAGAGGATTCCCTACTCCCACTTCCTTTATACCTTGAAAGAGCTCAAAACCCTCCCCTTTCTCTTTTCTAAAACATGGGATTAGAAAGAATATTTGCAAAGAGGTGTTTAAACCCTCGTGGGGGGCGGGGCTGGGCTCTACCCTCCCCAGGAGCTATTCCAGCGGCTGCCTGGGGCACGCTGCGCTGCCGCGCTGGCTTTTCACCTTGCGGGTAGCTATCTACCTCTTCCCTCCCCACCGTGTAATTGGGGCGCTAGGAATGCTAGCCGAAATGTTAAATATCACAGGGTGCTATTGCAGCCCAAATCATCCCTGTGACTCCAGTCTGTGTTTGTAGCTAGCTGGGTGTGATGATTGCAGCAGGATTGTTTTCTAGGCTTGGAGCCCAAAAATGCTGGATAGGGAAGGAGAGCAGGGCTGCGCGTTTAGCGAGTTAGGTTTATGTTCTATATCTATTACTGATACAAGCATTTACAGTTGACTCAGCATTCATTTAATACACATTCACTAATAAATACTCATTAAAGTCAGAGAGAAGCTGGCTGCTGTCTAATACCCCAAATACCTCAAGCTACTCACAGCACTGCACAATGTATGCAGTATTTATCCAGGTATAGATAAAAATGTTATTTCATTATTAATTAATTCCATATATAAAAATAAAAATATATAGATATATATACAGATAAATATGTATGTATGTGCACATACGCGTGTGTGAACGTAGGCATGCATATGTATGTTGGGATTTCTTACTCGAGACAGCTCTGGTCCGCTGCCCCTGTGACACAGAGGCAGCCGTGCAGATGCTCTCTGGTTGACATGACCTAATTCGGGTGACACCGTGAGCGTGGGGTCAGGCAGGGCCATCCCCCGCTGCGCACGCAGCCCCAGCCCATGCAGCCTGAAGTCACCGGCAGCCCCACCAGTGCCCGGGGAGGCTGCGGCTGGAGATCCTCCTGCTCCAGGGAGCAGAGCAGCCATGGCCGAGCATCCCTCTGGCCGGCGGGAAGGGAGCAGCTGCCCTGCCCCAGCAGGGCATTAGCTGCATAAACCGACTGGGCGCAGTCTGGGCCTGGTGCCAAGTGTCAGAAAATCTCACGTTTTATTTAATACGGCCACTTCCAAGGCAGAGCCGGAGTTGGCAGCAGTCCTGTGTTACAGGCTCCCACTCCATGGAGCGCAGCGAGCGTTCGGTGAGGAATGCACAGCGCCCTGAAAACGCAGCGTGTCATCCTAACGCTGTGGCTGGTCATGTTGCCACTGCTGGCGGCCACCACGCACTGGCTGCTCGTGCCGGGGCAGGCCGAGGGGGTGGCCAGCAGTTCAGACACCTTGCTGTGTGGTGGCATCGGTGGCTGCTGCCACATCTGCATCGGGGGGATGGCGGTAGGACGCTGCTTGCTGCCACCTCTCTTTCTCCACAAGCATCCCCAGAGCATCAATAAAGTGGATGATTTCGTCCTGTACTCTGATTTACTTGGAAAAAGATGTCACTAAATATTGACTCACCCTGCGATGAGACTCATACTTTCCAAACAGCTGCAGGTCTCTCCTACCCTCTGAAATATTCATGGAGGGGGGGTGACGTGGAATATGTTCCCCTCTAAAATGTTATTTTCATTTGATGTGTGTGCTAATGCATGTGCAATACTGTCACTGAGATTATCCCCACGCTGTCACGTGTTGGAGACTCTGCACAGTTTGTTACTATAATGGCACTTCTTACGGCTAAACATTTTAATTTATTTTTTTAAAAGTGAAAGGCAGACAAACAAATATTGGGAAAGTCTTGCTCGAGATGAGGAAAACAGCTCCTGGGGGAAAGCCATTTTTATTGCTCTTAGTTTATGAAACACTACACAGAGGTCAGACTTCTTTTCTGTGTAAAGATCGCATGTGGGGGTACAGAATGATTTTCTGAAAGTCTCAGAGTATGTTAGCAGCAGAGGTAGAATATCTGTTAATGATTAGGCATTGAGTAATTAATGTTAATAACTAAGATGCTGATGGAGGGGATGGAGCGGTGGGGCTGTGCTCAGACTAAAGCACTTTGCTCTTACTCTGCCTCTTAAACTGCTCTGAAGCGGATTTACACCATGTCTCACCTCTGCCTGTAGGATCCAGCTGCGCTAGCTGGGCTGCAGCCCGGCCCGCCCTGCCTCCCCTTGCAGGAGAGGGCAGGCCTTTGCCCACAGGAGAGGGAATTTAAAGAAAAAAAATACCACCCCAGCCCCCAAACCCCAGGAAAGGGCATTGGGCTTTGAAGGGAGCCAGCCCGCTCACTCGCTCCCCGGTGACTCACTTCCTTGGTGGCTGTGAACCTGAATCAGGATGCTGATGGATGCCATGGGCAGCCACGGGCATGTTGTGACCAGACGGGAGGTTGGGGTCTCGGGTAGCAGGGCTCCGGCACACATCGCCGCTCCTGTCGCAAAACAGGCACGTACCGGACTCAACACAGGCGCGTGGGGACACTGCGGTTGCTTTGCAGGCACTTTTCGAGCGCTCCCGGCTGTTTGTGACAGTGTCCAGGGTGTCACCTGTGCAAGAGCCATAACTTTAATTGCCCGATGGTTCGATGGTTGGGTGACTCCAGAGGTGCGGGAGGAGGAGGTGAGCAGGGAGGAGCCCCTGGCACCGGGGCGCTACAGGGAGCGGTGACTCAGCCGAGCGTGCTGCCGGCCCCGAGGCGCCCGGCCGCCGCCGAGCTGTGCCGCGGCAGGCGTGGGCACGCACTGGCCGCCACGCTCCTTCCTCCTGCCACCCTTCCTCTTTAAAAATGATGAAACTAGGTTGTTCGGAGGAGTGTTATTCATAGTCGTATTTCACTAGATAAACCTCGAAGTTGGGTGTGATGCCAGGCAAGGCGTGAGGTTAACAAGTCAGGGTGTCAAAATCCACTCTTCCTACTTGACGAAAGCGTGTATGGATTTCACTCTCACACCATGACACGGGCACGTGCCTCCAGCTGGTCCTCAGCCTTTTGCTGGCAACTACTTGCCTAAGATTCATTGTAATTTTATACTTCTTGAATGACTGGCTTGGATGGATCAAATCTTTGATGTATTCCTACCAACCCTGTGTGTGCGAACAGGAGGAAGTACAGAAGCACTCATCAGGACGACAGTAATTAGTTGCAACTTCCGAATTCAAATGCATAATTGATGCTGTGTCGCATGCCGAGTATCAGTCATGCAATGAGAGGGTTGTGACGGCAATTAGGAATTCCAGAGTTTCAGGGCAATTGCTGTGCCAAAAATCCCGCTCAGCTTGTAGAAATTGTCCTGGGCAGTATTACTGCACTGTGCAGCATCAGGCAGAGGGACTGTTTGCAACTCTCAGTAACTCTCCTGCAACCCGATCTCCAAAGAGATGGCAGTTCCTCTGTCCTGGAGCACATCTCTGGGTGAGAAAGTAACCCTGAGCCCAGGTGAGAGCCAGCTCTCTCCCTGCAAAAAACGGTCACTGAATACTGGAGGTCCTCCTGCTCACCTTTCCTTCCTTGAAGTCTTCTCCTATGCAACCTCCAAGAAGCCCCTACCTCCCTCATGAGCTTCTCCCCTTCCACACAGAGCGGGGAGCAGACATGCAACAGGAAGCCCAGGGCTCCCACCCATCGAAGAGGACAGTGGTAGCAGCGCCTGAGCAGCACTTCCCTCCACCACAGTCACCACCAGGCTATGTGAGTACTGCACACCCTGATGGTGAGTGTCTCTCCCTGACAGCACCTGGGAAGAGACCTCCTCACCTGTCCTTCAAACCCAGAGCACGGAGAGCCCTGTAGGTCCCATGCTCTGCTGTGCCCAAGGGGCTCGAAGCCTGAGAGCTTCACAAAATCATGTTTTCTTGCTCTTGGAGTCAAACACGGCCAGGTTTACAAATGCCAGGCCCCTTACCTGCTGCCTACCAGTTTGAGGAACAGATCTCGGATTTGCCTATGCCATTGGAGATGTGTGAACAAAACCAATCTGTGCCTGCCTCAGCGCCCGCGGCTCAGCGATGCCCTCCACTGAAACCACCGGGTCACGCAGTTTGTCTGTGGGTATCCTACCTTCATTATTGCACATCTAAAATACCTGTTCCAGATCTAAGGCACCTTTGCAATGACTAAGCTTGTGAGTCGCTTGCCATTTGCCATTGCAAACGACATTCCAAAGAACAGTACTGCCTGGCTGATGCCACCATGTTCATCCTCTGGTCCCATCAAAGGTTTCTGGCATCACAGGGGCACTGCCAGATGTGTTTGGTTTGGGAACTCAACCTGGGATTTCCTGGCGTTTGGGTTTTCTCAGTAAAGGTGAGTGAATGTTGGGGCATTTTCCTGGTCATTTCTGAATGCAGGGAAAGGCCAGACTAGCTTCCTCCTGAACACGGAGGGGACAAGCAAGCATTGTCATCACTGAAACTGAAGTTTAAAATCCCGCCTCTTTTAATATGCTAGGACACTTAATAAAAGAGGGAGCAGATGGCGCAGTGCCGCGTGCCTGTCAGAGGGAGGAGAGGGAAGGGGACGATGAGCTGCTCAGTTTCCCCATTAGTACCACTCTTTTTGAATTTCAAGAAAGCAAACTTGTTTTTTTTCACCAAATGCCTCCTGCCTCTATCCCCCAAACTCCTCATGGCCTCTTACTGTTTTTCCGAAGCATTTTGAACTGAATGCTGCTTTCAAACCTGCCCCCAAGCCCTGCGGGTACCGCCGGACCAGCTTGTTTAACCTTCTGCCCCTAACGGTCCCCTTACAATATTTACTGCTCCCACTTTGAATAGTGGAAGATTAATTTAATGCTGCATCTTTTTCACATAGTAATTGTATTAAAACTCTGAATCCTGACACAGTGTTATCAAGCAGCTTCTACCGCAGTAGGGCCTGATCCACAAACCACTGATTTCTTTTGTTTTGTGGAAGTCATACAGGACTCAAGAAGAACTAAATATTATATTCCCTGCAGACGTTCTACAGGTCACTAAACTGACGCCGGCAAGTGCCATTATTATTCTGAACAGGGAGGCAGCCCCATCCCAGCATTATGAACTGGTTTGAGAAAATGTTTTTTTTTCAGCTCAGCAGCTGAACCAAAATGTTAATAAAAGAGACAAAGAAACAAAGATCAGAGTGAACAGTATGCAAAATTTGCAGGTGTTTCTTTTAGGTTAAAAAAGCTTTGTCCACATAAAACATGCCACCTGACCCAAAGCAAAACATTTTCTGTCCCTGCATTTGTAAAAACAAAAATAAGGAGAGGCTCCATACGCAGGTCTGTTCCTACACACCCAAATTTGTCCCTCACCAATAGTACCTCATACAGCAGGTGGAAAAGATGGCAAAATAAGGGAAATTTAAACCCACATCTGCCATTTAGTGTCAGTGGACTTCCCTGGAGTGGGTTGGTCTAGAGGGGTTGGGGACAGGCACATATTTGGGGGCCAAATGCCGTGGGAGAGACAGTTGTTCCTCCAGCTCTTCTCCTCCCCCACAGCAGGTTTCCAGGAAATCATGTGAATAAAAGCCTTTGTAAGCAGAAAGGAGAGAAGGTCACGGAGACAAGCTGGAGAGGACGATGGCAGCCAGCGCCGCACTGACGAGTCCTCCTTCAGAAAGCAGCTGTGCCCCCATTGTGCTGGGTGAATGACAAGGCTCTGCCAGGATGTCACGCTGACCCAAAGCGTTCCTGCTGTGGCCAATTGACCAATAAATCATGTCTTGTTTGGGGATGCTCTCCTGAATAGCTGGGTAATCGCTGCTCCCAAATGGGTGAGGTTTCACTTGGGGTAGATGTGTGTCTCCAATGCCTAGGGGTGAGTGCTTTCCAGTGGTGCAAACTGGAAGAGCCTCTGAGCAGGGGCCAAGAGCATCCTGCAGCATCTCCCCTCCACAGTGGGCAGAATTGTCACCAACAATTAATCATGTTTTTGTTTGTTTTCCTAGAAATAACTATTTAGGTCAAATTTATGAAGAGTTTTGGGATGACTGGATAACTTTTTGGGGAGAATTTGCAATTTCCTTCTAAGAAACTGATGAGGTCTCCCTCTTAATTATTATTAGCAGCTCTGAGGATCCTTTGGGCAGGTTGAGACAATGTACAAGAGACAGAAGTGAGACAAAACATTTTCCAGGCAAAGATATAATTAGGGATTAGAGACACTGATCCTACTGCATAGTATAATTAGGAGATTATGGTGTGGCATTGGCCTGGATTAGACTTGACAGAAAAATCTCTACCCTGCTATATAAAACCTTCCAGGTTTTGAAATGGAAACCTGTGAACAAAAGGTCTTCACCCCCTTGAACCCATGTCCTACAGCAGCCTCACGCTGCTAAGGCTTGCATGTTGAGGAGTGAATGGAAACTTGTGTGGTCTCCTGGGTTAGAAGTAGAGAAACCTCTGATGGGAGGTGACCACCAGCTCCGTCTGCTGCTTCCCCTTTCCAACTGAGCCTCCTCTGGTGTCCCCAGCCCTCCCCGGCCAAGTCCTTCTCTGAGCCCCTCTCGGGTGTTGGCAGCATGGGGCAGTGGGCTTGAGGACCCCCTCCTCTGGCTTCTGGGCAGGTTCCTGCTCGGATCTCCCCTAGGATTTAGGAAGAAGGCTTGAAGGGTACCCACCAGCCCCCCCAGCCCTGGGCATCGCATGGGAGGACAGAACTGCTTCCCACACAGTAAGTGGGGCCAAGGAAGGCACCCGGTGGGCCGGTGGGCAGGGAGAGAGGGAGAAACCTGCCTGCACACAGGACTGCTATGGCAGAGCTCCGCATCAGCCAAGCCAGCCCCTAAATCAAATGAACACAAATAAAATTGTGAGAATCGGCTACACAAATTACATTCCCTTACCTCCTACCATAAAGCATTTCTAAAATCAATAACTCCCCCCCCCCCCCCAAATTAAATCATACCTCTAAATGGACCACCAGCAGGATTGGCTTGGTGGTCTCTTGGTACATTAATTGATTAATTCTTGCTAAAAGTCAATAAAACACTGCAGTGAAGTGTGCCCCAAATCAAGCAGTAAGACCAACGCTGCCGTTCAACCGCAGTATTTCGGTGGTGCCCAGAGCCGTAGACTCCCTGAGGAGAAGAGGGGAGTGGAGAAATGCAGTGCCCTCCCACAGCTCTGAGCACTTCACCAGGGGTTTCCTTGTCACACAGTATGTTCCCATGCCACCTTCTTCTCTACCCATACCACTTTTTTCTTTTATCTAATATTAATTCTTCAGCACAGAAGCCACCTTTTTAGTGTGTTCCATCTGTTACTTGCTCAGTATAGATTGTAAATGCAAACAACTCTGAGCACTTCCCTCATTATACACTCTCCAGCACACAGGTGGATAATAAAACAATATTCTGCATCTTATGGTCAATTAACAAGAATAAATCTGTGGATGAAACAGATGTGCCAAAAGCCCAGTGTGAGAAGGTGCTGCAGCCTCCCCAGGGCCATTCCCTCTTCCTCTTTCTGATGCTCAAAAATCAATGTATAGTAAAGTTTCCACAGCCTTCCTGTGTAACTGCCAGATAATAAGAGACATTCTTGACCAAATCAAAGGCTTCTTATACTTTGGGAGCATTGATTTTAACAAGGTCATTTGTCTTTGTCTTGCTGTGCAATCACAGAATGAAAAATTGCAGAATTTACAGAAAATAGATAGTCATCAGCACATCATCTTGTCAGCCTGTGATTTGTCTGGAGATGAATGACTGTCAGATTTCCTCAGCCTAGGAAGATAATCTGAACACTGTCTACGGTCTAGTAATTTTGCTAAACTTCCCAGCCCTCACACCAAGCCAAACATTCGGGATACTAAAATTAAGATATTTAAACATTTGATTTTAATTAAAAATTATTCCACAGCATGTGCTTGGATTCTCAGATCAATCCTCTTTTAAGGTATTATTTGGAATTGTTTTGCAATTTTATCCATAATATGAACTAAATCTTTGTGATACACCATAGGCTTGTTAGTAAATGTAATTGTCTTCCCTCTACATTGTATTTTCCTTGGTCAGGATTATTAACTCCTTGAGTGCCTTACTTAGCCTTTTGTTATCTGTCAACTCAATTAGAAAGTTATTTGAAGTTGTAAGCAAAGAAGTAAAGGAAGATTTAGAACTATAAAAACTTCTATAAAAGCAATTATCTGGGGGATATTAAACGACTGCAATGTACAGTCAGGAATAAAAGGTAACACAGCAAATTGGAGCTGTCATTTCATCTCCCATTAAGAGATTAATTGATTTTCCTTTGACAGTGATAGCAATTGAGCTTCAACATAACAACACATGATACAAAAGCATGAAAGCTTCTTTTAAAAGTGCATATTGATAGGCATTTGCTGGGATCCTACAAAGTACAGTAGCTTTTTCCCCCCACCTTTGGCCCAGTAGGACCATTAGGTGGTTCATCAGCGGCCACAGAAAGGCTCAGGAGCTCCTGAAATTGGAGTGCATCCCTAGTTCCAGAGTGGTTTTTCCTTTTTGTAAGATGTTGAAGATCTCTCTGTTCCTAAAATGCCTGCTTGCTTAGGGGAATTTTAAATGTGAATCTTCTCACCTGTGTTTGGGATTAATTAACCCTTGGGAGAAAAAAGTCTTCTTGTATATCTAACGAAATGACCTGAAAAGATCTGTATTTAAAAGAAAGCCTACCAACTGCGTGACAGCCTTGTTCTGTGTAACAATCCTGTGGCCGCTGCACGGTGGTTGCCTTGGGGATCACCCAGAGCCCCGGGTGTAACTGGTTCCCCCAACGCCCCCAAAGATGCCGCTTGTGCTGCAGCGAGCCCCAGCTCACAACTCAGCCACCCAATTTGAGGGGTCTGACTTTACTTCCAGGAACTGGGATGAGTTTCTCTGGCGGTCCACTCTGGTTTTCCAGCAGATGGCAATAACCCATAATGGGTGAACGGGAGGAGCGGGAACTTGTGCACCAGTGGGGCAGGAGCCTCCCCAGCAGCCCTGCTAAATCCCGGCAGCGGGAGAGAGGGGAAAAACAGGGAAGAGAGAGCAAGCCAATGAATAATAGATTACTAACATCTAGCCAGCTAGAAAGCGCATACACAGGAGAGGGGAAGAGTGCATAATTCATCTATAATTGCTTGGGGGGGATTTTAAATAAAGAAGAGGGATGGGTTGCACATTCCCTTTGTTTCTTTTTTAAGTTCTCCAGCGGTGGAAGTGTGTTCTTGTTCACCCACTGGGCCTTACAGCTCAAAGGTGACCCCGCTACAGTCCTGCCACCTGTCAGGTGATGCGGCTGGTCACACACGGGATGCCAAGGCGGGACTGAAGCATGACCTAAAAATGACTGTTGCCTGTAGCACTGCAGGGAAAAAGGGGTGAGCGTAGAGGATGCACCTTTAAAAAGACAGGGACAAAATCCTGGTACTGGCTTGTCGATGGCTACTTCATAGCTCCTGAAAATATTCTGCCTTGTGATTCACAATCATCCTGCTCACTTTGCAAACCATCAAATTTATGTGTTTTGTTACAACAAATGGAAACCTGTTTAATTTTCCTTTGTTTCTCCAGAACAAACAAGGGAACAGGAGAGAACAACACAGGCTGGCTAACCTGGAGTCTATAAAGGATGTTTCCTTGGGAATCGAGCATGTTTGTGTCTAGAAGTGATGATTTTACATGATAAACTTACAGCCTGCCTTTGTCAAGATTAAATGCCTCAAAATTCTTACTGGCATTACAGAAAGTAACGCAAATATAGACCCATGCTGTCAGCTTAGAGGTCTGCTTGTGCCGTCTCTAAAAGTCTAAAAAATCAAGTTCTCTTGGAGGAATAGCAAATGAGACAACATGCCCTGGTTTTCTCTTCACTGGGGGGAGGTACCAAAGGCTGCTCTGTGCTGTAAAACTTGAGCGTTTATAACCGCTGTTGTTCCCCAGCTACCTGCGTAGAGCTCCTTTTGTCTTCTCCTCTCGCTACACTCTTGGCCTCAGTGAAAGACTTCGGCAGCGAGTATCACGTTCCAGTTTGTGTGAAAAACTTTCTCACTTTCTACTTTGTAACATTTCTGTATCACTGAATGTTCTCTTCTTTTTTTCTTTTGTTTTTATGAAAAAGCGTAATTAGAAAATTTTAATCTGCGTTCTCCTTACCGTGATGTTACATTTTTGCTATCATGTTTCCAAAAATATTTTTTTTTCAATCTCTTAAAAAAAGACATAATAAAATGAGAAGAATGGACAATACCCACTCATAAATCATACAGAAAATTCCTGAGCTACTCTTATAAGAAAAGACAGTTCTTCCATTTTTATGTCTCCCTTATCCTCTTCCAAGAAGCAAATTAAAGGGGCCAAGGAAGATAATTATTTTGGGTGGGTATGTGATTGAGATCCTAATAATAACATAATTGAAACAGCAATAGTTGAAGACCTACATCTATTTAAAAATAGTAACTTTGTATTATTTACCCACCACTTCATCAGCAGAACTCTTAACTTCTGCTGGCACACGGCAGCTTCTCAGCCTCCACAGCAACGACCTATTTCATGATTATTTTTGAATTATTGTGTATTCAGCACCTAACGAGACACTCAGCATGCATGGAGGATGTGGTCCAGATTACCAGCTCTGTGTTTAATTTACTGTTTGGTAATGCCGAAGCTGATGCAGGCAGGTGAGCTCTAGCGTGTCATTCAGTGCCGGATGGACTGGCACAGAAAACCGCAGTTTGAGAGACCTGCTCAGAAGTAGCTATCCTGCGCTGTGTTTTCTGACCAAGAGACAAGATGCCTATAAATACCGCGTTGCTTTTAACGATAACTTGTAGTTATTAAAGCAGTAAATAATTTCCATTAAACAAGTAAAGAGTAGGAATGGATGATACATTTCCCGGTGAATAGCAAAATCACAACAAATACGGTCTCATTCATTCAAAAACTTCATAGATTTGATCTGAATGCATTTGAACGATGCTGCCTAGGGAGAGCAAAGGAAAAGCAATGTCACCGTATTCCCATCACGGAGCTGGGGGAGGGGGCCGCCGCTCTTTGAACATTCACTCTCAGACTGAAAGACGCAGGTTCAGCGCCTGCTTGAGGGGATTTAAGCCCCCTCCACCACCTCTTTCTTAGTCCTTCATCGCTAACTGCCGTGCCATTAGATATTCTGGGGTGCTTGCAATCCTGTTGCTGCTGTTCCACTTAGCATTAATAATTAAATCTTCACTGGCAGAGGGACTGGGCTTCAGATATCTTCCATCCTCGAGGAGTGCTCCAGGCTGAGAAGCATTCACGTCCTTTGTTGAAATGACTGGTTGTGTATTTTCCACACCCCAGAACGGTGCCAGCCAGAGGGGCTGAAGGTGCTCCACTTTAGAGTGACTGTCTCATGGTTAGGATGCTAATCTGGACGAGACGGTAAACATGATTTTAAATCCTGTTTCTGCTTCATTTGAACTAAACTACAAGGTCTTTGTTTTGTCACTAAAACTCTCACATTTAAATTTGTTTTGACCCAAGTCGGGGCCTGTTTTTAATTTTGTTTCCCCCCTTACTTTTTTTTTTTTTGTCTCCGCCTGAGAACTCTCCCTCCCTTTTCCTTAATTGCAAACATAGTGATAACAAAACTCTGAGCCAGCGAACACCTCTCACTTGGCTTTGGAGTTTATTCATCCCTAAGGTGTAGCTATTATTTCGTAATTGGAAGCACCTTCTAGGTATTCTTTTATCAGTACTATAATAGATACTTACAGCTCTGCTAATACTTCCTTGTGAACCTGCCTCGGTGGTAATAGCTTTTATCTTGGCTCAGCTGTTTGCAGCAGCTCTGGGGCTCCTCCCTTTCAGGACATAGTTTCATCCTGACCGAAACCATCATCCTACACAGAGTCACTCCGGCGCTCGGGCAGACAGGTGCTGCACCATATTTCCTCCCACTCTGCAGGAAGAGAGCATGAGTTATGTAAAACAGCGGATGGAACTCACATATTATGTACTGCTAAAGTCACGACCAAGGCTTCTAGACTTTCTAATTAGGAATTGAGCTAATTAGAAATGGCTAAAATGCCCGTATATCAGACTTGTTTTTATTTCACGGGCTTCAAAGGAGATACAAGCCTCTCCTCCTTCCAAAAATGTTTATACTTGCCATCAACATTTTCACTAAAAGATTTATTTGTTTGTTTATTTATTTATTTATTAGATTGAAACCTGACTTTTCAAATGAAGTCTGTGATTACAGGAATCAAAGGTTTTGATGAAAAATAAGAGTTTGGGGATTGACTTAAGGACAGCAACACAGGTCAGAAGTTTTCACGAAGGCTTTAGGGAGTGCCAGCGCAGTGAACGGCTCAGTCCAGGCGAAAAGCCATCAGACAACAGCTACGGTGGAGAGGTGCGACGCAGTGCCACAGCTAACACAGTCTTTCTTTTCCCCCTTTCTTTATCACAGAGCAATTGCAAAGTCAAGCTGTGATCTACCCGAAACATTCCAGTCCATCCTTCACAGCAGCTCGGGGTGTAAACCTATGCTGGTCCAGCCAAAACACTACAAATTTCCACTCTTTCTAATGACAAACCATTTTTACTATTTAAAAAAAAAACAACAAAAAACCAACATACAAATAATGAAGACCCAGCCAATCCCTTTTTATGAGTTTCTCCCATGGTTTGCTCTCTAGTGAAAAACTTGAATGACTCATTTCTGGCTGGAAGCAGCAGAGGCAACAGAACTAACGGCAGCATTGGCTATGTCACCTACAGCGTTATCGCTATGCCAGCCTCAGAGCAATGAAATACTTCGTAAGGGTTTCTTTTCCTTTTTCAATGGAAAACAATAGGGCGAACAGAACGAGCAAGGAAAGTCAGCACAGAAACTCGCAGGAAAGCAAACACAGGACAAAATGAGGATTCGGATTCCTGAAGATATCTCTATTTGAAGAAGGAGCAACGGGATTGGGAAGGGTTTGGTCCCTGAACTCCAGTGACTCCTTGGGAATGGCTATGATATGCTGAAATTACAAAGAACTCTGAGCCAGCACATAGTTTCCTTCATACCAGCCCACTCAGGGACTTGAAATAACTTTTTTGTCAGAAGCAAAACACAGAACTGGAAGAAAGGAACACAGCATGTCATGGAAATGTCATAACCTTTTACCTGACTCCTTCTGCAATAGCTATTGGCACAAAAGGTTTGTTTTCTCTCTTAGGGAGCAAAATTAAATAGAGAAGAGCTGGTGCAGGGCCTATAACAGAACAGAGGAACTGGAGAAGGAAGAATAAAAGGTGGCATCTGTACTAGTAAATTAAACATGGCCACAGGCACTGGAACTTGATCATCTGTACTGTGAAGCTGTTACAACAGTCTGTGCCGTGGTTTTGGTCAGAGGCTGGCTTGCTGTCTCCTACACACGTCCTGCGATGAGACCTTTCCCAATAGTAGTTTAGATGTGAACACCAAATTTTGAAGAATAAGAGCTCTATGGCTGTGGGCCCTTCTGGGCCGGTTGGCCTCACTGCCTGAGAGATGCTCGGTCCTGCTTAACTCCCTGGTGTAGGCACAGCCATAGAGAATTCAGGGACCTTCACATCCTTCTTCCTTTGACATAAGCAACCAAGTCACATCTTTTCTCTAAATGTATCTAACAGCATCTTGAAATGAGTTAGATTTTTCCTGATTCTAGTGCTCTGTCTGAAGTCATTCAAAATCTCCACTCTCCTGATGGCAAAAAGGTTGAAAAAAAAAAAAAAGTCCATTTGCATCTATTTTGCTTAGAGAGAAAAGCTCTGTTGGTGTTTTTCCTAATGTATTTATAGAGAGGGATCAAAATCTCTCTTCAGCTTTGTTATGTTCAACTAAATGCAAAATATGGAAATGGTTAGGGGCCTTGTGGAAGATGGAGTGCACTACTCACATATTTCAAATAGTCTCTTCCACGCTCAATGCTAAATAAAAGTGTATTTTACCCTTGCTGCTACTGGCTATTCCAATTCTTATTTCTGTTATGATTAGAAAGCACCTCCCAATTTCCAACTCACATCTATTCACAGCTGAAATAGGAGAGCCACCCTGCACATAGAGTATTTCGTGCAGCAGCAGCTTGCCCAGTCCCACAGCCAGCCCTGGACACTAAGGCTGTGCCTCTGCTAGTAAATAAAACAGGCGAAGGCTGTCCTCTGGCCCTGGTGAACTGGCAGCATCCGTCAGCTAAACTCCTTTACCCTCAAAACCGGGGTGGATGTATCCAAAGTGCCTAATGGGAACAGTCTCCGGTCCGTGCTAATTCTCAAACCGCTTGAACGTGGAGAGACTCAGTTTGGCCAAAATCATGTGCCAAAACCATGCCGGGGAACATGTGAACAATTTAACACGGTGGGTGGCCCTGTTTGTTTCCCAGCACAGCCATAGCCTGAAACTGGGGTTTGCAAGAATGTTTACTGAGTTGAATATCATAGTTACCAGGTGAAATATTTTTCTGAATCACCGGGATCCATAGAGTGAAACCTTTTCCTCCAGGATTGGTCTCTAGCTCTGTTGTCTTCAAGACCAATCCCAAGGTGACCAAGCACATCTTTAAGAGAAAATATCATGCTTATAGAACAAAAGATTCTAGAAAAAAATGAAATATAACACACATTTTTGTGACGATAGGTAGGATTAAATTCACTTTGGGCAGCTGAAAATTAAAATGCTAGTCCACTCATTTTTTTCTCATTAACTTGTCTAATTCTTTTGAATATAAAAATTTTGGCACTCACCGATTCCAGTAGCAATAATTTCCACTCTTTAACTACATCGGCTGACTCTAGAGTGCAATTGTTCTGATCGCATTTGGGAGCCTACTTTAAGATGATATGAATTATTCTTCAGATTCCTTTGACTGTAACAAATACAACTCCACTGATTCTCAAGGGAGCTTAGACATCTACCTTTGATGTGTATACATGCTAATAGACACCCAAAATACTTGGGCAGGATGAATCGCTCCCCTGACTTTTAGCTACACGTGTTAAGTGGAGATAGATCCCACCCAGTCTATCGGTTTCTGCTGTTCCTCAGAAACAGCATTCAGAATAAACTGGACAACCTCACACAACTTCACTTTGACCGTCCACTGGGAACCTTATTGGACCTTGAGACGCCCCTGTGGTTGCATGGGATTACTGACGCGCAGCGTGAGTTTGACCTTCTGGTTTCGGGAGCGAGCACGTTGCTCACTGAGCCACACTGGGCCCTTGCGCTGGGGTGAATTCTGAACTCGTGTGATTTGGGGAACCAGAAAGTCCCTCGTGTATCTTCTCTAAGCCCGGATTTTGTGCAGCGTAATAATGAATATGAATAAAACATTGAACATACAAGGTTTTATTTCATTCTTTTTGAACAGCTGTGTAATATCTTCATATATTTTTTCGATTCTGTTTATCAGTGGTTCATAAACACAATTCCTTTTCGATAGACAAAAAATAAGCTACTTAGAAATAAAAGACACTGGTGCAGGACCCTCTTTGATTCTCCAAGGTATAAGCAGACATTGACGTTGTGCTTTTTGAATATCAGTACCATTATAGGTTTATCCCAGGAAAGGGGTATTGTTGTTTAAAGGGTTAATTGTGCCTTCTGTATGTTTTGTCTGTTAGCTCAAACCACGGTGAGATAAAGACAGGACTAGTTGTGCAGAGCTGACTAAGATTTACCTTAGGCAAAGGTCTTAATTCAAGGTAGCACAACGAAATGTCCTCCTTCACCCGTTGCCTGCTTTAGCCATTCAGTCAGAAAATTGTTTGGTACCTTTCTCCACTGTTAAGTCTGTGCTGTGACTCAGAGGTATCTTTTCATGCTCAACGTAGAAGTGGCATCATTTGGAATACTACACTCAAGAGAAAAGAGACAAACAATTTAACTTCATAGGTAACTAGTGAGCCTGGTCTTAGCAAGAGTGGAATTAAAGGATCTGTTTCACCAAAACAAGTATTACTTTGTTCTTTGGTAATGCTTACAATCAGATAGCTGTAAAAAAATTGTTCTATACTTGCAAAGTGAGACTGCTAATACAAACAATAGGCACATTTGAATTTTTGTCACAGCTTCCCTTGGATGATCTGAGATACAAATGCTGAATACCACAATGACCATGTGGGCAAATGAATAGAACAAAGTGAAAAAGCGTGCGTTGACCACAGTCCATTCTGGCTAATATGATTTACAAAAAATCATCTGCTGGCAAGATGGAAAAATCTTACAAATTCCTCCCTGATTTTTCACAGTAAAACAAATTATCTCCTCCGAACTGTGGATAAAAGTTCCTCCTTAAGGCAGAGCACATTCCTTTGTAGTGTCACGGTGAAAGAAGTTCTTCACAGAACTTCTGAGAAATCTGGGTTCCTTTTTCTATATTCTTTACTTTCTTTGTTCCCTTTTCAATTGCTTTTCCTTATAATGCGCAGTTATATAAATAAAGATGGCTCATCTGTTAGTTGAGTCAGGAGATGGGGAGTAAATTGACAAGTTCATGCAAAAAGCCCACAGTATCTGCACTTTGTTAAAAAGTGCTTTTGTAGTAGTGAGAAAGAGCAGAAAGGAGGAATTGATTGTATGTATATGTGTAGGCGGTAAAAGTATTTTTAGATAGAGGTGAGAGGCTAGAAGCTGTCAAAAAACTGAGAGTAGGAGCAGAGGAGACAGGAGAGGCCCCAGGTAATGTGCTTTTACATCAGGCAAGTTGAACCATTTCATAAAATACACTTGTAAGTAGTATTTGAAGTAAAATAAAAATATTTTCTATTTATGTAAGAACTGCTTGCTTAATTAAGTGCATTTATTAGTCTAATTCAGAATAGTTTCTCTGGTGCATATCACTTCTGAGGTTATAAGACCAATGTCGTGGTTTGAGGTAAAACAAAACACATGGAACAAGTCTCTGAAAAAAGGAGCCAAAACCCAAGGAGACAGCAAAACGAGCAAGGTGGCTATTTGCAGTCTCTGCCTGTTAGACGTGAGAAAGCTTTTTCTATTTGCCTTTGCAGTCATTTCCGAAAGAAAGAATCAACAGAGTTCATAATGAGATTAGTCTGTTTGGTAAGGGGGGGTGGCAAACAATGAATAAACAACCCGGATTTAATAGTGATCGCGTTTTAAGCAGCGCATTTCTATTGGTTACCTAACATCAGTGCTGGCGTTATGAGTAACAGGACAGCAACGTCCAATCTCGGATTCGCTGTTCAAATTAATTAAAACATGACATGCATCTAGAATGACTGCGATTGAGGTATAAAATAAGGGACAGCTGAACTTGTAGAGATCTGAAATAGAGAACTCAGAAGAAAAAAAAAATAAAAAAAAATAAAATGGGGTTTTGCCCTTCAAGTTTAATAGGCTCAGACTATTATACACATGCCCCTGGTATTTCACAACTTTGAATCTAAGGAGAGAAAGCGTCCTTTCTATGTCTGCTTCAAACACCAAAAATGGATTTTTCCAAGAATGCATTTTCAGAACTATGAAACTTGTTTTCTACGGATTTGTGGTTTATGACAGATTTTAAGTATTGGGTCAACTTTTTCTCCACTGTTGCAGCATTTATAATGTCACTTTTTTTATGTGGCTTCTCCTGCACCTCTATATGGCTGCTTGCTTTCACAAAACTGGTGGGAGCTTAATTACCTTTGAGACAACTCCCTTTTGGCAAACGTAGTTAAATTTGGACAAAGGTTTTGAAAGTCTGGTGTAACAGGACAGACAGACACAGTTCAAACACTGCCTTTTCATAAGGAATCAGTTTACAAAGACAGAGGTGGATGTCTTTGTCTGTGCGTTAGGGTATAAAACGTTCAGAATGCAATGGACACATGAATTAAGATTCCTGTAGTTTCTACCACAGCTTACATAAACTACATAAAGCAATTGTAGTTGGCAATTTTTTCCATCTGAGATTCGTGAGGTCACTACATGTACCGGATCTTTCCACCTAACATATACATGTAGCCCCATCTGAGGTGTCAGTACGACAGCCATCCTTACATCTCCAGCAAAAACAAGTCACGGTGCGTAAAGGTTGCGAACTCTGGCTCTTTCTACTCCAGTGAAAGGATCGAGAAATCCTTCACAGGCAGAATACGCAAGAGATGCTAAAATTGGAACTTGGGCTGGACAGTTTATTTGTAATGTGGAATTTTTCATGACAGCACTTGGGCAGGGACTCAAAATTACATATCTTCTGGCACCTTCGGCTCTATTATGCACGTTGATATTATGTGGGACCATTGGTTCAACACTGACTCAGAGGGAAGAGTGCCTCAGACTGAATCACTAATGCCATATCCTGCAGCACTCCAGTGAAGCCTTGGCAGAAAGGAAGGATAATTACAATGTGGTTACTATGACTGATTTTTGAGATGCTTTTATGTATACCTCAGGCATGTCAGTAGGTACAATGCAGTCAGCCTGCTCAGAAATACCCAAGGGTCCTCAGTATACTATATTCCACCGCAAAACTGGGCATACAAATACAATCCTATTAGACAAAAACATCCAGCTGAACACCATGCCCTGAACTGCTCTGTATCTTCTTCACATAATTTACAAAAGAATAAGTATGAATACAAAACTACTGTCCTTTTACATGTTTCCTCTGCCTCTTAATGATAAATAATGGACATCTATATGCAAGACGTTGTTTCCTTTACAATGGGCATGCTAGACTCCAGTCTGTTTTTCCAGACTCTGTGAATAACTGCTGAATGAGTAGGTGTGACAATGGTACCGGCCTTACAACATCAACAGAATATTAATAATCACGTTTTCTGGACAGACAGCCCGAAGTCAAATGATCCTTGCTGTCAAGGGGATGTTCTCACAGGCTAAGATACACAGAAGCAAAGCTTTAAGATATTTGCAGTGTTTACTACTTGTCATGCATGTTGTCACATACCACCTGATATGAGGTATCGAGGAAATATCGTTATTGGAAATATCATTTAATATGAAAATGTGTCCACGTGTTCTGTCATACCTATTGACGCTATTTTTGTATTTTCCTCAAACAGAGTCTTTGTTTCACTCTGTCTCTTGGTTGCACTCCTCAGGTCCCTTCCCACTGTCTTTGTTTCCCTTCAGCAAACCTGTTCTTCCCACCTTTTGAGGATTTTACCGTCTCCTTCCTCCTTCCATGCCTGAAAATAATCAAAGAAAAAGTTAGGGCCAACATTAGCCTTGATTAGATGAACAGAGCGCCAGCAGTGCACACATGTCAGCACCATTGTTTCGGGATGTTTGCAGATTCATTCAGGTACCGCTGTATCAGTTACACCCAGTTCACGCTTTCAAGGTTATCTTCGCAACCATAAGGACTGAACACCATTTTTTTTAAAGAGAAAGATAAGATTACTTACAATTTGAAAATGCTGTGAAGGCTGCACAAATGTTCCCAAACTGCACGTTTGACAACTTTTACTAGTATAATAAGACATACCAAGCAAATTAACTCAGAGTAACTGAACAGGACTATTGGTTATTATTTCTTTTCGGTCAGACTGTTTAAAAATTGTGGTTTCTTCAGTCATCACCTATTGAAACACTCAGCCAAACCCCCAGTTGCCGCGAAGAATCATAGAATGGCTTAGGTTGGAAGGGACCTTGAAGATCATCGAGTTCCAACCCCCCTGCCATAGGCAGGGACACCTCCCACTAGACCAGGTTGCCCAAGGCCACGTCCAGCCTGGCCTTGAACACCTCCAGGGATGGGGCCTCAACAACCTCTCTGGGCAACCTCTTCCAGTGCCTTACCACCCTCAAAGTGAAAAACTTCTTCCTAATGTTCAATCTCAACCTGCCCTCTCCCAGTTTAAAGCCATTCCCCTCGTCCTATCGCTACATGCCCTGGTAAAAAGTCCTTCCCCAGCTCTCCTGTAGGCCCCCTTTAGGTACTGGAAGGCCGCAATAAGATCTCCCCAGAGCCTTCTCTTCTCCAGGCTGAACAGCCCCAACTCTTTCACCCTCTCCTCATAGGAGAGGTGCTCCAGCCCTCGGATCATCCTCGTGGCTCTCCTCTGGACACGCTCCAGCAGGTCCGTGTCCTTCTTATGTTGGGGGCTCCAGTTTTTGTTTTCCACCTGTTCTCTCTGTCAGGGGTGCAGAGGCCGAGGTACTTCGCATCCCCACGGGTACGGAAGGTGATGGTACCCCTCCGGCATCGGCGGGGCACCGCCTCGGCAGCCCATCACCCGCACGGACGGCGGAACGGGCGGACCGACCTGCGCGCTCGCCAGTGTCAGACCGGCAGCGACATCCCCCCGGGGGGCCGCACGCCCACCGCAGCGCTCCCCGGGGCCAGGGCCCAGCGCCGCCGGGCAGGACCCGACCGAACCGAACCGAACCGAACCGAACCGGACCGGACCGGACCGGAGAGGGGCGGCGGGAACCGGAGCGCGCTGCGCCCTCCCCCCCCACCGCCACACCCCCTCCCCCACCTCCGCCTGGCCCCGCCCCCGCGCGCCCCGCCCCCGGCACGTGACGGGGGAGCGGTGACGCCGCCGTGCCCCGGAGCTGACACTCGGTGCGGGGCGGGCGGGCGCGCGCAGGGGCCGCGGACGGTGGGGAGGGGGAAGCGGTGAGAGAGAGCAGCCGCCGCCGTAACCGGAGCGGGGCCCGGGCACGGCCGCGCCGCTGAGGCAGGTGAGGGGCCGCGCCTCTCGGCTTGGCGAAGGGGGGGGGGGGGGGGGGGGGGAGGGAGAAGGAGGAGGGGAAGGAGCGCGGCGCCGCCGCCGGGACAATCGGGCAGGGCAGGGTATGGGTGGCCCTGCGGCGGGCGGAGGGCAAGTCCGCGCCCGGGCCGGGGCCGGCTCACGGCCGCCGCCCGCCCTCCCGCGGGGCGCCGTCGGGGAGCGCCTCCCCTGCCTAGCCGGCCGGCGGGGGGTTTGGGCGGCGCCGCCCCGCCGTGCCCCCGTTGTGGCGGCGGCGGCTTCGTTCCCCAGGCGCCGCCGGGAGCGCCGAGTTGGCGGCGGCGGTGGGGGAGGCAGCCTCGCACCTGGGCGCTGCCGGTGGGCCCGCGGGGGCGGTGTCGGCGCGGAGGGCGGGCAGGGCCGCTCACCTGCCGGGGCCGCGGCCGGCAGGAGACAAAGGGAGGCGGCGGGCAGTGGCGGCCGTTCCCGGCCTCCCCCCCCCCCCCCCCCCGCCCCGATCCGGGGAGGGGGTATTTGCCGCCCTTGTGTTAACTTCAGCGCGGCAGCTCCGGGCGGTCTGGGCGGGGTGGGTCGGTGCGGGTTTGCTGCGCTGTTTATGGCCGGTGGTTGGGAGTCAACAACTTAACAAAAGCCCGCAGCGAGGGGGAGGGCCGGGGGGTGCGCTGGGGGCTCGGTAAGGTGCGGGGTGCTGCAGCGTGGCTTGGAAAGTTGTCCTGACAGTTGTTTAAAAGGCATCGCTTGTTCAGTACTTTGAGTCATAGGCAATTATTAAATGGTTACTTATTACGCCTTTAATTGTTAAGGAAGCGTGAGCTCTGAGAAGCTTGTTCACTTGGGAGTAGTGCTCGATATCTAACCTATGTTAGTAATCTCTGAGGAAACAGCAAAGGATTAAGCTTGTTTTCATCAAGCTTCTGAGTTGTCTGTGTTTTGTCTATATTTGTTGTTTACATTTGCATCTTTGCATCTATTTCTGTACAACTTTTGCATGCTGTAGATGTGCACTTTGCAGATGGTGGTTTTTACAGGCACTGGTGAGGAGGGCTGGTTGTCTGCGTGAAAATACCAGCTGAGGAGTTGTGCTGGATAAAGAGCGTTGCCCCTTGGGAAGAAAGATATAAATAGGGCTGAATCCTGATGAGGTTGTTGTGGGACCAGTCTCCCAAGCAGTGGTCATGCAGTACGGCTTGAACCCCTAAGAAAACTGCCCAGGAAGAAGCAGAATCACAGAATCTAGTGAGCTGTAGCCAGGGTATCTCATCTGTCTTGAACTGATAAGAATTTATCCTAATTTAGCTTCACTAATTGAGTTTATTTCTGTATCAGCACTGCGGAAGGTTTCATTTCAGTAGCGGGTGAAGTTTGATGCTGAAAATGGAAAAAGATTACACAAGTCAACTGCTGCTGCTTTGTAGGACACCATGAACAAGGTCACACCAAGAATTTTAAGGCGATCAGTTAATATCCTTAGTGGCATTTTTAATAACTTATCATCTGTTTGCGTTCTAAAGTAAGCAACAATTTCAAAGCCATGGTGAGTAAGGTTTGTTCCAAGAGGAAAATAAAAAGCAAAAAGTCTTTTTAGTATATCTCAAGTTTCAATTGCCTGGTTCTAGATGAGCAGAAGGAAATACTCTGTGCCTGGTAATTTCAAAAGAGAGGTATGAAACACCTATTGTGTATCTCCTGATTTTTATTCTTTTTTTGGTCTTGAGTGCTAGGATAATGGTGAAGTTAGGGGTGAGCATACCTAATATGATATATGATCATATTTTATACACATCGTGTATGATTTATACCTATACACGTGTGTCTGCGTGTTAGGACCATGTTTCTTTCAAGACCATTTGCATGTGCTTCAAGATCAGTTTAGTGAGCATCGTGCTGCAGTTAAGATTGATCGCTGTAAGGGTTGAGGTTGCCCTAGGAAAGGCACACTTGAAGCTCCCCAAACCCGGCCCCTCTGAGGCTGAAGCCGTCACTGCGGTTAACTCGGGGCTGATTCCAGAAGGTCCCGATTTGCGTGGATGTAGGTGAAGTCCAGCCAGAGGCAGGTGTGTGCAGGCAAACGCCCTGATGCGATGTTTGAATCCCCCGCCCTGGGGCAAGGCTGCCGGGGGGAAAGCGGTGCGGGCACCCCCCCGGGGGAGGCAGGAGAGGAGTGGGCCTTCCCTCCCCCGCCTTCCCCGGGGCAGGAGGGGAGCGGGCCGTGGTTCCCCTTCCCCGGGGCAGCAGCGGAGCGGGCTGTGCCGCCCGGGGCAGGGGCGCGGCGAGGAGGCCGGGGTTGGGGGGGGGAGGGGGCGGGGAAGGGAGGAGCTGACCTCTGCAAACACCGAAGGTTGCCAGCCTTACTCAGCCTTGGCTGAGTCAGAGGTGGGAACGGTTCCCATCGGAAATGGGAGCCCGCAGAGCTGGGTACCGAGTGAAGGATGCCCTGGCCCCTTGCTGGGCTGCTGCATCCCCGGGCCCTGTGTGTAATCACCCGTGTCCCCTCTCTTCCAGGCCGCCTGAACGCTTGTGAGAGGGTGGGGTGTGTTGTATCCCACGTGGGGATGTGGCCCACCTTAAATTAAGTACCCTGTAGCATTCAGGTTTGACTTTGCCAGAAGAAAAGTGTGGCCTGAGTCTGTTTCTTGGTATTCATGAGTAAGTTTTCTTAGGCCTTTGCTGTCAGTGGGGCCATTCATTGTTATTAATCTTTTAACGAGGCATTGAAGCTTTATTAAAGGTAATAAAGCTTACAGATGTCCTCTCTAGAAGTAAATAATTTTTCATGCTTATCATCCTCTAATTAAGGTTCTTCAACCTTTACCAAAGCGGGTGCCACCCAGCATTAATGATAAAGAAAAAAAAATACAGTGAGGTTGCACGGTCTGACGTGCTGTATTGCTTCAGTTGGTGACTAGTAGCACAATGAAGTCAGTACTCCGAATGTCGATATTGTGCATTCACATCTGAATTATTCTAAGCCTGTTAGAACAGAGGTTTTGCCAAGGCTTCCATGGCTCTTTAGCCTGAGTTCTACGAGAGAGATACATGGACCCCTGAAAGGACATCACAATTAGCTATCCCCTAGGCTGCACACAGGGGACGGGCAGTCTACCTTCTGTAGCGCAACGGCTGTGTTAAAAAATTAAAAAAAAAACCCCAAACCTAATGCATTTGGATCTGTGAAATAAGGCCATGGTAGTTATTTGCAGACCTGTAGACTTCATGTTGATATTTGTTAAACCTACTGAGAAAGACTTCCCACCTATACCAGAGGTATCTCTTGTTTCTCTCTGGGGTGGAGGAATAGAGCCTTGCTTGGTCCTGATGATGTGATCTGTTTATAAAACTGTTTTTGTGTTCTGGCCAAACACAGAACACAGCCTGTCTCTTTTTGATCGTATGTTCAACATTACCAAATGTTTGCTATTGACTTGATAATTTTGCAGCTTGGATGAAAGAACAAAAAAATTGTGCTGCTTTTTTTTTTTTTTTTTTGGAAGGGGATGAGGCTGCAAAACTGACTTCAAAAGTGGTTGCAGCTAATTTTGTAGCTGCTGTATTTTATTTAACTTGTATTTATCAAAATTCTTTTTTTTAAACATAAAATGTAACTTATTGAACCTATCTGTCTTGGAAAAAATGTTAAGCATGCATTCTCAATAAATAGTAATATGGAATTGGCAAAAGAGAATGAAAAATCCAAGCTTTTAAGTGCTTGGTAGCGCTGTGGGAAACCATAGGCTTATATTTTCTGTTTGGTTTCTGTATGGGAGAAGGAGAAACAGTCTGAATGGGTCTTCATCCTACATTTCAGCTTCCAAGGTAGCAGACCTTAGAGGTATACTGTAACTTGGAAACGCTTGCATTTTCCTGGTGTATGACCTTGAAGCCACGAAAGGGGTTGGTAGCAGCTTTGAAGAAATGTTGGGAGGAGTCAGGTTTAGTAACAAGGAAAAAATAACATTTGTATGGCAGAGTTTCCAAAACTAAGAGGAGAATGGGAATGGCTGCAATTTGTTCATGTTTACCTTCTGCGGTTGCTAAACAACTGCAGGGCTGCACTTAAAAATACCTATTTATGTAGAACAGCAGGTAAGCAAGTTGTTTTGTACGGAGGCTGTAAATAGACTGTAATGCTGTGAATTTCAGTGTACCATTTTGTGGCAGAGGGTAAACACCAGAATCCTAGCATTCTTTGCTGCTGCTTTGTGTTCCTACTGTCAGCTTCATTGAATGTGGTACCATCTTTCCTTCTGCCAAGTCCTCAATAAAATTTTAATTTTGGGGTCTTGTAAATGATGGTAGCTTTCAAGTTACTTTTAGGAAGTGCTTCCTGGAAGTAAAAGATGGACTGTGGGTGAGAGAACAACACAGTTTAAAGATGGGCACTTCTGTCTTGGCATCATACTTGAGCTTTTTACCTTCTTTTTCTACCAGTTATATCACTGTGTTTTGGTTTTTTTTTTTTTTTTTTTCTTCAAGGATTAGACCAAGTAGCAGAAATGATGAAAGAAAAGTTGAAGAACTGTTAGGGGTTTCTGCTTCAGCTCTCCCCAGAAGTCCTTTTTTTGTTGTTTCTGTCCTTAGTCCTGTTTAGGGTAACTGAGTTCTCCCTGCGTGTGTGTGCCTGCATGGAATTGCATTAGTTCCACTCTGTGGCAGGGTAACCGCTACGAATCTCACCACAAAGTCTTAACTTGCAGAGCTGCAAGTTTCTACATATTCTTTCTCATTTACGAGACATGTATTTTTTAAAAAAATACTTATTTGTTAATCTTTATAGGATTAAATGTGGCAGCATTTTACTTGAATTCTCCTACATTTATTTGAATGCTCCTTCCCCCTTACTTTCATGCTTTGATTTTCAAGCTTAAGAAATCATATCTTTCAGGTTAATTTACTATGTTGTGTTCAGTGTAAGCTGGCAAGACTGATGCTTATCCACTCATGAATTGTGACATTGATGCTACATGATTAAATAAAGAGAACTTGTAGTTCATGGGTGCGGATACAGTGGTGGTTGTCTGGATTATAAAATGCTAAAAGTTCTTTTCAAAATTGTCATGTATTACCTTCTCATTTATTACCCACTTTTGGTTTTGGTTCATAATCCTGTTTTGTTATTGTTGGGGTTTTTGTTTGTGTTTTCTGGTTTAGCCCTTAAACCTTTGGTTAGATCAGGTTTTCTCTAAGGTAAATAGCACAAAAAGCTCTCTTAACAGTGAAGTAACAGTGAAGGCGAATTTAAGCCACTGAAACCAAAGTATCTTGGAAATGTTAAATACTTTAATACTACCATGGTTATAGATGAAATTCTATGTTGTAGTTATACCAGCAATTTAAATAAATAAATGATTATACCACCTGTTTTATAGACAACAGCTAGATACAGAGGCAACATGGTCTGCAGCCTCAGCCAGCGTGTGTTGTGTAGCTCCCTTGCCTTCACCAGTTCGGTGAAGGTTAGCGGGCTCTGTAGAGCGTGCAGTGCACGTGGGTCAGGGATTGCCATCCCACGCTGAACCTAGTGACAGGAGTGTAGCACTGGAGGAAGATTTAAGGGGTCTCGTAAGGATTTTTTAAGCACTCTGAAGGAACTCTTGAACCGAAAGAGGAATTAAAATAAGCAAATAACAGTCGTCTTCTGAATGTTTTGGTTGAAACCAGTGTAGTAACACGGTTCCATGAAGCAATTAAGCCGGTGTGAAAGCAAGAGATTGACTCTGACTAGGCCCTCCACCAAGCCCCTGGTGATCAACATTATTCAGTAATAGAAACAACAGGCTTAATGAGCGACTCGATAGCAGGAGGTTTGTGTGAACAGGAGAGTTAAATTGGGGACTAAGTTGTTCTACCGACTTTCTGGTTTATCACTGAGAAGGGTATCTGAATGTCTTGCATTTTTCCATCAATTTATTTGTCTGAGGTTAACATAAATAGAATAGGCAGGGTTATTTTTGAAATTACTTTCCTCTGAAGTGCTCTTGGACAATTACTTTATTACATATACATGTTTGGGTTTTTTTTCTTTCTTTCTTACAGCTCTGATTGTTTACAGGAAAATAGCACTTCTTAAACAGAATGTGGCTTACCTTTTGCCTGAAAAGGTGAAATCTTTCAAATAGAAATGGCTGATAAAGGTGGGAAGATCCTTCCAGGACAATTGTACATTGAAGTGGAGTACGACTATGAGTATGAGGCTAAGGACAAGAAAATTGTGATTAAGCAAGGGGAGAAATACATCTTGGTGAAAAAGACTAATGATGATTGGTGGCAAGTCAAAAGAGATGAAAACTCTAAACCCTTTTATGTGCCAGCACAGTATGTGAAGGAAATACCACGAAAAGCGCTGATGCCACCTGTTAAGCAAGCAAGCGTGCTGCCAAATAACGCTTTGAAGTTGACACATGGATTACAGAGATCAACTGAAAATGTGAATAAGTCACCAGAGCTTTCTAGTTTTGGAAAATCTTCTCCAGTTCAAGTGTCTTGCTTAGTTCGAGATGCCAATCAAAATCTGGGACCGAACAATAGCCCCGGTCAAACTCTTGGTCTGAGTCTGGACCTTACCCAAAACAATGGAAAACTTAATAATGAGTTGCAATCTCCCAAGGTTTCCAATCAGTATAGAACCATCTCCATGGGTCATTTCCCATGTCCAGAGTTCTTGGAAATAGAGAAGACCAGCTTTTTGCATGAACAATCTTGTGATTCAGCAGGAGAAGGCTCAGAAAAAATTCACCAAGATTCAGAGTCTGGAGATGAACTCAGTAGCAGCTCCACAGAACAAGTGCAGGTAAGGTAAAAAATGACCTTTGTAGATTTGTGTGGTTTTGTTTTTGTTTTTATTTTTTTCCCCCTCCTTTTGTTTCCTTATTGCTGTTTCTTGGTGCTGTTTAGAGTTTAATTCCTGATAAATTCAGATTGTTTAAGTAAAAATGCTTTGCCTCAGTGTGAACTGGTTATTGAAGTTCAAACAGTTGATCTGTATAGCTTTATTCTTTGCAAAAATACTTTGCTTCGTGTATTAATTCTATTTGTTTTCCTGTGATTGAATGTTACACAAATGCTTTTGTTCTTTCTTTATTAAGATCATTTTGAGATGACACTGAATTTGGTTTATATCTTCTTCTAGAGGAAGGGAGCCTACTGCAGTAACTCCTCAGTTCTTGGCTTGTTGAAATAGTAGTGCTAGTTTCTGTCAGCTTTTCCTAAATACGTATATAGATAGTGTAAGAGCGGTAAAAAGATGTATTAGTGGGTTTAACAGTTTAAAAATGGTACACTTAAGATTTATATGGAGTTTAATTTCTGGCTTGATTATTTTATTTGTAGATTCTTTTTGTAATGAGTCAGCCTTGCCAATTCTGCTTCTCACAACTTTACTCTGGATTAAAACTCTAAACATGTGAGTTTGTTAATTAGTATGGAAGAACCTCAGGAATTATATACTCCCACTTCAGGCTAAAACTGAGCATTGATGACCTTTTTTCCTTAGTAAAGTGGTTTCTCTTGCTTATTTTTTTTTTTTTTTTTTTAATTCTTAGCAGGCCTCCCCCACCCCCAACAAAAGATTAGCGCTCTGACTTAGGTAATCAGGTCACTTCTCATATGGGTAGCCAAGTTAATTAGGCTATTGTAATTCCAGGTTTGTTCTTGAACCAGTGATGTATGCGTAGATACACGCATTTATGTATGTGTGTGTGTAGATAATACCCCCACCTCATGCCTCCATCTTTCTGTTGGGACATGTTAAATTATTTTAAAATTCTAAAGTTAAAAGCTCCCTACTCTTGAACTTTCGTACTCTGTAAAGTGAAACTGTTGCTTGGGTACAAACTGATCATTATAGTAAATCCCACTTGCCAGCATGTATTCAGAGTACCAAAGGAACTCACTCAAGTGTGGTATTCAAATAGAAGTTGATGCTAACTTTAGAAATAAAAATCTGGAGCTGTGAACCAGTACTTTGCTAATAAGACACAATTAAGACAAAGCTGCTTAGTTAATGAGTGAGTGTGGGAAGTTCTTAAAGATACAAGATTGATTGGGTGGTTTATGTAGTCTTGAACTGTATGAGCTCATATATATATTTATTGAAATGCTCCATATCAGTAGTTTTTCATTATCCTACTCTACTCTTGGCCTCATTCTTGAAATTCAGGGTTTCTCTAGTTATGGGACTTCATGCCTCCAATATTAGTATCTTTTATGACAATTTTATTTTAACTTTCCCCATCCTGCAAATAATAAGGAATAACTAGGATTAGTGAAATAAATTTCTTATTTTAGTAATTTCTTGCTTATGCAATGTGAATATTCATCAGTTTTCTTGCACTTTCTTTATGGTAGTGTCCTAGCTCACTGTAGTGAGCCACTTAAAACTTGGAAAGATAAAATATTTATTAGATATTTATTTTAGAAACGTGTAGTAGCCTATCTACTTCCATAGTAATCGATTGCCAAACAAATGATGAAAATACTAAGGAATGTTTAGAAAGTATATCCTACTTCAAATAGTTTACCACACTAAAGTTTATATTGTATGTTAAGACAGTTCCTTCTACTGTGTTGACTATAGTTTGATGCATCTCCTTAAGTGGATGAAATTAATGTTACGTGGGGGTCTTTTGACAAACAGTAAGAAATATGTGGCCTGCTGCTTGGTTTCCACTGGACTTTGACTGTTGATGCAGTGACACTTTGTCTTTTCACCTTTCTCCGCCTCTCCCACCCCCCCAAAATATATTTGACTCAATGCTACAACCTATTTAGTTCGGATTTGAGTGGGGCAGCTATGCATGTATTTGTGGATTTCACTGGGTTGTAGAAGGTCTGAAGATGGGAATTTTTCACAGTGGTTAAAAACTACAAATCCTAAAAATGGTACATTTTGGCGGGGGAAAAAGCGTAGCAGTTTCGGACTGGTGTTGCTGAAGAGCTTGTATTATTGCGGTCTTGGGCAGCAACAGTGCGGATGCCCCCTGCGCCTTGCAGTTGTCTTATTTTAAAACTGTGAAGTAACTTAATCTCATCGTGCGCAATCACAGGCTCTTTAAATACAATGAAAATATTTGACATTTAGTAGCCATGGGGATTAAAGCAGTAGTAGCATGATGTCACCGTTAGCTCAGTCTGGATATTCAGAGTGCCAGCCTTCTCACTGGAACAACCCCGTGCTTTTTTTTTTTTTTTTTAGAATTCTTTCAATAATGAGCATTGTTTGGTAGAAATCAGCTGTGCAGAAATTAATGGCTCAGAAAGCTGTTTTTATTGCTCTTAGTCTGTCGTGAGAACATCAAGTTCCCGGCTTTCACGCACAAACAGGATTTCAGTTCACAAGACTGACTGTGGTTCTCCCTCCCCGCCTGCTGTGGAGTTCAGCTTTATGCAGTCTGCATTATAATAAACTCTAAGCTACACGTATTTTCTCCTAAATTTGTAAGATTAGAAGCGAGAATAACTTTAGTAATACCTTTTGTGTAGGTGAGTTTTTGGGGTGATTGAGGTGATAGTATTCAGCCCTAGCCCAACCTTCAGTGTGTTTTCAGTATCCTGAATACGAATATATGAGTTGCAGAGGAATGTTTCTATTATGAGATTCCTTGGTTACATTATTCTTTGAAGATTATCCCCCTTTCCAGTAACGAAGTGCAGGTTCTGCAGCTGTACAGTCTCCAGCTCATAGGCTTGCTGGCCGTGGACATACCGGAATATCCAGAGTCTCCAAAGTACTGCATAAAAGAAGGAATTTTTTAGCAGCTGAAATACTATATGCAGTGGAGGATGGAGAGGTGACAGTGTGAGCAGGAGAATTTGCTAGTGAAGATGTCAAGAGAAAGATCAGGACTGGGTAACGAGTATTCTCGACATTTTATGCAAGGAAATTCCAACTGTTGGGTGCAATTCTGGTGCATAAGGCATTGTAAGAATCAGATGATAGTTTATGGACTTCAACTGTAGGAAGGCTGGAGGTAATTTGAGGAAGTAGGAATTGAGAGGAAACAAGCTCCAACTTAATGAGATTTAAATCTTTGGTGGAGATGGTAACTGCAGGTAGAATTGGAATTGAATGAAATGGTTCAGGAGCGCACAGCGAGGCATAAGAATCACTGACACCATGGTGGTGCCTGAAGCCATGAGAATTGATGAAATTCAATACAATTTTAGGAAAATGGTGTCAGGTGTGATGTCCTGATCCCACCAGGAAGGGCAGAAAATACTCCTCAGAGAGGCTAGAGATGGGGGTGGGGGAAGGAAAATTTTGAGAGGAGAATTCTGTAGCAGATGGACAGTAATTCAAAGAAGCAGATGGGAGAGGCCAGCAGTATGCAATAGAGCCCCAAGTAATTGTTCTGAAGACAAAAATTTACATGTTTAGGCATGCCTAAACAGGAAAGAAAAGTTGAAACAAAAATGGAAGACATTAAAAGTGGTCTTGAAGAGGAGCTTTGGGCAGTGTTTGCAGGGAAAATCTACTAACAAGTTTTGAGAGAGAAGGCGTGGAGACAGGGGAAGAGTTGGGGAAGTTCAGAGATCATGTAAAGAATGGTTAGGTGTTATCTTTATGAGGATGATGCTTTGGAGTAAAATCGTTACAAGCAAAAATTAAAATCTGCTCTCAGCAATGCTAAAGCATAACCTATGTGAAAGAACTTTTTGATGAATGTTACCTCCATTTCTATCATAGGAGACATAGAATATATTTAAGAGTAAAATACGTGCCCTGTCTTAATGTTACTTTTTATGCTCATTAAAAGTTACTTTTAGTAGCAGGCTGGTTTTAATCATTATAAATATAGACAGTGACCTATTTGTAAAGATTGTTCTGTCTTTCATCCTCTTTAGTAATTGACTATTGCATAAACTGTGAAGCACTAAGGGGGATTATCACTAGGATGGCTGTTTCGCTTTGATTAGTTCTGAGTAGTAAAGGTCTTGCAAAAAGATCTTTTTGTCTTACCTCTGAAACTTCTGTGGGATTGCTGTCACTTTTTTTTAACTGAGGAAACATTCTTTTGTGTTTCTGTAGAAGATGTGAGAGCGCGTCTTCTGGAGATCTTGGCATTCTTGACTTTGTCACTTGGTTGAAAGACTGGTGGCAAATCATTAGTGCTACGCTGCCTTGTTGGTCAAGTGTTAAACCTCTAAAATATATGGCTGTTGCTGGTTTTGTGGGGCCCAGAATTAATTTGCTTCTATTATAAGATATTTCATGCCGGTTTTTGTTTCATTTCTTTGCCCAAGGAATAAATAGTTTGACAGTATGAAGGAAGGACACTATAAACAAGAGGTTTTTTTCTTAATGAAACTGAGCACGTTTGCAGATTCTTGGTAGCATGTGTAATGTAATACTTTGAATTATATTTTAAGCACCATCTTTTGAATCTCTTAACTCCTTAAAATCAGCATTTGTTATTCTAATGATGTTAAATGCTGAAATATGCCCATTATAATGAAGTGAAGAATAACTTTCAATGACAAGGAACTAAAAGCTTTATAATTTAAGGAATTTTGTAAAACATTAAAACAAATTTTTGGTAGTTCCAGTAACTTCTGCTAGAACTTTGTAACCAGCTTGAAACGTTTCCTAAGTTATATCAGTAACTCTGAAGGTTTTCTATCCAGAACCTTTAAGGAACACTTTTCCTGGCTTCCGCCTCCTTCCCCCTCCAGGGACAACAGGTCTGGATACTTTGATACTTTTACTTTGCAGAGGTGCTGTTCGTGATCAGCTCTGTCTCAGTACTTTTAATATTTAACATCTGTGTAAGTCAGCTAGCAGGTGGTTATCCCTCTTGGTCCAAATGACTAATTCTGGATTTAGGTGCCCTGGAATAAGAAGGCGCTGTGTCCCACTAACACTACCACCTACAGCCTTTGTGCTCCTCTGAACTTCCCTGCTGCAAATCAGATTGACCTTCTTTAAAAAACAAACAAACAAACAAAAAAACCCCAAAAAACACACAAAAAAACAACCACAACAAAAAAAAAAAACCCAAACCCAACCAAAACACCCAAGTATTAACTATGTGAGGCAACTGTGGAAAAATCAGAACCTGGGAGACAAGTAGGCTTGTTCTAATATTAGTGTCTGAATGCTCAGCTGAGTAAGCTACAGATCTGCTTGGTACATGCAGTTTCATGTTGTGCTTTCAGAATTGAAATGGAGATCTAAAGCACTGTTAAAATTCTGCAAGTGCCACTACAGTCTTCTGAATTTCCACCTCTATTTATCTTAATTTCATGCAGAAAATGATAAAGTGGAACTTCCAAGGCATCAACTTGTATTCATAAACCTGTGCCTTTAATCCTCATTAGAACTACTTACTAGCTCAAATGAAGCTCAAGGTGCAGTGCTTAAGGAATAACAGTCATAATATGGAACTAGGTTTTCTGCTTTTTGTCTAGAAAAGTATAATTTCTAGTGTGCAGTGTGAGTTTTGCTGCTTGCTGTCCCACCTGCCTTTTCTTTTGAGGTAGTGCAAGATACCACCCTGGGCAGGGGTGACAGCAGAATCTGTATGGATGGCAGAGTAAATGCTTAGACAGAAAAGCCGTGCTAGGAAGAGGAGCGGGTGTTTTGTCTGTCTGCTGCCTGGGCTGAAAGTGGCTGGAGATACCAGGGACTTGCTTGTTCTTCGTTGGCAATGCTTCTGTTGGTTTTAAGTTGGGAACCTCCAGAAACAGAACAAACTCAAACTGCCTTGTAATAAACAAAAACCCCTTTGAGAATATTTGATCATATCTTGTTCTTGCACATAACTGAATATAAGCAATTGCATTTGGAATGTCTTTACCTAGTTACTATCTAGGCCGTTGTTTAATGTTGCAGTGCTTGCCTGTGGAACAAATGCGGTGTTATTTTGTAGAATTCTAAAGAAAGTATCATTTGTTTCACAGCAGTGTGACAAAATGGTAGGGAACGTATGACTCGGTAGAATAAAATGCAGAACACTTTTTTCTTTTTTTTAGGCAGCTCTCTCTGGAATAGTAGACATTTGTGCTTAAAAAAAAGGAGAGTAAAATCTGTGCGTATGTAGTACCCAAACAGCTGATATTCTCTGACGTGCCTTGCCAGATATGATTGATTTAAAAACGATAGAGAGAAACGGGTTTTGGGGCTTACGTGGGATTTGTTCTGATGCTAAAGGACAATATTTTTGAACAAAACAATCTTTCATGACAGTAAGAAATTGGAGATTTCAAGGACTGTCATGATGGTGAGTAATGGGGCAACATAGCTTTAGATTACATTTATCAATTTTGAATTTAGTCTGTCTTAGTATGGCTTCTGAGTTACTTCTTGGGAAAGATAGTAACTTTTTAGTAGATTGTTTTGTGAAAGTGCTAGGTTAATGCAGAGAAACAATCAAAAAAGTGTAGAGAATGCCAGTAGTAGGAAAAGGAGCAAAACAAAAATGCAGAACTCCAAATTCCATGGTACTTCTGTATTTTAAATAGTGTGCAGTGGCCAGGCCTCCCTCATCTTGAAAAGTACATAATAGTGCTGAAAATAGCATAGAAGAGGTGAAAGGTATGAGTAGAGATGTGAGATAGTTCATGTGTGGAGGCTTTGCAAAAACCTTGCATGCCAGTGGGTGCACATGTAGTACTGCATGCAGAGGACTCCTGATTTTTAAGTCAGTATTTTAGTTATTGATGCTGAAATGGCCGAGAGATTGTTGAGAAGTAAAGCAACCTTAACTTTGTGGGTTTTTTTCTTTTTCAAAATTTTATCTGTTTGTCCTGTCTCTTTTTTTTTTTTTTTTTTTTTTGTAAACTATTTTTACAGAGACTTAGAAGTTGTGTACAGTGATGCTCTGAAGACTGGTATAGTTGCTTGGAGTCTATATTTCAATTCATTCTAGTTCTCTGTCTGATAAAGCAGTTTTGTAAATGAAAGCTGAAAGTTGAGGAGCTGTCTGAATGGACAGAGCTTATTGCTTATGTTAGGTTTTGATGTTGCGTTATCTGGCTTCAACTTCTGCTTGTAATCAAATTTGTGATTAGAACTTACTGGCTCCTATCTTAAATCTGAAATTACATATTAAGTTTTGAATTTAATTAACATAGTTTTAATTGTTCCCTTTTAAATGGTTTGCCTGGGGCTGCTGGATGATCTTATCATACAGTTAAACAGAACACAGGGAAGCTACTTCATTTAAACACAGTGCTGAAGAGCAGAGTTTTACCTATGTTTTTGGGTGATGCCTAGCATACACAGTTGCCAACTTTTTTCTTGCTTTTGTGGATTATTGTTCAGTCGAATCACTTTGCTGCTCTAGTCACCACCTGGCTCCACAAATATTAATTGCCAGGACAGTGCTGAGATGCAGTGGTGCTGGCTTAAGTGGTGGTGTGATCAAGTATGTCAATAGCCCATACATACTTCTTTATTGCAACTTGAATAGTCATAAATGGTCTAGTGTGAAGTCTGCAAATCTGATGGATTGGAGGACACACCTACCTTTTTAGTGTCATTGTGATGGGACTTCTGCAACAAATGTAATAATGTAAAGAAATACTCTTAATAAAATATTATGTCTGATAAACACAAAAATACTGTTAACAAACTTTCTGGACTCTCAACTGGTTGTTCAATGTATCTAGTAGCGTTGTATACGCATTTCTTTTGTAGAGAGCTTGATAGATCACCAGTATATTGTTTAGAAATGATTCGTGCTAAACCAGAAGCTTTATATACTGTGTTGCACATAACCATTGCTTGTTCTTTATTTAGAAGAAGCTTTATCCTGTGGTAAAGTGTTGTAACACTAAATATGAGGTTCTTGAGTGACTTTGATTTGACTGCTTTTCCTGTTGAAACTGAATAAAGGTGCTTTCCCCCCTGCCAATGATCTGTCAACATACTTGGCACTGTCCATGTTAATTCCTGGTTAACTACATCCATTTCAAAGAGCTAATAGATGGCTGTCGTGCATAACTGCATTGTGCTTTAGACACAGGGAACTGTGTATGTGTGTATGCATATACATATTTTTTTTATATATATAATTATACAGAGAAAGGTATAAAAAATCAGGGGCCACTGTTCTGTTTCTTGATAGCACTTTGATCTTGATTTGCACCTCATATAGTGCAACAGCCAACTTTAAACTCCTTCACAAAAACTTCATGAGATGTACTCATCAGTATTGTCTTTTTTTTCTAAACATCCAAATTTGTTCTGGCTGTGACTTTGACATGATTGTCCCTCCCAGGTGCTGCACTCTAACTTTTAATGTCATCTTCATGCTACCCTGAGGCCCTGTACTTTTCATATCATAACCTGTGTTACTCCTTCCTGCTCAGGCCCACAAGCTATGTCAGAGGACTTCATCGCTTCCTCCCAGGCGTGTGTTTCACAGCCAGGCTCTGTGGCTGCCTTGCTTTAGGGGGATAGCTGGAGCCTGAGCTCCCCGGAGAAGAGGCAGTATGGCCCTGCCAGTGGCCCAGCTGTCACCCAGTGTGGTCCTTTGACCCTTTGCTCATCGCTCGCTCACTCGCTCAGCTCAGCCGTTTGCCCTTCTGCCCTTGGCAGACCCTAATCGGTCATCCACTGCTGCCTTCGCAGTAACAAGCTACAGCCTTCAGCTTCACTTGCTTTCCTTCCTCTTGCTTTTTCCAGTTTGAAGGTTACGTTCTTCATGTGACTGCCTGAGAAGAGAGGACATTTAGATTGAGGGAAGTAAAACTTCAGAGACTTTTTTTTTTTCTTGTTATTCTTCTATGTCCTTCTCACAAGGAGAGACCTGTCTCAGTTCCTTCTCTTCCCAAGTTTGAGAGCACTTGTTCCTATAGCAGGATGTGGGTTGTGATGCACCAAGATGTAAACTTTCCTTTAAGTTTGTCTACTTTTCAGTTAACTGTATGTAAAAAAAAAAACAAAAAAAAAAACAAAAAAAACCAACCAAACAAAAACAAACAAACAAAACACAAAAAAACCCCAACAAACAAACCCAGTATTGCATCCTTTTTTTGCTTTTTCCTAGTTCATAATTTGCTACTGTAACCATCAGTTGAGCAAAACCTGGATATGTTCTTGTGTTGTGTGTTGTTGTTTTTTTTTTTTTTTTATTGGAAAGCCAGAACAAACAAATCCCAAGTACTTTGCTAAAGTCTAGCCCTCAGACTTTGTCCGAACTTATGGTGTGATGATACTCCATATAGCATTTATGAGGGCTGTAAGACAGAGTACTCTCTACCTGCTACACGTGTTTGGCATACTGTTTATTAAAACAAAGAGAACATTGTGAGGTAAGAAGATGTTACACTGACAATTTATTTCTTTGCAATTGGTTTCTGAGAAAAGTTTTTTTTTTGACTGGAGCTTAAAGGGCTGTATTTAAATACTGCATCCATAGGTGGTCTCTGGAATTCTATATGCTTATCCTGCTCTTATGTCATCTTCTCCTGGTGCCTCCTTACTGTCTGTCCAGAAACTGCTACTACTTTGCTTCACTATGTATTATGTTGCAAACTGTGATTTGAGGGCTGAGGATCAGGCTTCTGTGTTGTCATCGGTATGGTTGGATCTGGGCTTGAGTGCAGCCTCAGAATTGTTGTAAAGTCAATACAATATCACAAACACGACATCTTTTTATATCTTCTTAACTACCATCTGAAAAAAAAAATATGCTGGTTTAGTACCTAATTTTATTGAAGTGGTGTTTGCAGACTTAATTTTGTGTTTCAACATTAGAACAGATGTTAAAATAAAGTTACAAAAGTATTTACTCTAGATACTGAATTGCCAAAATAGTCGTTCTTAAAAATGAAAGAAATTCTTGCTAGTGTAAGGAAAATAAAGGGGAAGAAGGACTGCAGAAATGCATGGCTGAGTTTCATGCTTTCTGCCCTGAAACTGGATGCCAACAAACTGTCTGCAAATACAGAGGACCACAGTAGGAAATACGGTCAAAGGATAAATATGTATATTTTTAGTTGTTGTAGGGGGGGAAAAAAGAGATGCAACGTAGTTAAGATTCCTACAAGAATTTTATTGCTTTGCTTAGTTCTGCTGTAGGCAGTGCGTATAGCCTGTTGCTGAGTATTTCTGGGACTTTGAGATAGTCTTTAACAGTACAATTGCATCCTTGCCTTTAGCATTTAAAAAAAAATCCACTCAAAAGTGGTCTTAAAAGAAACCCTCTAAGTTCTTGAAGTTATGCACTGGTTGTATTTCTAAAACTATTCATCCTACTATTTGGTATAGTTTTGCAAAATGGAATCACGATATTAAAATTAGCGAATGTAGCCTATTCTAGCTTAGTTAAAAGTTGAGAATTAAAAAAATATCTTAGAAGCACTGTGGCATAATTACTTACAGGCATTTTTGTGTGGTCTTAAACAGCTACTAAAGGAAATATTCCTAATTTGCTCAGATTTTGAAATAACTTGTATGAATGTGCCAACTACTAACACTTTGTTCATCCTACTGTGTCTTTTAATGCGGAGTTCTAAACTGAAGTCTTGACTTAAACTGTTGTGTGTGTATGTCTTGCCTGGCATGAGACTTGGCTTCTACTTTGTCCTTCATTACCAGAAGAAAATGTTATGCATGATGTAATACTAGATGTTCTTTGTCTTAAGTCACTAAAATACACGAGCTTGAACATGAGTTCAAGCAGCCCTAACAAAACTTAAAAGTTTTGATTGTGTGCTGGAACGCGTATATTGTGGAGGCAGCGTTATCCGAATTTAGAAAGACTTGTGACATTTTGTCTTAATTCTTCATATCTTCCCTCTCCCTACCCCCCCCAATGATGTAGGCTGATACTTGTGGGATTTTTATGGTTTATTTGGAAACTTTAACATGCAAAATAAACAGCTGAGTAAGTATGTATACTGGAGGTGACAATACATAAACAGCCAGCTTCTGGTCCTGTTCAGAGCCTGACTTGTAATGGGAATTTAATTTTAAAATGCTTTTCCAGTGGAGCTGTGAACTTCATTTCTGTGAGTGCCAAAATCAGAAGTATTTTTCCTGGCCAGAGGGGCTTTAAGCACAAAACGCATCTAAAGTATTGGATAAACAATATATTCATTTCAATGCCAAACATTTTTCCTTCTTTTGCTTTTTGCCTTAAGGTTTGTTTGCTTCATGCAGGCTGGGGAATGTCCCTTTCCACGGTGCTGGGAGACAGTGAGGATGTCAAAGAAATGCGGTAGCCTAAAATACCAAAGGCTCCTTTAGACATTAAATTGCAATCTCTGCTCTTAAGTTGTTCTATAGTAACTTTATCTTGCACGTTCTACAAAATCTTGCTGTCTGTCACGGAACCCACTAATTATATTCAGTGTTACACAGTAAGTGTGAAAGAGTACTGGATCTGAATGCAGATTGAGTAAAGGATGATCCAGTACAGGGACTGGTGGCTTTTAAAGACAGGAAAGTCTAATCTGTTCACTGTTGGTTGAAACCTGCCAGGTGAAGATGCGCTTTGATGTTAAAATAATGAAATTTTAGGTAATGACCCCAATGAATAAGTGGGAACTTAACATATAATTTTAATTTAACCATTCAAAAGTTTAATTGTTAGTTTAAATTATGTTTACCTATGTGAAAAATGATTAATACTGTGTGAAAACGGCTTTTTGTATAATCTGTAAACTTCAATGATGCTTGAGGGAAGGTTTATGTGGAAGAAGCAGCCTGTGGAAACAAGCTATCAAAAACATATCAAACAGCTGCTTGTTCCAAATCCTTTTCCAGTTGGGGGATCTTAGCACAATAAATTAATATGAAAAGCATCTCAATAAAGCTATCCTTTAGAACAAAAGTGACTTTTTTTTTAATGGATATTTATAACTTCTTGATGCTTCTAGATCTGTTTTGTTACGATATGCCAGTATGGCCAAAAGCTCTGTACTGCCTTGGCGAAAGGTGCCATAAAACTTCAGTGCCTGCTCAATATAGATGGTTCTGTATGCTAAAATGTAAAGCATGCACCTGTGTTCTTAGCAGAGTTTAGTAGTTTAACATCTTTCTGTAACTCTTCTTCTGCGTTTCTCTGGGAGGAACGTTGGCTGCAAGGCTCATCATACCTTAAGGCTTCATTGTAGGTTTTGTTATGATTGCTGGACTGTCCGTGCCGGACCATTTGCCCATCCTCTAATCCTCCATTTCAATGGCATTCCAGAAGGCACAGCTATTAATACTTCCAGTAACTGTTACTTAAAAGGTATAGCTAATCACCCTATATACTCAATTGCTGCTCTTGTGAAGAGAAAAGCATTTGGAGCCTAAATGTAGCCTAAAACCTATTCAGGTATTTAAAGCTTTCCAATAAGCTTTATGTTTTTAATATAGCAGTTGTACTGGATGTGACTGAAGGGCAGAGCCTTAAGTCATCAAGCCGAATAAGCTCTGTATATTGAGAGCAGCGTGGCGGAAGGCTCTCCGGGCAGCTGGCTGCTCTGCTGGCAGCACTGGCACTGTACGGACCCTCGTGGGACCTGGAACCTGGAGCTCCTACAAAGCCTGCGGTTGCCCGTAATTCACCTTTTTAGAGGAGCTCAATGGAAATGTCTCTAGAGAACAGCATGGAAATCGATGACACAGTATTCTTGTATACAGTAATTTTAAATACACTTGTTTGTCTGCTTTATTCGTGACAAATTATTGTTTTTTTCCCAGAAATAGTAATGCTTTAAATGCCACTTGTTTGTGATACTCTGCTGTAGCTAAATCATCAGACAAGTACCACTGACATCTAAAGGTGCATAATTTACTGATGACTGTAGTAGAAAAATAACACGCCCTTTACCCTTGTATGTATTTTTCTTGTAGGCTCCCAGAAAGTTCAGCTTCCATCCAACCTGTGCTTCCCACAGCTGAACAGCTGCTTTCTGCCAACTTTCAAGAACAGCTTTATGCGCTGAGCTTTGCTATATACTTTAGTGTAGAGATTTTTAATGCGTACATGTCCTTAAGAGCGTTTTTGTGGTGTGGTGTGTTTTGTTTTGTTCCCCCCCAGTAGCTTGGCAGACGTGCTGCGCTACTTTATTATACTTGTAGTTTCAATGAGAATGTTCTCCAAAGGCTGGTGGCTCCAGCTGATCCGCCGAATGCTGAGCATGGAGTTGGAATTGAGCAGCACGGGGGAGGGCTGGGTTTGCCGCAGCCAGCGGCCGGGCGCCGCTTACGGCGTGGTGCTTCATCAGCACGAAACTATTAGCAAATTCTTGCTGTCTCAGCTATAATGTACTGCTAATTGGTTTGCTTTATTGCATAGGGTAGTCAAAAAAGCTTGGAATGTTTTAGTAGTTTTAAGTAGCATAACATTCCTCTTAATGAAGTTCGACAGCATTTTCTAAACTCCCTCACATTGTATAACAAGAATACCATAAATGCATTCCTGTGTACAAAGTGCTGGTAACTTATTTGTATCTTTTCCTAATGGAAGTTTTCTTACATGAAAGCTTTTGACGTAATTTCTGATGTATTATATAAAATGGATTCCTGGCAATAAAAGTGTCCGTATAATTAGTCCATTTTAATGTACTCTCTTAATTTTTTTTCAAAGTTTTATATTTGTCAGAAGACTCTGTAAATCTTACTGCAGTCAACCCCCCCACCCCCCCCAAACTTTTGTGACTTTTTTTTTTAAATTACCCCCCATCTCCAGTATTTTAGGACATGCTTTGTAAGCTGGGATACCGAATGCCTGGGGGATTAGTGTGGCCTCTTTCACTTGGACCATCAGCACTATGTTTCAGAAAGGGTTAGTGCCAGATACCTGAATCTGACTTTTTCTTTTTCCTCTCTGCCTTTTGCTTTAGAGGCAGTATTAATTTTTTTTTTATGGTAGTTTAATAACTTCTTCATTTTACTGATAAATTGGAATTGATCTCTGATATCTAGGGATTGGGACAATTTTCATTTTTAGTTGTCAGCTGTGAAAAATGGTGTTGTATGGCAGAAAGCCAATTCAATTATGTCAGTTTATTTTACTACTTTTAATAATTTGTGAAACTGGTCACAGTTTTACAATCATGGGAGAAGCAGAAAGGGTCACTGTGTTTTCCTATTTCCCACCCTGGTAATGGGCAGACTGCACAGACGTGGCGAAGAACGCAGCTTCTTATTTTTATTGCAGAGTTTGGTTCACTTACAGCTGTGTTCGCTCGTTTCCTCTCATACATCTGAGGGTCTTATCTCGCTCCTGGAGCCAGACTTCCAGAGAGGTTTTTACAGTCTTAATCCAGCAGTGCCGCTCATAGTCAGGATGCCTCTAGTTTGGATGCAGTACCATACGTGGGAAGAGCAGATGCCATCTTTATCATCAGTGCATCTTCAGCAGACCCTGTCTGGGTTGGTCTGACTGTGACAGCAGGCCTTTGGAGTTGGAGCTTTTACTTGAAATATCAAAATGTTTAATCCCCCCCCCCCATTATTTCTGGCAGGCTGTACTTCTTTGTTTCAGCTCTTCAGAAGAGGTCTTTCATCCTATGAAAACTTTGCTTGAGAAGGACCTGCAAACAAGAAGGGGGATTTCTGTTAAACATTTAATTACGATTAGTTGCTGATACTTGTCTGAAAATCAGCACAGAAAGCTGGAATAAGTTGTGTTTTGTTTTGTTTTTTTCTTACTCTTTTCTGTCCTGTTACTTACACAGTTGGCTTCTATAGCAAACAGCATTTTATCTTGAACAGATAGTTCCAAGCCTTTATGTGAGAAAATTCAACTTAGTATGCCAGATGTTATGTAGTGGGGTAACTTCTTTTCTTTTTGAGTTATCCAAGAACTCAAAGATATCACAGTCAGGGATAATTGTGACTAATTTCATAGTCTGATTTATACTGAAAGTTGTAGAAAAAGTTACAGTGAAACAGGAAATATTTCTGTTGACCATGTTAATTGTCAGTCCAATCTATAAATGTTTTTACTTCAATATACCTCCCTAAAATGGGTGCTTAAAAAAATAAATCCTGAACCGTGTTGTGAAGAACTTGGCTGGCATGCTGTGCTGTTTAACCTTCCCGTGTTTCAGTTTTCGTACCAGTGTACAGCTGGAAGTACTGAAGTGGTGCTATTTCCTATTAAGTAGATCTGGGGAATCAGAAAATAAAACATACGTTTTATTTTGATTACTGAAAGCTTGATGAGATGCCAGTTCTCAAAGCACCTAATTTCTTTCTGGTAGCTTTTCTATGGAGGGGACCTGTGACCTCTTGGTTCTCATGGTGCTTGACCACTAATCGTAGGGCTGCCTGTTCAACAGTAGTCATACTAGTGTGGCAGTGGAGATAATTTTCAGTGTAGTTTTTTTTTTTTTTAATCTTTGTTATAATTTTTAGTTGAACGTTAAGGTTTGATTTATTTTTATTTTTTTAACTTGAATTGCTCAGTACATGTAGGACATAAGGGACCATTAGAACCTGTTCTGACATCTCTTTTGTGACACATACAAGTGAACATCATGCAACAGTTTTCTGTGTGAAACATATAACTGTTATGTTTAAGGAAGATTGTTGGAGGAAGGGAGATACTTGGATTTAGTTTTGGCTTTTGAGGGTGAATGGCTATGCTGAGCTTCTGGGGATAGGCTTAATCCATTGTTGAGGAATGCATTTATTATTATTGTTTGAATATTCTAGCATACAGTTTTTTTGTAAAAAGGTAAGTTTCTAGACCATGTGATGCTGCCTTAGAGTCCCATCACCAATTCTTTTATTTAAGATACAATAGACATGCTATAGGCTGTATGCTCTGATGCTATTTTGCGGTTCTTTCTCAATTACTGTAGCATGCAATCCACAGGTTTGTTTTTTTTTTTTTTTTTTTTTTTGTCCTAATGGCCACACTGAAATAATACTTAAACTGCAAAAATTAAAACTAACTGCTTCTGAACAAATCAATGTTGAAGTTTAGATTGCACTGCAGTTACCCAGAAGCTTAAAAAAAGCCCTAAAGCCAAGTTCACTTAGTTTACAAGACCTCTATTTTGTATTACAAAATCCAGCTAGTTTCATCATTTGCTTATTTGCAACTTCTTAGGGAAGACAAGTGACTTTAAATTTCCTGTCAGTGCTGCAGCTGTGAAAGCAAACCAGGAGGACATGGCCACAGGTCTCAGTAAAACTGCTCTTCATTAAACGTGGGGGGTTTGCCATCTAACGCATAACTCTTTTGGATTTTTTTTTTTTTCAAATTCTACCTGGGAATTGATTTAGCAGCTCCATTTCTGAGGACTGTGAAGTGACAATTCATAGTCAAGGAAGAATAATTGAAGCATAACCATTTCCAGTTGTCTGACACACCTCAGGATATTGCTTCGGGTGACTCAAATTCTGCACTGGAAAGCTTTTTAGTATAGAGATGATTTCACTGCCTTTGTGATCATCTTCCAACACAGAAGTGGGTTTATCCATTGTTGAATTTACCTGCTCTGAAAAATCTGTGTATTAATCCCACAAAGTATAACATTGTGTATATTTTCCCATCTGGTTTGGTTTGCATCTTATTAATATTTTGGTTTAACCAGTGAGCAGGACAGAAGTCAATATGGGGTTAATGTGACTGAATGAGTGAAGGGGGCATATCCTTATTTTTCTGAAATCTAAGAAGCTTGATTCTCCAAAACTCATCTCTTGGATATGTAGGAATGTCTGAAATTGGAAGCATGACTAGATCTGGTGGAAACTTCTTGTTTTATCCATGTCAGTTTTGCTACAGGTTGAAGAAAATTGTCCTCAGCTGTTTTATTGGGGGGAAATCTCCCTTTTCCTTCTGGTATGTTTCTGAATGTTTTATAATTCTTCTGGGTTCTAACTTTAAGTATTGGTATACCCTGGAGGTTTGCAGAGGAGAGGCAAATATAGCATCTTTTCTTGCTTAAGATCTTTCCACCATACCTGACCCAGGTTTTTCTACTAAAAATTAATATTAGTAATATTTTTTCTTTAATTTTGCAAGAAATGACTATAAGCACTCTGAACAATGTACTGTTCCTGTTTTTCTTAAAGAAAAATAAAAATTGACAGACAGCAGTCCAACATAGCTAAGACTATATATTAGTCCTTTGCCTGACTACACTTTCTATTCAATCTCATTTGATGACACCTGTGGAAAAAGTATCCCTTTTCTTTCTAATTCTGTAAGGTAATATATTAGATGCAGAGTGATAGGCATTTTCTTGTGCTTGTCCGCACACACTGGTGAAAAACCTTTAGCTGTGCCAGAATTGGTGAATGCCTCACTGGTAAGTGGGCAGCTCACACCCTAGTCTGTGCAACAGGTGAGTTCCCTAGATGTGCTTATGTTGCAGTTACCTTGGTTTACCTGTTGCCTGAGATCGTTATTACAAGTAAAGTTATTATCAAGTTTTATCTTGTAGGTGTATCAGCCATCACTATGATACCTTTTTCCTGTGGTCGGGAGGGATTGGGTGGCTGTAAGGAAAATATTTTACTTTATATATGCTATATAGAATATTGCATGTATTATATTTTATGTTAAAATAGTTTTTCTCAAAATACTAACAAAACCACTTTTTCAGAGATCAGTTTTTTCACTCCAAGTGGAGGAATTAATCTAGTGAGCAAAACTGTGTTTCCTCTCTTCACTCCTATTCATACGTAGTGTTAGTGTGCCCTGTACTCGGAGGTGATGGGAAGAGCTGTCTTTACTCAGCTTAAAAATCTTTGTTATTCTCTCTCTGGCCTCTTCTCCTTCAGGTATGTTCTTTAATGCTCTCATCACTGTGGTACTGTGTTGATAGTTCTTACAGGCTGTTGATTTTTCTTATGAAAAAATGAGGACTTAAGCCCAACATCAGTTGTGCATACTTGTACAATAAACCAGCTTCTTACTGTACATTTTTAATAGCTTGCTCCATTTGTTTCAACTTTGGATGTGAATGTGCCGCTTTTCAGGATGCGCAAAGCTATACAAAACCTTGTGAGAGTAAGAAAAACAGAAGAACCCCAACGTGGTTGTTACTGCGTAGGGACAGAAGCAAGAATACCAAAAGAACTATTGAAAGTTATTGACTAACCTGCACTTAAACCTTCAGGGAAAGTTCCCTATTTTCCTGATCAGGCTGTTGCATGGTTTCATTCCTTATACCTTGCTTCTCTCTATACATAAGTAACTTCTTTTAAATTTAGCCATTTTTTTTTTTTGCCATCCCTGGCAGAAATAGACAACTCTTTATTTAGTATTGTCTAACTGATTCCGTTTTAGATGTTTGAAGATAATTACTTCTCCCAGCCACGTTTGGGGTTTAATGATGCAGCGAAACCTCCCTAAGAGCTAACAGTTTCTGAAAGAGAAGGTCCTGCTCGCCTGTCTCCTCAGTCAGACACTTTAAAGGCATCTCTGACTGACCTTGCGGTGACCTGCAAACACCTAAAGGGGTCCAAATATGGGGGGGGAGGGGTTGTTTGTTTGCTTTTTTTTTTTAATTTTAAAAGTCTCAATGGGGTTAATTTACTGCCATTCTACTTTCTTCCATGAGCTTGCTGCAGGGTCACATCAGCATCACGAGGGCGGAGGGGAAGGGAGATGGGGTTGCGAGTAGACAGTAGACCAGCTTAACTATATCTTAAAACTGTGTCAGTAGTCTTTTATTTTCCGAAATAAATTTGTGCTTTCTTGTTTTCTAAACATTGCATTGTTGGCAGAGTCCTCTGAACTGTATGCTTTATTAATTTGGTGACAAACTGAATTAGCAAAAGCATTTGCTGAACTTTTGGTTTGAGCAGAAGTGTCAATGTGGCTTCTGCCTTTCTGCACAAAGGACATTCTTTGCTTGTGTGCATGGGGAGTTAGGGTAACTAACTCATTTAGAACAGCAAACTACTTTTCTCTTGGCTTCCCTTTCTGATAAGATAAGAAAACCAATTTTTGAGAGGAAAGAACAAAAAAGTTGTATATTTTTTAATAGTAGATATTCTGATGTGTTAAAAAGGATAGCTGTTGGAAAAACTTGCCTGAAATTAGAAATAAGGAAACAATCAGCCCTTTGCGTGTACAGAATTAAGAATAATTATATCCTGAGATTCATATTTCCCTCTGGCTTGACCCTGGCTCAATGCCAGGTGCCCGCCAAAGCTACTCTATCACTCCCCTCCTCAGCTGGACACGGGAGAGAAAATATAACAAAAGGCTCGTGGGTTGAGATAAGGACAGGGAGAGATCACTCACCAATTACTGTCACAGGCAAAACAGACTCGGTTTGGAGAAATTAATTTAATTTATTACCAATCAAATCAGAGGAGGATAATGAGAAATAAAACCAAATCTTAAAAACACCTTCCCCCACCCCTCCCTTCTTCCTAGGCTCAACTTCACTCAACTTCTCTCCCTCCTCCCACCCCAAGCAGTGCAGGGGGATGAGGAATGGGCTCAGTTCATCACAGGTTGTCTCTGCTGCTCTGTCCTCCTCAGGGGGAGGACTCCTCACACTCTTCCCCTTCTCCAGAGTGGGGTTCCTCCCACAGGAGATAGTCCTCCATGAACTTCTCCAGTGTGAGTCCTTTCCATGGCATGCAGTTCTTCACAAACTGCTCCTGCGTGGATGTCTTCCACAGGCTGCAGTTCTTCAGGAACAGACTGCTCCAGCGTGGGTCCCCCACAGGGTCACAAGTCCTGCCAGCAAGCCTGCTGCAGCGTGGGCTGCTCTTCACAGGTCCACAGTCCTGCCAGGAGCTTGCTCCAGTACAGGCTTCCTGTGGGGTCATAGCCTCCTTCAGGCACATCCATCTGCTCCCGCGTGGGGTCTTCCATGGGCTGGACGTGGATATCTGCTCCACCATTAACCTCCATGGACTGCAGGGGCACAGACTGCCTCGCTATGGTCTTTACCATGGGCTGCAGGGGAATCTCTGCTCTGGCACCTGGAGCATCTCCCCCTTCTCCCTTCTTCTTTTTCTAGGCTTTGGATGTATAATTTGATTTTTTGGTTTGTAGAGGTATAGAGATAGCATGACATTATTTAAAAAGTAGTTCTTCAAATCATATATTTTTGGAATTGTATAGCCAGTCAGGATCCCTAGAACGTACTTTTTAGATGTTGCTCTCAGTTTATAAATTGGGCAGTACTGAAACTTGTTTCTCAGGTTTTTAATATACTGTTTATGGAAGTTAGTGTGAATAGCTACACTGGCTATTTTCTGAAGGGATTGCCCGTTTCTTCCCAAGTGGGACATTCTAATCAAGGAAACTGCCCACTGGAGATTTGGAGCGCATATGTAGTGCAGTACCTTGGGAACAGTAGTTGCAAATAAACCCAGGGAAAGCTCTGAGAAGCAGATGTGGAGGGTAGCAGCTGCCCATTAAATGGTGTGAAGTACAGCTGCCTGGCTGCTCAGGAAAGGATGGAGCCTACCGGTCACACAACAGAATATATTCCTGTTAATATATTAGTAAGGCAAGTCAACAGAAATTATTCTGGTATCTGATTTTGTACTACACCATGGTTGTTTCCTAGGCCGGTTAGCTATGTTACTCGCTGGGGTTTGCCTCCTTAATTTATTCTCATAACATGTTTCCAGTATACCAGTATGTATACTGATACATTGGCATTTCTCATACTATTTGAATAGTTGTGATGTTCTGCAGCTGCATATGTTATTAAAAACTTGTAAAAATTGCAGTTCATAAGCTCAAGAAGGTATTTTGAAGTTATTCTAACACCTAACAAAGAAATACTAGCATGACAAACGTTTGCAGAATTTGCTGCCACAAGCAACATTAAGTGAAGCAGAGTTTCACACAAGTGAAATCTGCTTTTACAGCACAGTAAAAGGACAACAGCTGTAAATTGTGTGGGAGTTCTGCATTTTCTTGTCAAGTGTTTGGAATTAAATACCCTTTTTGACAGAACACAGATTTGATGACTGCTGTGTTATAGAACTGTCTCTTGCAAATTGTTCTTTTTTCTATTTAAAAAAACCCCACCTTAATATTTGGTAAGTGAGCCAGTAATGTACACATGTATAGTTTTAAAATTCTTAATAGCTCTAGCTTTTTCCTTCTCTTTCAAATAGTAGAATATTAGAACTTTTGTTCTGAGTCATGGGATTTTGGTAACTTGCATGGTAGTAGTTAGACTTCATTCTGTTTGATCAAATGGTACTTGAGCTATCTTTTAGGCTTTTGAGCTTGCCTAGTAATACAACTTCAGTAATTTTAGAGTAACTTGGGAATCTTATCGGAGGTGATGTTTACTTTCCCATCTTCACTTTCCATGGGTGCCCAGCTTCATGCGGCTTTGTGTAAGCACTGAACCCTCAAAAGTACACTTAAATGCTATGGGATCTGTACTTTTGGAAATGTAAAGTGTAGAAAAAAAAACTGAAATTCAGTTTGAAATGACTTAAAGTAATGGAAACTGTTTCTTCACCTTTAAGCTATTATGAGTTCAAATAACACCATTGCAACCCCCCCTATGATATATCATAGGAGCTAACATTTTAGATATGCTACGGTACTGTAATGGTGACAGCATAGAAGTATTCCATGAAGATGTTTATAATCTGTCTTAAAAATTACTTTAACTTCTGTGAGGCAAATGAGACGTACAATTATTCATTAAATCAGTTAAAACAGTAAATGGCTTGTTAAGTGAGGGTTCTCCAGTACTCCTGAAACTCTACGAGATTATTCTGCTGCATTGGTTATTCTGCTGTAACACTTCTAAAACAACTGAAGAATTTGTGCTCTGATGATACTGCCCTTCCAAAAAGCAGTAGCTGTTGGCGTATTACAGGACAGTTTTCCACTGGAGAAAGGAAGTTAGGTTTTTCTGCTGTTAGTGTATTTCGTTTTTATAAAAAATAATCCTTGAGAGACATCACAAGTGATTCCCAACAGCTTTATCCTTCACAAATCTGCATTCAGACATGTACTGCAGGTTCCCTAGAGGTCAAGAATTGACAGCAGTTAAACTAAAACACAGAATAAACTTGGTGTTTCTGCTACTATTGTTGAAACATCCTTTCTACAGAACCTACTTTGTACCACTTTCATGAAGGTGGGAGGAAAAATAAATGTGTAAATCTACTACTGCATGGCATGTCCAGGTTGTTCATGATGCCGGGTAAGCTTGTGAAATAGGTTACAGATCCTACATTAGGTTTGGTTGAAAGTATCACCGCTTTATATGGTGAAGTAGACAGAGTTAAAAAAGGAGTGAAGGAAATTTACTGGCTGACTTTTCAACATGATAAATTTGGCCATGCTTTCCTAATTGGGATAAGCTTTCTGTGTAAGCATGTATGAAGTAGTGTTTCATATGGTATTTAAACTTCCTACTATAGGCAAACCAGCTTTGTCTATATCCTTGGACAAAAGCTTTTTTATGGAAGGGAGAAGCTAGATTGTGCAAGTGGCAAAGTACAAGTACGGTAAACACTGTCATCTTTGTGCATGTTTTACAAAGGATCCCATTGTAAGATCTTATTTCCGTTTTTTAAAATATTTGACATCACTGTTGCAATCCTTCAATCAATCATATACTTTCTTTTATTGCTATAAACTTCCGAAGTTCATATGTAATAGTTTTGCTGGCTGAGATGGTCATAAGCACTAAACGCGAATGGGAAATCTGTAGAGTGTACAGGGGAAAAAAGGCTTTCCATCAATTTTCTTTGATCGGTCACTTATGATGGATGATCTGGGAGGGCTGTCTCTGGTACTCAGATACAGCCACTGCTCCCCGCTGCAGCAGGCCGGGGTGTACCAGAGAGCCCTCCTGCTGCAGCCGCTCTCCTCTCCTCTTCTCTTCGGAATTGCTTGTGCATGTGGCGGAAGAAGCCACCTCTTCAACTTTCCGTGCTGCAGGATTTTTGCAGTACAATTTAATGAATCATTGTCTTCATGAGTATGAAAATCATTTAAGTCGCTTATTGTGGGCTACCAAAAAAAAGGGAATGTATTTAGTTTGAAGCTTTTTGCTACACATGTAGGTTTTTTTTTTTTAATTGATAAGGCATTACGATATCACCAGGAAGATTTTTATATTTTCATCCACTCTGGGATTTTTTTTTTTTTCTGTGTTATGGGAGAGCTAAAGCAGAAGGGAACTTAAATGGCTCAAATAACGCAAGTGCTTTCTGGCAGAACATGGTGTCCTATGTACTAAGACTCTTTGTTTCATAATCTAATTTCATAAAACAAAATATTAATGGATGTATTTATATTAAAATGAATTGTATGTTAAAATCTCCAGAAATAGAAGAAAGTAATAGTTCAGCCTATAATTCAATGTAAGTAAAGTGCAAAATTGACCAAAGGATAGAATTAGCAAAAGTAAATAAGATGCTTAATTTTACTGTTTTCAATCTGATGGAAAGTTATTGGCTAGCCATTTTAAAAAAATCGCTTTGAGTGTATCTGCTTAATTTTCAAGTGGGACATTTTAAATAGTTAACTCTTGAATGGCCTTTACTAGACAAATATATTTGAATGATTTTTATGGCATTATTTTAGTTCTGCATTGCTTTGCAATGCGATTTATTTTTTCTTATCGCTTGATAACAGCAAATCAACTGAACATGAGAACTTCAGTGCAGTTAAATAATATTTGCACTACTATAGGTTGCCTGAAATTCATAGTAATCTATTAACAGGCTTATAATATTTAGTCTTCTTTTTATGTGTTCCTTAGACTTACAGAGTGAATTATCCAGTTAAGTGTTAGGTTGGAGAAGGTTAGTGCATAAAAAATTGTTTAAGTTCCCATTTCAACTTCGCTGTCTTCACCTCTGAGGTAGTAGAGGACTTGCTGAAAAAGCTCCCTCATGGAGTAATACCCAAAGAATCCAAGTTTTAAATATATGCCTGAATGCGTTAGAAAGAAAGTACGATCCAGAACATGTTTGTAAAAACATAAGCCAAGAGCAGAAAGAGGAAGGAGGAGATGAGCTAATTATTCCAGTTGAAGCTGTCACTTCGTGAAAATGAAACTGTAAGTGTTTTTGAGATTTCTTTTGTATCATTCCTGTTGAATAAAGCTGGTATTGAAGTCCCAGGCCTTCCTTAAAAGGACAGCGGCAATTCCTTGGCGAGAAGCTCTGTTGTTGAGGGAACTGGGATGCTTCGTTCCCTGTCTTGGGCTGCTGTGGGATGTGCCTCTTCTCCCTTCTTCAGCTTGCTGCTGCAAAGAGCTGGTATTCCCTCGTTTTCCTTCAGTGTAGTGCTGCTCTTTTGCATGAGTATGGACAATTGTTGCATGTAACTTCATAAAGAGTTTTAAGGCAAGATTTGCTTTCTTTTAATTTTTTTTTTTTTTTTTTTTTTTTCATTTTTAGCAGCTAGTTTAAGAATGCTGCTACTGAAATGGAAGCTTTTAATTTCAAGTTCATAACACGGAGAAAAGCTGAAAACGGAGGCAGGGCAACTAAAGAGATTTATTTGTAAAGGAGGAAAAATCCTCCTTTGTGTGGTAGGCCATACTTTGCAGGCTAGCATTGCAGTTGTTCTTTAAGCAGTTGTTACGTTCTAGAAGTTTTTGTCTGGGATTTAAGTGCTGTAAAAGGAAAAAGGTAATTGCCGGTTTCAAGGAAACTGTTTTCTGTCTTTTAATTGCTGACATCCTTCATGCAGTATGTTCTCATTGCACAAAAATAAAGAAAAAGCATTTTTAAGTGGTGGCTAGGGAAGAGATCCGTAGTCCGTTTTTGTCCCAGAACTTACCCTGTTGGAGTGCTCTGAACATTTTTTTTAAGTTTATTTTAATTTTGAACACTTAAACAAATATTGCTGTCTGAAAAAAGCCGTTTGTGTAAGGTAACCTTAAAATTTAAGGTATCCTCTGAGAAGCTGATACGCATTTTTGTAATGAAAAGTACCTTGTGAAGTATAGTAAGTTTGCTTTTTCATTGCACCCAGTTCAAGCGTTCAGAGGCCTGATAGCGTATCTTCGGCCTTTGTTGAAAATGTTGACTGTTCATTCGTGAATGATTAACAGGTTGTTTTATTTAAAGGCACGTATCTGCTTCCTACAGTGTCAGTAGAAAAACTGTGTTCTGAAAAAGCTGTGTGTACAGTCCCTGTTTGAAGAATGTTGTGTGTTGATCTCGGAAACTTTGTCCTGCCTGCATGAAACTCTCTTCCTTATCAATTTGCAAGGATTTAGTGCTAGCAGACTTTTCTGTGAGACTGAACTTAAATACGGCAGACTTTTAAAGTATTAAAATACGGAGCATTACTGAGCTCAGGGAGAGGTCCTTATATTCGTAAGGTTGCCCTAGCGCTTAATGGGCTGTACAATTTTCATTCAAGTTGTAGAAGTATTTCTGCCTTCTAATTTTTCTTCATAATTTTTCTAGCGAGAGTCCTTCACTGTGCTTAGCAGGAGAAAACAATGTGAAAAAGTCTGAAATCCATATCAAATAGCAAATTAATGTTGAAATGTTTTGAGTAGAAGGCATTTTGTGTGTGCGTGTGTGGGCATGTTGAAGGACATGTTCTTGTGATTTCTGATAGCGAGAAGACGAGGAGTCTTTTTTGGTAGATTTAATTCCATGTTTATGAGCATTCGGAGCTTGTTAGTACAAAAACAAAGCTCAGGGAGTGAAATTCTGGCTGGACGTCCCCATGTTCATACAGAGCTGTTTAGTGTTTGGTATATATTTGAGTTTCCCTTAACTGGGTATGTCTGGTTTTGGGAAAACAGCCAATGCTTTATCTATTTAATTTGCACGTTGGTAATGAGTAGTGGGTTTGGTAAATGAAAGGAACACAGTTAAATTAATATGTATTTTGGCTTGAAACTATTAAAGTTTTTTGCAGAACGCAGCATTGAACTTAAAACAGTCTCCTTCGTCTGGTGTGTCCTGCCTCTCTGCGGGACTCTGCTTCCCAAGGCTGGCGGGAGGATTGACCTTCCTGCCAATGCTGATGGAGAAAGTACACTGAAGTCAATTTCAGGCAACTTTGAGCTTTCTGAAAGCTGTTTTTTCTCATCAATAAATGAGAAATGCTTCACAAAGTTAGCCTTGATGAGGTTGGGTGCTGTTGAACTCAGCATTATTGTAGACGCAACAATACACCTCCTTGCGTGGCTCGAGGTATGAGGAAGTATTATCGTATGTCATGTGGTTATTTAAAATAGTTCCTGATAAGAAAGTTGTATCCCTCAAAGACATACTTATGAGCTAAGCTGTGTGTTGTAGTTAGACTGATGGCTTTGCATTTTTTCATGCTTCGTTGAAAGCAGTAGCTTACCAGGTGCCTTTCAAAAATCTTGCATTTCTCCTCAAAAAAATCTGTCGGAAGAGAGCGCAACAGGGAATGAAAGTAGCTGGAGGCTTGGTTGGCAGGACGGTTAGCTGTCTTGTTTGTTGTTCAGCACAAAAGTTCTGACTTTCCCTTGAAAACCAGAAATGGGTATAGTGAATTTGGAAGTACTAAGCATACAGAAGAAAACCCCTCATTACACTTTCATATCATGTTATTGTTTTAAACTGAACTAGTATGTGGCCCGAGTTATGCGGCAGTACGTTGGCTGTGAGCTCCCAGCATTGGCTCAGCGCATACATGTTGTGGAGTTGTTCTGGTTATAATGGTGAAACCATTGAAAATCTCAGTGTGAAACCTCTGAGCCGTATTCCTATGTGTTGCTTGAGGAAAATGTTCTCAAAACTATATCAAGCGTTCTGTGTCACAGCGTTTCTATTTGAGAAGCACTTTTAATAATACACAGAACTGTTCTTTTAATAATGGCACTCCATTGCCTGAATTAAGACCAAAAAAAAAAAAAAAAAGGCAGGCCAGACAGCAAAGACGCCCTCTCGTCTTGTGTGGAAGAGCAGTTTCAGGAGGACAGGGGTGTTGTGCAAGCCACCGGCCTCCCCCCGCAGCAGCCGGGGGTGCACGATGGTGCTGCTTTTGCCACTTCCTGGAAATAGAGGAAGAACCTGAAGCTTTGTGCATCCCCCGGTGCAGGTGTATGGTGTTGCTTCAAATGACAAGACATTAAAAAAAAAACCAAAAAACCCAAACCCAAAAAAAACCGCTTCAGTCTTGAATGAGGAGACCTTGGAAGGGCTTTGATCAACACCTGGAAGTCAATCAAGGTCACTCTCCCGCCATCCCAGGGAATCGGGATTCATCCCTGAAGAAAGAGGGGTGATGCTTTGTTCACACCAGCGTGCTTTAACACTGTTAGTGCTCTCAAGAACAACTTTACCAAAGCCAGCCATTTGAACCCCTTTTTTAAAATAAAAAAAAAATAATAGGAAAGGGGGAGACTTGGATAGTAGAAAAATAGTCTTTTACTGTTCATCAAGTTTGGTGACAGATTTTTTTCCCTTTGAATTGGGTAGAGCAGGATACTAATTGGTTTTGTCTCTCTGATTTTGTCAGTGCTGCAATTTTTTTTGCCCCTTGTGGTTTGCCTAAAGCACACAGTACTTGCTATATCTAGTAATCTGTGTTTTCTCTTTTAAAGGCGCACAAAACAAGTCCATGCCTGTTTTAATCCCATTAAGTTCCTCTCTAGCTATTTCCCCTTTTGGTTGTGGATATTGCCCATATTTGGTTCTAGCTATGGTGCAATCAGTTTATATCTGATTGTGTGGTACAATATGCTGTCTTGCCTGAGCAAACCCCAATAATTTATGATTAGATGTGGCCTAGATTAGCAGCTTATGATTTTAATGTTTAAAAGTGCATTATAAAAGATCTTTTATGTAATGCAATATGTTATTTTTTCCTGTGAAAGATGTAACGAGGCATAAGGACTTGCCTGCAGCAAAGCTCTGAATTAAAACCAAGCAGGGGGCAGGGATGGTATAAATTATATAGTTCCTTTGTTTAGAATGCCTAAATAATGTGCCCTCAAATACAGAGATGGCAGTGCATTACCACGAAACTACTCACTTTGGTTTGATAACAAGCTGCTTTCAGAATTTCATAATCACAGCTCTTGTGAAAACAGATGCTCTTATATTCTGCATAGTGTGTTTTATATACTTGTATTATACTTGAAAAATTAAACATCTGAAAGTGTATTTCTCTCCTAAACGCATCAGTGGCTTATTTGAAAGTACTTATGCTTTCAGTGAGTGCCATGGACTTTCAACCATGCTTTCTGCTGGCCTTTATTTTAGCAAACCATTTATTAATGAGAAATTGTCATTAGTGTTTTGCTTTCTTGTAGATTTTAGTTGTTTTACTTGTGTGCACGTATATGAATAAAGCTAGGTGGATAAGAATATCCACTTAATTTCTATAAGAAGGGCATGGTAATGAGAGCACTTGGTGATACTGCTTAAAATATTTTTAAATAAGCATCTATTTGGAAAGGCATACTGGTAAACCATCCAGGTGTTTTCCAGAGTTTCTTAGTCAGAATGTTGTGCTTGTCTTTCCAACTGAACTGTCTGTTTAGATCTTGCTGAGAAAAGTGCTGCTTTACATTCATCACCATCTGTATTAGCAGGAAGGGGGAAAGGCTGCAGAACCGTTTTTGCCTAACAAGTGGCATCTCAGAAATGCTACATTTTGTCTTGAACCAGATCACATTGCTTATGGTTCCTGAGCAATACTTCAACTGTAAAGCTGAAGTTTTTTGACAAGGCAAGCATATAATTATTTTGATGATGATGCCAGTGTATTTCAAATCCACTGTAAGACATAATTATCAGCTGTCATCTGGAGAAATGCTGAAAAATTGTTCCAGTATTAAATAAATACAGCTTGTGATATTTACCTTATAGTTAACAATCTAATGTTTTCATGCCCCAACATCTTGTGGCTGTCCTTTGTGCTTTTGTACTTAACAACAAAAAAGGGAGTTTGTTGGTTTGTTTTACTACTGTAATATGTTCTGGTTTGTAGGGGAGCATTCTAAAATTCATATGCTCTTTAACAATACATTTCTTTTCTCAATAGCCAACTACTCCACCAAGCCAAGGGAGGCCTGATTCACCAGTTTATGCTAATTTACAAGAACTGAAAATATCTCAGTCTGCACTTCCACCACTACCTACGAGTGCTCCAGTCCAAATAAATGGGGAATGGGAAACCCATAAAGATACGACAGGACGCTGTTATTACTACAACCGAGGATCACAGGAACGAACCTGGAAACCTCCGCGGTGGGCCCGAGATGCAAGCATTAATAAAGGGGATTCCCAGAGCCATGCAGATCATGAGGTAGTTCCTTCTGAGATCGCAAGCAATGAGACTGTAATGCATATGAATGCTGTTTTGCTGTGGAATATGGTATCGCTGAGTTTTGAGGTGTCAAGGGGTGTCTTCATTTGTCTCTCTGGTCATGTGTCTTGGTATGAAGTAGGAAACAATTTAGCTCTTCAGTTGCCTTTGTGTACCAGAAATGCGTACAGGAACTGTGTATGAGAGTATTAAGTTGTAAAAATGCCTTGCAGCCCCTCAGCAGGTATTGCAGCTTTTCTTTTAAAGGTAAAGGAAAACTAAGATATTTTGAAACTAATAGGACTATAAATGACAATAGAACAAGACAACCATCGTAACTTCTCTGACATGGAGTGTGTATTCTTTCTCAGTGTATTTGGCATATTTTTGTGGGAGAAGGGGAGGAAAAGGGGGGGGAGTGTGACAGTGCTTCTAGAAGCAGGATTTATGGGGATGTGTTGAGAAGATGCAAAGGGGAATTATTTTATCAATATCACTTAAATACACAATAAAAGAAAGGCAGGGCATGTGTAGGTGTTTGCTACTGATTGGTTAATGCTGTGGCAGTAAATTTAAATATGAGATTTTTTCTTATAGAGGAAAATATTTTCAAAGAGAGGAATTAATATGGATTTAGATATTAAGCTGGACGTAGAGAACTCCAGAGTTCTGGAGTCAAAACCAGACTTAATGGAGTTCCACAGCACCTTCCACCCACATGAAAAATGCTGACATAATTGAAGCTTCTATCATATTAAAATATACTGGTTTTTTTTACTTAGATTTATACATACTATTAATAATTCTATATATTCTATGATGCTTTAAAAATGTTTATTTTTTTTAAAAGGGGCATATGTGACTGTTCAAAGTCAAATTTTATTTAATTCATGAATTCTTAAAGATGTGGAATAATCATAGTGAAAATAGAAAGCAAGTTTAGCTGGATAACTTGTTGCAGCATTTTATTTAACCATTTGCTTAGGAGATTTGAATTTATACACTTGTGAATGATTTTTGTGTGGAGCCTTGGATAGCTGTAGAACAAACTAGGAGAAAGGACAGTTAAAGGAGCAATATTTTGTTATCAAACTGTGTTAATTTTGAGAAAATACTTTTCTTCATTCTGTGAATGTTATTCTAGAGAACTGAAGATGAGAACATTAAAATTACCATGCCAGAAGCTCTGCCTAATCAAGTGTTTAGGTCCAAGGGCAGCAAATGTTGATGGGAGGCGGAAATCCACCCCAGCTTTCAGCAATTGGCTATAGGAGCTCTTGAATAGATTACATTCAGTCCATAAACATATTCTGTAGATATATCAATGGATTTTTTTCATTATGCAAGCCTTTTGCTTTTGCAAAACCTTTTGGCAAAGCTGTGCTGCAGACTTTGCTTAGGAGAGTTGAAGCTTACTGTGAAGTTCTTTACAGAATCACAGAATGGTCAGGGTTGGAAGGGACCTCTGGAGATCATCTAGTCCAACCCCTCTGCCAGAGCAGGGTCATCTACAGCGATTGCACAGGATGGCGTCCAGGTGGGTTTTGAATGTCTCCAGTGTGGGAGACTCCACAGCCTTTCTGGGCAGCCTGTGCCAGCGCTCTGCCACCCTCAAAGTAAAGAAGTTCTGTCTCATGTTAAGATGGAACTCCCTATGCTCAGATTTGTGTTAAAAGGTGATTTGGGATAATACTGAGGTGCAGATATCTTCTGTTCAGCTGGTTGCTAGGGAGAGCCAGACAGTGGTGTGTGTTTATCTGAACTGCTGTGGTTCAGATAAAGCAAAGAAATAGTTGGGAGATGGATATTACTGTTTAAATATGCTTAAAATAGTGCTCTTGTGTTCAAACAGTACTTAGGTTAATCAGCTTCCTGGCTGGAAGAAAAAGCAAACATTTATCAGTAAATCTTCCACATATTTCACTTTTATATACCCTTTTCAAATATGTATAGTTTAGGTGGATCTCCTCCTGAGCTATTACATTGTTTAGTTTTAATTGTGGACTGCTCAGAAATTTTAGATTGCTGGAAGCCCTGTTGTAGCAATCTACCTCTGGGATGTTAGTGCCAGAAACAGGAGATAAAGCAAAAGGGGACCCTTTCATTGCCTTTGGCAATAGCCTTCATAGCAGCTGTGAAGCCTGCAAGCATTTAAACAGCCACATTTTCTTGCCACAAGCTAGTGGCAGCAACAGGTAAACGGGTGAAATGTTGTGGCTCTTGCTTTGGTATCTCTGATGATGGCCTATGAATTTCTTATTGGTTGTCCATTTGCTGGATAGGACTCTGGTTTTAGTCTGGATAAGGTCATTGCTTTTTTTGAGTAGTAACTCTCCTTGTACTAAGTGTAATTGATTTTCTGTTGTCATCGTTCTTCCTTTTCTTTGGAAGAACTTACAATAATTTTTTCTTCCTCCCCACCTGCAAATGATCCCTCTGACTCTCACTCATACCTCTGTGCCATGACTTCAGCACATGGTTGCATGTTTAGAAAGCTTGATTTCCTTAATTTTTTTTTATTGCCCATGACTCACTTCAGCTCAGCTCTTCTGTTTATTTGTGGTGCTTGAGGTATCACAGATTGGCCTTCAGACAGTTATGTCTATCAAGTTTTAGTCTTTGTAAGGTCAATGGATGATACATATTTGATTAATTTTTAACTAGACAGAAGTTTGTTTCCAGTAGCACAACCTCCTTAAGTAATTTGTGTCCTCTCTGACGGGGTTATCGAAGTTTGAGCTGCGGAGATAGATGTTGCAAGGTCATGTCAATCGTCTTTCCAGCAGTCGTGATGATTTTGAAGCTGCCCCCCCTTTTTTTTTTTTTTTTTTTTTATTCCTTTCTTTTCTGCTCTGTGTTTGGGAGTGTACTTCACACTCCACTGTTCGTGTTCACCTTTTTGTTTATAACCTCTGAGTACTTAAACCAAAATACTTACAGTAATGGTTGAGATTTGAGGCTAAGCTACAGTAAAATATAGGACACTCCAAATTTTGTCTGATTATGAGGACAGAGCAAATATGTCTTAATTAGTGAAACCAGGATTAATTTATTATAATGAAGTTAAGTTGGCTTTTACACACTAGTCTGAGTTATGCTTATTCCCTTCAGGTTTAGTAATAAAAGAGCATATGCAGGAATGTTAAATGCTAGTTGTGTGTCTACTAGAGAAGCTTGTATTGTATTAGGTAGCAACATGGCAAGATGATGTAAAAATGACAACTGTGAATGATCATATATTCTAATATATGTGTAATATATTAGAACATGAAATAGCTTATAGTTGGTCCTAGAAATTTGTGATTAGGAAATCGAATTTAATTGGATAATTAGAAACGGGCAAAATTGTACTTAATTTGTCAAAGAAGTTGGTAACAGATATGGCACACAGAAGGCAGTTGTAGTTTATGGCAGTTATTTGGATGGGGTGAGGGGAAGCAGTGAAGTCTATTGACAAGCCTCTAGGAAAGTGTACAAGATTTTGGAATCACAGATAAAATTTATCAGAGGTAGTGACTTGTTAATGTATTTGAGGAAGTGCTTAACAGTAACTGGGAGAAATTTGTCAGACAGGACGGTAAAAGGAGTGAGGTGTCATGTCAGAAAAAGGCAAACCTCTAATACCTAGCTAAGAGACCATAATATGAAGTAGAGACAACAAATTAACCAGCAAGCTGTAGAAAAGCAACAGGATTGTAATGAAAATAGGAATTGGTTTAAATTGAAAACTACATTTTAAAGCATGTGGCCAAGATGTAATTTCATTCCCTGTTTTTTGTTTCACAATAAACGAAGTGTAATAAAGGGATGCTAGCTTCTTTAATTACTCAGTATACTTTCTTCTTATTTTGATTTTTAGAAGTAGTAGTAACTTTCAAAACTAGACTGGTTAAGTGATAGAAGAGAGGCTGTAACTGTTCCTTGTTTTTATTAAATGCATGATGATGAACTGGTCTCTGCCCTCAAGAATTTTCCATGTAAATGGAAAAAAGCCAAGAAAGACGGTGATATGGGTGATCTTTTCTGTAATTCCCATTGATGTCACAGCAAGTTCTCAGAAGGTCTAAGGGTGGGCAGCTGTCCGCTTTAGATGGCTTTATTTAAATGTGGCATAGTATAATTGGGGATGGGACTCTGAGAGAACGTATGGATGGTATGAAAAAAGCATTTAGGCAGTTAATACTGAAAGTGTTGAAAGTTAAATTGAAGGGTGCTGAACGTGGTTTGGCTACTGTTCTCTAACCCCCGTTGATGCAGCTTTAGCAGTTGTTCGTACTAGCGGAGGGACAAGGAATGCCTTGCCTTGGTAAACTTTGTAACAACTTTAGAATTTCATTTAAGTTTAGGTCTGCAAAGGCTAAATTCCTACTTTGCATGGTATGTGAGATTAGTTAAACCTTGAAGCATCAAGACAGCCAGATGAATATGAGCCAACATGTGCCCAGGTGGCCAAGAAGGCCAACAGCATCCTGGCTTGTATCAGAAACAGTGTGGCCAGTGGGACTTGGGCAGTGATTGTCCCCCTGTACTCGGCACTGGTGAGGTCCCACCTCGAATACTGTGTTCAGTTTTGGGCCCCTCACTACAAGAAAGACATTGAGATTCTGGAGCGTGTCCAGAGAAGGGCAATGAAGCTGGTGAGGGGTCCAGAGCACAAGTCTGATGAGGAGCGGCTGAGGGAACTGGGGTTGTTCAGCCTGGAGAAGAGGAGGCTGAGGGGAGACCTTATCGCTCTCTACAACTACCTGAAAGGAGGTTGCAGCCAGGTGGGGGTTGGTCTTTTCTCCCAAGTAACAGGTGATAGGACAAGAGGAAATGGCCTCAAGTTGCTCCAGGGGATGTTTAGATTGGATATTGGGAAAAATTTCTTCACAGAAAGGGTTGTCAAGCGTTGGAACAGGCTGCCTGGGGAAGTGGTTGAGTTGCCATCCCTGGAGCTATTTAAAAGACCTGTAGACATGGTGCTTAGAGACTTGGTTTAGTGGTGGATTTGGCAGAATTAGGTTGATGGTTGGACTTGATGATCTTAGGGGTCTTTTCTAACCTAAATGATTCTATGATTCTATGACTGTTATTATATGGGTGCCTTACAGATAGACACATTAACAGTCATTCTTATTGAACAACAGTGTTTTTTCCTGGAGAATATTAATTTTTAAGTCTTCTGTTTAGTTTTACGTATTTATAGTATTTCCTCAGTATCAGGCGTTGCTTGGAAGAGGCAAATACAAATGCATTATATTATTCAGTCATAATTCCTGTTAATAGTAATAATAACAATGTCCAAAGTCTACTACTTTGATTGAACAAATGTCAATGCACTTAATATTTAACCATTAAAACATAATGGAAGCTTAAATATGTATATGTAGTATAGCTATCTTACAAAACAGTATTTCAAATGGGGCCAATAGCATTCTTATCAGCTCCTTAGTCGTAACTCTTAAAGTGTAAAAATGGGACTGAAGGCTTTTTTTTGCCTTGTTTTTGTTTAGAAACTGGCACTTCAGAATTTTGTGTTACTGCACGTGCAAGACAGGTAGCATTGTGTAATCCATAGCTTAGATGCTCAAATTCTGTAGGCTGTAGAGGATGCCTACATTTTGCATGTTATTTTATTAATGACCCGAAAATTTCCTATGGGTTTTGCTGTGCTTGGTAAGCTGGCTTGTGTCAGCGTAGGGAGTTTGTGTTGCACAAATGGTAAGGTACTTACAAAGGTAACACCAAAACCTGATGTGATGACCATTTGGACATGTCACTAAACACATAGTCTCTAAAAACACTGAATTTTAAAAACTGGTGAGTTTCTGATACCTGGATATTTTTTTGGTAAGATTTAAGCTTTTTCAAGAGAGGTATTTGCCTTGTTTAAAATTGAAATTCTGCATTTCTCCTGCTTTTTATAGTTTTCCTCAAAACCCTTGTGTTTGTGTTATTGAACCTTAGTCAATATTTAACTATCATTATTTCTGAATAGCAGAAAGGCGTAAGTGTTATGCCTCCTACTAGCCGAGCTTCCAAGGTAGTGTGAAAGGAAATCTGTGCTGAATTCCTCAGGAGACTGTGGCATAGATTGTTGTGAGAGATGAATGCAGGGAGATTTTGTTTTGTTTGATCCATGGAATGGGTGCTTTGAATAATAACTGCAATATGTTAGCAAGTTGTATGAGGGAACAGAAATTGTTTTACGCGTGTGTGCAAAATCTCTTTTCTACTTTACACGTCAAACTTGTTCCTTACATGATAACTCACTTCTGGCTTCAGAAAATAATCGTACACCTCAGGTAGCTATGCCTGATAGAAAGCCTTGCTTTGCATGGCTCATTGTCGCACGCATCAGAGTTGGGAAGAGGAGAGAGGAAATTCCTAATATTTTAGGATGCATTGCACGAGTACTGTGAAGTGCTGGGACCTAGAAAGGTGCAACTGGAGTTACAAATTGTCTTTATGATTATTGGGTTTCCAGATAGTATTTGGGAAGGGAAGAAAAGGATTTAGGTATGGAAGTTGGGATGTTGCCAGCAAACCGAGGTAGCAGGTCTCCCAAGTTTTTTTTGAGGCAATGAAGATTACTAAAGCTAACTCTCTTCTTCTTTCAGTAATGTAAATTAGTGGGAATAAAATTTAGATCAGCAAAAAAATTGGAGTTTAACTTTGAGTAGCTGAAATCTGGTATAGTAGAATTAAAAAAAAGAAGCATCGCTGTAAACCAGTTGTTCTGAAAATACTTTGAATTGCCTAGCAAACATCAAATATTTCTGTACTGTAAAAATGCATCTCTTATTCTCTGATGTAAGATATAAAAATGTGAACTCCCTGAATTTATTACTATTCTCTTTCTAGTCAAATAATCTTTGATCTTTCAGATTTCAAAGTGCTTTCATTCTCAAAACTGCCTTGTATGTTTCTGACTACTTGTAGCATCTTTCATCAGAAGAAAACGACCACAGTTCTTGTTACAGCCAGTCAGATAGTCAGTATGGTTCTCCTCCAAAGGGTTGGTCAGAAGAGTTGGATGAACATGGTCAAACCTTATATACCAATGACTATACTAATGAAAAGGTACTTTTTCCTTCTTCTCATCACGTGTTCTAAATCTTTTCTACTAATTCACTGTTAGAAATGCAGATTTAGTCTCTAGAAGTGAAAAGCATACTGCAGCAGTAAGCAGTATCTCCTTTTGTTTTTTAAATATGCACGAAACTTTAGCAACTGAACTGACATTTTCCCCCCTCTTTCTTTACTATCCAGAATAAGTTTTCTTATTTCCAGTTGGGTATCAGATTATATTAAATGAATGTATCACATAATTTTTTTTTTTTTTTTAACACCTGCCTTCCCCCATCCTCTTGGTTACACTTCAGGAATGAACTTCATACCAATACTGTTTTTCTTACTGTCTTTTAAGAGCTATTCTTATCTACATAGGCCTTCCAGATAGGATGGTTTCAAACTGAAAATAATGCTGCTTTATCATTTTCATTCTTTACTTTACTAGAGATTTTCAGCACTGCTTTCAGGTTTAGACAACCTTCTTTAAACTACACCTGTATCAGCAGATTTATGTTCTATTCTAATTATCTAATTTCTACTGACAATTTACTGTGATTCTGGGCGTGTCATAAAAACTCTCCCATGTAGGATAAATGACAATATTTGTTTATACCTGTAAAGCAGTCCATTTTATTAATTGTTCACTAAAGTTGCATTTTTTTTAAACTTCAAAAAGTGTTCATTGAAACAGTAATTTGTTTACTGTATTGTAGCACCACCTCTTCTCCAGTTGGTGTATGTGAGGTTTTTTTGAAAGAAGTTCTTGAATAATTGAGTTTTATGTCAGTTTTGGAATTTTATCCTGCTTGATCTATTTTTGCTAAACATCTGTAGAGCACCTACCTGTGTTTTGGCAAATATGCAAACTTTTTTTTTTTTAAATTGTACTGGGACTGATAGAAAACTGTGTTTCCTGTCATAAACAGTTTATTGGAAGGCAGTCTTGTGAAACCTGCTTGGCCCAAGAGCCTTCTTGTGAGTGTTTCCGTGCATATTTTTTTGCGATCTTCTTGTAGACTTTTACTCATGACAATTCTTTCCTTTCTGCATAACTAGTCATAGTTGTTGTAGTTTTACCCCCTTGATTGTGGGAGTTGATCTCTATAGAGGTTACAGAAATTATATTATCTTCATCATGATTTATTTAGGAACTGCACCTCATGTTCCTGTTGATGTTTTAAAAACAGAGTTGTTCAACAAGTGCAATTATGTCTTAAATTATCAGCAGTTGCTGGTTGGGCTTCTTGTATTTCTGTAGTTTTATGTATAAAACCCTTACGCAGATCTGATGCAAAGAGTGTGCCTCAAACTGACACTGTAATGTTGATAAGAGTGAGATATGCCATCTTCGAAAATCTGTTTCTCACCCTCTCTTGTGTGATATTGCAGGGCTATTTTCTGAGGAGTTATAGAAGGAAAAAAACATTAGTGAACCCAATTCAGGAAGCTGAAAACTGTGTTGCTCTCATTGGTAACTAACCTTGGTTAGTTAATGGAGGTGGTGCACTCGACACTGCTGAAGTGGATGGCACTTTATTAAAAATTAACTTTAAATCCCAAGTATGAGAGATTTACTGTTACGACTGTCACTCTGATTACATTTCCTATCATCACGTTTCTTTCTACAGTGGATAAAACATGCAGATGAACAAGGCAGACCATACTACTACAGTGCGGATGGTTCCCGATCAGAATGGGAATTACCCAAGGTGAGTGACCTAAGAAAGAAACTTTGACAACTTGGGGGTTTCCCTTTCTCCTGAAAAAAATGTTCTATGGGACCTTTAATTCACAACAAGAGGACTTGCATATTGCATTTGGTTATTTCTTGCATTTTTGTGGAATTTCTGATTGTGAAGAGAAAAAAATATACTCAAGGACATGAAAAATGGATGTATGTAACTATTCAGATGTCAAAGAAGATCTTGTATTTTTGCTGAGATGAGCTTTTCATTCAAGGCTGCATAATAATATCTGTGATTTTGCTGTGATAAAGAAAACCTCTATAGGAAAAATGATTTTTTTTTTTTTTTTTTAACTAGTCTATTTTTAATACCCTCCAAAACACTTATACAGACAGGTGTTGAAAAACAGAAGTTTTGTGGTATTTTTGAGGATGACACAGTTTCACCAGAAGTGTGTTCTGGTATTTATTGATTTTGTAATGAAAATAGGTATTTGTAGGAGCGTGACAGAGCTAGAGACACTTGGTAGTCTGAGGACATACCTAGTACTATTTAATTTTCATTTTCACTTTGAAAAACTATAGGACATTTGTCATAATGATGTAGCGGTACACATTTTTCCTGCTGTTAGGATGTTTGTTCAATCTCATGTAGTAAGGTGACCATAAAAAAAAAGTTTTACACAGAATTGTGTGTGTAAGTTATGAAAGAGCATGTTTCTCAATTATTGTTTCATCAGTCAAAAAATTGATGTCTTAAGTCACTTCCACTTAGAAAGGAGAAACCTTAGCAGACAGTGCTTTCATAATATTTGTGAAAAAAATATTTACATCGAAATTTATGAATGAAGCTATATAGTATACTGTTTTGACACGTCAGTAAAAGAGTTTGCATCTGAGTCACCGGAGAGTTGAATTCTGAGGAGCTGAATTCTCCTATGTTGGTCTGATGTGTGAGACAACTTAAATTTTGTAACATACATAAACCTAACAATGTAATCTGTAACTATTGTGTTTAAAAGCTACGTAGTTATTGATTAGCTATTAGCTTAATTAGAAGTCTGAAAATATGCTAGACCAGGTTTTACCAGAAGCAATTGTTAGTTCAGTATGTATAAGTGCAGTTAATTTTGGGAATAAAGTCTTAGGTACTTCATTCTATGACTTCTGTAGTGCAGAAAGTTTTGACTGTGGAGAAATTGCTTTCTACTAAAATACATTGGGTTTGGATTTGAACTGAATAGCAAATTAAATTGCTTTAACCCAACTGCAATGTCACAAAGATAATCCAGAACTGTTACCTGAGGCGTACTAGCGTAGAGGGATGGAGTCTAGTATGCGCGTGATATTCTAGGGGTTCTAAACAAACATCTGAGCTCCACTGCATTAGTAGCCACCTACAGAATGAAATGTAGCCTCTGTTTTGGAGTTTGTGATCTGATATGCTTTAGTTCTTGCTTCTATTAAAATTAATACATGTTGCTGTTACAAATTTTCCTTGAAACTTATTTCTCATGAGCCGTTTGGGCAGAATGTACTCTTTAATTCCTTCTTGAGACTAGTAAATTTTGTGGGGCAGCAAGTGTAAGGTTAACAGAAGTAAATGAGCAATTGGCTCTTGGATTCACAATCCCGGAGCCCATGTACTTCCAGAAATACTTAGCTTTTATCTTTAAATGCTGTGGAATTGATTAAATATTTCAGCAAAAGATTTAGCTAGTTTCTATAACTATATATGTGAAGAACATACAGCAGAGATGTTACACTTGTGAGTAATTGAAGCATGATTGAAGATTAGTCTCAAAAATCTTACTGAAGCTGGTTCCAGTGCTTAGGAACAACTGAATGGGAAAGACAACGTAGACTGCAGAACTGCTTTGAAGAAAAATAATCTAGACTGAAAAAACCTCATGGGTAGTGGGAGAAAATTGTAGAAAGACTATGGCATTGCAACGCTTGCTTAAATGAAAATTAAGTTACTAGGGAAAAAACCTACTCTTAGTCATTTTTTTCCCAAGTGTGTTTAGTTCATATATTGCCTCACAAAATTTGTTGTGGAATGAAGTGATGGAATAGCATGGTCATGAAGTGCTGTTAAACCAGAAAGAGAAGAAAATCCTTTTATTAGATGGTTCTTAATAATCTGGACTTTATTAGAAGTAAAAATCGTCTAGAGGTTTCTGGAAATAGCACATTAGCTGAACTAATACCATAATATTAAAAATTTTCTCTGTTATAGCATTAACTGTAAACGTGAATGTGCTTGGGAATAACACTTTCAGTATTCTTTAAGTGTTTTAAACATTGTGAGGGTATATGTTTGGGGGGGGCAGTTACAAAACTAATTACTTTAGACAGTCTCATAGAAAGCCCTCCAGTCATGTATATTTAAATAACATCTAGGAATAGCTGAATGCCTCTGGCTAAAAATGATGTCTCTGATGGAGTAGCTTTGACAACTGCTGAAAAATCTATTAAGGCTCACGATGAGTGTGACCCAGCTTTTTGCAGGGGAAGAGAACATACAGGATTGTTCTTTAAAATGGATAATAATCTTTAACCATAATTTGCACTAGATCTTGCAAGAGACTTTGAGTTTTGTCCTATGCCTATGCATTCTGCTGTATTCAGTTGCTGGTTCTTGCCAATTCTTTAAAAAAAAAACAAACCAAAACAAACACCAAAAAAACCCAAACAAACCCCCAAACATGAAAAAACCCAAACCACCAAAAACCCCACAACCCAGCAAATGAAAGTTAATTTCTTTGTAGATCACTATGATAAAATATCTTTATTTCCTGTTTAGTGAATGAATAGTATCTAAGTCATGTTGAGAAAGGCTACAACCTTATTCTAGAAACCTAGTTTTCTAATAAGAGTTTTATAATTTAAGCAATTGCGAAATCTCTAATAAGGGGAGGAAAAATTAAATTGATCTCAGGAATGAGAACTCTCTGATTTCTATAGTTTAAAAAAGGTAATCTATCAAAATGACAAAAAAAAGTGAGGGGAAAACTATGTAATAAATATTGAATAAGTAGCTCAAAGGGGAGGTAGAGAGGACAACCTAATAAAAATTAGAGATTAATAGTCTCTCAGATTTTCAAAATGCGTTCCGAGGCTGCTATCCGGCATAACAGCACGATGCTTGACCATCCTCTGCCTGACCTCTCTGATCCAGGAGCAGACTTTGAAAGTAAACGCGTATACTATCAGCCTCTGGAGTGATTTTGGTGTTAATATTTATAGATCCTGATACTGCAATTACGCTTTCTCTTCTCAGAAATTCCTGCCGCATTAGCTCCCCTCGCTGTATCCCCAGAGGAAGCACTAGGTAGAGGAGGTTAATTTTTGGCAATCTTAATAGATTAACAGCAGTCTGTTAACTCACTCTGTGCACTATCAACGTCGAGTGTGGGCTCAGGGGCCTCTGTTCTGATACTCAGGTGAATGATTTTCCTGCTGGAGACCCAAATGCTGTCAAACAGAGCATGCTTTCTGAAAAATTACAATTAAACACAATACAGGTAATATCAGGAAGATATGCAATCAAATGGTGAAAGAAAATAAAGATGGGAACGTGTAAACAGGGCCCGGTTATCTTATGGTAAATTTGTCCTGTTCTGAGCTGTGCTACTTGATTTGAGGTAACATACCATGTGCGTTGGCATTTGTATCTACTCTAAATCAATGCACTAAACAGTATCATTAGCAATAGTGAATCATCTTCACATCCTTGTCATAAAATTTGGGATTGCTTGGCAAAAGTTGAGACCGTCTCAGCCGATGTGAGGATCTAGGTGGATTTTCAGGACAAAAGTGCAACTGATAAGACAAACCTGAGATAAGTTTGAGAAGGCAGTCAGATTTTTTTTTTTTTTTTAATTTCTCTTTAATGTGTATATTTGTATTCAAGAGGCCTGGTCTGATCTTCCTCATTTGTCCTGGTGCTTGGTGGTTTCCAACCCCCTCCCCTCCCGCCAAATAAGAGCGAGGAAAAAGTGCCCCCAGCTTTTGCTTGGGCAAGCAGCAGGACCTGTGGCAATCAGAGGTGACTTGGAGCTCTTCAAAAATCAGCAGTCTTAGTGATTCTGAGGGTTAGAATGTGAAGCAGTGGACATCCAAGGCAGCAAAGTGAATGAAGTGGGTTATCCAGAGGTGTCTTTCAGTCACTTGTATGTTTGAGATAGAGCTGCTTGTCCCAGTGGTCTCCTTGTTGTGCATAGGTTCTGTTCCTTCAGTGCGGCTGATACCTCCAACTGCTGCAACCCAGGGGTCCTATGGCAGAGAACGAGGATTATTCTTTCCCTAGAGAAAGAAAGGGAATGAAGTCCTTAAAAAGATGAAAATTATTCTTTATTTATGTAGGTTTAATAAAAATGTGTTACTGATATAGTTTATAAGAAAAGCAAAAGCTGTAACATAAGTCTTATGTCCATTGCAGCACCAAAAAAGTTTATTCAAAGCCAACAACAGTAGTAGCACTAAAGAGTGGGTTTGCTCTGAGGCAACATTGAATTAAAAAAAAAAATCTTCGATTTCAGACAGTCTGTTGGGACAACTGCAAATAATATGGTAAATAATATGGCAAATAATAAGGCTAAAGGGTACTAGGATATCAGAATATTTTAAAATGCTGCTGTTTTGATCTCTGATCGCAAGAAAGTAGAGTAAAAGGCTTAACTTCAGGTCTTTACTGACTTTGTTGCTTCCCACTCTTTTCTCCCTTCACCCACCCAGTTCCTATCATCTGGCTGAGGATGTTCAAGCAAACCAAGAAGAATCTTTTTTTTCCTGTTTCTTAAAGCTGACATATCTGTGTCATCTCCGTAAGAATGGGGACAACTGCTACAAATAACTCGGAGGTGTTACATTTATTTCAGTCACAATTAGGCTAGGACAGAGCCTTGAGCCATGCCACAGATCAGGTTAAAATGAAATATAAATCACTCGGCCAGTTGAGAGGGTTAGAAAATTTTATTCCAAGGCAAAGAAAGATTTAAAAAGCTGGTGAAAGCATTGAAGAAATTCAGCAATGAAAACAACCCTGTGTGACCTACATTTACACTGCTGGTGTCCTTACCCTACACCAAGAGCTGTTATAACAAGACGTCTGTGTTACCTGGTGCGTGCAGTTGGAGTATGAACAACTTGCTCCTGTCCCCCCTTCTTGATAGGGGATTTTCCCAATAAAATGGGGAACAAACAAAGATGATGTGCCAGAGGGGTTAATGTAACGGGACAAGTTTGAGTTTGTGGAGGATTTTCAAGGAGCAGTACTGTGTATATTTGGAGTTGTGTGCTACATTATCAAAAGCTTTCGAATTAAGAAAATAACATTGCACCCTAAGAAGATGCTATTGAGGCACATGGTGTAGCAGACATTGTCCTACCAGGCCGTGTGTAATCTTGAATGGGTCACTTTTATTGCAATATATGGCCCTTGCGTGATCTCTGTCTTCAAGATTACGCAAAGGCTTAGGCAGGCATAGAAAGCCTGCTTAGCGTTATGTAAAAATAAGATTTTGCACGAGGCAAGGAGAGCCCTACCTAGTTGCTTGTCATTGCTGATACCAGTGGGAAATATCATTGTAAAAACCTGTAGGAGAGGCAACAGCTCTGCAGGTGGGAGTCCTATAGAGTGTTCATAAGTGAACCTGACCTGAAACTGCTGCAAGGCTTTTTGACTAGGAGGACCGGGGAGAGAAGCGGTGCTGATGGGGCAGACAAAAGAGTAGCAGGGGTGTAGGAATCTGACCTGGCCACTGAAAACTCTGGCTGCTTCTCTTCAGCCAGTGGGCTCGACCTGATCTAGAGCATGGTTGGGTCGGTTGGATAGCACAGAGTCTGAAACAGTATCTGTTTCTCACTGTGATTCTCTTTGGTCATCACAGATCAGTCCATTTAAAGTGGAGGGTTGTCTTGAGCCCAGAAATACACAAGCTTTTTCTTTTTTCCCTTTAGTAGTGCGTTCTACTATTTGTAATGACTAAAACAAACACACACCTTCCTTCCCCCAACCCCATAAATGCTTGAACAAAAAATGTTTACTTGACACCTGTAATGTGAGAAAATGCGGCAAAAATGTCAAATGTTCCCTTTAAAGACCTGTTAGTTTACTAATGCTGTCTATATCACCAATGCAAATTATTTAAGCTGCTAAGATACATGGCTCAGTGTTCTGAGTCATTAGCAGTGTTTTGTTAACGAGCTCCACATACTGTTCCTTTGCTTTCTTGTTAAATATTTTGTAAAACTAGAATTTCATATTACTTTACAGGTCTGTTCTCCTTCAAGATGAGGTTGTCTGTTAGCTAAATTGACTCCTGGTGGCTTGTGATGGTATCAAAGGCACCTTTTAAATGTAGATCATATGTAATTGAGCTTGTGCCTGTATCCCAACTCTTAAGGTAGATTTAAATTCAAGGAAAACTACTTTAAAATAAGTCTTTGACTGTTTAAACTTAAATTCTTCGAGTTACTCAAATGGAAAGTGCATGAGGGATTTCCATAAATAATATTCACCACTGTCACCGAAATGTGTATATATATTTCTGAAATAAATCGTTCTGTTTCATAGCAAGAAATATATTTGAATTGCTCACTTAAATGTTTTGGAACTGCTGCAAGGAATGGAGCTTGTGGCAACCTGCTGTTTAGACATAGTTTAATTGAAAATTGTTTAGATTTTGGTTGTAATATGGGCACTTTTGCTGCATATTGCTTAGCTTGCAGACACAGTTTGAGTTGTAGGAGCATCTGCTGAGTGGATACTTCCATAACAAGACCGTAAGCTGGTATTAGATTCCCTGCAGCATGAATGATGGTTCAGCTTTGATTTAACAAGGGGACAAACTGAGAGTTGCTTAAACCTCACCATTGTAAGGAGATAGTTGTTGTGTGAATGTAAATGTGCTGAACCCAATACAAAGTCAGTGCAATCTCAGAAGTGAATCTCTACAGTGACAACTAATTCATTTCTGTCTGTACATGAACTACCAAATTTTATTTTCAGTACTGCAAGATCCGTTTACTTGGGAGTATTTTACTACTGTTGTACATATTGAAATAATTTAACGAAACACACAAGTTATAATTTACCTTTTAAGCATCTATTGGCTTACTGGAGCATGAACTCTATTCATAGTAAAATACAAAGCTAATGCAAACATAGTGTCTGCCATGGGACTAGTAATGCTGGTTCTTTATTTGGGCAATAAATGTAACTGCGTTGTACAATTTAGCTCAAACTTAGCACTTATGTTATTTAGGTTAAATCTTGCTATGCTTTGTTGGTATGCGTAGGTATAGATTATTCTGTCTTTGAAGACCTGAGGCTTCAAGCTTACAGAAGGAATCGGTAGCAAAACTATACAATTCAGTGTGCTTGCAAAGATGATTACTTTAGCCTTTTTCAATAAAAAGGGCACTTGGTTTTCCTTTGTTACTTCATACCCAGTGGATTTAGTACTTTACATGATTCTACAAATGCTGCTTTGTGTTTCTTCCTGTATGCAGATTTTAGTCTTCTGACACTTACTAAAAATCTCATTATTTCTATTGACTTTTTAAAAAAAAAAACACATTGATGTCTTTTCTTGTTTATGTTTTCAGTATTAAACTTTGTTTGAAATATTTTTATAGTTCTTTATAATGCTACCTCAGTGCTGCTGATGACTTAAAATAGCAATGCTACTGATAAGTATGCAGCAATGCTGAGATCTAATTAAATGCTGGGTCTTTCTCATGGCCTTCACATTTTTCTCAGGCTGTGCATCTTTGGACGCTCTTGAGTTTTTAGAAAACCTATGTTGTGATAAATCCATTCTCTCCTTGGCTATTACAGCTCTGCTGAGTCTTAAAATTATTTTCTGCTAAATATTTATTTGCTGTACTTATGTATGTTCCACACCAGCAAATCCTTTTATAATTAATTTGATGTGATTATTTTGAAAAAGCAAGTCCTAACCCCTGTGTTTCCTCTCCTAGGCATCCTAAACCTCTGGGTCAAAGGGGGTTGTATCCAGGCAATCATAACTCTTAATCTAAAAATGCCTTACTGGAGGATAACAGGGTCTTCCTTTGCTTACACAAGAGCTGGACAGGTAGCATCGTACTGTCAGTTTAAATCTTGTATTTATTCTAATTCCTTTGTGGTTCTCAATATGCTGGTTGGTGGCAAAACCAGCAGTAAACTGTTGCACAAGGAATCAAACATCTGTCTGCCAATGGAGAGTATTATCGCAACAGGCCAGTCTTAGTTACTGCCTCGGAGGGGACTACAGCAGAAAGGACAGTTCTGAAAACTAAATGCAAAATAAAACCAAGGCTATTTTCACACCCTTGGGTGACATGAGGAATCTGAAAGTTTGCACTGCTAAGGTGTGCGAGTGGTGACATGTCCAAGTCTTGTTTGCATGGATTAGATTCTACTTACAGTTTGATTTTTCTCTTCTTTAGTATAATGCTTCACCACAGCAGCAGAGAGATATAATAAAGAGTAGGAGTCTGGACAGGAGGCTACAAGAACCAATAGTTTTAACAAAATGGAGGCACAGCACAATTGTATTGGACACCAACGATAAGGTAGGAGCAAGTTAAACAGCATTCTGGAGTACCAGCTGTTTCTGATCTGTGAAGTATTTAATCTAACAAAAAAATCAGTATGCATGAATTTCTGAAATCTCTTTTTTCTTATGTTCTGTTGTATGATTGTGTATAACATTCAGCAAAACCAAAGGCCGTTCAATAACTTTACTACCATTACTTTGTGAGTAGTAGCTCTTTTCTTGTTGTCCTTGAAGTATTTTAACTAGTGTTAGTTCAGGGTTTGGTGTGTACAGCCATTTTACTTATAATTGGGAATCTCCCAATTCAGTTAAGGCTATGGAATGTAATTAAGGTTTGAATTCAAGAATTATGGATGTGTGTGAGGTTCTCAGGTAAGGTATAGTGATATTTCACACCTGAATGTCTTAATTGTAGGAGACACCAGGTAGGAATACGCTTGAAAGACTGCAGGTGAACAATTGAAATATTCATAGAATTGAAATTTTCTTAGGGCATGTTCTTGATAGTCTGTTTTGGGCTGTACAGTCACAGATGCTGTTCACGCCAACAAGGAGACAGAGACTCTCCCTTGCTCTCCCTCCGGTTTGATTTTTGTCCCAGCCGTTACGGCTTGTGCGGGACCTTCTGCTCGTGGGTGAGGAGAGCCGATGTGAGCTGAGCAGGGAGGAACTGAAACGGGTGTTGTAGGGTGGTGACTTGCTGGTTTCTGTAACTTCGCAGCAGCCCATCCCAAGATTCATGGAAACGGAAATACTTTGTAATGCTGAAATCCTAGCACCAGACTGCTCAGAATGAGATACCAGGAAACGGCATTGTAAGCTCCCCTTTTCTATGGGGGATTAATTAAATGACTAGATTTGGGAGTATGGAGAAAAGCATATAAGCGGGCCTGTGTAATTGCAGGTGTCAAAGACAAATGGGCAAAATACAGTAGTTGTAATTAAAATGGATCTGCTTCGCAGAATGTTAACTTGTTCAACCTGTTGTTTCCAGTATGTTTTAATGGCTTTCCGTGTTGAAATGGAGCATAGGAGAGTGGGTTGTCATGAGTTGACTTAGTTCCTCAGAATAGGATTTATTGGATTTGATCTTAAGCTTTTGAGCTGTCAGTTTAGAATATATCATGTGTGGTGCTGAGGAGGCAGCGGACTGTGCTTGGCTGGAGACTTTGCACCTGCGCGCGTTAGTTTAGCTCGAGCGATCTGAGGTCCCCCTACTGCTCCTTTCCCCTCCCTCCACCTCTGTACCCGTCCTTCTGTACCGAGCGTGGCGTGGCACTGCATGAGAGACAGCCTAGGTGGAGTCCTGATCAATCAAAGCTGAGTGGACACTTGTAGCCTCCTGTGCAGTTTACGCTTCACAGGTATGAACGATTCTGTTGGAGATAGCTTAAAGTTTTGGCCTCGCTTTTAAAGGATGACTTCCCTTTTAATTTTTTGGCATAAAGATACATTTTTGGTTTGGAACGACCTTTATGTAGTACTGCACTAAATGAAAAAGCTCTTGTAAAATATTGAATAAGTGGAGTTGTTTACTTTTCTTCAAGATCCAATGTTCAAATACCAAGACCTTAAACCTGGTGAAGCAAACGTGAAAGTGTACAAATACCTAGTGTAATAACCAAAAGAAAGTGTATATATGAGCCACATTTCTAAAGTCTAAGTCAGTAGCTTAAATTTCCTTTAATAGCTTCCAAACATGGAAGCAGCATGCATTTTTTAATGGTAAGGAGATGGTATAGTTCATATAGAGCACAATGTTAATGCTTTGAGAAAATTAAAAATGTGTAGTGGAGCAATAAACTAGTGTTTTGTGGAAAGAAAAAAAATTTTTAGTGCATTGATGCACCTATTTTATTACCACCGGCAGGCACACTGTTATATATTCTGCTTTAAATTAGTATGTGGAAAGGGAATAGTTCATGACCATAAATACTGGATTTCTTGTTCCAGAGTTGCTTAGTGTATGAAGGCTGTCTCAAATTCAGAATGAAACAAAGAAAAAAAACTGCTATCTGGCTGGATAGGCACATCAACCCCAAGTTAGCTTTTTAGTTGACTCCTAGGGAAGCTATTTTCTTTTTATTTTCCTTTTTTTTTTTTTTTTTTTTTTTTCTCCTGGAAAAACGACACAATTCTATGAAAAGAAACCAGTCAAAAGAGTGCTTGAAATGTGTCATAGTGGAAGTATGGGTTGCCATGGCTGACAGAATTTGATATCAGATGTACTTGTTAATTGCTTAATGGCTGTGGCACGTACCTGTTTATAGCCATCATCTAAAAAAATTGGTAAGCAGAGGAAAAAATACCTTCCTGGGAGGGACAATGTTGATTTCCTTAAGTTGAACATTATTTTTTTTCCCCTGCAGACATCAGAAAATATGGAACACATAGGCTGTTTTTAGGATTGCTAATGTTCTCTGTTATTATGCTGCTAAAAGAACTAGTGGGCCACTTCTGTAGGTAGACTTACAAGTGGATTTTAAAGCACGGGTGTACAGAGTGTTATGTAATGCTGGAAAAGCAAACTGAATTTGGGAGAGCTATCAAGGGAATTAAAGATAGGGAGGGGGAGAAATGTGTTAACAGTAACCGAGGACAAGTGATGTTTTTCTTCTGTTTGAAATTCTTTCCCAGGTTTTCAAGCAGTATATTTGTGCAAAGCAATCATTACTTCAGAAGAAATGCACGTATCTTTTTTGTTCCAGACAGGCAATTTTTCTAGTTTTCAGAGATTTAGTACTTTCATTTGGTCTGTAGTTAGCATCTAGTTTAAAACAAAAACTGAGTCTCTAGAAATTTTCTGTGCTTGATTATAACGAAATTAATGATCGTGACTCAGAAAAATTAAAAGAGCTGGTATATGCTTTTCTACGTCTACAACAATTTTACATACTAATCTTATATTTACTAACCACACAGAAACATAATCTGTTCTTTAAAATCTTAGTATTTATTTTATGGTGCCCTGTAATAAGTTAGTATTATAAATATGCTTCATAATTTGCTAGCAATGTCATACAAAAAGTCTGCCCATTGATACTCATGGAAGCTTTGCTGTAAGCTGATACAACAGGTATTGACTTTTTTTTCAAATGGATGTATGCTAATTAACCCAGTTTGAGTGTTCTCTGTAAATCTTAAAAGCATTGTTTAATAAGCAGATTTATAATATAACTATCTGAGAATATCACAAAAGCTTAAAACCAGTACATTTTTTGTAACGTGTGAGTGTGTATAAATAGGTTAGGGATAACAAAAAATAAAAAGAACTCTAAGAAAGATAATAACTTATGTTGCCTATTTGAATTTTGTAGGAATCATCAACTGCTTCTAAGGCCAGTTTTCCTGAAAATGAGTCCTCTCCTTCTTCACCAAAGCATCAAGCCACAGTCAGTATGCAAAGTGTTTAAATAGATAAGTAGATGTTGTAGAAACTGGGCTATTCATGATTAGAGAATTGAGGGTAAGCCTGCTTGTTATCAAGAAAAATAACGGGATAAAACTATTTGAAGGCTTTACATTTTAAAAGGAATGCATTGCATCCAACTGTGCTTTCAGAAAATATGTAAATATCTTTGGTTTAAATACAGCTTAGTGATAGGAGATTAAGTTAAAAAATCACTGTGGAATAAAGTCATGTCAAATTATGTAGAACTCATTTTACATCTTCCAACAGTCATATCTCCTCACCTAGCAACTTGAAAGGTAAAAGCAGAAACAAACTCCTCTGCCCACAATCTCTCACTGTCAGTAGTCAGTAATAGTTTGTAGTATTTGATATCTTTATTTTTTACTTGTGTTTTAGTCTCCTTGAAAAGGACCTGGCATAAATAAGCTAAGTCTTTTTGATTTAGAATAACTACTGGGAGGAAAACTTAAACTTGTTAAGCTCGTTATGAATGTTTAACAGATTTTTTGCTTCAGTTTTTATTTTAAATGTGACCATTGCTTTTTAAACAGTGTGAAATAATTAAATGAAGTTTTTATCCTTTTTGTAATTTTGGAACTGTACTACAGTAGCATTGTAATATGTGCCTTGATCGATTTTAGTAGCCCTTTAGTACGTAGTTCAGGGCATTAAAGGTACAACTTCTCCTGTTTGATTCTTACTCTGCACACAGGGGAATGGTTCTCTGGCTTATTCACGCTAATCCATTCTTACAACACTTCAGTTTTCCACAATAAAATAAACATTCTTTATTAAGCAAGCGTAGTTGATAGCCTTACATTCAAGCAATTATTGCTGCATGTATTCTCATTTCTTTAAATATGGCTCAGACCTTCAGACCTTGAATTATTAAACTTGTATTCTGTAGAACTCGCTGCTGCTTTAGATAACAGAAAAAAATAATCTGCATTTTCTTTAGCTGTCCCATGGGATTTAAATATTACAAAGAAAGCTGGTGAATTTTTGTGTATTCTGATTCTTAACTTGCTTTCCACTTCCTTTTCCCCGATTACATTAATTTTCCCAGTACTACCCCCTAGTGTTGCTGCTAAGTAGGGCATTATGATACTTTTTCTGAATAATTCTTCTTTGGAGCATTCCCATTGTTTCCCCCATGAGTAGTTTATTAAAACCATAATTTATTTGAGAAAGTGGGCATGAGTTGCTCAGTCACTGTGAAAGATGGCGACAGCCCATTCCACTTACTAAAGCCAAAGGTTTGTTGGAAGGGTGCAATGCGTAGGGCTCTTAGTGGTGGTCTGCATGGATCACAGTGATCTAAAGAATGAGCTACTTTTTTTGTTTGGTTTTGGAGGGTGGGTGAGGAAAGTGACTCATTTCTGCTATGAAAGTATCAGTTTTGGAAAATAATGTGTCTATCACTGGCTTGGGAGAGCATTCCAGCCCAATGGAGATGTTTGTTAGAGTAAGAGTAGCAGTTACTATTGGACTGAAATAACATCTGAACCACCAGCTAAACACTGTTATCCTTAAAAACATGTCTTTTTTGTATTTTGTGTGCTGTGCTTGAAACATGTAGGTAAAATTTTTAAGGTTCGTGAAAAACAGATCTATGTCTTTGGTAAGAGTGTCATCACAGTATTCCAGCAACAAATTTCTCTTTGATATTGTATTCTGCAGTTATGGTCCACTTAAATTTGAGATTTAGAGGAGAATGCTGAAGAGGATATATCTTCTGTTTTCATTGGACCTAGAGTTGAAGACATTTTTGTTATACTAAAACTAATTTGGATGCCTTCCCTAGTTTATTGTTGCAACTAATAGCTTAGTTCTTAAATTAGGAACTCTTATAAGCTGTTTCTGAAAAGGAATTGATTAAAAAAATAATTTAACATTCCTTTAGAACCATTCACTAGTAGGACAAGGCTGGGGTGAGGAGAGAAAATGATAGAATTTGTTACCTCATCTTCAGAGTCACAAATGGTATAAATCAATGGTTTTCCTTTTTATTCTAGAATATTTTCTCAAACATTTTTTATACCTTTTTTTTTATAGAAACTAGAAATATTCACTCCAAATATTTGAAACTTGCAAACACCCTTCTTGTTCACCGATGTTCTTTTTCCACTGTTCACTGACTGATCTTCAAATTTGTACAGAGGCATACCAATATAAATGATTTTCATCAACAAGACATAACTAAGTAGTTTAAAATTCTAATGTTTTGCTCGGGGGTAGGAAAAAATAGGACATCAAAGAAATGTTTCACTCATCTGTTTTTGAAATGAATATGTTAATATTTTTATGCATTTCAGCCATGTTTTATTTAAAATATGCAATTATGTTAAAATAACTTGGAAGAATTTTGTCAGAGAATTTAGGCTGTTTGTTTGTCAGCTGTCTCCTTTTTTTAGTAAGAGATACAAACACAAATGTGCTATTACACAAATAATTATAAATTTACCTTTAAAATTTCCACTGTTTAGTTTGGCTTGTCCAAAGAACCTAGGCCTTGAAGAAGGAAAGCTTTTTACCCTCTGAATGCTAACGAGTACTTTCGCAGAAGAATTTTGATTTTGCTGATCTCTGCATATTTAAATATACTTAAGACAGTTTCTTGAAGTTATAACATGGGCAAAGATGGCTCATCGCCAGAAATTATTTGGGGGACTGCATTCAGTGCTGTGATGGCAATAGAAGCACATTTTCTTTTATATTTGTTATGTCTTACTCAATCTTACAGGGTCAAGAGAAGTACGGGTTATTGAATGTGACAAAAATTACAGAAAATGGGAAGAAAGTTCGGTAAGTCTTGGACTTATTGAAGTACATGTGCATAAGGGTTTGTATAGGCCATCTGACTTTTATATTAGGATAGCATTCTTACTTTTTGTCTGAATTTGCTTCAGAGTTTTTCCTATAGGACACAGTGTTTCCTTATCCCAAAGTATGTGTTTCTCCCAGTGAGCTAAAGATAATGGACTTCAGAGAGCCAGAGACTCATGTATGCCAGGGCTCCACACAGGGCAGTGATTTCATGACAGTGTACTGATGAGAGACAGCTTTTTAAAATGGGATTGATTGATTTATTTGAGAGAAAATCTGTATAGGTTATAGCCTGTCTTGTTCCTTGGATAGAATCAGTTGTAAGAGGGGCTTTCAGACTTCCACTTCGTCTCCTCTAATTTCCAAGGAGCATACATGTCATGTGGTCCCTTATTCTTCCTTCGCTCTGCTAGTGAAGCATTTGAAGCAGAATGTATTGCCCAACGTTGGTGTCTTTGTAGGTGATGAATGACCTAATTTCTAACTTCCTTTCTTTGCCTCACAGGCAGGCCATTTACACTCTAAATCATAATGTATAATCAAGTAATGCTCTCTAACTTATATTTCTGGTGTTTTGCAAGGAATCAGTGTTAAACACTGCGTAAGTGTGGCACATCCTCAGATTTAATTTAGGTTTAATTTTTACTTTTTTTACTTTTAATTTTTTTAATTTAATCTTTTAGGTCTAATACTGTGTTATCTAAGTCAGTGTTTCCCAGACCTTTGGTACGTGAAGCACACTTTTCTTGAGGATTAAATTATCAGCACCCACCTGATCTTCCAGAGCCACCCTGACCTAGTCCAGTGCATCTGGGCAGCAATCTGACCCCCAGTTTGGGTCCTCAGAGCTGCTCCTAAGAGCTTGGTAGGAGAGGGTGGACAATGGCTTCTTGTAAGCTGCTACTGGTACAGTATACTCTCACCTCTTACATTGCATCTGTTGGAATCATTGCTCTGCACTACTGGGCAGCTATACAGAAAGATGCAACATGGCCATCCTGTCACTTTGAGAGCTGTTGAATAACAATTCATGTTTGGGCAATGGGAATAGATTGTCAGGGCTTGTCAAAATTTTTATTTTTTTAATCTCAGGAGGACAGGTACTCATGCATCAAGTCAAATAGACAGCTGGAACAACTCATTTGTTCTTTTTCTGCATTTTTTAGTTGTGTAGCAAGTATCTTATTGCCAGTGTAAATGAGCTTATTACATAAACGTGAGACACTTGCAGCCCAGTTAGATATGATCAATCAATTTCAGAATTATGCAGTACTTTGGCATAATCTGCTAAATACACTGTAGGCTGAGTGTTCCAGATTAGCCCCTTTGAAATTGTAATTGTATGGTGTTTCTCCTGGTGAACTGCTTCCACTACTAATTAGCTTTGTTTGATTTAGACTTTGATGGTCAGGCTGGGACTGTTAACATATGGTCCCTTCTACAAATATGATAGCAATTAAGACTTACTGATGGCACTAATGACCATATATATGGTTAAGTATATTAACATACGTGTCAGCTGGGCAACAATGATCAACAGTTTAAATGTCTGCTTTCAAAGATAATTTATCTTATGTTTGTTTACAAATATTTACAGAAAGAATTGGATGTCATCATGGGCAGTGTTACAAGGTTCATCACTGCTGTTCACTAAAACCCAAGGAAGTGGAACTGGCTGGGTAAGCTCAAAAACAACCCTCATCCTCATTTAACTGTTAATCACGTAAAGCACAATAAATTAAAGCCCTCTTATTGGTAGGGCTTAAATACCAATATGCATGCATAATTTAGAAAAAATAAGTGTGTGTAAGTGAGCAGGAAAAGAGTTTAATGTAACAATTATGGTGGAGAATGAGAAAAAAACAAGTAGTACTTTCTTATATTTCTGAAAATTTTTTATATTTCATAAGTAAGAAACTAATAAAGAGGTATTCAGGTGCCCTGTAAGTTTGAAGTTTTTTGCTTCTGACCAAATATTTTTGTGTTCCTTACTAATGTGTTTGTCTAAACTGTTTGTTTTACCATTCTTGGATATTTTTTCCTAAACTCCAGCTAATGTTGAATGGGATACATGTAATAAAGAAAATAGTCCGACACTTGGCTTGTTGCATTGGACTGTTTGAATAATGTAGTACCGTTGTTTTATCATTTGGATTCCATATTTTTTTTTTGTATCTGCACAGTGCATGACAAGTATTTGTATCTATTTTGATGTCTGGTGAAGACCTAAAGAGACATATTACACTGCCTAAAGAGAAACATTACACTGAAGATGATGATTATTCAATTTTTATATCGTCTCTAGTTTAATAGCACTATAGTTAAATTGGCTATATTTATCCAGCTGCATTCCTACATTAATAGGTATAGGTGTATATATATATATATAGGTATATAATGGTTCTTTATCTATGGCTTACCTACTTTTGGAGGTCTGACGTTAAACTGTGTGGATCTCCTATAATACCTAAAGAGAGGTCAGATTCAGTATTTGTTATTCCAGTGTATTATCCTGCAAATTCCAGCAAAATTGCATCTTACGGTTATATGTTATCTTGCTGCGCTTCGCTGATCTTTCTACTTGGCTCGCTTTCTCCTGCTGTGCTTCTTTGAGTAGTGTATTGGTATTGATAATTCTTTTCTAAAGCATTGAGTTAATTTCAGAGCTGTAAACATCATTTTTTTTCCCTTTCTGTTGCTGTAGAAGGGGTGGTTGGGAAAAAAAAAGCGGTGGTTGGGAAAAAAAAAAGCGTGAGGATGGATAAATATCATTTGGGGTAGAAAAGAACAGAAAGAGTAAAGTTGGACAAGATGGTCAAGTAGAAGGAAAAGAGAAGGGAAGGAAAAAGAGTAAATATTAAAGGCATGAGATTAGGTAAATTATGCTGTCTGGTAGGAAGTGGACATGGTGATCTATGGAGGTCTGCCCGCACCGTATGTAGGGAGGGGAAGAGAATGTGATGTGCATCAGAGACAAAGCACAGAAAAAGGTATAGAAACAGGTATATATCTGAAAGTTACTGACTTTCCCTGTAAATGTTGGGGCACCAGGTAAATGAAGTTACCATTATTCATCAGTGAGAAAAATATTGCCAATAAGAAATTGAAGAGAACTTGTGAATTTTTTTTAATGTAACTTCTATAACAAAGTACGTTGAAGAAATATTGAAGAACCTTAAAAGGTGAGCTTTGAAGCAGGAAGTACTGGAAGGATTTTGGAAGGCTTTAAAACTCATTCCCCTACCTTCCTTCATGCGCTTCAGCATTCAGTCTATTGTTTAGTCAAGTTCAATTTGATCACCCTACTTCATAAAATGGAAAATTCCTAGCCATGCTGAGGTGAGCTTTGATACTAATCTCAATGCACAAAGAATACTATTATTTTTGCAACAGACTAATATTAATGATGGAAACTGATAACTTCTGCAATTTACTTTTATAGTTAAGCATCCAAAACCTGCTTTAGTTTCATGAGGTATAAATATACATGTTTGGAAAGTAAAACATTTCACCTGAGTAACTAATCAAGTTCCAAAAACTCTATTACAGCTACTAATGCTCTTAATCCACATGTAGCTGTAGATCAAACCCCCATTTTAACTATATGTTGATATCATTAAAACATGCAGTGCTAAGCTAAGATACTGTTTATGAATGTATGATACTGTTATGAATGAATGTGTGCCCAAATGAATTATCCACAAAAAATAATCATACAACTCTGCTTATTGCTTAGGAATACTAGTGTAAATTGTGTTACACCTTCCAAATGCAGTCATTTGGTGGGGGGGAAAAAAAGGCATAATTTCTTTTGATAATTTAAGTGAAGCAAAACCATCATAGTCAACAATATTTCTGTGCGACAGTCAGGTATGTGTACTGTCAAGTGTTGGAGTAGGGTCAGCAAAATAAATGTCAACAGTATAAACAGGATAAAGTGAAGCTGGAAATATTAAAGGAGAATCTCTTTCAAAGACTTTGTGTTGTATATCTGCATACTCACAGTTGGCTTTGTAAATGTGGAATTAAATATTCAGCGCACACTCTTTTTGCTCTCTGAATTTTTTGGTGGGGTGTTAAATTCTACCTCACCTCGCAAACTTTGATCTGTGTCAGTATTTTAGTAAGGTGAAGTCAAGTCTAGCAGTTTGACATACAAGAATTACATTTCTTCTTCGTCTTAAGAGAAGAATATTTGTTTAGAATTCGTCTAGTGATTGATATAACCATATCTTTTTTTTCTGTGCATTGCTTTGTGACTTCATCACTTTTCTTCCTTTTTCTCATCAAGTCATTTTGCCAAGGGGGCTCAATTCCTGAGCTCTTGCTCTCGCTGCTTTCTTCTTGGAAAAATGCTCTCAGTCGTCGACCTGCTGTCACCTATGTAAACTCTGACCAAGTTTCAGCTATCACTGTATGTGTTCTTGTTGCATGCCTCTTGTCACTGTAAGGCTATTTGCCACTAATCTTGAAAGTAAATTTGAATTTTTCCAAGGTTTAAGTTTTGTCACGTCATATAACACTTTGTGTATCCTGTTTGCTGAAAGTCATCCAAGGTGCAAATTAACCCAAGTGTATTGCAATAATCCTGTAAGTGTTCTAATGGAACAAAGTAGAAAGAGTATCTGGTTCATCAGTGCCAGAATTATAATCCCAAATTTGCCTATTTCTACCACTAGTATCTTGACTAATAAACAGCATGATATGGTCAGTTTTTTAACAGATATTTTATGTCTAATTCTTTCTAACACAACTAATTTAGGATGTTTGTAAGATGCCTATGATGCCTTTGATACAATGATGTACGTGTTGTTGGTTAATTCTAGGTATAATTGGAATACCCATAAATGTAAATGTTAAGCATAAAAAGCTGGAAGAAAAAGAGCTCAAGGATGTTCTGGCTATATGCCACATACAGAAAGCTGATGTAAATTTGTAGGACTCTTTTATATATAATTTAAGTGTCTGTAGTTAGTCGTGTTTTGACGTGTAGATGCCAAGCACAGAAGTGCTGCTTATCAGAAATTGATAAAGTGTTGGTAGCTAATATGGTAGCTTGTTGGTTGCTCAAGGTGGATGAGGAGAAATTTAGATAACCATACTAGTATTAAAAGATACAAACAAGCTTTACTGGTTGCATAACTGGTTTTTAATATCCCTTTCTCAGCACTATTACCAGAATCAAAAACTAAACCTTTCTTGGAAAAAAAATATCATATGCTGAAGACATTAAAAGCAATGTTTCAATAATTTGACGACTTGAGGATTTTCAAGTGTTGGTGGTGCTTAAAACTATTTTGGTATCTTGGTTTGTATTACCTGAAGAGTAGAGAGAGAGCGCTATATGTTTTGAGTTTAGTTAAGGTGCCTGATACTTCCAGAATGACTGTTTTGATGTCCGGTACCTTAATTTTTTTTCCTGTAAGGAGGGCTAATTGTAGGCTTATTCTTATTAACCTTGTGCTAAAAATGATGCAACTGCTTTTTCTTTGTCAAATTCATTGCTACATATGTGGAAGCCTGGAACAGATAATTTTACACAGTATGGTATTCTTTAAAATGCTTCTTTCTATAAGGAAATCTGGGGATTTTTTAATATGTCTTTTCACAGAAATTTAATTTTTCAACTGTTAGAAGAAGGTGTGTCTCAACTTTTGGTGTAAATGAGTTGTAATAGCTATTGCCAGATTTTATCGATGGGGCTTCATAAAACACAGCAAGTAGTAACTGCTTAGAAGGATTTATCTGTCAACCTTCTGTAATGGCTGCTCGTCCTCAGTATCAAGTACAGTGGTGGTTAACCAAAAGTGGGTAAACTTCTCAAACATCAGGGAAATAAGTGCTCTGCAAGGTTCGTCTGGGTGCAAAATCTTGTCCACTGTGTTTATAGCCAAGGATGTTATATGCACAGTTCATCAGAATTGCACAGCTGATTACACAGGAGCTCAGACGAATATCATGAAAACTATTTGGAATGCAAATACTCCTGGCAGAGTCTGGTTTTGAAAAACTTCCATCATTTTGCTATGACAATAAGGAATATCTTTATATTTTTCTTTTTTGTTTGGTTTTTTTTTTTTTGTTAAAGCAGTAAATTCTGAAGCTCCCTTACCAGTCACAAAGGAGCATCAGTCTCCTCAGTTGTATTTCTGCAGTCCATCCATGGGTGAGGAGGACTTGGAACTAAAATGTTCTACCCAACTCTAATCAGAAACAGAATTACAAGAATGGCAGGTGTCACTTGTACATCCAAAGTCTTTCCATAAGTAACATCCAGTTCTACAGTTCTATTTCCAAACAATGCTGGAATATGTCACGATGTGGGCTGTGTGGCTTGTCCTGTGGAGGCTTCCAGAACTTGGAGAAAACTCCTGAAAAGATTGAAAAGGCCTTCTATTTATTGACGTAGCACACGTTTTTAAGGCAGTCCTTGTGCTACACAGCATCTACTATGTCTAAAGCAAAAAACCCACAAACCTATTATTTCAAAAAAGTAGAAGTTCTCTCTGACATATAACTAGCATGAACACATCCCATGACTATGCTTTTTTCCTAGCGAAAGCTGTCCGAAGTGACTCTAGGACAGCTGGCAGCACCATGTATAGACCTTTCCCTCTTTCTGCCATTCCAAACTTCCCAGACAGATCAAAAGAGAAATCCAGTAAGAATAAAGTGTCTTCTCAGTAAGAGCTGAATTTATCCTGACTAGTGCTGACTTGGTAGCGCAGTCTGTTTTGAGGGAGCAGGCTTTATGTCTAGGTGGCAGCAGATGCTAAAGGGAAAGGTTTTCTTTTTACTGCTCTCAACAAAACCTGCTTGCTTCAGGAGGGTTCGATTGCCTTTAGCGAACCTTTGTATGCAGAGCACCCGAGCAGCCCTCTCCAGGACTTGCTCCTGGAAGCTTTCAAGGAGGGAAATGGCTGCTGGCATCTCGTTTTCATGTGCTCAAGGAGCAGAAAAGAAGCTTGACAGGAAAGCTCACGGGAGAGCCGGCATGCTAAACTTAAAATTTCCTTGAATAAAGGAATTAAGTTTGTCATGAGTATATAGTGTATTGGTATATCAGAGGAGCTTTGCAGAGAGGCTGGATTATTTGCCTGGGTTTCCCCATCCTTGGATCGCACGTAGCAGCTGTGGCACTGCTTGGGTAAAGGAGCAGGGAGAGACTTTTTTTTTCCCCGCTCTGAGAAATTTAGCTTCTAGTTTCTTGTTTGTTCTGTGCTTCTCTGAAAGGCTGAAGGGAGTCGGGCCAAAAAGATGGGGAGTGCAAAGGTGTTTGAGGTAGTAGTGCCATCTGTCAGGTGGGGAGTTCAGCAAGGTAATGTATTGGAGGGCTTTCCTTTGTGTCAAAACAGCAGTGGCTGTTGCATTTTATTGTTGTTGTTGTTATTTGTCGATTTCACCTGTAGCAGGTCATCCCTCCTGCTTCTGAGAATCATCTAGGTAGTGTTTTAAACAGATTATCCCCTTGATCTTGCAGAGGTCTTTGGCACTCGGCTCCTGCTCTCTTCAGTGCCAAACTCTAAAAATTGATTTTGTATTTTTATTTTCCCCCCAACACGCAGCAAGATTGATCTAAGCTGTCAGGAAATGTGTGGCTGGGACGCTTTGGTTGTATGTGAAGCAGTTACGTGAATCTCTCTGAACCAGGCAGGTGCTGCACAGCCGCCCACAACTGCAAGAGCCATAATGGCCCGGGGATTGTTCCCGTTCCTGCGGTCTCCGCTGCTGAGCTGGGCCTCTCTCAAAAGCTCTGCTGTAATTAATAAGAAATGTTCTTGGATGAGGGATCTGACAATTAAGTTAGTGAGTGGAAGGTTTGGGGTATTTTTCCCAAGTGCTAGTTGGCACTGGGTAAATTAGAAGTATTCTCCTATTCCGATATTTCAAGGGTAAAATAAAGAAGTTAAGATGCTACTTTCCATTCAACACTTAATTGCCGTTAGGACTTGAGGCAGGGAGATTTTTCCAGTGGTAAACAGCCTTTCTGAAACACAATTAGCATTAATTAACATCCATGCTGGGAATTTAATCAGAAGCAGCAGATTAGTTCTGTTTTCTGAACCATTTTTTCTCCCCTTGGATATGGCTGCTGTTGTACATGCTGGAAACTTGTGTTCGCAGCACGGAGCTTGTCCTGGGGCTTACGTCCCCCAGGGCTGTCACACGAACAGCAGTCGCACATCAAAGACTTTTGAAAGAAATAAAAAAGAACCTTTCTGACGGATCAGATGCTACAAGCTTCCCCTAGAACTGCATTCTGCGCTACAACCAAGCGACTTACAGCTTTTGCTGTTCTGTGTTTTACTTATTTTTACTCTCAATTAGAGCTTTTTGTTTGTACGGGTCACTGAATTGTTTTCCTTGAGGAATGATATTTCAAAGCTATGTGGTGTAGGTTGAAACCCTAGTAAAAGTACTTTATTTTAAAAAATTGTGGTACCTAGTATAAATGTAAAAGTAGTAGGTAAACATAGCTCCCTGATGTTTTTCCTCCAAATTGTTTGAAGGGTTACTTGGGGGTTAAATGCTTTTTTATTACTTCGGTTATTTGCTGTTTGTTTAGTAGCTAGACAGTGAAATTGAGTTCTGTTTGCTTGCTGGGGTATGCTCCAGTATTGCAATATAAGCACGACAGAAAAATGTAAAATAAAATGAAAAGCATTGTTGGGAAAAAAATATATACACAAAATATATATATATATTACGAAAATCTGGAAGTGTTTTTTCAGTGCAGGAGCAATGTGACCCCTATCTAGCAAAGCTACTATTTGGTTTTGGGTTTATTTACAACCATTGATTAGCTGACAGAATGGTTTTTTTGTTCAGTTACTTATTAGCTACTTTTGTTTAAAGCTTGGGACTGTCTTGACTAAAATCAAGCTGCAATCAGTGTATGGACTTCTACCATTTGCGATAGGAAAAAAAGCTCTGCTGGAATCTGGTTGGCATTTACAGTTAGGGAATTTTAAGGGCTTTAGAGCAGCTTTAGAGCAGTTTTAAAGGGTGTTTTGTGTGTGGCTTTTGTTTTCCTGGTATCATGCCTGTGATTTGTGGCAAAGTACTGTATTTGGGTTAAGTTGTATAGACTGTAAATAATGTATGGTATATTTAGAGGATTGCAAGACTGTGTACCTGTTAGGAGTTTCTTTGTTTTTAAGTTTGTCATCATTGTTCCTTTTTTTCCAGAAGTTTGGTGTCAATCAGTCTAAGCCAGAATTTACAGTGGATCTCAAAGGGGCATTGATTGACTGGGCTTCAAAGGACAAATCCAGCAAAAAGAATGTTATTGAGGTGACTTATTTTATTTAAATGCAGAATTATGTGTACTTTAATGACTTAAGAAATTTTCTTTAAACTTAAAATCAAAAACTTTGAATTGTCTACATTTATTCCTGCTCAAATGTAGATGTATCTTAGTACCTGCAAGAAATGTCTGGTTTTAATATATCTGTATGGGATATGCTTTTAAATTTTCGGCAGGCTGTTATTTACTGTTTTCGCTGGTAGTTGTTCTTGAGTGGCTATATATTATCTAAAAGGTATGCTGGGTAGAAGTTTAATTTGCTTTAGGTAATTTCACTTTTGAATTCCAGTGCGTTTAACAATTCTGATGATACCTGTTTTTTATTTCTTTAAAGCTAAAAACCCGCCAAGGAACTGAGCTCTTAATTCAATCTGATAATGACAGCTTTATTAATGAATGGTATAAGGTTCTTAACTATACCATCAACAATCAGGTATGTGTTTGAATCATGAAGGCTCTATTTTCAAGGTCATGTTATTTAGTAAAATAATTGATGTAACAACTGCTAGTGCTTCATGTACAGCTTCATTTCCTGATTTTCTTGAGTGTGGGCAGGAGGTCAAGGATATGGCAGTTCCTGGCGGATGGTCCACTGGATTAAGAACCAGGAGATGTGGGCTGACCTCCAGCTCAGGAATGGGCTTCCTTCTGCGGCCAAATACTTGCTCTGTCTCAGTGACCTGAAAGGTTTGGATAGAGAGGGGGTAAAGGGGAACAAACAGCCAAGGGAGTGCTTCATAACATACATTAATCAGCATTTGATACTGCTATTCACTTAAGGCTGCACTAAAGTGCAAATTAAAAGGCCTGGCAAAATACTGTATTATCTCTTCTTATCAGACAGCATAATGCCAACTATTTAATCAACAGGAAAGTGATCAAGCGTTTGCTCTTGATATTGCCAAACAAAATTTACCATCTTTGAATTCAGAAGATGGAGGAGATCTTGGAGAAAATATTCCTGTTATATCAAGTTGACTTCACGTGTATTCTTAATTTTTATGGTTACAGGCCTGGCTGCTGCCCGTAAGCTGCATTTATGTTGCTTTCAATGTTAGTCAGTGGCCTTTATTTCTCGTAGCTCTGATAGTGTTCCCCATGTGGGTCTTTTCCACCTAAACACAGCAGGCTAGTATGAATGGTTTAGGTTTTTTCTGGGTGCTCATGGTTTAGGCTCCTATTCTTCTGCTCTGTCCTGGTGTGAAAATGTCATGACCCTTAATAACCAGGCAAGGCGGTCACTCAGTGATACCCTTCTGCTGTCTGCCCCGTGTAATGCAACTGAGGCCACTTCTTCCCTGCTTAAATATAAGCGACGGTGGAAAGGCTGAGATGCTGAGATGAGGGAGGGGTATTACGTGGTAGGTTGAGGAGGTGAATGGTGGAATATGGAGAGTTTATCAGCACTCTGGAGGAAACGGTCATATATTGCTGCTGGGAGCTGGTAGCCAAGAGACTTAAGGTTACAAGGGAAAAGTTCAAAAACTACATTATTAGACTACCTGATAATTTGGAGCACTGAAGATCTGAAGCAAACTTTTAATTTTGGGAACTTTATCGTATAGTGGCTGTTACTCTTTCCCAGGACAGAGGTGCTAGTTCTAGTGCGATGAGATCTTTGTCGAAAGAGGGTACAGACTAGATTCTGGTCTCTTTGCTCCTTCAGGCTGCTGTTGTGGTAATATGCTGTACAAGAGAAATAGCTACCTGCAGGGGATGTGGCTGCTCTTTTTTACATACCGAAATTTCCAAGTTATTAGATTAGACTTGTTCTATAGTGCAGACTAGATTCCAGGTGTTTTTTCTTCTGAAGCAGTTAATGGTTTTAAAATTTATCAGTCCTGAAAAACTTTGAGGCCTCTTGAAGAGAGCGCTGTCCAAATGGTCTCAGTGGCAGAGGGATCCTTAACGGGGACGTTAATTGGGTAGTTGAGTATATTGATCTTTGTGTAAAAAGGCTGTCCAAAGCCTTTTTGACAGGAATGAGGGGGTTTAAAGCTAACATCTACCCTTCAAGTTAAAGTGCAACTTAGTCAATAAAGTCATACTTGTGCTCTTTCAGTGCTCTGCAGTGCGCAACCTTGCCTTATTTTTAAAGTGTCCCTTGTAAGAAAAGACACTGTACAGTCAGATTTTTGTAGCTGCATAGAAGTAAAGTTCACTTTAGTATAAGTGAAGTAGGAAATACGTGGTTTTGGAAGGGATTATGTTGCACTGAGACCAGAGGAATTTTCTTTTTCTGTTTTCTGATATGTGTGTACATACATGTGTGTAGCATAGGTACGAGGCTACAGGTGGGCAGTTTAACAGACTCTGGCATCTGCCTCCGCACTGCAACATGAGCTGTATTTTCACTTGACTGTGAGAATATGCTGAGAGACCAATAACACAGGGCAAGAACTCTAGGAACTGGTATACTTACTTTTTTCAGAGTGAATTCAGTGTATGTTTTGACAGTGGTGAAATTTTCCAACTGGCAGTATTATTTTCTATTAAGAAAATTTTAATTACAGAGATCAGAAATAGGGTAAATGCTCTAGAAATGTTTTTTAGACTGCTTCTGTAGCAGACCATGAAATAACTCATGTTTGTCTACTGGGTTTGAAAAAACCCGTCACACTTCTATTGTTTATTGGTTGATGTAATGAAGTGTTATCATGAAAGGCTGGTTGTACTTTTTTTAGCATCCAGCAAAACTTCTTTATTGGGTCTTATGATCAAATAGTGTTTCTCAAAGTTATTCAATCTGCCAGTGAGAATGTATCATGTCTGGAGATATTTTTACCATGTAGAGTTCCGGAAAGAACCAACTGAATATCATTATAGGGCAAGAAATCTATATTATAGAATTGTCTATGGAAATGTGTGTGTTAATGCTATATTCTATGAACTGGCAAACTGATCACTGTATATCTTCTCAAATCTAATAGGTAGTAGAGTCTGATGAAGCATTAGAAGATGATGTACCAGATTCCCCTGGGGTGGAAAAACAAGACAAAGAAAAAGAGAAAGAGAATAAAGACTCTAAGAAACTTCGTTGTAAGTTGAAATATTCCATGAATTGATTTTAGCAATGCCAATTTTTTATTTTTTGCATCTTCAGTATTACGTGTAAACAGGGAAGAATTCAAAAGGACAGCTAGAAATGAAACTACTCAAGTTTGGAAAAAGGCTTTGGTATAGTTTGTTCTACATCTTGGTCAGTGCCAGATAGTAGATTTTCTTCTGTGTTTTATTAATCTTACTTAAAAAAAAGTAAGAAAATAAATGTTAAAAAAAATTTTAAAAAAAGGTACCAAATGTCTTTAGCGCTTGCTGTATGGCACATGAGAAATAAGAGAAAATAGGTGGTGGTGAAATTGATTATTTTCAAGGTGTTGTTATATGCACAGAAGTAATCAGCTTTTACATGTTCAAAATTGATTAGAATTGTTTTTCTTGTTTTTTTTTTTTTTTTTTTTCCTGTGGTACAGCATCTGTAAATATTTGCACTATTAACTTAAACTGCGATTTCGCTAATTTGCTAATGATGTTATACTGGCTCATTTAGGGAATCCAAACATTTTTAATTACACCTTCAGAATTCTAGAACTGAATTTCTTTTAGCCACAGAAATTTCTTCCTATGCACAGAAATATATTAATTAGGCAGACTATTTTCTGTCTTTTACATCCAGGCCTTATATGTAATTTGCAAGAAAGTATTTATTTATTTCAAAATAGTTAACTTAATGAAAAGTACTACCAGTTTTGAAATATATATTTAAAATTCCACCTCAGTTCCATATGTAAGCTACCGTTTAGTTGGTTTAACAGGCAGCATTTGATTTTACAAGTTTTTTTTTGTGACAGGGCTGTATCTTGGTGGTTTGAAAAATGGATGTTATTTACGAGGAGTTCAAGAAAGTTAAGGAAAAGAATGTGGATGTGTTGCAAATTTGAAGAGGGTTTTTATGTGCTTTTGAGCTTAATTTTTTTTTTAAATGTAGGTTCCTTAGCAGATAAATGCAGTGTTGGTTCTTCACGTATTCATGCTAAATACATTTCTCTTTTCAGCAGTGAAAGCACCTAGCAATATAGATTCCACAGATCAGAAAAAGACCAAAACGAAGCTCAAGAAGTTTCTTACGCGGCGCCCTACGTTGCAAGCTGTCCGTGAAAAAGGCTACATTAAGGGTAAATGAACCTTTTTAACAAAGGAAATAATTTGCAAAGCTGAATTTAGTAGTTCATGTGTAAAATGGGGTTAAAATGGTCCAGTTTTAGAGTAAAACACATGTGTATAGCTGGTTTAAGAAAAGTCATGGATGTATAGTGGAACTGGTGATTGATTGTTATTTGTCTGAGCAGTGCTATTAGCCACTAAACTTCGTGGAGGATGTCCTTTCCTTCAGCTCATTACTGGCCAAACTGCAGTGAAATTGGAGGGCTCAAGAGCCTGTTTGGACTTGGAATGCTTCTTAGCTAGAGAATCCATTTGGTCTGCTGTTCTGAGCTGGAAACTTCAGACAGCTATTAATCAATTGTGCATACAAGGGAAAAAGAAGCCCTTCGGGTACAGAGCTGAATGCGTGCGTGCATCTGTTTCACAAGGGTATTTTAGTCTGAGTGGAACCAGACCAACCATGTGCCATCGCACATGTATTTAGGCAAACCAGGATGAGGCTAAAGGAATCTTAACTTAAACATCTTTTTTCGATAATCTTCTTTGAATGTATGCATTTTTAAAAATGTTTCACAAACTATGAGTCTTACAGATACTGTTGATTCAAAATGCTGAAAGAATTGATAATTTAATATATACTTCCATTTGTCACACTTGTAGAAACTTTGAGAGAACAGTATTCGCACAGGTTTAAGTTAATGTGTTTGTGTAAATTATTGACTTCATACCCACTGTAAAACTTCATTTGTTTGCATGCTTTAGCAGGACTTGTAGGTGGTGCTCTACTAGGGTCCAAATAGCATATGGGTAGGCAAGTAACAGACCAAATCCTACTGTGATTTGCCTAACTACATACTTTAGCAGGTGTGCTTCTGTTGCATGTGGCGTTTGATATATTTGTGTATCTGCAAATATAATTTAACTGTAAATGATGAAATTTTTGTTTGGGATAAGGAGGCATTACTCCCAGACTTGGACGTTTTGCTCTGCTTTACAGCTTAGTATTCATGTCATGCCTCAGTGACGTAACTTCTGACATTGGCAACAGTGAATGCTAAGCCAAGTTTAATTTGTACACATGCGTGCTGATGGTTGGATTTTTTAATAAAGACATTAAGGAATGGAGAGTTTGTTTTTATTTAAAAGCATGGTGTAAATTTTTCAAGTTGGATCCGCACTGTACAGTTTTATGTTTACTGTATGAATGAAAAATACAGAAGTCTTTATTTAAAAGCCCAGTGTACTTTGGTGGCTGCTACAGAACAAGCTTAGTAAACGGAAAACTTGGCAAACCCAGTGTAAGCAGAAAAAATAATGAAAAGTTCTAGGGGAAAAAAAACCAAAACCAAACCACTTGAAACAGCATGCACTAAGCAGAGAAGTAACTGTGCTAAAGTTTTGTTAGATGGAAAAACAAAATTACAAAAGTTACTTTAAGATGGGAAGAAAAAAGTAATTACTGTATATGTGGAAATTATTGAAGTCAGAGGCAATTGTAGCAAAGCAATTTGTTACACGCTATTTTCTTGTGCTACCTAATCTGCCTTGCTTTACCTGCTACAGCTGCATGCCAGCCTGGCTTTCTACTGTGTGGGCTTTTTCAATCCCTTGCTACTGATTCTGCTTATACACCTGGCTGCGTGAGTAGCAGCAGCGGGACTGAGGTGTTTTGGGGCAACAGCCTTGTACGCATACAGCTAATAATACCTTTATATGCCAGTTTTCATACTGCATGATTGGTTTGGTGTGCTGTTTGGGTTTCCCAAAGCACTATTCAGATGCAAGTGTTGTTAATGAATCTGCTTAAATTACTAAATGTGAAAAGTGGGCTAGATGCTGTGGATGATGCAAATGCAAGAGCAGTTTCTCTTTTGCATAAGCTCTGACGTAATATCTACTAGATACTGTGAAGACAGCCGCTTACATACCTTATTTAACAGGTTAAAAAAAACCCAACTTTCATCCCTTTAAGAGTGTGAGCTTTGCCTCTCTATCTCAAGACCCTATCAAGATCCTCTGTCAGATGCAAGTCTCATGCATCTGAACAGGGAAGGCATCTTTGATGAAAACCGTAGAAATGGGTCTGAGGGATTTTGGTGATAACATAACCTGAACAAGAGGAATTAACGTGTTGCTGAAATACACAAAGACATTACAAGAATCTGTTCTCTGCCCAAGCTGAATTTCGTCTTTGCTCCAGTTTATGATAGAAACCACTCCCTCTGGCTTATGTAGTTCTGAAAACAAGATTCAAAATAACCTTTGCCCATAAGTATCTGTATTTAGAGTCCAACCTTGCAGCCAGGTTGCCTATGCATAGTCATACTTGTTTCCATTCAGAGCTCTATGATATACAGGTCTGTCATTTACAAGTCCATGTCAGCACTGAAAAATGTTGGAAGTTAAAGATGCTACATGAAAGTAAATTAATATGTAATGCTGGGTTAAACAATAGGAGCAATGAAAGATGAAATTTTACAGGGGTTTTCCCCAAGCAATGCCAAAAGCTTTCATTTTGGTTAGTTCAGATTTTTAACAAAGATTACAGTAAATGTATTTTGAACTCAGAACAGGAATGGAGTGTAACAGGGCCATTTGACTCCTTTAAATTTCTCATTACAGTAATGACTATGAGACTCTTTCAAGTATCTCCTGATGGATTAAAATGATTTCAGTAGCAAAAGTTCCTTACTCAGAGACTCACGTTTGTGTAACTGCCGACATTCATTCTTACGGGGAGCTTTTTCTTGCTGAGAGCTGCTGAGAGCTCTTTTCAAAACTTTCCTGTTTTCACTCTAATACTGCGACAATTGTATCCAGTAGTCTTTGCCCTTTGTAGAGGTTTGTTTTAACCTGAACTAGTTCTGTCACTTGAATCCTGTTCCACTGTAAATCAGTCTCTTTACTTGGTTCCAGATCAAGTGTTTGGTTCCAATCTCACCAGCTTGTGTCAAAGAGAAAACAGCACGGTGCCAAAGTTCGTGAAGCTGTGCATTGAGCATGTTGAGGAACATGGTATGGTTGAAGTTTTTTGTTTCCGAATCTCTCTTGCTCACCACACTATCTAATTTTGAACGTTTTAATCCTTAAAATGCTGTAAAGTTATTTGGGGAAAAAAACACCCTGAAACTTGTATCTGTAGTAAGCAATGAGTTTTCACCGGGGTGGGGGGGTAGGGGGGGAGAGGTCGGTGGGATCCAAAATGGGGAGAGGGGATGAAATCTTAGATCTGAGAAACTAATCTGCTTCAGTGTATTTCAAGCTGAGGAGAAGGCAGGGCAGCCTCCTGGCAGCAAGGCTCGAAGGAAAGAGCGATTGCAAGAAGTAATAAGAGAGCTCAGCCCATCAAGGTTTTTTTCAGATGAAAAGAGAGAGACTGTCAAAATGCAACCATTCCTTTTTTGAAAGGTTTAAGCATGCTAACAATCATTTGTATTAAAACTTTCTTGAAACAAACTTTGGGGAAAAAGTTATGCTTCTGCTCTGTATGTGTATATGTGTTGACTGCCAGAAGACAACTCTTTTCGGTTTGATGCCCTTCAGCCAGTTACACTGACCACTGTGTGAGGTTTTATGCAATTCTAGAGATTATGGGTGTCCGCATATTGACTCAATTTTTATTTGCTTTCATTGAAAATAGGTCTCTCCTATCTAATAACTAAGAAAATTAAGTGTGTGAAAGCTACATGTGACATTCTGGGTTGTCTGATGTAAAGGACATCTTCACGTGGTTGTTGGAAATATGTTGGTTGTGCCTTCTGACTTGGCTGTAGCCTGTGCTAGTTTTCTTGCTTGTTTCTTGCTGTTGTTGTTGCCCTATCTCTTGGAAGAGATGACTGAGAGGGGATTATGGAATCTCCATAATCATCATTCAAATACATGCCAGTCTGTTAATCTGGGAACGTTCTCTTGAAAATCAGGGTAAGTGGTACAGGGGAATACTATGTGTGAATTTTAAGGCCTCTTCTATGGGAACTTGATTTAGGACTTTGTTGCAGCCTGTAGTCCTCTTTCAATGCTGCTATCTTATGGCGTGGGAGGGGAAAAATAACTGCTTCCATTGCCTTATTCCTGTTCAACAAACTGCCACCTTGCTTGTAACAGCAGGCTTTATTCCATTTGCGATCTGCAGTTTGTGAGAAAGGGGTTGTTTTGCTTTGTTCTTTTTTTATTTCTTTTTTATTTTAAAGACAGGACTGCAGTGAAGATAGTGGTGAAGTTTTCCTTTTTTAAATACCTGAGGGGAAGCTGACAGAAATGAACAGCTTTTTTTCCCCACTTCTCCAACTCTTCTTCCTACTGCCAATACACTTCAAATCAGTTCTTTCTGTAAAGGAATGACTAGTGGATTATGGGGAAAAGGGATATGTCAGATGGTGCTGGTAACTGTGCTGTGTTGCATCAGACAACTCCTTGAGGAGCTACAGGGACTTGCAGGTATTCTGGCAACACTCACCCTTCTCAGTGGCACTGACTCACATGCTGCATTCAAGTGGCGTTTCAATTAAATTCTTTACCTCCTAATCACTTCTGAGTAACTGCAGTAGCAACCACAGAGACACAGTTTTCTTCTTTTCTGGTGGAGTGTGCAATGCTGTAAAGGCAAGGGCTACCCATTTTAGTTTTGTAGGCTGTCGGGTAGTGATGAGTGTGCATGCACATCGTTCCTTCTCCATGCGAACCTGGTCACTTGACAACTTTGAGATGCTCTCTATGCATGACTTGATTTGATTTTTCTTAACCGTACATTAAAAAAATTGAACATTCACAAAATACTTGATTCTTGCATGTTGGACTCCTGTATACCCCCTGCCCACCCACCAAGAGCATCTTAGACGGGACACCTGGTCCCATTGGGGAAACTTGGAGCTATTGCCTCATTGCTACTGTTCTACTGCATAGGAAGTTTTAGAGATTATTTTGAGCTTGATGCTACCAAACCTGTGTCAACAAAACCAAAGCTCCTCTGATATGCCCTGCCCGTCAAAAAAGCTAGTTTAACTTCTTTTTTGTTGTTGTTGTTGTTTTTTTGTTGAACCAAGTGTTCTTTGTTACAAGGTGGGTTTCTTTTGTTTTTAATTTTGCTGAGTAAACATATAAAGAAGCAGCCTAATGATTGCAGTATTCGTACGTGTGTAAGGTATTAAAATAGATTTATCCCTTTGTTTTAGGATTAGATGTTGATGGCTTATACCGAGTTAGTGGCAATCTTGCAGTGATACAGAAGCTAAGATTTGCAGTCAATCATGGTAAGCTTCCTTCAACTGTATTACAATTGTGTATATTTTCAGATTGTTGAGGTTCATAGAAAGCTCAGGAAAAAAAATTCTTAGTGTATAACTGCAGTCTTTCATGAGAAATTGTTGTCATCTCCAAAGTAAAATTACTTCAGAATTGCAGAATTTAGTGTGCAATATACATAATTTGAAAAACATAGCGTCCTGGAGGCTTGGTTTTATGTGGAGCATAGAGGAATTGCTAGAACATAATTATAAAGAAAGATAGTAATAGAATTTGGGTTAGGGGAATTACTTCAAACAAAATAACTTGATACCTTATGAAAAAACAGTAAGCATATTAAGCTTCCACTAGCTTTAAAATTGTAAGGTAACGCTTTTTAGCGAGATTTCCTACTCGCTTTTAGTGTGGGGGTGCTTAGCTCCTCTTCACCATACTCTGTATAAAACCGGTTCATGTGGTTCTCTCTGTGTTCTATTCAGTGGGAATCAGTAGGCAGCGTGCAACTAGGAAGAGGACAGTAGCCCATCTGCAATCTCACCTCTCATTTCCTCATCGACAGGGTCTAACAGTGGATTTTGTGTTATCTCAGCAGCTCCTGTTCCTCTCTGGAAGATGCCCTTGGTGTAGGGGAGCTGCCTGTAGTGCAGTAGGCAGAGTTTGGACATCTCTTTCTGTAGTGGCTGAGATTTTTCTGTATGCCCTTTTACACTGCTGCAGCTCTATATCCCAGCAGAGAATGGGCTAAAGTGGAGTACGAGTATTCACTGCTTTAAAAGCAATAACTGCAGAAGAGTATTGAGTTTATTTAAAACAAAAAAAAAAACAACTTTTATAGTTAAACTATAACATTAATTATTCATTTTTTCTCTCTCAGATGAAAAACTAGACTTGAATGACAGTAAATGGGAAGATATACATGTCATCACAGGAGCTCTAAAGATGTTTTTCAGAGAATTGCCAGAGCCGCTGTTCACTTATAATCACTTCAATGACTTTGTCAATGCAATTAGTAAGTCTGGAAAACATGCGTGTGCTTTTTGGATAAGTTCTGCTCACTATGTACAATTCATGTAATTATTTGAAAGTAAAAAGAATGTTTTCGGTTATGAAGGTCTGTAAGGCTGACCTGCAACTGCCTGTCAGTAATGCACGGTCCGGTCAGGAGGTGGCAGTATTTTATCTCATATTAGCACTGAAAAACGTTCGCTTTTATTGCCAGTCTGTTAAATTTTGGGCTAAAGTTTTAAACAAAAATACTGAATTTTTGTTTCTACACCTCATTCTTTTGCAGAACAAGAACCAAGGCAGCGTGTCCATGCTGTTAAAGACTTAATCAAACAGTTGCCAAAACCAAATCAGGACACCATGCAGGTACTCTTTAGACACCTGAAGAGGTACGTAGCAGAAGGAAAGGCTTTGTATTGCTGATCCTCCCTTAAAGCTAAATAATCCAACTAAAAGTACAAAGTGACTGTTGCCATTGCATTTTTCTTGCCTATATTGGACTTGATGAAAAGAATGTATCAGTCTGTATTTATAAAAGCTTGCAGAGCACCAAACAGACTTTAGACGGTATGTGTCGTAGTTCGGATGTTTATTGCCAGGTCCTTACATTTAAGGGATTGTGACAGGGTCAGGAATAGTGCTTCAAATCAAAACTCTTCCATAGAGAGGGGAATCACAGCAGCTCTATGTCCTAATAACAAGACTATTCATTAAATAAATACTGTGAATAGCCATTTGCTTTGGACTGTCTTTTTCCTGTCATCCTCTTACTCTAACACTGATAAGTCTCTTTTTTTGTGTATTTTTTTTCCCTTTCAGAGTTGTAGAAAATGGAGAAAAGAACCGAATGACCTATCAAAGCGTAGCAATAGTTTTTGGTCCAACATTATTAAAACCAGAGAAAGAGACTGGTAACATCGCAGTCCACACAGTATACCAGAATCAGATTGTAGAATTAATTCTACTGGAATTGAATTCCATCTTTGGACGCTGACATTTTTCTTGGAATAGAAACTGGAAGTGATGGGTTGGCAGCAGTACTCCATCAGAAGGAAAATCTCTCGCTGTACATGGTGGATTATGTTTGTGGACCAAGCAGCAACTTGTTTTTTGCACTTTTGGGGAGGGGAGAAACAGGAGAAATGTTTGACCACTTTAATGCGAATTAAAGACAACACTTTGGATTTCTTTGAGAAGTTCAATGTAAAAAAGTGAATTGAGAAGTTTATAGTTTGCCTTTTTTAAAGTAGCATTGGAAAAATGTAATATAGGTTCATACACTGGATTTCTTGGAGAGTAAAGATATTAATCTTAAACTGGATAATCTGGAATTTAATCTTAAAATTCTTCCACTTGCTAGGGAAAAGTCCTACCAACCGGTATGGAAAAAATCCGTGAAGTTACATCTTAAGCTTGTGTATTACAACCTACTCAGATCTGTATGACACTTTTCCAAGGGCTTTCTGCATGCAGTGGCTGTCTTAAACTTGTGCTAACAGTTTGGTTTAGTTATTCAAATCTAATTCCTCAACTTGATATGTGCTGTCCTCTTTCTTTTTTTCTTTTTTTTCTCCCTCTTTCTTTCTTTCTTTCTTTCTTTCTTTCTTTCTTTCTTTCTTTCTTTCTTTCTTTCATTCCTTTTTTCCCCCAGCAACCATTCTGCAATTTCTTAGTTGCTTTATGGAACAGCACACTATTTCAAACACTGAGCTTGTAAAAATATCCAGCAATGGATATTTGTCTTGTGGCATAACAGACGTCATATTTAATAAACATGTTTATTTTTTTCAGGGTATTTCCAGAGCTAAGTTTTGTGTTATACTGATTTAAAGCTAAAATCCTAAGTAAATACCAACTGTAACACTGTGTTGAGTACTTGGTATAATGCTGTGGTAGTGGAAGTTTCTTGATGTAAATACAGGCTGTCCTTTTGATTCTTGTATATAATTCAGTTCCTGTATAGTTTAAGAACACTTTAGTCACACATTTCTAATCCTGGGTAGATTAGCCACAGTAGCATAATGTTTCCAGTGGACGTCTGGGTTTCAGCAGGGAAACAGGTTATGGGGAGGGAGGGGGGACCTAACTGTGTGCACTTTTAGATGTTAATTACATTTGCGGGCAAATAACTGTAATGCAAATGGTACTGGAGAAATACTGAGTGTGCTTGCTAAATTGTTAATGCACTACAAGAGGAGCCTTTTAGGTTATTTAATATGTACAGGATACATTAGAAAAATGTATTATGAATTCTAACATCAACAAATAGTGAAACTCATGTTTTGATAGATAGATGTTTGATGGAATCCATGATGCTAAATTTAAGATTTTCTTTTTACATTAATGTAGAATAATTTGTAAAATTGGTTTTGAAAGATTTTGTTACAGGGAGCATGGTCTGCTGAAGATTTTTTTAAATGTATTTTTCTAGACTAACTGCTGTATCTGACATATTTGTTATGTCTAACCTGAATAAAGAAAACTGTTAGTTCTTTTAGAGTTTGCCATTCCCGCTTCAGACAACATGAACCCCCTTTAAACAGTAAGACGGATGTATTTTGCTACTTAGCGTGGATGCTACTTGTGGCAAAGAGTTGTCATGCTGGATTAAAAGATGAATGCTTACGCTATAACCTGACAATTTTAGCAACTTTCCAGTCCCTTTCTTTAACAACTTCAGTTCTAGCATAAAGTTCAGAGAGGGCAGAAGTAATTTATGGATATAAATTTGTGGTCTTTAAAAGATATCCCCACTTACTTGGAACCCACTGTATAGAAAGCAGGTTCATTAGGGCAATAATTGTATTTCACCTTTGAGCTGTTGTATGCCTTTTGCAACACAGTTCCGGCTTACAGCAAAGGGGATGTGTGGTGAAGTACTGAGGTGTAATCAGATGAACGGTACGCGAATTTCATGAGCGTAGGGCTTGCATGAAAAGTCTTCAGAGATAAAAGAGAAGATGAGTTACCTTGTGGCTTTCTCACTGTCTTCTTGTGGTAATGGTGAAGTCTTGTGGTTTGTTGCAAAGCGACCTGGGTGAGAATTGTGACAGCTCTATCTCAGCATTGTGTTCTCAGCCTCCTGGTAGGCTGTCAAACCGGAGCAGTGCCGAGTGGCAGGTGTGCCCCAAGCTACTAGAAAATATCAACAAAGTTTAAATCTGTTGCTGTAGATTATTCAAATCCCAACTTCAGCTGTAAAATAAAAAAGAATTCCCACTGCTAAAAGAGAGGGCTTATCCACAGGTCACCTTTTCTGTACGAGTGTTACGTTTTTCAAAGAAAGAATGCCTTTTTGATAATGCGGACGTCACACTTTTCCCTGTATTCCCCCAAAATAAAGCATTTTGTTATTACAATATATAGTATGGTTTTGTGCGGTGAAGATTTCATATGGTTTAATGTTCTCATTTTTAGTTTGGGGAGGGTATTCTTTTTGTATGAAAGAAGTGTAGCTAAACACTCAAAACATTCAGGAAGAGGAGGCTGTCCAAGCTGACGGTGTCCTTGTCGTGACCAACGTGAAGCTGTGCGTCAGCACATTGGGTTTCTTCACTACTTGAAACACCTTGTCTTGTTCCTGCAGTTAGCTTTCTTTTAAAAAACCAAAACCAGATTTTTGCCCAAACGCAGCAGGGGAAAGCTATTTCTGTTAGATGAAACATAATTAAATTTATATATTCCTCAGTTTGGGCTTTAAATCTGATTTGGTTCTGGCTTAAAACCAATTTAAAAACTGAATATAAACTTTTGCAGCCGTAACCTCTCAAAGGCAGTGGAGGTCCAATATTATATATCGGTGCCAGCTGAGGTTTTGTTCCAGCACTAGAGCTGTGTTCAGCTACGCAGCGTTGGTACCAAGCGGCTCTCAGATGTGCGCGGTCTACACCAGTTATGGGCTGCTTCGCTTTAAAGCTGGAGAGAAAAGCGGGCGCAAAAAAGACAAGGCAAATGTACACAGTCATTTCATGTAAGCTAATTCTTAAAAATCAGAATTGCATGTAAATAAAGCTTGCTGCATGCAAGCGGACAGGTCACGCTTACTGCCCAGGCTCAGGCTTTCCTCCCCATCTTCGCAGAAAGCCGGGATAAACTCCCTTTGTACTGAACCCATTGTACCCTGGCAAGTGCATCCTCCACGTGCAGCGTGAGAGAGAAGGGAGTTTTTAGGTAATACGGTATCAGTTATGGCTATGTGAGCCCTGACTTTTCCCCCTTAAAGGGAACAGCTTTATGTAGCCCCAAAGTAATGATAATTTCAGAATCAATTGGTTAATTCATAAGCCATAACGTAACCCAGGCATACAGTGGGGTATTCTGCTGGGTGAAGGGGGAGGTACAGCATGTCTAATGAGGCCTCCTGCAACCGCCGGCGAGAGGAGAGCTCCTCTGAAGAATCTTAATTAGCCTCCACAATTGCAAAGTTTTGTGGGCAAGCAGCTGGTAGGACTGGATCAGACCATTACAAAAATAGCCCTATGTGATTGTGGGACTTAAATGAACATTTTTTTTCCCCCCCGCCATAGCATTCTTGTAAACAGAGCACTTGTAAAACAAGATCACACTGTGTAACAAACCGACATGAAAGACATTCAGAGGCGACTTGGCCTCTCGGTCCTTTTTATTGCCTTGATAATTAAATGGCAGCTCTAATATTAGAGTTTCCTACATCTTCCCCGAACGGATTCGAGTTTGTTTGTTAGTACTTCGCTACCATTTTCTTTCAAAAGAAGAAATCGGTGTTGCACTGAGCAAACTCAGAACTGTGAAGTGGAAGAAGCGGGGACCGCTTTGGGTTTGTTTCTCATAGAACCTCATCTTCCAGTGTAGTTGGCTGGGGAAGGGGAGAGCGGGTCCTTGGTGGGGGACTAAGCAAATGCATAACACTGAGGGCAGCCCGACAAAGCAGGTGTGATGGACGAGCAAGACAGCACAGAAACAGTCACTTGGAAAATCTGCAGGAACCCAGGCCAGAGACCTGGGAGAAAGCCAGGCTGCCAAGAGTGTCGTTTGTTTTATTTTGGCTTTTTCTCTTTTTCTTCTTTTTTCACTTCATACAATACAGCTGAAGGCCTGGCAATGTTTTGTAAGGGTAAGTTGCTCTGTAAACAGGTGGAAGTTCAAGTGTCATTGCAAGGTGGCAGTGCCCACCTTTCTCCGGGCTTTTCTGGAGCAGCTTCTACGTGTCTGCTCATCAGTGATGAGCTTGTGGCCCGGTTCACTTGACACAAACACCTGAGTGCTAATGACAGTCAAGAACTATGTTCCTTCGATGTAATCGTGAATGCACAACCAGCACCTGTGCGATACAAACCCAAACTTGTTCGCAGTTTGGCAGCATTATTCTGGTGGCACTGAGTGCCCCATCTGAGATCCGAACCTTGCGGCACCCGATCCTGGAGCACACAGGTATAGCCCTGTCTGTTGCAATCTCAGCACACCAGAAGAAAGAAATGTACAAAGCTGAAAACTGGGAGTATGGAGAAAAAAAAACACAACCAAACCCCTAAGCTGAACTATCTTCTCAACCAGTTCAGATTTGCATGTAGGGTACGAATCTGCTCAGAATAGTTCGTTAATTCATAGCATGAAAGAAACAGCTGTCCCCCCCAAAAATAAATACCGTCATTAAAAGCTGTCATTTGTTAAATCAGCCATTGGAAGATAAATGTTAAACATTGGCCAGCTTGTCTAGTTCGTCATGTGCTGCAGCCAAATGGCTGGAATCAAACCGCTGGCCACCGACGTGCCAGTGCTCCCTGCATTTCTTTACCAAGAGGGGGATGCTGAGCCGGTGGTGGATTGTTGGCTTTCTGCACGCCGGTGTCCTGCCTAGTTACTCGTTTTGGTAAAAGGAGGTACCTAACCTAGAAACAGAACTGAAAACCACCTTTTTCCAAGAAAAACTTTCCTATCGGCCCGGGCTGGGCAGCGCTTTGTCCACAGGCACTTGGGTTGCACAGCGCTGCCGCCAGGCAGGGGATGCTCTCCCCCGGGGACGGAGCGAGCGCGTCGCCTGCGGGTGCTGGCCGCGGCAAGGCCCCTGCCAACATGCCCGTGTGACCTGCTCAGCTTCACAGCTGGCTTCTGTGAAGAAAAACGGAGACATGGTTGTGCAAGGCGTAGAGCCTATCCTCTGGCACTCCCTTAGAGCTTTAGGTACAACAAAGGATGCCACCGTATTTCCTGCTGCGGAATAGCTGTTTCATAGCTGAAGTGCTGTTCTAGCAGAGACACTAGCCCTGCTCTGAGTTTTCCTTTTGAAGTTTTAAAGATAAGACGACTTTTCCTAATAATCTCTCCTTTTCCTGCATCCACCCACCTGCTATTGCTGCTGCACTGAAAGTCAATCCCACTCAGACCGTTTGCTTCCTTATTTGTCCAACAGCCTGGAGCCCGGGGGGGGGGCTGGAATGTGCTGTGCTCTGCCCACAGCGCTGCGTCGCCTGCGGAGGCTCAGGCGCTGACCGCTCAGCCATAGGCACTTCATTAAAAAGCAGTCGTCAGCGGTAATGCTAAATGGTAATGTAAACAAAAAAAAAAAAAAGAAAAAAGAAAGAAAAAGGGGGAAAAGAAGCACAGACTAGAAGAATAAAAAAATGGTCCTTTCCAGGTAATAGTTAAAGCAGGCTGCGTGCTGCTCCCCGGTTTCCCAGCGTGCCCGTTCTTCTCCTGTGTTGCAGAAATGTACATAAGCAAAGCAATTAGGTATTATAATTGGCACAAGACTGAGGGAAAGCGATGTAATTCCATGCAACCATTGAATCACCATCCGTATCGCTTGTGCAGGCTGAGCTGTGAGCCAGCTGTCAAGGGGGCTGCACAATCTTCAGGTTTGCATTAAAACACTGCGGCTATAGGCCGGCATCACAATTATCCTTTTTTTTTTTTTTTTTTTTTTTTTGTTTTTGCCAGAGCTTCCCAGCCTGCCCCATTCAAATGCATAAAACTAAATAACTTTCTGTCCACCTTTCCTATTTGTGGCGTACAGCAGCTCCGCACGGCACACCAAGTGCTCAGGGTGTCCGTGGGTACAGCTTCTTCCCCTGTATATACACAATGTAGTTAAGGGGGGGGGGGAAGACAATTTATTATAAACATTGAACAGTGGGCGGCATCATTAGCTCTTAAAAATCATAACTAACTCCCCAGGCGGTTGTCCTAATGCGTTCTGGGCTTTCTTTGCATCCCTGAGATAAAAAGGAAGCCTGAGCACGTGAGGGCAGGATGCAGCGCAAGGCAGCAGTGCCCGCGCTGTACGAGCCCCAGGTGGGGACTAGCGCCTGTCCGTCCTTCCTGCTGCCTTTCCAATTTGCTACGTCATCAGCTACGGCTTGGGGCATGTTGCAGGCCAGACAGCACCGTTATAATGGTCCTCTCTGGTGTTAAAGGATCTGTGAACAAAGCTGGCATGTAGCCTTCCATTGAGCCATTGGCTTCCTTGTTCCTACTTGACCATTCATGCCCTGCATCAAAGGAAAGCCCTTCTCCTGCCCAAAGCTTCAGCCCCATTTCTCTCCTAAAGGGGCGCTGCTCCATTGAGCAAACCTGTCTCGTTCCCCACGGCAGCACTCGCAGCCCCCCTGTGCCGGAGCGTTCCTGAGAATTGGGATGGCTGTGGTGGCACCAGGTACTGCCACTGTCCCCACTGGTGACCGTGAGTTCAATAAAGTCCCGTTAAAGTTACTCTTTCTTCACCGCAACCCAAAATATAAGAGTTGGGTGCTCGCAGCCACAAAAACTTCCCTCTCCCACCAGAGACAAAGAAGTCCTCAACGCCATGAGCTGCTGCCAGGTGGTACAAACGCTCAGTTACTGCCACTCTGCCACCATGCAGCAGAGCCAGGCGCAGTCCTGCCGTGGGACGTGGCACCCAGCACCGCAGCCTCTCCCCCAGCCCAGCAAGGGAAGCCTCTCCGGGAAAAACCAGGCAAAACGAGCCAGCAGACAGCCTGCTGGAGCGCCCGGTGCTCCTGCCCATCCCTGCCCGCGCACAGCCCGGTCGTAGGCAGCGGCACCGAAGGCAACCGCAGGCACAGGAGCTGGGGCTGGGAGACACAGAGCTGTGTTTCTCCCAGGCCCAGCAACAGTTTTGGGCTCTTAAAGACCTCCACTGATGGAGAGGGTAGGCTCTCCCAGACAGTCTTATCTAGCACGTAATTCTCATCCCACTCAAAAAGTTTTTCTTTTTGCTTGTCTAAGTAGCCCGTGCTGCAGTTTACTTTCATCTTTTTCCTTGCTCTGTCCGTATCCGTTGCTTTTATCCCATTCTACAATGTATATGGCGAGCTGTTTTTCTCTGCGTCTCTATGCCTGCAATGGTGGTCCATGAAACTACAGAAGGTTACTGCATCTCATTTCTCCCTTCTCTAGACTAAGCAAACTCAATCCTCTTAATCTTTCCTTGGGTGTCACACAGCCGGCTGCTTCAAGCGTGGGACAGGGAAGTGGGAGCTCACATCCCCCTCAAGGAGATGCCTTCAGCACTCACCTATTAAATAAAAATAAGATGCAGACTATTCTTCATGTCCCCTTCACCCTTTGATATCCACCCTTCAGGCCACCCCCAACCTTTGCTGTATGGGGCTTGTCCAACCCCGGTGGTGTGTCCCAGAAAATCCCACTGTCGGCTGACGCAGAAGCTCTGGCCTGGGTGTCCCTGAATCCATCCCTGATTTCCAACCACTTCTGAGACCGGAGACCTTACAACCTCCGGAGCTACGCAGCAATCAAGGAGCATTTTGCTTCCTGAAGCAATTAGCCCCCACTTTGGCACCTATGCCCTGTTTTACATCTAGCAACGTGGCTTAAGGGCAAGTGCTGTAGCTGCCGTGGGGAGCACTCACTGCAGGCTGGGGTTCCACACCTGCCCTCGTAGGGTTTTGAGGGAGAAAGGTGTGCAAACCTGTCTGCTTGACACCTGCAGGGACACGTCCTTGGAAGGAGCAAAAAAAAACAACAAAAAAACCCCAAAAAAGTGCTCCAAAATTCACACATCTACCCAGAAGCGCTGGCAAGGAAAACTGGCGTTAACTGAATAACCGGGGGGAAAGCGAAAACCATCGTGGGCGGCTGCAGCGGGGCTGTGCAGCTGAGGTGTTTACTCCTATTCCTTTCCAGAATGACAGGTTTGGGACGTATCACCACCCAGGTAACTGCAACTCTTGGTGTCCGTGCGAACACAAGCGCTGCCGAAGCACCGGGGACCAGAGCACGGGTAGAAAGCGCCGCTGCGAGGGCCGGGCTGTGGGCGAGGGCCACGTACCCTGGAGCAGCACTAGCACGCTGCCCTCCCGGCTGTCACCAGGGCACTGCAGAGGGATGTACCAACCTCCAAAATACTGCTGCAGCCGAGCTGCAGCGTCGGCTGCCCACCAGGGAGGCAAGGAAAAGCTGGAATTACATTTCTACTCATGGCGTGAAAGCCAACGCTTGAAGGACAGTGTGGTTAGCTACGTTGTGGCAGCCGGAAGTGGTTTTTGGAGACGGAAATACCGAACGTATTTAGCTTGATTATCATTTTCAAGACAAAGCTTGTTGTGACAACAAATTATTTAACTTGAAGAGATTCTCAGCATCTTAGAATTATGTACAAAAAGCCAAGGCTCTGAATGTTAAGGACCAAGGTTAAAGAAAAAATAAGGTACTAGCAGATTTGGCCTACTCTAGCAGATTTGTACGAAAAATTAAAAGTATGTACTTCTGTATTACTGTTTCACCTGAGCTGGTGATCAGCACTACACCTGCATCACTGGGAAGAGCATGGAAAAGCCTCAATTTCCTTTTATTTCCAGGCACCCACGAAAAGGCTGCACACTAGTGAAAAGCTGTGATTTAAACCCTGAAAAGAAAACATTGTAAAGCCATGCAGTGGTTGTCTGGGGGCTAGTAATGATTTCCCCCTGGTGCGTTGCTGTGTGGAAGATGTGCCCAAATCCCTGACAGATAGAGAGCTCAAGGCCTGCAAGGTAGAGCCTTCCATTCCCTTTTTATTCACACAAAGTGCTCTCCGATCAAGCCACAAAACTCTGGGTGAAGTCGGAAGAGCTGGAAATTATCACCCAGGGCAGAGCAGATGGCGGAGTCACAGTGATTGAGTTACTGCTCCTTTGATACCACCATCTGCGCCCCCTCCCACCTGCCCTGCAAACAAACCCTGGCAAAGTTGGTCGGCCTCCCCCAAAGCCCCGTTCCCCACCAAGCTGGCCGACAGCATCTCGCGCTACTGCACAGAGTCACTTTTTGCAGTTAAAGCGCTGAAAAGAGAGGCAACACGTAATTGGGAGGACTCTACTCCTCTTTTTGCAACCATAACCCTGCTCCTGTTTCAGGCTGGCAAAACAGAGCTGTCACCCTCCCCCGGGATAAAGAACGGGGGTCTGTCAGACTCGTTCCTCGGGAGGTGAAATATCTAGCAAATTCTGGCCCCTGTTACCCATTAACCACAAATCGCTTCAGAATTGCCTTGACCTCTTCCCATCAGTCGCCCTTGGTCCTGGTCATCCTCCTCGTTACCTCTCCTCGGCAGGGCACGCTCACCAACGCTACCAGGCTGCAAAATTTCCCCCTTCTTATCCTGCTCCTTGAGTTGCACGGCATAGGCAGGAGGGCCCCGGCTCCTCGCCGAGGCGGCTGCCACAGCCTGCGGCACAGCTCCCGGGGCGGCCACGGCTCACCCCACCGTGGCCACGCCGCTCTGGGCACAAGCAGGAGGCACCAGCCCGGGCCAAGGTTGGGCTGGACCCTCCGGCTGCAGAATGCCTCAGAGAAGACAGGCGATGCTCACCAGCCCAGGGACAGGCGGGTTTTCCAGGGAAATTTTGGCCAAGTCCTCTCCTTGCCTGAGACCTCACACTCTTTTTCTGTTTGTTTGACTGTCTTGCGGGGCTTGGCTACCGGCAGAATTAAGGTCACAGCTCCGCTTTTTTAAAAATACCAATCCAATTACGTGTTGGGCCATGTCTATCCTTTATTTTCCTGGCTGCAGGTAGTCCTGGAAGACACAGGACCCCTCACCTCAATGAAGCCAGCCGGTCTGGGCATATGGTCTTTTCATTCTCCCCTGCTTTCTCCCAAAAAGTGCCGCGCGAGGGCTCTGATCTCCCTTTCAAAGGGGTCTCGTAGCCTTCCCTTTGAGAGTGCTGCGAGGTCTCCGCCACGCAGCAATCTGTTCACAGCATAATTATTCTCCGTTAAGGCCTCAGAGACCGCGAGGCTCCTGACATTTTTCATTGCCTGGAGAGGGGTAATTTTTCATTGCTTTCCTGAGGACTCTTACACTTCCCAACAGTAATGGAGCACCCAGCTACACGGAGCTGCAGCCTACAGTCTATTTTTATCTCTTGATGGACGTAAGCTGAAGGACTTCTGGCTAAGATTGGGAAAATGGGGAAATGTAAGCAAAGCTATTAAGCAAACTATTTCAGAAGTTCATAGCAAACTACAGAGTCTTTCATGGTGGATGTAACACGATTTTGAAATTGTACAATAACAAGAAGATGCGCTTTAGCAAATACTAAGCTATAAGTAAAAAGCAGCGGGAGAGAAGGGATCTCCGGTTACGCTAAAATAAATAAACTCTCAAATACAATCGGCAATATCATCTATGCCTCTAACTTTGTCTCCAGCTACGGATCTAGAGGCCAGATCCCCGCTGCAGCCGGTATGGGATTGTGTCAGTTGAGCTGCTGATGGAGGAAAGACATCATTTCATCTCTGGGATATACACGAAGAAAAACACAGCCTCAACACTGTCCTTTGGCAGGATCTGCACATCTCCAGCTAGTTATTGCATTTTTTCCCGTAGTCTGTTTAAAAGAAAGTAATTGTAACAGAAACCGCCCTTGCAAGCAGCTGGTAAACAAACAAAGCAGAAAGGGCTGAAATTTTAGTCTGGATTTGAAATGCTGTTGCACGCAAGAAGTGTTTTCAAATACTTCTGAAATCTAACATCTAATTTAACTTAGCAAAACAGATGAGCAACAACCTACAAGCCTGAAAAATAAAACCATCTGAGTTTTGCCAAACCTTCCCAGTGATTTGCCAAAGAAGAAGTATTTTAGTTTCAAGCTCTTAAAGGGAATTAGCTCTGAGAATGAAACGGTAAGGCAAAAGATAAATTTTCTTTTCGTTTATTTTTCTGGTAGCATTCCCAGTGGTGCTGAAGAAACGCAAGCGGGCTGGGCTGCCTCCTCCCCCTTACGGAGAGTACAGGGGGGCTGGGGGGGCACAAAGAGGGCTAAGGGACTGCCCCGGGCAGGGCAAATCCCTGATCCCCAGTCAACCGAACGCCTTTCCGCCCTGCAATTACTTCTCTCTTACATTAGACAAACCACACTTAAGTCACAGAGTAGAAGTCAGTTGATTTTCTTCAGCACAGTCTAAGGGAAAAATGAGTACGACGCGGCTTTGCTCCAGACAGGGGGCTTTTTTTCTTTTTAAACCCAACCCTAAAATTCAAATTAGCCTCCAGCTCAAAGCCTTTACCACCAGGGCATGAATGCTAAATAGCCTGCTCCCGGTCCAATCTGTTCACTGCCTGGCTAATGATTATTCTCCATAGAAACCCTACCAGAGTCAGTTATTATTCTCTCCTCATGCACTTGTATCTCTCTTGTATTTATATAAGATTAAGTAGCCCTGTTAGGTTTTTACCTCTCTGATTGGAGCTTATTTTAACCTCAATTAAGCCATCAGCCCAGCTTTCTGAAGGCAGAGCAATAGCTTAGCCATTATCATTCTCTCCACCTTTTGTATGAAAATGATGTTGAGGATTGGTTGCTTTGGGGATTGCTCTGTGGCAGGTAACCAACGCCGAGAGTCAGGGAGGATAAATGGTGCCAGACTCCCAGAGGTGCCGTGGCACTGTGTAATTATTGTTCCAGACAGCTGAAAGCAGCAGGGTTTCTGGTTCCCCTGCTTAGTTTCAGTCTGCCATGATTGCTGGCACAGAAAGATGCTGATTATAAGTAAACATTAATTATGCCCTGCTACCCCACTGCTAGCATCGCTGGGCTTGCAAGCAACAGAAGCACAGCGCTGCGCTTGGCTCCCACGACTGAAGAATCATCTATACAGATTTCAACGTCCAGATTTTCATCTCGCTTGGTCAGAGGACGTTGCTCCTAAATACCATCCTCATGCATAGCTAGAGTTATGGCGCTTTTTGTACCACTGCTTATGTGCTGTACTTCAACGTTGGTGCTAAAATAATGACTAATATACTTATTCTCTGAAGAAGGTGAGCTCAGGTGATGCAGCAAGATATTCTGTTATCTGCTCTGGAGCAGAGGAATCATTTCAGTCTCTTCAAAGGAAAAAAAAAACCAAAGCAAATAAAACTTATCAATCATCCTATATGTCAAGATAATTTTTTTTTCAGATGATGCGCTTTTTGTAAATGGCAGCCTATTCCTTCTTCTTTTTTAAGTGGCTTTGAGATTTCTTTTTTTCTTTGCTAAAGGAGGCTTAAAAATGCAGAGCCCACAGTGTCGCAGACAGTAAACACTGCTCCTCAAGTCGCGCGGACAGTTACAAAGTGATTTCCGTGGCATTCGAAATGCAGCCTCCAACGCTGATGGAATTTCACTGCGCCGTGATTGCACCGCACTGCAGTGAAATAGGTTCAATTTGATTATCTGGCTATTCCATTTCGCCTATATTTACAACCTGCCTGACCTCTGGGGGAAGGGGAGGAGAGGCAGCCAATCATGCCGGAGACATTTCAAAAGGTCAAAGCAATACAACGTTTACCACTATAATTCACAGGCTCTACAATCCGGAGACTGTGCTCTCATGACAAAAATTGGCAGAAGAACATAGTTAATGTGAAATATTTGTCCATTCCCAGAGCAAACATGGAAAATGGAGAATGTTTTAAAAATTCACCCCTTTCTCCTTTTGGCACATGGTGATGTGCAAGTGCATAAAAGCAGCGCATGGACAACACCGCATTTTTTAAAAGTTAGTTACCTTGGCTGGTGCCAAAAGGTTTGTGTTGGACTGGCTACCTGGGAGCTGCCCCCCCCGGGACGCAGCCTCAGCTCTGATGTTAACAGATTTACAGCCCCTCAGGGATGCTTTTGAGCGTGCTGCTGCCACCGCTCCCAGATGGGTGTTACCCCCCCGCACCTCGTCTCCGCCATCCCCGGTCGGCAGCGAGGCCGCGCCGCCCCTCCTATGTCGCACCGGCGGCTCGGGGGGGGGGGGGGGGCTCAAGGGCAGAAAGCACTTTGCACATTTTAATTAAGCTTCACATGCAGTCCTCCCATTCTGAAGCATAGATTCATTAAGGGCGTAAACAACCGCCACCCGTTCCAACTGGTTAGCTAATAAAATAGTGTGATGAATGCAAAGCGTTATTTTTAAAATCTTGTATACTTGAAAGGCCCCAAAATTCAGGAGGGAAGAAAAGCAGCTTCAGACTCACGCGGGTCAGTGCAGCTACCCAGTTCTGGTTTTTCCATCCCCCCCAAGCCCGGGTCCCGGGTCTGCATGGCCACACAACGGGGGTCCACGTTTTATACCTCTTGTGTGTTTGTATTTAAACACTGTTTATAGTCTCAAATCTCCACTGAAGTCGGGCTTGCCAGAGCTCCTGGGGTCAGAGGCCCTATGAGTTATAACAGTTTCATTTTGAAAACTGCGCTGGGTTTTGTTTGTTTTAAAGCAACACTTTGTATGACATCTCCTGAGAACTCCCATCTATCATCTTACATGTTATTGGATTAATACAGTAGAGAGTGGAGTCTGAAAGGCAGCTGTAAGACCTACTTCTTAGCATCTTTTATCTTTGCTGGGAAGATCTGTTTGAAGGGCAGCATAACAGAGCAGACCTGCTCGAAATAAGGTACTGCATCAGCTGCACGAGTCAGCACAGATCAGAAACACGAAGTGGTTCTTATAGGGAAGCATTTCATTTAGATGCTGCATCAAGTTCCAAAAGGATCATTTGAGGCTCGTGCTGCCTCTCCCCACAGCTGTCACGAGCTCCTGGTCCTCTTCTTTGTCCCTAACAGAGGTCTCTGGTGACACCCCGCCACTGCGCAGAGCTGAGCAGTTGCGGTTTCTGTCTGGGCCAGGGGTGAGCACTGGCTTGACTAGTGCTGCTCGGACTGTTTCAGGCAGAAAATACTTTGTTCACGTAGCTCCCTGCGCTCCAGTCAGCAACACGCGGCACCACCGCCTTCTGCCCAGTCTTAGCAGGGGCATTTGATGAGACACCAAAATAATAGCAGCTTGCAGGGAGGGGAAGAAGAGGAAATAAGACCCGTGCGTGGTTGAACATGATAAGCCAAAAGATCAAGGAGGAAAAAAGGGGTGTACCGGAGACACAGACCACGCTTGTGAAGCACGTTTGAGTCTCACACACAGAGCATCTTCCCTGCGTCCCAGCTCACCCTCGCAGAAGGAAGCACTCAGCCTGGGCCAAGGAGCAGCTATCTGGCTAGAAGGTGGTTGAAAGCAGATTCTGCTCACATACACAGCTTAAAATGAGCTTTGCACCAGAGGTAGGTGAAGTGCTTTAGGGGCATTTCAGCTAAGATCAACCATTGCCACCGGTTTGGGTTTTTTTCATACATGGAAAAGGCTACAATTTGCCTTCACCTTCAGTTCTTTTTAATCATTCTTGGTTTTGCCAATCTCCTTCCATTTCTTTTTCCTCACTCTTCATTTTGTGTTTCCCATCCTTCAGCAAGAATCACTCACCTTCCTCCACCCCTTTCCCGAAGCATCTCAGTACTTATAAACTGTTTAGGTTGTCCAAAATCCTTTAATACAAGACCATTTTCCAGTGGATTATAGAACCATCAAAAGTGGAAAAGTTTGGCAGGGTTTGCTATGTGGTATTTCTGCTTTGGTTCATAACCTTTGAGAGAAGCCGCCACAAAACCTGCCCAGAGAAGCCTCAGGAGGAGCTCAGGGGAAGACCCTGAGGTGACAGACCCTTCGGTAGGGAGGACTAGCACATCTATTGTTCGAGGCAGAAATTTAGAAACCTGCTGAGAGACTATCCCTATGTTAGTGATGGGCCGTTGCCATCTCCATGCGGCCTGACCAAATTGGGCCAATTTTTAAGTCTCTGAAAACTCTCAGGCTGCACACAGGCAATAAATGCCGGCTGGAGGTTGTCAGCTAGAATATCTCTGCACTCAGTGTGCTCCAGCTGAGGGGCAGTGAGAAGCTAACTGGGCTCCCCACACCTCCCATCGCGGGGCACAAGCAGTGGGGAGTGAAGGCTGGGGTGCCAGCTGCGGGAAGGGGAACCAAGGGCAGGGGTGGCAGCGATGCCACGGAGCACCGGGGATGAAGCTATGTGCTCAAGAGCATCTTCATTCTTCAGTTGTGTTTGTTGGCGCCTGGGGTGAACGGGTGGTTGTACCAAAAAGACATGACTGTGCCGTTAGTAAGACTAGATTAGTCAGTAAGGGACCACATTAAAGTTGTTTTAGCAACCTTCATTTTAGAGTTCCTTTTCCTTTAGTGCTTAACAACCCTACTCGAAGCTGTGTGGATAGACAAGATAAAGATTCCCGCTGTAACTGGGCCACCAGAGAAGTGAATATTCACTGTATTCAAAGTGTGCAAAAATTAAGGCTTCTGTGAGAAATACACTCACGGCATCAAAAATGTCAGAGGTGTGTCTTCTTCATTGTTTGTCAAAATAATTGTTTAATTATTCATAACTCCACACTGCATTGCTGAGATTTACACACCTGTTCAAATAACAGAATTGCTTAAAAGAGCAAGACGATGTCTTCATGGAAAAAGCCTGTGTAATTGGCATAACCTCATCTTGGCTGGGCTCTGCCATAGATTGTCTGTAATATTGAATTACCAGGATACAGAGTTAAAAGAAGATAAGCGCGGCAGGCTAAGGCTGGGGGTGGGGGATGCCGAGAAGGGTGAGAGACAGCATCTGCAGAAGCAAGCTTCTCCCCGCGAGCAGTCTGGAAACCGGGCTCAGCAAAACCTTTGTAAAAGTGAAACAAGGGATAAAAATAGCAAGACAAAAAAAAAAAAAAAAGAAAAAGAAAAAGAAAAAAGTAAACAAAACAAAAATACCCACACCAGGAAACGAACCTATCTCCAATGCAGGATGAGAGAGTAACTCAGGAAATGTTTCTGCAGAGAAGACAGCTCAGTAAAAAACCCCAACCTCTCCACCCCCCAACCCATGCATTGATCATGGGAGGATGGCATTTTCCGTGCCGTCAGCCGCAGCGAACCAAGGTGAGAGAAGGGCACTGTGCTGCTTTTACAGCTTACAGAGACCACGACTGCAGCAAAAATTGGCCGGCAGAAAAGGGTCAAAATGCACACAACTCTGCCAAAGCTGTCATCTGAAGTGTCAGGCACATGCGCATTGAGTGGAGCCAACGAAAGGCAGCCGGGGAGCGGTGGGATGAGGGGGAGCCGCAGCCTCCGGGTGTGAGGAGCAGCCAGGAGCCAGCCAGGCCAGGTAAAGAAACGCCCTTAAGCAACACGAAGAAATGTTGTACAATTAACACAGGGCTACTTATAGAAAGCCTACAAAGGAAGAAATATTCTGTTGTGCTTCTTGCTAGCAAGGCTCTTTTCCTAATTTGTTTCTATTTAATTCCAACAGTGAGCAGAAGGAAAAGCTTTAAGAAGAAAGAGGAGAAACCTCTAACCCAGCAGAGTCCTCCAAGCCGTTTACAGTCCTCCAAACAACTACAGCTACGCAGCCTTGACATTCCTGATCTTTTGCAACAAACTGGGCATTGAAACAAGATTTTCCATGTTTGCTTTCTTCACGTTACAAAAATTAGAAAGGAACAAAAAATTACAGGCTGCACTGAAACACACAGGCCCAGAGGGACATTCCTGAATGTCTGCCCTGCATCTAACCCCGGGCTGGCACATTTAACTTGAGCTGCTCTGGAAAGGCCAGCCGTGCCGACGGCCATCATGAAGCCTTCCTGCCATGGCTGTAACTCGGGCAGCAGGTTGGTGAAGAGCCACAGATGCATTACAGAAGCCCTGTGGTCCAAATGGGCAGTCAGTGCCACCATCCCTCAGACACACCGGCATCCGGGGCTTTAAGGTCCCTGGAGCTTTGCCCTGCTGGAAACAGAGTCAGAATCACACAGAATCACAGAAGGTTTAAGGTTGGAAGGGTCCTCTGGAGGTCATCTGGTCCACTCCCCCTGCTCAAGCAGGGACACCTAGAGCAGGCTGCCCAGGATGTCCAGATGGCTTTTGAATATCTCCAAGGATGGAGACTCCATCCCCTGCCTGGGCAACCTGTGCCAGTGCTTGGTCACCCTCACAGTGAAAAATGTTTCTTGATGTTCAGAGCGAACCTTCTGTGTTTCAGTCTATGCCCATTGCTTCTGGTCCTGTCGCTGGGCACCACTGAGAGCCTGTCTCTGTTCTCTTTGTACCCTCCCGTCAGGTATTTATATACCTTGACAAGACCCCCCCGAGCCTTCTCTTCTCCAGGCTGAATAGTCCCAGCTCTCTCAGCCTTTCCTCATAGGAGAGGTCCTCCTGTCCCTTAATCATCTTTTGTGGCCTTTTATTGGACTCTCTCCAACATGTCCATATCTGTCTGTTACTGGGAAGCCCAGAACTGGACACAGCACTCCAGGTATGGCCTCACCAGTACTGAGTAGAGAGGAAGGATCACCTCTCAGCCTGATAGCAATGAGTTGCCTAATGCAGCCCAGGACACCAGTGGCCACCTTTGCCACAAGAGCACGTTGCTGGCTCATGTTCAACTTGGTGATCACCAGGACCTTCAGGTCCTTTTCTGACAAGCTGCTTTCCAGCTGGATGGCCCCGGGCATATACTGATGCATGGGATTGTTCCTCCCCAGGTGTAGGATTTTGCACTTCTTTTGAACTTCATGACACCCCAGGCTGGCCTGAACAGAACTTGTAGCCTTAGATAACCTAACCTGAAGGCCCGAATCTGGCATTCCCCCTCTCCACCTGCTGCTCCTCAGAAATGCGATCCTAAGCCTCCTAAGGCTTGGTCTATACTCAGTTGAGACCCTACAGAAAACACATCAGTATTTGAAAGTCCCCTTTCCCACCAAATAAGTACTTCATGGCGGTATCAGTGCTGCTGGTACCTCCCTCCTCTTTCCTCCAGCTTCGCCATCAGGGCACTCATGCAGCATGGATGAGCCCAGCATTCAGGTCCTTGCCTGGCTCAGAAGGTACCAGCAGCCCCCACGCTGTGGATGCTCTCCACTTGCTGATTATGTGATGGCCACAGACACAGGGACAGTGCTCTGTCACAGGCCACCCACACAGCCCAGCATCTCTGCTTGCTCCTTGTCCCTCCATGGGGGCTCTTCCTCTGGGGTTGGGGCAACTTGACAGGAGAGCACAGCCACACCACGGGCTTGGGATGGACCAGAGTTCAGGGGAGCAACAGCAGCCACCCAGGATGGGGGGAATTATCATTCAAACCCCACTTCTTTAACCGGTGCTAGTCCCACCAGGAGGGTGGCTCTGGAGCCATACTGTCTTCCTCTGGCCAGGTCTGGAAAGAAAAGCCTGTTCTCTCAGCCCATCCTCAATGACTGCTTCAGGAAAAGGTCCAGGCAATGATCGCCCCAAATGGCAGGACCTACGGCCCTAAGCAATACACCTCCTGGGTGCCAGGTCATGCATCCCCCCTTTGGATTATCCTTTCCTATGGGGACCGCATGCCCATCATAGGGAAAGCAGAAGGGCTTTACATTATGGATGGCTAAAGACCGGGCTCTGTAAGGGGTGGCATTGCAGCACCCAAAACTTTTTGAGCACTTAAGCTTTAGGTTCTTGCAGAGAAGCGGCAGCAGCAGGGAATAAACCCCAACCTGCCAGGGCTTCCTCGGTGGCTGGCAGGCGGCGAGTCTCCAGCCTCCTCCCTTCCCATCGCAGGTTTATTGACTCCTGGAATCGTGGCTGTACCCACTGCCAAAACAAAATGAACATTCGTGCCCAAATTGTTAACAGATGTTGCGAAAGGCTCAGAAAATACATAAAGCCCTAAATTGGTCTTTCACTGCGAGATTAATATTATAATGTTATCCTGGCACAGTGCTGCTCACAGAAATCTGCCAAGCCAAAGAAAGTAATTAACAAAGTTAAGACTGCGCTGTAAGTCCAAATAAGGGAAGAGGAAAATGGAAGTTTATCTTAAGCTATCCTTAGCTCACCTTACTGTGTCTACACGTGGCAGGTTGTCAGAGAACTGTCTAAGCGCCTTGGGAGTGGGTATGCAGCAGACCAAGTTCTTCAGCTCCCAGCCGAGCAAGACGTGACTGATGCTTGCAGACTGGAGCTCACTGGAAACCTCGGCAAAGCACAGTTGGATTTTAAGCCTGTGTTTTTCAGCCTTCTGGTGTATCGAAGCACAGGGTGAATTTGGAAACAAAACCAGCATAACAAGTCTTATGCAGAAAGGTGTGAGACTTTTGCTACTCTCTCACTATCTCTTCTGGGCATTTTGGAAGGGTCTGAAGAACATCTCGCTAGAGACACCTCCACAGAGCATCCTGCCTCCTGTTACCTGATTTAAAAAAGGAAGACAGTTAAGCGTCAGCATAAGGGCAAGACAAAACCCATGAAATTTTGCACTGGCTATGATCTAACACTGCAAACTCCCTACAGGTACAGAAAAACTACCCTCAAGGGAGGAAGATCACGTGGGATGAGAGGGGGAAGATGGGTTGTGGATTCAACAATTTTTACAGGAAACAAACATACCCAAAGAAAAGGGCTACTAACACTGGACTATTCACCCTACTGCTCGGCTAAGAAGGGTGTAGTCTTCTCCTGTGTGCTGGTGCTCTTTGAAACTATGTTGGTGCAAAAGAACTCGCCTGAGACACGGGGTTTTAAAAAAGGCTTTGAAAGGTTTTGCCTTAGAAATTAGTACCTAAGATGCAGTAATAGAAGGAGATCGAGGTGGGCAAGAGCTGGTTACAAAGAAGGAAAAAGGCAAAAGCCAAATGGAGCTGGGAAGGGTCAATAAGTGTGAGCGGAGAGCGAAGTAGACTATAGCAATTACACTGTCATTTTGCCAGTACTGTAGTTTGAAAACACAATGTTTTTCTGTTCCCTGCAGCATAACCCACAAAGTCGCAGGCTTGCTGTGCCAAAAAACCTTCAAGTTAACATGCTGTATATTTATATCATTAAAGAAGTAAGAGGCCACTTCATTCATGGTATTTAAGCCTATATATTTCAAGATCTAAACAGGTTTTGAGTGACAAGGCTTAGGAAGGTTATTCCGTAATTACCTACTATGAAATTCCTCTAAAGCCTTTGACTGACTGACTGCTGCTACAGACACGTTATGGCATAACCAGACCACTTAGTACAGCAAACTCACTCCCCTGCAAGTCTCCGTATTTGCGCACACATCCGTACGCTCACCCCATCCCTATCTGAGATCAAAGACGCTGCCATGTCCTGGTTCACAGCACGGCAGGAGCTGAAACTGGAAGTGACATATTTAGAGAGTGGTCATTTAGCACTAGCACAGGCTTCATGAGTTTCCACTCCCCTTGATATTAAACAGGTGTTAAACAGTAGGCAATTTTATAAGTTTCTTTTAACTGGAAACTGTCTTGAAAGCAACAAAAACCTCACAGAGGAGGTTTTGTGAAATGTCAGAAGGAAACATCTGTTATTTGAAAACCTAATAGGAGGAAAGCACTCCAGTTAGAAATTTCTCTTTTGCACATTTTTCCCATGCTGGGAAGTGCTCCTCCGGGAGTCTCGCCTGCCTAGAGCTTTGCTGGTCGAAGGCTTGCTTGCAAGAGCGGTAGGATGTAGAGCTGCTAGTGATTCAGTTAGTACCCAAGCCACCAGAGAGCAGCTGGGGTGAGGCAGCTCAGCGTCCCACAAGCCCTTCCAGGCGTGCAAGGCTGTGCAACAGCTTAGCACCCTTTTGCCTCTTTAATTTGCTACGCTGCTGATAACACCTGACTTGTAAGCACTGCTGGTGTGCATCAAATTGTGTTGCTTAGCAGAAAAAAAGATGATTTCGGGGCCAGTCCTTTAACTGAACTTTATTGAGGACATCAAGGAGGACTTCAAATACAGGGAATAATAGGTAACAGGTAGGAACAAATGATGAGCACTTATAATATAGACAGGATCATCATATTCCTCCTCTTAGCATCTACTGTTGGCCATAAGCCACAGGCATCTTAGACAGGGATTATCCTGAGGGATAAATTTGAGATGGCTCCTGAAAAGCTGCTGTTTCTGTTGCCGACGCAGCCCTGGATGCTCTGCTGGGGCTGAGGGAGGGAAAATGATACTTTTCAGAGCATTATGCAACTGGTGTTTCAGCCTCCCCTGACATCCTCTCCTTTGCTGCCTGAACCTCAGGCACGAGGATGGTGTGGGTCCCCAGTTTCTCACAACCTCAGAGACTCCTGACGAGAGCAGTTCAGTGGTGATGCAGTGGGTCTAGAGAGAGCAAAGGGGTTGCTTTTCTATCTAGACCTGGGGCTCGGGGTATGATCTGAGTCTGATGGCACCTCGATATTATTCATATGCAAAACCAGGAGATCTGAAGTAGGTCAGCAAGACAACATACTCAGGTTCTTGTTTCTACAGTCATTTCTTCATTCTTCAGCTCAGCCTGAGAGCAACAGAGGTTGGTATGCTCCCAAGTAAGGGGAGAGAGGTTAGAAAGGGGAACCACAAAGTTTTCCTCTCGGTCCCATGATCAGGTGATGGCCAAAGCAGAAAACAAACCTGGTCCTGGGGGACAATTGTTTTAGCTTCATTCAGCTTAGGGCAGACTGTCAGAGCCAAAGACACTGGTTGTTTACTGTTTACTGTCAGCTTTAAACTACTCAGTGTGACTGTTTGGGGTAGAATAAATAGCTTTTGTTTCACTCCTCCGCTGTCTCGCTCCTGCATGTACTGGTTTATTGGATTAAAACACACAGATTAAGGGGATAAGCTAATCAACAAACAGGCATTGAACTGCGCAAGGCTAGAGCAGATGGTGGTGCAGAGCATACCGCCAGCTCAGCCTCGACACCTGGGAGCATTGGTCCTCCCAGGGCAAGCCACTGTTGGTGTAGAGATGGGTTTGCCTTAGCCATCGCTGGGGCATCGCATTCATGGGTGACCACCACTGCACACACCCAGATGAGAAGTCACGTCCACAGCCTGTTCACCTGGACTCACCTTCTTCTGTGTTTGTGTGGTCCTGTTTGGTCTGTGTCTGAACCTGAGTTGAGATGTCCTGGCATGATTTTAGACCCTGACCCAGTACTTGCAATGTCTATCCTGGCAAAAGCCTCAGGCAAACTCATCCCAGGGCCTGTGACACAAAACCCTATAAATAGGACATGTAGGCATTAGTTAGTCACACAGTTTCATGGGGCCCTATTTAGCCAACAACAGAGGACTGGCACAGGACAGAGCTTACGTATGAGGCGAACCCTTACCAGGCATCCCTGCGCTGATTTACTCGGGCACGAAGACCATGTGCTAGCACGCAGGCTACCGGCAACATCAGGGGTGCTGGCTGACGCTCTTTTTTAGAACCCCCCAACCTTTAAACAACCCTACCCCCCCCCAAAAAAAAAAATCAACCCCAAACAACAAACCAACACCCTTTTTTGAGAGGGAAGGGAAAGAGTGACACACATATACACATAAGGACTTTTTTTTTTGTCCAGGCGTGAGATCAGCCAGATACAGTCTTTTTTCTTTTTCCTCTGTGTAATCTCCAGACACACCACATTTGAATTGTCCTGGCTCTTCTCACAGGCTCTTTGTTGCTGTGTTACATCCCCACGTTTTTCGCCATAAGTTGTGCTCCTAAAAGGCTTAGCGTGAAGTCCCTTTTGAGAAAGTTATTTGACAGTCATCTGCTGCTCAGTTCCAGAGAATGTTACCTGGGATGGGCTGCAAAGTTATGATGTAAATACATGTAACTTTACTTTACAGATGTATATCAGCCCCGCCTGGGGACCCACCACTGAGCCTGCAGGGAAAACCCAGCAAACACCTCTGCAGCCCTCCTGCAAAACGCTCCGTCCTCCCTGGCAAAAGCAAGACTGCTATTTTGGCAGACGGTCGAACCCCGTGCCTCACACTTCACAGCTAGTGCAGTGCCGCAGCCACCTCCCTGCTGCGAGATGCACAATCACAGCTATCCTGACTACCTTTTCATGTGGCCATTGCAGTCACCCTCTCCCCCCCTTCACCCGCTCCCTCGCAGTCCTCTTTCCCATGTCTTAGTGGTGTCGTTGCACGTGCATCCATAATCTATCCGCATGCTGGCTGTAAAAGAAGCACTTCTGAGGCACAGCCATCAGCTCACAGGGCAGGCATAGCCTCCCGCACAGTGGATTAACTTCAATAGATACATGAGAGAGAGTTGGGGTTGTTCAATCTGGAGAAGGGAAGGGAAGGGAAGGGAAGGGAAGGGAAGGGAAGGGAAGGGAAGGGAAGGGAAGGGAAGGGAAGGGAAGGGAAGGGAAGGGAAGGGAAGGGAAGGGAAGGGAAGGGAAGGGAAGGGAAGGGAAGGGAAGGGAAGGGAAGGGAAGGGAAGGGAAGGGAAGGGAAGGGAAGGGAAGGGAAGGGAAGGGAAGGGAAGGGAAGGGAAGGGAAGGGAAGGGAAGGGAAGGGAAGGGAAGGGAAGGGAAGGGAAGGGAAGGGAAGGGAAGGGAAGGGAAGGGAAGGGAAGGGAAGGGAAGGGAAGGGAAGGGAAGGGAAGGGAAGGGAAGGGAAGGGAAGGGAAGGGAAGGGAAGGGAAGGGAAGGGAAGGGAAGGGAAGGGAAGGGAAGGGAAGGGAAGGGAAGGGAAGGGAAGGGAAGGGAAGGGAAGGGAAGGGAAGGGAAGGGAAGGGAAGGGAAGGGAAGGGAAGGGAAGGGAAGGGAAGGGAAGGGAAGGGAAGGGAAGGGAAGGGAAGGGAAGGGAAGGGAAGGGAAGGGAAGGGAAGGGAAGGGAAGGGAAGGGAAGGGAAGGGAAGGGAAGGGAAGGGAAGGGAAGGGAAGGGAAGGGAAGGGAAGGGAAGGGAAGGGAAGGGAAGGGAAGGGAAGGGAAGGGAAGGGAAGGGAAGGGAAGGGAAGGGAAGGGAAGGGAAGGGAAGGGAAGGGAAGGGAAAGGAAAAGAAGGCTCTGGGGAGATCTTACAGCAGTCTTCCAGTATCTGAACGGGACCTACAAGAAGGCTGGAGAAGGACTTTTACAAGGGCATGTAGGAATGAAAGGTAATGGCTTCAAATTGGAAGAGGGTAGATTTAGACTAGATATCAGGCAGAAATTTTTCACTATGAGTGTGGTGAGGCACTGGAACAGGTTGCCCAGAGAAGTTGTGGAGGCCCCATCCCTGGAAATGTTCAAGGTCAGGCTGGACGGGGGCTTTGAGCAACCTGGTCTAGTGGGAGGGGTCCCTGGCCATGGCAGGGGGGGTGGAACTCGATGGTCTTTAGAGTCCTTTCCAACATAAACCATTCTATGATTCTATGAAAATAAGAATAACCATCCCATTTTCATTATTATTCTAAAAACTCAGAATAGAGCAGGAAACCTGACGTCCATAATTGCCTTCACCTCCAGGGCAGAAAACATATGAAATAAAAAGGAGCCAGCTTCTCACCCAAAGGCACACTTTTAACCTCCTACGAACACACAAAGGCGATGTAATGGCCCATATTTTATCTGCAAAGGCCGTATTGGGCTAAGACAGTACAGGCTGACTCAGCCTGGGTTCTAGAAGCAAATAATGTGTCCTGAAACACTATTTCAGCATGTGTTCCTATTAGAAATATGGCCAAACAAAAATTCTAGGTGCACCAGTGGACAACTGTTTCATGTCTAAGGGAAGTCGAGACTGCTCTTTCCAGAGCCACAGCCACTGCTGCACAAACTTAAAAGCCCCAACCCATTCCTACCTGTGCTGTGTCCCTGCCCCATTTGTCTCCTTTCAATTGCCTTGATTTCGTGGACTGAAACATATGGACACTTACTGCAGGAGTCTTTTCCCTTACAAAACCCCCAAGTCTTGAGTGAAGTCACGAGCTTTGTGTGAACGGCTTAACCTTCACTAATTAGGAGCCCCCTTTTTAACGATATATTTTTTAGGCTATACTGACATCTGCAGGTGCACCATAATGGATTTTGGAAATTAGACATGCTATGGTTGAAAAATCAGCCTCCAGGTCTGCAAAAAAAAAAAAAAGATGATTGCACTGCTCTGTCTGAAGGCAGTAGAGGAGCAGTGTGAGTTCCCACGAGAGGGTGCTATGCATTTCAGTGGCCAAGCTCTGCAACCAAACCTGTGCTGATGCTGTAAGAGCAGACTTAATCACTCCTTGCTCATGAAATTGTTCTCAAGCCAGTAAATCACATCAGGCCAACACATTAAAGCACCGGCAAGCTGCAGCTCCTCAGGATTAGCAGAGTTGCATTTAAGTGTGTTTTTGCTGGTATTCAAACCTATGTTGACCAATGTTGGCCTTAATTTATTGTTATTTACTTTAACAATCACCAGAGATATCTACATGTAGGAAAATATGGAAAATTGTAGGTGAGAATGAGCGTCAAATTAACTAAGGTCATTGTTACTTGAACTTAGAAACACCCATTGAAATTATATTCAGCCAGAATATAATGTGCTTTACAAATATTCCCAATTTTCTACAGTTCTGCTGTTATAGTGAAGAAGGGCTACATTTCTGCTTGCTTGCAATACTGCAGCAAGATGTCGTGTGTTCTTCAAAATCAAGAAGGACTCACAGTCTCTTGCCTTTAGTGAAGCTGTACACAAAATACCCATGAGAGATGAACTTGAAGCAGTTGAAAGAGAAAGTGAAGCCCAGGAGCCAAGACAGGCCAGCATTTCTGCAGCCTGACACACGCCTGGAAGTTACAAAACTGAAAGAAATTGGCTGAAGCTTAACTACCCATGGCAGTAGTATAGTATAACAGTTTTGCAAAGATGACTTGTTCATAATTTCTTCATAAAGCAAACACACACACAGGATTATCCTCATTTTCCCCCCAAAGATTTTTCTGGCTTCTAAAAGTATTCTATTACCAACACAAGACTTTCTGCTTTATCTCGTCCTCAAAGTATTTCAAGGTATCAGGAATTGGATAGCCATTGAGTTACTTCTAGGTATTCTTGAAAAAGAATAAATCCATGAAAGCAACACACAATCCTTTCACTTTAAACAGAGAAACTTCCAGTGTCTAAGCTGTGATTCATTTGTCTCACATCAGATTAAAATTTGGGCTCTTTGCCCACTGCCTAATGGGCCTCAACAGACACCTGGGCACACCTGAGCGCAGGAGCCCCAAAGGAGGGGGTTGCAGGGAGACAATCTGCACCTTCTCCTCCGCTAACCACCCTTGTGCTGTCTCAGCCCACACCGCTGAGCCCACTGCACACCCGGCAACTCATGCTAGAGGCAGCGGGGACTGAGCCTGGAAGCTCTTACTTCTTAAGATGAGATTGGCACGGTTTACAACCAAAGAGGAATTATGTGACATGCAAATGAACCCTGTCAGATGACACACAGAACAGCAGGAGAAAGCCGGGGATTAAGACGCCCCTGTCCCTTACGTCAAAGGCCACACTCTGCTCACTTTGTCTTCCAGATACTCCCTCAGAAGTCAAAGCAGCTACTGCAGCAAGAATAGAGAAAGGAGTTGGACCATAGGTTTGCTAATGTTAGATCTTTCCTCCTCCACAGCTAAGATACGACATCTGAGCTGCCTTTGACTGCGCTGTTCCTGAGACCTGATCAATCCGGCGGGTGCACGGAGCAGACAAGTTACCGTCTCTCCTGTGAGCAGAATGGGGAAGGACTCAGGAAGCCTCCTCTTGTGCTGAGGACTAAGTGCCCCAATCACAGCGTACAAGAGGAGGCAAGTCAGCTGACACAGCTGTCCTCTGCACCGTGCCTGGAAGAAGCACCCCAGCGTCAGACTGATGCCTTGGAACAACTCTCAGAAAATTGCAGTGGAGCTTAAAAATGACCCCAGTGTGAGTGAGTGCAGAGTGCTAGCTATGGATCAGGAGCGTGCAAGCACGAATAACGAACACCTACCAACATCATGCACTCCATACACATCTCTCAGGGCTAGATTCACAAAAATGGGTTTTAAGACTGTAACCATACACTAGCACCCATCACTCTGAGTTACATGCCTAAGTCCTCTACACACTCTATGACCGCAGGGAGCCAACCACTCATGAAAAAGGAGTGATGAAAACCAAGCTGCAGGGTGAGGAGTTACCCTACACAGCAATTTGGAAACACTCAGGACAGGTCCATCTTGCACACCTCCTTGTGTACCCAGGATAAGGTATGGAAATCCTGTGGTAAGAGCAGTGGCTTATCTCCAGCTGAGATTCACAGTCTTGGAGCTACAGTCTATATCCTTCCAGGCACATGTCTGCACCCTTTTATAAATCCTCATTCATAGAATCATAGAATTGCTGAGGTTGGAAGGAACCTTTAAGATCATCAAGTCCAACCATTAACCTACCCTGACAAAACCACTTTTAAACCATGTCCTTAAGTACCACATCTACCCTTTTTTATAAACATCTCCAGGGGTGGTGGATCCACCACTTCCCTGGGCAGCCTATTCCAATGTTTAATAACTCTTTGAGTGAAAAAAATTTTCCTAATATCCAATCAAAACCTCCCCTGACATAACTTGAACCCATTTCCTCTCGTCCTATCACTTGTCACCAGGGAGAAGAGGTCAGCCTCCACCTCTCTACAACCTCCTTTCAGGTAGTTGTAGAGGGTGATAAGGTGTCCCCTCAGCCTCCTCTTCTCCAGGCTAAACAATGCCAGTTCCCTCAGTCGTTCCTCATAAGATTTGTCCTCCAGACTCCTCACCAGCTTTATAGCCCTTCTCTGGACACTCTCCAACACCTCAATGTCCTTCTTTTAGTGAGGGACCCAAAACTGAATGCAGTACTTGAGGTGGGGCCTCATCAGTGCTGAGTACAGGGAGGTGATCACTTCCCTAGTCCTGCTCACCACACTATTCCTGATACAAGCCAAGATGCTGTTGGCTTTCTTGGCCACCTGGGCACACTGCTGGCTCATATTCAGCCCGCTGTCCACCAACACCCCCAGGTCCTTTTCTGCCGGGCAGCTTTCCAGCCACTCCGCCCCAATCCTGTAGTGCTGCATGGGGTTGTTGTGACTCAAGTGCAGGACCCGGCACTTGGCCTTGTTGAACCCCATACCATTGGCCTTGGCCCATCGGTCCAGCCTGTCCAGATCCCTCTGCAGAGCCATCCTACTCTCAAGCAGATCAACATGCCCACCTACCTTAGTGTCATCTGTGAACTTACTGAGGGTGCATTCTATCCCCTCATCCAGATCATTAATAAAGATATTCAAGAGAACTGGCCCTAGCACCGAGCCCTGGGGGACACCACTCGTGACCGGACACCAACTGGGTTTAACTCCATTCACCACCACTTGCTGGGCACGGCCATCCAGCCAGATTTTTACCCAGCGAAGAGTACCTCTGTCCAGGCCATGAGCAGCCAGTTTCTCCAGGAGAATGCTGTGGGAAACGGTGTCAAAAGCTTTGCAAAAATCCAGGTAGATAACATCCACAGCTTTTCCCTCATCCACTAAGTGGGTCACCTTACCATAGAAGGAGATCAGGTTTGTCAGGCATGACCTGCCTTTCACAAACCCATGCTGACTGGGCCTGATCACCCTGTTCTCCTGCATGTGCTGTGTAATGGCACTGAGGATGATCTGTTCCATGACCTTCCCAGGCACTGAGGTCAGACTGACTGGCCTGTAGTTCCATGGATCCTCCTTCCGGCCCTTCTTGTGGATGGGTGTCACATTTGCCAACCTCCAGTCAGCTGGGACCTCCCTGGTTATCCAGGACTGTTCATAAATGATGCACAGTGGGCCGGTGAGCACTTCCGCCAGCTCCTTCAGTACCCTTGGGTGGATCCCATCCGGCCCCATAGATTTGTGCACATCCAGGTGCTGAGCAGGTCCCTCACCATTTCCCTTTGGATTACAGGGGCTTCATTCCGCTCCCCATCCCTGTCTTCTAGCTCAGGGGTCTGGGTACTCAGGGAACGAATGGTCTTACTGCTGAAGACTGAGGCAAAGACATCATTAAGTACCTCAGCCTTTTCCTCATCCTTGGTCACTATGTTACCAGCCCCATCTACTAAAGGACAGAGATTATCCTTAGTCCTCTTTTTATTGCTAATATATTTATAGAAACTTTTTTTGTTGTCCTTGACACCAGAAGCCAGGTTTAGTTCTAGCTGGGCTTTGGCCCTCCTGATTTTTTCCTTACATAGCCTCACTACCTCTTTGTAGTCCTCTTGAGTGGCCTGCCCTTCCTTCCAAAGGCCATAAATCCTCTTTTTTTCCTTAAGTTGCAACCCTAGCTCTCTGTTCAGCCAGGCCGGTCTTTTTCCCCGATGGCTTGCCTTTCGGCACATGGGGACAGCCTGCTCCTGTGCCTTTAAGACTTCCTTCTTGAAAAACAACCAGGCTTCCTGGGCTCCTTTGCCCTGGAGGACTGCCTCCCAGGGGACTTTGTCAACCAGGCTCCTGAAAAGCCCAAAGTCCGCCCTCCGGAAGTCCATGGTAGCAGTTCTGCTGACCCCCCTCCTTGCTTCTCCAAGAATCAAAAACCCTATCATTTCATGATCACTGTTCCCAAGACAGCCTCCAACCATCACATCCCCTACAAGACCTTCCCTGATTACAAACACCAGATCCAGCAGGGCACCTTCCCTAGTTGGCTCTCTCACCAGCTGTGTCAGGAAGTTATCCCTGGTACATTCCAGGAACCTTCTAGACTGTTCCCTCCCTGCTGTATTGTATTCCCAGCAGATATCCAGCAAATTGAAGTCCCTCATGAGGACAAGAGCTTGCAATCTTGAGACTTCTCCCAGCCATTTGTAGAATATTTTATCCGCCTCCTCATCCTGGTTGGGCGGTCTGTAACAGACTCCTACTACGATATCTGCCTTGTTAGCCCTCCCCTTGATTCTTACCCATAAACACTCAACCCCATTATCACCATCATTTGGTTCAAAACATTCATAACACTCCCTGATATACAGGGCCACCACCCCACCCCCCACACCCCTTGCTTGCTTATCCTTCTTGAAGAGCCTATAGCCATCCATGGCAGCGCTATAGCTATGTGAGTCATCCCACCACGTTTCTGTGATGGCGTCTACATCTTAATTATCCTGCTGTACAATGGCTTCCAGCTCCTCCTGTTTGTTGCCTGTCCTACGTGCATTAGTGTATAAGCACTTCAGCTGGGCTATTGGTCCTTTCTCCTTTTTACTGGAGGGAGCCGAAATTCTGCCACCCCCAGACTTATTCCTACGGAGCCTGGTTACGTCCCCTACCTTTTCCAAGTCTAGTGCCAGCATGCCGCTTTCAGGCTTTTTGCTAGCAAGCCCAGATCTATCCCCATCCCCCTCCAAATCTAGTTTAAAGCTCTGTCAATGAGCCTTGTCAACTCCTGCCCGAAAACCCTTTTCCCCCTCTGAGACAGACTTTTACCGTCTGTTGCCAGCAGGCCTGGTGCCTTGAAAAGCAGCCCATGATCAAAGAACCCGAAGTCCTGCCGATGACACCAGTCTCTGAGCCAGGCACTGATCAGCTGGCATTTCCTGTTAATCTTCTCATCAATCTTAGCAACTGTTGGGATAGAAGCAAACACTACTTGTGCTCCTGATCCCTTAACCAGCCGTCCCAGGGCCCTGAAATCTTTCTTCATTGCCCTCAGGCTTCTTCCTGAAATTTCATCATTGTCTAACTGAAAAATCAATTCTCTGCTCATTCTCTGACGAAGCTCTCCCCTGCCACAATGGCTTCGGGCATACAGCTCCTGGCCCCTGGTGCTCTCGCAATGAGGGTTCAAGGTGGAGGCAATGTGGCTTTTCTAGCCTCTCTAGCAGGAGTCACTCCTTCTGCAGCACAAGAACAGGACAAGGCTGGAGAGGTGGAGCCAAAGTGGATCAAAGACACAGAGAAACTCCCTCAGCAAGTCAGGCACGCCAGTTCTGCAGAGGTTGCACTGAGAGGGAACTGAGCTTCTTTTCTCCATCCATTTAACTACCACAATGAAAAGCCTCATCTGGGGAAAAGCTGGTCCTTCTGATTTATCTGTGCTGGGAGAAGAGGCTTTCAAACATTCTGTAGAGAAGATGGAGGCTGAAACCACTTGAATATCAACAGATCTTCATTGCCTTCTCTCAGTTTATATTGGGCATCCAGACATACAGAGATCTTGGCCATAAGTGTGAGCTGTGGAGCAGCTCAGCAGCCCACAGGACATATCCCAGAAGTCCTCAGCAGCACAACATCTCCCAGGAGTTCATCGCTTGGCCATAGCTTTGCTGTGTGGATGGTCACATCCTTGTGGCCAAATTCAACAATACAAGCAGCACACTCTCAAACCAAGCAAACCAGCCATGAACCCCTCATTTCTGTCATGGCTTTATATATCTAGAGAGAAAACAAATCTCAGCGTTCTTTGTTTCCACGAGACAAGCCCTGGCACAGGTAAGCCCTGCAGTACACCTGCCATATGTTGCGTGCAGAACAGCCGACAGGCGTGAACACAAGACAGCCATCAAACAGATGAGGAGGAGAGGATGGGTCCAGTTCTTATACTGTCATTGCAGCAATGGCAAAGATCTTGGAAAGATGTCTCTACAGGAGAAGGACACCAAAGGCCAACTACTTACTTCTCTGTATCAGAGGGTTGTAGGACAAATCACCTAACAGATGGAAGCAAGGTCTTAAAAGCCATGTCCATAAAAGCCAGGGTGAGCCTTCCTCTTCTTCTGGACATGAAGACTGGACATTTAATAAACCAGGAAAAATATCCCCGTGTGTAAGACCCACTGAAGTCCCTGTGCTGAGGACCTTGCTCACTTGCTGACCTGACACAGCTTTAGTTCAGCAAAGAGCAACACGAGAGCAGATAAAGTCCTCATTCAAGCCCTACTTGCTGAAAGTGATGAGGAGAGGAGAAAGGAAAACAAACCTGATCCAGGACCCAGAATGTATATTTTAGTTTGTGTTTTGCGATGGTCTAAATCTGAAGTCTGATCTGAGAGCTTCTGAAATGCACGGAATTCAAATTCAGGTCCAGATTTCATATTTGAATCCATTCCAAGTAAAACCAATAAGGATGAAGTCTTCTGCTGTCTGAAGATTAGACACCTTTATTTGCCAAACTGTCTGTTAACAAGCAGGAGTTTAGCACAATAAAAAAAAAAAAGAAAGAAAAAAAGAGAGGGTGCTGTGGATTGCATTTATCTGATTTTTAAGCAGTGAATAAATAGTCTAGAACTGAAAATGCCACCTATGAGGAAATAAGACACTAGCCCAGCTCTGAAGCTGGGAGTTCTCCAAACCATTAAAAAAATGTGTAACACATTGTCAAAACAAGCTATAAGTAAACAAGCATACAACAGGTGAAAAATGTGACTGCAAGGGGTGCGATGACAGTTCTGTTTGCACAATGCATTAATTTCAAGGTACTTGAGCATCTGTTATGTGTTTAGTTCCTTTCTGCTAAAGACAATAAAGCAGGTGAGCATCACTTACACCTAAGAGACCATATGTTTGTGAGATGCTGGGAGGTGCCCTCAGCAGAGAGAAATGCTTTCACTTCAGGAGAGAGCAAAGCAGACTGAATTTCTTCTTTGCACAAACTGCTTTTTATTACCATAAAGTTATTAATGCAACTGATTTAAAATCATGTACACAGAATACAGCACCTGGGCTAAAATCCTCCTCTTCCTCGCTCCCAAGACAGTAAACAAGAGTCCTACTTTGGGTTTTGTGGACAAATAAAGTATAGAAAGGAAAGTTAAAAGTGTCTGCTTTCTTCTATACTTTTTAATCCATCCTCTCCTAAATTGTCAGGAGGAGACATTGGAGATGAAAAGATGGCTCCCAGGCAGGTTGCTGCTACAGCTCCCAAGTGCTTCGCTTAAAGCCTCAGCTGGAGGCAGGAAAGGAATAAGCAACTTTGTTTTAAAAATTCCTGTTTACGACATTCCTATTTCCAAAACCACAATGATGGCTGCTCTTGCTCCCACTATTTGAGGTACGTTCTCATGTTTTGAGGAAGCATCAGACTGAGGAAAGTGGTGACTCCACTTTATTCAGCATGTGTGAGGCCATACTGGCAGTACCATGTCTAGTTTTGTACTCTCAACTACAAGACAGACTGATTCACTGCATCATGCCCCACCAAGGTGATTGGAGCCTGGTGCACATGATGCACCAGGAGAGGTTGAGAGGGCTGAGCTTGCCCACCCTGGTGACAGACAGCTGTCATGGCTCCTACAACTACCCAGTGGGAGGGAATAGGGAAGATGGAGCCAGACTGTTCTTGGTGATGCACAGCAAGAGGCAATGAACACAAACAGGAACATGAGAAATTCCAGTTATCTAGTAAGTTGGAAGTTATCTACTATGAGTAGGCTCTGGGTGAGATGTCCTCCCGACATCCCTTCCAATCTGTGTCATTATGTGCTTCTACAATTGGGTACTCCTCCATGGAGGAACCATCCACCTTCTTCACACTTCAGGTTTTGATGGGAAAGGCAAAGAAAGGGAGAGAAACCACGTGCAAGAGAAGATGGATTTTTATTTGACTACATGGCTTCCAGGACAATTCAGCTAGAAGGCCCCAAGTAACAAGATGCCCGCCTCAGCCTGGAGAGAGGTTATAAATGTAGAAATTAAATTCAGCTGTGTGCACTAACTGGCCAAATGATTTGGTATCAGTGTAGGTGCAAAAAGTAGAGCTTCAGAGGAGGTTCACTGCAGCTGAGGAGGCTGCTCAGGTCATAACAGCTGTAAAGATCCCCAGACTGCTTGCTGAAAGGGTTTTGAAGTGTTTAGAAAACAAATAAGACGATGCTTTTCTTTTCCAAGTCTAAGGGATTCAGGTGCTACACTACAAATTATGGTTGTGCTACAAAGACAGAAAAATTATCTCTGAAAGACATTGAGAGGAGACCATGTTTATATGTGCGTACTGAAGTACAAAATTGCAAGTGTTATGGTGTAACCTTGCATAATGAGTATGTGTAATGGTAACAAAGGGGAAATTCTGTATGAAAAAAGCCAACGGATTTACTGCTTGGATGGGTTTTGTTTAAAAGTGAAACACCGGTATTCCAAATAGTACTTCAAGTGGGTTTTTTTTAATGTATTAAATGTTTGTTTATTAAGGAACCGTACAGTTTTCTCTTGTTGATGTTAGCAGGGACTATTGACACCTTCAGCCAATAACTAAGATCCAGGTGATGTTTTCTGGAAGGACAGAATTGAAGCCTGCATTTCAGGAAAGGGTTAAACAGAGACCTCCAGTAAAGGAGAGCTCGATGGTTATAAATTAAGCAAACCTGCCAGTGTTTTAGGGCTGGCAATTTACGGGTGTCCTTTTAGCATCCCCAGATCACCAGGGACGAGAAGCAGTCAGGCCTGGGAGCCATTTCTCTGGACCAAGGGGCTGGTCCCTGCCCGGGCTCCTCGCTTTCCCTTGTCCCAGTGCTCCCAGCAAGGCAGCACTGGCAGCAGGGGGAGCATCCCTGGGGGGACACATGGCCGCCAGGCTGCTGGAGTAACACATTTCGTCAGCCTGGGGCATTTGGTGGGTAGCAACTGAGCTGTATGAACTCCCTGGCGGACAGCCAACACTGTGCCCTCCTGCTCTCCTGCCGCCTCCTCCTCAGGGTGTCCCAGAGCCCTCAGCCTCCCACTTATTCATTTCTCCCGTAAAGATGAGCCCGGAGCATTTCGCCTTTCATCCCTTCCTGCGCCCTGGAGGGAGGAGGTAATGGAAGACCTGGCAGGAGACACACGTGCCCATCAGCCTGGGGGTCCTCCCACCGCCTTTGGAGAACTCCCCAGCAGGAGGCTCCAGCCCCCGGAGCGGACCACACCGGCATCAATAAACATTTACCAGCGCTGCCATCATTAATCCATATGCTTTTTAAAATAAAGAACGTGAACCTAAATAAAGCCAAGGAAAGCATATATAAAAACAGCAGGAAACATGGGAGACTTGGAGTAGCATCTTTCCTATACTGGGGGGTTTCCTTCGGCATAAACACACCAATAAATAACAAGTGCTTCAACCAACAGCTATAAATAGCATCTTGTGCTCACACTCAGATGATTTACATGCTTGCCCTGGAGTGATTGGGCTGGAATGAGTTGCAGCCTGTTCCTCTTCCGACATGGCAGGAGTTCTCCCATTACCTAAGCTTCATTGTTTTTACACTTTTTATTCCAGGGCTTCACGCATGGCTTGTTTGCTGCTCAGTTCCTTCCCGTGTCCAGCTTCCCTCCTTGCCAGCATTTCCAGCGACGGAGATGACACCTGATGGTGAGCTGATCAATGGCTGGTTTCCTTCCTCTGAACTCACCCCGTCCCACACACACCACAGCCCATCAGCTTCCCAGATGTTCCCACTTGTTTTGCTTTCATAGGATGTTTGAAAACATTTCAAATCCACCAACGGCTGGATGAAAATAATCCAGGCCTCAAGCAACTGTGCTGACTTTAATCATATGTCCTGGTCAAGAGGGGATACACACACATAATGTACACACTCTTTTCACACACGTGCAGTATATATGTTTTCTGATGCAAATAACGTGTTTCTTCTATTGGTTACTCTTGGTATGAAACAGTATCTTTTGAGACAGAAAATATTGCATAGGACCGACGAGGAGTTTGTATTATTTGGATTGTTATGGCAAAAGCACTGATGGAAATTTCCCTTGGGAAAATACATAGCACCTGAGATTTTTCCTTACATTCATGAACATATATAAATGAGTCTTGATTGTATGAATTGCTAATTGCAAAGATTAACTCCCTTGGCTGTCTTGACTTCATAGCTATGAATTGCATTTGCCTTCTTTAAAGCTTTCCCACCTTCTCGACTAAACAGAGTCCAGAAAAAGGAAACTACCTCAGTAAAATACACCACTGTCCCAGAACAGGGGTTGACAAACTTTTTATCTCATGTGCCAACTCAGCCTTTTGAACTACAGCTCCGCAGATGAATGCCATCTCCTCTGCAACCCACATGTTGCTGGAGGTGGTTCAAAGACATATGGAGAGTGAGAGCCTGTTACAAGGAGAAGACAGCACCACTTCTGCTGAAGGCAGGAAACAAGCCAACGGAACGCTTGCGATGCAGAGATGAAGTCAAGATTGTGCTTGCTTAGCCCACTGCTCTGTCAGCCTTGGCAACTCCCACAGGCCACCGCAGAGTCACAGTCACCAACTGAGAACTGTTGGCCCGGGAGAAGCCATCCGTTGCTTTGATATGTCTTGTAGGGAGATACAGAGGCAGACCTCCTAGTTTATCCCAGCCCCGTGAACGCTTCTCCAGCAGCAGTAACAATTGCAGAGAGGATGTGCCTGTGCTGAGGCTCCACACAGCTGTGGAGTGCTGCAGAAGGGGTGGAGGCGCTCCCACTCACCCCGATTGTTCGCCTGCAGCTGGATTGTGCACATGGTTGCTTCCAATGCCCACAAAAGGTTGAAGAATGCAGAGAAAACAGCTCAGACAATTGTTTATTCGCGTTAAAAAAGGAAGAGACTCTCTCAGTGGAGAGCATCAATTCATGGCCAAGCATGTGTCTTTGGGACTAGAATAAGCGGTGTGTCCACCAAAGGAGGTGAAAGCTGATCTCTGCTGCCACGATGGGCCATGACACCACCTCTTGCTTCTGCCTCAGCACAAGTGACGGGACAGCCTCCCCCAGAGTTGAGTTCAGCAGAACTAGGGTCTCGACCTCTTTGTGCATCTGTCAGTAGAGGGCAATGTAGTTACAAATAACTGACCCGCTCCGGGTCCCCACCCAGCAGAAGGCATAGACCTTACCTAGTATTTTATATTGCCATGTGTGACCTAACAGTGTATCCCGCTGTTATGTGCCGTGTTTAACATACCAGCAACACTATGTCATGCAGCTGATACTAGAATTAAGGTCTAGGGTATTTGTTTATGAAGGCAGGTTCCCTTGCGATCGCTGCTATTTGTGGCAGGGGGAAAGGAGGGGACACGGCACTGGAATGGGCTTCCAGTGGGCGTTTGTTTACTGTACTTTCGATGCACTGGTTTATCAGACCAGGGAATAAGTTATAGCTTCCCAGCCTGCCTGTCTGGTTACAAATTCCAGTCTGTTCCTCCAAGCTGAATATAGAGAGCAGCTGGCTGAAGCTAAATGAATAATACTGCCTCACAAAACAATAGTGCTGGGCTCAACATGTTGCACAGACATCTATTTTGAGTTTGGATATTTAAAGACTAAGGAGGCATGACAGGCACATTTATGGGGCAGCAATTACCAGCAGCCTGCAGACTGTGCCTTGGATGTGAACAGATTAACACCTTCCTCTCTGCATGTGTCAAATACTCTAGTAAAGAGTTCACCTCTACAAAGAAAGTGTCTCTGAAGAGTTGACAAGTCCTTCCACTTCTTGTACATTCAGCATTTGCACACTGGATAACCTAAAGTAGCAAGTTGCTGTGCTACAATCAATCCTGTCTAGAATAAAGCGATGAAACGTAATGCTGTTACTTTACTCTATCCTGTGCCTTTTGTCAGTGGAAAAGGTAGAAAGATCTAACAGGCCTTTGGTTTATCATTTCCTAATTTCGGGCAAGCTCTTTGCTCTGGAAGCACTGCTAAGAATATCCTTAGCACATAAGGCACCTCAATACTTAACTGAAATTATTGCTCTTCGAATGGAGAGGGGAGGTTACTTTCTGGTTTTCTGCTCTTCAAGGTGATCAGAGACAGGATATAAACAGATACATAGGTTGCTTCTGCAGATACTTGAGCTCTTTCTGTTTCATTAGCCAACTAGAGCTATGAATTCCTGCATATACCTATATTCCAGAAGGAGACCGGATTCCTATTTTGGGCAGAACCTGCTAGCGTCTATCCATTTCAGATGAAGCTGAAGACGGGCAGAAAAGCTATTTGTGTAACTTTGTGCTCTGAGCCTGAAAATACATACTCAAAAGCGTGCTTCTCAGGACAGCATCATGACAGATTGAACCGCTCTCATGCAGGGCAGCGCTAGGACGAGGCCTCAAAACGTATTTGTTTTACAACCCAGTGCCATAAAACTGGATACAAGCAGTCATAGGAACTTGCCAGAGCTTTTATAAGCTCGTGGTAGCTTCAGGTGGTTGAAAGCTACAAACTTTGACTATTATCTTCAGCAGGAAGGAAAAATACTCTTGTTTAAATGGTGCTTAAGGGAAAAATTCATTCTTTCTTAACAAGCTCACTGGCCAGTGACCCTGGGGTTAGAAAGTCCTGATCATAGTAGGAAGTGACACTATAACCCAGGTTTAGGGGCTGAGATATAAATGAACACAGGCTAAGAAGGCTCCTGGTGCAGGCTTCAGCTGATTAGCAATGTGGACTGGCCCGCAAATAGCTTGTGCACTGATGCATTAGTAATTTCACGACAAGTAATTCAAAATGCCTAACAAAAGAAATTGAAATAGGTTAAAAAAAGAAAGCTAGGAAATCCAAAACAGATATTCACACCAGCATTCGCTGTCTTTTTCTGTAGTTTTGAAACCAGCACAATTCTCGCGTCTCATCACGTGGTTCTGTGTGCAGCAAACAATTAGGACAGTGAAACAGGCAGCGGACAGAAAATCCTGGTGAAAAAATATAGTATGCCACACTTCTGACTTTTATCTGAAGGTGGCACATGATAAAAATGCTTTGGTCTCACCAGTAATGTCTCTATTAATGAGGCTGAGCATGTGATTAAATGCTTTGCAGTACTAACGGTGTTTAGCTGAGGCTTTTGGAAAGCTGAAAAAAGAAGTATATAATCATTTTGTAAGAAACAAAAAGATTCAGGTTCAGGTTGTGATTTCCAGAAAAAGTAGAACTAGCATTACAGCAGAATTAAACATTCACAGCTGTACTTGTGCCGTAAGGCTTGCAGCAGATAATTAAGGAGCATATTCCCACAATCCAATACTGCACACCTATTTACCTGGGTAATCTCTCTAAGGCTTCTTTAGTGGGCAAATCAAAGAACCTAATGTGGAACTGTGCTCTGGAGCACAGGCTTGAGGAGACCAGCTGACCAGTTTAGCCTGGGCGATGCCTCAGAGCCATAGACTAATTTAGGTCACAAGGGACCTCTGGAGGTCATCTTGCCAACCTGCTACTCACAAAAGGGTTAACTACAGCAAGTTGCTCACAGTTTTGACCAGCTGGATTTTTAATATCTACAAAGATGGAGAGTCTACAACCTCTCTAGGAAACCTGTTGCAGTGTCAGGACCCTCCCCTGCCCCCCTGACAAAAAGGGTTTTCCCATTATCTAATTGGAATTTCCCATGTTCCAGCTGGTGCCTGTTGCCTATCCTTGTGCACTGCTGAAGAGCCTGGCTCCATCTGCCCTTTTGGGGAACCTCCTCCTGAAGCCTTTCCTTCTCCGTGCTGACCAAACCCAGCTCTCAGCCTCTCCTTGCACATCATCTGATCTAATCCCCTCACCATTTCTGTGGCCTCCTCTGGAGTCACTCTAGTTTGTTGATGTACAGTCCAAAAGTGGACACAGTGCTCCAGATGCAGTCTCATATCCCTCAGCCTACTGCTTCCGCTCATGCTCGTACAGCTCAGTGCGGAGCTGGCTGCCTTCGCTCCACGGGCACACGGCTGTCTTGTCACCCGTGTGTGGTCTTCCAGCTCCTTTTCTGTCAAACTGCTGTCTGTCTGCTTGGCCCCTACCTGTCCTGCTGCATGAGGTTGTTCCATCCCTGGTGCAGGACTTTGTGTTTGTTGAGTTTCCTCAGGTTTTTCTCAGTTCACTTCTCCAGCTTGTCAACTTACCACTGAACAGAGGCAGCTCTGCCCTCCAGCACATCAGTTGTCTTCCCCATTTCAGTATCATCTGGAAACTTGCAGAGGATAGATAAATATAGGAAATAATTAGTGGGACAAAGTGCATCCAAACTCTCCGAACAAGCCATGCTTGAGGTCTTCTCAGCACGAGACGCTATGGCAGCAGTCACGCAGAGCCCCCCTGGGAGTCAGCTGCAGGGACAGACACTCAGCACTTGGCAGCGCGGGGTCTGCTGGTGCAAACTGTCCTGCTGCTTGCAGACCATCTCTCTAGGTGCCTGTCATGTTTCAGATAGTCAGAAGTGTAGGACTGAAGTGACTGAACGTCTAGGGTATGTGGCCTGCTCTATCTGGAGGATTTATTGTTGCAATAATGTAATATTAGGACAGTAAGCAGGAGACAAAATACCATTATGTTTGTTATCAATCCTTTTTCCATCAGCCTGCACTGCTAAATTTTTAACAACCAAGGGCATGGGAAATAACTGAGGCTCTCTAATTGAGCCAACAGTTTCCCTTGATTTCAGCGGCTCCCTACCCCACTTTTCATCCTGCTTTTAGGCTGCTTTTGCTGGGACCAGCTCTGTCCTCCACTGACAAGGTTGCAGCTGATCCAAATCCGACGGGCTAAATGCTCCGTTCCTATCATCTCTGACAACGTTTTACTGCTCTGGAAACTTTGCCAGAGCCATTTCTCCAGTTTGCATTTGATATAATAGAAGTCGCAGGGTCTAGACGGTGAAGGAAACTGCACGGAGAACGCACCCAGTCCGACCTCCGCTCACCACCACCACCACCACCACCGCCGCCGCCGCCACCCTGATGTGGCGCGGTGCCGCACGGCTCCTGACTGTGGCCTCCTGCCCGGGAGGTTGGAAACGGCTCTTTGTGTCCGGTGGAAGATACCAAACCCTCTTCTGTACCAGGGAGAGCCCTCAAGCAAGAACAAACCACTTCTCCTTACCTCATGCAAATGTTATTTGACACAAAAGGTTACGCCGTTTCCCAGGGATGTGATTACAAAGCCGAGGAAACACACTCGCGCTGCCTATTAATAAACGTTCAGCTAGTTAGGCAACTTCAGTCTCCTCTCTATACGCTGAGTTTTGGCAGTGGCGGCCACGCAGGGCTCCCAGCTTCGCCCTGCAGTGCGCTCAGCGCTCCCTGGCTCCACCCTGGATAGACTCCCACCTGCTGCCAGAGCCAGGGAACTCGGCGTTGCTTGCTTATAAATAGCGTACACCTAAGCCGAGTGCTAAATTAAATTAGACTTAAAATATTCACACAGTCTACACCTGGTTCCCTGCTAATGGCAGCTAACGACTACATTAGTTAAGCGCTCTTTTTCTCTACGAAAGCTCTCCCCTCCGAGGCAGCTCTGGCAGAGCTGCTCGCCCCAAGCGAGCAAGGCTGGGATGAGGGATGCGATCCACCTCTGCCTCTCGCTGGGGCCAAGTCTGCCGTCCAAGGGGGCCACCCCTGAAACCTGCTGCCAGTTTTTTCCCTTCAGAGAGTTCCTAAGGTTGCTATTTTTGCATCATGCATGGAGTACAAGCTCCTTTTAATTTTAAATATTTTGCAAAAAGAGAAAAAAAGACAGATCTTGCATTTTCAGAGATGCTGAGAGCGTGTGTACTGGGCACCTCTGAAAATACAAGCTACTATGTATTCAAGGTATCTAATAGGCCTTTACCTAAAATGTTTCATTTTCTCAGTGACACACTGAATACAGAGATTGATGACATGGTCTTATGGTTAAGGATTGCTGTATAATTGTTTCCATATGATAATACGATAAGAGGTGCTGTATTTTTAGCACCTAACTTTGGCCTAGAAGGCAACTTGCCCTGATGGACTTCCAAGGAATCGCTGCAGGAGAAAACAGCTACTGCTGTACAAGTGGTTCAATAAGCAGAGACTGTATCTGAGCAAGTTATGCCCAGCCCAGCTCTGGCCGCCGTGGCTGCCTGTCCTGAGCGGGATGGCCCTGAAATTTGCAGGGCAATCAAATCTGTCAGTGTGTGTGAACAGTAAACTGCCCGGGCCAAAGCCCAACAAAAAACATCTCCCTGAAACAGGAAGAAAACTTTGAAACTTCTGGATAATTCATTTTTGTGTATATATAAAAAAAATAAAAGGATACACTTTTCATTTTTATTTTAACCTTGGCTTATCAGAATGGTAAGGATAGGTAATTCAGGAAAACAAGCCTTTATCTCTGGCCCGAGGAAAATATTTGGGGGTTCACCCTTTTGTAACAGTTTTGGCTGCCAGATAAAAAAAATAATCCATTATTCATACAGCTCTATTCATAGAATCATAGTCTAGGATTCAGGATCTCAGCCTACATGTCCCATATGGCAGGGTTTAGGCTTTGAGAAGTAGCGAATATCAAATATTTGGTGTAAATTTGGAGTGGGGGGAGGAGAAAAAGGCTAAACAAATGTTTATAATTCAGGTTCTGTTTAACCCATATTAAAAAAAGTCTTTGAAAGCCACTGTGGAGGCAGCATTTAATGTGTTTAATTCAGGACTGTATCTCCTGGCAAACTGGAACTGAGTGAGAGGCATTAAAACCAGCCTTCACTAGCTCTATAAAGCCCTTGTACAGTTTCTTTCTGCTGGTAGTTACGAGCCTTGTTCTTAGTAGTGTGGAAGCTGTGCCGAAAACTGTATCCCTGCAAATAGGACTTGTGACTTGATCGCTCTGGAAATGATAAAATAGCAGTAACGCTCAGGGCAGTCGAGTAAATGACAGGCAGAGTTATGAATAACAGGTATAAAATATTAATCATTTGCAAACTGCCTATTATTTGCTGAGTACTGTGTAAAAATAGAGGCACTGCCTGTTCTGACAAGCGTATGGACCTTGGTTTTTAACCAGTAGCATGCAGCCAGACTGCTGTGGTTGAAGGTCGAACCACTGCTTTCATGTGCACTTTTCACCAGCAGACCTACGCGTTAAAAACTGCTGCCTGAACAGCAGAGCCACCCAGTAGGATGGATGAAAGGGAAATGAGGATTTTGAAAATGTTTTTTCTGTTCCCTGCTTCACCTCAGAGTCTGTGGCCAAGCCAAGGGCTCATGCTCCCCGTCTTTAAAAGACTGGCGACAGCACTTTGCTGCCCTGCAAGGATGGTGAAGATATGTACATTTAAGCCTATGAGACTCTCTGGCACTAAAAAGAGAGAAGTGTCCTAGACAGATATGAGTAGACAGGCTGCCCTGGAAAGTCCCGAGTGTGGAATGTGGCTTGGTGTTTGCAAATTATAGTTGACACTTTTTTTAGGACTTAGTATTTTCTGGCGATGATAACCGTCTCAAAGGAACAGACCCACAGTCTCTTGCAAATCATGCAGTGGAGCAGATGTCATATTTCTGATGCTGTGGTCCATTACATATATTTTTGGAACTCTAAAAACTCCTAAATCCTCCAAATCTAGGTTGAACACCCTATCTGTGTTGTAACATAAATATGCATAGCTGAAACCCTGGTTATGACTGTCAATACTAACGAGAGAACACTAATGTGCTTAAATTTAAGCCCACTTAATTTGCAGAAAGCTATTCAGGTGCTGTCAATCAAGCTGGGAATTCGAAGAATATTTAAGTTGTTGATTAAGTACTTAACATCACAGGTTAACGCAAAATCGTCTGTCCTACTTTTCTTGTGGTTGTATGATGACCTGTACAAACACTGGAGTTCTGTCTCATTCCTTCCACTGCAATCAGACCCAAATCAGCTGGAGGAGGTGCGAGTGTGCATTCCCGTGTCAGGCTGCCCACTAGCAACTCCCTTGTGCTGCTCATTTGCTCTCATCAACGAGATGCAGATGTTCATTAGTTGTGCACGTGAGACTCAAATAAGTCAGGAAGAAGAAGTAGAAAGTCCACAGAGCTGTTCCTCTTTCCAGACCTGTAATGAGGTCTCCTTGCACAGGAAGGGAGAAGGACAGTGCCAGGGAAGGCATGGATGGGAACAGGCATGCTCTTCCAAGAGCCTGGGTTTCATTAGAGCTCAAAGTGCTGTGAGTCAAGATGAAACCGGCAGCACTAGACCCCTCTCTGCCCAAAACAGCTTCTGTCTGAGGAAATCCTGACCCTGTCATCATTTTGCACATGCAAGTGGGAAGGTGAAACTCTCCCCCCTGTAGAGGCTGGGGATTTGCGTGCAGGACAGCGGCTCAACATCACAGAGCAGAACAGAGCATTTGCACCGCCAATGCCAGAGCTTTCATGGTAAGGCTTTGATTTCTTTTTTCTTGAAGTCATAGACTCTGCAACAAGGGTTTACAGGACCTTTTCAGCATAAACCAAACAAAAATACACACAAAACCTCCCCACCAGCTTTCTAACCCTTCTTTTTAAAGAGAAATGCCAGAAAAGATGACCCAATGCAATGTAAAAGACTTTTAAAATTCAGAAGGTCTCCCGTCCTTCTTGTGGGCTATTGTAAAATCTTGTGATTTTAGGCAGATAGACAGGCTGAAAGTTGAGGCTGCCAGCATTGCTTTGTTGAGCACCACATAGGCCAGGGCGATTCTGTACTTCTGGACTTAGAGGTGGCACTGGCCCAGACAATAAAGCAAAACTGAAATAAACCCCTTACTATGAATAGTGCATGGCCCCTGGTACTCCAGGAGACCAAATCTATCCCTCCAGCCACTGTGTTAGCAGTGCTGTGCTACAAAGCTCCTTTGCAGGCATGTTTCTTTCATGTGAACCTCTTTTAGAGGAGAGGAAACTGAAGATCTTAGATGCCCTCTGTCCTCATAGGTCTCACTGGATGTGTTTGGGCCAGGAACAGTTCACATTTACCTTCCCCTGATGTTTCAAGCGCTGAAAAAAACCCAGAGTGGGTGTTGAAACTCATTATCTGGTGGGAGCAGAGATCACCCAGTGGCAATGATGTCCTCCACCTCCGCATATGATCACAGAACCCACCTCATCTCCTTCAGCCACTGACACGCCATTCCCATACCTGCTGCAATTACTGACTCTTCTATGTGACACCAGGGAAGAGTATAATTGATTTCTTGCTTGTTTTAATGGAGTTTAGCAGTAGAAGGGAGGTACAACAAATGCTGCATCATCAGCTGGTTCCCACAGATAAGCACCAAGTGGTCCTCAAACTGTAACTGGGAAAGCAGCTGATAAAGATGACATGTACTCAGTGTGATGCAGGAGTTTCTGGTACTATTCAAGGATTAGGATTTTGGGGGTTAGCTACACAAACCTATGTATTTACTGAGTCAGCTTCTCTGCAGTTAAGGAAATCAGATTACCACTTGCCTATTTGACTACTGAACTGTAAGGACGCAGTGGGTCGTTAAAATAATATATTCTTACAGCATGATACGCACATTTATAAATGGCCTAAAAAATCTAGGTCTTGTAATGATGACACATGGAATATGTGCCTTTGGGTTAGTTTAGTCCTAAGTGTACAAGTGAACTGAATCAATATGTTGTTTAGTTCAGTGTTAAAGAAAAATGCTTGTGACTTATTTCTAAGTGTTTATTCTAGTATGTGTTCACTTCCCTGGGAGTTGCTTTTTTAACTGTATTCCCAGGGTAGTCAGGATGTTGGTAAATATTCATTGGCAAAAACATCCCCACATGACTGGAATTCACTCCCAGCAGGCATTAAATTGGAACAGAGGAACAAAGGATATGCCAGACTTGATCAGACCACTGGTCTGTCAAGCCTGGTACCCTGCCTCTGGCAGTGGCCCATTCTTTACGCTTCAGACACAAGCAAAAAAAAAAAATAATAAAAAAAAAATAATGCACCTGTCTGGAAATGCATCCCAAATACTTAAGTCAGACTTGCTACCTCACCTTAGATAGTTAGGACTGGAATTACAGAGAATAAAATAACTTTATACAGTATTACAGGGACTGATCGTATTCACTTATTTTTTGCTGCACTTTATTGATCATCTAATTAGGAGAGACCTTCCTTTAATATTTATGCAGCTTCTGAGTTCCCCTGACACTGTTGAAAATGAGCTGTGGCTTCTCAGGGGTAATTCTGGTGGGTGAGTGTCTCAGAAATCAATCAGATTTCACTCTGGCAGTTCGACACACAAAAGCTGCCTTTCACTTACAGCTCGACAGCCCAAGTCCAGGAGAGCCGGGCGGTGCCCTGAAGTCATCACTTTGGGTGGCCTTTGCAGAAACTGGTTGATTCCAACAATTAGCTTATACTTTTATTATCGTAGCTTATCCTGTGTTAAGGCTTCTGCAGGCCACCCTGCCCAGGACCCACTGTGGTGGCCCATTCACAAGCCTGTCTCAGATCTGACACCCCTTGCACTCAAAGCCTTTATGGTCCAGAAGAGAAATTGTGGCAAGTGAAAGGAACAGGTAAGCCAGCAGGGAAGACGGAGGGCAGACTAGTATCTTCATCAGGACAAAATAACAGGTTTCTCCCAGATTGGTACAATAACAGATCTTATCTGCTCATCGAGTATGTGTTTTTATTTGCAGTATCAATAGAAATGCTGAGGTTTCAGTGATATAGAAACTGAGTGATGCTCTCAGCCCAGGTATATTGCCCTCTGGAGCAGGTGTGGGGCATGGTGATGAAGAAGGTGCTCAGCACCCAGGCTTGGGTGGCAAATAAAGGCTCTTAGAGAACCTTAGAGGCCTCCAATGCTGTGTTCTTCATAGGCAATACAAGAACAATACAAGTATGATGTATCTTGGTGTACACATGTGCAGGTCAAGTCTCTTCAGGTCTGTGAGCAAGCAGAACCCCTCTGTTTCCAGGTGGGGAAAAAGGGTCTTTAGACATACTTTCTTCAGATTTTGAATCCCCCGTCTCAGGCCAGTCTCAAACACTTCACCTGAGAAACCATTGATCCACACTGCCCTATATTACACAAGGGATATGTGGCATGAAGTTCTTGCTCTTGACCCTAAAAAATGGCAACCACGTATGTCATGTGCTGGTGCTGTGTGAAACTAGTGCGTGTGAAAAGTGATGCTCACAGAAGGCAGGTGCAGTGAACGCCACCGGCAATAACTGATTGAATGCCAGGGAAGGTGAAGGCAGGCATGGTAAAAGGGACCAGGGCTTTGACCTTAAAAGCTGTTCTGAGCACGTCTGGTCTGTATGGAAAACTCAGTCAAGAATGGACATCTGTGTTTTCGGTCTGTTAACTTGTATTTGACAGCTTGGGTTTTGGCAGCCTGAAAAGATTAAAAAAAAATGCAGCCCAGCCAGGGCTACCCTTGCAATGAAGCAGATATAGCTGCGAGGGGATTAGAGATGGAAGGGAGGCTGAGACACCAGGAGCAGCGGTAGTGGTGGACCCAAAGCTCTGCGAACAGTCACGGTGCTCACTTTTCCTCAGCTGGTAGCTATTTCTTTGAGGATTTGAGCTGACTGGCTGCTGGGCAAGGGTTTGCAAAGTGCCTGCATGGAAAACATTTCCATCTGCATTTCTGCATGCAGCTGCCGGAGGAGAGGAGCATGGCCAAGGAGTCCAGCAACACTCTGCACGTCCCACCTCCCTCGGGCATGCCCTGGGCTAAGTGGCTCGTTGCTGGTTTCAAGCTCTTCCCAGTGCTTTTAGAGCTGGTAGAGCTCTTTCCCTGCCTCTAGGGAGCATTTGCTTGCTGAAGATAATTAAAAAGAGGAGCTCACATATCTGACCGCTATGGGGTATAAAACTGGATGAGAAGAAAAAAATGTTGAGCCTTCAATGGATAACATAAATGTCTGAGTCTGTACCCGTGGCTGTATTTGCTGGTAAAGTTTTTTTGTTTCGTTGCCTTAAGAAAAGAATCAAGATTTTTGCCTGATTGAGCCCGTAACAGGACAGCAGATTTAGAGAAAGGCAGTTGTCAACTTTTAGCTGCTAGGAGACTAAATGCAAAGAGAGATAGATGCATGCAATACTCATGCCAAGACATTTATTAACCCTTGCCACCATTAGGACTGTGTCAGACCAAAATACCCTTCATCACACTGAAGCATCTAATGGTGATAGGCTGATGATAATTATATGCTAATGACAAAATATTTTGCAGGCATTGTCCTTCCCCCAGCAGCAAGAACCAAGAAGCTGAGACGGCTGTGTTGATTGTGGAAATGCATATATCCTGGTAAAGAGGTACCTCTGCGCTCTGAGAGAGGAGCTCAGAGTACTGCTGAACATCCTTCTAAAATATGTCAATTTGGTGGAGGGGGCAACTGTTGTAACACCCGGCAGTGTTGCCTTCTGCTGGTGCGAAGGGTCCGTAGGCTGCGCTGCTCCAGAAACTCACCCTGTGGCTGAGCGGCAGCACTAGCTGAACCTTCCAGACCTCTAAGAGCCTGTGACCATTCCAGCTTAGGGTCGTTTATCAATAATGCTTGACAGAGAGGGCATTTCTTACAAGCTAACATGTGACTGCAGATGTTTTGGGGCTGAAAAATAATCCAGTCAGTAAAGAGCAATAGGAAATGCCGACCTGGCTAGTCATTGCAAGTAAACCTTTTGTTTAAAGCTGTGACTGTTAAGAGGGCAGGATGACATTCCCAACATCTGTAATGCTTATAATGAAGCAAGGAATAGAAAAGCACCATAAAAGCCCAGTTCTATTCTCCGGCAAGGACAGAAACACTGAACATTTGGAATTATTTTTGATTACTCCTCTAGAACAGCATGCACAGCCCTTATGGAGTGTCCAAGCTGCCATGTGGCATGTTGGGGGGAGTCGCGAGTGTCTGAGCAGACATATGGTGAGGTGAAGAACCAGCCGGTGCAGGTTGACGCAGACACTGCCAACTCACTTTCTGCTGCTGCTGGGCAATTAGGCACATCAGGAACCCAGTGATTTTTTTTTTCTCTCTCCACGTTTGTAAGTGAAAAGACATCAAATGTCTGCAGGGATCATGCACACTTTCCCCGCCATTGTCTTCATCTCTGTCTCCCCTCCCCAGCAGTCATCAAAAAATAAGACAAAAATAACTTTGTTTGAGCTGAATGTATCTCTGTGCAGAGGGATCATGTAATGCCCTCTGCAGTATTCAAGCCTTGCCTTGGGACTGCATATGGCTCATGGGTGAAGCAGCCACACAAAGAGGGCTGTTGTATTGAACAAGTTCCTTCGGCACAATGAAAGTCTCTGCCATAAGAATAAAGCTCCTTTGTGCAGGCAGCGGAGCATTTCCAGTGTGCGGCGGTGGAAGGAACACCCCTAGAGACTGGGCAGCATCAGGCATTCGCCATCGTCCTTTCCCAGCGCGAGGTGTCTTTCTCTGACGTTGCCTTCTTGCAGTGAAACACATAGTGGCATTGATCTCAAAGAAACAAGCTACCGAAAGAGGCCTTCTCCTGCAACCGCCTCTCCCCCAAGGCCATGGAAGAACCGAAGGAGGCCCGTGGTAGTCACGCTGTGGCGGTGGGAGGGAGCTCGGGGGGTGCAGAGCTGAGACTTCGCTGCCTCACGGTTGTCTCTGAAAGAGAAAGGGTGAGGGGGCTGGGAACTGCTGCCATTGCATATCCAGAACACCTTGGGACCTCCTGGCAAGGATGCTGGGCATGGCCAGGACATCAGAAGCTTGTAACCCCTTCTTCTGAGCCCTGTATGGCCAGGGTTGCAATTCATGTGATGGCTGGAGAGCCAGAAAGCCCCGGACAAGTGCTTACACCCTATGCAGAGATGCCTGTGATTAAATGCTCTTCTGACGCTGGTCCAGACCCAGCCCTCGAGCTGAGGGAGTCGTTGCTGATGCGTCTTCCCAAATGAAAAGCACTCTGTAAAGGCAGGAGCACTTGTGAGGCCTGTGCTCAAAACCACATCTAAAAACAGATCGTGTCAACAGAGTATCAAACCAGACATCGGCTACCTCTAAAACCACATGCAAGGCCTGACTTTAAGCTGAATCTGCCAAATGTGCATGGCAAAATGGCTGGTGTGACCACATTTCCTGTTGTCCCCAGGCCCGGGGCGCTGCGGTGCCATGAAGCAGAGCATTCATCTCCGGCAGCGCTGGCCAGGGGATGGAGCGGCCTCAGGCGCCTCGGTACAAATGCCGCCGTCGCTGCCAGCGCTCCCTGGCGGGACAGTGGGCAGGGCATGGGTTGTCCAAGCCCTCTAACGCTGAGCTGGGAAGGGCTGCAGGACCTGATTCCATCTGCCGTCACCAGCGCAGGGCACTTTGCTGGCTCAGAAGGTGGGAGGTGGACAGGAGTGGTCCCAAATGAGCAGCGTCTGCATAGAAGTGGGAACTATGTGGTGGCTAATGGCAGCAGGCTCTATGGACACCTTGGTGTCTTGTTGACCAGCACAGAAAGCATTTTTGTCTGTGTCTAGTTACAGCAGGACCTGTGGTGGGTAGGAGGACCTTTCACAGGGGCTTGGGGGATGCAGACAGAGGCTGCAGGTAGAAGAAAACATTTCTGTATTTCAGGCTTCTCCTTGGTTTGAGGAAGGGATGCTGATGGTGGGAAAGCCAGGCTGAAGAGAGCTCTTGACCTGCTGAGATTGCTCCCGTTGACACAGCATGAGACACAGCCCAGTCTCCTCTGGGAAGGGCTGCTGGCTCCTGGGTACCTCCGATGGTGACTGCCAGGGCTTTGTCTGTGAGCGGTGGCTGCTTGGCACCACTGGAATGCCTGGGGAATTTCTGCCTTAAAACCCACCCTGGCTCCAACGCAACCAAATGCCGGGAGGAGAGGGACCAATTAGAGGGGTCCATGGAGAGCAGGAGAGGCTGCAACACTATTCACTCGCTGTCACTTCAAAAAGGTTTTCTTTTCTCTATGTTTAATATGCAAATATTTAATGGGGTGTATTAGAGCATAACAGCCATAACTTGAGACCTTTCAGTCAAGATTAAACAGGTGCTGAGTCTTTCTTTTCAAGGCCCGGCACAGCTGCGAGCCTGCCCTCCCCGGTACGTGATTATGGGATGCTGCTGGGGCCTTTTCCACATCCCTCCCCCACGATGTCTTACCCACTCCCGCAAAGACCCCTTTTTTTGTCTTTCTGCAAGAGACTGTCCTCGCTGTTCAAAAGGAGCAGGAAAAAAGAATCGTGATTTATTAGCTCTGGCATAGAGGGCAAGGTTTTGACCTCAGGTGTGAATCTGAGAAAAATATTATTTTCCTGACAGCCAGCCCTCTCGGAGTGAATTAAAACTGCTATTGTGCGGAAATGGATTAAAGCCATTTCAGCTTTTATGACAATATCAAGGCGGTTACTTTATAGAGCATCTAGGATGTAGGCTCGCCCCAAGGTGCTTTATAATCATCGGTTTAAAGGGAGAGAATTTGCCTGCAGAGATGAATCAATGGGCATGTTTTATGAAACATTAATGACTGCTTTTGTAGATGTAAATTTGGGGGTATGTGCCTGCATCTCTCCGTGCTGTCCTGCAGCTGCAACTTAAGCTCCTTTACTGTTAGTGAGGATCATAATCCAGCAGCGCAGTTTTGCTGGAGGAGCTTTACATCATCTTCTAATGTAAACAATATTGTAAGAGAGCCCGACAGCCCCACAGGATTTTCATTGAGCGATGATTGATGTGGAAAGGGATGGAACTGCAGTGATTCTACATCAGTCACAGCTCTCGCTTGGCTCTAAAACTGACCCTGTTAGCACAGCCTGACTTGGATCATTTGTCTCAGAAGTACCAAGGGATTTTAAAACAGCTGTGGATTCAACCATTTCAAATGGGAACATATTTTTGGTTTGTGGTAAGAACAACATAAACCGTATGTGTTTCAGAACTCGGGCCTCAGCATTCCTGGCTTGTTTTGTCAGCGCGTCTTTGCTCTCCTCGGCAGCATTCGCACATGCAGCTCCACGGCAGCTTTTTTTTGTTTGTTTTGTTTTTCCACTTCAGCTCTTCCTCCCTTTTTTTTTTTCCCTCCCGTCCCCAAAGAAAGACAGAAAGAAAGAAAGAAAATGCATCACCTTTGCCTTTTACAGCTGGGCAAGATATAAGCTGCAGGAATGCTAAAGCAAAGGAAGTATTTGTTTTTCAGCCTTTGATGTATCCCCCATCTGATGTGTTTTCTCCTAAATGCTATTGATCATACAAGTGCCAACTGGTAAAAGCAAGTACCAGACGTCATGGCAGAGCCCTGTGCAGTAACTGTGCTGCCAGCTCTCTCTCTGTGTCCAGATGGGGTTCCTATTTCACTAATGCAAAATTACTCTGATTTTCTGCTCCTCTCCCCAGCCCTTTCCATCACTCTTCCCCTTCTCCTTCAGCAGGTTCCTTCCCCACTGACATCTGTTCCAAGGAATGATGAACGGAGCTTTGGAGCAATTACCACAGTTTGCATTTCCCGAACCAGCTTGCAGCGTGTGTATTAAAAACACCGGCACTAAAAGTCAACAGGGTGTAAAAGGTAACAGAGTCTCCCACCTCAAAGCTAATGATGTTTTGCCGTGTGAACGAGAGCTGTGGATCTTAATTTGCCACCTTCTTTCTCATTTGTACACTTTTCAGCCGTTGCTTAATGAAGCCCGCCTGGTTCCCATGATGCGATATTATATTATCACGATGCTCATGTTAAAGGCCTTATATTTCACCCCAAGCACCTGTGGCTGCTCAGCAAGGATGAAAGCTCTAATGTGCCAAGTTGGATTCAGATTTTGCAGCAGGAAAAGCCTGATTTTGGCAGTGCTCCTCCTCCTTCCTTGTGGCCGAGCACAGCAGGGGTTGGGGAGCCGACGGGCTGCTCGGGGTGCCTGCTGTCCGAGGCAGGCTCTGTGCTACAGCCAGCGGCTGGGGATTAATATCACAGAGAGAGTGAGCGCCGAGTTATTTCCGCAATCCGTTCACATAATGGATGTGAATGTCAAGATGCCGCCATCTGAAGTATGAGCACCTTGGAACAAAACAAAAAATTACTGGCGGTGTCAGCTTTCAGGAATGCTTTTCAGAGGTGGTGGAAAGCTGCACATACAGAACCGACTTTCTTCAGCATCTTCCTTTCTGAATAAAAGGTGACCTCAGGCCCTCTCCTCTTCCTCCACAGGCAGTCATGCACAGATCTGTTATAAACTAAACCCTGTGCACACTTACCACAATGCGAGCAGCTTTTCGGCAGGCAGTTTCTCTGGCAGGCACCCTGCCCGGGGTGGATTTGCGGCTCTAGTGTGTGTGGACTCTGCCAAAGGGATGCGAACAGACCAGAGCATCTACAGACCCTGTCTGAGGTTTTATCCTCCTCATTGCTGCAGACTGCCCAGAGCTCGTGTCGGACATGAGACATGGGATGATTTGGCAGTGTCCCCTGTGCAAACACCACCTCTGGATCTGGAGCTCCAGGACCAAACTGAAGCTGGAGCAGGGTTTAGTGTTAACCAGGAGATGGCTGTAATCACCCTGGTACTGAGCTGTGCTCATGAGCTTCCTGGCTGGAGGTTTAAGTACTGTCCACGTCATCACCATCACCACGGTTGGTCAGAATAACTTACTCTTAATGTGAGCTCTGATTACACTGGAGAGCCGTTTGCTCTCAAGCTGTTAAAATACTTCTGTCTCAACCTGGGGACACAAGTAGAGAAAGCTGCGTCGCTCACATCTTGGCCTTGGATGTCCAGCAAGCCTCAGCCCGCAGGGTTGTAGCACTGCTATATGGCATTTTGACCTGTATTTTCCCTAGAAAAATGCTACTGACTGTGCAGTGGGTCAGCATGTGGGAGATCGCTGCTCCCTGTTTGGAAGAATCCCAGCCCAAACCCTCTAAGAGCTTTGTAGTAAGGCCATGGAGGCCAGAAAGGGAGTTTTCCCAAGAGTTCCTATATTTGGTGCCTAAACTGCCCAGTGACTGATGTCTTGGAAATTAAATAGCCTGGCTGTTACATCAAAATAGCTGTGAAAATGATAATTTTCTCCCATATAGGCACTCCCACCCAACAGTGTCGCCTAAAAATTTTGTTGGTAGAGAACCCTCAAAGCCTAGATATCACTCCTTCCCTGCCTCAAGTCAGCTGCAAGGTGATCAGCGATATCGAAAATGCAAAATAAGTATTAGATTCTTGGATCAGACCCTACCCATGGCCTCTCAGAGTACTTCAAAGGCTGACCAGCATTTCCAGTCTCCCACCCCATGTCACCAACTTTCCCATCATGTAATGAAGTTTCATTTCTAGGAGAATGGGAGTACCCTGGCATTCAGACCCGATTGCCTGATTTGAATTTAGATTATTCCATCAAGGTAATAACACGATTCGGGATCACAATCTGCTGGAATAATTTAGTAAGCCATGTGAGGTCACTATTGCTTCTTACAAATATGGCTCAGACACAATTTACCTGGCAGTAACTTGACCTGGAAGAGAGAGGTTTATCTTCTTGGCATGCTGTGTCTGGGTAGCTCGACAATCTTTACATAAATTTGAGATCTTTCATTCTCCAGCTGGTTGTTATTACTTATAATCTCTTAATGCAAAAAGTATTCCTTCCAGAGGCCCCTTTCCTTGCCTTTCTTACTTTTTTTTTTTTTTTTTTAAAAAAAGATTTATTGCCTGTTATTTTGTCTTAGGATCTTCGGCCCACACCCTTGCAGCCATTATAATTTGGCCATTGCACCAAAAAATCTTTGTTATGTTTTAGGTGCCTCTTCATGTCTAAATATTACGCTATATTATAACATACAATTTTCAAGAAATACTGATTAAAGGACCTATGTTGAAAACCTTTCCTTGTGGACGTATCCCATAGCATTGCTTAGAATCCCTTTTGGGGGGAGATTAAAAGCAGAACATGGGAATTACAGGATTACACTGGAAATGGTGGAAAATTCCTGCAGGGATTCCTGAGGGAGGTCTGATCCTGGTCTCTCTTGGGGTGGTTACTGTGCAGCTCTTACGCATCCCGCTCCACCCCTCCCTGGGCATCTGAGACGGGCAGCGGGTCAGTTTCTGCCTGCACGGTGCAAGTGCACTGCCCTTCTCTGTGTCTTGGGACAGCCTCCCCATCCCTTGTCCCCTTCCTTGGTGCCAGCAGGGACTAAGCGGCTCCTCATCATGGCCTCAGCCTCCTGCCAGCTGCTTTCTTCTGGTGTCTGCAGTGCAGTCCCTTCTCCCACACCTACCGCTGCTCTTAGCTGAAGCACCGGGGGATTTCTGCTGCCCTTTGAACCTCTCTGGCTGCTGGAGCATGAAACACCCCCTCAGCATTTCCATGTTCTAGAAAGGGTGGTTTCACTTCTCTTTTGGGCTTTTGGGTTTTTGAACCCCAGGAGGCAGCCCACTGCAGGTTCCGCTTCCTGCTCCTTTACCAGAAAGAGCCAGCGCTGAAGAGCTGCCCCGTCCTCGTGACCAAGTGCTGTGGAAAGCCCTGCACTGCCTTCAGCACCGTAAGGGGAGGGAGGGAGGGAGGGACAAAGCACAGCTGGAAGCGAGTTGTGCCTCTGGTATCTGCCCATCGCTGGCACGACACGCTGTGTGAACTGACTGACTGTCCGTCTGTCTTGGTCACCGATGGTCCCACCAGCACGTGGTGGCTGCTCCTGTCTGGGCACCAGTGCTTCCCTGGGGGAATAATGGAGGCGTGGCCCACGGCCAGGGCACATGCAGGGTGAGTGCCCAGGGACCAGGATGCTGGGGAGCACTGCGGGGCCAGCCTGCCCTGCTCCACAGACACAGCCCCGGAGAGCTGGAAGGTGGCAGACCCTTGGGGTTTGGGCTCAGCTTTGCTGCCAGAATAGAGGGTCTGCGCCTTGACATGTCCAGCACCAGCGCTGGGCTTAGAGGACGGTCACCAAAATGCAGTGACACTAGAAGGCAAGAAGAAGGTCTCTGGAAATAGTACTGTTCGTTTGGCAGAATATATATGCCGTCAATTAAAATATATTGCAATGCAAACATCCAGTTTGACAGAGACATTATAGTTGTTGTCTTGGTCTATGCAGTTTCTCTCAACAATCTTTTACCTTTTCTGCTATGATTATCTGGACCCCAATCATTACCAGTGCCTCCTTCTCATTATTGCTGTACCGCATTTTAGCAATGTGATGAACAGCGGCAGCCTCAGAAATGCCAGTTTTAAAGAGTGACTAAACCCTCACCCACACTTTTAAATTGGGACAGATGAGAAAGAGCTTTTATGTAAGACGATGCAGAGCATTACAGCCATCCCCATCGGGTTGGATTTTTTTTCTCTCCCCCCTCGCCTCAAGACGCTGCAATTTTAGCTTGTATTTGCTTTTTTTCCAGCTCATGACTCCACTTCTGACTGGAAGGCACAGCCTCCGAGCAGGGCTCTGCTGATGTCTGTAACATTAGCGCAAGGCTGTCAGGGAGCAGACAGCATGTGATCAGGAGAGGCTAAACTGGGACGCTGTGATTCAGATAACCGGCTTCCCTATTTCTGGCGCTGCATCGAGGTCCAGGTTCTGCTGCTCCTCATCTCACAGGCAGGTGTGCAGGCCCACCGCAGCCCACCACAGCCAGCAGCCGGTGCCCAGGACCATGTAGAAGCAGCATGTGCATGAAGCAGGGCATTGGCTATGGAAGAAGAACCAGCAAGGGGAGTGGGCTGGAAATGCCCCAAGAAACAAACATTTTTAGTAATCCCATTGCAGAAGCTGAAGCATTTCCCGATTCTCCAGCAGCGAGGAACACTCAGCCCCGCGTGAGGGAGCTGCTCTGTTCCCTCTGGCTCCTCTCCCACTGCTTTTGCTTTTCTGTGTGTTTCTCAGCAACTCTCCCAACAGACTGTCATCCCCAGCCCTTCCTCCCGCTGCTTAGTCAAGTGCCTGTGACGGAAGGGAGGTGGAGGGGAGGGCTCCTGGGGGATTTATCCAGCCACCTTCGAACTACACAGAAGTATACAACTTCAGCAAAATTTTAATCTGCCCCTGGAAATTGTAGGTTATTTTTTACTGAAAGAGAGATTCAATTGAAAATTCAGGGCTATGCCTCCCGTTGGGCTATTACTTATGATAAGTGTAATCACTTAAAGTGAATTTTACTTTTAAATTATGGGGCAATGTCATAGGAAAGGAGCATAATTTCATTCCCGTAAGAGGGATGCCCACACACATCTGAGAGAGATGCTGTTCCTGCACAGCCTGCCAGAGGCCGGCACCTGGAGCGCATAAACCTACAAGAGGCAGAAAGCAGAAACAAAACTGTTGCTCACCAATCTGCGCTGCTCAAAGTGCTAAGAAAAAAGGGTTACTTAACACAAAACACCTATTTGAGTCTCATCTGCCATTGTAAATATTACCAAAACACCTATTTAAGGCCATTCTGCTACTTCATGATGGCTGATGACAAAAAATGGAGTGGGATTAAAACTATTCTCATTTGATGTTCAGTAGGTGGCTTTGGAAGAAGCAGCTGCTGCTCCATTCCCACAGGTACATCATAAAAGCTTTAATGGGGCAAAAACCAGCGGCAGCCCTGTGCCATGGTGTTGGTTGCAGGTGGTCTCTCCCTGCCCCAGCCAGCAAGCCCACAGCACAGGCAGACTCTCGGGGTACAACGTCTGCCTGAACTTCGCAGCTTCTTTAGCCCAAAGCCTCAGCCTAAAGCCTGTGCTCAAAGACCACACCAGCCCTGTCTCTCTTCCCAGACCTCTCTCCCTGCTGGTCTCAGTCTGCTCCTGGCACAGGCCTCGTTCCCTTTCCCCCCTCTTTTCTTCACAATTTCTGTCTCTCTTGCTGTCTGTGCCCTGCCAGAGGTGTCTTCTCTGCAGCATCTCTCCCCTTTTCCTCCATCCCCTCACCAAATTTCTGTGCCCAAGGAAATGGCACTTGCTGTGGCTGGGCTGCTTCATGCCCTCCCCATCAGCTCTGCCCAAATTCTGTTGCTTCTTCCCTTTCATTCTGCCCTGTGACCTCCCACATTGAAGACCAGCCTCACCACTGCCTCCCTGTGTCTGCATTTGCCTCAGGGAATCCTCCTGCTTCCTGGGGGCAGTATCAAACTCGAGAAGACCCAAAAAGTGGACATTTGGGTATCCCTCCTCTATGAGCAGATGAGAAGAAGTTTCCTAGCTTGACCTGTGAGGACTCCTCTACTGCCTTCACCGTGGACATTTGCTCTAGCAGAAATGGCTTTCTCTCCTGGCTGCTTCTCCCCCCGGCTCTCTTCAGTTGTGCTCGTTGCCTGTGGTTTATCATATTCTTCCCTATCATCCCCTCATCCACCAGCTCCTTCCCCACTGACAGCCTCCGTGGACCACCGTATGGTTTAACAGTAACAGCATCGATTGCACTGCTGCCTCTCAGTCACAGTCATGCTGTGCCATGTGTCCTCTGCACCTGCCCAGCATCACCCCATGCCTGATAAACGCGTTTGCCTCCTGCTGTCGCTCTTTGACTCAGACCAGCCACCCATCAAGGTGGCAGGATAAGCCCCGAAAAACAGGGGGAAGGAGCTTACCCTCAGGCCCCACCTGGCCTTCTCTTTGCCGGGCTTTCCTTTTCGCCCACTCCATCACAGACTGTGTGTATTAACGTGCCCTGTTTTGATTTTTCAGTCCTCTCTGAGGGGTAGCTGTTCAGTCCTCTTCTTGATCTGGGCTGACTATATATTCTCAGGAATTTTTGTTGCCTTTTTAGCAACCTTTCTAGCTCTCTCCAGCTCGTGCTTTCCTGTCTGCCTCTACCCCTGCCTCAAAGATCTTCTCCCATTTTTTTTTCCCCTCCCTCTGGCATCTTATGCTCAAAGGCATATTTAGATTAGAAGAATTGGGGAAGCTTGTGCTTTTTAATTTTCCAGCAATGCTCTGGTCTTGGCAGATTTCAGTGATGTTGTAACAGATTAATCTATTGCCTGGGAAACCGAAGCACCCCACCTGCGTCCTGTCCTGCCCTTGGTGGTGACATGCACTTGGACTTGGCTGGGTTTGATGTAATTATTCCTTCAATATGTCTCTCTGGGCTTGTTATTTATCCCATGTAAGATCTACTCTTACCTTTTTACTTCTGACACTGACCACATCTCTCCTGCCATGCCCTCTTCCTTACCCCCACGTCAGCAGATCATTCCAGTTCATTTCTTAGCAAAAATTATGTGTCTTCATAAGTCTCCACCATTCTGCTTCTCTTTCCAGTCAAAAGAAAACAGAGGTGAAATGAAACTGAATTACTTTGGGTGTTTTCCTCTGCACATTTGTAATCTCATACTGAGGAGCACTTAAAAAAAGTTACAGAAGAGCTTGTGTTGTCTAATACAGACAATTAGCACCATACTCATTTAATACTCTGTTTTAGGAAAGAAATTGCCACTATATCAAGCAAATTTACCAAAACTCCCAAAACACTAATCATCCCGACATCAAGATATCAGTTGACCTTTTCTCTCCACTCACTTCCTGCTATATAACCTGGTTATATGCAGCAAGTCTGCACTTGTGAGCCTTTTTCTTAACCAGAAATAATGGTTTGCCACACCATTCATGAAGAACAACCCAGTCCAGGAGCTTTTCTCCAGCCATATTTGGTGTTAGAAGGATTCAGAGGAACGTCTAAGCTTCCTTTGCATGAAAGAAGGCAATTTTTTCCTGCCTCTACCTGGTAATGAAGTTAGTTACATGCTTAAGGAGGAAGATTGCCTCTTGTGTAGTTTTACAGTCCCTAGTGTAACTAGAGGTACAAATCTTATTGTTACCAGTACATGGACTCCGTGCTTTTGGTTTGACTGTCGAAAAAACCGCTAAAGCCTTATCTGAGTGGAAAGCTTTCCCTTGTCCCTGTGGTTTCGGGTGCTGTCTGTCTTCCATCTTTCTCCATTTCCCCACACAGTGCGAGGTGGGGGTGAGCCGGGCATGCTCTGCCGTGCCTGCAGCACGGAAAACCCATTTTTAATTCATCTTGCACCAGCGCGGTGGTGAGGAGTCAGCTGAAGCTATATCGGGAATGGCAATGATTTTATGTACTGTGACTCCAGAGGAGAAACACATGCTCCAGCAAGTACAGGGTCTAAAATACTAGACACTAGGGGGAAATAAAAGCATGTCAGTAGGTGGACCATTAAGCCCACACAGCCAAAGCCTGAGAGGTCCTAAGTCCTCACAAGTAACTCCTGTTGGATTCAAGAGGACTTCAGGTGCTCACCTCCCTTCAGGATCCGGCCAGAGGTATTTTACTTAATAAAAAGGTCTCCACTGACTGGATGGAGAGCAAAAGGTTTTTGAGCACAACAAAATTATTTTTCTGGATTTGTGGAGCAGGCAGCATGGATTGGGGTTTGTAACGGCAGTACCTGTTCCCCTGGAAATGGTGGTCATGACTTCTGGTGCTGGGAACACCTTGCTGCTTCTGGACTCGCTGCAGCAAAACAGCGTGTAAAATGGGGAACAAAAAGAGCTGCTGTCAGAAAGGCTCATAGGTAGCAGATGCTTGTGTGGCTCTCTGGAGGGAGGAAAATCTCTTAATTCAGATGGCTTCGGACTCCTGACTCTTCAACAAACCGCTTATTTTACACAACAAAACTTATATTTAAACAGAAGAGACTTCTTTGTTTCCACATGTTGTGGAGGGCTCCCCACATGACTCTTCCCAGGGATGAAAAGCCATTGCTAATAAAACAGCATTTTAGTGCTCATGCATCCCCCAAAGGGCAAATCTTTACCCCGAGACTGTCTTAATATTATTGTTATAATTTAAAGACACTGAACAGAATTCCACTAACTTGAAGTATTATTTTCAGTAGTTCCAACAATGTCTGCAGCACACCTGTTCTCTGTGGTCATTTCAAGCCAGCTCCTGCTCTGTTGTTATTGGCTCCTCACCAAGAGCCAGCAAAGCAAAAAATTTTTCACTTAAGCCCAAACTTACTGTTCTCCCGTCAGCTTCCCCGTAATGTATTACTTCACCATGTCCTTTGACCTCTTGCATTTCTTTGTAGAGAAATATAATTAATTGTGAGCCGCAGCTTAGCTCTGGGGGTTCGAAACAGTTTCACGTATTTACTCAAAACATTAACTTTTTTACTTCTTTTTTAATTTCCAGGCAGAAAAGGTGATGAGGGTTAAACAAAGCATCGCTCCTTCCAAGAGCTCCAAACCCCAGCAGGGCTGCAAAGAGCTGATGGGAGGGAGGAGAGTGGGAGGGATGGACAAGAGGGTTTCTCAGCCAGACCCCAGCAGGCAGAGTTGTGCCTGGGAGCTCAGGTACAGGAAGGAGAGAGGGACAGCTCTGCTGCACAAATAGCCTCAGCCGCAGAGCAATAAAAAGGAAAAGATGATGCTCGAGAACAAACACATACCATTCTATGGTCATCTAGTATGTAACTACCTAGGCTCTTAAATGGGTATGGGTACAATGCTGCAGGCCTGCAAGAAGCTCTCACCATGCAGGACGGACAGTGTGGTTCGAGATCCCACCGAGAGAACCATAGGGGACCAGCCAAGGTGTGCAGCACCAAGCAGCCCTGGGAGCTCATGGTTCAGGTGTACGGCAGTAGCAAACTTGTCTCCTGGGCTTCAGTGCGCAGCCTTTGCCTTCTGGCTCCAGAGGGTTGCGAGCAGGAGACCCAAGACCAAGCTTGCAATAGCAATAACCTTAGATGTATACTGCCCAGTTAGGCTGCAAACATCATCATGGTTTTCTGTGCCAGCCTGGGGACCTGGCAGCTGAAGGCTGGGGCAGCTGAGGGCTGGGATAAGGCTGCTGCATCCGAGCTGCTGATTTTCCTTCTCTTAGCACCATGGGGGTGTAGGTGATGGTGGATCTCTGCAGATCTTTCTGTGTTTTGAGGGAATATAATAAGCTACTGCTGCCAACAGCAGCATCATCACTTGTCCTTCTCGTGTGGGCTCCCTCATGGGGAGAGCTCAGCTAATACAGTGACAGGTCCCAGGGAGCCAGGCCGACACCAGTGTCTTTGCTTCTCACTGAGAAGTCAGGACACAGAGGAGGTGTTAAAGTGACCTGCCACTTTCCTTATTTGCACATTAATTCCTGAGGATTTGTGATACAAATGATGATAAACTTCACCAGTGGAGGAAGATCTTATTTACTCAACACACCGATAGGACCTCTCTAGCAACTCTATGATACTGTAGGAATCCTGCTTCATTTGTGGATTATCGTCAGAAGACCCAAGGTGTTTCTAGAAGCCTTGAAAGACTCAATTAAGCAACTTTTTCAATCCTCTTTCTGCTGTAGAATCATTTCTTACGTTGCGGGACATGCTCACAGCCCATCTGAGGGCAGCTGCTGCAAATCCAACACGTGGGTGCTGTTAATCCCACAGGAATTTTCTTAGGAAATGGAGGGGGAAGGGAAGTTGCATATAGATACAAGAATAAACACAAAAAAAAACTCTTATAAAGCTTCAGCAGATTTCTGTTTTTCAGGCACCCAGAGCCATCCAGCACTGTAAGCAACCAATAACTGGAAAGAGAGATATTCAGCAATGAGAGATGCACTTTCAAAGGGATGTGAAGTTTCTAGTCCTTATGAGCTTAACAGTAGTCTCCTAGCTGCTAGTCCACAGAAAGCCCTGATAACCCTTGGCAAGCCCAGTCAGTACCTTTGAAGTCAATGGCAACATTGCCACAATAATAGCTCTAAAAAGCTATGTTGGCTCTTAGATTGCTGAAAGACCAACTGGTTTGTACCACTCAGGTTCTTTGAACACCACTCCCCAGGCTTACAGCACCTGACACGTCTGCCATCAACCTTCTTCACTTCTTTCTTACTGCTTCTCCCAAACAAGCTCTCCTATAACTTCATTTTTTTACTGCTTTTAATAGAAAAAAAATTGGTTCCATAATAAACTCAATGTCTAACTTTGCAGGAATGTTATACAAACAGCCCTGCTGGGATTGAAGCAGCAAGCAATTGCTGGAAATCCGTGTTTCTACATCCTCTTACTCGAACTCCTTTTCCTCAATGCAGTACTGAAAATGCTCTTGCATGGAAACTAGCAGAAAAAAAGGTGTAGATTTAATATCAAGAAAGGTGCAAAACTAGTTGGAAAACAGACTGTGTGTTGCTTCTTTAAAAAATCAGCCTTTAATTGTCATATTGGGAGGATTTAGTAATGTCCCAATAAGGTTTGTCACAAAACTGGCGCAGAGTAGGCAAAGGCGGCAGCCAGACACTACTCTGAAAGCCAAAGCTGGCATGTAACATTGTGCATCAGCTAAAAAAACATGAAATCTCACATCACAACTTGAATCTAATCATGATACATTTGACAGCTGGATGCCAGAAAGTTCTTTGCAGCTTACCTAATGGCGTGACGGAGTACCAAACTGGCAGGGTGATGCCCTGCCCTGCCAGGCCTGGCATGGTGCGCTCAGCCTCGAGTCTACGGCAGAAACCAAACATTCAAGGTTAATGCATGATGCTTCCCACAGGGAGGATGTAGTAAGCTGTATAAGATTGCATACCCGAGGGTGATCTTGCCCTTGATCATTTTCTGTGCACATAATGAGAAGCCGAGTGCTCAGTCCTGGGCCCTAGACTCGATCCCACTGCACCTTGGCTGCTGCTCACCACATACCATACTGCCTCAGTAACCTGAATGGCAAACCCAGTACCAAACCCAGCTTCGAGGACACATCACACCTGCTCCTTAGCAGGAGTGGAATAAAAACCAGTTCTGGAGTAACTGGTTGTAGCCAGGGACCAGGAGGAGCAGCTCAGGAGGCAGCAAGCAACCTGTACTATTTCTTTTATCTGAGAATTGTCTGCTAAACATCCAAACCTTTATGATATCTAATAAGGATACAAAACAAATATTAATTTAGCTGAAGCATTATGGTCTCTTGGGTAAACTAATTCTCCCTGACTCTCAAACACAAGTCTATACAGCTAATGGAGATTGGCTACTCTTTTAGAACACAAACTAAGATAACTGATCATCTTGTCCGTGAGTCACCTCTACCATTTCCCAAGGAAGACAAGGTTTGGATTCAAATTGATCCTGAAAAGCACAAAGGAATGGCCAGAAATCAAATAGATGACAGTAAAAAACACTTAAGAGGGAAATGTCAAATGCAAAAGTCCCCAACAAGCCCAACCCGCGGCACCTGCCAGGCAGCAGTGTGCAGAGAGGGACCCACAGCCTTTAGAGATCCAGAAAATGTGGAGTCCTTGGTCTTGTCTGCCCACAACACAAGGAAAGGCAAATGTCGCCCCGGGACACACCTGCAAGAGTGTTTTATGTAAGACAGAAGAAATTATTGTGCTCTACTTGGCGCCAGTGTGGTCTCAGCTGGAGTTTGTTGTCCATTTCTCGGCACCATGCGTTAAGGAAAATGGAAGTTGGATAAGGTCCAAAGGAACTCATATGAAAGACAAAAGGTTTAGAAAATGCAGCCCGAGACAAAAGGCTGATGGAGTGGGCGTCTTCTGTGTGGAAATGGGAAGATGAGGGAAACCTAACAACACTTAACTGTCATGCAGAAACCTGGCTTCTTTCTGCCTAAACTGGTGATGCGAAGTGTGATGTCTTCCACTCTCTGCTTTCATTTGATAGGTATGGTACAGCAGGACTGCTTTTGCAGTGAAAATTTACACCACCTGTTAGAGCATTTTCAGGCTTTTAATATGTCCTTAGAGGAACCAGACCTTCCTCAGATCAAAGTCCCTCAAGATTCCCTGCAGGATCCAGTTTTGTGGCCGGCGTTCATCACCACCACCTGCTTTTGAAGACATCCAGTTGTCTGGAAGATTGTATGGCGTAGCCCTGCCTTAGTCCTACGATTAGGCTGAGACAAGCTCTGGGACACGATGGTTCTTACTGAGCAGCATCAGTCTGCCCAGTGACTTCTTGCTCTAGGAAACACAACCTGCACAGACAGAGCTTGAGTCTTTTCCAACATGGGCATCTCCAGTGGTGTACCTGCCAAGGCTGGCGGGTACGACACAGGACCTACAGAAGACCTGCATGTTTCTGGACCAGCAGTTGGACTCAGGTGGCGCTTCCTAGGGGAAAATGGCAACTAGCCTGGACTCAAGCAGCTGAATTGTGCCCGCTATCCAAGCAGAGGAAGAAGCATTGGAACAGCAGTGTGTTTATTAAATCACATATAATGAGCACCCAGTGCACGGGTAAAAAATTACACAATGCTGCAGTGACACTACTGGGCAGGAGATGGGGTTTCTGTCCATCCTACAACAGAGGCTCCCAAACTGAAGCCTGAGGCATCCACAAGCACAACTTGTCCAAGGACCAACTGCAACGCAGTGCCCAGCGGGGCGCACATGTGAAAGCCAAGGAAGGCAGCAGGACAAGGGGAATGGCTGGGACAGGGGCTATTTCCCCAGCACGTTCCTGCAGCCGCGTACCCCTGCTGGACCCCTTCCTTTGCTGGAGCCGTTACTCCCAAACCCGCTGCTTGCCCAGGGTGTGGAGCTGGCACAGACCCCCATCGACCCCAGATCCTGTTTCTGGGCCACGCTGACCAAGAGTGCAATCATGCACACTTCCTTCCACATTTATGCAAAAAGCATCCACCCCACACGTATCTCCACTGTATTTGAGGCCTTGTGTAGTCTTGGCAGAAGTGGATGGATTTTGCCCAGAATACACAATTTAGTGCTAATTATCCCTTCCTGCTGGGCTTTAGAGGACAGAGCTTTCAGTTCAAGAACAACAACCACAAGAGCTAATAGATTGCTCTGTTACCAGGAAGCAAACCCTTTGCAGAGCACGGAGGATCCTGCCCCACCGAAGGTCCCAGGGAAAGCTCAGCTCTGCAACAATAGGAGGACGGAATTTGTTAACTCTTCAGGGAAGGAGAGAGCGTTGCCAGTGTTGTAATTGCCTTCCGCCAGTGCTGCTGGGGGGAACACCCCAACGCAAAAGAGCATCTCACCCCTCCCAAGGCACAGCAAATTATGTGGTAAAAGTAAGAGAAGAAAACTCGCCTTGTCAGGTCAGTGAGAGGGTGTAGAAGAGGAAAGGAAGAAAAACCTGTGGCTGAGATTCATTCCCTTCCATGTCACATAGAGTAAAAGTCCGTATTTTCTGCTCTCATTTGGGTTGACCTTATAGGACGTGGATTCAGCTGTTGCTTTCCGAAACCCACTTCTCATGGGCATTTATCCTACGTCCGGGATGGCCTATGGGCTTTGCTGCCAGGGCTCCACTGACAAACCACTTCTTTTTTGGTGATACTCCGAGATGAAAAAGAGCTTTGCACCACTCTGCTGGCAATTCAGCCGCAGGTAATGAATTAACAGCATATGGTAGTCACACTTGGAGCCAATAATAATTTCATTCACCTGCATTGGCACTTAACCATCCAGCAATAACCATTGCAGAACTGCTCTCTGCACAGCTAATTTAGGAGCTTTATGGACCTACATGTGGTGATCATTTGATTCTAACGCTGACATGTTACCTGAAGGAGAGTCCAAAGTACCTCCTCGCATAGTGAGTATTTTGGATGGTGGTGACCACATCTTAGCTGCTCTTTCAAATGCAGTCTTTTAGGTGTAGCTGCTCACCTACTTGAATATCCTTACAAGTGTAAGAAATAAAGTACTGAAATATAGAGCAGATGCTTCAGTACCTTGGACTAAATCCATTATTGACACAGGACCAGCGCTGCACCCTTCTCAAAGACGCTTTCTCACTTGCTCATATGGTGCACAGATGTAGGTTGCTGGCAGTGATCTCCAAGGCAATGCGGGCAACTTCCAGATATTCAGCTACCCTTTGTCTCCATCTCTTGTGCAAGATTCTGGACAGTTTATTCTCATTTGGGCCTCTGTAGTTATCACAATAAAATAGCCTCATATTGCTGTATTTTGGCTCCCTCTTGAAAACAGGGTAAGGGAAACACTGCTGGATGAATGGAACAACACCCAGCACTGGAGGTGAGGGATGGTGTCCATCCCTGGCAGCGTTACTGCAGATCACTGAGATAATCCTGTGACCTGCCTGCCAACCTGCATAGGTTTTAGTGGCAGCTCTTCCAGAGAGCTTGTTACTACCGGTAGCAAAGGTCTTCATGGCTTGGAATTGTCACTATCGGCACCGAAAAGTAAAAGGCTGTAAGGAGAGAGAATCCTTCTTCCCGAGTCAGTTGAGGAAACAGCTGCACGAAGCCCGATGCCCCTTTGCCGAGATGGTCGCGAGCACCCTCCATCGCCTTCAGACACAGTTTCCTGCCTCTAGAACAAGTTGTCCAGCAGCGGCTCGCTGGGGAACACCAGAAGAAGAAAAGAGAAATACCAGACTGATCCCAGGGAAGATTTCTTTTCTGTGAAACGAAGGTAAATAATTGTGCTGCTTTATGACTGGTGGTTTTACTGTGAGGTATTGCACAACAGGCTTAAATAATGCTGAAGCATGACTGCCTCCACTTTTATCTGGTTATAGTGTTTCTCCTTCGCTCATTGTGTCTCAGAGAAGGTTGGTTATGAACAACAAAAGGCTTTCAGGGCTGCAGGCTGCGTGCACGTGAACCTTTCTCGCCCGACCGCAGTAATAAGCATGTGAAGTACATACTGAAGTCATTCTTCATAATGTTTTGTCTCATAACATTCGAAATCGAAGTAAGCTTTTTACTTTTACAAATAAATATTGAGCTAATTGCATTAATAAACATAAATCAAGCCTGTATATTTTGGCCACTAAAAGGCAGAACGTACTCTTCCTACCCTGCATGTGGATAGCCCCGGTTTCCAGCATGAGCAGATCCGTGGGGGACCAGCACAGGCAGCTGCCGCGGGGGAAATCAAAGCGATTGGACACCCTGTCCCCAAGCCCCCCGGGCCCCCAGCAGGGTGGTCAGACAGTCAATGCTGAGCGGGCCCAGAGACATATGTCTGCTTTTGTGCCACCTCTTCAAGTCCGATGCCCTGGGTGTGCTGCAGCCATGGCAGAGTCGCATCGCACATGGGGGATATAACACGTTGCAGCAAAAGTGCAGGAAAGCTATGGACTGTCTTCCCTTCAGATGAGGTGTGGGATGTGAGCGGTAAGTACAGGGCAGCCCATATTGCACAGGGCATCTGGCGACTGAACGCCAGGCGACCTCCATGCAGCAGGTGATGCTCCATCCCCACCCGCATGGCTACAGCTTTGTTCTCCTGGAGCTCCTACGCTTCACCGGCTAGACATTACCGAAATTAGATCCCACAGCATGCCTGTGGATAATGATTTATACTTATCTTTCCTCTAAAGACAGGGAAACTGGAACAGATACAGGGATTTTTTCCTGCTATATAGATGTTTCAGTTGTTTCCATCGTATCTGACATTTGCGATCCAGGATTTCTGTCTCCCACCCCACTCATTCCTGCACTGAGATAGGATGCGGGCACCTGCCTGTCCCCTGCAGGCAGATCTGCCACCTGGCTTTGAGAGAAAGGGATAACATAAGGCAGGAAGACCCTCTCAGACCCGTACAAAAAATATGTTGGGGTTTTTATTCAATAGGGCAGTACACTGCTTGCCTGGGGGCAGGGGGAATGAGGCTGATTTGGGGAAGTTTTTGGAAGATTGGCTGATCATCAGCTGAATAGCTATAAAAACACTTATATGGGTTCAGGTCTGAAAACACTGCAGGGCCATCCTCTTTGCTGGAGAGATTTTGTACAGAAACTGGGTGAAAACCAGTGAGGCAACACACATTGATGCATTTCTTTTTCATAGTCACAGCTGGTAGAAAGTGATGGTTTATGTATTTGCTGATACGATGTAGACAGCAAAAGCTAGATCTAATGTAAGCATCTGTAATAGCCCTTGGCCCCTCTGGCAGGCACCCAGAGGTCCCTGCTGCCCAGGCACCCAGGGCCACCCCAGAGCTAGTGGGTCAGTGCTTCTCTCCTGCCCAAGGCAACAAGGTGAAGGACACCTAGTTTTTAGGAGATCCCAAAATCTGCTGAGGAGCCTGACCTGCTGGCTGTGCCCAGAGCCCATCTCATACGTACTGATGATTTCTACCCCTTGTGAAACACAGGCACAGCCAATGTTTTCTTCTAAAGCTTGGGCAGAGGAGGGACCCATCCCTTACACAGCAGCTTGTAGGGAAAGCACTCACCAAGGATGCTGTGTTGTGCTCAGGCTGGTACTTGTCATCTGCTCCATCAAGGTGGCTGAACATGCACGGACCAGTTCTTGGAACACAGTGATCAGCACAGGGGCATCTTCTCCACCAAGGGACTGCTGTTCCCATGGGATCAAAGACAGGTTCCCTCTGGCACCTGTGCTTGTTTGTATGACTCTTGTCTCCTTTCTCCATCTTGTCCTTTCACCCAGGTCCTGAAATACTGTCTAAAGAGGAAAACATCCTCAGTAAAAGGAAAGGCAGCACCCCAGCCCTGCTCTGAAATAGCCTGTATCCACTGGGTTACAGTTTTCAATCACTGAGGTGATTGAAAATGGATGGGTGGATTAAATAGGATATTGGGTTCCTTCTCCTGGCATGAATAATTTTACTGTTTGGGTGTGAGCAGGAGCGGGGTATGAAGGAGCACAACGAGCCCTGCCCAGCACTGGTCCAGGAAAATGCAGATGCTCAGGGAGAAACCTGTGTTTTGGAGCATGTGCAGACAGAAGGACCCGAGTGTATCGCCGAGCCAAGGCGGTACCAGCTGATTTACACCACATTTTGGTGCACCCAATTTTCACTTTGCACTTTGTAGCTTCCCAGCAGAGATCTCTGGACTTCATTCCAAGGTTAGGCCCTCAAGCCCTTTCTTATGCCCAGCCTGCGGTCTCAGCGTGATGACATCCAGCTGCCAGTGGCTCATTTGTAAGCAAGGGAAAACCCAGCCCATTCTAATTTTGAATATGCTAAATGACTAATAATTGTGACCTCTGCTCTCCTAACAGCTTGAAAGTGAAAAAGAGATGTTGACGCAATAGGGCAAAGGACATTTTCCAGCTCTGACAATACCTCAGCAGCCCTGACTAAAGCAGCCCTGTGCCTTTGCAGAGAAGGCCCCGTGCCGCCAGCGGCCCACTCTCACTGAGGTCTTGCTCGCCTTCGTAATTTACTTCAGTTTTTGGCCATCAGTACATCATCATTCCTGGCTTCACTCTGGTACCTACCAGAACATACAGAAACCCTGTGATGGTTAAAGCAAACCCAGAAGAGTACAATACCTGTAAACTGGCCCCTACTTATTATATTTACCAAAAGCAGCAGCATGCAGAGCTCAGACACAGGAGTGGAGAAGAACTATTTTAAGGCAACCAGCACAGGAGATGGTTCTTAGCTCAAAATCAAGATGACCTGCTTGCATCAGAAAATAAATGAAGTTTTTAGCAATAGCCGGAAGTCTGTGCAGCCACATGTACAAGGAACAAAAAAAGTTCGTTTACACAACGCTGGTTACACTGCATTTCAGGGTAACAAATGTCAGTGCAGTACTAGGAGCCGAGCAAACCCAGTAGTTTGGGTTTAACTGCGAGCTGTTAGTGCTACAGGTTGCAATGAGAGATCCTTTCCGAAATTGTTTCCCTCCTGGGAAACAGGCACACACTGGGGCATGTGTCTTGGCCGAATATACTGTATAAGTTGTTGCTCTTTGGCAAGCCAGCTTTAAATTAAAGTGGAGAACAATTCAGAAGGGCAAAATCAAAGGAAAGTAGAAGCTGCTGAATCTTATAAGTAAGTGAAAAAACAGCTTGAAAAAGCATTTCAGCTAGATCCGCTACCGGGACCAAACTTCTCCATCCGAGCTAAGTCTTACTTTCAGCAGCTGTATCCCAAACCGCGGCCCTCAGGAGCACCAGCCAGGCGGTGGGTCCTCGGGAGGCAGGGGTGCCCTGCGCAGCTCAGACTGTAGCTCAGCATGTGCTCAGTGCCCACTTCACACCAGTGTCAAAGGAGCAACCCCATGCCCCAACCTTCTTTTGTCTTTCTCCAGCAAAAGCTTTTGTGTTACTCGGTGAACTGATCCAGCTGAAAAATAACCAGGAAAAATGACTGGTTACTTGTTAACTGGATCAGTCCTGATGGGGCTGTACCAACCTGGGAGAGGGCAAAGGATGAGAGGGGGCCGGATTCTCCCTTCCAGCAGCAGCAGCCCTTGCTAATAATGGCTGCGATGGTCGCTGAATTGCAGGCTCAGGGTTGGAAACAGAGTTCTCTGGAGGTTTAAACACCTGCATCAATGTGCTGACTAATCGACCAGAGACCACAGACCGGGTCTTCTTTCACCTGTATCGCTTGGGGACCATGGTGAAACAGGCTTAAACCCACTTAAACCGTTTGGACTGAGCAACACACTGGTGTGGAAATAACAGGATGATCCATCATTATGTCCTTGTTACAGCACTCATGAGGGATACATGGAACTTGTACTCAGTTTTTCCATCTACACGAGAAGGTTTAAAGGCAGCATGCTCTGTTCTGTCCCTTCTAGAAGACAAAGACTGCATTAACTGGATTACTTCTATTTTGCATGCCAGAATTTCATATGTTTGGCTGTAGAGTGAACAAATAAATGTGATTCTTAACCTGTGATGGAGACAAGGGTGTCAGACCTGTTGGCAATGTCCCATATGAATAGTGGCCAGACACTGTAGTTAGTACCATAATTCAAGTCTCTTTTTTAAAGAAAGTGCAACAGTCAAGGGCTAATTAGAAATTCATGCTTGCTTTTATTTATTTTTTCTTTTCTCTTTTGTCCTCTCAAATAACATCATTAACAACAGAGCGACTGAACTGACACCTCTGTCACCTTCCCTACCTTTCTCATCTGGAGCAGCAGTGGCACATGCTGGGGGTGGTTCCGAACTGCCCTTAGGATAGTAAGGGATTGAATAATACCTGCCTTTGCCTAGCAAGGACATTAGTTTGGTCCTCTGCCCTAGGCAGCCAAGATTCACAAGTCACACAAGGATTTTGCGTCTCTGACACATCACCTTTTCTGTCAAAGTTGGCCAGGAATAGTCATCAGGTCAAAATGTATTGTAAAATGAAAGAAGGGAACACGCAGCACAGGCTCACAAATCCCATTGCTTAGGAGATCAAGGCCAAAACCAAGGTAGGTGGTTACAAGCTATTTATAGCAAGGGAATGGTATTTTGCAAGGATACTTCATTTATTGCTGCCATTTTTTTGATTGAGAAATATGCTATTGTCCCAAATTTAGAGCATCCCAGAGATTAAGAGACTCTACAGCTGCATTCTTCCAGCCCTTACCACCGGTGGTCATTCAGCAGAGCACCTCTGCGTGCTGCGGGACGCTGCTGGGTAGCACGTACCTTTTGGGGCAGCAAAGGCGCTGCTTTCCCCAAGGAGAGCTGGGTAACAGCATGCACTCGGCAAACTCCACATCAGCAAACACCACACATCTAAACACCTAGGTAGAAAAAGTGGGCAAAATGCACTTCAGAAGCTACAGAAGGCAGCTCATTTAGTAGAATTATGGGACAAGATAATTTGTGAAATATGAAGGTATTAACCATGAGAAATCCCGCAGAAGGTTAAAATTGGTGTTTAGAAGGAAGACTGTGACTAGACTATGGTGAATGAGGTGCAATGGTCTGGTTGACTGCATAAGCCAGTTCTGCTGTGACAAAGAAGCCTCCTGTTTCGGCGTTTTCAAGGGCTTGCTTTTCCAGCCCTGGAGACAGTCACTGGAACATGCCACGACATGAGGAGAATCTTATTTCCCTACCACAGTCACAAGGGGTGCACACGTGTTTGGGGTCTACAGGGCAAAACTGAGAGCTGCTGGGTAGAAAGTGGGTAGCAGGAGGAGCAGAAGGTGGACTTGAACAGTGCTTTTCAACATGCAGTTTAAAAAATCAGGAACATAAATGGTCTTTCACCTATACATGGTTCTGGTCATGAAATATTTGCATTTTTTAGCATCAGATTCTCCAGCTATTTTCAATTAGTTTTAGATACAGTGAGCTGAACAGGTGCAGATTTCACTGATCCAAATACATTTCAATATCAGAGAGTAAGCACTGCAGTACTGCCCTTCTTAAACAGAGATGGCGAGGCAACAGTTCGGAACTAGATTAAATAATAAACTATAGTAAAGAAGGATTTAAGATTTTGTTTTACTTAACATTAAAAAAACCCAGAATATTTTAACTGCAAAGGAGAAAAAGCAGATCCGACAATGTATTTGCTTACATAGGTAGTCACGAGTTGAGCAATTTCTGTAAAGGAGGCTTATTCATGCATGGAACAATTTACTGCACCGAGGTCATTTTTCCTCTCTACTCCTCTCCTTTGGGGGTTACAGCTGGAGCCCCCACTGGGGAGCCATCAGCACCCAGACAACATGTCCCTGATGGGTGGCCTTTACAAAAAAAACCTACAGGGAACAAGATGATGTATTGGGCCAGCAGGAGCCGTAGAGAATCACCAAAGCTTTCATTCTTTCCCCTCCATCAGCGTCACGGGCAAAACCTGAACTCCCCCCAGACCGAGAGCACACTCGCCACTCCGCTTAGAGCAGCCATCCCGGCATCGGCCCGTGCAGGGAGCAACGAAGCACAAATATTACTGGTTGCTGGAAACAGTTCTGGGATTAAATTGCTAGTGGCAACCTAGCCAAATGTCCCTTTTTTTTGGCATCTGCTGGCCCTGAATAAGATGCTCTTATTGTATGCAAAGCCTGAGTCTTTGCTGCTTGAGCTGAAGAACCGTCCTCTTGACTGCAGCGTAAGAGGATAAGCCTGTCGAGCTGTGTAGCTGCTAAAGGGTGAGCTCCACTGAGCCGCTGAAAATCACAGAAATGCTCCAATTACCATATTCCTTCAGAACAAACGGCATGCTAACAGAAAAGGCAGATGGCTTGCCCATGTTAGCGACCTCAGTTCTGTTCCCACCTGTCTGAATAACCCTGTGCAAGCTATATTATCATTCCTCAATTATTTTTTTTTTTTATCTGTGGGTTGTTTTTTCCCCCCCTAAGACATGAAAACTGGCCTTATAATCAGGGTTGGAGGAGATACAGAAATTGTGATAACATTCATCACAAGTGCCAATGCTAGAATTCCTTGTTCCTTGGTTTATAGAGTGCCTCTCACTAAGCTTCAGGACTCTTTAAGAGCACTTGACACAAGAGAATGTCTTGGAGACCAGGATGCCAATAAGAAGCAGCCTGATTAAAAAGATGAAAAAAAGATTCTAAAGACAATGCCATGTTTTGGGGAACATGAGTCACTCTCAAGAGTTTGTAATTTACAGACTGAGGGGTGGCTCTTCTCCGGCCTTAGGCGATGCAGGCCAGCACCTCCTCCAAAGCATGGCTGCGGGCTCCTGCCAGAGGCATTCTTTGGAGTTGGTCTAAATGGGGAAAAAAGCTGACTCGAGGTCAACTTAGTCAGCCGGTCTTGATCAGAGCCCCTGTTATCTCTGCAACCACAGCTGAGATCATTTGACCTGGTCAGGCTGTAACCATGACCACTTCAAACACTCCCTGGCCGGTAGCAGCAGCTGGCGGAAAGGTGCCGCTGGCAGGACAACCGGCCCCAACCCTCGGAAAGGTTAAATATTCCTCCCCCTCACTCCGACACTTACTGCTCACAAGGACTCAAAATGAAGCATGTAAGAGTCAGACAGCTGTTGGCCTCCCGGTTTGGAGGACACCAGTCGCAGCATTACGTTCAGCCTGAGCAAAAGAAATGGAGGACTGCTGTCCACCGAAACGTTGTCCCATTATTAGGGTGATTTGATTGCAGGGGGTGGGGTGGGAATTCCAAGTATCCTTTTTTTTGTATAGCAACATGGCCTTTCAAAGCTGTTGGAAGCCCTTGCTATTTTCAGAATTTTGCATGATTTTCCAATGAACTTGTTTCTTCAACAATTCGGTCCAGCTTCGAACAATTTGGTCCAAGAAATTTTATTCTTGCACACTGAAAGAGCAAAATGCTCCTTCTACACCTCTTCAATAGCTTACCTGTCATTAAAAATTCAGAAAGCTTCACAGAATTCAAGTGTTCCAGTGATATTCATCAACAGTCATGTGGGATTTGGCCTAAAGAGAGAGCTCCTGAACAGTCGGGGATGGAAAGTGGACCCGGTCATGCAAAGTGCTGTCAGACTTACGGTGTCTTTGGGCCCAGGGTGTGCTAGCAGTGAGCAGACTTTCCAGGCAGAAGAGCAACAGAAATTCATGAGAAATGACACAAAGTTAGTGTAGGGTTTCAGGGGTTTTTAGGGTTTAATTCATTTATCCCCTTAATTCCCGAATTAACACGCAACACAAATCTTGTGATTATTACCCAAACCCTAGTTTACACAAAGATGAGCCAAACCCGCGCACAGTCCCCAATACAGAAATGTTAAAATCTAAAAGCAGAATTGGAGACTCGAGACTTCCCCAAAAAGCACGGGGAAGAGCAAAATGGCATTCTCAATATATTTATTTTAAAGATTACTTCCCACCATCCTCATCATTTTTAAAGGTCTTTTGGGAGATCTGCTAGTGTAGAGGTGAGGTCTTGGAGAACTTTACCTAGTTGTAGATGAATACTACGTGACTTTCACATTCGGCAAGCTACTAGGACAAACTTTGCCACAAAAGTGCTCCTGAAATCAGCACATTTCATGTTTAACCCCAACTATCAGTTTATTTTTGAATTACGGTTTAAAAGAAGAGCAGATTTTTTTTTTTTTTTGTGAAACAATGGAATATATCATAACACATTGTTTCCCCTAGAGTCAATATATATACAATGTGTTTGATAGGCATAATACAAACAATTAAGACGACTGTATGACAGATTAGTGACCAGAGCTCATGAAAGAGCAGAGGGCTAAAACAAACAAATTGTTTATAAATTATTATTTGATCATTTTTAAGAGTTAATTTGATCATCATAGCCCTACTGCATTCTTTTTTTTTTTTTGGTGAAAATCAAGACTGTGCAAATATCATTAGAACAACTGCCCAAGCAAAACATGACCAATAAACGATAACATACAGACTTGAAAGATACTCTAATATTGAATTTCCATTATGAAATTTAGAGATTACTCCAGTGACAATTAAACAAGCTATTCTGCTAAGGAAAGAGAACAAAAATTCTTTTGTGTTTAAGTACCAGAATGTGAATTGCAAAACATACAATGAAATCCAAGCAAAGAACTGTGTACGGACTTACACACCGGTAGTAAATAAATTAAAAAGACCACACTTTCAAGAAGGGCTCAGGACAGCACAGATTATGCATTTCTTCTCTCCTCCTCTGCTCAAAAGCCATCCTCTATCTTCACTACAGCTTCCATGAGCAAACCTGACTTTTCTCATCCTCAAATCCTTACCTTCACCTCTACTGGTCTTCTGTACACCAGCAAAGTATTTTCATTTCTCCGCTATAGACTTCTATGTTGCTTTGGAGTGTGAACTCCTGATCTTTCATCACTTTGATGATAAAAGCCCCAATATAGCATTTTGCTGTGGCAAAAACTATGCTTTTAGTAGTGTCATATTTTGTCTGCTGTAAATGACTTTGCTCTCAAATTGCCACTCAGGCTTGTGGCCACCACCACCCCGGGCACGCTTTGCCAGCACAGTGAAGTGCTGCTTGTACAGACACTGACTGTGGCTTTACCGGCAATAATTGCATTAGAATAATTTTACTCAAGAGTGCAAACACACCACTTGTTGCCTGCTTAAGCAATTTTTAACCTAATCTGTCCGAAGAATAGTCCCTTTTAGGATGACTATACTGCATTCTGGGTGGATATGCCACGGTGCACTCTTTTTCTACTAAAATTTAAAATACCTATTGAAACACACTGGCACTCGGAGATTGGCCAAACTAACAAAACTTCCTGATTTCTTTTTGAGTACCCATTAATTTATCTGATTACTTTTAATTCAATACAATTAAAAAAAACCCCAAACTTTCAAGCATACAGCATTGCTGAGCATTGCCGCGCTACGAATTACACATATGGAGAGGCCGCTCCAGAGAACCAGCAAGTAGACAGCAACACGGCTACGGAGAATTTGAGAATGCCACGAGTCACCACTGGGATGCCACACGGATACTGCTAGCTTAGCTAGGATGAACCACACATGGTGACCACGAGGAAGAAGCAGCCACAGACAACAGCCTGGGCACGCAGAGCGACTGATGCACTCTTCATCTTCTGACCAAAGAAGAGGTCACAGGACAGTGAAGTTTTATTAAACCTAATAGAGCATTTTAATATCAAATATTAATATTAATTATTTATTAAACCTAAAAGAGCATTTTTTTACTGCTCTTTTCAACTTTTATTTATCATCAAAAGACAAAACAAAGGCTTTAAACTTCTGCTTTCATTTTATTTAACGTGTGAAACTTGAAACTCCTCGAAACTGCTTTGCTCTTAACTTACAGAGAAGGTCCACGTGGCTGCAGCTGGACTGCTTCTGGTACCTTGGTGGACTCCTTCACAGGCTGTTCTACACCGGAGGCATCTCACTGATGGGGCTGGAAATAAAGCCTATATCTCCTAAGCACCTCTTTGTTCCAGCTGAGTTTACTCTGCTAAATTAAGATGCATCACAGTTTTTGTGTTTTTCAAATGGATAATAAATGATGTTGTAAGGTCAAAAACATCAGCGGCATCTCTGAGCTTAACAGATGCAAAATTCAATACACCAATCCATTTTGAAGATAAAAATGTTAATAATGGTTTCATAGTCTAAGTAATGGATATAAATTTTCTCCCCCAGACCTATGACATTTCCTGAATCGGAACTGCTTGGACTTTGCTCTCTATCCAAGCACAGTTTTCTCTGGCTTCATTTAAGGTTCTGGAAATGGAAGTTACTGGCCTTTCACGCGCAGCTGTCACTTATGTGAGTAGCCTTGGATTTATTAAAATTCTTTGTTCTATTAATGAAGACAGTAAAATATTATTTCCATCCCATTTTCAACAAATGTCTCACAGGGTTTATTACTATAGACAAGCATGATGTTCCTGGAATATGAAAAATGAAATATCTTAAAATAGTTTCAGAAAGATGCATTTTGTTACCTAGAACAGAGCAGAGCCAGTTTTACCAGTGAGAGATCCTGAACTACCTGACCAATTCTGTTATAATAATTAAAAGGCAACATTCTCGATGCAATATAAATGGTTATTTGTTTGAAAACAGCTTTCTCATGTTTACCTTAATGATGCTACTGAGTCAGGACCTTACGCCACTTAAAAGCGCATATATATTTGGTATACTGTACAGCAAAATACAAAGTAGAACAAGTAATATATGGCATTAATGTTGAGATAGTGAGATTAAGAATTACTGAAAACTTAGATACGTGAATTTAAAATAACTTACATGGTGTTCCACTAAAAAACCCCAAATTAACAACTGAAATCCCCTTTTAGGGATCGTTAAAAGAACAGAACTTCGCTTAAAGAACAGTCTCTAAACTTTGCTTAAACTGCAAAACATTGTAAACACGCACATGTAATACAACTTTCAAGCCTTCATACTTACATTTCTGATATTATATATATATCCGTAATGCTGGTGCCGTATCTTTGGGAAGTTCAACAGCAATATATGTATCAATCTCTGCACTAGCTTACTGCTAAATCAAGAAAACAGTTATAGACTTCCTTCCTTGAAAAGCATTCTTATTGAAAGACAGCATTAAACTGTATATTAGACAGATACGAGAGAACATGAATAAATCACAAAACCACGTGGTTCGTTTTGAAAACGCAATTGTTCTACTAAGGTTTGTAGAATCCATAAAGTCGGGTAGCAATCCCTTTGCCTGCGCACAGTCAACCCTTTCTTTCGCTTATGTGCTGCTTACATACAATCGGAACTGAGCATCGACACCGAAGCAGGAACCGTGTCCGAATAACATCTCGTAGAAATAATTTAAAACCATTTTCAAAATTACCAGAATAATGACAGTAAGTCAGACTTGTTGACGCATTTTATTGTGAGATGGGGAGTCTGGTAAAAAACTAGAAAATGACCATGATGTAACAAGGAACTTAAAAATGAAGTTTCAGATTTGTAACATACATACATGAATACAGGAACAAATTGGCACAAAAATGTTAAACATTGTTCCCAACACTGTTTATAAGATTATTCTAATTTGGCTTACTAAGGAAATGAGAGTTTTATGGTTAGACTAATCTCTTAATAAAACTGCAGAGCATCATGCTATTAGTCACACAGTGAATTTCAAAATTTAAGAGCTTTATATTAAAAACTGGGTAAAGGTAAAATGAATTGATTGCAATTGTAAAATTAATACATTCCCATTTTAATTCTTCTGTTCTACAGTCCAAGGCAAGTATAAATGTTAACATAACACTGTTAAATCAAATCTCAATGCAAGAGAACCGATTGCATCTCTACTTTAAATCTTATCAACTTTCCAAATTTTCATACTAAAATATATTATTGTATTAATACAAACTACAGTATTATACACTACACTGTGTAATAAATAAAGAAATATAAAAATAAGACACATAAATATAAAAGTTTTCTAAAACTAAAAAGGTACATATGTCAGTAAGAAGGGTATTAATACTGCCAGGTTTGAAGACATACAGTACAAAATGTTGCACAGATCTATAAACTAAAAGAAATAAAATAATACTGATAGGTAAAAATCAGCTAACATTGTTAATAAATGGGGTCCATAATAACTAACATTTGAAAATACTTATGAGCCAGATAACATGTCATGTATGTGTCTGAAATTAAAGTAAACCAATAAAGCAATAAAGCAGATTAGAAAATTTCCCTTGTAATTATTGTAGAGAAATTCTGCAAGTCAGGTATTAACCCAAAATACCACCAAATAATTAAATAATGAAACATACCAGTGTTCTTACTTCTCTGATGGCTGAGTGTTTTTTTCCCCATGATTAGTTTAGAAGTTTGATACAAATCAACAAATGCTAGTTATTGTAGGCCACACATTGGATAAAGGCTGCTCAGAGCCTCTGTAATACTGATAAATGGCACTTACAGCACACAGGTCTTGCATAAGGCCAAAGGAGATACAAAGCTTCATATCATATCCTTCATATTGTTACTACATACTCAAAACACAATTACAAACACTGATTTTGACGACTTTGCTGTCCTTACCAGTATTAACACTGTTAGTCCCTGCAATCAGAACTCAACGACAATCTTTTCAACTACATTTTTAATCACATGAGTAAGAAACTTCAGTTCTTCTATCATCTGCTTTCTTAAGGCTAACAATACACTTTAAATGATAATATGCTCTACTACAACATCTAATGTCATAAATCGCTACCTTCTAGGTTGAATTTACAAAGGTAGCCAAGCACTGTTTGCAACTGCATTACAGGTTTCTGCAAAAGGGAATTTTGTAGTGCAGAAGTTCTCACATTTTAAAACATAGGAAAATACTGAAGCGGATTTAGGAAATGTTTTACCATTAAAAAAAAAAAAAATCATATAAATCTCTCCCAATTGTACAGCTTAAAAATTAATCAACTTAAGAATGAAAATTAATACTGATAAAACAAACAATGCCAGATGCTTGTCTAATAAATCAGGTTTCTTACAACCTGTTAAATCTTTGCTTCCAGAGTCACTGTATTTTTCTAATCTGCTTCATGTTATAAACTTGTTCCTAACTTTGAAAACTGTGTGAAAAATTACTAAGTTTGAGGTTCAGGCACACCTGGATTTCTTTTTTTTTTTTTTCTTTTTCTTTTTTTTATATATATATTTTTTTACACAGTAGTGAACAGAAATCACAGTATGCAGGCTACTGTGTTTCCATGAAAAGCATGTATAATATAGAACGAACTTCATTACCAATTTTTTTTTTCCTTATAGAAAAAACTATCATTTAAGCTTTATTCTTTTTTTTCTTCCGACACCTGCCCGTTATTCTGTGTAACTTCTGGTTCTGCATTGCTTGCTTGATTTACAGCTTCATCATTCTTGTTACCTTCAGTTTTGCCTTCTTTTTCTTCTTCTTCTTCTTCTTCTTCTTCATCCTCTACTTCTTGTAGTTTTCTACATTCTTTTTCTTCCTGAAGTCCTTCTACCTCTTTTTCTTCCTCTTCCTCTTCCTCTTTTTCACTGTCTTCCTCTTCTTCCCTGGTTAGACTCTCTCTCTCATCCGAGTCGATCTGCGATGGAGATGCCCTGGCACCTGCATGCTCGTTATTGAGGACCTCCTGGCCCGTCTCCTCCTGTTCCGTGCTGTCACGCTCTTCCGCCTCTCTTTTGCAATAGGAGTAGCGATGATTCATGTGTTGAGAGTAAGACCCCGAGTGTGAAAACCGCTTTCCACATTTGTCACATTGGTAGGGTTTCTCCCCAGAATGCAGTCGCATGTGTTCGATCAAATGGTGTTTGTGTTTAAATGCTTTTTTACAGATTCCACACTCGTGAGGCCTTTTACCTACAAAATAAAGCACAGACAATTGGGCATCTGGTAGCTGAAGTTTTAAAAATGTATACTGTGGGTTTCATCATAAAATGCTGGTGGTGAACATATTGGTAATAAACAACAGTTAATAATTTTATTTAACAAGACGTTCTACTCCACGCACCCTCAGCCTGGGTTTCTCGCCTGAGGCCAAAGGACAAGGGCGCGAGGGTACATTCTCACAATTACAAGGGTAATTTGTAAGTTCTTTGGGAAAACTGAACATAGAAGGACAAACATATTCTCAGATGTAACTTTTAGCACAAAAAAAAGTGCAAATATAAGTAAATTAGAAAAGGAGACATTTTTCTTCCAGTAAACGCCATTTTGACTCAATACCATTTTAACTTTTCTATGTTGATGGAAATTTTAAATCAATGAAGCTTTTGTGTTGTTTTTTTTTTTTGTGTACCAAGTCCTTCTTCCATGTTATAGGTAAAAAGAAAATAATTCTAAAATCAAAGGTTGGCACGAATAAGTGCCTTATGCACAAAACTTGCTGACTACACATGTATTAACTAGAAAAATCTGCTTTGTTTCACTTATCTCTCTTTCTGCTCTGTTTTCCAGCTTTCTACTTTCTTGCCTTGTTTTTCGAGTCTCTTATAAAGACAGCACGAGCCTAGTAACGTTATTTTGATTTCAACACTCAAAGTGGTTACGCAAAACAACTTTACACAGGCTTAGTCCTGGCATAAAAGACACAGACAATAAGACAGCAGTTTTCTGGTCACACTATACAGGTGATCAACACATCCGTGTCAACTTCTGCCAAACAAGCAGCGAGGTGGATGTTGGTCTCTTCTGCCAAGTAACAAGTGACAGGACAAGAGGAAACGGCCTCAAGTTGCACCAGTGGAGGTTTAGATTAGATATTAGGAAAAATTCCTTCACAGAAAGGGTTATCAAGCATTGGAACAGGCTGCCCAGGGAAGTGGGTGAGTCACCATCCCTGGAGGTATTTAAAAGATGGGTAGACGTGGTGCTGAGGGATGTGGTTTAGTGGTGGACTTGGCAGTGCCAGGTTAACGGCGGGACTCGATCGTCTTAAGGGTCTTTTCCAACCTAAATGATTCTAGGATGCTATGATTCTGAACACTGCAGTTAATTGAAAAGCAGAATGGAAAGAACAATTGTGTTATGAAAAAGAGGAGTTAAAAGAGTCTCAGGACAGGAAAGATATGCAAATAGATAGTTTTAATGAATACAACTTGAGAAACTTGATCAAATGGTAAAGACAAAAGGGGTTTTTTAATCTTCTAAATTCTATATGTAGGCCGAAATTAAAACATTAATATGCAGACTATATAAAAAAATAATTAAGAAAAGAATTGTTTTAAAGACATCACAGAAGAAATAAGAGACCAACAGTTATTAAAAAAAGACTAAAGATACCAGAACAGGAGCCAAAAGGAACAACTATGAGAAATTAAAAATAAAAATCGAAGCCAAAGGGATGTTCTTTTGGGGTTAGATTCCACGTCTAATGAATGGTTGTTAACTTCAGACAATTATAAATGTGGCTCGATTTGAAAATCCTTCATGCTAGATAGGTACACTGCCTTTCAGGTAAAGAAAGTATCATACACATACATGATCCTTTTTTCTTCATTTATCATTTTAATTTTTAATTTTGCTTAATTTATAACAAGGCAAGGTAAATTAGAAGTAATAAATCCTTTATTACAGGTTGTGGCTCGTAGATGATTGTCCATGAGCCAGATGGAAGAAACTCCCCTTTTTCTATTCAGGGTTTAGGTCTTACAAATTTAAAGAAACACAGAATTGCAGTTCTGTCAAACAAATATACAAAACATAGGTTTCTAAAGAGAGCTGAGCACAGATGATAAGGAGGACTATGACACCTCCCTACGCTTTCTGAGAACCAGATTCCAGCTGAGATTACTGGTTACACACTACCAATGAAATAACGATCTGAAACTGCTTTTCCTAGTACATACCTGTGTGTTCATACTTATGTCTCAATAACGAGCTGCTCTTCTGAAATATTTTGTCACATAAATCACACGCATACATCCCATTTTCTGTCTTTCTCATCTTTTTCTTTGGGGGTGTTGAATCAGAATCATTTTGATCTTCTACATTCGATACTCCTTCCGAGCTAGTGTCTTGCCTTTCATCCTTTAGAAAATCATGAAAAAGATTGAGTTCAACAAAAAATGCACTGATGCAGCCCACCATTTATAAAATATAAGCTGAAGCTGCACTGTTATTTTCATTCAATTCCATAAAGAGCCAAACAAAATTGTTTAGACTTACAGAGTCAAAAAAAATCTTCCACTGCAGCGCTCTGCTTTGCAGTCCCTGCCACCATACAGATGCCGAATTCTCACTGGGACTGACTTTAATCACATCCAAATTTGACTGTTGGCCGGGTCTAAGCTACACTGACGCATCATGTTTTAGGGCCCATAACATAAATGCAATGTTAGGAAGGAAAAGAAGATTACAGACCTATAAAGTACCTCAGTAAGTTGGAAGAGCAAATTTGAAATCTAACTCCATTTTTCCACTAACGTTTGTCACCCGCATTTTGCTACCTCATGGATTTTATGGAAGTTAAGACTGTATTTTCTGATGAAGTTTTCACAAAAAGCTACTTAAGTTATCATTTGAATTTGCATATTTGACTACCCTCTTCCTTATAACACTACCACAAACACTACCTAACTCAAAATTTCGGGAATTTCAAATGTTTTATTAACACATTTTTTTTTTTTAAATCATAACTGTAGTCTATTTCTAAGCATTTCAAGCCCTGAAGCTCACCTGTAAGCAGCACAGTATTTTCTACTGGTATCAGCAGTATCCCTACGTATGGAATTACTTTCATCATGTATTATCAAATCTGGATATAGAAATGCACGTTAGCTACCTCAAATGTCATCTGTCTGATGAACTTTAACATATAAGTAACCCTGTAACTCTTCAAGGCTCCTCAGCCTCTGGCTATAGAGAAGCCTGCATAAAATGCTACACAGCCAATTTCTAAGATTTAATTAGAAACGCCAAGTCTTTATGCGAACCACTTGTCTGTTCTGCTCTGTCGCTACACGCACAGGTGTTTCTCAGCAGGACTGACAACGCTTAGATCACATCTGGACATACCCAGGGAGGAACAGGGCAGGATACAGGAATGGCAGATGAAGGTAAATACCTGCCCAACTTTCAACTGAGAATACATCTGAATTTTGTTTAAAGTGCCGTTCTGGTGCAGGATGAATTCAGTTATTCTGCAAGCCAAGAAAGCAGAGCAGATGGAAGGGAGTAGCCAGAAGTTCCAAATAGTCTATTTTCTGGGTGTGGGGCAAGAGGAGATATGGAGCCAGCAAGAAAGACAAGCCACGGCCTTACTTTGCTTTTCGATCAGAAGAATTAAACTATCTTTAAAACACTGAGCACTAGTGTCCTAGAAGACACTTCTGAATGACCGAACATAGTGAAGAACTGACTCATCCATGCGCAGAACTGTATAGTTTCCGGCAGGTTGGACTCGGGCTGCCCAAGCTAGTTACCTTTGCAGAGGAGTCAACAGTAACTTCTATTACCCGTTAACAATCAAGCTGAATAAACCTGATAGTTCATATTTACATTTTATTTATCTTGACAGCTTTGTTAGTTCAGTACAGATACGGAATAAACACGTCATACACAACATACAGGAATACCGGGACCGAAGTACCTGATTTCCATTGGCTTGGGTCTGTTTTGGTGGTGTTTCTTGAACTGCAGGACTAACTGTAGTAGAGTATGTATAAGCCACCTGTGGAATCAAAATGGTTTGCTTATTGGCAGCAAGAGCTCTCAAGCATGGAACACTGTTCTGGTCAGCAATGGCAACAATTGTAGGTAACTGGGCAGTGACCGTAGGTATAGCAATATTTATGGGATTGGCACTTGGTGGGATTACATTTACAATAGGATCAGAGTCTGTAATATTGTTGTCCTTTTGTGGTTCTTTTTTTGCACAAGTTAAGTTCAAAGGTTCTTCTTGGACAGAATAAACACTGTTCTGGTAAACACTAGTTATGGTAGATCTCTCCAACAGTTCTCCATGTTGCTTTGGTAGCGAAAGGTCAAGAGGTTCAATTTGTGGCTCTTCTTGTACACCCTCTGCTGTGTACGTATAACCCTGTGAATTTCTTGATGAAGAAAGGTTTAGTGGTGATGGGGATGGTGTACTACTGCGTGAACCATTCAGAGTTGATCCCCCTGGTAAAGTCTGGGATTTTGTTGTACTGACAGGATTTTGTGAATTATTTGTGCTGTTCTGGGGTTCGCTCACATTTGTAGTTGCTGCTTGATCATCATTATCTGCAAGACTGCTTAATTTAACTTGCTCAGGAGAAGATGGTCCAGAAGATTGCACAGAAATTTGTCCAGCTTGCATTTTTTCAAACCACTTTTTTACCACATCCAGTGGTAGGTTTACTGAATCAGCTATTTTTGAAAGCTCTTCTGCACTCGGTTGGGCATTTAATGCATAATACGCTTTTAGGAGCGATAAAAGGTTCTTTAAAGGTGGCTGACCAGGAGATAAGTTGTTCTCCCCAGTTTCTGATGGGACAGGGGAGTCGGGCTTCTCAGCTTCTGTTCCACTGGGCTGAGGAAGCTGAGGAGGATTTTTCGTTTCATAGTGCTTTAATTCTTGAAGTGCATTAAGATCTCCTGGACAGTCATCACAAAGAAGACAAGTGCTATCATTGGTCTCTCCTTCAAAGTTCTTTTCTTTCTCAGACTTCACCGTCAGATCTTCTGGTAATTTTTCATTTTTGCAACTATTTGTAGGAACAGAGTTTTCTTTTTTTAGATTTTGTGGAACAACCTGAAGTTGACTTGGCTGCTCCAAGCTGTAGTTGATGATAATTTTGGTTGTCCCATCTTGGTCAACCAAAGGAAGACTGATAGCTGAAATGAGGGAATGGCCAGCTTGTGGTATAGATGCATTGCTGATTGTTTCTTGTTCTTTGGATGCAAGATTAGCATGATTGTTTTCCAATACTTGCCTTATTACATTACCATCCACTGCCACTTTAAGTACATTTTGAATGTCACTTAAGTTGATGCTTATGGGAGACACCAGACCTACTGTTGGTAGAACAACAGCTTGCACCACACCCTGAGGAGAACTGGTTGCCTGCAAAGGGCTACCACCACTAAAAACCCCATTCTGCAAAGGGGTTGAACAATTAATTCCTGAAGCAACCACTATGGGCTTGAATTCATAATCCACAGGTTCAGTTTTAATTTGGTTAACAGGAAGTTGCTCTTGCAAGGGTTTATTTTCTATCTTTTGTCGTATCTGTGGTCTTGCTGGGCTACCTGGTGATGCAGAAAGGGAAGGGGAGGAGCACTGAGACGTCTTGAGCCCTGACCGAGCTCGACCATTCACGGGCATCAAACCAATACACTTCTTACTGCTTATGTGTGAACTGTATGAACCAGAATGGGAAAAACGTTTCTTGCAGTTTGGGCATTCATATGGCTTCTCTCCTAAAGATAAAAAAAAAAAAAAAGAAGAAAAAAGGCATATGCAAGAGTTTACTAGGTTACAGAGTAACTTCTTCAAGTAACAGCAACTAGAAAAGAATACATCAAAATGACCTCTCAAAGAGTCCTAGGGGAAAAAAAATCTTATACAGTGAATTGAACAGTAACAGTAATTGTGTCATCTATACCTCTGACCCTACGGTCCTTTAATAAGTTTGTGATCCACTAGTAGATATAGGATGGAGCCCACATGATCGTGATACATTCAAGCATTTCCCAGCAACTGTCTACGTATCACATAAATGAGTCTATATGATATTTCCAGATTTCATTGAACTCCATTCAAGTAGTACCACTACTAACTTCAGAAACGGCATAAACTACTTCAGAATGAAAAAAAAATTAGAATATGATTAACCAAAGAAAAAATACAAAAGCCATTAATGCAAGCCATAATTATATAAGGAGCTATGCACATTGTACTGTGGCAAACTCAAATACGATATATCTGTATCTTCCTACAATACTTATCAGCTGAATAAAACCAGGTAAAGCTTAAGTACAGGGAAACGAGACGCATGCAGAAGACAGATGTATGTTTGCCTTCAGAGATGAACGTCAGGTTGAATGGCCAGGAAGATGCACACAACTATGCAATTGTTATACTCATAGCCAGAGTTGGCTTTTCAGGGAATCTGTGCTATAGAGGAAAAGGAAAGAGCCGAAACAGCTGGCTTGCTTCAGATTGAAAAGTATGTTGACTGAGGCTTTCTCACTCACAGGCACAGTGCCACTACCCTCTGGAAATAAAATTGTTTGCTGAAGGAGGACTTCTAAGTGAGGTGCCTTTAATTGTGGTTATCATGGCTGAGCAACTGATAGGAAAGGAAAAGATGGCCTAAAACTTTGTTTTCAGACTTTCTGTCAATAGCTAAATTTGAGTTAAAGAGAAAAATTGAGAATCTCTTTTGAGTGAACACATATTACTTACTCTTATATATTTATATATATTATATATTAAATTACTTACAAATTGGAACTTTTCTTATAAAGTGAAACTTTCGTGACAGTATATCACAATTCCAGACCTGTGTCCTGAGGCTATTTTAATATTCTAATATGATTTTTTAATAAAATCACAGCCACAGACAGTAGGAAGCATAGTTGTTACGTCCCGATTATTATAAATTAAAATTTTCTAGCAAGGCTCCCAACATGCCGAGTGGTCTGCAAACACTGAGAAGAAACAGCCAACTGAAAAAGGACCAGAAGGATGCCCCATTTCTTCTGCCACAAGTGAAGTTTTCCTTAACTGTCAGAGCTTAAGCTGCAACTGTAAATCCTCTTAGGTTATCCTACCTATTTCCTGCACACAGCTGAAGGCTGCAGTCGGTGCTTAAGGAGCCCCAGAAGAAGAAAAAAGAAGACACTAGTATTTTAAACTTAGACTTACAAGACTGATATCACATCAAAGTTATAAAGAGTAGAAATGGAAACAGTAGTACATAATTCAATGCTTGGTTTATTTACCACTGTGGATTCGTAGGTGCTCCTTTAGGTGATGTTTATATTTAAAAGCTTTTCCACATTCAGTGCACTTGAATTTTCTGTTACCACTGGACTGCGTCACATGTCTCTGTAAGAAAGAATTCATAATTATTGCATAGGAGAGCATGATGGAAAAACATCTTGTATTTTCACATTGTAACAGAGAAACTGCCACACAAAACTGAAGAGAATCAATCATAATTTTAAGAGACTGAAGGTGGTATGTGTTATGCATGAAAAAGAAACAAATTAGAAATCAGGTTAAAACTGAGCCATGTGTATTTTCTGAACAAATCTGGCACAGTAAAAACAAAAAACCAAAACAAACCCAAAATACATTTGCCCCTTCTCCTAACTTCAGATGAAGCTTGCACTGACATGTTATGTGAGTAAGAAGTTCCAGGACGCATGCTAATTCTACTTGTGAAAAAACAAAAAAACCAAGAAAAACCCCAAGCCCACCACCCACAGAGTATGTCAGGCAGGACAGAGAAACATTAAAGCACATAAAAGCCTGTTTAAAGTTTAATCAGTTGACTTGATTTTTCCATTTACATGCTTCCAGCGCTTACTGTTGGCCTTGGATTCCTCTATGTAATGATGCCCCAGGATTGCTCAAGAGAAGATGGCCCAGTGACAACAAAGGCACTCTCAGTCACAATTAATTCTCAAAATAAATGCAAAAAACTAAATTAAGATAAATAATATGGAGGGATTTCCCAAGTACACTTCTCCACTACTTGCATTGAAGCTCTGTGGTTATTTTTGTTATATTTTGCCTTGTGAGGGCATTTATTGTTAAATTCCAAATAATTTTTAATTTATCTTATTCTTATACTAGTTTAAAAAAAAGAAAAAGCTAAAACAGACATGTAAACATATGAAGTATATATGTGATATGTATATGCAAGATATATAATTTTATTACAAACTGCGTAGATCTATGAATGTGTATTTTTAAAGACTAAAATGACATACATTTTAGAAGTTGGAGTAGCTTAACTACCAACACGAAATGGAGAAATAAGAATTTTTTCTGTTCAAACAAATTGTTTATTATAAAAGCAGCAGCTCCTTTTTAAGTAGAGCTCACTTTGCAAACAGATACTCCACCACCATTTGGATGCAGCTGCAGATTTTTGGTAACCGGGGCAGGTATTTTCATAAACTCATTAATAGAGCTACCCACAGCATCTGGGGAAACAACCTGCCTACGGGCAGCTACCACAGACCTGCTGACCTGCGTTAACCTCCTCCGGTGTCAAACCCTGGTGGGGAGCTCCTACACCTACTTCTGGTCTCCTGTGGTCGGCTGTGGTGGGCGCAGAGATCCGCGCTGGAGAAGCGGGGATGAATAGAAAGGCAGGATGATGTTCCTGTTCTGATTTATGGCTTTAGATGTGAAGAACCCGCAGCCATGCTATTTGCTGGATGAAAGTCTGAGCACTCTGCTATGAGCTACGCTGTCCAAATTATCAACCCTCCCCGTTCCACACCCCGTCCTCCTTTATTCGATACAGATGCTAACAGAAGACAAATTGAAACAAGATAATCTAAATTACTTCCAAGTACTCTAATTTGACAGTTCCCTTGGGATAAGCTTTTGGTTAAGCTGCAGTTTTCACCTCTCAGCAGATACTGCTCCCACCCTCCTCGAGGTGGGCTCCTTCCCGCCTCCTCCCAGGCTCTGCAGTGAGGTCTCCGCTCTGATTTATCCTGATTAGCACTTGACCCTTATTCCCGGGTTTGTCAGCTGTCTTTTGCTAGTCTACACAGCTTTTCAGCTTTGTTTAACTAAGTCCCTTGAAGATGATGTTCTAGATGATTGTGCCTGACTTGCTGCATTTCACTTTAATGATCCAACTTCACTGAGTCTAGAGGACCGTGTCAGGATTTACTTAAGCCTGCGGAGAGTCAGTTACTACTGTTTGACTTGAGATTATACAAGTTAAAGGATCTCAGCAGATATACAGCTACTGCAGATGCTGGACTACATAAATATTCATACAAAATATTACTGCGTGTATTCCATCTGTCAGAAATGTTTCTGCTCCAGTCTTTAGAATTTAACGTTCTGCTTCCAAGGCATGGAAGCTTACATTTCTTTTACCAAATTTTTAATGGGTTCTCCTGTTTTCCTGGTCATAGGTATAAGATGCCTTGAACTTTATGCTAGGCAGTGTTTCCACCCATTTGGCCTTACCTTCTTATATTTGTAATTCTTTATTCAGCTTTCTTGCTGTCTGTCCTATCCTTTTTTTTTTTTTTTGTAAATCTGAGACAAATTGAAACAAAGGCTGAGGGGAAACCTTATTATGGCATACAAGTATCTAAAGGGTGGGTTGAAGGAGGATGGAGCCGGGCTCTTTTCAATGGTTCCAAGTGACAGGACGAGGGGTAATGGGCACAAGTTAGAACACAGGAAGTTCCGTTCAAATACACGGAAAAACTTCTTTACGGTGAGGGTGACGGAGCACTGGCACAGGCTGCCCAGGGAGGTTGTGGAGTCCCCTTCCCTGGAGATTTTCAAGACCCGCCTGGATGCAGTCCTGAGTAATGTGCTCTGGGCAACCCTGCTTTAGCAGGGGAGTTGGGCTGGATGATCTCTAGAGGTCCCTTCCAACTCTGAAAATCCCGTGATTCCATGAGACATCCTCAGAGTCACTCTCTAAGAACTTCTTTAAAACTAACAGAAATCATAACTCTCTCTAAAGTACCGCCTTTGATATCCTTTCACCTCCGTTTTCTCACATATAAATGCTTTTCCCCTTTCAGTACTGTTAAATCCACTTTTTTTGTCTCTGATGTGTGATATATTTTTTAATGCACTGTACAAAACTGCTGCTTTCCGCTCATTAAAGAATTAACCGCAGCATTCAAAGAATACTCCTCTGCATTCCTTTTATGACTGAAACAAGAAACATCAGCATTAAGGTCTGTAACTAGCCACTAATTCATCCCTGCATCAAATATTTACTGTGCTTAGGACTAAAGTCCACTCTTTTCATAACAGAGAACTGAAACTAATTAATGGAAATCCTCACAAGTTATTTGGAGAACAGGAATTACAGGTACATCAGTGATTTTTCACAGCCAGTTTGACCATGGTCTTCAAGAACTGCCGTTTCTCAGCGGTGTCCATGGCAATATGAAATTTTAACAGACTACATACAGGTGCTGTGTAAGTTGTTGAGAAGAAAAATAAAACAAACATATGAAAGCACTTATTCATACTTCAGTATCTTTTTTGGTGCTTCACATGTGAAAGCAGACAAAACATAGGCAGCATTGCTTCCTACCAACCGTTAGTGGAGCAGGAGCAGCCAGGGGAGCCGTGAGGGATGCCGGGGATGGGGAGGAGAGGGGGATGAAGGAGAAGGTGCCGGGATGGCTGTCAGCTCTCTGCTCTCCGCTGGAGCAGAAGCAGCCGCAGTTTGGTATATTTCCCCCTTCCCGAGATGGAGGCACAGTGTACACATACCTCTTCCACTGCCTTCACTATGCCAGAAATTATCTTTACTCATCGCTTCCTTGTACAGAACAATTACAAAATTGTCATATACTGGCCATTAACCAGCTAACAAAGTTATCCAAATAATCTACTTCCAGGTGAAGTCCTTTAAGATAAGACATTATGTTTTGAAGATGCAGCTGCTTAAGATCCACAACCAGGAGGTCTATACTTTAGTATAAAAAAAAAATTAATTTTCCATTATGCAAACGATGTAATCGTTTATATGCACATGAAGCCAATTTTGAATACATGACAACTTTGTGACAGTAACATAAACAAATACACATTTCAAATTTACCAAATATCTAATCTACTGTAGTTTTGATTCTGGCTATGGCTCTAGAGAAAAAGCACACCTAAACAGGCATAATATTGAGTTCCAGATACTTCATAGTAACAACATTCATCAAATGCAATTGTGCCTTCCAAAGTATAAGCCCATTAAAAGATATCTTCAAGAATACAATTTGAGTTTGTAGCAGTTCTTCTGAGATTGTTTACTCGCTTGGTATTTTTTCTCTTTCCATTCAAACGTCACGCAAATATGGGAAAGGCTTCCAGCCCTTCCAACTACTTTATTTTTCTTCATGCAAATATGGGGAAGGCTTCTAGACCTTCCAACTACTTTATTCTTCTGCTTTTAGGCTTCTAGCTGGAAAAAAATCGAAAATAAATGTGGTAGCTCACAAAAAAGCATTATACAAAAAGGACTCATAGATTTTATAGTTAGAAATATAAGATGTATATAAGACGATAGTAATTTTAAAGTGAAGCCAAGTCAATAAGAGAGCAATACAGAAATGTGTTGTTCATGGGAAATACATTTGAATAAACAGGAACTGCCACGCCAGCATATGCTGGTGAGGTTATTCCAAACCCAGTGAGATAGTAAAATCCCTCTAGCAGGACGGCTGATATTTCTTGTAACAATTTTTCCTATTTAATTTACCCATGAATGTAAACACTCAGGTTTGTAAGCCTGTTAAATTCTTGGACTTAGTGACACTTTATAGAATGGAGGTTAATATGCAATGTCTAAAAAATCATCTCCTTTACTCTGTATTTCAGTCTTTCAGTCTTTACTCAGCCTTTCAGTCTTCTGCAAATTCTTTTGGTATGGAGCTGCAAGAAGTTCTGAAGTACCTTTCCCTTTGCATTCTTTTCACTATTCACTGTTTTGCATCTTTCTGTGATGTTTCTCTCCTGTTTCCTCTCTGAAAAGTACCAATCTTTTTAGTCTGTCCTCAGAGGGGTACACCTCCACGCCCCCCTCTCTCTAACCTGCTGGTTAGATACAAATCTGTATCTTTTTCCTTGGATAATTCCTGACTCTTTCAGTGAGTTTTAGTTGTTCCCTGAGCCTCAGAGTGCCTCTGGTAAGCTATGGAAGCATGTAACTGGGGAGAGATGACAGGAAATTGTGGGGATAAAAGAAAAAAGGAAAACGATGGAGAGGGGAACCTCTACAGGACCTTCTGTAGTGACGAGATAGCTAACTCATGGAAGGCATTTCAAGGAACCGTGCCCTCATGTCAGCCCACGAACCACAGAAAACAAGCTCAGAATATCTTCAGCCCTTTTTTAGTACTGAAACATTGTATTTTATGCACAAATTATTTGTATGTTGTCTTATAGCATGGATTGCATTTAAAAACTGTCTCACAGTTCAAGCAAATGACTCAACACAATGATTTGTTTCTTAAGGGCAAAAATCAGTATAGTAAATTTTGAATTAGCCAAACAGGATTTATGAAAGAAAAAATTAAGTGCTTCACTAATTTTGCGATTAGATTTGAGTCACAATTTTTATGTAATGTTAGCCAACGAGCAGAAAAAAACTAATTACCTATAAATGCAATAAAGCACTTCTGAAAATTAAAGTTTAAACCCAACCTAGATACATGAAAGCACAGGAATTCAGTCTCATCCTTTGACAGTTATGGAAAAGGTCTAACTTGAGCAGGCTGTTTAAGCGCGTACTCCAGGGCTGGGACTTCAGCATATAGATAATCTGATATGAACAGCTTACTTGCTCTGTACATTTTTCTTCATATAACTAATCACAGCTTGTTACAGAGGACAACAAATCCTTCATTCAAAAGCCACTTACTTGATCTCTTCCTGATTTGTGTGATGTCATGTGGCGGTCGAGCTGCGTTCTGTACGCAAACGTGTAACTGCACAAGGAGCAACTAAAGTTATCTTCATTTTTTTCATGGCGATATTTAATGTGTTCCTTCAGAGAGGTAAAACGCTTGTACCCTCGATCACAGTACGGGCAAGTAAGCAGTTGGGAAAACGCATCGGGCGTTCCTACACAGGAGAGACAATACACCATATTTAAATAAATGTAAGCTCCTGGTGTGGTTTAAGCCCAGCCGGCAGCTACAACCACACAGCCGCTTGCTCACCCCCTGCCCCCTCCTCCCCCGCCAGTTGCAATGGTGGAGAGAATCGGAAGAGTAAAAGTGAGAAAAAACCTCACGGGTTGAGATAAAGACAGCTTAATAGGTAGAGTAAAAGTCACACAGGCAAGCAAAGCAAAACAAGGAATTCATTCCCTGCTTCCCACGGGCAGGCAGGCGTTCAGCCATCTCCAGGAACACAGGGCACCAACACGCATAGCGGTTACTTGGGAAGACAAACACCATCGCTCCGAATGTGCCCCCCCTTTTTATTCTTCCCCCAGCTTTATATACTGAGCATGACGCCACACGGTACGGAACAGCCCTTTGGTCAGTTGGGGTCGGCCGTCCCAGCTGTGTCTCCTCCCAACTTCCTGGGCGCCCCCAGCCCTTGCCGGCAGTGCACGGTGAGGAGCAGAAAAGGCCTTGAGAGCTTAGCAACAACTCAAAACACCAGCACACTATCAGAAGTATTTCTCATCCCAAATCCAAAACACAGCACTACATCAGCTGCTAATAAAAGAAGTTAACTCCATCCCAGCTGAACCCACCACAGCTCCAAACTTATTAAAATCAACAAACATGCTTTACGTTTCCATATATTACTGTAAGGAAACATGCAGCTGCTAGAAGCTCCATTTGTTTTAGAAAAGGAATAATGGTAATTTCCCCCCCCCCCCCCCCAGGTATTACGTTACTAATTATAGTACGGTACGGCTGACCCAGCGCACACTGGAGAGAGTCAGCACAATATGATTACCCAAACCCACACCTCTCACAGCGAGTCTGTGGGACTTCCCAATACAGCACTAGAGCTTCTCTCTCTATATTTCTGTTTAAAAAGTGGTCTGAAAATGATGAAACATGGTTTAAGATCTAGTAATCTTTGTAGATCTCATTAGCTCAATCACAGACAATCCTCAAATCCTGTTTACAAATTTAAGTCTATTATTGAAACATTTAATGGTCATCCTGTTTTCAGCTCCTAAGGAATTAATAGTATTTGCAAGCTCCAGAGAATATTTTCCTTTCTCTTTACCTAACACAGAATTCTAAGGAAAAAAAGGAAAAAAGAACTGAAAAAAAAGTTATTAGAAATGTGGTTTACAATCTTTTATCTGGACCAGTTGGAGCGGGTCCAGAGGAGAGCCACAAAAATGATCCGAGGGCTGGAGCACCTCTGCTGTGGGGACAGGCCTGAGGGAGTTGGGGTTGTTCAGCCTGGAGTAAGAAGGCTCCGGGGAGACCTTATTGTGGCCTTTCAGTACTTAAAGGGGTCTTATAAGGAAGATGGGGACAAACTTTTTAATAGGGCTTGTTGCGGTAGGACAAGGGGTAATGGCTTTAAACTAAAAGAGGGTAGATTCAGACTAGATATAAAGAAGAAATTTGTTATGCTGAAGGTGGTGGAACACTGGCCCAGGTTGCCCAGAGAGGTGGTAGATGCCCCATCCCTGGAAACATTCCAGGTCAGGTCGGACGGGGCTCTGAGCAACCTGATCTAGTGGAAGACGTCCCTGCTCATTTCAGGGAGGGTTGGACTAGATGACCTTTGAAGGTCCCTTCCAACCCAAACTGTTCTAAGATTTTGTGATACACAGATATGTACCTGTTAGTAGGGCATACTGTCTGCAGGACAGAAAGGAGAGAGGACATACTGAGTGACAGAAGGGAGAGAGATCAATTATGAGGCCATAAATATGACTCTAATGTGATCTACAGAATCTATTCTGCTGGCTTTCATGAACTTACTTCTGTATCAGCACAGGACAAAGAGAAATTAGACTGAAGCTGAAGATTAATTTCACAAGTCTAGTTCTGAGGAGTCACCATTTATGAAGTTTTCATCTCTTCTTATCAGCATATATTTATCCCCCATATATAGTAACTTATTATATCTTCGAAAAATTAATTTTTTAAAGGATTGAAAAAAAAATCTGTCTTTATAGATTGATAAAAGTGTGTTTAAATAAATGTAGGGGTTGCAGTATTTGATCAAACTATCAATTTTTAAGGTGCGGTATCCTCCAATGACTATAGCACTCCTCCATGCTTCAAGGGAAATGGGAAGAAAATTTTGCAAGGATGCACCTATCCACTGTACTGAGTGAGAGCAGGAGAGAAAGGTGGATTATCATTTTATGCTCTGAAGCACGAGGGGCAAATTTGTACACACTGTCATTTTACGTTGCAGAATTATGAGCATTATTAATACTCATAAAATTAACCAGTACTTGAGAAAGTACTTCTGAATTATTGATCTTCATGACCTCTCCCAGCAGTTATCACCATAGATTGATTATATGCTCTATAAAGTAGCAATTTGTTCTGTTTGTGTGGGATTTACTAACTTTATTTTTACTGAACATGCCATTGTTCTTGCAACAGTGGAAAAGAAGAGTCAGACCAGTTTTCAGTATTACTAAAAAATAACACCTTCTCTGTCACATAGATTCCCTTACACTCGTTATGGTAATAGGCAACGTAACGCTCATATTGCACTGGTTGTCCTGTTGCTCCACCCCTTTCTGCTTTTCCTGGATTGGCGCGGTTGTTAAAAAATGAACCCATCCCCACATGTGTAGACACGGTATGCTTCCCTTCAATTCCCTTTTTTCCATCTACAATTCAATTCACCTGACAGAAAGAACAGTCCAGTTCAGCACAAATACAACTCAGTGGAAACATCAGAAGCACCTTAACTTAAATTCTGTTTCCACTGGAGCAAATGGCTTCACAATGGTTTCCCAAAGCCACTAAAGACTCTAATTCTCTGTCACTTCTCTTGTCCAGCCCCCCAGTTTGGAAGCACGTATCTTTAGCAAATATCACTGTATTTTTGGCATTTTCTGTTCCAAATGATAAAAATAACGAACATTATTGTTCGGTATCGTGATTTTCAGAATACTTCCCTGTGAACTTACTGGGGTAGGTAGTTGTAAAGTTTAGGATGCTGCTGTTAAGCATATATCTCCATTGAATTTTGCAAAACTTGTAAACTACAAAATATTAGTAATTCAGGTCCTATTTCTGTATATAAATAGGCATGTACACAGCTTAAATTTCTCAAATATTTTAATTTACTTATTTTTTTGCTAAAATTTCTAATAACATGAAATCTCTGGAAAAGCAGAACAAAATTGTTAGCGTTACCCCTTTCACTGCTCTCGCTTAGACTCCAGTACAGTAAAACAGCTACAACAACATTTTTTGTTCAATTACATACATTGTTTTAAATGACTGGAGCACAACATCTCCTATACCTTTAGGTAGGATGTTATTTTCTTTTAAAAAAACTTAAATACTCTAATAAAGGCACACAATCTGGTTGAAATGCCATTTTCACACGTTAAGAAAGTGGAACGCTTCAGAAAGCGGTGCAGACGCAAAACCAAACTGAACAGGTTTTGTCTTCAAATATTTCATGATGAAGATGCCTTCATTGTTTCCTGATGAGGAAATGAACTATGACTTCTCATCCCACTGAGAAGAACATCTTTAGCATGAAGTTTACTTAGAGAAAAAAGACATCTACTTAAACGTAACAACAGGTCATTCGTTTTTTCACATAAACATTTTCCTATAAACAATGCCTCTTTTATCTCCACTGTTGTCTTTTAAGAAAAAAAAAAAAAAGCCTATCATAGACTGGCTACCTAGTAAAAGAACTCCTACCTAACAGCTCCTTTTGTGGGTTTTGTTTAGAAATATAAAAAGAAAAGAAATATGTTGTAGCTCCCCCTAAGTTATTCTTACATAAACCCATACTATCTTACTTCATTCCCATTGTATTTAATAAATGTTTGTTCTGTTCATTTCATATAATGCTACTGAATGGATTTATGAGAGCCTGAATTTTTATTTCCAGCTACTTGAGGTTTATCATTTAGGTACCCATACAACTGAATCCCAGTGCATGTCTTGTTTCACAAAATCAAGTACTGATGTTTTTTGCATGATGATCCCATCCCCTCTTAATTATTTAACTAAGATTTAATAATTTCTTTTCCCAAAGCTACACATATATACACTGTTGTCTTCCAAACAACAGAACTTTTGGGTCAAGTAGTTAGTACAACTTATTTCATAAGAACTGAACTGGTGGCAGGTTTACCATTTTCATCCTGACCACTAGCTTCTGGCGTGCCTTGCCTCTGGTCCTCCTCAGGTGCTTCAGGGTAAATGACAGCTGTATCTTCTTGTTGAAGGAATTCTTCAACATTAGGGTCATGGTTTTGTTCATTTTCTGCATCAGAATCACATTCATCTTCTTTTACTAAGCGTGAAAAACAAGATACAAGATATGAGATGAAGAGTTTAAAAAGAACATAAATGAGATTCAGTAATCCACACAGTCAAACCACCCTCTATCCAAGGATTTCAAAACTCTTTACAAAGACTAGTATAGGTCAAGCCCTTTAAGATGCAGGAATAGGCCAAGTTTCAAAACAAAGAACCAATGGCATAATGACATTTAAAAATTTGATTAAAAACACAGTTTGCCTCTTTAACTCAGTGCATTTTTATCATTTTAGATTTATCTGTTCCCTTCAACTTCCCTAAAAATCTTAAACACAACATTAATTATGATTTTGCCCTTGTAGTTTGAAGGCCAGATTACAGTCTTGGCTCCTATGTTTGCAAAAGTCACTTTGTTGCCTTCAAGACATAATCTTTAATGTTATTTAAGACCTGTTCATTAGTGCAAACCCAGAAGATGTTTAAACTCTGAATAACAAGTTTGCCATCTGAAATGAAGTGAACTTGAACTCCGAGCAGCTTGCTCTCTGGCGTCAGATACGGGTATCAAAAAGGTTTCAGATCTAGTTAACAACCTCCAACATTTTCCAGTTTGAAACTTAAGAAAACAATCAATGAACAGTAACTGTATTTACAAGTTAACGAATAATAAATTACATATTTTACTTAATGTTTGTAGGATAAATATTTGCTACCAACTATTTGCCTAAATACATTATGAATAGAGTTTACTTTTACCATGGTGGAACATTCTGAGAGAGCTCTGCCTACGGCACATTAATCATGACAGATCTCCTCCACTATTAATAATGTGAGGTATACTTTTAATAGGAAGAAGTTTTACGATTCATCTTTCAGCGTGAAGTCACACGCTCAATTTACAATTTGACACAATCTTTTTATGATGTGAGACAGCCTTTCTCATATATAGACTGTCATGTAATACATAATGTAATTCTTTGTACTTGTTTCAGGAAACCCGACTTTATAGCCACTAAAAAGAATGCGTGAACCTAGTTTTAAAAGTATCAGTTTGGGGTTTTTTTTTTTTTAATAAAAACGTTACATTTAAAATAAATTTTAAATATCAAACATTAAAAACAGAAGTATAAAAGTCTTTAAAAAAGCTGGATGGTAAATTTTTTGTCAACCAGTGAAATAACAAAATAACAAAGCATCCGTTTTGGCTTGATTCTGAAGCCAAAGAGACATGTTTTATTTTGCCTTCTGTATAATCAGTAGAGAGGAGCTGATAAGACGACACAGGATTAGCTCAAGTTTATTTTGGTATAGTCATTATTAGTTTTAAACACTATCTATTGACCTGTACTTGTATTCTCTACAACTGCGCATAAGATCAGCGCTATTCCTCGTTTTGCTCTCTTTCCTGAAGTCATTAGGAGATGTGGTGCCGCAGCGGCACTGCGGTCAGTGCCGAGGGGACTGCTCGGTGCCACTGGCCAGCTACGCCTCCGGACCCAGGACACCCGAAAGGAGCCCAGGCAGCCCTTCCTCAGCTAAAACACTTTGCAGTTTAAGACCTCTAGCATGGAAGGGTAAAGCCGTTTATAAAGAGAGGTGGGACAACTTCAAAGATTTCCGAAGGATACTCACCCAGCCAAAATTCAATAGCACTTTATGAATAAGGGACTCAGATTAACAAAGAAATACCTGTACATCCAACTTCATCTGTCTGAGCTTCAGGCCCCAGGATTTCCTTTGTTTCTTTTCCAGCTAAAACAGTACATTTCACAAAAAGAAGAATAAATATTAAAAAAAAGCCACACAGACAACAACTTAATATATTTGAGTGATTTCCTCGGCAATTCTTTCCATTTCTGTATTGTTTAGAAGAACTGCATTTAAACACAACGTTCTTCCAAAAATATGGATTCCACGTTATTTCAGCATTGTGTAATTGGTTGAAGCACAAAGATATTCCATGGTTAAAGAAACAGAATCTTAAAAGGAAGCAATACTAAACACTAGCCATTATTTGAAGACAGGTAAAGACGGGGATGGTGTGTTTCTCCAGCAAATATAGAGTCAGCTACTTAAATAACCCTATCTACAAATGCAGCTACCTGATACATAGGAATATTATTTCTAGAAACCAGAGTATCATAAAACAAATATGTTTACATTCTTTTCTCCAATTAGCGGTTTTCAGAAACGCCCGAAGATTTGCTGGTAACGTTTGCAAACAGCTACCTCATGCGCTCTCGTTCTTGTAAATCATCTAGAAACCACTTATAGGCTGCCATTGCTTAAAGAAACATGGATTTTAAACACACGCTCCCCACTTCAGATCAACTCTGCACTACAAAAATGCTTCACCTTTCAATTCCAATATCCAGCATGAGTTTGCAGGTTCCAGACGTCCGTAGAACCAACGCCACAGAGCCCACCTGCCTCCGAAGCGCCACCAGCCCCTGCCGAGCTGCAGCGTTCAAGGGTGGATGTTTTAACTCATTACAGGTTGTTGGTTCGAATCAATAACTGGCTAAAATCGTTCCTAATTTACATACGTTGGTTAGCCTCGACTGGGAAGTTCCTACTGGAAAGGCCACTGCTGTCATTTCTGCCAGTAACTGGCTTACAGCAGGGGTGCGTAGGAAACCTATGTGGGTTTTTTCACTCCTTTATCAGTAGTATGCTATGCCAATATGTGTGAAGTTAAAGCATTATTTCATAGTTTAATTACAAAAACTTAGATGCTTCAGAGCTACACAGCAGAAAAAGACTCTGATGATAGAGGAGGTCAGACTACACAACTGCTACGGCCTGAAACCGCAACTGTTAACTTTTATTTACCTCACTTCACTCTACTTCAGTGCAGGGAAAAATCCTTTGCTTTGGCTAGTCAAAACCTCAAAACATTCCAGCTTTTTAATTAAAGGAGAACTCAATTTCTCCTTTATAGGGAAGATGATAAATTCCAGGACAACCTTAAATTCTCATATTAAAATGGCTTCCTCAAAGGAAAAGACTCTTAATTCTGTCTACCTTGATAAAATCCCACACGCCCAAATATGTGGAAGCTGTATCTGCGAATAGTCACCAACAAGAAATATGCTTAAAAGGAAAAGTAACATTTAAGTGTTACAGTTTATTTTAGTTGCCATCTAAAAAACCCTCCAAAACAGTCCATATATTATTGGTCAATATTGGAATATGAACTAATTATATTTTTGGCTCATGATTTCAGAAACTTGGTTCAGAATCTGTAAGATGGATCACTGCATGCAATGCAAATTTAAACTCAAAATTTAATTTCTTAAAAACAATGATGCAAATACACTACTTTTCTTTAAAAAGGGTTTGTGATTTTTCTCCGTTATGAAATAGCCTCTGCAGAACAGGGGGAATATCAGTAAGTTATTACTCATAGGAATTTAAATTACAGTGTCTCTAGCAAATTCCATTGCCTTCAGTACAAATAAAAGATATGCTTCCCAAGGGAATGTCAAGGAATTGATGGCATTATAGATTAACCTCAGTGAAGTTAAAAACCTTCTCAGTTCTAGTAATCAGAAGCTCTGTTTGATACCGTCTCTACCCAATATCTAAAAGTGGGGTATGAGACAGGGAGAAACCCTCTTCCACAGGGGGTGATCTTCCTTAATGCTGCAGGAATAATTAACAATTTGAAAAATGTTAAGTCATAATGTTAGCTATGACTGGTCAGCATGGGAAGGCAACCTTGCAATTGTGCCCTCAGAAGCCCAACCACCATGCTGCAAGTACAGCTGCCGGGAAGCAACGGGAAGGGATGCGATGATGGGGGAACTGATCTTAAGACACTGTTACACCAAAGAGAAATCACAGCCCTGGATTCCAGAAGAAATGTGAGCTACCTGCTGAATGACTGCTTAAATACAGCTCTCCACGACTAGCATCTAGGGCATAAATATCAATCCTGGCATTACATCTGGGCATACCAGATAATTGTAAAACATGTTCTTGGACTTCTGTATCTCATCATTGCTTATGAGCACCTGCTTAGAGATACGGTGGGACTTCCTAGGGTTAAATGCTAATGATATTCAGACCACAGGCAATAGCGTGTACTGGCAGTGAACGTGCATGACACAATCACTGTGTCATCGGCTGACTGTAAAGATCTCTGCATGGGTAAGATAACTGATCAAATTTAAACCACTAGCAAAATGGAAATTTTGGTTGCAAGCAGAAAGACAAACTTCACGGAAATTTCCACCGCAGTCTTATCTCCAGAGAAGGGAATAAATTCCAAAGCCCATCAAAAGAGTTTCTAATTTAAATTCTTTAGAGCTAATTTTCTGATATACAACTTGCATGCAGCAAGCACTATTTACAGCTTACAGTATTGCCTGGTTGATCAAAAACATGCCATGCTTTTCTAGCCTTCCTCCCAAAAGAAATCAATACAAAATAATGCAGCAATCTTCCTCAGCAACCCACCACACTGAAAGAACACAAGCCATCTTACAGCACACAAACTCAACCTAAAATTTTATAAGTTAAAGGAATTTCTGAGTTCCAGGAGGAGCTTAAACATAAAACGTAACTTCATTAATTAATTTTAAAAGTTATTTCAATGTCTGGACACTTTTATAACATTTTCAGTTTTTCAAAGATATTTTAGTTCCAGGTCTGAGATCTCTAGATTTGCTAAACACTTATAATACATAATAATGCTTTTTAAGTCTATTAATATAATAAGTCATGAAGTTTAACCTTTGCTTTATTTTTTTTAAGTTGTAGCATAGGTTTTACTTTAAAGCAAAAAAATTAAAATCGTATTACAGAATCATTGCACACATGAATGCTGGCACCCTGCCAACAACTTGTGCAGGATACACGTGGTTCACTTTTTCTAACTCGTATGACTGTTTCAGTTAAACCTCTTGAGATACACACCTTATATTTAAAACACCTGTTCCGAAGGTCTTTTAGAAATTCAGTTAGAATGACTGGAAACGGAAGGAAACTAATCTGATAAAGAAACGTTACGTGTGTTGTTTCTATTCTTGGGCATTCGTGAACAGAATAAATATGTAAAAAACTCATTCTGTCAAGTTCAACTAAATCCAGGAACTTTCAGTACTACTCTACCAATGAAACACAACTTCACAACTTACTAAAACTCCTGCCGTGCGTGTGTTCTAAAAATAGTCACCAGTCCTTAAGACGGTATTAGTGTTGCACGGACACCTACCCCAGTACTTTTTCCTGTACGAGAGATCATGTATTCAGTACCCCTCTCTTTGGATTTCTAATGTGCAGCTGAGACTGATGATATGATTTTCAGCTCACGCCTTTCCTTCTAGGAATGCTATAACAAAGTAAATAGTATTTTACCATAGCAAATCAAAGCTCCATAAGACCTAACGTAGCCTTCATTTTTCTCACGTAGTCATCACCAGAAATTCAAACAATTTATTTAAAGAAACCTTACTATCAAATGAAAAACCCTCCAGATTGCTACAAGAGAGTCTTCTGAATACATGAGTTTTACAGAAGAAATTTAGGGGAGTTTGAGCAAGCCTGTACGACACTTGTTTAATCTTTTGTCTGGCTCAACACTGATGAAAGCCCGTCTTCATCAGCACTAACCAAGGCAGAGGAGACATTGCCTACACTGTGACTCTACAATCACAGTAGAATTTGGTTCAAAGGCTTCACTTCAGCAAACAAATTTTAAAAGGTTAGAAATGGCACATTTGAAATAAGGAGGCAAAAAAGATGTCATCACACGTCTAGAGCTCTGAAAAACCCCAGAAGGTTGTCTGAGGCAAGATGCTGTGTCATGACTACCTGTAGGTACATCTCCAGGAAATGTTCTGCCTAAAGGGCCTTGACTCAGCTCCTCTGTGAGCCAGGGCTCTTCTTCGCTCTGTATTTCAGGGTTCCTACACCCCTGCTTGAAGGGTTCAAGAAACAGTCTACACACAGCCCATTTTTATGTAACTGCAATTTCTGATAGACATAGCCTGCAGTAGAACAAAGATATTCTAGGAGAACTAAGAAAATTACCTACCTAATAATTTAGCTCCAAAATACTCATTTCCCTGCACAGCATCCCTTGGCAATAGCAGCTATGTAAAAACAGGCTGAGTTGATGCTATTCTTTGAACTCTCAGCTGCTCTCTCTCAGCTGGATCGCAGTTAGGGACCATATGACTGCTTTCTGTTATTTTAGATGTGAGGTCATGCAATTTGTCTTAAATCACCAGGTTTAACAAGGTGGATGCTAAAGAATTGCGGCTGGAGCTCAGACACAAACAAGGATATGTCGGAAAATATTCTGTATCTTTCAGGGGATTAAGGCCAAATTCCACAATAAATTCCACTAATTTATGCATTTATCCCAATTTGGCTCAAATGTAAGCATGCTGTGTGATATTATGAAACTCAGTATCTGATTCCACAGTAAAAAAGGCCCATTTCCTGATTGCTTCAAATTTTCAGCTTCTAAAGCTGCTGCATAATATGTACAACATTTACCGCCTTCCAGTGTTTTCAAAATAGAGATTCATTATGAGTACAATAGTAAATTCTAAAACTAATAATCTAAACATTACTTTTTCTGGCTATATTTTACAAGGGAAAAGGCAGAAGCAGCTCACAGGCAGTAACTTACATCTGAATATTATTTTGTTTCATGTTTTTGGCTTACTGCTCACTCCCCAAGCTGAGAACACCTTGAACCTTACCGGGAGCTATAGCAGAGACCTGTGATGCAAAAAGACTTGGAAAAACTAAAAGCAAGTAACTAGTCTCCGATCTCCCTCGAGAATGCTGTGTCCACAGATTTGAAGCTCCTGTTTAACTGTGCAAGTGGAATTAATGCACCTTCAGATCCGCCTCAAATATTAAATAAAGAACATAAAATATATTACAATAAATACATTAGAAACCCTCTTTTTTGATTGTGAATATCACGTTATTTCAGTAACAAAGTGACCAAACCAAGTTCTATCAAGTTTTTGCTTTAGAAAACTTTGCTACATTGCATCAGCAGTGAAAATGAACATACCTTCATCTTCCCAGCAACTGTTTGTACTCCCTTCTCTTTCGCTGTTTTCTGGTAATACTGTATGGTCTGTTGGCAAGTCATCTTCTGGCACACTAGCCTCACAGTCTGCTGCATCAGTTACACTTTCTTCTTCCACTATATGCAATTTATCTTCATCGTCTGAATCTGAGTTTGCTTCTACCACGTTATTATAATTGGTGACTGTGGACAGACAAAAAGCAAAATACTGATCAATATACTCTTAATTTACAGCATGGAGGTCCAAAGCTTTCAGTACGGGGGCCAGCTGCTTTATCTGGGGCATCTCTATGGAGTCACGTTATTACTTCTTCTTTGCACATGGGGATGGCAGTGGTTTGTGAACGACCTGGATGCAATGGCGGCACACAAGGAGGCATCTGACAGCTGCTGGGCTTCCACCACTGCTAGGAACCACGGCACCTCTCGTTTCTGCACACCCAGCGTAAGGCCGCACAAGAAGAGGCAGTGGACAACTCCAGAGTTGTCTTCTGGGCACACCGAAGCATCAGGCTTCCCTCCAATTTGGATACCAGCGTGCTTCCTTTAAGAATACTATCGCCCGGCCAACCGTCTGTGGAACACTTAATGCTCATAAATATTTTGTTACAGACAGATGCGTGTACTGAGGATAGGCTGCGCGCACATAGCAATCAGTGGGGTACAGCAGGAACAAAACCGCAGGGAAACCACTGGCACCGAGGACCAGGCGGCCGCAGGCTGAGTGCGCTCCAGAGAGGGCGGCTCAGTCGCTCTTCTCTGGTCCCACGGAGCAATGCCCTGTCTGCAGCTACGCACGCTAGCTCGGCTCACCCTGCCCGGCCTCTCGCTGGCTTTTCTCTAATCGATGCCAGCCCCACGCTCCGAGTATGTGAATTGAGGGGCAATAAATGGGAACAATACAGAGATTTGATTCAGAAGGGCTGAAGCGCTCCTGATCCAAGCTAAGATGCTCTTGTAGTTACAGCCGAAGATCACACTAAAGATTCAGCAGGATAAACGTGAAAGGAAAATCTCAGAGGTGACTTAGAAAGGAAGTCTCACATAACATTTTGCCCAGCCACCATGAAAAGGTAACAACTCTACTTTTCCAGCCTGGAGACCATACTGTAAGAGTCTTGTGGACGAAGGATTACAGGATGATATATATGTTTCTCTCACATGGGAAGAGATTATTATTAAAACAGCCTTAATTTGTAAGCACAAAAGATCAGTTATGGCCATTTCAATTCCAACTGTAAGGATTGTGTATTAAGAAAAAAAATTACTTTCCCAACCTGCTGAAATGTCTTGTTAGTCATACTGAAGTTAAACTATTAAACATTTATGGAAGATCTATATACGTATTACTTCTTTACTGCCAAGTTTGAACTTCTTACTGAAATGTTTCATAATACAGTTCAAGAAAGAGAATAAATGTATCAATGAATAAACTAACAAGACTTGTCTTGGCCACGGTACTCCTTCAGCGGTTATCAGAATGATACCTGGGAGGCACATAATCATGCTACTTTATGATACCCGCATCCTGTCACTGTTAGCACACGAGAAGCCAGACTGATTCTTTCATGTCAAATCCTACCTATTAAGGTAGATAAATAGCAAACTAGACTGCTGCTCTTCTGAAGTTAGCTTTTTTTTTTTTTTTTAAGTAGATATTCTAGTCATTTAAAAATGCATTTAAGCAGGGAAAGTGAGTAACATCACGAATTGGCAAGCTACTATCTCACTTCCTCCCAATTCAGGAGAAAAATGTCTCATCTAAACCATGCAGAAGCATGACAAAGGAACCTTCTCAATTTAAAACAATCACTCCATGTTTCCATATTTTCTACACATAGCATTGTTTGAAAATTGTAGTACACCCTGCTACTCGTGGTATCAACATCTAAGACAACAAATTTAGGCAACTAGCCTAAATACTAGTTTCTGGTCCATTGCAATTGATAAATTGATATTCACTTTATATTCCGTTACTGCAAAGTAATACAGTTACCGAAAGGGATGCTGTAACACGTGAAAGAGAAGACATACATGTACACCCTCACCAAAGCAGAAGAGATTTATGAATTTCTTTGCTTGCGCAAAGGTAAACACAACTTTTAAAAGAGTTTAAGAACAGACACAAAACAGGAGGAAGTGGAAAAGTTATTTTAGCCTCTTACCTTAGCTGGGGTTTTGTGTAACGCTCAGATGTAGAAGATTATTAATATTAAACACCAACGTATTTACCTTTGCCACACGCAAAGGAGATCAGTAAGAGCAGGGATCGAAATTTAACCACTATATAAAGCCATACATTCAGATTTCAGTAACTTAGATAATTAATACTTGATTTTTAAAAAATAAATCTCCCGTTTAGTTTGAGAAATTAAGTGGAATCCCTTATATTAGAGTGGTTTTTTATGGAAAATGAAAAAATAACGAGAAAGTTTGTCCTGAAGAATTACACTTACAGAGAAAACCTCTCTTCCTCATCATGTATTTTTTAATTTTAAATGTAATCTAATTATTATGGCTCTATTTTCTTTCATACTTTCTCACTACACTGATTCCTGGGCTAACTCAGCAAAATTTAAAAACTCCTCGTCCTCCATAAAAAGTGAGAAACAAATGGTCTTTGGGATTTCGCTTCCTTCTGCTGCAGATCAGTTGTCAACAAGGCAACACAATAAAATCAGCATGAAATCTGGCTCTAACATTCCCATTTTCCTCTTCTGGAGAGCTTTGGGTAATCTGGGGGAAATAAACTGCCAAACCTGCATCTAAAAGGGCTCGGCACGTTTGGGATGCCCAGGCAACCCACACACCAAACGCAGCAGAAAGTCGAGCACTGAAACGATGGAAACATCCACATCCACATAGCTGTACACAATTCTAACTAAATGATTACATGCTGTTTTGCCTCTACAGGATCCACGCATCATCTAGTGCAGTGACGGCAAATATGCAGGGAATGCTCAGATTTTTGGAGTGAACCGAGTATTTGTAGGATCCTGCCTCGTTTTTTCAGATTGCAAAGTAATTACACATTCTTCTTATCCCCATCAGCCAGCAGCGTTCCCAAAGCCTCATTTATAGGATGTTAGCCAAAATGGGATTCCTTATTATATATCATATAAGTTATTACGGATTATATACATTTATATGGTTGGCTGCGGGACAGAACTCAGAGGGTTGTGATCAGCGGCACAGAGTCTAGTTGGAGGCCTGTAACCAGTGGTGTCCCCCAGGGGTCAATACTTGGTCCAATTCTATTTAATATATTCATAATGACCTGGATGAGGGGACAGAGTGTATCCTCAGCAATTTCGCTGATGATACCAAACTAGGTGGGGTGGCTGACACCCCAGAGGGCCGTGCTGCCATCCAGCGTGACCTGGACAGGCTGGAGAGCTGGGCAGAGAAGAACCTAATGAGGTTCAACAAAAGCAAGTGCAAGGTCCTGCACCTGGGGAGGAAGAATGCTAGGCACCAGTGTAGGTTAGGGGCGGACCTGCTGGGAAGTAGCTCTGAGGAGAAGGATCTGGGGGTCCTAGTAGACAGTAAATTATCCATGGCCCAGCAATGTGCCCTTGTTGCCAAAAAGGCCAATGGAATCCTGGGCTGCATAGGGAAGAGTGTGGCCAGTAGGTCGAGGGAGGTCATTTTCCCCCTCTACTCTGCACTGGTGAGGCCACAACTGGAATACTGTGTCCAGTTTTGGGCTCCCCAGTTCAAGAGGGACGGGGAACTGCTGGAGCGAGTCCAGCGAAGGGCAACTAAGATGATTAAGGGATTGGAGCATCTCCCTTATGAGGAAAGACTGCGAGAGTTGGGACTCTTTAGCCTGGAGAAGAGAAGGCTGAGGGGAGGCCTTATTATGGCGTACAATACCTAAAGGGTGGGTTGAAGGAGGATGGAGCCGGGCTCTTTTCAATGGTTCCCAGTGACAGGACGAGGGGCAATGGGCACAAGTTAGAACACAGGAAGTTCCGTTCAAATACACGGAAACACTTCTTTTCAGTGAGGGTGACAGAGCACTGGCACAGGCTGCCCAGGGAGGTTGTGGAGTCCCCTTCTCTGGAGATTTTCAAGACCTGCCTGGATGCAGTCCTGAGTAATGTGCTCTGGGCAATCCTGCTTTAGCAGGGGAGTTGGACTAGATGATCTCTAGAGGTCCCTTCCAACTCTGAAAATTCCGGGATTCCGTGATATACAATAGATTATAACCATATAATATATAGTTACATGATTATATATAAAATATATAATTTCCCTACATGGCATTCAGCAGGAATGCTTCAAAACATATAATTAACCATAGTAGGGAGATGGTATCTCCATTTTACAGCGAAGAAACGGGCTACTTAAAAACCAGAGGATTCTTTCGGCAACCGTGGCATCGCCACGTCAGCATAAGGCATTTTGGGCTTTACTTTTCAGAGGACTTCGCATTTCTGCAGCACGTTACATATTCAAAGCACGCTTGCGTTCATTCCACAAGCAGCCGTGCTCCGAGCCCAGGTACATGGGCCTGCGTGCCACAGCAACTCAAAACACAGAGATCACCTCCAAAATAAGTGACCTTCCAGAATCACATAAAAACTCCTTGAAAGAGAGAGAATAAAATCCGGTCCTTCAGCGGAGCTTTCAAATGCCTTAGAGAGCACCCTTTTGATTCCTGCGGCCCTCTACTTAAATTACTACGCTTTTCAGCAATTAAGGAACGGGTTCTGGAGGCAACAGCTGCCTTTAATAAACACCCCTGATTCATTCTCTGGGCACCGTTCCTTCTGTGAAAAAATTATGTGATCCCATAATTAAAGATCTTATCATTATGCATACATGCAAGGGACAAATTGAAACAGTTTGAACAATCTTCATTCTGACATTTTCCAACTTTTCTTTGAATGCTTGACTTTCAAAGTCAAGTGTTTGATTTCAAAGAACGTATTAATATTCTTTAATAGAAATGATGCTTAAAAAAACAATCAAACCCTGTAATTTACCGTACTTTTAGCTAATTAAAATTAAAAACCCATTACATGGTACCATACTGATGCCTGCATGGCTACAAAGCTTAGCTTCCCCAATGCAGATCTGCTCCCAGTGCCCTACGAGACTAAGGGGCGGCAGTAGCAGGCTGCTATCTTCATTTGCTTCACACACCTTTTGGCTACATGTTTCACAGCTCTTAGAAGACATTAAAGAAACCCTGGAACTATGGCACCCGGCATCCAACTCCAGGGGTAACCATCCTCCTCCTCTTCCTTCTCCAGTTCTATCCTAGAGCCAAATGTAGACCTTCCCTATCTCCACACCATTTGGGGGTTTTCTCCTCTTGTCCTCGATGTTTCCTCAGAATAGTCACCACTGAAAGAAGAGGACAACAAGCTCACGAGCCTCGCTTGATGCTTGGCACCACAGCAACTGCTGAAGTTGGGAGGAATAAATTTAATTAAACCTTTTTGGATAGAGATTGAAATATACTCAATACAAACCCATATGTAGAGACTACTGCTTACAAACTCAAAAAGAAATTCAACTGAATATACATAAATGACGACTTCAAAGGGCGTCTAATTTGGTCAAATATTCCTTGCAGGAAAAAAAAACCAAAAACCACATGTAAAACCTCGCTTAGAAGAACAGTTACAGCTTTCCAATGAAGTAACTACAAATATTTCAAACTTCAGTAATATTTACTTTTAATAAATGTCATTTAAAAGTAGCAACTACGTCAGTAAAATAATTCAGCCTGGATCACAGCAAACTGGCACAAACAGCAGTCAGTGTCTCCATGATGAGATGCTGCGCTGTGAAAAGCAAGGACAGCTAGAGAGGTTACGTCACCCTCGGCCACCACCGCTCCAGGGATGGCCATCAGCAGCAGGGGAGAAGCAGCAGACCACTGAAGGGAATCTTATCTTCAACTGTAAAAGCTAAGTCTGACTCGGATCATGAACCATGGCTGTAAGCCTCTGAAAACAGGTCACCAGACAAGCACCTACAACAGACATACAGACCTATTCTCTCCACCATACAGTACGTAAACGTAGCATAAAAATGTACATTCTTATATTAAAGTTTCATAATTGAATTCAGCTTTACTTTCACAGATGCATATAAAAAAGGCCCCATTTTCAACATATGTATTGCAAATAACACTGAAGACTGAATATTTATTCAATAAAAATAATTTTTATATCATTACTGTATGTCTTCTGAAATACTCATTAAAAAACTATACATGAAAAATACATCTCATGAACTTACTTTCCTGTTGATCACTTTCTTGCTACAGTATCCTGATTCTTAAAGAATAAATGAGTATTTGTAATTGAAACTTTCATTGCTCTAAGAGTAAATGACTGCAAAATGAATTGCAGAAAATAAGCTTTGCTTTCTGGATTTTTACAGTCCTAAATGCAGAGAAGATGTATGATGTCGTGCAATTCTAATTAAAAAAGAAATATGTCCAAATGGAATTAGCAATTAAACAGCTAAATCTGAGAAATATATTATTTTGCTGGTTGAGTATAGCTATGAAACCACAATACAATGTCTAGTCAAATTCCAACATGGTATTTAAAAGAAAAAGAATCTTTAGTTCTCTGATTTAAAACCAACGAACCCTGGAAATTTAAGGTGAACACTAATCTTGTGGTGATGAAAGACTGTAGGACTTGCTGTTTCCATAGCATATAATCTAACGGGAGAGTCCCCAAACAGGCGAGTGAGCTGGGTGGCAATAGAAGGAAAGCTTCTCAAAAAGCTGGCAGCAGGTACCTGCTTACCGCTCCCCCATCCACATCTGCTGTCTGAATCATTAGATGACATGAAAGATGACATTCCCAACACAAAGAATGACCCAATCGAGTTCATATCACGCAAATACTGATAGGAATTTACTCAACAAGAAAAAAAAGCATGTGGTAGAATATCTACTGGAATAATTTGAAATCAGGTGGCAACAGCAGAGAACTGCACTAAAAAGAGGACAGGCTTCAAGAGAACTAATCCGTAATCTCTAATACGTATTACCAGGACCTGGAAGCGTACAGATGGAAGGATGCTTTCAAACTGATCTGTTACAATCTTTTCTTCAACACTTGCCAGCAGTCACTGTCTTTTACATAGACTCTGGTCCAACTTCCTACTACCTCTCTCTTTTATAGCTCTCCACGCTTAATCCAAAACCCTACCTACTTCCATTGAAAAAATAACCTTTTAGGAATTTCTGAGTTAACACAAATACCTTTGAATTTGTCAAGATGTTGGACACGTAACCAACACATTTGAGCTGTGTGGGCTCAGGATGTCAACTCTGAAAAGGCTGGAGATCTAGAACAGGTGTGAGGGATTCTGATCTTTTAGAAATCCTACTTCTAACAGCTCTTCCAAGCTCTAATAGAAAAAAACGAAAGCTTATTCATGAATACTGTTAGAAAAGAAACCTTTGATTCTACAAACTGGAACAGCCCCTGTGCTCTGTGAAGTGCATTCTTGGTTCATGGATTTCTGCTCTGACAGCCTACAATCATCTCTTTGAAACCCTTTGCTCTCTTGTCGGCTCAGCTGAAAATCGGCACCCATGTATTATTTTGCTTTAGTCTTAAAAATTTTTTAAGCAAAACATATTGCAAAGGCAGAAACCTGACAATTTAGCATTCAGTATTTTATATTTAGATTTTAGGGTATGCTATTAATTTTGTTACTACCCCTGAATGAAACGCTGTACTTCCACCTCTCTACTGATAAGCTGCCCAGTATCTTTAGTCAAGTTAGACCTTTATGTTCTTTTCCTATTTTTCCTCCCAGTTTAATACATACACTTGACATTAATAAGTACTTTCCATGCAATAATATATACAGACCCATGTTACCATCTGAAGTAGAAACACAGAGAAGAGCTTCAGAAAAGGGAAGGCGTATGTTGATGCTTCTCCTAAAATTCTCTGCCTGTTTTCAGTAGTTTTTTTGGCTCCTGGAATTCCTAAATGAGACCTGTTGTCTTCATACCTAATAGCCTCATTTTCTGTGAATTTGTCTGGTTACTGTTTGAATTCATGAGAATTTAGGTATCCACGTTATTCTGAGGTAAGCAGTTTCACAGCTCTGCGTTGTGGAAAGAGTAAGTTTCTTCTGCTGATTTTGAACCTGCTCTGCACTAGATTCAGTGGGTGTCCCCTAAATCCTCCCGATTTGTGCCCTCTGTGCTGTTCATGACTTGATACACTTCATTGCACAGCCCTCCCTTCCAACATGAGGAGTCCTTGTCCACTTGTTACTCGTAGAGAAGTTGTTCCACTGAACATTTTTGCTGCACCTCTCTGGACCTTCTGCTGTTCTGCTGTGTTTACAGGGGGGAGAGATGACAACCTAGAACTGCACCCAGCATTCAGGATGTACATACATCACGGGGCAGAACAGCAGCATGACGATGTGCTGTTTTCTCCTTTGTCCCTTTTTCTAATATTGCAAGGCATATTCCCGGACTTTTCTTGACTGATACAAGTAATTGAACTGACACTACTACAGGTTTATTTTCTGTAACCCCAGAAGCGCTGTTCCTGAATGGTAACAATCAGCTCAGAACCCATGATGGGACCCTGCTCCTCCCTCCACATACATTCCTTCACTTTTATCCGCCGAGAATTTTATTTGCCTGACTGCTGCTTGGCTATTTGGAAACACCATCATTACTTCCCAAACAAGTACAAGGAAGCCCTAGTGAAAATATTAGTTGCTTCCCCACTCATGTCCTAGCCTCCATCGGGCAGCAGGGCGACTGCCCCGGGCATGGGGACAGCCGGCAGCACTACACTGAGATCTTGTTATGTGGAAAGTGTGAGGAAACTGTATTATACTCTCATTAAATCGTTCAAAATAAAACTACAACCCTGCCAGAGATTAGTTCCTGAAATAATCCGTTTTAAATTTAGTTTAGAAACACGCTTGTAATTTTCAGAAAAGTCATTCTGCTTTTAAGAACAGTATATGTGCTATCACTGGAGAACAGAACTATATTTTATATATAAAAGGTTGACTCACTGTTTCTTGAGACACATACACAGGTGAGTGTGCTCACACAGGAGAAGAGGAACTGGATTTAGTCCTTCCTCTGCTTGAAGGGATCAAACTTACATCTCCCACATGTGTTTATATAAATATATGAATAGCTGTAAAAACATAAGTCTAAATATTTACATGTACCAAGAACATTTCTGATAGTTTTGTTTAACTAATAAAAATCTCTTTCAAAATGTTTTTACGCCTCTTAACTGAATATTAATGTCCAGTCAAATGCAGCTTGACACACATTTGATTGAATGTTCCGACAGAATAAAACTCATAAAATTCAAGAATATTAATATGCACTAAGGTATATAAATCATCTCAATACTCATGTACTGGATTATTTGGTCTTCTGGTCAACTGAAAGAAACTCTGAATTTAAAATAAATGCTTTGAAAGTGGACTGCATACTAAAACGTGCTCTAAATGCTGTACCAAAAGCGAGACTGAACGTTTGGCTTGGCTTCCACAACACACATTAAAATCAATGGTGTAAATACAAATTTTCTGCTTGTCAATGTTAAATCATGGTTTTAAAATCAATCGGTATTTGCCATTAAAAGTAAACTGCCCCTCAGCGTTGAATTTTTCTATTGATATGGCAAAGTCTGGAGCAAAGCCTGATGATCTAAGTCAGGAGCAGCTCCCCAGCATTAGGCTAATGGCTACAGCTCTGGCACTACGCTCAGAGATGACATAAGCGATACTTGGAGCAAATCTGGCAAATATTCCAGCCTCAGTGAATAAATTTTTTTGCTGCTTGCCTTTCTTCATCTGATCATTAGCTTGATTCAGGGTTAACTTGGTCCCACATGCACAATTATATCAGAACAGGACACTTTGGTTGTGTACTATTTAGAAACCCAGAAGCAGAAGCAGCTCCAGGTTTCCCCATGGGGAAGACATGGTGGAGTTTCTGCCACAAAGGTGAATAAAAGCAGGAAGCAGAGAGCAGCAGCGGGGGATTCGGCTGCTTTGGCTGCCCCTGGCAGGCAGCTGCTTTAGCCAACGACCTGCTTTGCCTATGACTAAGATGAGTGCTGGGCAGGAGAATATACGCATTTCCCCCATTACTCCCAAACTATTCAAACTACATACCTAAGACATTACATTTTACTTCTGTATCATTTCTGGGATGCTGAGCCCAACACCAAGTCAGGAGAGGGGTCTGAAAACAAGTCCCACTGATTGTAAAAGATTTGCAAGAGTTGCTGGTTCTGATGCAAGGACAGCGAGCTTGTACCCACGCTAGCAGGCAGGGTGGTGGAAAAGAAGCAGAAATATCTGGTGAAATTGCTGACATTGAGGACCTAATGTTCACACTCTGGGTTTCGGAGCTGTCTCTTAATAGAACTAGCTCTAGTCTGATCTCCTGGAGTGAATTTTCTTTAGCGGCTGCAACACACTTAAGAGTGCTCCCAGAGCCTACCTTCTAATTTCGTATGAAGAGAAGGCATGCTCCCATGCACAGTGAGTGAGGACAATCAGGAGATTCACTTCAAAAATACAATCCTCATCTGAATTACAACACTGAAGGATGTGCACCTACAGCCAAACACTTTTGGAAGGGACACACACTTCTTGCCTGCAGAGTCTGAAGGATACAACTTGCCATTTCTCATTCCATTACAAAAATGATTAAATGCGACTGGCAGCAAAATCTCAGCCTGTAGAGGGGAGGAAACCTCTTGGGCCATCTACCCTGTTCCTCCTTCCTACAAGCAAACAGTTCATATGCTCCCTTTCACAACTTCCTTTTTGAAGGGATCAGTCAGATTCTTGACAGACTCCTGCACGCAGGACATACCAGCAATCAAAAGGAAAGCTATCCGTGGCCTTTTCCAGACAGCCAAAAGCTCGTGGTGACAGATGCTGGCCAGAACCGGTAACCACTGTCTGTTAGAGATGGAAGTGGATGAGGCTGTGTGACACGGATTGAATCCCATACTCCTTAAAGAGTCTGGATCTATACCGCTAACAAACATCTTGACAGAGAAGCTGCAATAGCAACACAGGAAAGCTTGAAAAGGACCTTTGGGAGATAGAAGAAAGATGGTGCAGAAGACGTAGATGACAGTGAGTACCCAAATCACTCAGCACTGCAATGCGGGGTTATAAATGAGTGAACGGCAATGGAGCTCCAGGACTGGTAACAAGTTGTCACATGCAGTACATAAAGTCCAGTAAAAGAGAGACCACCACCACCTCCTCCCTTTGGGTTGCTCCTTGAATGAAAACGTCTTCTTCCACTCACTTGATATATCTTAAGATCACAGGCATGGTTGTGCCCGTCTGCAGTGTTGATTGGCCTCAACTCTGAACCAAGTATCATCTAGCAAGATGGCCTGACCACAGCAACCGTATGGGTTTAGGTAACTCCTGAGATTGCAGACGAGAAGCTCAATCAGGGACACCGGTTTCACACTCATCAGAAAGGTCACCAAAACTACGCAGGCAGACCTCGCAACAAGAGGCCTTAGTACAGAGGACTGTTGGGTGACCATGTGGGACCAAGCTCTTAAGGTAGCCCACAGGCCTTACAGTTTTAACTGTCCATCACCTGAGCAATACAGTCACAGCAGTCGTACACTGGGATACGCTATAAGCCTTTCCTAGAAACACGAGACTCTGCCACTTTCCATGGCTTTCCAGATGCTGTATGGAGCCTTAATGTTACGTGTTAAAAATCTATAGAACTTACAAGGATGGGAAACAACTTTAAAAATCAACTCCAGCGCTCACATGAGAATTTACTGGCATGTAGAATTGAAATGAGTCCAGAGATGAGAAGTAGAGAGTACACAGACAAGTATTACAAGTACTTAGTCTTGGCCCAGTAGTAATTTTAAAATACAGGAAAGCATATTTTTATGTATTTATACATACATATACATACTTACATACATATTTTTCAGGTTTGATAGCCTAAAATTAGATTTGAAAATGTATATCTACATATGTATACCTATACCATCATATAAAAAGAATCTGATTTTGAACTATTTCTCTTATTAGGGCTACTTGAGAAAAGTAACTTAAGAAATGTGATTTTCAGCATGCTTTTTTGAGACTTTTCATTACTCTGCAGCTCTTCTGTGCTAAAAATGGAAGCTTTGTAGCTTTGCAAAACAAACGCTTTCAGTCTTCCAGTGAGACAGAGGGACTTGCAATGGTAATTTCTCTATTGGATTTGCAAATGACGGTCGTTTCTCTAATGAAAAAACTAACTATTGTCCAAATATTCTCTCTCTCTAGTCTCTGGACTGATGTAAATCATGCAAATATGAAAATTCTCTGTGGCAGCATAATTTGAAAAATGGTATTATTACAAGGTGCTTATAGGTTTGGAAGTAGTAAAAATGGCCCCGTAAGAAAAAAATTAACATTCAGAAACAACACAGCCGAAAGCGTATGAGAAAATTAACTGCACCCTTTGCCTGTTATCACCACCGTACAAGCAAGGTTGCAGAGCTTTCTACAAATAAGAACTTAACTCCTCTGTGTAATTCCATGTCATCTGCCGCTGTCAGGAAGTTTTACAAAACCTTAAAGTAAGTTTAATACTTTAAGAAAGCATTTACAAAAACTTAGAGTAGTGAACAAAATGAACCATATCTCCTCCCAGCATATCTTTTTTTAAATCTACTGGCACAAAATAATTCCAATACTTTCATTGCAGTTTTAAACATTTGGCAGGGGAGAAGCCAACCTTGGTTCATTTTTCTGTCTCGCAGCTCTCCCATTCTATATGCTGTTCCTCAGGTAGCCTCATGAAATGCAGAAAAGTGTTCACTCATTATAGGTGACAAAACGTCTCCTGTGCAACATGGAAGTTTTCACAAGTATTTAGATTTGTGAATGCATGTGGACAAAATAAGTATCGACTAGAAGGTGGGGATAGCCACGTAACACACAGGTTGGAACTTTTGACTAAATCTCCTTCTCTCTGCCCATTTGTCTCTTTCTAAAGAACACTCGCAATTTTCCCATAAAATTATACTGACATAAATATCAAATCGATAAAACCTGATGTTTATGATTTTTTTCAAAATATGAATTTTCAAAGAATATACTGCGGGGACCAATTCTGCGTAGGCAGCAATGATCTAGTCATTCTCTGCTCCAAATTAAAGAGGCGAACAGTAGAAACCTTTCCCTCGTGTCCTATTTCATCCCAGGTAAGTTTGCATTTGTGTCACCAGTATTAGTTTTATAGTCTATCATTTTACTCAGAAGACTGGAAAAACCAATCTACGCAGGCGACTGGTGTCCCTCGCAGCTAAGTACAGTCTGAGGGCCGCAATGGTTTACTGCCTCTGAGACAACTCAGCATGGTGATCATTAAAATTAAGCATGAGATGTCAAAATATCTGAGAAGCCTTCACCTTTTAGTACCTCCAATTATTGAGCAACTGGAACAGTAAACTAAACTGAGGAGAGGCTGAGAGGAAGAGGGATATTTCCATGGGTTAAATAGTCTGTTTTACTCTTCAAAAACTATCTGTCCACTGGAGACTGTACTACTCCTTTGAATGCTCAAGATGCTCTATTTATAAGATAACCACATTGTTTCTACACGTTCTACTCCAGATGCTTGACAATTTTTTCCGTTATAAAACTTCTCACATATAAAAAAAAAAAGCTAAGAGAAGAATTTAAAAGGCAAGATCATGAATTACTTTCTCAGAGACAGATTTTTGAAAATAGGTGATTTATTACTACAGCAAAAATTAACTCTTGCACACAGAAGAATGTAATCAAGTTTAAGATGAGCCACAGAAAACTCATCATTAATTGCTACTAGGTACCAATGGCTACTGCTACTAGGTCCCAATGGGTATTGGTACTGGGTACCAATGAGTACCAATCATTTGGGAGAATGTGGTCAGTTACAGGAATTTCCTTGACTGCAGCAAGATGGAGATACTCATTGTAAGAGACCTATAGGCATAAACCACAGACACACACCATAGTAACATGCTTCAAAATTACATACAAGTTCCCTCATACTGACCAACTTGGTAAAAAATGCACGATATCCTGTTTCTGTTCATAACGGTAACATAAATTGAATACAACTGTAATGCAATTGCTTTAGATTTATCCTCATTAAAGACAATCTGAATTACAGTTTGATAGTTACCTGAATCCCTACTCAAAATCTTGACAGCTGTGTTTTAGCATTATACATAAAGACTCAGGTTAGTACAAATTATCAATTGTAACCAAAATCACTCCATGATACTAACTCAATCACTGTGTATATAATTCTCCTCCTGTGGCACTCTTGCATGGGTATCAGTTCCAGAACATCCACTCGTGCCTGAATCGGCCTGAAGCTTGTGCCATTTATTCAGGTATCATTAGGCCAGGTTAATTCTTCAGGAAAACACAGCTGACATATTTACAGAAATGTATATCATATATTTCATAATACCGGTGATTTTATATAACATCATTTCCTAGGTTTATAGACAGTATAAATTTATTTCACAGATAATAAAATGACGTAACACAGGAGTACCGGTTTGGCTTCTAAAGTTTGGAGATCCTCTTAGATAGAAGGCAGAAGAATGACACTGCAAGTGCCCCATTTTATATACAGGAATAGCCTATTACAGCAATTCTTTCTTGCCCCCCAAGTTTTATGACTACCATAAGGTGCCATCAGAAAAGTCTTCAGCATATAGAAAATTATACACATAGTAGAAATACCACCATAATGAATCATACGCCTCATGAAGCCCTGACATTTTCCTTTACTCATTCCTAAGTTAACAGAACAATGAATTATGCAACTTTGAACAGCTACTGCATAAATATAATCTAAATTAATAAATTATCAAAATAAATTTATTTAGAAAGTATGATTATATTTTCATTTCATATTTCACAACATTTTTTCTTAACGTCTAAGTAATTTCCTAAATATATGTCTTGAAAGAGAGCTAGTTTGTCAAATGCATAATGGTCAGCTATTTATTGGGACTATAGGTTTAAAAACTCCAGTATTCAAGTAACTCCCCTGGCTGTCCCCTGCTTAGAGAAGGGGCTTTTTTTTTTTAAAAAAATTGTCTTATAATTTGACACGCTACATTTTGGCTTCACTCTGATTTCCCATAGTAACAGAAGAACATTTTTAATGGTGTTCTAGGTTGCAGTTTTCAAAATATGAGTCCTGACTTTTTGGATTGAGGCTAAGTACTTTGTAGAGATTACACATTATTGTCACGACAGATTGTTGTATCAAATATTCATAATTCACTTTTCCTGAAAATAAGGATTATAAAGTCATGTTAGAGTACCAAAATGTAGATGAACACAGTTTTAGTATGTAATTTGGATGATCTGGTTTTCTTCATGTAGCTTCGCATCTTGAATAACACGAGTTTATTACGCATATTCATATATGACATGCACATAATTTTTTTGCATTTATATTCACAGCTAATCAACCAAAACATTGGCAGTAGAAAATTACTGTCTGGGAGTGGTATGACAAGTTCCAAGTCTCTCCAATTTTTAATTAGCTACTACATTTTTACAACAGTCATTTTTACATTACAGATTTTGCACACTACTGATTTTCAATTCTTTTAGAATACTAAATCACTGACCATTTATATAATTTATTTGTGTGAAGTGGGAAATAAAGCGCCACCTAAATTCTATGTGCGACTTCCGCATTTTGCAAGATAATGAACAGCTATCATTCCCAGAAACCTCCTGCAGTCTAGGAGCATGAATAAAGAGACAGTCAAAAAATACGCAATGGATTTAGAGCGTTTTACTGGATTTCAAGGGTAGACATTCCCTGCTGTTCTATTTAAACAGGTAGCTACCTGAGATCATGAGAGGTCTCATCCTGTTTAATGGAAGTACCAACCTTAAGGAAAAGCTTAGTTTTCAGAAGATGCATTCCATAGGATATCATACATTGGTAAAATGACAATGGGAAATTATGCATTAATGAATTTTTAAATTTAAACATTTAAATAAAACTTTGTGTATTTATACAAATCGGAATGAAACTTAATGGCTATTTCTGACCTTATATTAAGGAAACAAACATGTTTTGCCATACTAACCTCTGTGCTTTGAAAGGCTGTGAATGTAGTCCACAGCACAATTTAGCAAGATCTTGTTTTTCTCTGAAGATCAAGTAATTTATGACAGATGCTTCCAAAAGGCAGGGTTGTTAACTTCTTTAGAACTGTAATCTGGATTTGCACTGTTCCATGCCTGTACACAAATTGTTCACAAATATCTACTGAATCTCCCTGCAAAGGCAACTGCACCCAGTTTTTTGGACTGAGAACTGGACAAACCAGCTCTTCAGCCCCCATGTCGAAGAACAACCCTCATCTAGCCATTACAAAATTTCAGAGACATAGCAAATGCTTCAAAAGAAGTCAGGTTCATGGAGAAGGTGTGCGAAGAGAATGCCATGAGCTTCCAGGATTGCACAGCCGTGCTGACTCTGCCACACCACAGCAGCTCCCCACCAGAGAGAGACGGAGATTGAAGCCAGCGTTGAGAAAGTGCTGCACGAATGAAGAGGAGAATATACAAGACCCTCTTGTTGGAATACAGACTCACAAATGCACTCTAACACAAAGGAATACTAAATTTAGGCGCTAGCCTAAATTAAAAAATTATCTCATTCATTTCTCAACAGAACTGTTTAGACGAACTAGCAAACTAATAGATGTACTAGAAAACTATTTCAGACTGTTTTCCTTAAGAAGTGGAACAACATCCTGAAAAAACAGCACTGTTGGCCTTGAAGAATGATAGTCTATCTCTCCAAAATAGTCTTAATGAATAAGAAAATATCTTGCAAAGCCAGGAACTTCAGAGCAGACGTAACACGATGACATGATATTATCTGTCTGAACCACTCTGTAGAAGAAAATGCCATCATTAAGGAAAAAAGCATCTTACAATCTTAAAACTATTTGAGTAGTGAAAATATTGAGTATATACATGATTCCTAGTATTTTTTTTTAACCACCGAATTCAACACAGAGCTACTGAAAAAAGCATGCCACCAAACAGCACGCAGTTCTACTTAAAGACCTCTAATGCTTTAGCCCTACCTAAAGAATTTATCTAGTTTAAAGAAGCAACAGCCAAGAAAGCGTTTTCCAGCAGAAGAGAAATAGCTTTCCTTACTGAACAAAACTACAGTAATTGGCTCTGTAATGTGATGGAGTTTCAGAAAAAGCCGTTCTGTCCATTGTCATCTGCTGGGCCTCTGGTGAAGCTCCCTCAGCTGCTTTGTTTCATTAAGCCTCACATTTCTTTCTTTATAAACTCCAAAGTAAATTATTCCTTAAACTATTTCAGATTTTCCTGTCACAAAAAAAAACCAACCAACCAACCAACAGGCAAAAATATTTCTAATATTTTGTTAATTTTTTTTTTTTTTTAAATATAAAAGACAGACTGAAGATTATCTATAATTATTATTTGGAGGGACAAATGATGTGTTGGCACAACACAACAGAAGTGCAAACCAAGAGCTTTCTGGACAGGACTTTGAGCAACCTGGTCTAGTGTAAGGCATTGCTGCCCAGGGCAGGGGGCTTGGAACTAGATGATCTTTAAGGTCCCTTCCAACCTAAACCATTCTATGATTCTATGACATTCTTCAGTTAGTGTAACATTGTGTAATATAAGCTGAAGGAATAGTAGCTAATAAGCTAATGATAACACTTTTCTTAGATATTCGTAATTACTTTTTATAATACGCAACTACATGATACACTGAATTGCCGAGAAAATATGCACTCATGTTTGTACAGGATCAACACATGGCACAGGAAAGCTTGTAAAAGGTTCCCAACAAATAAATACTTTAAAAAAGAGTCCAGCAAATGAAGATGATTTATAATATCAGTCCATAAAAGACAACTGTGAGATTTTAACTATGATATTGGAATTTACTGCGCAGCAGGTATGTTTCAAGACTTGTTAATGGTGATGAATAACTGCATTCAATTTAGTCCAACACCTCCAAATTCTCACTGTCTACAGAAGGATGAAGTTAAACATTTTGAGACTTTAATTTAAAAGAGCTTATCTGTTCCATTTGACATTGAAATTCATTGTAAGGTGAATGAACAGCGATAAAGACGACTCTAACAAAGGATCAACTATAGGGTAGCTTAAATAAAGAGATCAGTTTCTAAAAAAAAGGAGAAAATATCCAACCCCATATTTATTCATGTAAATGACCTGATATGCATTACAGGCATCCTTAAACCAGCCTTTTGTAACTGAATGGAAGAGACAGTAAGAAAGTAACAAAGTCATACCTGATTTCAGATAAATACTGAGGAGGACAGTAAGAAACATCTATGAGTCACTTCAAGACAGAGACTTTCTCTTTGTAAAGACTATGACAAAACCAACTGAGCACTAAACAAACCACAATGGGAGTGTCTGGCTTAAAAATAAAATATTTTGTTGAGGAGGCAAATGATTTTCAAGCTTACTGTATCTGGTCTCTTACGAAGAGACAGAATTTCTAAAAGGGGAGAAAAACTTTCAAATGCCTTGCAAATTGTTTTTTACTGCTTCACAGCCAGTCTCTTAGAAATTTCTCAAGAGCTATCTGGTTAAAATTACAAGCCAGAGAGATACTGAAGATAGCAAAGGCACAGTGTTAGCTGTAGCTATTTTAGCTATGATTTTATATTAGCTAATAATTTTATATGCAGTATTTCTATAGGAGATTTTAGTTTTTAAGAATGTTACTTGCTCTAACAGACCAGTCCAATTGCAATTCACTGATATGCTACAGAAAGGAAGAACAGCAACAACAATAATGCTAATAAATATAAAACATTTCAACCAGTTACTCCATTTGTGAATCTTAATAATGGCTGTTAATATCTTAGATATTACACATCTCTTGGCTCCCAAGCATTTATTTCCTAGGGGAAAAAGAACAAGGAAACACAGGATCTGAGAAGAATGAAGCATTAAAGTGTGATCAGACCTGACTTTTGGATCTTCTGAAATGAGAAATGTGTTTTCTAATCTCTGATAACTTTTCCGAGAAGATACTCACACCCATTTTTAAGATCCATCTAATCTTCTACTTCTCCTAAAAATAGTTGAGACATCTTTATGGTTATAAGTGTAACTAAAACAATCAGGATCAGGGAAGGTGCTAAGTCAACCCCTGATTACTTCTGGAGGAGAATTTAGTTTTTTGAAAGCCGCGATGCCACTAGAGAATGGGAGGTGTAGAGAAGTGTATTGAGGATTACGACGCAAGCACAGTCAGTGAGCAGAAGGCTACTGAGAAGTCATCACTGAATAGGAAATCAATATGCCCATGAGAGAGAAACAGCCAAAATGAAGGTGGAAGGATGAGATGAGCAATGTTTAAAAAGAAAAAAAACCCATAATGCTGCAAGGTAGCCTGACAGAAATAGCACTTCTGGGAAAGGCAGGAGCACAGGGAAAGAGATCCATTTCCATCGTGCTGAGGACTGTATGGAAAGACTCCGCGTCTAACAGTTGTGCTAACTTTCCTTCCCAGCAGAGAGTACAACACTCAAAGGTGTCACAGCCAGTATGAAGCACTGCCTGGGAAAAAGTCTAATGAAAAAGTTGAAAATGTGATGGTAAGAGCTGAGTAATAGCCAAGTACGTCCATACTGCTCTTGGGATCCAAACTCAGATGAACAACTGTTCTCAACTTCCATAATTTTAAGAAAGAAAATTATTAGGATGGACCTTTATGGTTAAAGACACTGTGTACAAGCTTGAGACATCTGTTGTGGCCTGGTAAGAACTGAGAGACACACCTCAAAAATCTACTCCCACAATTTTTTTTTTTTTTAAAGCCCAACACGAGACGTATGAGGCGAAATAAATATTCCTCCCTGAAAATACGAGTCAGTAAATTTACCCTTGCCTTCAGAACACCCATCTTTTTGCAAGCTGATATAAATGACATATTGGTTGTTTTTTGAGGATGAGGAAACTAGAAAGATAAAGAGCAAAAAATTAAGAACAGACTTACAAGGATTCACTTTACAATTTAAATACCACATGACTTTAAAAAACTCTTCCATGTACAAATGAAAATCAACTTTGTTTTACCAGCTGAATTTAAATCAATTTGTAATCACTGTACTCTAATAGGAAGCAACTAGTTTTGGCCACTGCAGGTAATCACTGTATTCCGGAAACCAGCAGCTGTAAAAGGTACTGTAACAATACATCATCTGGCTCACTTATGAGGTCTGTTGATTAACAAACTCAAGGCCACACAAGTATTCAGTAAGGAAAGAGGAAAAAAAAAAAGAGGGAGTAGAATGGCTAATTAAACTTTTCCAACCTCAGCGTTACTACACAGTGCATAGAAACACATGTGAATGTTCCCCATGTTGGCTTCAGTCCAGGTTCCTTCTCTGACTTATTACAATGTCGTACTACCACTCCTATCAACTTAAAGCCATTAAAAGGAACCAAACTTCCTTAACAGAAAAACTGTTTGTGACGAGGCGTTTTGAACAATGACAGGTGATTTTTGAGATGCAAAACTTTCAGGCTGACCAAGACGATGAAGAATTTCAGATAATGCCACCCAAGAGTTAGTCAAATCATAATATGCCTGCTGATCATCAATAAATAGCGTACTGAAAAGACAGCAGTACTGCATTCCCCAGTAACATAGAAGTGACGTTAAACATACAAGAGGAGGTCAGAGAAGTTAGAAACCTTGAAGAAATAAAAAAATGAGACATGACAGTACATATTAAAGCCTATCCTACGATGTTCATTTCAACAGCAAGTTCAGGTAATATTTTTTTAGATGAAAAAGTACAATCTTAGGGCATTTTCATGAGAATAAGCCATAAATAAACAATAGACATTCAATAGAAAGCATTTTCAGTACTTGGAAAAACTTACATAGTTCCACAATTTTGTTATTCCAATTTAAAAAAAAAACAAACCAGACAGACATTCTGCCTGTTTGGCAAAGCTCTTTTCTTCAAGCCATAGGATATTCAGATTCCTTTCTCCAGGAGAATTCCCAGGCATTTTGACTGACTACCTACAATGAAAACACTCAACACTACAACCCAGACAAGTCCCGAGTGGAACATCACATTCATTTTGGGCCAGCTAAAGCAAAGCAGCGTTTTGAGGAAGCTGTGTGAAAAGTGGTTTTATCAACTAGAATGGCTGAAAGAATATATTACCATAATTTGAACACATCTATGAAACAGCATCCCTGTTCTGTAAAAAGCACAATCTAGTTCTTAAAAACAGAAGTAATGCAGATTAATTTTACAATATAATTATTTAAACAATATCTAGATCTTAGAGTAGCCCATTAACTCAATGCACTCAGAATACTGATTCTGCACTCTCTCATTTTAGTGCCTTATGGGCCTGTGAAATTATGAGCTAACACTTCTGAAAAGATATCCTGTATGATAGCATTGTTCGTAGCCACTTATTCTATTAAGAATTTTTAAAGGATCTAGCAAAATTATGAATTCTTTCTGTAATCCTACTGTGAACTGTACCATGAAGCATGACAGTGCAGTAGTATCAGTAATACATTCTTAGTAGTAAGCCAATATGAAAACATAAACCGATGAATTTCTGCACCACTCACTAAACACTTTGAATAAACAGTTCTGATGTGCACAGTAAGATTTAAAGTACGTTCAGGTCACTGCTAAGAGAAAATACTGTAGTGAAGAAAAATGACGACCAATTTTTGGCTGCAAGACACTCAAGATGCACATGAAAGTCCTTGGAAACGTCTGACATTGCCTCTCCAACATAAGTCAAAATGTCTGATGTTTTACACTGTCACCATGGGGTGTACAGACCTGCAAGGAACTGCTTATTCCCATAAGCCAAGACACAAGAGTGAACAGGGGCTTTTAATTACTGTTCACCTTTAAAATGGGTCCACTAGGTCAAATGAGATACTAGTAACGGCAGAGCATAAGCCGACAAGTTATTTGTGCTTATCAGCTGTATGCCTAAACACTGAGTATTATCTGATTACCAATCTTGTCTACAAGCTCATTGGTATCTATGTATGTTGTTACAAAAACCTGAATCACTTCAACGTGATTTGCAACTGAGTAAGTCACAGTCCTTTTTTCCTTGATTCTTATTTTTGAATGGCAATGAAAAAAATACCTGATCAGCTTCCTGGGGTTAGAGTTATTTAGAATCCTAAGCTAAGATCAAAACCATCAGAGACCAGTCTTACTCTCATCAGAAAGACAGACGTCTGACTGCTTGATCAAATTCGTTTGGAGCTACTATTCCTATTCAGGAAGAATAACATCTGATTCTTCCAAGTAAAAATTGATTTGTTCACTCTTATTTTAATAATACACTATAGACAGATCATTAGACCCAGAGTAAGCAATTAATTAACCTTATGCAGTTAAAGAAATGCAAAAAAAATGGGTTTCATAATAATAAAAATGTCAGCCACATATACCTGTTCTATGCACTTGTCAAAATGCAGCTTCCCCTCAGAAAAATGAGGTACAACTGAGCAGCATAAACGTTCTAACAGCAGTTTAGCAAACAAGGAGCTGTCAACTTCCAATAAGCTATTATTCACACCTCTTTAATCACTGCCACAGAGTCGATTATAAATAGGCTCATACATTTTTAAATAAGGTCATTCTGAAATGAAACAACAAAGAGGGTAGTAAATATTCCAGTACATAAGCAATTTAAATTCTACAGCATAACAGAACTGTGCGTTCTCAAATACTCGGTTTAAAGAAAGCCAACAAAACCGTTTATTAACTGGTGCAAACAGTGTCAGATGCGTAATCTCTCTGAGATCAATAAACCAGCCCAATTATGTGATAGTTTGCAAACAGATCTGAAAGAAAAGAAACTATTAAGACTTGCTCATAAAATCCAGCTCCAACAGTATTATTTACAAATATACAGTGATACAAATTAAGTTAGCACAATACATGCATTGCATGACTAAATCTCCTACGCAAAGATTTTACGTGAATACGAAACAGCTCCTCTTTGCTTTCCCAGATGCAGAACACAAATAAACAACTTCCGCAGAACCCTGATTCATGAGACCCCGTTTTCTACTCTTCTTGAGATTTTAAATAATTAGAAATGAATACATAAAGAAATACAAGAAAAGAACCGCACAAGTAAGAGCGAGTTCTTTTTTCTTCCTTCTTCAGTTTTTCTTAGGTTCAAGACTACTTGATAAAATGATACGACAAAATAATGCTAATATAAAGTCTTTACAAATTAGCTTAGGGAGAAGAGATAAAAATTAGAAATATTTACAATTATGTGGATTTTTTCTCAGAAACATTATAATAATTGCAAACGTTGACAGCAATTTAAAGAAGTTAATTTAGCACTACCAGAAAAAGAAAGAATTAGAAGAAAAAAGTAACCAAACAGTTCCCATCTTACTGATCCCTTACTGAATTGTTACTGGGATAAGTACTGGAAAGCTCCTTCCTGTTTCAGGTTTTGTTCTTCTAACTTGATACTCATCTTTGTAGACAGACACCGTGTTTTTTCAAAATCATGAAAGAAACGCCTACTGATGCATTGTGCTGCACCCGCCCGAATAACAGTAGTCCTTAATGCTCCATTGGGGATAGTTCATTCCAGAAAACGGGTTCCATGAGCAGGGAACTCCAATACACCCTCCACCTCCCGATCCCTTTCTGAGGTATTAACAATTTGAGCCTCACTTATTTCTTAGATGTAGCCGAAAGGCATTTTGAGCGTGAGGCGAAGTTTATTTAGTTCACAGGCTGTTGTGCATTTGATTCTTAAAAAAAAAAATAACATTTCACACGAGCAGCAAACACACCTAAATCTTCCTGGCTCGAAACATACCTTAATATTACATGTGACAATGTCATGTTTAAGCATTCGTGCATCTGGACAGGCACGGGAGCTATGAGTTCATTCTGCCTATACTCCGCGTTGGCCATGCCCAGACCTGTACCCCCACGGCAGCCCAACAGCGGCTTCTTGCCTTTTCATGTTCTCACCACAAAGTGAGAGTGACCTCCCAGGTACAGGGCATTCAGATCAGTTAAGAACTTCATCATTATCAAAACCTTTACCTACACCCATAAACACCGAAGAAATCGGCGTAAAGGATCCCCTGATGGTTTGTTCTGTCTTTTCCCACCGTAAGGCAGTACTGCTATTCTACGCGGCTATACCTTCTAACTGGATTCCCATGTCCTAAATAAAGCATATTACAGCAGCTTACGCAGTGAAGGGATAAAATTGCAGCTGACCACAGCAAGATCTACATAAAAGCAAGGCATGACTTCAAGGAACAAACTTTGCTATTTCAGTTCCCAGATAATACAGAAGTAGAAAAGGTTCAGATGTCAAAAAGCATCTCAGAATATGTTCCTTTCCACAGTAGGCATGTTACTTTTCCCTCTGTTTGGTGTTATTTCCCTCAGAACAGCCCCTACTGAATACTTAGAAAAGGAAAGACACCAACAAGAAGCTGGCAAATAGTTTATACAAAGAAACACTCCTTCTCAACTTTAATACCACCAAATCTGGTTCGTGCCCCAAAGCTTGAAAACTGTTTTCTTAGGTGTACACCCTCCATCCACCTCAAGTTCTGTAATTTGTTTCTAATAGTTAGGACAGTATTCCAGATAGCTGTAAGTTTTATTAATTGCCCTTTTCTTTTTTTACCTATGTCAGGGACATGGATGAATGACTGTATAGAAATGTTTTTTTTTCCCTCCAAAAAAGATGCACTGTCTTACGTGCTTTAAGTGCATCATCTTCTGTCGTTCTACATTCATTGACAAACCACTCTTGATTTTCTCATTCGTTCTGTAGAAGACACTTTTTCTATACTCCCATCCTAGCAGCTTTTGGTAATGACAAAGTCTGTTACATACTGTTTACAGTATATTCACAACCAGAGTTTTCTGGAAGAAACACAGCGTCAACTATACCTGATTCCTTACTTGGAGGAGCATTTGGGGCGGGGGGGGGGGGGCTGTTCAAACTCTTCTTAATATTGAGAGGACAACTTCATTGAACTATCTGCAACAAAACAGAAACCTTTCTTCTCATTCAATATAGAACAAGGTTTATAACCTGGTAATTGTGAGAAGTAGAGCGTACAGCAGTTGCAGTAGTTGCTGAGAGTCCCAAGACAGTTTGCTTTCAGCTGCTTCACAACCTTGGAGAAGCCATGGAGGAATATTAAGTTCGGATAAGCAGAAGACAGAAATATGACACATTTCCCGCCACAGTGAGAAGAGTATAGTTCAGATCCACAAAATACAACGAACTGGAGAAGTGACAAGTCTGAACGGTGAATATCTTTGAGGGCAAAGCTACACAGCACCATCGTCAGAGATCAAGAAAGTTTCAGTCCCATAGTGACACTCCACAAGAAAGTATGAAAGGATCATGCAAATGAAACTGGTCAAATCCCATGACCTTTGGGTACTGATACGATGCTACATATTTCCAACACCAAAAAAAAAGCAAGTGCACCCCAAAGTACAAAAGGGCCTAGAGCAAGATGAACCCCCAAACCAAGGAAAAGCAGTAAAGACATAAAACATAAAACTATACCTGTTATTTGTATTCATTAGTATCAGAGGTGACCTCTATGAAGAGTAAAAAAGAAAAATACATTTTGAATTTTATAAAATATATATATAAAGTATACACATATATATTTGCACACACATATATACATATAAATAACTACAACTATTTACGAAGTGCCTAACATCCTTGAAAAGCATTGCAACCTATTTGACAGTCAGCTAACCTACAGGGGACACAGTATTATTGTAAATCCTGCAAGGAGGGACCCCTCCCCACTGCGTTTGCACTCCAACCATCTGAGCTGAGAAAAGAAACAGGAATGGAAAAGGGAAGAATGAAACAGAAAAGATTCAAGTCAGCTAAGAACCAAAAGAGTTAAAAAGAAACCCAGCTCTCATGGGATAGAAGAATATTACTCAATATGTTCAGAACATGACATAGTAAGTGCAGAAGAAAGTGATACATATGCACAGATGAAAGTAGCACAATGGCTATGCCTATATGAACTGTAAATGAGAATGAAAACCAATACTTACACAGTAAAAACTTTAAAAACTAGCAGGTGGGCAGCCCACATGGGATGAAATCTCATCTAACTCAATTCAAGTTTAGAGATAACATTCCAAAGAAGATCTTGGGGCACACACGGACACAACCTGCACATGAACGTGAGTTCACTGCAACAGGATCACTGCCCAAAAGCACAGGCCTCCTTTTATCATGCTATAATAAAATTATTTTTAACTATATAAATCAATGCTACTAAATTACCCTCAGCTATTCAAGATAAACTTAAAAAACACACGAGCTGGTCTGTGGACCTCCTTATGAAGAGCCCTGCTTCATTTCTCACTTCTGACTCTCCTCGCTTCAAACCTTTCCCGGTCACCTTACCCGCTGATAGCACAGTTCAAGCCAAACTCTTAGTATTATCAATAGCATATACCTATTCCTTGCTCAATACCTATGTACATTATCACGACTCACTTGGTACAGTTTTGTAGAGATACTAATGCAAATTACATGGAATGAAATAGTTTAAGGGGAGGCATACGTCTCCCAGTCACGATGCAATGCCTGGATTGAGAAACAGTACGTTATCAATTCCACCTTAACGCACTCATGCTCCACTGGATACAGCATCGCAGGAATCGGTAGTAAACAACATCTAAAATTATGTTTTGTTGTTTTATTTTCCTCTTCGGTGGCTATGCCAAGAATTGCACACTTTTTATATAGAATATATTTGGTGTTTCCAGTGGATGCCTGGTGCACTCTGACAGCCGCCCACCGCAGGAGAGGTGGGCTGCCCTGTAGAAGTGCTTATTTCTCTCCAAGACTAAGTGGAATGAATGCAGCAGGACTAGCTCAGATTTCAGTGCCTAAAGTGCTGACAACTAATTAACACAGGTGACTCTCGCCCAGTGTGACAAGGTACCTAAGGAAGACGGTAACTAGGAGAAGATCCTTGGCAACCTGAAAGGAAAGAGATGCTTTTAGGGTTAAGGTGTACCTGAACCTCCACCCTGGACTTAGCAGGTAAAGAATCTGTATTAGCAAACTGAGATAACTTCCCTTGCACAAAATCCATTGGGCTTTCACTTTTACCCCTGGTTTTCTCTGACGTTCTAATTTAAATATATTTGGGAAGAGATATCTGAACTTCCATAATCGTGCAGAAATCGTGAGTCCCAGCTGCAGAAAGTATGAGGGGGGACACAGCATCACAGGAGAGCAATCCTGGCCCAGTTGAACTCATTAGGAGCTATCACCAAAGGCTGTATTACCGTGACTGACCTAGCCTCGCAGAAACCTACGGCATGCTGTATGCTGCACAGAGGAGCCCACCTTTGTACACAGACCCTTCTGCAAGCAGAAGCGAGCTCCATCTGCCCGCGTTCCCGCTTGGCCTGATGGAAGCCAGCGTCAAACCAAAGCCCTCTGAGGTGTCACAGCGCCGTGCCAAGCCCAAGCAAACCCATCCTGCTATTTAGCCTGGCTTATTAGTGCAGGTGTGCTGCCACAGAGATACAGATCACCTATTTCAAGCTAATTCAGAGCAGTAGTGCTGGCAAACTGGAATCCAAAAAATAATACGTAACTAAGAATAAACTTAAGGGGAAAAAGAAAAAGGCAGCCAGATCAGCTAGGAGCTCCTAAAGCTTGCAAACAGCAGCCGCTCTTTTGCTGCAGGTGCCATACGCTGGGCAGAGAGCTCTCTTGGTAAGCCAAGCTTTGCCGCTCAAACCCTCTGCAGACAAATTTACAGCCTGAAAGAGATGAAAACAGTGTCAAGGGAGTGTTCAGACTTATTTCTTTCAAAAAGCCATTGACAGTGTAGGAGAAAGCTTAATTTTGTCCAGCTTTTCTACCCCCATCATCCCTCATGAGTATATTAATGCTTAGGTCCCTAACCCAGTCACAGACTGCTAGGAAAAAAAAAAAAAAACCAACGTGGGAGAAGCAACATAAGGTCTAAAACATATTTAAGATTGAAAGAAGGTTTGAGCATCCTAACGAGCATAATAAAGGACACCATTTTTCTCATGTTTCTTTGACACTGTTGCAGAACTATGAATGAAGACTTGAAAAGAAACTTTTATTTAGAAATTATGACACTGATCAGAAATAACATTTTATAAAGCCATTTTCCTCAATTTGACAAGATCACACAGATATGAGTTTTACAATCCTATTACACCTACTCAAACTGTAGAAGTTCTCTTCAAAAGCACAGGCCTTGTTTGTAATCTCTAGCTAGAGTAAAATCAGAAAATAGATGTTTGGAAATATTCATTTAGATGAGCCTTCGGTCCCCGTATGATCTGCGAGATCTCTGCTAAACAGACTTGCACGGACCTGTGACCATAATTTAGTTTTTCCTACACATATGAAATGTTTCCTCATCATTGGTCACTGCCGCACAACATTTCTCTTCAAGAAGCCTGTAGTGCCTTCTTACCGCATTTTGCATCAGTGATTCCAGGAGGACTCAGGTACAGCGACAGCTGCTGATGTGCTCAAACAGAAATACACGGTGCAATATAGCTGAAGAACTAAGTAGTGCAGCACCAAGGGAAAGGGAACCTTCTCAAGCTCAAAATACCACCTTAATCACAGTTTCTTGTTTTCTAAAGCTTAATTTGCTTGCTTTTGGTGTTCCCAACTGCAACTAAGAAGTGCTCAAATTCCTTCCAGATTTAGAGTATGCCGCTTTCCTTGTTTTAGTGTCTACGTCTACGCCGCTGATGTCAGATGATACACCAGGCACAATGGACGCTTTATCAAATCCCTGGAGAAATGTATCAGGATAACCAAATGATATATTTATTTTATGATGACTTTAACGAAACAAAAAGGTGGCACCTAATCTTCAGTTCTGAATTTCGCTCTTCTACCCTGAGCACAGGCTGATCTGGGCTACTCAGAAGCCATCCTGCATGACCGGCTGCGTTGTGGACGTGTCAGCCCACGTTCAGCTGTCCTGTCACACGGAGGACATCTTCTCTCAGCTTACCGGCGGGGAATTTCCAAGAGAATTTGTAGTTTACCCTGCTGAGCAAAGGAATTAGAACGATGAAAAAAGGATCAGTGACAGAATGGCTTAATGTGGTTCTTGCCAATAATCTGAAAAGATGAGCCAGTTGTCAGAAAGTATCTATGGGAAGGTACGTTTTGCTTTCTAAAGTCATTCCGAATTAGCTACACGCTGCTGCAGCTGGTAGGTCTGTCGAGAAGGAATATGACAGGACAGTTTTTTCCTACTCTATATCTTAAAAGTTATGTATACTCAGGTCCATATTTCAATCACCCTCACTGCCTAAGATGCAAATACATCAAAGGGTGATTTGTATACCTATTTTAATTTTTTTAACTCATTATTACCTCATACACCGAAGACAGTCTACAAAAAGCTTACTATTAGTAGGAAAATGTCAGTGAATTAATACAGTACTCTTGAATTTAACATAGAGCTTCCTGGAGAAAAGCTGAACACCCTCAGCAAGTGTTTTCGGCTCCATACAACCTGACTGCACGAGGAACATAAAACATTGCACTGTTATGAATAAAAAAAGCACTACAATATTAATAGTAGTGCCTTTAGATGAAGGTTCAACTCTACACCCATCCCAGAGATTCAACTAATCTATCGAAAAAATATTTCCGTTCAGTAAACCCAATAAAACATTTCAGACAGTAAATGCCATCACAACTTTTAACAAATCAACTACGTTTGAAATGACTCCGTATGAGTAGAATGTCACCGGTTCCTTCTGTGTTAGGCTTGCAAGGCATAATGAGAAGCTGCATTTATTTTCAGAACATAGAAAAGCATGTTTCAGAGAAAGACAACTTTTCCCGTCTTTGTTTTTTTTTAATTATTCTAACGTTTATAAGTAGTGTTCTCCGACTGATGCCAAAGAAAAGCATACATCTAGAAGATAACTGGGAGCGAGTCTCTAACCTCCCCTCCCAGCTGGAAGGGAGAACCTCACACAGCACAAGGTAGGCGAGGGGTGCCGAGACAGAACACAAAGTTCCCCAGATCTCTGCCAGCTTTGTGCAAGGTGAGAGCCCGGGGCTCCAGCTTCCCGGAGCTCCTGGCCTTCAGCTGACCACACGAGAACAAGAAGAGAGAGTGGGAGGAGGCAGTTTTCTCAATTAAGAAATTAAGAGCTCGAGAAATCCCAGGACAGGTGGAAATGGCAGTGTGAGAGAGGCTTATGCGGGAAGAAAAAGTCTGGAAGCCATGTCTGCAGATGCACACTTATGTTTAATTTATTAATTAGCAGCTCAGCGTTTGTTTTGTACGCATCTGGTAGCTTTGTACGCTTAGGCTAAAAATTGTTCTTAAGACTATCCTTTTACTTCCTCTGGTGAAGCTTCTTCTGGTCGTACTTACATGGCAACTCCTCCTCCCCCAGGTCAGTTAACCAACATCTGTGTACCGAAAAACCTCATTTAAAATGTTCTCTAAAAGCAAATTTGAAATAGTCACATTTAAGCAGATGACAAGTAGACACGATTGAAGGTAAGAAAAAAATTCTCACAACACAAAGTCAATTTTAAACTTGAAACTAAGAATTGATCTCAGAGATCAGAAAAGAGGAAGTGGAAAGGTAAAGGGAAAGTTATTTTTGCATGGTACCATGTGAAATTAAAGGGTTTATTTATGAAATGCTTATACATTAACTTCAGCTCTTAAAAAACCAACAATTATTTTCTCACTTCAGAGAATTTCTAAAAATAGATTAATGATAAGAAATGCCACCAAATAAATTCTTCCTCCAGAATCAGTGACAAGCAGTTAACAGAGCAGCACCCAGAAACGTGCCATCTGCAAGTTGTGCCAATTAGGTTATTTCCAGTAACATAATATCTTCTATACCCCAATCATTAGATCTTTCTTATTTCATCTAACTTTGAACAGTATCTCAATAACACATTATAGTCACAAATCAGTATCGACTCCACGACTCGGAGCGGCTCAGCAGGAGTGGCTGAGTGCTGTACGCTGCACACCCTCTCCTTGCCGTGCCGTCCGCCTACGGAAGACACAACACATGTGCACGCATGCGCTCGTAAATTTAGAAAGCAAATCATGATAGCACTTACAATTTTGAAATCACAGGTAAGAGACCACAAGAAATATTTACATTTGCAATAGGTAAGGAAAACTAAACTCTCCACAATACTGCGCTTTAGGTGTGATAGCGATTTCAAAGCAAAGTGAAATCACGACTGTCACTTCAGCACACGAAGATACAGTCTTTACAGCACTTGCTAGGACTAATTGCATTCAGTAACACAGAAGTCATTTCACAACTGAGAAAAGTTTTCTGGAAGAGTAAAGGAGAAACAGAAAAGGTAAAGTGTTAGCATATGCATGACTAAAATAAGAAAATTTAACATTTTGTCAAGGATGTCTTTAAGCTTCAAGCAGAACAGGAGAGTCACCAGGAATTTTTACTTGTGCATATCTTCAAAAATGCAGTATTCATATGAAAGTCTTCTAATACTCAATATTTTTAGCTACATTAGAATACACATTCATGAGCTTCAAAGAAATTAATGTTACAGAAGTTTTACACCTTCTGTTCCAATGTTAAATCGTGAGAGACATTTGGTTAATGTATACACTAATTGCAGTTGTCTCACCCCATCTGGATGCAATATCCTTAAGATGATTTCATGATATAATCTGACATCGGGTGGGAGGGGGGAAAAAAGCAAACACTTGTATATCGAAACCCTGAGACTTAGCTCATTGACTGTCCTCTGACACGTTTGGTAAGAGTACACTGGTACAGTGTGTGGCTCTTGATGTGACACTATGACCTCACATCAGCATATCTGGGAAGAAATCAAGGTTTCAGCCATTTTATTCAATTCCAATAAAAAGTTCCAAGTGACAGGCCTAATAGCCAGTTAGAGAGTTCACTGATAACAGAATTAAATTTGACCTAGTGAAGTTAAAGAGTAAAAAAACCATGCTGGCTGATTGTAGGTCCTACACTCTATATGCGCACCACCATCATGACAACAAACCATAACAGACTTGAGAAACCCCCTTAAAGCAATAGTTTCTTCTACCACTTATGTTTAATATCTTAAAGCCAAACCATAAAGCATCACAAAACATACTTGAAAAATAATGTTGCATTAGATACTTGAGAGGGAAACTGACCACCCAACTGATGACATTGCAAAGCACAAAATGATGGAGTTTGTTGGAATGATGGGTGGACTGGAAACAGAAAGGGTTTCTTGAGGCACTGCTCTGCCAGTTCCCCCACCCTCTTCCACGGGTCTGCCAGCCTCCCACCTCTGACAGCAAAAGACTCGTTTCCTCTCAAACCTTTAAAGTTTAGGGTCATATTTGTTGCTGGAGTTTTATATGAGAATAGGAAATTGATACAGCCTGAGCGAAGTCTGAGACACGTTACTCTCCTTCAAAGCAGAAGCACATAAAGACTATAGGTGAAGAAGTAGCCGGACAAACCCCCCTGATTATGGAGTAGGCAGTATGCTAGGACAGAGAAAGTAAGCTCTTTACTTCTACTTCTTCCAGGCCTCTGGCTAAATGAATATCTTCTCCAAGACAATGAGTGGCTCTCAGCAGCAAGATGGGTATCACCTTCAAATGCAAGCAGCTTTTCATTGTTTCATTATTCATTCAATGAAATTTATGCTGTCCTGCCCATTGATATTCTGGCCAATTTCTAAGGTTTTGATTAAATTAAAAATTACTTTCAAAATCTATTACATCCAAAAAAATGTGTTCAACAGCCTTGGCTGAGCCAACAAAATTGCTATAAATATATGGGTCCTCATTTTTGGAATGAAGAGAGAACTCCATGTCAGAAGAAAGAAGAAACTACATGCCAGCTCCAAGGAGTGGCTGACAGAAGTGGTCCTGGAGTTTTCAACATTATTAATATCCTGTTTTCAAACCAGCAAGATATAATTCTTATGCTGTACCTTTTCACATACGACGCTATTTTCACATTTCCTGGTTTATTATAGCAATACATTAATGTCCTAGATACTTATTAAAAGCAAAATCCTGTAACCTCTTGCTATGCTGTAGCTATTGGGTGAGCAAGCTGTACCTCAGAAGGACACGAAACGGTCTGAAATTTCAGAAGCTAAAAATACTTGGCAGCTTAAAGCAAAACCAAAATTAATGCTATTGAGCAATTTTTAGCATGTGAAGAAAAAACTGTCATATCTAGAAACATGTATTCTAATTTGGATACAGTACTAAATTCCCAGTTTTAAAAGACATGCGACCAGGCATAACTGCTGGCTTTGAGATGAAGAGCAGAAAATCATGCGCGTGAAAGGAAAAGAAAGTTCAAGCAGGTCCAAGTTTTTGCTTTGTTTTGTTTTTTTTTTTGAGACTCAAAATCTACCTTCAACATTTTTTCTTTAGGTCAGTGCTTTACTTCCCTGTTTAGTTAACATAACTTTAGAAGTTGATTTTTTGAGCTTTTCTGCTGTACAGATTAAACTACTGTTTTCAATACAAGAAAACTATATTGCTACAAGTGTACAACTTCTGGGGTGTATAGGATGGAAACAGGACAATTAGAATAATTATTTTTAAGAACCCTGCTAACGGTATCTAGGAAAACATACTAATGAACTTGAATTCATAATACAGTCATCCGCATCATCTTCAGAAGGATTTACAATCTGAACGTTGAAAGCCACTGGCAGATACCCTTTGCGTGGCATGTGATACATCAATGTTCTGACTAATATGCAGTTCTAGGGATTAATCTGAAAAGCATTGAGACTTGTAGAAGAGATAATAGCAGACTCGGCATACAAAAATAGCACAGATTAAAATAGCATAGATTTAAACAAACACAAACATAATTAGAAGTTAAGTAAAGAAGACTGCACAGCTGAGGGGAAAACAATGGCTCCTTCTGCACCTTCAGGTTGAGTCGCTAAGACAATTTACTACAGAGGTTTCACTTACATGACCACTTGCTATTTTTCCGCGTGACTTCTGTCTCATTCAGCATACAGGACAGGCCATGCTCTCTCACTAGGCAGGCAGTCAGATTTAATTTGCACAGGGATCAGCAAGTGATCACTCAATCCAAAGTTTCTCGCATTCCTTCTTTGTGTCCATGTGCTTAAACATCTTCACTACATCCCTCTGACAATAGGAAGACTTGGCTCCACTTGACAGAGAAAGTAAAACCAGATTAAAAAAAAAAAAAAGCCACAAAACAAAGTGCTCAATAATTTGAAAGTTCTATTTGAAGTACTTAAGTCCAAGTTTTTAAAAGTATTTGTCATTTTGACAGCCACGTATATATGCAGATGAGAACTTCAACAGAGTGCAGCTGCTCCTGTGAACACCAAGTGCTTCTACTGAAGTGACCTGAGCAGCAGCTACACAGCCAGAGCAACCTCTGTTCACTGACCACTGAAGGAGAAACAGATGTGACGGGAAGTACACAGCTGTAATTAAAGACCAGCGTAACCACTACAGTTCAAGTACGGAGTGGCCACGCTTCATATTTTACTTATGCTCTTCTCCTTCAGCTGGTGACCGGGCTGATCTCCTGGATATTGGCTGCTCCGCCCAACGACTGCAATAACTCAATGCTCAGACGGGATCTCAGACTCGCACCCTTCCTTTCTTCTCAACACTGCAAGTAAAGTTGGCAATTTTATTTTGGCTCTCGAGTTACCAATCAGAGAGCTGAAATAACCTGGCATTGAAATCTTCAGAAGATACTATTAATTAAGTTCAAGAGAGAGGTGAATGAAAGGAAAAGTTTGAAAGACAAAGCTTTACCTGTACAGGATTCTCTGGTACCTTAAAACCCTCTGCAAACACTCATGGTCCTCCTGTCCACCCAAGCTTGGCCGATACCAGCCCTGGCAAGAAGCCACAGCCTGCTCCGTGATTGTTTCCTTAGAGCCTTCTCTTCCCCATCGGTTAGCTTGCGGGTTTCCTCTTTCCAGTTCCTTTTCATTTTAATCCACAGAATTCAAAGAGGTTAACGCAATATCAAAGTAATGTGAGAGGCACACATAATTTAATATTCCATTAAAAAATACTACACCAAGACTTTTCTCAAGTGCGCGCGTCATTGCCTGAATAAAGGTTTTGCAGGCAGTTTTCCCACAATTTTAAAACCTTTATTGTTTTATTATTTTTCTTTTTAGATGATATCCCGAGATTATAAGCAGTTAAGGAAATAATGTTGAATGGAACCACACTCATCTCTGAGGGTCAGCAGCAAAATCTTGCTGAGCAGAGTGGTTTTTCAGCTATGGATTCAATTTGAGAGATACTAAGGGCACCTAAAAATGATCATTTGGGGGACTACTGAAATTAGTAGAGCTATTATGATTAGTATCAAATCATACTTCATACATCAAAGCATTACACAAAAAAATTTGTATCATTTAGCTATTTAAGATGGAACATACCATATTGAACAACTCTCTGATGATAACTAAATCTTAACAACAGTACACATTTATAAACTGCACTTGGGGACTCCGAATTTCAAATACAGCATCATCCAGGGCACATTACTAGCCATATTAGAACCTTCTTTCCTGACTCTGAATTTGTCTTCCCTTTGTAACTTCCTTTTGTAACATTTTTTCCATTAAAAAGCAAATGAAAATCCTTAATCAAACCTTACAGAACACTACATTCCGAGCTTAAGACAAATAACTTGCTCAAATTTCACTTCATCAAACTTTGCGAAGTTGTTCCACAGCAAAAAGGAATTTTTAATAGACATGCAGACTAAGGTGGAAACGTAGCAGAAACTCCAGCATGAATACTGAAGTTTTTGCAAAGCAATAAGCAACCAAAAAAACGTATCTTGTTTTTACAAGGTGAAGAGTTACCCAGGTGCTGTATATACTTAATACATATTTTAAACTATTAGTCAGATGTTGGTTCTAAGATTAAATCTCAGAGTCTGGAACTGCCGTTATGAGGAAAAGCTGGTGAACCAGATGTTTAAGAATTGAAAGGAAAAGAACAGATGAGGGCAGTATAGATTTTTGTCAATTAATACTTTAGAAGATAAGGAAATATTTACAGCTATTTTTAGCTACTGCTTCCTGCTTTTTTCCAGACTTACAGTGTTTAAATCAAAGTGCCACTTGCAGGGTAAAGCTGCAACTATGACAACTTTCATAAGCTGAAGCTGTTCCAAGAAAAGGGAAAAAAAAAGCCCAAACAGGATCCTTCTAACTCCTCTTGCCTGAGTGATCTGTGCCATTATCAGCCTATGTTAGCCAGGAAGGATCTCAAAGGGTCATGGTTTTAGTGCTGTAACGTAAAACTAAACACTCAAAAAAAGGGAAAAGGGAGTATCGATTTCTATAGGTTAAAGAGGAGCAAACAAAAAAGTAAAAATAAATGTGTTAAGAAAAAAGTAAATTAGCAAAATTTCCAAGCAGAACAAATTGACTAGTCACCACACTACTCAGTTAAAAATGCTCTATATTTGTCTAAGGAAGTGCAGTGAAATATATTCCGTTTCAGTTTTACAGGTGTATCTAATTTAAAACAGCATGAAACTGATAAATAGGCAAAATCAAATAATCAATTTCCTCAAGACTGTTTGTTACTCCAGTTGTCACATCCAGTTCCAGCTCATGTGTCATGTTAGGAAATCCTAAGCTACTGCCATCAAGACAAGTGTTGTTTTTTTTTTCTCCTGGATTCATTGGAACCAGAAACACAGAGTATTTTTTTTTAAGTCTTAAGAGACAAGAGAAATCCAGAAAAGGAATAATTCTTACATTAGCAAAGGCAGAAGACACAAAGTTTTGCCAAAGTATCTTCTATGTAGTGGCACGTGTTACTGCCTTTTTCCTCCGTGTCACAGGAGGATGGCTTTACTTACCAAAATCAGGTCTTTACAGAGCCATAATTATAAAAAAAATGACATACACAAATACAAACACCTGTGCATCTGTGCCTTTAAGGGGATAAAACTAAAAATCAGTGCACTGAAACGCTAAATTAGTTTTGCACATAGTGAAACCTGGGTAAAAGCAAGTGTAACTCAAATAAAGGTATATGGAAACAACCACATCAAATGCGTTTCTAGTACTGCTACGGGCTGTTGGTAAAAAGCAAAACTATGTTAATGAAGTTTCTAAAACAAAAGTTAAACATGGAAATCAACTTTCATACACCCACATTAATATAGAAAATGAAAATCTTTGCAAGCATCCACATATTCAGTGCTTGATTCATTGAGAATATTTTCAGTGCATTTCATAATAGCTGTTTCACATTTACAGAGCTCTAACTCAAAACAGATGTAAAAATCACTACTCATTTTAACACACTAAACAAAACAATTATGAAGTGTGTGACAGTTCAGGTAGAAATATCGGTTGTTATCCATTATAAACAAAGTAAGTGGCATTTTGGGTAATTTACTACTATACAAAATAGCTGCTATTACCGTTGGTTTGCCACTACAAAATCTCTCCCTACGAGCAAACCCAAACAATTTAGAAAAAGCAGAGCGAAATGCAGGGAGAAAATCAGAAGATCTAAATAGAAAGGCAACACCTTTACACAGGGATGATGAGAAAACTTTGTAGAGTGACACAATATAGCATATTAGATCATACAGAAGACATTCCATAGAGCAAAGATATATAAATCCTTCTAGCTTGACTTTTAATATATGCAGAGATTTTGATTCAGGAAGTTACTGGAGCCACATACTGCTGAATTTGGATGATTCGCTGTTCTCATTTTTTCCTGCTGTTCCCTTAGCATCTGCTATTAGTCCCTATCTTTTGTGTTTTTCTCCATTTATGGTTGGGTATTAGCGTCACCGTAGCAAAATTAAACAGCCCAACTGTTGTAGAGGAACAATAAATTCAGTAATTGACAGGGTTTGGAGGCTAAAATGATCTGGAAGGAGATACCAAGCAGAGCAGCCCTGCCTATGCCCACTGATCCTTGAAGGTGACCAAGGAGATGATCGATGATGTCCAGTGGTGCTCTGCCCAGAAATGTGAGTCCAGGAGGACTTGCTTGAGATAGAAGATTGCGAGAAGGCAGCGCTCAACTTCTGCAGCAGAAGGAGATGCAGCAGGTGGCCTAGACAAGCAGCACGCGATCCACCAAGGCTAGCTAACTATAGTCCATGAGCTCTCTACCCTTGGTGCTACCTGCCAGAACAAGCAGACAGCATGGTGAGGGGGCCTTCAGGCCTGCATGCAGGGATGGGGATTGTGCAGCACGTTCTCACCAAGGTTTCTCCCTGCTCTCTCACTCAATGACCAAGGGAGGTCTAGTTGTTCTGAGAAGCTTTCAGTTTCTAAAGTGGTTTTGGTGGAAGAGCTCAGAATAGTCTTGGAAAAGATCTTTTGATAAGAGGGTAAAGAGCTGCTGGTCATAAATTGAAATGCTCAGACATGACAGTGGAAAGCCCATGCCAGAATGCTGCACGCAATAAAGCCTCCACCACACAGGAGTCTCTGTGGAATCTGGAAGTAGAAGGTATAAACCCAAATGCAGACGCAGACCAGGTCCTGTTCCCACCATCCATTCAGGGGGGAACTCAAAAACCATACAGAGAACCAGCGCAGGACACTCACTAGCTAGATCCTTAGTCTGACTCACTGCAGACAGCCCTTATAATCAGATTTGATGACTGAGTAGCAGAAAAAGAGGCAACAGTTTTGATGAGCAATTTTTATCTTAGAAGACACTAAAAATCCAAGTCGCAGACCAGACTTTACTAGTTTGGCTCTGATTGAACTGCACTCTCTCACCACTAAGGGCGCAAGAACAAAAGGACAGCTGAGGTCAAGAGGCAGAAGAGAGGCTTCAATTATCTTGTCATCATGGTTGAGGGATAGCTCCCTCTTCTAACAGACCAGCGGGGAACCAAGGCATTTGTTGTTATTCCAAGAGAACTGGTTAAAATTGTGCAGGATAGAATGAAACTTGAAGATTTCTCAATACTCAGGTTGCTATTAGAATACTGTATTTTCACTTGCTTATAAAAATGACATCAGCCAACTTTGTTAGAGTTTTGACATATAATCTAATTTGAGGCAAATAGTCAACATGGAGCTTATCTGTCATAAAACAGCCCCAATCATTTCAAGAAACTTGGACAAAAAATTTTAAAACCCGAGCAAAATGCATGTGCACACACACACACACAGAGAAACCTCATCTCTGAGCATGGTGGGTCCTCTACATTTAGTAGAAGGAACTTGGTATGTTTAACAATGTGAAATTTATAGGGTAGGAATTTGCCTTTTACTGGTTTTGTCCCCCAGAGTTTGCCTAAAATACATCTTCAAGAATAGGAAATTTGTGGGAATAGGAAATTTGTACACACTAATGACAAAAAAAAAAAAAAAAAAAAAAAAGCTGAGATCCACAATACCTCATAGCAAGCCTCAATAGGTTTTTTCAACTTTATCAGCTCAGGTGTCTAAAAACTGTGGACACCCCCCAATATTTTCAGGGGTCTCCATGCTCCATTTTCCCCAGAGTAAAAGTTTCCAAGTTACAGCACCCAAACAGTTTTATACAGCACACAGACACAGCCCCAACAACTGAGTACCTTTTGTGCATTGGCATTATCTGAAAGAGTACTGCCACAGTGGCACTAGAAAAAGTTTTGGAACTTTACCAAGGAAAATTTTTACAATCTATCTTTAACAAACATGACTTCAAGGATAAAGTTTGTCTTTTAAAAAAGCGATTCCGCCCCCAGTTTTAGCCATTTGGTTAGGTAAGCCAGAAAGTTTGTCCTGTGCTTTCAACTACTCTGTGCTGACACCTAGGCAACACAGAAAGGAAAATGTGACTAGAATGCAAAGGGCATGAATGAAGTGAGGAAAAGGAAAAAAGTAGCTTGTAACAGATCTGGTGAGTGGGAAGCTGCAGAAAGCTGGCAAGGGAGGATTTGAGCCTACTTGGCAAGGCCAGTGGGAACTGGAGGGAGGGTCAGTGGAAAGCCAAATCATTTGGGCAAAGAAGATGAAAGACAGAGGAGGTGATTGACTAAAAGTCAGTAAGAAATATGGTAGATAAAGGACTAACAGGCAGTTGGATGAACACAGAGAATGGGGACGCTGAAAAGGTGGGAAAATTCTGGGAACAGAAAGAGAGTCACAAGCAGGGACAACCACCAGCGCTGGAAAACTCTGGGAATGCAAGGAAAGGGACATGGAGACGCTATCGCTGGTGCTGAAAGGCAGCGGAAAGAAGACAGATTCATGTAGTTCTTTTCCAGTTCTCCTGATAGACACAGGTGAGGTGAGGGCACAACAAAAGGAACAGAGCTGGCCAGCAGGTCGAGGGAGGTCATCCTTCCCCTCTACTCTGCCCTGCTGAGGCCACATCTGGAGTATTGCATTCAGTTCTGGGCTCCCTGGGTCAAGAAGGACAGGGTCCAGCAAAGGGCTACAAAGATGATTAGGGGATTGTGACATCTCTCTTTTGAGGAAAGGCTGAGGGACTTGGGTCTTCTTAGTCTAGAGAAAAGAAGACTTAGGGGCGATCTTAACAATACTTATAAATACATAATGGGAGGGTGCCAGGTATATGGGAACAGTCTTTTTTCAGTGGTGCCCGGTGATAGAACAAGAGGTAATGGGCACAAACTTGAACACAAGAAGTTCCATCTTAACATGAAGAGGAACTTCTTGACTTTGAGGGTGGCAGAGCACTGGCACAGGCTGCCCAGAGAGGGTGTGGAGTCTCCCACTCTGGAGACATTCAAAACCCACCTGGACGCCGTCCTGTGCAACCTGTTGTAGGTGACCCCGCTCTGGCAGGGGGGTTGGTCTAGATGATCTCCAGAGGTCCCTTCCAACCCTGACCATTCTGTGATTCTGTAAAAAGGGGGAAAAAACTTAAAAAAGAGCTCCAGGGAAGGAAATAAAGAATGGTAGCTAGAAAAAGAGAGAAGGGAGAAGGGAACCAGGTAAGCTTCCACGAAGATACTAATATAGACTGAACAAGAGTGTGATTGATACAGGAACTCTGAATAATGCAGCTGGATATCATGAACAAGACTAAGACAAGCACCAAAAAATGGAGCAGGGGTAGGGGGGATGAAAGCAAGATAGAAAGGAGAAATTTTCATGCTCAGAGCTCCAGGGAAAGGAGCAGAAGCATCTATGCTTTCTAGAAAGACTTCTCCAAAGTTTCTACTGGAACGCGTAAATCCTATACCTTTCTTCTCTTCTAGCGAACACTATACAGCTTGCTAAAAAAACATGCCTTCTCCTACTCTAGGGTGGTGGTCAGTATAACTAGTAGCAACAGCCCAAGAGGTAGAATTTCTTGTGGAATTTAAGGGTTCACAAGCTGCTGATGAACTGCATACAGCCTGACAGAATGAAACTGAAAGTGAAAAGGTAACAGTTGAGGCTGGTGAACTCCACTTCTCCCACTCCACGTGAAAATAAAGTCATATGAAACCATTATTTATGCGGCCCTTCCCACCAAAACTGCATTACTGTTCAGTGTAGAGGATGCCCCTCCACAGGGGAAGAACGAGGATCTGTACGGAACTTTAGCGTCTTTGGCTCATTTACTGCAGAATTCGCAAAGCTGTGAATGACACAAGGATTGCAGTAAGTCAGCCTCTTAGCTGAGATTCCTGCCTTTGCTACGGAGTCTCTGTTAACACCATGCAGGCCCTTCAGATCAAATTTCTTGGACCCTACTAATTATGCTACTTTCGCCACTTTTCAGATATCCAACTTAAATTGCTTTTAAAGCAAACAGCTACTAAATAACCAGCTGTAACTACAGCCAGCGGGAGCTGTTCTTGGTATTACACAGTATTTCTGTGCTTAAGTCACAAGTTAAGCAGGTTGAAGCATTGAAGGATTTAAGAATGCAAGAAGTCACCCAAAATTGATGGAAAACCTTCCCCTTACAATCCCACCTCAAAGGAGCACTGTGAAAAGAGACAACAATTGCGAACGTTTACTAACACCCATTTAGAAATCACTTTTATTTGAGAATAGCATTGAACATTATACTGGAAGACACAAAGCAACACACGGACCAATAAGGTGGAAAACAGTTGCGACTAGCTTTTGCTTAAATATATACCACACATCTGCACTGACACTGGAGTTCTGTGGAAAAAACGCAAGTGATCAGGAAATTAACTGCAATTATTCGTACACATCTATGCACACACATTCACTGAAGAATAGGTGCATCTGTGTTTGGAGGAGAAAGACAGAACAGAGAGGAAAAGCAGTGAGACACAAATTAACTGTGTAGTTTGCCGTTTTTTAACCTCTGAATGCTGACTTAAAGCCATAATAATGTTTAAGATGTAAGAGCGCGTAGATAAAGAAGAACAGGAATTTAGAGGGGTCTCGCTTCAAGGGTGTTTTTTTTTTTTTTTCTTTTTAATAGAACGCGGCTCTCAAGTGCTAGAATACAGACTCCAGGTACTCCATTTGCTGCCGTGCTTCTTTCAAAGCAAATTACATTTGACAAGATTTGGATATCAACAATTAATTAAACCCAAAGTGGTAAATTATGTTCACAGCCCACTTAAAACATTAAAAGCTTCTTTTGATGCTAAAGTTTAATAAGTAAAATTACCAGGAAAAAGCCACCGGTTTTTAAAAGCTATCCTTTTCTGGTCGGGTGCAGGTGTTTGTTTCTTGGTTAGAATATCCACAGATCTGTCAAAGGCTGAGAAGAAACTAATGCTACGCAGGGAACAGGTCATCTCTACCTCTACACTGTGAATAAAGAACGGGTGACGGTGACTCACTTTATATGCATATCAAAGGCATGAGTAAGGATGAATCTCCCTGCAAAATATAGTAACCCTTTGTCCAAAATAAACTTCAGCACCTGTCAATCATTTCTTGAGAATAAATATAAATGAACAGAATTGCTGACACGTTCTCTCCTTTGCTACACGCATTCTTGTGGGCTATATTGGAAAAGCTTGGTCTTAAAGGTTTGACCTAGGATAAAAAAGAAACTCGGAGAAAGATTGGAATCCCACACGTAGTGCGTATTTAGAGTGAGCGTGCTTCATTTGAAACAAGAATTTCCTCTCCTGCAGTTGAAGACCAAACAGAGAATATACTTTAAAAGAAGTTTTCTCATGTGAGAGATAACAGAAAAGGGAATGTTGAAGAACGGTATGCCTCGTACTGGTCTTGAAAAAGAAAGAATTTATGGCAACTAGATGGACTCTCTGGAGTCTGCAGTACTCTGGTTCAGACAGGAGTTGCTAAAAATCCACTGTTCCCATTTTTAATGTTATGTGAAGTCTCAAGGGGAAAATTTGATTTGACAGTGAATTAATCTGTTCTCGGGTTGTTCTTAAAAGAAGTAGTTCTGTGGTAGCAGCAACTGTGTAAAGCAACTATATTGCAGGATTTTTCTTCCTTCTTGCATTACACTTGCCTCTTAGATTGTAATTCTCCTTTTATTGTTTTTGCCCGTTCTGCACTGTTTTTTGTATCATACTCATTTTAAATTAGATTATGCTGGCTACAAACTTGATGAAATGTTGTTGATATTTTCCCTTTGTGTAATTTGGTAAATATGATAATCCGATATATAATGAACTATATAAACCCTTTCAGTGTGCCAGTATCACAATTTTCGCTCAGTTTCATGGTGTGTTATGGTATGCATATCCTCGGAGACGGAGACTAATCACTACTGTAGTAATCAGAACCATTTGCCCCAAATACATGTTTAAAACGTAAATCAAGACTCTAAGAGAAGTCAGGAGTTTTCCTACCACAATTTCTATCATGTTTCACTCCAGTTCCCTCTCTCTAATTCTCACTTTCTATGCTTATGAAATTTTTCTTAACACTGGCAACAGCCATACAGTGTATGTCAGCTGATTTTGTACTTTTGAAAAAATTGATTTTACATACTTGATCTCACAATCAGCTGTTAGAACGCAGTAACATTTAGTTCCAAAACTTAGAGCAAAAAACAACTTGGATGAAACGTCAATTTTGCTTGGGTCTAAATCCAACTGTTTTCCAATTCTGCTTTCTACTTTAGTCTGTGTCTCTATTCTATTTGCCATTTTTAATTTTCAGATTGTCATTCCACTTCTTTTGAACTGTGATTCTACTTCCCATACATTTCTTGCTTAAAACAGTGCCTAATTTGTAAGAAGAAAAAACCACCAGTTTTACTAGTACTACATGTAATATTTATTTTTGTGATGTAGCTGCTACAGCACTTGACTCTTTTTATTCCATGAACATCTGTTGAGAAATATGTTATTTATCATGTTAGATTTTAGTCTCTCTGAAAGATGAGACAACTACCTGTTCTTTTGATGCATGTATTCGGAATCACAGATCAGCTGCTTGTCCTTTATAGCAGGACAAATACTCTGCTTCAGTATTAGAGCTTTTAAATATACTGAATGTCATTTGTCCTTTTTGCCTTTCTAGCATGAAATCTCTGCAACTCCATGTCACCCTTGGTTCTATGACCCTGAATAATGTTACACCGTTAGCAGAAGTTACTCTTTTTACCATCCACTTCCTTTTTCAGATCATTTATAACATTAGCAGTATATTGAATAGCACAGATTCCAGAACTCAGACAAATGCAGACTATTTTATCACCACTCCCTTTTTTCTGGTACTCTCAATTTTAAATGAATTTCTCTATCCGAAGACCTTCCTTATCTTCCTGCAGACGGGGATTTGAGAACCGTTAACAAGGGGTTTGGTTGACCATGTCAACTGCAATCCCCTTGTCCACCTGCTCTGTGACTCCTTTGGAGAAAGCAGGAGTGTGCCATCAAGTCTGCTGGTCTGGAGCTCTCCAGACTCACCCTGGAGCCGCACACTCCTTCCCAACTGTCCCACACTGAAGCAGTCCTGGGCAGTACATTATATGCCACAAATAGCTCAGCCATTTCATTCTTATGCCATTCATGAAGACGACTACATTTGATCTGGTGATTTGTTCCTTTTGTTCACTTTTCCCACCTCCAGACTTCTAACAACCCATTTTAAAGCAGTTTCCTTCTGCCAGGGAGCAGTGCCGGACTGAAGTGAACGTGCTCTACCTCCTACACTGTGAACACAGTTACCTAAAAGCATCGTTGTTTTTTTTTTTTTTTTTCCTGTGACTGTTTTCTTTACGTGCTGCTTCTATACATTAATCAGTTCCTAGTATTGCAGCAAGCTTCTTGTTTCTGATGCTTGAAAAAACAGACTTTAATAGTTTTCATGCACCTTGTAAATTGTGTTCCCCAAACTCTTCTTTTGGACTTCTCTTTGGTATTTTTAGATTAAGCCTACCAGAACCTAACATACTTTCTATTTTCTATACTGGGCACTATTTCAACTTTATGAGAGAAGGTTATCTTCCTCCTTCTGTAGTTCCATTTATTGCACCATCTAATCATACAAACTCTCTTGATCTTTCACAAAAGTCAACCGCTGGCAAGTTACAGGGCAATTTCAAGGCTTAAAAAAAAAAAAAAAAAAAAAAAATCACACCACTTGCAGTTCCCCTTTTTCATTTCTTTTCAGGGTTAAGGAATATTCTTACAGACCTCCCAGTTAGGGGGTCTTCAACACAATGACAAAGGACTTGTTTTGGCCAGTTGCAACATCTCTGCAGGAATGCAGTAAGTCTGATTGCTTAGAACAATTCCTCAGTAGCAGCATTCCCAGTATCTTAACTTGGGTTCAGCACATATTTTAGGACAAGTCAAAACCAGTTTTCCTTGCAAGCTCCCCAACAATCTGGTTCATGATATTTTTGCTGTCTGATGAAAGTGTCAAACTGTGTACTGGGATACTGACAACTTCTTGCACAAACTCACCATCCTCTAAACAGAGGACCAAGCGTGTCTGTGGTCTTTCTGGAATCTGACAGTCTTACAATTTTAACTTAAAATACATCTCCAGATCCTTCAAATTATATTATCTAAAATAAAATCACTGTGGGCAATGATTTTATTGTGACCTTGAGGGGACAACAAAGTTCAACTGGGGACGATGTTATTGTGTGTATGTGCATGTATTTACATACTAATGCCAGAGAATGACAGCAGCCTGAACTGAAAGCTCTATCACCCCCCTTCAGCAATCACAGCTTTTATTTTTGCACTTCTGCAGCTCACTTGTGTACTGCATTCTCCACTGTAAGTACCTAATTAAATACGTAATAATTTTCCCCACTGTATACCATGCTAAAAGATTTTTCAGTTTGTGAGAACTCAGTAATGTTTACAACTAAATTAAACATACCTTTTAAAAACAAATTGGTTTGGGTTAAGTTTGGGCATTAATAAAATTAATTTATTTTATTCAATAAAAGCACAGAAAATGTATGAATACGATGACTCAGGTGCCTCAACGCTGCATTTTCCTTATGTTATTTTTTTAAAAATCATGTCTCCTGTTGAGATATGCAACTAGAATCAGCTTTCACATCAGAAATACCTATGGGAAGGTCCATCTGCATTCAATATTATCCAGGTCAGTACTGACTGATGGGAAGTCACGATTGAAACAGAATTTTTGGAAGTAATAAGCTCCTTATGTCATATTATCATATACATAAGTGATTTCAAGATCAATACATTGCAAACACATTTAACCTTAATCCTACACGTCAGGCTGCACGGTCAAAAGAAGTATAAGGTCATGTCACCTAGCAGAGGTGATATGCAAGTGTCTGTTTACACATGAAAAAAATTCCTTAGGGACAGCTGTATAGAAAAAGAATTCTTACCAATAGCCACAGTCATAAAACAAAAATTACTTTTATGCATCTCAATAGTGTTCACTGAGATTAAACTGTAACTAAAATAGCCTGCTAGCTTTTCTTAAAAAAAGTTCAGAGTAAGTGAAAAAAAAAATCTATTGTCTACTGTAATTTTTACAGAACTTCATTTCCAGACTTGTTATTCATATATATTTAATCTTTTCCTTCAGTTTCTTCAAGCCGTGAGGTAGAATTTGAAGAGATTAGTTGCATGCAGAAAACAAAACAAAACAAACACCTAAATCAAAGCAATTTTAGGACAAATTGACACTAAAATTAAAATTGACAGGCAAATCTTGACGTTTTTTATACACCAAAGGTAATAAAAATACAAATACTTTGCACCTATTTTGACAGGATATCTTGAAGGAGAAGAAACTGTATTCCGTATTTTCAACTACCTGAATCATCAAGGCTTGAACACTGTACTGAACTCTCAGACAGGTAAACACTTTCAGTAGCGGTATGAATGTAAAATATAAAGAACTATAATGTATTCATTAAATCCCATAATCTTTATCAGAACTCCTATTCATCAATTCTGTATTAGCAGCAGGAAATGTTTGCCATACAGAAAAGTCTAATATGCTTTCCAAATGAAGAAAAATATTTTCTTGATTAACCAGTAAACAAGTTAGGAGAACATTATTCTATTAGACTTTCAAGTTGCCTTGATACTACCATGTTGCATTGCTTTTTTCATCCCACTTCTGAAGCGCGTATTTTCATTTAGGGCATTTCTAAACTTCATATTGATTAAAAGAAAATTCCATTAGACTTACAGCTAAGTCACTAAATAAGGAAGCTGATTCTGCTTGATGATAAACACTGGTAATTATATCAGCTTCAATGGAATTTATAGATGAAAATGAAAATTAGAGGGCATCTTTAGAGACAAAAAAAAGGTTAAAAAAAAGTTTGAAAGTTGACCAAAGTTCATCTCTTCTGCTGCATATCTTTATTTGCTTTTGAAGGATCTTGCCGCTAACGTATCTTTTTCTTTTCCTATCAGGATAAAGTTTTGTTTTTGTTTTTTTTTTTTTTTTTTTTTTTTTTTTCTCATTTTAGACTAATGTTTTAATCTGAGTTTACCATGCATTCTTCAACATGACGTGCAAGAGTTCACCAGCCACTGCAGGGAGGAAGCAGAAAGGCTGCCAAAGGCCGGTTCATTGGAAATTACCGAGCATCGGGCGGGGGGCGGGCATGGGAAGGACAGGAGATCCATCTGTGATGGGGGAAGAGTCTCAGTGGCTGGTTAGTAGGGGAAAAGTTGTTGCAGAGCACAGACCAATGGGTGCGCCGCTCTGACACAGCAAAGCGCTATCAGAACAAGAAGATAGCGGAGAACGTTTGGCCAGGTCCAAGGTCTTGCCACAAGTCCTATACAAAACCATCCTGCGGTCTTTCTGCACAACTAATCATACGATCCCAGCTCTGAGGTTTTCAATGTAGGCCACAGGACACTTGATATCGTACTAAGAATAGCTGAAACTATTTATTACGCACACACCCTCAAAAACCAAACCACAAAAAACCCGAACCCCTAAAAACTACAAGACTGTAGCTGATTCACGCGCTTAAGAGGATTAGTTGGAGTTTGTAGTTCGGGACAGAATACCGAAAGCCTCTTGTTAATTTCTAGTGGGCTTAAGTATAGAATTTAGTACTATTGAAAAATAGAAATAGACAAGAGTACGGACGGAAATTTAGCATACAGGAGTAAACACTATGGGCAGCTTATTTTAACTTCACTGTGTTTCAGGGGTTAAGTAACCAGGAGACAGTGAAGATGTAGGACAAAAGAGATTTTCTGTTGACAAAAAGTCCACAGAACCCCTCTTAATCATAAATAGGCAATAAATATGTATTTTACCTTATAACCATTCCATCGGATTAAGACACTATGATCATACTCTATTACCTTTCTTTTTTCAATATAAATTATCCTAAGTAGTTTGGCACTGAACCTTTGCTCATGCAGATGTTCTTATTCACAGATGTTTCAAACCCTCCTTGAAACTTTCATGTCCAAGTTCAGATTAACAGGTCAGTTCTTTTAATATTTTTTTTTAACTTAATTCAGATTTTGTTATCTAGTCTTCCTGCCTATTTACATTTAATTTTAATTTACTAGCCACTCAATTGCAGACAGTCATATCACCAGAAAATTCATGCAATATATGCATCAGCTGTATTGTACTGGGTTTTGCTATTCATTATAGTGCATGTTTTGGTACCTAGATCTAACTATTTAAACAGACAGACATATTTAGTCATACTTCTTTACCTACTGCCAGGAACACCCAGTCTCTTTGATAATGGTTTTTTAAAATGCTGCTGGTTCCTATCTAAACACCTGGAAGCCATCGATATGCCATAACTGTGCAAAATTACTTTTCATCTTTAATCTGAAAGCTAGAAGGACATAAAAACAATGGGGTTAAAATCAAAATTGTTAGTTATCAGGATTTGCTCTGGATTATGTCAAAGGAGGAGGAGGAGAAAAAAATGATCCTTTTTCAGTGCTTGGGGGGTTTTCTCCTTCAACTTGCACGGAAGGAATACAGAGATCTTTTGCAGTATCAAAAGTAGTAACTGGACATTTTATAAAACCAATTTATAAAGACCTAAGAACAAGTTAATAATAGAAAAGTATGTTACAACTGGGGGTTAGGAACAGCTTCATAAAGGGCACAGGAGGGAGGGGAAAGGGTAGGAGATAAAAACCGCTTTAAAAAATGCATTTGGCTAAGGGGACCAAAGAAAACCATCTAGGTGCTACAGTGGCATCTGCATCTTCATAAGTAAAAGGATTTTTGATGGGCTAGCATTCCTTACCTATAAAGTATGCTAAGTGCCTTTTTCTACCTGACCTTTCTAATTTCCTTTGAATTGCCTTATTTAACTTACTATAGCTTCTGCACAAACATGCGTGCGGAGGAAGTATGTAGGTCACAGAAACGTACTGATGTGTAGCTTCAGTACTCAAATACTGAAATACTTGAAGTACTACATTTTTTTACTTGCCTTTAATAATAAAAATGTAGGACGACAATTAGAATAAAATCTGTTCATGTTCATATTATACACAGGTAAGTGTGTAATTAAATTTTGATTTGACAATTAAAATACAAGTACTATGCATATACAAGCTTTTCTCCTAAAGGACTATATATTTGGTAACACAAACCAAGCAAGAATTCATAGGAAAACCAGGATACACAAAGTATTTTAAAGCAAATGGGGTATACAGAGTTCTAAGGTGCAGAATCCCAAACTGCAATATTTATAAGTTTTATAGAAATTCAGAGAAAACATATAGATATCACCTGTGAGTTCTCAGTTATAACACGGCAATTACTACTCACGGCAGCAGAATGTCTGAATACCACCCAGGTATTTATAGGCATATGCACGTTTATATATGGTGCATTTACATCAGGTATTGGCCTCAACAGCATAGCTCTTGAAATTACATTATACAAGCAATATCATGTGCATTTCTAGAAGGCTGAACTCTTAAAAGAAAAATGAAGGTTTTTTATTTTTAATATTAAAATATTAAAGCTCAGCCAGGGCCTGATGAACTTGAATGCTTTTCCAATATGGCTATTACAGGTTGCTTAATTACCGAGAATAAACAACATTTGCTTAAAGAATCGCCTTACTTACACTCAATAAACACCACTGTTGCTTAAGTTTATAATTCCCAGTTCTTAAGCATTACACACTGCTCACATACTCGAAACTGTAAAACAGTCCCATCACTGAAGTTCTCAAAGTAACAACCGCATAAAAGATCCAGACTACTAGTTTAAATAAAGAGATGAGACAAGCACTTTTAAACCACATCCTAGTTTTAGGAAGAAAACCAACAAATCTTAAAAAAAAGAAGAGAATTTGCTTGGCATGCAATTAAAGGGCCAACATGAGAAAGAGACCTTCTTAAGGGTGGCATCGGACTCCCAGGAAGCAGCACCCCAATACAGATACAAGCACATACAACAGCAAAGTTCACTATATTTCTGCATAGGCTGAGGAAAGACTTGCATAAATATTTCCATACAATTCTCTAGGTAGGTCAAGACAGTACAGTTATGTATAATTACTCTTTGAAAAAGCTTGAAACTTCCTGAAGAATCAGAATTGAATTTCCTTAAGCACCTTGAAACAATGAACACAACTTGCACCCAAACCAAATCCAAAAATATAAATCTGAAAGCGAGCTAGAAAATGTTTGAGATCGTTACTAACAAGTAAGCTGTTGACTAACAAATTCCCAAAAGCCACACAAGCACAAAAACTTCTCCTTCAGTGTAAGATCAGGACGTGAACAGCTCTACAGCTCTGAATCTGACCAAAAGAGCTAAGTTACCTCTCCCCCCGCACTGTAGCGTGTACCTTACTAATGACATATCATAAAGATAAATGGAAAGACTATATAGCGTTTGAAGGTTAAAAGTACTGTTTACAAAAAAAACCCCTCCACCTGAGAACTGATGTAGGCATTATTCCTGCAGAACTTTCAGGGATAAAGCTTTCATCCTTGCAGAGATGGCTTAGGCATCTAGTAGTGCAAATTTTAAATCTGTTGTTAAAAAACAGTTTTCTAACATCTCCCAATCCCTTAAAACGCATAAGCCATGCAGAAAAATTAACATGCAGAAATGACGAGCTACAAGGTTTGTCTGTGAGTGTGTGTGTGCTTGGGGGGGGGGGACTGGGGAGGAGGGGAGCACAAGAGAAGTTATTTTAACGTTAATCTGGAGAATATTATGTCAAACTTGGAACAGACAAAAAGATCTAAACATCAGTAAAAAGAACAACAACAGCCTTCCCTTAAAATGGATGAAGTGGAGAACCAGTGTCAGGCTTCAGACATTCTGACGTTGCAAGGGACGTTGCTTTGTGTTTATTCCAGTTTCAGTTGTTCTTCCCAAACCCTGTGTAAAGGGGTTATTGCCTGGATCAAGTTTGTGGCCATCAATTAACACTTGTAAGAAAACGGATTATGAAGTTGTAAAGACTTTCATCTATGGAGCAACATAAAAACAAACTAGAATTTTCTCACACACAAAAAAGATTTTAAACACTAGATACCACAACAAGTAACTGGGGGGAATGTGGGTGGAGGATAAGCAGTAATGAACTTGTTCTGAGTAAAGGACAGATTCTTGTCACAAAATCTTTCTGTTACTTGAAAATGAAGATGCTCATCATACAAAGTTAAGACTGGGAAAGCACCACATCTCCATTTAAATGTCACCCCAAAACATTATTCCTTCACATAAGTTCATCCTCCAGTAATTTTCCTATCTCAAGGAGTACAGAGAACATCAAGAACTATGCTCTCTATACAACTCCAGGAGAAACTCCGGTTCACAATCACCAACAGCTTAGTTTTGCACTGAATGCCAATGCCATCAGCTTCTTACAACACCTACTTACTGCTGAAACTTAGTTAGCAGATATGTAGGACATCCTAAAATGACAAGTTTTCTGAGTTTTATTTTATTTACTCAAACTTAGACATGTCTTATTAAAAAAAAAAAAAAGAGGAGCAAAAAGACTTTTTTTATGGGTAAGTGTATGTGTGGGATTAAATAAATAAATTCACATAGTGCAACCTGCATCAGTACAAATGGCAAGTCATAGGTTCTGTATCTCCTAATGTAACCCACAAGAAACACGCTTTCAGTAGGCTTCCTCCTGAAACACTGATAGCAGGGAGGAGACTTCCAAAAAAAAAAAAAAATAATAAAAAAAAAGGGATTCTGCCTGTACCTGTTCATTCAAATGCTGCTGAAAGCGCCCCTGCATGTTTCTTCTATAAAATGCCAGTGCCAGGTGAGATTGTATTGATTTATGAAGCTTATGCCTAGAAACCATAAGACCATTAACACTTCAACTAAATAGCATACAATTGATAATTTTGGGAACATTGCTAAGATTTCTCTTTATAAAATTGTTTTCAGTTTGTAATATCAAAATATCAAGCATAAAAACTCAAGATTTGTACTTTGTTAGGTTTTTAGTGTAGACTTTTCAGTTTATTTTGGTTCTTACAGGCACAGAGATAGACAACAGCTGCGAGGAAAGGTCTGCGAGTAGTGTCTCGTTTCCAACTTATGGTAACGAGGTGCCCACAGACTCCAGAGATGGTAACTCGTATATTAAACCTACACACAGAGTACACACAAAACTCTTTCACAAGAAAGTTGTATCTAGAATGAGAGGGCAGAAGGTTAATGCTTTACAGCTCCTTTTTGGACAGCTGCGTATTATGAAATAGTATTTAGGGAAAATTGATATTCCCTTACAAGATATTACAGATGAAGTGACCAAAAGGGAAAAACAAGAAGTAATTAAAAAAAATTTACACTGACAGTTTGGAGCAGAAAGACCTCCCCTGACTCTGAGAAATTTATGATCTCCGAGAAGCCAATCCAAGAAAAAACAGAGCTCTCTTAATCAGAAAATCAGAAAAGAAGTTTTACCGTGGTTTACAGCGGTTGCTCGCAGTCCTGTCCCATCCCATTGTCTCCTCCCCTCCCCCCATCTTCTGGCTTAGTCGACACATGCAGCCTTCTGGCAATTCTGTTTATTACATTTGTACATGAGCTTCATAAATCTGAAATCTTCTCGTATTCAGTGGTATCACTCTATCCAGGCATTCGCCTACTATTTTTCCTCTCCTACAGAGGGTAAAAGCCTATCTCCCAAACCCTAAATCCATTAGATAAATAAGAAATTTCTTTAAGCAACAGTTTCATTTGAAGTTTTCTTACAAATACATTAATCTTTATAAGAGCGTATCTATACATACACATCTGTATGTATGTACATATAGATGTGTATGTATTTTATAAACCAGCAAGCGTATGGAGCTCTTGTTTAGGTTGCAAGTTATTCTGTGAGGAAGGGTGAAATGACTTATTGCACACACTTTGCACTATGACCCAAAACTGCAGACTTAATAGGATGCTTATCTGGTTTTTTTACCTCTTCAGTGTAGCAGTAGAAAACTAAGAGACAAGAGAGAAGGTGTTAGCCCATCGTTCAGCAGTTACCCACTTTCCCAAAAACAGAACCTGTGGTGAAGCAGGTATATCACTCCTCCTCACATGTTTATGGAGTAACTATTTCTGGCTACACAGTCAGAATCCACTGAATGTTTAATGTTCTTAAGGAAAGCTGCATGGCTTAATGGCAGTAACATAAGAGAAGGTCCATCCTCACTGACTAAGGCACTGCTGCCACTGACATGCTGTCCTTAGCCCAGAAACATTTATTTGGAGTTGGAAGATGTAGCTAGAACACCACAAATAGGAGGAAAAAGGAGGAAGAAAGTTCAGGACCTGTATCATCTAACAACGATCCTAGTCTTTTTTCTGTTTATTCTCCCTAGCCAAATCACCCAGAATTTTAATCTGAAATGATCCTGGTTCCAAGCCTTTTATAGACCCATAAAATTACCAATTAGGGGTGCCAGGAGCTGAGGGGAAAGGAAAGCCCTTAACAACAATGCTAATATGAAAAACACTTGTGGAATTACGGTTTTAAACGTAGTCTGTTCATCTTAACGTGTTCAACATGCAATATGAAAAGCCATCAGGATCACGAAACATGGGAGTTATCTTTCTGACCCACTTCTGTGTAACTTAGCATTACATAATGGCACAAGGGCAACAAAAGGAGTCAAGCCCTCTCTTTGACAAGGACTATGGCTCATTTTGTATTTGTTAGCGGGCTCAATAAATATCTGAAACAGGGCTGGAAAGCTATGTTAACAGTCTGACATTCTTCTCCACCCTTTCGTCCCTCCCAAAGAGAGGAGATTGGCATGGTTTATTGTTGTTCTGCACAGTAGAGCAATAGGAATTAATGCCATCATTGCACTGGACTTGGAACAACTTTATTTCAACACAGTTTTTAACATCAGTGTGACAACAGTATTGCAGAATCTCTTTACTTAGCGTACAAAACTTTAGCCAAATATTCTCATTTATTACCATCAGTTATTTTCAGCTATGGACAATTAAAGCCACAGATATAAAATATGAACTTTTGCGTCTCTATTAACAGCGAATTTAGAACATATTTTACTTTCTACAAGATTATGCTTTTAAAATATTTTTATATGCCAAACACAAATGCAATAACTGCATCCAAGCCTGTTCCATAGAAGAATGAATGATTTGCTACAAGTGTTCACAAGTTCAGTTCAAAATATGTAGGTTTTAAAAACACTATGTCGGTGGCGGCAGTCTGAATTTGAGACCATCTAGAGGAATGCGTGTTCAAGCTGTACATCTGATCCATTCCCAGACAATGACAACCAATTATAAACAAATAAAATTCCACAAGCAGAAATGCATCAACCTTCTCTTGTGGAAGTCCCACAGCAATGGGCAGATTACAAAGCAAGACCCATGAGCTGCTGTGCCAGGTGGCCCAGGGCAGAAAGCATGATGCAGCAGTTTCCATTAGCACCAATGCTTGCACACATCTTGCAAGAGCAGAGCCTCTTTAAATAGTTTACAAGGACATTCTGTAACTCGTTCAGCAACTGAGATACATCCAGCTTCCTTTCCTCCTTCTTCCTGCTGCTGTTCTACATGCTGACAAGGAAGAAACAAATAAAAAATGGAAGCTAGTACAAGCGATGTTAGCTAACACCGAGAAATACAGTTCATAAGCTGAAAGGACTTTTTTTTTGGTTTTTTTTTTTTTTTTTTTTTTTTTTTTTTTTTTTAAAATCCCTCATAGTCCCAAACTGACAGTGAATATACATAGTGCAGACTTACATCACTAATTCAGAGCACTATTCAGCTGTAGCCTTCAACTGACTTCCATAAGGAGGGAGGAAGCTTATGGAAGTCAGGGAAAAAAATGTTTTAAATTGGCCAAGTAGCTTTACATTTTACACGCTATGCATTTGTACTAGTAATAGACTGAGGAGAAAAAAAACCACAACATTTAAACCTACATTAGACTGTTACATTAGATTAATTGTTTGTGCCCCTTAAAATGAAGCATGAGAAGTTGCATACAAGCAGAACAAGTACCATTTTCCCAGCTTTCTTTCAATCTCTTCTTCATTCTTAACCAAATCTTCTTTTATTTTCTAAGCAATTTAATTGTAAGCACTTTTTCTTCTTTAAACTTGCCTTTTATGTGTTCTTCTAACAATATGTTTTGTTTAATGCAGCTGCTAATTAGTAACTAGACAGTATCTGGAAATGTTACAAGTGAGCAGCAGCTTAGTTGAAAGAAGCACAAACATATGGACCAGGAAAGATTACAATAGAGACACCTAAAGAGTGAAGAGAGAGAATGACTCAAAATTTGTAAGAACAAAAAAAGAAAACCAACACCAAACCCAAGCCCCATTAATCTTACCACAGGAGTACCTTCACAAGCTATAGGACCGCAAACTATTATACTAATATGAAATGCTTGTAAAGCTTAAATATCTACTTCATGCTGCGCTTTGTCACCCATTGATCAGCTGGATTGAAAATAAAAGATGTAAAATTTAAGATTTAGCCAATCTGCAACAGTTTATGTTTTTCTGTTACGGTGGGAGCTAGTCATGCTTTTTTACAAATAGTTTTGAATAATTTCAACTTCTCCATTCAACTAAGAGAAGTGCAACAGCACTTGCTCGTGTACGGTGAGCGCAAGCGCTCAGGAAGGATACCAAAATGTCTGTTCTGCATTGCTTTTTAAGTTTTTCCCTGAAATATAAACACTTTTTGTGGCTCGTGATAAATTCTTCAGAAACTTGATTTGCAGCTGTTATCCGAGATAAGTATGTAGTTCTACACTTCTCTCTGCAAGGAAAATTGCCTTTTTAAGAAATAAAATTCCTACAGCAGGCTACAGGAGACACTGTTCTCATCATGATGGTCTAAACTTTAAATGACTGCAAAAAGACACCTAATGGTAGCACTTTTCAAGAAGATAAACGGAATAAGCTAAATAGTTAAAGATACTACTGTAGGTTACCTAAGCCAAAATGATGCCCAGGAAGATGATGAAAGGCAACAAGCATTACATATATAAGCCTGTAATAAAACATCTCCCCCTGCTCTCCCTGCCTGCAGCCACTGAACAGCCTCCCAAATAGATTGTATATTTAGCTTTATTCAACAATTTAGAAATTTAGACACCAACCGACAGTAAATACCATCACTTGAAGATCAAAATCCCATTGTGAATTGATTAGATGTTGGAAGGATCATCTTTTATCCTGTTAATTCCCAACTTCCCCACAAACAATGCAACTTAGTTAAATCCATGGGTGGGCATACCAGGTTGACCACTAATGCCCATGGATACTAACAGAAGTATCACAGACAGCGTTTGACAAATATTAACTGATATGAGGAGATTTTTACAGAGAATCCAGCATCAGTTTTATGGAAATGCTCTCCCCTTCCAACTTAAAAAAAAATTTCCCTTAAACCTCAAAACACCACCACAAAACTAATGTTAAAATTGAGATCAATACAGCTCAACTTTGAAGAAAGACAAATAGAAGGCTGCAGTTTAAAAAAAGAAAAAAAAAAAGAAAGGTCAAGTATCAGTCTGAATTTCAGTATCTAAATTTAAGTATTAACCTTCATTCTACCCTGTCATTCCTGCATCTCATCTAAATTAGGAGACACAGATCATCACTATTTAAAATGGAGATACCAAGTCCAAAACCAGTTAATTATTTCAGACTGCAAAACACATGCTCTTCTGTGCTAACTAAATAGCATAAGGACTCTTTTACTGGCATTTACACACAACCCTATCAGTTACCAGACCTCTCAGATAAGCACCCAGCACAATGCTGTTACAGATCAAGGCCATCTCCACACGTAACCACAAAAGTGGTCCAACGCCATTACACTTCTACACCTCGCATTTGAAACTTCCCTCACTTTCAGTGTAGTGTAAATACACACCACTCTGCCAACAAGGGTTTAAGGGTCATTAGAAACGAAACATTTTCAGCAAAAGGGGCTGTTATGAATGCCCTTGGCCCACTGGAAGGATAAGCGAGGCAGTGTTAGTGTTGCTGGGAGGCCTTTTCCTCAACAGAATCCCCGCAACAGAATGACCGTCTATTCAATACTGCTTAAAGTCAGGCCCTTCCTCTCTTCAAACTTCCCTCAAGAAACATCCCAAGATCTATGGGAATGCTATTTCAACTTTAATAGGGGGCCTATCTTCCCAGAACACAAAGATGCTCTAATGTATTAGGACACAGACTAGTGTAATTAGTTCAGCAACCTCCTTGCCCTTTCAGAATAGGGGACACGCCTAATTTGTCCTGCTTCCCAGCTCCACTCCCATCTTCGATGGGTAATCACTTACTTACTCTTTCTGCCTCTTCAGTTAATAAGACGACCCCTTAAACTGTAGAAACTATTACTTTGGCTGCTTGTCACCTGGGAGTTCAAAAGCAGGCTCCCAAGCGCAACTGCAACTTCAGTGAACAGAAGACCAGCTGGTAGAAAAAACATGAATTAGTTCCAAACCTTCCTTTGAGGACTGCTAGCGTTAACTTAATTCACGAGCTGGAGTCTTAGGGACACGCAGAAACTGGTGGACACAAAGGGCTGAGGAATCTCTGCAGGCATGGGTGCTAGCAGGTACGTCAAGTGAGCACGGTTCTGCTGTGAGACTACAGAGTCTCCTGCAGAAGTATTTTTCTTTCACTTATTGAAGTGCCTTAGGATGATACTTGAAAGCTTGACAAACACAAACTATTACAGCTTGAAGAACTTGGATAAGCAGAGTATTTCTTTTAAGTTTCTGAACAACTACACTGCATAGCTCTCAGTGACCTTTACGTGTACTAAAAGCTTTATAGCTGACAGACTTCACAGTACAAGTATCTCAAGTTATTAATCATTATTATCATCTCAATAATTTGTCTGTTTGGGTATGCTGTCATTATTTGTCATCCTGCACAGTGTGAGAAAAGGTTATTAATAAAAATAGACACAAAAAAGGTTCATACATTTCTGCATGTGCCTATTTTCATATTCCTCCAGCCAGAGCATTTCTGGATGTGGTCTCGCTATGAAGGTCTCAATTTAAAATCTTGATAGGTATGATTTAGATATATTAATACCATAAAAGCCTTAACTATACTGACAAAAGCTGCCTTTCGAATTTACTTTGTTCAGGAAATACTGTAACATGTACTACCATAAATTATTATTTTGCTAATAGAAACTGAATTTCATTTAGAAGCATCTGCAGTTATTAATAACACCACTTCTAGTTATGCCCCCAGTGTACAGTTGTTCTCCATCAAGAGTATTACTCTGAGTTACACAGTACTTCACAAAACATCTGCAAAACATTCAGGACTCACTCCAGCTCAGTATTTACTCAAACCATGAATGTAAGTTGTTCTGACTTCTCTTCTGAAACTGCATTCATACAGTTAGTCTGACAACTTGTGTCCTTCTTATATCAGGCACCTCTAGAGTGTTGCAGTTGAACTTAATCTAGTAAAAACTATCATTCAAATTCTTATTTTGCGTTTCATTTGGTACATAACCTGGTTCAAGTGCTTTAACCTTAATTTTTTAGGTAAACAAAATAAACTTAAGACCAGTCTTGGCAAAAAGCTTAAAATAATTATAATCAATTTTCAAAATGGCTCTGCTTGAGAAATTGCTCTCAATGGCTCCAGTCCATCACTACCCTTAGATAAACAGCAAAGTTTAATTTCCCCATCACTTTATGGCAGCTTGAGTTGAACTTAACAGTACATTTACTGTATGCAGTTAGCATTTTCTCTACAGCCTGGGAAGATTTTACCATCTTTTGCACATGCTTTCTTGCATAGATTAAAGTTATAACACATCCTACAACTTTTCTCTGAACTTTCAACAAGGAATCCATACACTGAGAAGGAATCAGGGTAGCCTAGAAAGCGCCGTTCACCAAAACCAAGTTTTAACTTCTGATCCTGTATTTACCTAAAAGGAACCTGAAGTCAGAAATGAAGAGTGTCTGAAATTTTTAGAAACTGCTTAGCAGTATTTAGCTTCTGATGCCTTTTTGTTCATTTCTAACTTAAATAGACACATGGAACTTCCTCAAATATCTCTACTGCAGGAAGCTGGCGACTATCTTTGTTTACCAACAAAACAAGTAAGTGATTCCACATTAACCTACACGGTACTTTTAAAGATTATATAGAAATGGCAGTCAAAAGCAGCAACCAATATCCTAAACATTAGACAGGTATGTTCTTGATAAGTACAGAATGCAGATTATCATTATTGTACAGATTTTTCCATAGTAACCTAATGCCTAACAGCCATCTGCTGTAAAGAGTTGGATGTTGCTGACAATACTCAGGGGCTGCAAATTAGCTAAGTTACAGAGTTATATCGAAAGGCATGCTAAATGGGAGATGGTCTACATAAAGTGTTGGTCAAATTGAAAAAACAAAACACAAACAAACAAACAAAAAAACTCAAACAAACAAACAAAAAAACCAAACCCCAAACCAAATACACACTCTTTATTCACCATCAAGCAACCTTAAAGCCAGTGTCTACCGTTATCCTGGAAAATTATTAATTCAGAAGAGGAAGACTTTGATTACCAGAGCCAGATAGTACCAAAACCTGAACACAACTACTCCATTTGAATCTGCTGACAGCCAAGGAGTCAAAGACACTAGGAAAAACTGAAGATGAGATTTATTTTGCCTCCATAGGGTGGACAGATTCTTCCTCATTACTGTTCTTTCAGGGTAGCAAGGAAGAGCAAGTATGTAACTTGTGAGGAAACGGTGAGTGTTTATTACAAGGAGGACACACACCAAACCTCCAAATCCTTCAAAACTGGACAGTTCCAGTAAGGCTAAAAGCAGTCACCTGTTTCACTTTGTCAGCAAGTTCTTTACCCACTCTCACACTCTAGCGGAGAAAGACAAAAAAAACCAAAAAGGTGGAAAAATGACTAACAGAAACAGTAGTGAGATTCAGTGTGAAAATATTGAAGTGGTTAGCTAGAGAAAGCCGGGCTTCCTTACAGCTCAACTTCTGCACCTTGTGAAATTTCTTGAAGAGAGTAATACAAGATAGGCATTAATGTCTTTGACCAGGTAGATCAAGGTTATTAAACACAGGTTGGTTATGATTACTTTAAGAGAACGCTTTCCTTCAATACCACACCTACTCTTCAATACCCTGAGGCAGGATTATACAATGAAAGAAACCCCCCTACTTTAAGTCCTCCTCATGATTTGACCACACATTACATTTGATGCTTCCACAAAACTCTGGCTGTGGTATGCTTCATCCTTTAACTTAGCAGTTTTCATTGTTCAATGTTAGGTAAGACATGAATTTACCCTTTTTCAACATAAAAAAACATGTCTTATTTCTTTCAACTTGAGAACAAAGGTAACTTAATTGAGAATTTTCTGAGACACGGCCATTTCTTTCCTATATCCTTGCTCAAGATGCAAAGGCAGTTCTGCCTAAAGCATTTGAAAGAGCCACTGTAAACTTAAACTCAGGCTTAAGTAAGCCATTGTAAACAAACTCAGGTGTAAATGGCTGTCTAGCCTAACTGAGAGAGGCTTCTAACCAAATCAGATGCTAACAAGCAATAGAAGTGTAATCCTCCGTCCGCAGGAGCTGCTGAGGAGCAGCAACCACGTAGCCAACCTGAATGATTAGAGGTAGACTCAAAGAAGCACACAGATTAAAGCAGTATCATTCCTTCCTAAACAATTGCAGGCCCATACATTAAGACAGATAACACAAAAACCCCTCAGGCTACAATTATTCAGTCCCAGAAGCACCTGATGGACACAGCAGTATGTGAGGAACACCACCAAGAACTCCAGGCAAAAAATACTAAGTCTCATTTTAGCCATAGAAGACTGAGTTCTTCAGTGCACCTGGAACCAACTCTTCTAAACAGGCTGAAAGCTGCTTTAACAAGTATTCAAGCGCTGTACATCTTACATCTTGTGCAATGAAAGTGATAAACAGAATACATATTTCAGCTATTTACTGAAAACATCTGTTTAATCCAAAGACTCAGTTAAACCATACCGCACAAGTAGTTTGCCTGACAGCTTAAAATGATTTACACCTTCCGTAGTTATGCAGAAGTTCTGGACAGATGAGAGCAATGCACCTCTGCCCCTTTAATTCCACAGTAAAGCCCATTCAACATATATACATATACCGCACAGGGAATTCCCGTTCTCAATACACATTAATACATCTGCACAATTTGTGTGTAGATGCTACCTCATGTTGTACAGAAAACAGAAAAAACTCTGTTCTAGTTTTCTAAATTCAATCCTAAAACTTACAGACCCAGAACTCCAAGTTCAGTATTTAAGTGAAGAGAAAAATTACTATCAGGTTAAATTCTGCAGCTGGCGCACAAAGAGGTATCCAGATAAAACATTGTGTATCTTATATGGAAATATGGACCTTATGGTTAAATATACATGAGGTTTTAGATTCAGAAGAAAGCATTATTAGCTTTCTTCTGCTGAGAAACAGAAAATTAAGTAGAAACAGAAAAAAAAAAACCAAAAAAACCCAGGAAAACTCCAATTGTCTGAAGATGCTGATCTCTGTCCACCAGACAGAAGTTCCTAACCTGAATTTCTTCCTCTGATGAGTTCATTTAGATAAATTCTGTGAGATGAAGATGTAGTTTACATGCAAAAAGACAAAAGTTTAATTGTTTCCAGATTCCCTATTCATGACCTCCTGTGAAATTTTGAACAAGGCCATTTCTTCAGGAAACGGTACAACAACTCAACATGTGCAGAAGTGGTTCTGGACACATCCCATCCCCTTTCAGGGGCATCACTGTTCTAAAGTAAAAAGCTTTCAGCAAGGTGGGAGTACTCAACAATCCTACTAAAAGTTTTTAACAGACAATGGATACAGCAGTAGCAGCCAAAAAAGCCTAACAAACAGCCTCACAAATCTCATTTTTATACAAAGTCAGAAATACTCTGGGACTTTACTACCCCCCAACTTTTTTTCTTTCCTATCACAGTCAGAGAACTCTCCCTACTTCTTGTAGGTCTGTTTCATACTTTCTAGATCTTTAGTGATAAAAAAAATATACTAAAGACTGTAAATTAAAGGAACAAGTCTCAACTTCCTCAAGATGTGATGCTATCTTCAATTTACCTTTTTAGCCTGAAGGTATTAATCTTCAGAGTTTAAAACACAGTGAAGAAAGGGCAAAAATCACGCTTTTAAAAAGTTTCCTACTATTCTCTTGGGGTAACCCAAATAACAGGCCAATGTCTAACAGAAATTATCTCTTTAATGATACTCAGTCTCATAAATAGTTTCCTCCAGCACCCCTTGCTCCCATATTCTTAGATGCTTTGCATGGTTTTGTTCACAGAGATATAAAAAGGACTTTACTCCCCAGCATACATGAAGAAGCATGCTCTTCTGGAGTCTGGACCGCTAGGCTTCTAGATCTTGTCTGCTTTACTTGGATGCAAGATGAGGCCTTGCACTATTCTCTGGAAGAGAACAAAGGCTTCAACATGAAGTCTGTCACAAGCTGAACAGAAGGATTACAATAGTGAAGAGGCAGAAGGGGTACAAATATCCCATATACTTAATTTTCCCATCATGATTTGTTTTGCTATACAAAGATCCTCAGTGCAATGGAAAATACAAAAGTCCTTTGTGCAAAGGGCTAGGGTAGCTGAAATAGTGCCAAAAAGACTGACATGCTTTTTGCTCCATCTGCCTGCTAAAGACCACACGAGCAACCAGCCAGCTGTCTCTACTGTCAATCTCTAATATACAGAAGTTCCTGAAAGACACACAAAAGTCCACAAAACCCTACGCACACGCAAAACCACAGCAAAGAAAACGTAATGCTGCTCTCCAGAAGAGACTGGGAAACAGAGGAATCAATGGGAAGATGGCAAGGAACCCCAAGCAACTATTATTTTTGTTTAGCGAGGATGAGAGGGAGCCTTACATCACGCTCCAGCAGCAAGTAACGGTCCCAGCAGTAACTCGGTGTTTGTAACTCAGTGCAGTGGCAGTACTCTTACAATCAAGGAGACTCGGCGTAACTCCAGCACGACATTAAGAAAACAGTACATGCAAGCCACTGTTTAAAAAAGCAGTTATCTCACAGGCTTTTAGTAAATGCTGAGACTTTTATCAACAAACCCTAAAACAAACAAAAAAATACAGGGGGTGGGGAGGGGGGGGGAGATGCCCACAACAAAAATCCTACTGCCACCTTTTCCTTTTGCGAAACAACAGGGCATTAAATAGGATAAAACCTAAACAGACATAAATGTAAAGGAAATCTTACAAATGTATTTAGTCCCACCTCTATAAAACCATATTAGTCCACACTGTTTTCTTCTGCATAAGAGAAAGATATACGTAGCCACTGGAGGGCTCTTAAATCTGAAGACGTACATATTGGTGCTCTACTTCAAGTACTTTTTACTTACCTTTACAGACTTGAGAAGCACAAACTGTGACACTTCAGAATTTACTTAACATTACACTTTCATCTCAAATTTATGTGCATGCTTTGTTTTAAAATTAATATTATCCCCTACCCCCAAAAAGGGTTTTTTTAATAAGGCAGGAGTAGAAGAGTGATCCAGGGTGCTGAACGTTAATGAAGCTGGAATTATGTCTCAGGGCTTGGGGAACAAAAAAAAGCTTTACTTTTTCCAAATTTACACTCAGTTCTTGGCAAAAGAATATTTAAAAAGGAATATCAAGATATAACCCTGTCTGCTTTCTTCATCCCCTCAGGTTCTTTATTTTTTACCTGTAGTGGCTTCAGACTCTTTCTTTGCCACCCAGTTACTAAAAATCAGATTTCTTCTGGGCAGTATGTGCCACAATTCCATGTTCCAACACTTCAGGTGGTGCAAGCTTGCCCATTATATTAGTGATTAGAACTGACTCTCCAATATTTAATATAGACAGATAGCTTGGGAAAACCTCACAAGAAGCTCTAAATTATACGTTCTAAACAGACATTGAGACAGGGGAAAGAAGACTTAAGGAATCCTTGATGTTGATATTAAAAGTAATTTTCAGGCATTCATTAGGCAATGGATTGCCCAAAAGGAAAGAATGACGGTTTTAGATAAAGAAACTGAAGGTATCTATTTTTATACTGCTCTTGAAATGTTACGCATGACTTGCAAAATGATCAGTATAAGAAATAAGCCAAAATACAGGTTAAAAAACCCAAAGCATCAAAACAAGAAAGCAAAAAATTAGAACCCCACCAACTGTGATTTCAAGTTTGATAGTAATACTTAATTTACTTTTTGCTGCAAATTAAGTTTCTTTATACCACTAAATGTGATGAAAATCTCTCAACTAAAGAGCAGCACAACCCAATTGTATCATGATTTAAAGTACTTGATACTTTTTTCCTCCTCTTTTCTAAGTTCTCTGCAGGGTTTTTTTGGGGGTGGGACACTCAGAATCCACCTACTAAATAATTTAGAAGTGCATAAAAGTCTTCAGAAGACTTAACTTCCATAGAAGCGTTATTCAACAGTTAAAGAGGTAATTTTTAATCATATGTTTAAATTAGTCAAGCGCAACTTTTTCAGATTCATGACTTTGGAAGAAGTATGGCTAACTAAATCACATTATGAATGCAGAAGTATGGAAAGTCTATATAATATTGAGTTGTTTACAGTTTAAGCCTTCCAACTTTAGAGTATGAATGAGAATTTTATTTGGACATGAATTATGAAGCAGCACTGTATATGCTTCTGCCCCAAAACTTAGAATCATAGAATACTTTGGGTTGGAAGAGACCTTTAAAGGTCACACTTCCACATGTGCTGCTATTGCCATCCCTCACATGGTTGAACATAATAAAGTATTTTATTGTGACTGGCCGCAACTGAGAAAAAAGGATGAATAAAATAAGAGAGAAAAGTAGAGGGTATTGGTTTCATACTTCTGCTTTAGAAAATTTCCTCTGCATCAGACTGAAGTCTGAAGGAGTTTAGCTCTTGCCGGAGGTTTTTTTTTTGTTCAAAGTCAAAACTCACAAGTTGCTTCCAGCAAGCATGGCGTGTTAATTAGTCTTAAACAGGTCATAAAAGAGTCATAGTTCACATACAAAGCAATTTAACCATTCACTAAAATCCTATTCAATAGGCAATGAAGCTTAACAAATGCTTCTTCCAGAGGTCTAGCAAAGACAAGTTGCAAACACTCCTGAAGTGAAAACATACATATTGACCTCTGTTAGCAAAACACATCCAACATGGAACTCGCAGCCAAACTGATTTCCCCTCTTTGGCTGCCCACCCCCCCAGCAAATGGAGCATTAAAAATCACTGTCAGAAAACTTAAATGAATTTTTCCACAAGTTGCCCAACCATAAAATGTATTTTCAGGAGGAGGAGGAAACTATCATTAACAGTTAACATTTACAAAAAGTTACTGCAAAGCTACGTGTATTAAGGCAGTCTCAAATTCATAAAAGTCATGTAACATCTCCCTCCCCCAAAAGCGGGGAAGCAAATGGATGGAAGACGAAAGAATGGGAGTACAGAAGACACATAGGGAGAGACTCCCTTGAACATAACAGACAGTTCTTAGACTTTTGAATCATACAAATCCAGGTGCTTTAATACAGCTGACACTGATAAGTGTTAGTTGTGTTAAATCTCAAAGTTGTCTGCTTGCTGAAAATCTCATCTTAATATTTTATTCTGTTACATAACGCTTCCTTCACACAAAGCTAAGTTCCAGAATCTTATACCTTTATGTAATAGAGAGCTTACAACCCCCCTCCACAACCTTCCCCCACATTTCACATTAAATTCAGATGAAACCAGTGCACCTCATCCCTCATCCCAGAGGACAGTCTGCCATGTCTCCTTTCACACCTGCTTCCCCGTACACCCCTCTCACTGCAGCCCACCTCCCTAGAACAGGCGCAGCAGCTCTGAAACACAACCCAAAGCTGCTCCTGGCTGCGTCTACCCCACACACTGGAAAATATTCCTACTTTTCTTCACCCGCAGCACGACACAGAATGAGATAAGCAGTTGAGGAGAAGACCCATGGTGGTTGGTAGGGAATGAACAAACCAGCAGCTACACAGAAAATCCTTCAGCCCAGGTAAGTACAAGGGAAATGGTAGTAAAATGCACACAGTAAATGTTTGAGAACATGGCTCCTTCTTCCAGTGCTTTTCTGGTCACATCCTAATACAGTCATCCCCTTCACTGCTCTTTGACTAGCATGATGGCAAACAAGACTATCAGAGAAACACTGAGACTTCAATAAAGCCTACAGCCTCTCAAGACTGTTTATTGGCAGTTGCATACATACTTTCCTTTAGGGTTTTTATGTTCCCATAATGTCTGGGATCATTTCTTCAATATGCATCATGGAGGCAGGAGGTCTTTAGGAAAGACTTAAGAGCAGGAATCTGCTTGGCTTGAGTTCGTCTTACTATTAGCTGACAACGAATGACAGTATTTGAATATTAAACTGTGAGGTTTACTAGGGAAAAATACAAAACCAAGTTGGGCCAAGAAGCATAAAACATCTTATTCCAACACTTTCAATTCTTGCTCAGGGTTGCTCTTCCACATCCAGGCTTTGTAGTGTATGCCCAAACCCATTATGAGCCCCCCCCATTTGTATGGGAGTGTTTTTGTTCTGCTTTTATCAGTCACTATTCCCTCAGAAAAAGCACCACACCAACTACCTGTACTTAAAGTATGACTTCTGATCATTCTTCCTGTTTTTCTCAAGCTCCTTTAAAAAAAAAAACAAAACCAAAAAACAGAAAACAAACCACCTTAGAAGTCATTTTCTTCCCTTGAATTAAATAAAGCACAGCCTTAAGTCCCGTCAGCTCTCCTGCAACAAGCCCGGTTCCCAGCAGCCTGAAGCTTCAGGCCCGCGACATCCCAACCCCACAAACGCCCCTTATATTAGCCATGCTGCCAGCTGCTCTTCTCTTTGCAGATATAAAATAATCTTTAAGCAGCATATGGCCTTGGCTATGTGCGTTATGTTCTGGCAGGTTGAGGCTAGCCGGGTTACCGGCCATTTGTCAAGCCGTATCACATTTCCTCCACGCCCTTCCTCTCGTGAGTAACCCAACGCCGCGCACAGCCACAGCTCGATGCAGGAGCGCGGCCATGACCGAGGGAAGGCTATTATTTGAACCTAGCAAAATATGCTACAGCAAATCGTGGCTATTAAAATAAAGGGCATGACACAGCAGAAGGCAAATTGATGAGACGTTAACGGTTAATCAGGCTTGAGGAGAAAAGCCCGGTTCTGCAAAATCGCAGTTTTATTGGGGTACGGCCCTCAGTTCCCGCGTTCAGCTAGTGGGTTCGACAACCGCTGGAGCTGCTGTACACCAGCACAAAAGGGAGGTCACCCTACGCCGTCCTTCAGACCCACGGGCAAGGAAGGCCGTGCTCCAGGTGCTCAAGAATCCTGTTCCACTCTGTGCAGCATGAGATCTGTAACTGAAAGGCTTTGCCAGTATAATACAACCAGCCAAGGGATGACACACACACAGTCCGCTTAAGAAAAGGACAGTTCTAATAACATTTACTGGCTTATCTTAGTATCTCCAAATGTGTTAGGGGAAAAAATCAGAGTTTTGTCAATAAAAACTCCTATGTGATTTAGGGAACTTTTACTGCCATAGCTGTTTCACTGCCACACCTCTTACCAACACCATTGAAACCACTGTGACCGGGATGAGTTTTCAGTACACTACTATTTCGGCTTTGGTGTCCTACTTGCTTTGAAGTACAGTAACACTTTGGGACAAGGTATCAACGAATGGCTGGAACGTCAACTTCATTTCCCCATCCACAGCTTCACAGACAAGTTTTCTGTACTTCACAGTTAAATCCATCTACTAAGCCAAACTTTTTCCCATCTAAATAGTGCATTTAAAGTGAGTTAATTGCATAGAACAACAGAAATTTCTTTTCTTATTCAAAACAAACACAATAAATCTTTATATTAACAGAACAGGGATGACAATCGTGAGAGATCACACCAAAAGCTTTACCAAGAGAATCATTCTGTTTCACATAGATCAGTGAACAAGTATTTTACAATAAAAACTTCAGTAACGGGACTTTTTCCACCTCTAGGCCAGATACCTTTGGAGAAAAACAATAAATGACTTTTTAGTATATTTAATTATGGTTGAGGAAAGTCTGTGGATGCTATCATACTGGGGATAAAGGCCAATAGGTTTCAGAACTTGAAAAGTACAGGTATTGCAACACTACAGGAATGAGGAAATCCATCTTGTTTACTTAATGTCTCTGAATTTGTTCATTCCTAGATGACCTAGAGGAACACTGAATCAGTGAATCACTGACTGAATCCAAGTTCATCATAACGATTAGGTACTACACAGTGTAAGAATACGCTGTATAAGTCTGCTTAGATATCTACATGGGTAAATATGAAATAAATGTGAGCAGGTGGCTGTGTTTCAAAGTTTTTTGTCCAAATACAGTGGTGGCCTAATGCTTGAGAAACAGTAAAAACCCTTCTGTTTTGAAAACCCTGAGAACACACACCTATATGAGACCACACAGCATATGGCAATATACATGCTGAACAATGAGACACATCAGCACACAGCAGTAGATTCTGGATTTACAATCTATTCCATCAAGTATGGCCTTATTTCTTATTCCAAGTGACTACATAACACTACTTGGACAATGAGAATACATCACAATGTCTAATTTCCTGATCTTGCTGAAAGTTAGTTCTGAGATGCCCTAAAAGAAGGGGTTCCTGTCCTTACACAGGACCAAGCAGTTTTCTGTAGGAAATACTCTCAACCTTGGGATGTGCTACTTTTGGAATTGCTCACCCTATTTCTAATGGAAAGGTTTGAGTTTAAATAACATGATTGAATTACAAAACTTGGCTTCTGAAGACATTTCTGTGCAGAAAGTTTGTGATGAATTGTTAAGTATGCCATTAAAAGCATTTAGAGCACAATAAAAGAACCACAGGAATGCTCACTCAAGATAAGGCTAAGTATCATTCCTACACCTCAAGAAGTTGAGAGTTCAACAGCTAAAGCAGATATAACTTCACTTCCTTGCAGCCCTCTCTGCTTCCTCCACTAACATTCATAAAAGCAGATTAAGTTGGGGGAAGAGCAGAAAACATTAAGAGGCCACCCATGTCCAGATTAGTATTGTCTGGAAAATACAGTCCTTTGGTGCCTTTTGTGTATGCCAAAGAGGCATCCATATAAATACTACAGAAGTACCGAAACACAACCAATTCAACTTCTCAGGACTGCAGTAGTCCTCTCTACTGAGACTACTGATGGCACAGTATCGTAGAAGACAATTACTGATTTTGCCTGTCTCACTCCAGGGGTAGACAAGAAGAAAGGGACAGCAAGTTTTTATAGTTCAATACACAGCAAGTTTTTATAGTTCAATAACACAGGAGCATCACAACATTTCAAGAAGTTTGGTCATTTTAAACATAGTTTATTAGCAAGCTGCACTACAGTCCCCAAAAAGCTGCTAACTCAACAAGGCAAAAGTTTTCAGGTTTAGATCACTGAAAGTACAGCAGCAAAGTTGTGTTCCCCAATACAAAACACAAGTTAAGCTCTTCATTTACAGCTCATGTCCATGGCTAACAGCGGAAGCCTTTAATAGTGCCTCTTGCCATACCTAATATATTTTGTTGGCTGTGCTACTTATTAATATAACAATACCACGTGGCAACCTGGAATCAGAAATAGCAAAACTAATACCAGTGACATTTATTTCAAAATGTGAATATCTAGTTTCTGAAACCCTGAATTACTGAATTGGTGCCTGAACAGCTTCTTACTATCAGCTAAATGCCACATGTTTTGCCTGGAAATGAGCTGCAAAACAGACTGTCAGACATCTTTGCATTAGTTTGCTTCATGGTTTGTTTCGTCTATCCCAACCATATTTTAAATTGGGTTTGGGGTTTTTTTTTGAAGCTCAAAGGTATAGAAATACTCTTTACGGGACTTCTCCCAAACCTCTACACATTGTGAGCTTGGGGGGAAAAGCTGCATTTGTTCCACACTTCTCATACTGGTTACACAGTGGGCTGGATCTATGGTAGTGATAACAGCTTTCGGATAAGAAGTTCTCATCTGAACAGAACTTCTTCCTCTCCCTTAACATTTACTAACTTTCCAAACTATGCTTGACAGTCGCCTGCTTTCTATACTGAAAAACTGTTACAGCTTAGGGTATCAAAAATGTTGTTAAGCATTTAAAAGAAATTCCTTATGGGTCCTTTTCAGAAGTTACTCCCCAGGAAATGCTTTGAACCTACCCCAAAACTGTTCAACTTATTTGAAGTTGCTTCACTTGACTAAACAGCTCTACTAAAGTAAGTGCAGACCATACAGGTTTTAAATGGTGCCTTATCACCTAACTGCCGCTTTTGTGGTTCAAAATAGCCACTGGAAAATAGTGACCAGCTCTCCAGACTCCAGTAGACACCACAGCAGGCGTCTTACTTTAACAAAAATTGCTTGATATACCTTAAAGGAAATCACTGACCAATATGATAATGTTGTTAGCAATTAATCCAGTCACAGGACAAGAGATGTCTATCAGTTACGAAGACTGTTGTTATTTAATATGTTGATTCCACAGCAGCAGGAACTTGCTGCTGTTACTTGGCAGCAAGGGAACTACTAAAATACTGAAGTTGTAAGCAACGGGTTTGCTTTTTACTTTAAAAAAAAACATACATTTTCCTGACTTGTTCAAAGTAATGAGAAGGTACTTAACTCGTTCAAATAAACTCCCATTACAACCTACAGTTATTTAACACAGATGTCCTTGTCTCTAGCCCTTCACACACAGATACAATACAAATCTTCATTATTATGACAGGAATGTACTGGGCCATTACTGACCTCACCGAAAACGTTACAAGTTTAACTCCTGAGCACCATCCTAAAACAAAACCAAGACTTGCTTTCATATTTGTGTATTTGGTATATTCATCACATTCAGCAGTTTATATTGACCTACACTTGCATAGCTGGCAGAAGCTTTATCCTACTTTACCAGAAATTAGGTTTAGACCACAGCTAGTGCTAAACACCCCAGTTAGGCTGGGGAGGGGAGGAGGGGGGAAGATTGGGGAGAAGAGGAAAGAAAAAGGAAAAAAACCCCACACAGTTCCAGAACTGGTAAGGTCCTCTTGAGCCCCAAACACAAAATGCATCCACATTTCATTATCGTTGCAATATAAACAGAAAAAACAGTGAAAGAGCATAGCAAGAACGCCAAAACTGGGAGGAAAAAAAAAAAAAAAAAGAGGAAAAGAGGACACAAGGAACCCTTTAGTTAACTCAAGAAGTAGTTTGGGATGAAATGGATGCAGCATGGTCTCAGCCTGAGTTGAGTTCTTCTAGCATAGATCATGGATTTTTTTTTCCATGTACCTGATCAACGTCTAAGTGCTGAAGTTAGACCAACAGAGACTGTTAGCATTGATGGAGTTCAACTACTGTTACACACTACTGCAACAAGAACAATCACATCCTCCAAAAGTAGGAATAAGTCTAACCAATTTACAAAACCAAAATATTTTCCTATCATGTACGTCCCCACACTTGGGACAGAACAAATACATTAAAATCCCTACAACATTCAGAACTTGACGATATTTTTGGTTTATACTGTTGAAAGCACACATCTTTAGCTGAGAAGGTAAAAGAACATGCTCCCAAAACTAAAAAACAAGCAAACAAAAAAAAATTCAAGTAGGAAACACCTCCTACAGAAATTCCAACTTAGACAAGATGCAGTTGTGGAAAGCCAATGGCACACATGGTGTGTGCTAGTCTAGACCTATGTAAATTTGTTCTTTTCAAGAGTTTATCAAGTTAGGAAAGGACCCGATTTCCTGAACTATAACTCTGTTGCTTGCGGCAAAGTAATTTGTAGAGGTGCAACCAATGACGGAGATTGTAACTTTTCACTGACTTCTGCAAAAAACTACATTCTACATGGAGCAGAATTGAACTGCATGATGATATTCCTCATCCGGTAACTCTTCCTCCCCCTCAAAAAAAACCCCACCTCTGTTCTGTTTCATTTACAGGAGGATGTTATTAAGTAAAGTTATGAAATATTTCTTGTTCATAACCAGTAAAGCAGCCATTGGTTGATCTGTGGGGAGTACTCTCATACAGTATTACTGTCACCAAGTAGAGTCCCCCAGACGACTCCCGCACAATACAGAAAGCAGACAGGCTCCTGGGGCTGGCAGCATTTCAAAGCTGATGCTGGCCAACACCAGTGCCATTTGCCAGCTGTGCTTGCTGTTAAGGGTCATGTTGGGCTGTGCTTCCAGAAGGCCAGGCACCTTAGGTATGCTGAAGCACTGAGTACGTAACAAGAGAGCACACGCATGCAGCAGAAAACCAGCTCAGAGAAAAAGCAAGCATGTTGGATCTGCTGCACTGCAGGTTATATCCATTATATACCGGCTACCAACTGCATTAGCAAGAGCCTATAGAAGACTGCTTCACAAGACGAACGGCAAAAAAATGATGATTTCACATCATCATCAACACTTTGCAAAATAGTTGGCAACTACAGAGTTGCAGAGATGCTGGCTACAAGCAAGCTCCCTTCTCCTTGCTCATCCATTTGAAGCACAGTAACTGCTTTTCTTCCCTTCTGGAAATCTAGCTGGTTTGGGGGGGGGGGGGGGGGGGGGAGGGGGGGGGGGGGAGGGGGAGGAGCAGTGTTGGTGTTTGCTTTAAAATCTAGTACTAGATCTGCACGGTGCTATAAAAAGTGAAATTGCAGCCTTTCTTGCTAATGACAGAGGTTTAAGGTGCGTTGGCACGAGCAATGATCAAACAATCACCTTCAACAGTTATTCCACTCAAACAGCAGAAAAGATCTGCAGTATTAGCAATGCACGCTTTCCCCTTCCGCCCCAGTCAACAGCATGTCATGTTTAAAGTTTTAAAAAAATACTCAAACATCTAGGGGAAAAATAATCTTGTAACAGAGGGACGTTAACAGTACACTCCTTGCTGAGTTTTTACAGCCAACAGCAACTAATACATTGTCCAGTGGGACTATCCATTTTTCTTCCCAATACAACAATCTGGTTGAAAGAAATCTGGGATACCAGGTGTAGACCAAGAGCATCTACAGCTTACTGTGGGCAGTCTGCTGCACATGTGACCGAGAAAGTCAATCTGGCAGCATCCAGCCCCTAGAGAAAGTATGGCCAGGTGCATTACTCAGAAAATCAGAGGTCTGATATCTGAACAGACAAATAATGCAAATAATCTACAGTTCTACTTGAGCAAAACTTTTACTTGCTGTTCTCCTGATATAACCCCAAGAATCCGGACATCCTCCTAAAACCCTTTAGACATCATACACAACTCGATAGTGGAAGTGGTGTAAGAATCAGCTATTGATTCACTTCTCAATTTGCCTGTTGGGGCAAATAACAACCCTTAACATCTCCTAGATTTCCCCAGTACCACCTGTGGAAAGCCCTCACGATACCAGCATTACTTATCAACTCTTTCACAGCAATGCACTTTTGCCACGGGAGAGGGATGCAGGCATATTCATTTTAAGCAAAGACATAGCGTAGAAGATATCCAGTCAAGTTATCATCTAAAATAATATTTAAGAAAAAGGCTGCATATATTCTCCAAACTTGGAGATGAATTACATGGGTGTTGTCTTAACTAAACTGCATCTGAGTAAGTTTTTATTAACTTTTCTTAAGCAACCAGTATTTGGAAAAGTTTCTCAGAACACCAATACTGGAAATTTTGTCATGTAATTCTACACTGTAATTCATTCACAAATGTGTAAAGAACTGTGTTCCCCCTACCCCTGGTTAAAAAACAGATACCAGTGTGATGAGCTAGTCTGATATCTTAAGTAGCACAGATCACAGAAGTTTCACCCACCAACTTGAGAAGTTCACAGTTTCTGGTTAATCTAGAACTTACTATTTAGAAAGGCTTTTTTTTTTAAGCCCATTTAAGAAATTCACTCAGGGACATCACAAGCCAACTTTTGGCAAATTCCCCAATTGTAACTGTCTTTTAAGATCTGGCATGTAGAAGCAGAAGCTATGCTAAAAGTAACTACTGAGAAGCAATATGTACCTACCTTTGCCTGCTAGAACTACCCTACTTCAGCTTTCACATCTTCCTTCCTTTGAGCTATAAGACTTACCACAACACTTCCTAACCTTCTTTCGGGTAAACTCAAACTATGCTTCTTTATTCTCAGCACTAATAGTTCTACTGCAATTTTTATGTAAGTTTTGTTTGTTGGTGCTGGTTTTGGTTTTTTGTCGTTGTTTGGTTGGTTTTGGTTTTATTGTGAACACAGACACAATCTTTCCTGTATATCACGCTTTGCTGGCAACCATTCTGAAGAACGGGCACAAGAAGCAGGCATGATATCCTAGCTCTGGTCTTCACTGGTGACATATACAACTGCAGCACCATTTTCTTGGCATTTTCCTGCAGACAAGGAGCCGCTTCTGAGAGTCCTGGAAGCTCACAACCAGCTAGCCACCATGAACCTCAACATCGTTCAGGACCACCCTTTCTAAGGTATGCACACGTGCAGTGAGCAACTACAGTGTGAAGAACTTTCCAGTGTTTTCTGTAATTACACTCTAGCCGAAGCTAGCTATTCAAGACTGAAATCCCCAAAAGGTCAATATGAAAAGTTAGTGAGCGAAGAATCCTTCTGAGTAGATAATCTCACTTACTGCTATATATTGGACAAATTATTTTCAGGCCAACAGTTTGTTTTATATTACATTTCATAAGTTTAGCTATCAAACATGTGGATTTGAGTTCTTCAAAAGCATATTTGGAACAGCTAAAAATGTTTTTGAAAAAAAAAAAAGGCATTTCCTAAATTAATGTAAATTTTAAGAAGTCTTTAAGAAGATCAGAAGAGAACATTGCAGAGACAATTTTCACTCAAACATCACATTTTCAGGCTACCGAAGGAATGTAGTGACTTCTAATAGATCTTGTATAACTTTAAGAGATTTTGATTTCTACAGAGATAGATTAATATAATGTTTAGTCCATAAAATTAAACTAGTTCATTTCAGTGGCAATTTGGAGAAATTAATGTAGAACTTCCAATATAGTTGTCTAGACAGACTTAGCTCCTGTGTAACTTTAAATCACCTGACAATTCTCAAGTAAAAGTCACAAGGGAAGAAACAGATACAAATCACTGTTTCAAAGTAGGCAGATACTTCTCCGATACAGTTATGGAAAGGAAGAGCAGGAAGCGCAAGGATACTTGTCAGGCTGCATGAATTTGTATCTGCTGAACAAGACACTGAAAAAAAAACCAAAAAACCAGCATGAAGTTTGAGAGAGAAGGGAGTTACAGTCCCCTCTTAGTCTCCTCCAGGGAAACTTACACCTGGAAGGGATGGCTCAAACAATCCCATCACTTGACCTCAGAATCTGAGATTTTTACAAGAGATGGTTACAAGCTGAATTCCTACAGGATACCTACTGTGTGTTTCACCACTCCACTAACTTATTGCAATGGTGCAAGTCTACTCCTGTCATAAAATAAATCTCTTCATCTCTGTAAATAAAATCAAAGAGACTGTAAAAAACGCTGTATGGTATGAACATTAAAAATGGAGGAATTTCAGCTAGAGCTTTGCACAATGTGGGAGACTTAACTAAATCCATGTATTTGTTTCAGCACCATTCTTCAGGTTCTTGTCTGAGTACCCACCCCCTGTCACTTCCTAATTAAGTACAGAATGTATCTGGTGGTTAGTGAGCGCTCTCAATATTGAGGACATGGCAAAATCCAAGCTGTCTGCATATCCAGAGAGATGGCCTCTGGCTACGAAGAAACCTTTAAAAATGAAGTATTAATATAACAGGAAGAAAGAACAAGGGAGTAAGAAAAGACACTTTTGTGTCCAAGTTGCTCAGTTAGACAATTGACTCTTCCTTGATCTGAAACAACTAGAAATTACTCTAACCACATTGGACTCGATGCCATTGCACTGAAAAATCCACTGCTGTTAAAAAAAATAAAATCTTAGTTCTTCATAGTGACATCTCACACTCGAAGCAGCTTTTTGCATTACCAAACCTTCCCGCTCCAATGCCCCACACATCAGTTTCACTTGTGATCATCAATTCAGTATAAAAGCACTATTTAAGTAATCAACAGAAATTAACATTTTAAGTTAAAAGCTAGTTGTGACCAAATGTGCTAGCACATGCAACTGAGTAAGAGAAAACCGAACAATTTCATTGCTGTTTCCTAGCAAGACTTCAAGATAGCATACCGACTGCAAGCAGCTCATTTGTTTCCCGTTATGAGATATGAGAAACCTCACTTGAGTCAGATGGGTCCAGCTACAGCTCAACACCAAGATGTTCTACAGGGAGGTGCATGGGGCAGGGGGACGGCAGGATGCCCGCTTTCCAGCTGAACTGAGATACCAGTCTACGAGTCCCAGAGAACTGAAAGATACTTAAGCTCATATTGTTAGAGAAAGCATTGAGACATGTATCATCTTCGAGATGTAGCTTTTAGCACGCAGGAATTTCAACCATGACTATAATTTTCAAAAGAAAGCAACACAAGAAAGAACTCTCAAGGGGAGCTTTAATAGCAAAAAGAATATCGGTTTTTCAGCTGTTAGAGATAAAAACAGCATTAGGGTAAAAAACAGCTCACAGATAACAAAACCTGGATTTAGGAATTTCTACATCCACTAGCTGCCTAACTTCCTACTATAATCAATGCTATCTAAAGAACTCTTCTCATCCTAAAGCAGATACCTATGTTCAGTCAGCTGAACAGCTCGTCAGGTTCACTGACTAGGTCTCTGCAGACTATAATGGGAGCGCGGGCAATGAGCTCACACCCTGGCATCTAAATTTAGGTACTCCAGTCTGTGAGCCAGCCCTACAGTTTATAAAGCCAAAGTACATAGGCACGCTGACAGGCCAAACATACACATGCTGTAAGCAACTGCTGGGAGAACGGTCCTTTAAAAAACCCTTTTATGAACAAGGACTCTCATGAGAAAATGCTAGCCAGTATAATAAGAAAGCCTGCTAATAGAGCACAAGTTGAGTTCCTGAACTACGTTCCACACGAGTTTCAGTCTTCATGAAAAGCAAATGGTTTCTAGATATACTTAAGGAGGGAGAGATTCTGCCCTACAAAAGTTGTCTTCAAAAATAGCAACACATCCGAATGATTTCCAGCACACAACTGGTCAGGAAAAATATTCCTCATTCATGAACTGTATGAGCAGGGAAGGGCTGACAAGGATTTTGCTTTTTAATAAACAGGCATTATAGTTGTGCTACATTTTTCACCAGCTGCTATATAAATGTACATAGGGCTGGACTTACAAATTAGAAAACTAAATAAATAAAGGTTGAGCCAAAGAAAACAATCTATTATTTAAAATAAGAAAAAACCCTACACCACAAAAGCCAGGAGAAATTGAGTTAGGGCATGCTCAGACACTACAATATGACAACAAAGTACCACTTCCCTGAATTGCTGTAAATTGACCACTTGTTCTTAATCTGTCCCATTTGCGAGATAAAATAAATACAGAGGATAATCTCTGCATCCTACACCTTCCACAGATCCACTTGTTGACAGAGCCAAGGACCGCATCAATTGATTGCCCGTAGAATAATGCTGGGACCACACGTTCGACAGTTCTGCAGGCTAACATCCTTCTCTTAGTCCCTCAATATCACACAGTCACAGAAAAGGACAGAAGAGCAAGAGCACAGGCTACGTTCTTGACCCATGAGATGCCAACAGTTGGCCTACTAAGGTGTTCCTCTGCACCCAGCTTTCTTGGTGAGCAGGATTCTCCAGGGTAGAGGATGACTGACACCTCTCTCTACAATTTATTAGTTCTTTCTCCTTTGGGGTGCCTGCCAGCTTGACCAGGAATGATTTTCGGTCAACTACCAGGATGTAAAAGCACAGATTCAAGCAGCAGTTACAGGGAGATTTGAGTGAAATATTGCTGTAAATAACATGACCTTGATTCTGCATTGTTCTGTCTTCTTGAAGTCTCACAAAATCTACCTTTTCCACACTTTTACTAAGATTTCATCATGACCACCAGAGCTAACACTTTCCCTAAACCTTTGCTTAACAGAATTTTAGTTCCTTCATCTAATACTTTGTCAAGTCATTCCCAGTAGTATCCTTTCTATTATTTCGTCTGAGCACATAAATTTGCAATTATTTTGATTGCCTTGTACTCCTTCTTAGCTACTGGGATGGCATTGGCTCCAAGAAAAAAGCCAAACCAACCAACAAATAAAAACCCGAGAAAACACTTTGACAATACTAGCAGTGCAGAGCTGCCAACTCGTTTAAGTCTTTAGTAGCTGCTACTTAAATGGAATCAAAGTCTGTTTTAAATGAACAGGTGAGGTAGCTTATAGATTTCCTTTTGGAATGAAGTATTCTGCAACATAACCAAATGATAACATTTAGATAAAGCTCACAGTAAGAGCAAAAACCTTGGGGCTGTCAGTAGCCAGACATACTAGAGGGCTCAACTCCACTGCCCCCACACAGCGGGAAACCCGGAGCCAAACCCACTTCTTTCACAGTTTAAGATGAGGCCCTTCACATGTTCAACACACTTACCTTCTTTAAGAGCTCAAAACGATACAGCGGGGCATAGTGGCATTACTGTAAATATAGATTTCAGCACAGTTTGAAGGAACGCTTTACACCAGCAGGCTCCAGGCCTCAGAAGGCAGGCTTTCCAAATTAGCGAGAAGATGCTGCAGTGTGGCAAGTTGCAGGGGCAGGTGAGCTGAAGGACCCCCACATGGCGGGCTTCTGGTCAGCTATTCCGCCAGGAACTGTGGCTCTGAATGCGCTTCTGCCCCTGTCTTTATAGTCTAAACTATTCCAAATTAGATAGCCTTTAAGGAACATTAAAGGTCATTTATTCCCCCAGGAACCTGTGTTTAGGACAGTAAGAGAAATGCAAGATCAGACATGTTAAGTTTATATTTCTGAATTATCAACTGTTGGTATTACTGAAGCATATAGCTGCCACTTTAAACTAAACTGCATTTGTGATCAACTGTGAAATTAGATCAGCAGCACACAGCTAGACTGCTTTGCTGTTTCTGTGACGGATTTTTAGCATTGTATAAGTTCTAAAAACAAGAGTGCTGTTACCTCCTTAATATTCATGCCACTTAAGAAATGCTGCTTAATAGGAGGTTTAACTGGCTGTTTCCTAATCTGCCACTAATTTACTCCCTTGCTTCATCTCTCTATGGCATGTCTTCCCGCCTGAAGCTAGCAGAAGAAGAACAGTTATTCTGATCTTCTTGAAAGACCCCAAGAGCAATTAGGAGATGTACTACTACGCAACTTGGTAGCGTAGCTACCAACAGCAGGTTTGCTTCCTTCGGCATTGCTCCTCCAGTTCAGCCTTTTCACTTCACAGCTGGTAGAGCTGCTTCTCCAAATCCCACCTTCACACCACTAGAAGTTCAAAAATGCCCAAGAGAACACAGCAGATTTGGCAGCGAATAGACTAACCATGGGAGCACTAGTTACTAGAAAACCTCCCTTAACATCTCAAGATTGATACAGTCTTGAAAAGGAGAACACAAAGAAAAGAGGAACTCTTACACAGCATGTAGTTTCAGAGCCTGACAGAAGAGGATGGAAGCAGAAATAAGAGAAGGAAAGCTGCCATTATGCAACAGTATAAATGGCACTTTAAGAAAGGGAGGTTTGATGTACCAATTAAAAAAACTTGATATTGCAAAAGCGAACATTTGACTGTTGCCTTTTTGTTCTGATTAATATAAGCGAAGGATTTTCTGGTATTATTTACAAGTACCCAAGATTAGTAGATGAGAGCTCATAAACAGCTCTGAAAAACATGTATCAGTTTCACTCAACCATTCAGAGTTTTGCTATACTGTGAAACAGTAAACATTATGGCATATATTTGTAGGTGGATATTTTAGAGAAAACGTACTAGTTTACAGCCTGCAAGAGTAAAGGAATTTTAAGATGCAAGTTCTCGCTGCCATTAATGTTCTACAATTAAACTAAGCATGCAATAAAGATGCAAAGATCAGATACATAGGCTTCTGGATGCAGGTTGGTGACACTCAGGTATGTAAGTGCAACATCCAAAGGAGAAGAGTACAGCAGACTGTGACAGTAAAGGACAGGGTGAACAAACTGGGGGGGGGGGGAGGGAAGGGGGGGGGGAAGGGGGGAGGCGGGAACTCATACAAAAAAAGCACAAAGCACACCATGCTCCTCATCCTGTCTGAGATTTTAAGCAAAATTGTCTTGGCAGCACTGAACAAAGGCACTAAACTTATTCCTTAAAGCACCAAGCGATGATGATGATGGTAGGGTCCCCCAAATTACTCTCCTTGGGAGAGTTCTTGGTAGGACTAAGCACACTGAAGGCTGAACATGTCTGTCTCCAACACATGCAAAACTTGAAAGGATGCAGCTAACAAGGAATGAAAGCCATTGCTGAAGCCCTATCAGACTGCATCCTAACCCCAAATACCTCTTTCTGCCTTCCTGCCAGTGGCTACTGCCTCCACAGCACAGGCAGCTAACGCGGGCATAGGTCCAGGCCTCCGGTACTTCATTTTAAAACTGCTCTGCTGGGCTGGAGCCTGTTAGTTCCAGCTCATGTGCCGGGCTGTGACCTGCGAGGCTGAGGACTCCTTCAGTCGCTTCTGCGAAGGAAGCAGGAGCCTGCTCTGGGTGTTCGTGCCCAGCAGCTCAGCCCTGCTCTCCCCAGAGCACTCCTCCTTCTCTCTCCCAAGGTGGACAGAAATAACTCAATTCTCCTTTCAGAAAAACAAACCCCCAAACCATCCAGCTCATCAGCAAGTCTTTGTGTGAAAGCGTTGTAAATCCGAAAATTGGGTGCGGAGTGAAGCACATTTGTTTTCAAGCAGAATGAACAGGTTTTTAAGCACTTAACCACTGAGCTATGAAAAGAGAAAGTAAACAGTGAAACACGTGGAAGAAGCTGAAGGGAAGGGCAGATCTAACACAGAGAGCATCCAGTTTCAAAGTTTAGTTTAAAAAAATAAAAAGCACACTCACGCTTTCAAAATTACTCTGATTAGGCTTAGTTTAAAAAAAAAAAAAAAGAGAGATCTTGTTGTTTAATGTTGCTTTTAATCTCTGAAGTTAATGAGGGCGAGTTATTTCCTGGTTTGGAAGCCCTTAAAAACCAACAACCCCCCTCTTTACTTAAAAATAAACTTTGCAAGGTTTGATTAAAAAGCAAACAGAAGAAACCCAAACAAGTGCACACGTGAGGTGGAAAATACTGGCCGAAGTGTCAGATTAGGAAGCGCTCACCCCGTGAGGTGCGGGGGGCTCAGAGCCGCATTAAGCCCTTTCGGGCAAAGCCTCAGAAGGTGCAGGGTAAATCTACACAAGCTGAAAACCCACAAGTCAGAGAGAAATTTCCCACAAGCCTCGTGTGAAAGACTGCCTCCTTATACTCAAGTCTTTGAATAGTGCTTTTCTTCTGAAACAAAGTGTATGAGGTACAGCGAACAAACTGTAAAGGTAACTAGGCCTTTTGTCATATAGTTCCTCCACCCACTTGTACTTTACCACACAATAGCTCGTTTACAGATTCAGACCACTCCAGCTCCACACAGAAACAATCCTGTATTGTGAAGTGAAGCTACCACAGGAGTAAAATCTAAAAATACTGCAAAAAGTCTATAACAATCATTTAGTAGAACTCTACGGTTCTTCCCTTAGAGACAAAGGCCTTCCCAATTTGAATGGGTAATAACAGACTTAGTCACTCCTTACTTGAGTGTGACTAACAGTCCGCAAAAGCAAAAAATACATATGTACCCTACAGTATATTAAGCTGTTCATCTCTTAAAATAAAATGATCATTTGCACTGAAGCAGAAGTAGTTGTAGTATAAAAATCCATGTTATTTCCCACCCCATCTTCACTGGGGAGAACAAAGCACTGCATAAAACAGAACCCGTTTCTGCATTTGCTACCCAAGATAAGCTATATGTGTCTGTTTATATCAGCAGATAGGTGCGGCAATTACAAAATAGCTGTTGGTAGAACAAATAGCGGATCACATGGATCAACCAGCAATCTGCCTAGTCAGCCGTACATTAATGCAAGTAAATCATGGGAGACCAGCTAGGTTGTTGGGAAAGTCTGGAAGAAAAGACGGATAGCCTACCTACACTCTACTTGCACTTTCACCTCATAGAGAATAGTTACTCCATCCCCCACAAGCCACTATAATAGAATAAAGATAAACGCAGGGATTATGCCAAGTTGACCCCAGGCTTTGTTCTTTCCCTCCAAGCACATTCAGTGAAAAGGTCTAAACACACATCTGATTTGACAAGCATTCAGATTCACAAAGAACGTGGTGAAAGTGAAATCATACTTGGGGCATTCATGGGTCCCTATGTCAAAGGTCACTCAGCAGCGTTTCAGCTGCTGCTTGCTAGGATTTAAAATGAACTAGTTTAAACCCCCATTGCCACAGACAGCAACATATAGTTTGTGCCAGCCAAGAATATTTTATAGCATGTTTATCAAGATTTAGCTCAAAGATAATATATTGTCTGGACAAACATTTAATCCTCAGAACTGGCACCATCTCATCTAGAAAAGACGAATAATTTTTCTTTTTAGCCAGATTCTTGATGTCAACTCTCATAACTCATCTGCAGAATACTGAATTATTATTAGAATGAAGGTCTGAACAAAGCATTTATATGCCTTCTCCCTTTAAAATAAAAAGCCCACAGTTTTTTCTACCTAACTAAAGGTTGATCAGTTGATTCAAGCAGGAAAAAAAAAGTCACATTTAAATCACTTAGCTAAACCAGAAAGCTCAAACAGCTTTATTAAATAACTTTTCATTGATTTTCTCAGTTTATCAAATATTATTCGAGTCTTCCAACCTTCATTAAGAATATTTAAGGAAGATGTATTAGAAACTAACTTCAAACAGTAGCAAGCTGGGCAGCTTCAAGGCTACGAAAAATGGGGGAGCAGCAACTGAAAACCTGCTGAGAAATAACAGCAGCACAGGAAAACAAATGTATTCTTCCAAAGCCTTTGTGAAGCGCGCTCTCAGCTACGGGCAGCACAGTGGTAAGCCCAGCTGTCGATTCAGCAAGCTGCAAGACTGTCACTCCAAAACAGGTCACAGTTCAGCAAACAAGTTGTTATTTGTTTTTATTGCAGATGAAGAGGTCTACTCACTAAAAAGCTGCATTTCTGAGGCAATGTTCTTCTAGGAACAACTACATGCCTTTATGTATTACATACAATATAGCATGTTGCCACCAGTAAACATCAGTAGATTCCTTTACTGGAGAAAATATCAAACCTCAACTCATTACATGAGATGGTTTCACATAAGGATGCTGGTTTGCCGTAGCTGGCAAACAGACAGGTTTCTGTCACTTTGTTCGCAAGCTAGACTTCCCCAAAGTTGAATGGTAGGGCAACAACATCATCTACTACTACCCAACTCCTATGCTGAGGCATTTTAACTGCACCTGCCAAAAAGCAGCCTCTATTCCTTGAGGTTTCCACCAAAGGCACACAATTTGGTAGCGAAAGACATAGGACCCACAACTGGCTGCTTCTCAAGGAAGTAGCATGATGGCCCATGTTTAGCAGGATACGTGCCATTAGCCAACAGGAATTAGTTGCATTACATGCTCTCATCTCATACATTCAGGCATCAATTTAAATAACCTTTGGTGAGAAGACAGCCTTTATCCTTTTGACAAATGGGAAAAAAACCCAAACTCTCAAGGAAGCACAAAACATGCTTGTTCTTTTTGGCTAAGGAAATAGACCCTCTCAAACCTCCAGATGCCCGACAGGACTTCCTCATCTGCACCCTTCCCCCATGAATAACTAAGAATCCAATTTAAATAGAAGATGGACATCATCTCAAAGACTGAATATTTTGTTCCAGAGCTCTCATGCCTATATGGAAATCCACATATAACAGGCTTTCCACAAGTGATCTGCTTGCAGAAACGGAGAAAAACATCAAAAATAAGAACGCGCTTCTAAAGTGTTTGGGACAGGAGAGATGACTAAAAAAAATAATCTTGTTCTTCCTCACATGATACTACGAGGATGACAACACAGACATCCCAAGGCAAGGCAGGCCTCCCTTCTCTCCAGATCCCTTCTGTCCCCCAGTGGGAACAAAGCACATTGCTTTCCTAATGACTGGCAGGTCGTGTTCAGGACAGTGTTGAAATCCCTCCTATTCTATCATGCTGCGTAAGCCAACAGCTTTGTCATGTTGGTGCAGTTGCTTATTAGTTTTAGAATATTCTGAATTTTCTAGATGGCTCTGATGGCTATCAGATAGTTTAGGAATCTGTGAGGTACAGAGGAATAAGATTCAATAAAAAAAAAAAAAAAAACAAAAAAAAAACCAACCAACACACAACCATACATCAGAGGTATTGCTTAGATATCAACACCATCCAAGGCAGTAATATCAACAAGCTTTTGGCTGTGCGATTTTCCAGAACGCCCTCACGTATCAGAAGGAAAGCTAAGGGCAAGCACATGTGAATGAATCTCATTTTGAACCCGTGCTTCCTCCAAAAAAGAGCTTGACACTCATTCTTCTCATGCAGCAGATCAGCCTGTAGTGTAAGTCTTTGCAAGTTACTCAAATTAAAGAATTCCTGACTATAACAGACAGTGCCCACTGAAGTACTCTGCAATAGTCACATAAGTTCTGCAGAATTGCATTAATTGCTCCAAGAAATTTAAACCACCTATTATTAGAGCAGAGACAAGCCTTATTTAAGCTCAAAAACATTGATTTGGTTTTTTCGTTGGGTTTGGGGTTTTTTGGTAGCATTTTTTTCCCTTCTCTAAAATAAACTTGCTTTGAAGAAGAGAAGGGGGAAGAAAGGAGATGAATATACACTGTAGTTCTGCATATCTTAAAATCTTGAAGTTCTTGGACAGCTGGATGAGATAGCATGACAGAGTTCACTACCTCATCCAGGAAGGAGAGTAACATTGTACTGATGCCTTTAACTTCTCATAAGAACTACTAGATTTTAAGATAAGGAAAAAACATGAGGCTTTTTAACATTTGTCTCTGAAGCACAACTAAAGAGAATCTTCTTTCTATTCACAAAAAAGAAATCCCACAAAACTGGAGTCACCAGGATTCACATAGGGCCTACAGCACATATAAAAGACGGTAACAAACAATATCTCAGTCAGATAACAAAATCACACACTCTAATTCTTCTACTGCAGAAACACACTTCTGTTCCACCCACGGAAAACAGCAGACAAATATAACCGAGGTAACTACATGGTTCTGGGATGAACTAGGGAATAACAGCAAGTCACTGTAAAACCTATGAGTTTCCACATATTAACAGCACTGAGTTTGTCAAAGCTTAAGGCAAGGGTTGGCCATCAGGATTCAAGAAAGCAGAACTGGGGGGAGGATACAAGAAGACATCTTCCAGGCCTGTATCCTCCAGGCATCTCATTTCGTGTCAAGCATTGCATCTTCATTTGTACAAGGCCTTCTGTAATTTCATAGTTTATACATTAGATACTTTACAGAGGAGACGTTAAGATCCTGCCTCCCTGTCCTCGCTTCAATCAGCAAACATAAGGCAAAAGTTTTAAAGTACATTGTACTTTCAGTTAAATCTAGTGATAAATACTCCAAATTGGTTACCTTTTAAGCCTGAAAATATGAATTTCCAGGTTTGAGATTTCTCCCCCACACCACCTCAGGCACTCCATAGCTCTGTGGCTGGTGGCCATAATTATTGCATCCAAAACTCAGGATTCCAACTCTGCTACACTAGTACTTGCCAATGAGAAATAACAAAGCAATCTTAAGTATAAACCCCAAAGCTGTTAAAACTGAAAGATAATCCTGTTTATTAGTACTAGGACTATATTTTAATAGTGTATTTTTAAATACAGAACCTCAACCACACTAGTCAACTAAATGTTTATTTTCAAACTAGCAGGTTCAAGACCCAGTTAAAGTTCTCAAAAATTCCTTGTTGCGGTGAATTTGTCCAAAACGGGCATTTGGAAATGGTCTACAGCTTGGTCAGAGAGACTGACATACTGTATCACTTGACACTGATTAAGAGCAATCATGCAACTTTAGGAAGCAAGAACAGTAGGTTTCCCCCACCCTTCATGGTATACCCCATCACAAGACTTTTTATTAACATTTGGAATAATTTAGCACAGATCCTTTCATACCTACAAACTTCCCTCACATGTGGTATTTTAACCAGCTATTCAACTGTTATAGCCAAAATACCATCTAAGACAGCAAGTAAAACTTTCTGCCAAAAGAATAATTTTGCTCTGTTATCTAAATACCTTTAAGACAACAAAAATTGTATTTCCTACGTTTCCTTCCAGTTAACTGAAATTGAGCTTTCAACTCTTTTATTATTTTGTCTTGGGTATTCTGCAACTTCCCAAATCTGTTCTGAAAACCAGCCATGACACAACACCGTAGTCGTGTCAGGCCAAGGCAGCAGTACCTTTCTCAGTATGATTTATGATTATAAAAATCATATGAAAGACAGGAATACTTCTACATTTTTTATTCATATTCATAAATGCAATTTCCCTAAGCTGCTTTAATGTGCAACATACTGCTTTCAGTAGTGCCAATTAAGTTACAGATGTTCAAAGATTTGTAAAATGTGTAGCTACCTCCTTCCGCCATAAGAGAGTTCACTTTCTTATTTTTACTCAAATGTCTTACCTACCAGTGACTACCTCCATTTCCACCTGTGACTGCAGAAACTAGTGGCTTCTCACTGTAAACCACAGCAATCACATGGGGCATGGAAAGAGGAGAGGAGAAAACCCCCACAGATCCTCTCTTAATAAACTAGCCTCAAACATATTTTCGTTGTCATCTTCTACAGACTAGCCCCTGGCAGAGACAGTTAACTAAGCTTCTGTTTTATCACCAGCTTTCTTCATAAGCAGCTACAGTCTTCAGCACCATAAAAAGCTCATATGATCACAAACAATTCTGAACTGCAAAATAAAAATGCATGTGAAGTGAATTAATACTGCTGTCAAAGTAGCAGCATCTGTAGGCTCTGCGGTATGATGGGTCCCAAAATCACTCGTTTCCTCCTTCTTCTTGGGGGGGAGAGGAAACTTTATTGAGGGAGGGAAAGGGAGAGAAAGAAGTACACATGAAGTACATATTGTGAGGAGGGGTTTTCCTGAAGGAAAAAATCAATCCAAGAGACCGGGGAAAAGTTAGTGTGTGAAGTGCAGCTAAAAGGAGATCTTCAAGGGACACGGCCCATATAACAGATGGAATATACATGCAGAACAGCCACAATGAGACCTGGCAGCAGCTGACAGAATGAGAAAAATAACACAAAGGTTACTCAAACAGTATTCCCATTTTATTTATTACAGGTTGTAATTTGTACATTTTGTTGCTAAAGTACAGATTTCCAGAGTCCACTTCGGTTGTATCCACAATGACACATTGAACAGACTCCCACAAATCAGACAGACTAGAACAAGTATCTGTCAAGAGGTTTCTTTAAAATTAAGCATTATAGGACAAGTTTTTCATGTTTTAATAATTCCTCCTTATCCTATACACTGAATTGTTTTTATGCTGACTTGCCAGTTAGTTTGGAAGCCCACATTTATCAGAAGCTGTCTCCATTTCCCAAGTAGCCGCAATCCAGGAAGATTTACCATAAATGGAAGGAGTGCACCTTTTTGGGGGGCAGAGCACCTTTTAGAGCTTGCATGCCATAAAACAAAGAGAAAACTCTTTTTGAAAGCTGTAACTGGAAGTTAGGAGGGCAAAAGCAGCCACTATGGCTCACAGATACAGTAAACTGTAGTTAATTTAGAGGACTGGATTTTTTGTTGTTGGGTTTTTTTGTTAAATACCAGATTATTACAGAGGGTAAGTATAGCTGTCAAAGCCTTGATAGCTATTTTGCCTGCTACTGCTTCTGCACATAGGCTTGTGCCTCTGCTTGATCCAGCTCACTACATCTTTATATTTTATATCCTCCTCCAACATCTGGATTCCCTCTGTCTCAGTAAGCCATGTTTCTGGCCCAATTTCCTTCCAATCTGTATTAGAACGTCTTCCAAAAGACTTAATAAACCCTACACACTTCTGCAGGGCAGATTATGTAATCCTGTAACTAATCAAAACACGAGAAATAGAAAATTGAAAAGAAAGAAAAATAAATATACCTGCATAGTGAAAATGAAACTGAGCCATCATGCTATTACTCTTGTCCTTCCCCCAGACGTACATAGCAAGCAGGAACAACAAGTAGTACATCATCCATTTAGCTCATCTGTATTTTCCTGCTAGAAGGATCTTCAACACTACTCAGTAAAGCACCTAGGAATACCTTTGACAGTTGAAAAAAATTGTTTATTTTACACCCATTAACGTGATCATAAACCAAAGGCTACTCTCTCCATCTCCCCAATACAGATATCCTCCATGGCAGGCTTGTCATTTTTTGCTTTATAATGGAGTCATTTTATTGTATGCAAGAAGCCTCAGGCATTTTGTGCAGCCCATTACTCTTTGCTGCCCACATTCAGATGGCTAATCTGCTATCAGCCAGAAGCTTGACAGACAAAAGGAAAAGGCAGGAAAACAGCACACATGGTTGCGCACGCGCACGCACACTTCAGCTACAAAATGTTTTGACAGTAGACCCAAGAACCAACAAGACACACATTTGATTGCAGTCCTACTTAATGTTTCTGTGGTTGAAGGAAGACATGCGAGTTCTTTAAAGGTAGATAGGCAAGCGAAGACATTAAAAAAGAAGCAGCCGCTTAAGTAGGATGCCTATTAAGAAACATTAAAGCACAAACCTGGAAGGTTTTACTTAGCAAGTGAGCATCTTGGAACTTGAAAAGTCACATCTTTCTCTTCTGAGGATTTGCTATACAAGACCTTCAAAATGCTTAAAATATACCAGCAAAAGTTAGTAAGATGAAATAAGGGCTAAATATAAGCAATTATAAGCTATTAGAACAAGACATTCAGCAAGTTTTCAATTTCAGCACTTCTGTTTTCTTACCTGCTCAGAAAAGAACTCTGATTTAGAAAGTTGTATATTCCTTCCTATATCCCAAACTACTGTGACACCATACAGAAGCAAATCACCTCACTGCGTTTTTGCATATCGTACTGCATAACAAGGAGCTTTTTAATTATTTTTTTTTTAAAGAGGTTGGGGTAATTAAATGGAGAAGGCTTGCCACTTCATACCAAAATAAAGAAAAGAACTCCAGCAAATACAGGAACTAACGACCTCACTTATTTTGTTTCTGAAGGAAAGCATCTCACCAGACTCAGGGGCAGTACTGGCAAAAATATTTTTTTTTTTTTTTTTTTTTTTTTTTTTTTTTTTTTAGAACCAGACATACAGGCAGCAGTTTTCATCAGATACCTTGTAGGATTTTTCTTTCAGGACCACAAACCTCCGTTGTGTGTCATGACTTTTATTCAACTAAATCTATTTGTATCCTTTGCAGCTGGAAAGCTAAAATTGTCCCTCTTGTGTGAACTAGCTTAGCTCACGGAAACAGAAAGTCTGCCACTAGTTTTAGTCACTCACGTGCTGAGGTACAAACCAGGCTCATCCTTTTAAGAAGTCATTCTCCATCCTGTAACTACTACATCAGCTATGCAGGCTGATCCCTGAAGGCATGATTAATCACATGGTGAAATACAGAGAACTACGGCATGTTATACTGCGTTATGTGTCATTGGAACTATTTCCTTTTTCCTATGCTACAACTACCAATTCAGTTTTGCCTCTCATTTCTGTTTAAGTTATTATTCCACTTCTGTGCAGAAAGAGTCTCCCAGAATTTTGATTGCAATATAGAATTGATTCTATCTTACTTCCACTATTTGTTGTAAGATATATTTAGGGTTTCTGGAATACAGTATGTCAGTCAATTTAAAATCTGGAAAAAGTACAAGGTAAGCCTTACCACGAAGCGCAGAAGTTGTCAGAATAGTCTTTTCCACTGAATTAGTCCATGGTTTTAGTATCATTACAACACTGTTACCTTGTGTTACTACAGGGAGCATTCAAGACAGCTTAATAGATTAATTATTGGATATAACTATACACGTATGTCTACAAATCAAATTCTTGTTGTAAATGCAACTTCACTCTCAGCCCTCAGTAGCTAGTAAGTATCAAAATAGCTTATTACAACAAGTCATCCAACAATCTGCTCCTGTTTAAAGCTGGTAAGAACAGTGTTTTCTTGTTGCCTTTGAGTCACAGAAGTTCTGAAATCCCCCGTGAGTCTTGTCCTGCAGGACGAGTACTTCTCTTCTTCCGTGGCCATCTGCAACACCTCCTCAACAGCAGCACCATCCCTGGCGGTACTCTGCAACCTTATCTTTCTCTCCCACATGTATAAGGTAAGAGGGGGGAAAAAATACTACATTTGCATATGTAATTACACTGTAGCTCAGCAGTGAGCAAAAAATTACTGGAAGTCGAGAACAGATATGCCCAATGACCACACCTTAGTTTTTCAAATGAAAACGCCTTGCAAGGAAGGGGAAGGGACAGCAGCAGGGAAGGAAGCCAGTCATTACAGCTCCAAATCTGCCTCAAAGTCCTTATTCACCACCTCATGCTCTTTGTGGGCCCAACTGTACCTAGGTCCTTCCTGAGAACAATAACATAAGAATGAATCCGGCAGTGTGTGACTAGTTCTATTTCACTTGAATTTACTGTATAGCTGTACCAGGAATACTAGGAAGAAAGGAAAGGCTATGGAAAGACATACAAATCAGGATAGAAGAATAAATAGGTTACAGATTCTGAATAGTACCTCCTTTTCCACTCTAGAACTTCACACGACTTACAGTAGACAGCGTACAGGAACTTAAGAGAAAGAATAAAATGGACTAGACGGTGGAAAGAAGGAAATCTGATGCATACCTGAAAGGACACAAGGCAGAAATTCCTCAAAGCATTCAGAAAAACTGTTTAAAAACAAGTGTGTTTAGGGAAAAAGGGACAACTCATCTTCCTTAGTTTTCGAGCTTTAAGAAAAATAATTATGTTAGATTGAGGGAGGGAGAAGTTGTTAGGAAAACAAACAAAAAACCCAACCTGCTTCTTTAGGTCAGATCTGCCAGTTTAGCAAAAAGCAACCTAATCCTTGTAATTAAGGTCTGATTTTTCTGTTCTTTAGTTTACACTTTTTCAGATGGAATAGATTTCCCCAGGCTTGTTTCAGTCATGCCACATTTGTGATGTTTTGCAATTTCATTTTGCTTTCTCCCATACACACTCTGTGGACAGATGTCTCTACAAAATGGAACAGAAAATTGCCCTCAGTGTCCGTCAGTTGTCTGACAGAATTTGAAGAGGGATGTTTGCCGAAATAATAAAAACATTTCATATCACAGTAACTCAAGGTGCTCCCTAGTGTCACTGGCCCAAGTAGCATTTGATCCTAACAAGGACAGGCACACTAGTTCATAGGTAAAAATACTCTCTACCACATCAGACTCTTTTAACCCCCTTATTTCAAGTGTCATCCATGAAAGTCACTCTCAAGATCAAGGTAAAAAGCCAGGTTTATAATCCATTTATCTCCAGCACTCTTGCCAGCTCCTCCAATGTTCCTGATCTAATGCTTGACTTGTGAGAAGCCAAAAAACAGAATACTTGCAGAAAGACAGAGGATATCCACATCAAATCCAAAAACATACTTAAAAGAAGTACATAAGATGTATTTAAGGAAGAGTTGTTCCTTTTCCTTCTGAGACACTGCAATATCATATGGGGTTCCTGGTGATTAAAGAAGTAATTTTACATGTCCTTTCACTCAAGAAGGACTACTACTCATACTTACAGATCCTAATTGAATAGGATGGAATATCATCTCAGCACAGGATAGAATTATTTTTTTTTTACTCTCTCTCCTCAGTCATAATTGAGCCCCTAACACATCCAGAAGAATACATTCATCATTAGACATGTTCATTTGCTTTACATAGTTCCCCAAAAATAGGATAGATGGAATATATTTAAAGCAGAGAAATGAGGGAGATGCTACCAAATGGAAAGCAAACATTTGTAAGAGAAGCAACAAAGGATGCCAGTTTTCAGGTTTTAACCTTTGGGTGACAGCAGTTGTTAACCAAACTGCTTTGCAACAACAGGGGTAAAGTCCTCACATCAAGGAGACTGTGACAGCTGGGAATGACAGCTGAAAAGGAGAGAACTGAAACAGACTGCTTTCAAACAGTACTGACTTCTCAAAGATGAGAAAGCATATTTTTAGTTAACTTCTGTTCCTCTGAAAAAGCACATTAAAATAAAAGACACAGTTACATTACAGTAATGGCATCAGAAACAAGCACAGAGAGAGACAAACTTAAAGACACTCCTTTCTTCTGTATCTGAGGTTCCTTTAGGGACAAATGTACAAGTCTAAAGAACCCTGGTTGATATGTTCACCACTAACCAACTGAAACATTTGAATCACTGCCCGCCTGCTCCACATGAAAAGATGCAAACTTAACAAGTTTCTTCCTTCTGCTCTACCACCACCTATCCTCCTTACGTGTAAATGTAAGCTGTCGGGTACTCACGCAAGGAATCAGATACACAGGCCCAGATATAGGAAGAGAAGACTCAGGACATGTATTTTTACTGCCTGAAAGTTCCTTACATACTGTGGTGATGGGGGTAGTATTTTTGTCAGAAGTACTGAAATAAATTTATAAAGCTATGCTGCATTTAACTGTAGTCAGTATTTTATCCACCAAGTCTCACTCTTCTTGACTGGGCTTCCCGTTTTCCTCAACTGCCACACAGGACTTCTACTTACCTATGCAAGAAAGGGACAAATAGATTATTTAATAAACAAACCGAGGCTCAGTACAAGAGGAAAACTGAACATAACCCTAGTCCCTCTTTAAAAAGGGAGGACAAGCAAAGATTAAAAAGCTACAACTGTGAACAGTTTTTAAAAATATCCAACTTCTGTTACTGTTTCCAATAACTTAAAAATAAGGCCCTAGGAATTAGCCAGAAAAGACTGTGAGAAATACCTGTGCACTTGACAATGAGCTCAAGAAATTGACTCAATCAGAATATCAGAGGCAATGGTTTATTGAGAGGTTTAAAAAAATGTACCAATGTAACACAGAAGCAGAAAACATTACAGAAAACTACACACACAAAATTCCCTATAGAATCCCCCAACAATTCCAGTGCATCAAGGCATCATCTAGCCAACGGAGGTCAAAGCTACTTCCCACTGTGGTCTTCTCACACAGCCGACCAGGGACCAGATTCATCGCTCCCTGGAAGGCCACCAAGGTGCATCAGAAATAAGGTATCAGACCTTCAGTGAGAAGCAGACTACTCCCTTCCCTATCCTGTCCTCCCTCCCACACACGGCTCTTCGCCTGGCCCGTGCACCCTGCCCACTCATACATACATCCCTCTGCTCTCCGTGGTGTGCTTGGGTTTTCGGTTGATCTTTATATATATATATTTTTTTTTTTTTTTTGAAGATTTCAAACAGCATTTCCCTCAACAAGAAAGAGTCCCTATCATAACCGATCTATCGCACCATTTCGTGACTAGAGCCAACCACACATCTTCACTAACAAAGATACCAGACTGCTCTGCACACCTGCCTTGTCTCTTGCTGCCTAGCCCCCCCCTCCCCCCCCCCCCCCCCGGCAAGAGCAGCACCCACCTGCATCCATAGCCACTTCCCACACAGCTCTACCTTGGCAGCGGCAGCCCCCAGTGACAAGTGCTAGTGGTGGTAAAACCTAGACTTGGTGTGTGTTTGTCCCAGTCAAGACAACTTTCCAGTCCTGACTTTTATTATGCGCTTCTGGGGAATTTTTGTTTTAAGGAGGACTTATGCTTTTTAATTTACCTAGCAATCATTTTCAAATATTAGAAATACCCACTACATGCTGAGACTTTTCTTTAGTCGTTACTGTCCCAACAAAACCGATACCTGATTAAGTCACCTCTGCCCAGACACTAACCTCTTAAGAAAAGTCTTCTAAACACCCCGTACATTGGGGTAGGGGCATTGATGTTAACAGTGTAGGTAAGCTAATTCCTTCTTGTTGTGTTTTCCATTCGTCTACCTACAGATCACTGAACTTAAGACTTGGGAATACAAACAACATCAGAAGACAAAATTCTACTTCTCTGGCACATCATTACATCGACATTGACTATGCAGACAGGAAACATCACCAGTGAAGATACTATCTTAATATCATCTAAAAATGACTCAAGAGAAAATTGAGTTTTGCGTATTGCCACTTGTTTGCTGAAAGTACAAGTACTTCAAGACAATAAATATGAGAGAGTTTAAATACTTAAACTGAAAGGAATAGTAACTGCTAGATGATAAAACTGTTCTTTCTCTTTAAGGCTCTAGATCAAGCCAAACGCAAGGGTAGTCCCAAAGATTAAAAATGGATTGAGACACAGTCTTGCTATGGACTTCCTGTGTGACCTTGGGTAAGTCACTTGAGAATTTAGTTCTCAAAAATAACAGGCATATCATAGCTGCCAGAATGAAGCACCAAAGTTTCTGAGACCTCAGATGCAAGCCAGGTCCTGCTTACTTGGCCGTAACAGAGAAGATCCTACCTGGTGAGTGCTTTTGAAAAATGTAAGTACGACCAGAACTTCAGGAATATTGATATTAAGCACTTGAAAGTTCACCTGGAACTGTACTTTGAAAATTGGTATGAAAGCCTACATAAACCCCAAATTATTTCCATTTTTCAAGCTGCTCTTTTGTGTATTTGTATGAAACCTATCACAAGTAGAATCTTTATGGTCTCCAGAGATGTAGTACGTACTGTTAAATATTGGATTTACAGTCAACAAAGCACACCATATTCTAATCAGCTTGCAATATCAATTAGCTAGAGTTTTTGAAATGACTACAAACAGCTAATGAGTTGAAAGCAATGAGCTTATATTTCAGGTAAATAATAATGACTGGATTTAGAAGTAGGGATTCTTAAGAGCCATTTGGCTAGATACTGTAGTTCTAGCCATTTCCCTACAATAACAAGCAGTTGCTCAAAAATCAGTTAAAAAACAAACAAGCAAAACCCCCACAACCCAAGCTTCACAGAAGTTGGTTTTATTTCTTTAACATAGTTAGAGAGTCCCATGCATGTTAAAAATGTCTGTCATCCCTCGCTGGCATTTTAAACCCTATTAAAACAGAAGTTTCCACACAAAGAAAGGCATTGCACTGATATTTTTACTTTCGTTTACTCCAGCCTCTCCAGCCCACCGTAAAAATTCTATAGCCAGAAATAACAGGTTAATACCACCACCTGAGTCCCGGGGGGAAGGAGGCAGAGGATGGCTGTAGAACCCCTTCCTCCTGCACTACTGATGGAGGAGCTCGCTTACAGAGAGCAAGGGCCTAACTGAAGTCTGTAACGCTGCTACTAATGGGACCTGTAATAAAGCCCAAAGTCGACGGAAAAACTCAATGGTGAGGAATATCGGATATAACAGAAAACGTTCAACAGAAAATTTGGGCTCAGTTCACAAGAGTTAAATCCCCAGACTTTTAACTAGGAAATTTAAACTGAGTGTCTTCTGACAGGGAAGCCCACGTCACATGTAAATTTTCCTCTACTTGCTACTTTTCATCAAGTGTTTCAGCAGCCTGTTTACCAGAGTCTCCTAAGCAAGGAGAAGTTTTTCAGGCGAATCACCTTAGAAAACTCTGCCTCAGGTAGCTAATTACCTTAAAACACCCTGCTTCACAACTGTTAAAATAACAAGCACCAATTACTGAGAGAAAAATGAAGAGATAATGACACGTTTAAGTGTATTCCCATAATATTTCAGTAGTTAACATGAAAACAGAAGTATTACTTGTTTATGTGAAGGAAGATTTCCCTGGATTCAAACAGTTAATTCAGTTGTCCATGTAGACCTGTTCACTGTGCCTGGAATTTTAACTCGGGGAAACATTCCTCAATTCCCAAATTGCAAATTTAAATTAATGCTGGAGTGAAAACATGATACCTAGTGAAAAAGAAGGGGAGGGGGGCGAGAGAAGAAAGGCATGACAAGGAATGTTGTATCCCCAGCGTCACTAACACCTGACATCCTGCCAGTAGTTGACACCTTGGAGCTAACAGAAACACGCCGTGCTTTTGCCTGATTCAAAGGCACTTATGATCTTCTTGCAGCCCTTAGCTTTTTAACAAAACTTTATATGAAATGATTATCTAATAAGAGAGGAAATCCAACTGTAAAGCAACTGAAACAGCACTCTAACAAGTCAATCTATATAACCTTTTACTCAGTTACCAGGGACTAAAAAAAAAAAAAAAAAAAGCCTGCCTCATATATACCTGATAGGAGGCAGAATTTACTCTGTTTCATACATTCTTCTTTTTACCATTAAATATGCATCTGAAGAATGGAAGGCATACTTACGTTATTTTGAGAACATCAATATAAAAGGTTGATATATTTTTAACCCTCTAAGGTTAAGGTAAGTTTTAAATATTTTGCTTGTTTTACTTGTCTTGCAGCATTGCTGAAGAACAAGATCGTTACTTTTAGTTTTGCTGTTTAATAAGAATTAAGACAATCCTATAATATATATGAGAAACGCTAAGAAAGCAACTAATCTTGCAAGCCAACTCCAAATAAGAAAACCTTTGCCGATACTGAATCTATTTAAAGTCCACACAGGATTTGCATAGTGTGGCAATGCAGATGACTAGCAAAATCACATCCCTCTCTTCTCCTCCCCATTTCTATATCAAAAGAGGGGTAGAAGGGGAAAAGATAGATAAGAAGAGAGGCTCCCATCAGCACGATGTTCCTGCTTTATCAGAATGGTGCTATCGTCCCAATACTTTGATAACTCTTTTGCTGTAGCAGGTATTTTTGTATACTGGCCAGAAGTAAGCACAATGACACAGGATAGTTTTCTTCAGGTATGAAGCGCCAGATTTTCTTGTAATTGGAGGCTTTAATGGCAGCGCCAATCAGCTCTTTTGCTGATCTCCTGTAGGGACCAATAAACAAGGTAGAAAAGGAACCAGCTCCAGAGTTAAGAAGATAAGACTGTCATTCCAGCTACAGTTAATGCATCAGGATGGGAGCCGTAAGTTCTGGCTCACAAACGGGAGAGGAAGGGGAGGGGGGATACAAACAAACAGACAGAAACAAAATTTACACTACAAGTATAGATGTGTTAAGTTTATCAACAAACAAACAAAAGGAAAGTATACAGTAATAACTAAATGACATAACCAAGTATTATTAACTATAGTATACTGGATGCCAAGTGCAATAGAATCATCGAATCATTTTTGTTGGAAGAGACCTTTAAGATCATCAGGTCCAATCTCTCCCTAATAAACTCCCATTTGGTGGGAAAGAGGGGAGAAAAAAAAGCAACTGGAAGAGCATAAAATTGGTTTAGCGTATACTATGAACAAGTCAGCTGCTGAAGCATCTCCTGTAGGCTGATGTCTCATTAACAGACAATACTCACTTATAAGAACAGAGTGCATTTAGAGATTTAGAAGAAAAAACAGTTCTCCTACCTATTTATTGTAAAGGTTAAAGGGTTAACCTTTTTCTAGCCTTTTTATTTAGTAAACATTTGCAAGTCAAACATATACCCACTGCTGAGAAATCTCTATTATCCAGAATCTATTATCTAACCGATCCTGACGCTTCAATGCACAATGACCTAAGTTGGTTTTAATTCCTCAAAAAAAGGAACCAAAACCAGCCTAAAACAAGACATACTACAATTATATCTTGCAGAACTAGTTGATAAAGACTCAGAGGCTTTTTGTAATAAAATGGGTGCAGTGATGAGGTCCAAAAGTGATGAAGATGAAAGATACCTGGAATGATACCATGTCTGATACACCTTTTGTTTTCTGTGAGTGATACATGCTGCAGACAAAACGTTTTGTGCTAAACAGCCTCAAATCTGGTTTTCTAATATTAAGCACAAAGGAAAAACACTGACAGCAAGCTTGGTAAATAAATCCCTCCCTTGAGAATGAAAGCAGCAGACAGGAGGGGGCTGACATGCATGCAGGAGAAAACTAAACACCATCTTTTTTTCTACCTGCACAAGTTGCCATTTGCTGCAGCGATCAAGAATCTCTTTTCCCCGTTGATTTCAAAAGCTAGGTTTTCAGAAAATTCCTCTCTCAAGTCATCTGTTGATATGCCATAAGAGTACGATATTCATATCACTGGATCTTTAAGAGAAAAATCCATTTTTTTTCCTGTTCAGGTAAACATGTTTACAGCTCCTGCACAGACGCTGGGTGGTTCAGACTCACATGTCACACACATGTCGTCAGCAACAAGAAAAGCCCCTTTCTCTGATCATCAACATTTTTAATAAGGTAAAGAGAAAAGCACTTTCCAAACTTACCTTTAGCACAGCCAAATCATGAGCTAAATATAAATATTTACACTAGGACAAGAAATTAATAACGAGAGCATGCAAACAAAAATACTTGCTAGAAAACGCACACAGCAAAAATAAGAAAACCCTCGTAAGTTCAAAGCAATCAAATCAACTCGTTAGCCCCTGGAAAGGCCGTTATTTATCACCACGTTACGCCCGCACCAGTCGGGATTAGAGAGGAGAAGCACCGATCGCGCCTCTGATCTATTTCGGAGCCCGTTCACTGCGTACGAAAACATCTCGGATCGCAGGCGAAAGCCTTCCTATCTGTGACCCTGCACAGGAAATGCCACATAAAACCTAAAATTGCCAAGGAAGGTTACAAAATCTCCTGCTTTACATCCTACTGCGAAGAGTCGCTAAGAGAACCGAACTACTTCTCCATTTTCCAGAAAACAAGTAGAGAGTGGGTGTTACGAGCGTTTATTCCCCCCACCGTGTACCTTCCAATGCATCTTAAAGTAACACACGTACCAAGGGGGAGGGGGGGGGAACCACAACACAAACCACCCAACCCCACAGCTGCCCTTAAGTCTGAAATGTAAATGTAATTCCTTATATAGACTGCAGCAGTTGGTCACACACGCACGGAGAGCGGAGCGGGGGCCCCCGGCCAAACCGTTACCACCCATTATTATACAAACAGGTACCTCCGAAGCCAGAGGGAAGGGAAGAAACTTCGCCGCCCGCCCCCGCCGCCCGGGAGCAGCCCTCCCTTCCCCACCGCCCCGCCGAGACTCGGGGCGGGGAGGCGCCGCGGCCGCGGGGCGCCGCCGGGGACCAACTCTCGGTGGGGAAGAGAACGAGGAGGAGGAGGAGGAGGAGGCGGCGGCGAAAGCGGCGAGCGGGCGGCGGGGGCGCCGGACCCCTCCCGCCGGCCCGGGGCGGCCGCGCCGCTCTGCCCCCGCGCGAATCGCTGCCCGCTGTGGCGACGGTGCCTCCCCCGCCGCCGGCGGCCGGCTGTGCCCCCCCCTCCGACACACACACCACCACCCCTCCCGGTCCTCCACCGCCGCCCCCCGAAAGGCGAACGCCAGCCCGCCCCGCGGCGCCGGCCGGCTGCCGGGCGAGCGAGGGGAACTCCGGGGCGGGCGGCGGGGGGATCCCGCCCGCGGGGCCAGGGGGGCTGGTGGTGGTGGTCGGGGACGGGGCGGGGGGGGCGAAGGCGGGCGGGGAGGCCCCGCTCCGCCGGGGCGCGCAGGTAACAAGTTTCGGAGTTGGGGCTGCCGAGGCCGTCCGGGCGGCGGAGCCTCCCCCGCCGCTCCCCGCGGGGATCGGCGTCCCCGCCCGGGCCCGGAGGGCGGCGGCGCGGCCCGGAGGGGGGTCCCCCGAGCCCGCTCCCCGCAGCGGCGGCGGGGCGGTCGCGGGGCGTGTGGGGGAAGGCAGCGTGTAACGGTCCCGGACAGGCGGCGGAGTGCGGCGGCACCGCTAGGCGGAGGAGGGAGGCGGGCGGCGAGGCGAGGGAGGCACCAGGTAGCGGATATAACGGTGCGGAGGGAGCCGGGCTCCCGGCGAGGAGCGGCGGGGGAATTACTTTCGCGCCCGCCCGACCTCCCCCCTCCGCGCTCGGGACGGCTCTGCCCGGCCCCCGCCCCGGCCCCACCGCCGCCCCGGCGCGGCCGGGCCGCTGCCCCGCGGGCTGACTGACCGTTATTGCGCCTCGGGTTCGCCTGCTTCCTGCGCTTACACCTGGGGCCATCCGCCATGATCCTCTCGCTTGTGTCTAAATGCTCCAGTCACCTCCTCCCCCGCCCTCCCCCCTCCCTCCCCTCCCCTCCCCCCCGGACCTGGTTTACGACACTGGGTGGTTTTACTTTTACATCACCTTCCTACACCTAGTGCTCGGCCGGAACCTTGTTGCCAGGGGAGACGGGCGCTTTACGGCAGGACGTTTGAACGGCGGCGGGGGAAAAGTTGCGGCCGCAGGTAGCGGGAGCGGCGGCCGCGGCTGGGGGGGGGCTTCGCGGGGCGGCTGCGGCGCTGCCCGGGGACCCCCGACCCGCAGGGGGGTGCCCCCCCCGGCCCCGTCCATCCGCCGGCGGCAGCAGGGGGGGATCCCCGCGGGGCGGGGCGGGCCGAGGGGGCGGGAGCCCGGGGTGGGGTGGGGAGAACGGGGAGGGGGGGCGCCGGCAGCCGGGGCGGCGGAGGGGGATCCCCGGCGTCGGCGCAGCCCCGCGGGGGTGTTCTGCCCTCCCCACATCGCCGCGTTGAGGGACCGGTCTGCCGCCCGCCCCGCTGCCAGGTGCCGCCCGCCCCGCTGCCCCGCGGCCTGCTCGGCTCAAGCCACCGGCGGCCGCCCCCAGGTACTGCGGGGGCGGGCGGGCCTGGCGGGGCTGAGCCTGTGCCGGCCCCGCTTCCTCTCGCCCTCGCTGCAGGGCACCTGCGTTAGAGCAGCGATGGGGCTGTCGGGGCCGCGGGGTCCTCTCTGCCCCCGGCTTCTGCGACCTGACACCCCCCCCCCCCCCCCCCGCGGGCTCACTTACCGTGACCCGGCCGGGGAAGGGAGGGCGGCGCAGCGGTGTTAGCGGGGGCTGATTCCCGTCGTGACGATTATCTTGCGTTACAGGTCTCGTCGAGAAACGAACAGCTGGACGAGAGCGACGCTGTTCCCACCGTATGTGAGATCTGTCATTCTTGGGCTTTCCTTACTCATACTTCCCGCTTTTACGAAGAGGAGGAGAGGTAGAAAATTCTGTGCCCTAAAAAAATAAAAAGGGAAGGGAGCCATTTTCATGGGTAATTAACAACCAACCTCGTTTGGGCTTAGTAAACATATTTAATGTATTAAAAATGAAAACAATACCATCAAACACTCGTACTATTTGTTTACTCTTGCTTTTCACTTCAGGCAATAAATCAATTTATTAAGTTTCCATGTAGTTCTAGGCTTTCTTATTTCCTTTTTTTTTTTTCCTTATCCTGGGATGATTCTGTAGAATTTATAGTTCTGTGCTTCTGGGGAATTCTTTTATCCAAACAAATTAAATTTCAGTGAAACCATTTCTGTTAATGGGATACTTTTAATAAGTAATTGATTACTGAATTTGAGGCCTTTAGCTATTCTACGTTGTCTCCATGTGCTATATGTTCACACTCTGTAACATATCACTTCATTTCATGGAAGCAGCATAACATGTCTCTAAAAAATGAACTGTTGAACACTGGCAGTTGTGGAAGTACCTTGTATCTGAAGCTTCCCCAGGAGTCAGTACAATCAGAAATGCTTAGAAAAGAGGTATAGGGCTAAAATGGATGTGGAGTTAGGTAAAGATCTAGAGGGATTTTTTCAAAATTATTGTGCTCTCAGAAAGGTACATGAGTCATGGATTTAGGTACTCACATGAAAACAGTTGTTGCCCTTCTTTACGGGTACAAATAATTTGTCTAATATTTCTCAAAAATTGGTAAATTTAAGTGTAGTGTTTTTACATATGTATCTTTACCCAGTGTGAGTTGGCTTCAGCAATTTAATGAGTATCTACCTGAGAGTTGGTAAAGAATGATAACAAATCAAACAACAAAGTGTTTGATGGACTCACAGAAGTCATTTAAAAGCATTAGATTTGGTGTTAGCTGGGAGTACTGAACCCCAAATACAAAGGTAGCTAAGAACCACAACAAGAAACCAACTACAAGATAAAAATGAAACTTGTAGCAAAATTCTGAGTGAGTGAATTGCAAAGTTTAGGCAGAATCTCATTTTTGTCCTGCTCTAATAGTTCAACATCCTTGCTTGTCAAGTTTTTTTTTTTTTTAATGGTATCTTTTACAGAAGATACCTGTGGCTGTGAAACTGCTTGCAAATGGGGACTTAAGGTGTTTTGGAATTCTTGGATGTTTTTATCATTCTGTGGATTAATTTAACCAAAATGTCATGTACAGGTTTTCATGCTAAGTTTTCAGTTCCTTAAAATTTGTCATGTTTTAGAAGGTAGTTGCAAAAATAAAAATAACAAGGTACCTGTAAGTATATTTGTAGATTTGTAACAATATTCCTCTGCATACCCACACAAAATTCCAGGCCCCTCTTTAAACGGCTTTCAAGTAGCTTGTTTTCATTGAGTTTTGTCACTTTTCACCTCTGGATAAGAATTCTTGTCTCTTCATTTTGAGCAATTTATGTTTCCTAAGAGAATGAGGAGAGAAACAGTCTCCTGGTGTTTGTTATTGCTTTTTTTCAAATAGTCATAGTGTCTGTTTGAGCATTGGTCTCTTGAGATTTCCAAGCAGCTAGGAGAAACCAGTGACAACTCTTGCTGCCCATTAGTTTCTGAAGAGCAGAACTGAAACTGGCAGGAGCATTGCTAGCTCTACACTGCTGTAGTTTTGATAAACGAGAAGAGAAAACCAAAGCAATCTTTGTATACGTTGTCTTTGTTACCAAGGAGGTCTAGAAACTAAAAAAGCAGAGGATGGTATTTTGCATCAAGTTACTGATTACCCCAATCACTATTCATTGAGGAAAGCATCTCATTCACAACTTGCAAATAGATATGTGGATGGGTTGGTCTTTTGGTTTATGGTTTTTAAACTTTAATACATTTGATCCAAGCAACTGGGCATTTCACATCTTTGTATACAAAGTTCCCATTATTTAGTGTGCTAAAAAGCATCACAATTAAGGATGCAGCCACTGACAAAGTGTTTTGACCTAATACATTCTTCTAATCCTTCAAACCCACTAGTTAAAATTCCTGTTACCTTTGTAGTGTTCTGCAATATATGAGCACATTGTATATGTAATTTAATCTGTTTTGTGCTGCAAGAATGGAAAATCCTGGTTTTCTTTGTGGTGCACGGCTTTCAGTCTGACTTTTCAGTCAAGGTTGCAGGAATTAATTAATGTACTAATTTGCAAAATCTCAGCAAAGCAGTATGTTTTCTGCATCCTCCTAAATGCGGCAGGCTTGAGAATGTATTTCTTTAAAGGAGGAATTCTAAGACAATGGTCATCCATAAAAATTAGTTTGTCTCTAGTGACATAACTCGTGTGGGAATTTAGGCAACCTAAATAGGCATAATGTAGTTGAAATGTCAGATTGCATAGCTGCTGTACTTCAGCTTTTTTGACATTTATTTCCATTGTCTGAAGACAGGAATTAAAATACTTCAGTAGTCACACTGGAGTATGGATGCTCGAAAACCAGCTAATGATTATTACAGACAGTTTTTGCCATTTTGAAAATAGTCATGTATGTTGTGTTATGGTTTATGATCATAAAACCACACATCATCTTATGGTTTATGAGTATATATTATTAAATAAAAGCATTCATTCCTCTGTTTGTGTGCTTACTCCTTACTCATGTTTATGAAATGAAGTTTCACATCCTATCTTGAGTATTCTAGATTTAATGGTGTTCATTTAGTTGAATGAATTCAGAATTAGAGTGGAAAATCACTCAGTGAATTGTTTCTTGTTTAATTTCTGTTTTCTGGAGATTCTTTTTTCCTTTTTTTTTTTTTTTTTCTGGTTTCCATTAGTGAAACTTTATTTTCACTTCCATGTATTTTCTTGGAATGTCAGTTCCTAAAATGTACTCTTCAACTGATGATTTTTTTTCTTTTTTGGAAATATGCTTTTTCTCCTCTATAGAAATTGTAGTTGAAAGATTTACTAGAACAATGACCCAGAAATACGCAGCTTGACGGCAGCTAGCTGAGGAACTGATCTTGAATAAAACGTGGATTTTAGAGATATCAACATACGGTTTTAGTGCCCTTCCAGATGGTCTTTCAATTTCTGGTTTTGCTTCCAAGTGAATCTAATAAGTTTCAAAGGTGTACCCTGGGATGTTGTACAGTCTCAAAAAATGAAAGTGGAGTTTGTAAATATTTGTCAAGAGAAATTATCCCTTTTTCACTTTCCTCAGCTTCTAATTTTTTTTTCTGTTTCTGTACTTTACCATGAATTTATTTCTTCATTTAAAGCTCGAAGCTATGATTCCTAATAAATTGTCGTGTCTTGCACGACTTGAGAAGGCTGTGCCTGCTTGAAAGATTGAAGTATAAGGATGTAAAGTGCCATAAAGCATTAATGGGTACATAGCTATAATGACTTGCATATATGCAATTGACTTTTCAAAAATCTTCCTCATTAAGAAAAAGTGTTTGTGAAGACCACAAAGGCCTTCAAAACCATTTTGTTTCTCTTGCTCTCCTTTTGCCCTACTTGTTGCATATTGTTTTTCCCTTGAAAGCAATTAACCTGTGCTGATACCTATGTCAGTTTGGTACACTGTGTAAAGTAAACGTATGAAAACATAACCAGGACCTACAATTCCATTCTTATGCTAATTTTAACTTTAGATGTGTTCTCTGTTTCAGAGCCTTCACACAAGCAAAAAATGATTTTAGAAAAGGAAAAAAATTTGAAAAGGTCATTCCACATTCTTCATCCAAAAGGCAAATCTTGCATGTTCAAAATGGAATTGGAATGCAAATTTAGGTACAAGCGTTGGGTTATGAACAGTTGTGAGATTTTTTTTTTTGCTTTCAAATTACCTGGAACTTCAGTTGAGAAAGTCTACTTCAATACTTTATTTTCTACTACTAGATGCAGTAGCAAAATAATGTATCAAAATATTATTTTTTGTTTTAAATTACATCTGAACTTGTGACTGATCAAATTACAGTTGTAGAGCAGTTAGATTTCCCGGTTTTATTAGTAGCACATTTTCCATTTATCTTTGTTTATGATGACTCTGCATAAGTGTCCTTATCCATTATATTATCTAATTAAACACTAATGTATTGTGAATATTTTCCCATATGGTTCATGTTTGTTTCCTTCTGTAACTTACACTCTGTTTCTGATTTAGTTCTACTCCACAGCCCTCTTGCTGTTTGCTGTCTCACAGTTTTGTGCAATTGCTCATTTGGCTCTCATTTGGAGTTACTCTCTTTGTTATGATATCTGTACAGCTGGCTCACTCAGCTCTTTAAATCCCAACTTCAAATTGATTTCTTAATTATTTCATTGCATATTCTTCTAATTTATATTTGGGGTTTTTAATTGCTGGAGCACATTCTAATGTCAGATGTTATTCATTTGTTATATCTAATTTGTCTTTTGTTTTTTTTCCTCACTGCAAAGTGCATAATACTTCTGCAGGAAATGTTTGTTAAGACATAAAGGAAAGCTGTTGTTTTGGAGCTGCTCTAGTTTTGGAGCTTGTACTGTGTATTCTGAATATACAGAATTAACATAACGAAAACCAGGAAAAAAAAGAATATGAGTCTACCAAAACAAACCAAATGACTATAATTAAAAGTCTAATTTTGCTTAAGAGACCTCAACAAATCATCAGTTAATGCCATAAGGAGAAACACAGAAACTGTAATGGTTGTCTGAGGTGTGAACTGAAGATTTAGCGTACACAGCATAGTTGGTCTGATTCTTGCATTTGGCAAGGTAAGGGTCTGTCTGGTAGACACAAACATATGGTATTAAAATGGACAATAGTATGTTTGAAACTCAGATGCACAGACCAAATTTGTTGGCACTATAGAGCCGTGTAAAATCTAGTGCAATTATATCTGAGTTTAGTTTACCGGAGCAGGGAACAGCAGTTCCATGCAAGAATGGTCATGTGCTGATAAAGAATTGGAAAGGGATTAGGATTCTCATGTAAGGCTGTGCATATCAGGAATTTTTGTTTGCAAGATCAAACAAGGAAAGCCTAGTTTGGATCCATCCAAATAATAAACTTCTCTTTTTTTCCCTTGTGGAAATAAAAGCCTAAGAAGATTTTATGTGGGATCAAATAGAAAATGTCTTTTTTTACCCAAGTATTAAAAGCTTGGATTAGAGCATTTGTTACAAGCAGAGCAGGTGCTCCAGGTGTTTCCATGAACCAAATGATTTGAAAATTCCCTTTTTCAGGTTCCCTCTTCTTACTGGGGTGTTTTGAACAGAGATGTCTATGGTGGGTAGTGCCCTAAATCACTGGGCTTTCTGAAGAACTCTCATTTTCTCTTATTCTTAATAATATTATATATTCTCTTGTTTTACCTCAAACCAGGACACTGACTAACTGTGTAAGTACTGGAGGAAGGACAAGAGCTCCTGTGTCATCTTAAAAGAAGCACTTTGAAATACTTTTTACTCCTCTCATCACTTAGATAAATGTTCTGGCTGTTAGGTTATGATCTTTAGTTCAATGACTATTTTAAGTATTTTATAGCAACAAAAAACATTCATCAGTACAGATAAAGACGACCGGAACTGTTGTCTTTAGGAAGGTGAATTGGCATCACTGGTGAATGATGATGATTCAGATTTCTTTGAGGAGAGGATAGAATCAAATCTTGTTTTTTAATGTCCTGGAGGAACTCAGCAACTACTGGGATTTCATATTAAGGATGGATTACAGCCAACATTTCATGCACGAGGACATGTTCTGAATGACACAAATCAGTTTCAGCAGAGCAGCCAGGTAGAGAAAAGCCGAGCTTGAAGAGCTGCAGGTGGTTAGGTAGAGTGAAGAGCTAGGCAGCTGTAGGGATGACCAGAAGCAGATCTTCACAGGCATGGAGAATTTAACTGAAAAATCCTGAGTAACTGGGATTAGCTAGAAGCTGAAAGTGGTAATGGAAAGCTTTGTTTGTATTTAGGTGCCTGCAGGATCTGTTTTGCAAATACAAAAGCTATCTGGAGTAATAAAATTAAAATTTGATGTGGTTTAGGTAATTTTGTTTCTATTTAAAAGATTCATTACCTATTTCAGGAGCTGTTGGTAGGCATTCATTGAAGCAGTTGATTTCTTGCAGGCGATGACTAATTCATGTTTGGTAACCGTAGTAGGTGATCATGCGTGGGACTTAGCTGCCTTATGTAGAGTTTTACGTCTGGGCTAGTTCCTCCAGACTGCCTTTGTAGTTAGTGGAGATCTAGTCTGTAGAGCCTGGTATACCTCACAGGCATCTAAAGCTAAGTGAGACGAATCCCACCCCATCTCTTACTCTTTACATCAGTCCAGTCAGTGAGATACGTTTTCCCGTCGTGAGGTTGTTGGGGTTTATGGACATGACTTCATCTCTCTGCTCTATATTTTACTTCCATTTTTTTTTAGGTGAAAAGTCCTAGAATTTGCTGCCTCACCTGCAACTGGTGTCTTTTATGCCAGCTATCTTTAGACACCATTCCCTGATAAGGCCATACCAGCTCTGTGGGTTTTTGCATAATGTGCTATATATCACACAACACCCAAAGGCAACAAAAGCATTTGTTATGGCATGAATGGTTGTTGGTTTTTTTTAAGAACATTTGTAATCTAGCCAAATGTTTATAAAACATTTGGGCCCTCTTAGCATAGAGAGGACAACTGTGAAAACTTTATTCTGCAAAGATGAATTAGCTCAAAAGCTCAAAGTTTGTTCCTGCAGCCAGGTGTGCTTCTATTTGGATTCATCATTGCAGCACCTTGAAGAAGAGGACAGAATAAATTTGCCTAATTGTTATTAATAATAGTACTTTGGTGCCATTCCATTTATTCTAAATAACATAAAAAACTCCATGGGATTTGTGAAGTTGTAATTTTAAGTGTAAGCTTAATTTGCAAAATGGAAAAGCTTCTCACCGCAATAGCATTCTTCACCGTGAATCCATGACTATACTTACTTGCATGCTTCACCTTAGGCTGCTTTATCTTTAGTTGGTGATTGCTTCATAAACACTGCTCTGCTCCTAAATAGTATTTATAGGTTCTGTGATGTTTTTATCTTAACGTTGTTGCTCACTTAAATGTTTATTCCAGAAGGTCTGAAAAATTACGTTTGCAACTACTGTTAATTTCCCCTATGAAAGGTAGCTTATGCACAACTATTTTTCAGAGTCTGTTTCAAGACATTTTAACTACAGTATAGTCTTAATCTGAGTCAGACTAAATCACAGTCACATTTTCTCCTGAATAATAACGCATCACGTTAGTTTTGCGACCTCTGAAACTGCATTTTAAGGACATATGTATTGCTTGGGTCTCCATTCTCCTCATAGTGATGCATACTGATATGAATCTAAGCAAACGGTTTTGGTGCTCTTTTCCCAGCCTGTTTTTCCTGTGATATAGTGATGGATAACCCTTTCTGTTGACTTGGGCAAGACTGAAGAAAAAAAAGCAAACAGACCGACCTGTCCATTGCTGTGACTACCTAGAGTGAAATGCCAAACTCAGCAAACAGGCCATTCTTCATGCAGAGAAGAAAATGCTAGACAGACTATCCAGCCAACCAGGGATCAGCAAACGTACCAGAGCAAAATCCATGGCTAAACTGAAAGGGAAACGTTTTACGTAAATTCATCTGTGTGTTCTTTTTCTTGCTTGCTACTCGATGCTGTCTCTCACATTCTACTTCACAAGAGCTCAGGGTGCCTTTCTTCAGTAGCTTTTCTTACCTTTCACAGTATTAAAAATATGCAAAACAATTGTAGATAACATTTATGATGTATATCTGTTACTACATTGCATCTGTTGTATACACACACACATGCATAAAGCTGTTTTTAAAGATTAGGAAGGTCACAAAGTCATGGGCTTGCCCTAGATTCGTGATCCCCTGGTTATACCCACATCTGCCTGCCCCATCCCTCCCCAAGAGATTACTGCCACCACAGCCCAGGCTGCTGTTCCCTGCGTACACAAATCCCCATGTATTAGCAAACTGAAAACAGCGGTAGTTCAAATTAAAAGTACTACACTGGACTAGCAGCTTCAGACTCAGTCTTTCTCCCATTTATTTGAAGTGGCTGAAGCGGTTACCATTTTCAGTTGTATGATCAATATTGTTTTCAGCTGCTGCAGCTATTTCGAGCATGGGTGGCTACATTACAGAATGCAAATATTAATGCTTCCCTTTTCAGTCAGAGTTTTAATTTTTATCCCATATTATGTTAGCTCTATTACCCCATCTCTTGCTGTGACTTGAGAAGATGTGCCACTTGGCAGTGTATTAATATATCTTTCCTCCCTGTTCAAAATAGTTCCCAAATCCTAATCAGGCAGGTTATGCAAGCCCCACTCTGAAGACAATCTTGGAATTTCCATAGAAGACAGTTCCAGGCAGATGCTGTCATTTGATTTTGACTTACATGACATGCATTATATGGAAGGTCATACATCATGTCAGACACATTTCATTCATTGGAGTTGGCTTCCCAAGTGCTTTGAGAAACTAGCCAAAATCACAACATGGGAAATTCCTAAACCAAGAATAGCGTTTGAGGATTCATTTGGACTTTCTTGTTCTAACAGCATCTACTATAATCATTTGTGCCCAGTTGGGGGTATACATCGCTGTAGTGCAGTAGCATGGGGGAGTAGGTAACAGAAAAGCTCCAAGTACTTTTTATTCCACATTCCTGCTGGGAAAAGATCGAGATTTCTCCAAACCTTTTGTTCTTCCCCATCAGAATCTCAACAAACTCATCAGGAAGCTCTTTGTTCCTCACTTAAAAGAGTGTCAAAAACTCTTAATTTCCCTTTTGCAGTCCTACTTGGATCTAAATATGCATTTGACATTTCATGCTACGCCCAGTTCCAACAGATGTAAGCTCTGTGGCCTTACAATTAGGTACTATGTTAAGTGATATCTAATTTTAGGAGATGCCATATGGCTTTCCCCGTATTTTCCTAGATAGTTTATGAAAGGTAAGCATGCTGTTTCATTAGAGAGATCCATCACTTCCTGAAGTCATGGGAAGGCTCATGCTTCCTCCAGACTTTGCAGAGCCCTTCCTACCTCCTAGTTAGAGATATGATCTCAAAAATAAAACATTCATTTCAGGACATTGATCTGGAGCCCGAGAATATAAGTTTCAGGATGCTGATGATGTAACGGTCATTTTTCTGGTTTTCCCATTAGAAGATGCCATTTGATTTTAGGGACTAGTATTCTCCAATTTTTAAGTTACTGTTCATTTCGGTGTAAGAGACCTGTCTTCTGTTATCTGACCATCTGGGATCCTTTCATAAGAAAAACATCATTCCAGTATTAGAAAGAATATTTCAGCTTGCCGTATTTAATCGGAACATATTGAAGCAAGATGCAAAGCAGTATCAGATGAAAGCTACACTCCTCTGTTAGATGCTAAGTGAGTATAAGCTGCCTGTCTAAAGAGAGTCAAAGAGTTTAAGAAATTACTGGCTTAGTGTTATGAAGAAAATAATGAGGAGCAGTCATTTAATAATAATAATGGCATAGTTAAATATAATTATAATAATAAGCCACACCAAATTAAGATATGTTGATTACAATATATGTTAAGACACCTTAGGGGTTAAGATATACATTGAAGAGAGTGTCAAGTTTTCTCCATGCCTCTCCCATTAGGGATTAGATCACATTCCACAAGGCTAAAGGTAATCTCCTTGTTATCATTTTCCATTATGAAAATTTTGGTGCTGCTCTGTCAAGCTTTAACCACGTGTTTCCTAAACGGAGCCCATCTGACCAGTTGTCAGCCGCTGTGCTTGCTGGCGGTGCATCCGTCTCTCGGAGCGTGTTCCCTCCTCACCTGGATAAGCGCTGCTTATCCAACTGTTCCCGGGGTGGGAATATACAGAAGGCATTTAAAGAAGAGACAGTGGAGGCTGTTCCCCGGAAAGCAGCACTCTTTGAGATGAACACAAGGAGGTTTTTTGCCGGTGTCTCACCACATTCTGCTGAGTCAAGTCAGCATTAAGTGAATACAAATTCTCCCTTGGGAGTCCTAATTGCAGCTGAGGATCTCAGGAAGTCATGGAAGGAAACAGGAGGGCTGGAATGGTTTCATAGCCTGTTCTTTTGAATATCCAGGAAAAATACAAGGAGGGACTCATGACCCACGGCACTCGAGAACTGCGATTGCAGGCCATACCCAGCTTCACCCCTAATGATTTCATCCACAGGGCTCCTATTGGAGAAGGATTTTGGGGGTGACCGATTAATCCATAGCAAGTCCTTACAGAGCTGTCTGTAGCGGGCATTACCATAAGATTTGCCAGCATCAGTGCTCTATCTTTTGTACACAGCTGCTGGTGCTTAGTGTCCATTTGGCCTAGCTTAAATTGATGTACATGGCATCTCATTATTTTTTTAGTGTATTTAGTATTTTGTAGCAATTTGTAATGTTATGAGAGTGCTTCAATGCAACTTGTTGAGAGTAATCACCATGTAGTTGCCCTTCATTCATCTAAGGGCAGTGAAAAATACAAAGCAGTTATCGTCCTTTCTTGGAGTGGCACAGCTGAAATAACTCAATTGCCCAAAACTTAACGGTAGGCGATATTGTCTGGAGTCAGCCATGCAGGTGGCAGGAGGGTTGGGTGGAAGTGGGTGTGAGCCTGCCAAGCTGCTCGTGAAAAGGCAGAGAGAAGCAACAAGAGAAGTAAAATGTGCTTTGGGGAGAAAGTCCAGCAAAAGAACTTTTTTGGTGAAGTGCTGGCTAAAACCAGGCTTGAAAAGGCAAGCAAAGAAACTGCCTTCCGGTGTTTAATTCCTGCTTGGTTAGAGGAGCCATAAACCAGAGGTTTCTGAAAACTCTTTTGATTTGCATTTGGTAGCCAACAATTTGGTAGCTTCAAGAGCAGATCCGGGCACGGAGGGGGTTAGGTCAGCCCATCTGGTGGAGGCCCAGGACACCCCTCTGCCACGGTGCTCTGCTGCCTGGGGAAAGCACCCATCAGCAGAACAAAGCAGCAAGATCAGGTTGGAAGACCTCCTAAAGCATCAGCCGGCAATTAAGGATCCTCAATTAGGAAGAGCCTTGAGGCAGGATGATGACCTATGTCTGGGAAGAAAAGGTTGGGATTTAAGTCAGTGTCAGTAGCTTGAGAAGTCTTAGGTTTTGTTTGGGTTTGTTTTTTTGGATTTTGGAGGATTTTTCCTTTTGTGGTTTGTGTTTGGTTTTTTGGTGATTTTTTGTTGTATTTTTTTGTTTGTTTGTTTTTTTGTTGTTGTTGTTTGGTTGGTTTTTTTGTGTGCATCTCTGTGTACGTGGTTTTTGTTTTCTTGCTCATTTTAAATATCCTTACTTTATATTCCTAAGTGTTTTAGAATGAAGTGCTTCAAAATAGTGAAGCACAGCTAAAAAAAAAGAGAATTTCCAAATATTTGAACTTGTAATCATCACCAGTATTTTGAGTATGATTTTTTGATACACATTTTTGTTACAAAAAAATAACAAAGGTACCTGTAGTGGCACATCAGGGAGACCTCCTAGAAAATTCTCTGAAAATGAGCAGTGTCTTGAATCTGTCGAAGTGAAGGTCCAATAGAGTATGATCTTCATTTTCTGGCGCACAGTGCCTTGCTTTCAGCCATTTTTTACACTTCATTTTTGTCCATCCACTCTCAGATGTAACTAATCTCCCCTGGGTGGTGATTCCAGTATTGCTGCAGAAAACGTCCCCACTGCACATTCTGTCATAAAAAATACACCACAACAGGTTATATTTAACAAAGAAAAGAGGAATAGAAAGTGGTACATCTGCACAATGAATATAATATAGCATTGACTTGGAATTTCCTGACTTCAGCAGTCCCTCCAAAATAATAATGCATTAATAGAATTACACTTAGGTTTCTGCTTTTAAAAGGAAAATATTTGAAAGCAAAAGTCTTTTCATCTTCCAAGTTCTTCTGGCTCCGTGTGTGAGATAGTGGAAATAACACAGGACTGTGTAACCACAGCAAACAAGTGGGGTGGGAATTCTGTAGCTGCTCGGCTGGCCCGAAGCAGAGTGGTAGTGAAGGAGCAGCCTGGATTTTGGATTTAATAGGTGGAATTTTTTCCCCCTAAACTCCATTCATTTCTATGGATGAAAATAAAATTACTCACTTGTAGGCAGAACTGGTGGTGAACTATAATTAAGGATGTCTGACATTCCCATTATAAGAGGCAGGTTTTAGTTGGCTATAATTTCAGCTGTTGGTTGGTTTAAATTTTAACAGATTAGGCAGGAGTTTCCTTTTCAGGATATCTAATGCAATATGACTTTTTTTGAGAGGGATGTGGTAGAGAAAGAGTGAGAAGTTCAGCAAATTATTCATCAGTATCTATAAAGCAATTAAGCAAAAAGACATTATTTTGACCATGTAGAGAAGCTCTAAACGTCTTGCTTAAAATTTGGCAAAGATGTCACCCTCTTGTTGGAATGTCTTTTCTGCTTTCTGTGGAAAATTTCAGCTGATACATAGGCAGTAAAAATTTGTTCAAATTTAGCACATGGATGTGCAAAAAGAAAAATAAATCCATCTAGTCCAAGCATGCTCCAAAGCAGGGACAGAATTAGCTCACTGAGGAACACTTGATTGATCCACCAGTAAAAATGCTGAAAGGCAACAGAAATATGTACATATTTAACCTCCCAGCAGTTTTAACTTTAGAGGGGCTTAGCTGGTGGAATGTATAAAGTTATTTTGCTTCCCTGATTTACCAGTAAATTTCCCTAATATAGGCAAAACTTCAGAAATGTAGACTTTATTCTCTTTCTTATAAAGGAATTTTGCCTTAGCATCGCTGTAAAAGCAAAAACATGACCCTCTGATTCTCTGGCTTCTTCCTAGGTGTTTTTCTAGAAGGCATTAGCAAATGCTCTTTGGGTACCAACATTTTTAATCACATCAATAAAAATATCTATGATGTGTAAAGATGACATAATTTTGGGATCTTGGTCAGTGAAGAACAATCGACATTGTCTGTATATAGCTCTACTTCTTAGCTCCCTTATCCATTAAATCTGGTTTTAATGTCCAGCCCCCTGCTACCAAACAGGGATGTTATTGATGTGCTGTAGTCAGAGGCTCTGGTTCTGAAGCTGTTTCAGTGCTCTACCAAAGTAAAAATCCCTTCTGCTCTTCATTGTTCATGTATCCTCCATCTATTAGTTTGGGGTTTTTTCTGTCATCAATAAAATCATCTAAGAAATAAAAAGGCATAGAACCTGCATTATTACTGGTAAAAAAAAGCGGCCTTACTATTGTTTACAGAAGCAGTGCCAATCTTTTGTTTTCATGGTAAGAGAGCAAATGTGTTTGTTTTCCCTTTCAGGTTATTCCATATGTCAATAATTTAAGATATTGGGTTTTGACACTTCACTGTTTTCCCGTGGGAGTATTTGGAGATAAGTTCACATACCAAGAAGTTTTAAATGAGGCATTTTGCTCCTGGTTTGGAAACAGCTCTTAGACCTGGGTGTACAGTACAGCGAAGGCTAAGGCTCCTGACCGATGGGCTAATGCCATCATTGCCAAGACTCCTTGAGATGCCGGTGGATATTGGGTCAGGCCCTAGAGGTTATCTGTCTTCTTCCATTTAACTGCAGGCTTAGAGCAAGCCTGAGCAGCTTTTCCTGCGGTGAGCTTAAGCGTGGGATCAGTGAAAACACATATGTTCTTGTGGCTTCGTTGGACCTAGAAAACCTGGTGGGAGTACGTATGCAACTTAGTTGTGATCGCTGCAAGCTGTGAGCGTGACCAGGGACGCTGCAGAGCTTCAAAACCTTGTTGAAGACTATGTTACAGTTAATGACATTGGATAGAAAACTGATTTTCAGCGTGCTGAAAGCATCCCTTCTATGTAAGGTAAAGAAGAGTAAACAATGTGAAGGGGGACTTTTTTGATGTGCAAGTTTAGCACGTTGCTGCATCCTAAAATAATCCAGGAAGTTTTGCTTGCCTTTTTTCCAGACTAAAGACATAATACTGATTTTCAGGAATTAAAAATCACAATGTGTATGATGTTTACAAGTTCTAGAAGCTAAATCAAGGTTTTGACTACCACTTACATGGTATCTACCTATTGCATGTCCTATTATTTAGCTTAAGGGGAAAAAATGTGCTGGCATAATTTTTTTCCATCTGTTTCATAACCTCTGATATGGAGCTTCTAAAAAGCTCAAAGCAGACTAAACAGGTCACAGTCAAAACAGTAAGGTTGCTTTTCATGCATTCTTTAAATCAGATGTTTTAATTATAGTTTTCCAGTTTGTTTTCTAATTAGAAAACAGGTCCACAATGTGGTATCTATCTTCTTCCATTTGAATCAATAAACAGAGAAGTCATGAGAAAGGGACCTCTTCCCTTCAGGGAGTCTTTTCTTGTTAATGTTGACTCAGGTTGTTAGTGCTTATTCTTGTGTTCTTTCCTCTTCTGCCTACTTCCCACTCTTTTCTCTTTCAGTTCCTCCTCTTGTTTCCCAATGTGAGATCTGTTGCCTCGCACATAGCGTGGATGCATTTGTCCTTCATATTTACCTGCTGCATCACGAGCATGCTGTATTTTTCAGTCTGCATTGCAAAAGTAAGCTCTTTCACTGGGCTGAATGATGCTTTTTAAGCCTATAAAAATTTCAAATGTGAGTTTCATTGAAAGTGAAACAAGAGAAATACTTCAGCTATAAATAATGGATATGGACTTTTAAATAACTTGTGAGACCTGTTTGGAATTATCCCGAAGGTTTGCCTCCCACCTGAAAATCACAGTGCCGGTGGATAAATGAGCACTTCATGTGCTTGCAGCTTGATTAAATTGAGATAAGTTACTAAATGGTCTCACTTTTTCGGTTTGCTCCGTGCTTTGGATGGCATAATCAGATTTTATACCTCATCTTTTATGGTTAGCTGAGTCCGATTCCTGCCAAGACTTTACATGTATAGTTAACTTTATTTTGGTTAACTGTCTGTGTAAAGACTTTAGATTTGGGACCCTGATTACTTTCTTCCTTGCTGAAAAGACCACTGTAAATTTCAATAGGGAAACAGAAAAGTCCCTTAACAGTTTTTAAGGAAGCTTTTAACACAATAATTTGAGGATGTACTATTTACAGTGAATTGCATCAAATACCGGGTTATTTTGAAATAAAAAATGTCCAAATAACAGTGACCTGCTTTTTGTGTGTACAGGCTTGCTCCTGCTCACTGGGAAATTCAGAAACTATTTGTTAAGGAGCGAATAATCATAAATTCAAGAGTAACTAAATGCTGTGGGGTCCGAGGGCTGCAGTTTCTACTCGTTTAACCATGAGTGCAGGACATATTGGGTCCCTGCAGAGTCGAGGTGCACCTTGTTCGTACTCCGTATTGCTCCTGTGTGTCCGCGCTGAAGGGCTTCTCCTGTGATCTAGGAACAAAGAAAGGTCAGTTAAAACAAATACCATAAAAGGACACAGTAGAATTTTTCAAATTTTAGAGACGTTATCTATCTTCAAATCCCCTCACTAGACCTACATTAAAATAATGATCGCGACCCAAATCCAGAACATTTGAACTGTCCTTTTCCAGGCCAGATGTGCTGTGTTATGCAATGCCATTTTAGGGTGATTGCTGGAGCTTGGAGTAAAAGGAAAACAAACATATTGTAGATATTGTTCCGAAGACCAATCGTCATAAAAAAATGTTATAAAACTCAAGGCCCTGAGCAAAAAATTCTAGCAAACACAAGTTCTACAGAGAGCCTGGCCTACATAGGGGCTGCAACCTCCCTCAAGGTGCAATCCAGCCGCAGGCCGCAGAGGTTACAAGAAAACGACAGCCCAAATGCACACCCCTACACCAGCATGCTTTACCCAGATACGAAAGCATTGTAACTCCTAAAAGCTTATTCCTCCAGGCACAGCACATTTCTAAGTTGAATGCACCACAGCAGAAATTTTCTCCATATGCTTTTCAAAACCCTATTAAATAAAAACCATCCAAGCAAGTAGTTGTTGATATGTATGTGCAACAGGCTTCCCAGAAATTCTTCGTAAATAGAGCATCAATGTTTTCCACCGTTCGCAGGGAGGAAATCTGCTGAGTTCAGACCGCTGTAATCAAATCCACATTGCAAAGTCACAAACAGAGACACAAAGGACAATCACTGTCCATTTTTTGCGCTGCAGATGCATTAATCAGACTCCATTTTCTTCACTGCCTTGGATTGTGTTCTCGGGGTGGCGTGCCAGCCTCCTGCCTCCGTCGGTTACGTAGCTGTCCCCTCCGTCACTGCGGCCAGAGCTGGGACAGCACACTTGCCACTCGCAGCATTTCATGGTTGTGATCCCAAGCAGATGACCAACGTCTACACAGCGCATTAGAGAGGCAGATATACCAGGAGGACGGCTTGGAGCATCTACATTAAGCGTCTAAACACGTACAGGGAACATACCACGAGGGTGACTGAGCCCAGTCGACTCAGGGAGCATTTCTTCTCTTTCAAATCTCTTTTCACTGTGAAGAAAATTTTCTTCCTTTTCAGGCATTCTGTAGCAAGAGCAAAAATAGGAACCCAATTACGCCCGGCCTCTCTGCAGGGAGGTGAGAGCGGGTGAGGACAGAGGGTGCTGTGCTGCGGTTATGCCTAAGGCGCAACCTGCACAGGAACTCACTGTCCCTGACGAGAAACGTGACCTTTCGCGACTCATTTGTTCTGGGAGGGGATGGCAGAGCAGCCACCCTCGGCAAGAGCAGCAGGGGAGGCTCTATCCGGGCTCTGTTCCCTGAAGGGCTTGGGGTGTTTGTATTTTAGGCACCCTTTACCTCCACCTCATGGACTCATGATGCAAGAAGGGATCGATAAATAGTCTTTCCCAGGGCTGTTTAAGAGAAACCTGCTTCCCTCTGGGAGAGGGACTCTGCAGTAAATGGGCAGCGTCTGCAGACTGTTGAAGTACCGTCATGGGTTGAAACTCTTTGCGAGACTGACTGAGGGGCAGGAATAGGCAGAAATGGGTGGGTAGTTTGGGCACAGCAGGCACCGGCCATCTGCCAGCTCCTTTTGCCCTACGCTGTCTCTGGACCCAGGTAACAGGGCCTGTCTGTGCCCGGTCTGAGCGCTCTGCCTTGGGAGCCTGCACAGCCCTCGAGCAATGTTCAGAAAAGCCAGCGTGGGTTTCCAAACCCATTTAGTTCTGCAAATGTGTTGCATTGCCCCAGTATTTCTAGATCTGTGCCCTTTTTTTCCTTCAGCGTCAATAACTTTAAGGAGTCATAGAACAGTGTGGGTTGGGAGGGACCTAAAGGCAGCAATCATATCTCCTCTCTGGCTTCATTTAGCAGCTTTTTTAGTCTCATAAGGTAGTTTACTCATAAAATAAACTGCTTAACCTTGTGACCTTCTTCTGCACCTATCCCAATTTGACTTTGTCTCTTCCGAATGTGAGCAACCCAGTTGTTCAAAAGGTTTCAGGAGAGGTGTCACCAATGCTCTGGGCAAGAGCCTGAATTCTCCTTATGCTCTGCCAACACTTCTTTGTGTCCTATGATCATGTTTGTCATTTCTCAGGACTGCACTGACTGGTAGGCTATGGTAATCCTGTGATCAACCCGCACGTTCAAATTTATCTCCCTCCTCTGTTGCTTCTGTTTCATTCTTGTTGTTAGTTGAAGCTCTTTATCTCACACTTTCAGCTTTTAAGTTCCAGCTCAGTTTTATTACCTCACTCCCCCTTTCTGACTCTGACAAAAAAAAATAATACTACATAGATGATGCCAGTTTATCCTCATTATTATCTATTCATTTTCTTCGAGGCACTGGTATTTTATGTAAAATGATAATGTAAAAAAAAGTAGGAGAATTAGGAGGCCTTGTTTGGTTTTTTTTTTTTTTGAGTTGCATCGATTCAAATAATCTTAGACACGGTGTGCCTGCACGCTACACCGGGACTGGTAGCTTGTGGAAAGCAAGTGTTGCAGTAGCTGGCAATACACACAGAGTCTGCAGCTCACAGGGAATCACTGTAGGGTTTTTACGCAATTGATTAAAGGATATTGTGCACAGTCATCAAAAATGGAGCGTCACAATATATGTAATGATGTGCTTTGTTCTAATCCTCGCCTGCATAATATCAGAGGAACATCTATTTCTAGATAAAAATAAATATAAATGAATATAACCAAGCCTGACAAACTTATCAGACTTTTCAATTGCTGGAGGTAAGCTGAGAGAATATAATTTTCCCATCCTGTTCCCAATAAAATATTTTAAAAACTCACAGGTGGAGGATTTGCTGCTTTAGGGGGGCTGTACAGCAGGTCTGCGAGTGGTCAGGCAGCAGAAACAGCAGTGATCCGCGTGTCCTGCAAAAGTGGGTTTGATGAAGCGGTGGGGATTTTATAGTAGCTGAAATATAAATAAAGGAGAAAGGCAAATGTCTGAGGATGAGTCAGCCAAGAGGTGAATGCATTTTCTCATAAGTGGGCTGTTTTGTAGATCACACCGAGACTTAGAAACCAAGATAAGGCTGCAGAGTCAGTGCCTGAACTTTTTAGAAATCTTTGATTAATTGCTAGAGGATGACATCTAAAATGTCCCTGCTCCTTTCCTTCTTTCTCTTATTCAGCTCCTATTTCTTTAGCTTTCTCTTCTCTTGCCTTTTCCTTTTCCTCTTTAATTTTTTTCTCTAATTAAATATAAATAAAAAGGACTGCATGTTCTGTGTTGTCAGTCACGACATATAACTTCTCACCAGCAATCCCAGATCCAGTAGTGATTTTAACTGACAGTTTGTAATTAAATAAAGATAGAAGGTTTATAGGTTTCAACTGCGTATGTGTATTTCTTGTCTTCTGGGTGTTTTTTGCAAACTTAACAGTGTGTAAATCAGGACTTTTTTACATGTGTACATGTATAAATTTTTCTGCTTTTATATCTGATCAGATTAGTATTATTTAGGTCACCTCTAGTCAAGAAAGCTGTGCTGGTATAGCAATATCAGCTAGGGGAGTGATTGTTTTTTTCTTTTTTTTTCCTTTCTGGCTGGGGAAAATCTGAGTTTAATGTGCAGTGAAACTAGAAGGATCCCCACAAGGACATAACAAAAATTCACGCTTTTCCTGGGAGATCTTATTTTCCTTCGGGTAAAGGTCTACAGGTAAGATTTTTTCTTTTTTTTTTTTTCTTTTTTTTTTTTTCCCCCTTTCCAATCGTCTGTACGCTGCTTCTAAATGAGGCGAGGCTGCCAGCATGGCTGCGGCAGCGTGGCTCTGTCAGCAAACTTCCTGCCAGAGCCAGAGACGACACTTCTCCGGTGCAGTGCTGCCATGGGTTGGACTTTCGGTATGAGCCGGGTCCTTCCACCGCCGCTCAGGCTGGGAGCGGTGGGTCAGCCGGGGGTGAGGGTGGCAGGAGCCGGCTCTCCGTGCCTGGGGAGGCTCGGCGACCTCCGGCAGCGGTCCTGGCTCCTTGGCGGCCGCCGAGCCGATGTGTTTCCCCGCGTCCTGCCAGCTCCAGGCAGACAGACCGGCTGGGAGAACAGCTGCAGAGCAGGAAGCCAACCCAGAAAGAGCTGAAAACTGATTTGGAGCAGCAGCAGTCAGGACGGAGGATGCCTGATGCAGCTCTGCTCCCTCGACCGTGTAACAGATTCCCAGCGGGACAGTGCCTGCACCACCACGGCAGCGTATAGCCCTCCTGCAGGCACGCTTCTGTCCTAAATGTCAGGAAGCAAACCTGAGTGCATCCACCTACACTCGAACAGGCGAAAAACCTCTGGGCACCTCGCGTCATTTAAAAAAAGTTAATACTATAATTTTGACAATATAAAACCCAATGATCTGAAGGTGAAAGTATTTTCTTCTTTAGCCTTGTAGCGAGCTGACTTTTGGAGGAGAGGCCCCTTCTTTTATCATCATTCTTCAGTGAGATAGCTGGGATTTCTTTATGGAGGTGATCTGCATTGCCTCCTCGGGAGACCTGAAACAGCCTCCCCCAGTTCTGCTTGGAAAGCTGTGCCGCGAGGCGATCTCACCTCCAGGTACACCTTCCATAGAAGAGGGTGCCGTGAAACAGGAAAATTGATTCCATCCTGGGTCCTATTCACACCTCCCTTGCCAATCCCACTTCATGTTAGAAGAAGTACTAAAGACTGGGAAAACTTAGTTTATGCTGCCCTGCTACAGCGCTCGCTGCAGCCTTCCTATTTTGTCTGTATTTACTCCCTTTTAGTATCAGTATTGCTCACTGGGAATTTGTTATGAAGTAAAAGCCTTAAATGCAAACTACTTCCCAGGCCAGTAAAGAAATATTTAAACACTTCAGGCATTCAGTCTGTGATTCAGAGATTTATTTATAAAACTGTTGATTTTGGGACACTAAACCATTGCATTTAAACTGCAGAAGTGAGTCATATTTGTGGGAGGTAATTACTACCAGAAAGTACAACTAACTTTTGTAGGTTTCTCTGTAAAATGTCCACTTATGATCTGCAACTACTAAAAATAACATGCTTTGTTGAATTGCAGCACAAGTTATCTTTACAGAATTATGTGGCTTTATACGTATATTCTGTTTTCCTGACATACGATAAAATAAATGACTACATGCCTGAGAATTTATCTGGGTGTTTTATGTGGACTGTCCTGACCAGGTAACTTGTTCTGTTTATGTACTTTTCAAGAAAACCAAAGACTTGTGGTAACTACTAGAGAACATGGGAACAGTGATTGTAGCTAGCACTTGCAAACAGTGTTTGTTCATCAGAAAGGTCTCTGGATTTCTTGTATCATCCAAACCAACAATAATCTACTCAATCTGTTCTCTTCTCTGTAGTTAATAGATCCTGGGAGCAGGGAGTTCCAGATGTCCAACACCTGCAGATGCTACTTGCAGAGCAGGAGGGAACTTTCCTCATTATCCCTCAGTCATGGCTGAGGAATTCAAGTTTATTTAACTTGTGGTCACTTAGCAGCACTCCTTACCAGCAGATGAGTCAGATGCTATGCCACCTATCCCAAGAGAATACCCTGCAACTGGGTTCAGAAAAATAATGTCATCCATCCTGGCATACTAGGCTTTAAACAGTTTTTCCCATGTCAATCAGGAAGAACTTAAGGTGCACCATAACACCAAGAAACCTTTCATTGCTAGCAGACCAAAAATGGAGTTGCTATCTAGAATTTAAACCACAGTCCTCTGAATATCTTCTTCCCTTTCAAAATGTGCAGTTATAGAAGAGGCCTTCCTTTACAAACAGCAATTATCTCTGTCTGTCATTTTGTCATTTGCTGGGAATCAGGTAGTCTCTGCTACAGTTCCCAGGAATCTCATGACCAGATCATGCTCAGGAAGTCTTTTCCCTATTTTCCCTGCTCCTCCAAAATGAATCCAGCTCCCATCAACTGCATAGCCTCCATGAGGTGGTGGGGGTCAGAGATGGGGAGGATAGGACTCGCACTTGCCTTTTCATGGCTTTCTAAGAAAAACTAAATATTATCATCCTTAACTATGCCTCTGAGCACCTCCACCCTATTCTACCCATGGTTCTTGGACAATCAAACGAGCAGTTTATTTTTCCTGGCTTTCCCCCCGCCCCCCTCTTTCCTCAGATCAGGTTTTAGTTACCTGCAGCAAATGTGCTGCACTTGGCCATGCCCTTTGGTTGTCCTCCCTTTCAGTGAGGCTGGCTGGCACGCACACTAAGGGAGCTTCCCATGCTGCTGGGGTGCCACTCGGATGTGCCCACTCAGGTGGAGCACTGGGTGAGGGCCAACCCACACTTTGAGACACCACACAAAGCAGCATGTCAGCTGGTGGTCAGGGAAGGTCAGGACTGTCTCTCATCAGCATTCAAGTGGACTTGGGTATACTTTACATTAAGTTATAAATTGCGTCTTTGAGGTGTTGTATCAGTACTACTTGCTACAGCAGAGTAGGGTGGGAAGGCAAATTGCCTTCTCCCTTCAGCTCACTCCACAGGAAAGTAGAAATTATGATTTCAGTCTGATTAATGGCCTACTCACTTTAGCGTCTTCAGCCAAGGAGCACGAGTTACCAAAGCTTCAGAGAAAGACATAAAACCTAGTAATAAATATTTATATAATAAGATGGGTTTTAGGTAAAATTCTCCCTAATATCAAAATTATTTTTGCATGAGAGGTTCATGAAAAATGAGCACAAATCTCTTCTTCTGATGCCTTCTTTGGTGGCTTTAAAAAAGGAAAGAGTTGCATCCCCCCAAAATGCAGTGATGGCCTTGAAATCAGAAAAATATTTCACAAGATAGCCATATGTTATGGCTATTATTTCACAGGATTGTAACTATCAAAATGGGCTGAAGCCAGAGCTAAGAATAGGTTTCTTCTGTTTCCATAGATATTTTAACGTTTTCAGCGTTCATATTGGATGGAGGACAAGATGGTCCCTACCATACAATTGGCAAAGCCGTTTCATGGCTGTGAGCCTTTATAAAGCAGTGTCTTAGGGATTCAGTGGTCAATGGTAATAAAGGTAAACACACCTGCACCGAAATTAAGCATTTTTTATATGTAACTTAATTTCATCATCTCAAATCAGATAATTTTTGTCAACAGTTTTTAAACTTCCGGATTTGAGAAGTTAAGCCTGACAGTACCCCTTGCATACGTTGAGGAGGGGGTGTCTGTTAATTCCTCAGCACTCCCTCAAGCCTTTCAGAAACCCTCCGAACGGCTGCAGGCTGTTGGGAAAGCCAGTGATCACCACTGAGCGTTGGGCTGAACCGTGAGCTGAGTGCTTTGAGGTAGGCTCTGTGTTCGTTAAAGTGGGTCTACTTTTGTGACTCATAATTTCTCCTGCAGCAGTGAAAGAGCAACATATTCTGCTTCACTTATGCATTTGCCCAGCAATTGCCTCGAGCCAAATTCCCATATTTACATAATACTGTTCTCCCTGCACTGGAACCCGATGGGTGTTCGCCTGCAAGAGCTGTGTCCCAGTGACATCTCCTGTAATGGTCCTGTACCATATTGTCAGTTTTTTGCTGTTATTTCACAGGAGGGAGAAATATGAGGGAAGAGAATCTTATTAAAATTGTTCATACTTCTTGAGCCTGATGCACGTCCTGTTAAAATAAATTTCTGTGTTATAATGACTCGGTCTTCTTCACAATATCACTATTGCTTAAAAAAAAAAAAAAAGCCAGGGATGGAAACGCTGCTGAGACTGTGCTGCTAGCCCTCGATCACCAGAAGAGATTTACTAAGTGCCTTCTTTCTTCTCTGCCCTTCCGACTTTGGTAAAGGCTCTCTACCTTGCAGCTTCTGCCGCGAGACTTTTGCCTGATATGGAGAAGTGTAAGAAAGGCCGCCTGCAGACAGACAGACAGACAGAATGATAACTGCATTTTGGTACAGAGCTTGGGCTCTGCAGTCTCTGGTTTAAGTTTCATAAGGGGAATCAGCAGCATTTTCAAGCCAGTGGCTTCCAGTGATTCACCTTCAGGGGACCTAGAAGTGTAGTGGGCATTGCAGAGATAAAGACTGGTCATAGGTTACTCATAAAAAGAAAGAAATTTTCGTAGAACAATTTAAATGCTAGCTGACAATTTGTTTGCCAGGTTTTAGTTCAGTAGAGTTGAAATGGCCAAATTTTTAATGCCAACAATTGAGGTTTGTAAAGGAAATACCAAACCAACCTTGGCGGAAAAAGAGGCGGACATTAAATTACAGAGCAAAGACTGCATTTGCTTTGTAGGCGGAGAAATAAACAAGTTACAAAAAAGAAAATCAGTTTGAGCTTTTCTGTTTGAGTCCTGTGCCTAAGCAAAAAGGGGCTGAAGTGAAAAAGTGCAGGATTTACTGGTAGCTGTTGAGCTCAAGCAAATGCTCAGCAAGCTGTACAGAATCGTTGGCGAGGGGAGCAGGGAAGGGGACCCACACAGGGAAGTACTGCAAAAATGCTCAGTTACTCGGTCTCATCATATAAAGATTTAAAAAGAACCCAGACCGCAAATTCTTGACTGTTCTTATTTCAGCGAGTGCCAAAAAGACACATTCTTTAATGTATACAGTGGTTTTTCTTGGATACAATGTCGACAATATACACTTGTCATTGGACATTTGTGTAATTTTTCCTGTATAATGTGTAACAGCATGCCCCTGAATTCCTGCAGCAGCAGCGGGCCAGCTACATTCACCGTGAGCCCTATCTTCCATCCAAGAGGCATTCCGCTGAAGCTGGAGAAAGTATTCACGGCGTGGGGACTGCCAAGGCACACTGCTGCTAGCAAGGATAGCAAAATCTTCTCTTGAAATATTATTTCATTCGTTTCAGTTTTGTAAAGGACAAAAGAAAACATTACACATTGCGTGGGTAGACTTATTTGTCCACTCTACGAGGTCGAATGTATTTCATCCAGAAGTGACAGCGGTGCCTGAAAAACCACTTCTCAGAATTACAGAATCACAGAATCACAGAATTTTCAGAGTTGGAAGGGACCTCTAGAGATCATCTAGTCCAACTCCCCTGCTAAAGCAGGATTGCCCAGAGCACATTACTCAGGACTGCATCCAGGCGGGTCTTGAAAATCTCCAGGGAAGGGGACTCCACAACCTCCCTGGGCAGCCTGTGCCAGTGCTCTGTCACCCTCACCGTAAAGAAGTGTTTCTGTGTATTTGAACGGAACTTCCTGTGTTCTAACTTGTGCCCATTACCCCTCGTCCTGTCACTGGGAACCATTGAAAAGAGCCCGGCTCCATCCTCCTTCAACCCACCCTTTAGATACTTGTATGCCATAATAAGGTCTCCCCTCAGCCTTCTCTTCTCCAGGCTAAAGAGTCCCAGCTCTCGCAGCCTTTCCTCATAAGGCAGATGCTCCAATCCCTTAATCATCTTAGTTGCCCTTCGCTGGACTCGCTCCAGCAGTTCCCTGTCCCTCTTGAACTGGGGAGCCCAAAACTGGACACAGTATTCCAGTTGTGGCCTCACCAGTGCAGAGTAGAGGGGGAGAATGACCTCCCTCGACCTACTGGCCACACTCTTCCCTATGCAGCCCAGGATTCCATTGGCTTTTTTGGCAACAAGGGCACATTGCTGGGCCATGGATAATTTACTGTCTACTAGGACCCCCAGATCCTTCTCCTCCGAGCTACTTCCCAGCAGGTCCACCCCTAACCTATACTGGTGCCTAGCATTCTTCCTCCCCAGGTGCAGGACCTTGCACTTGCATTAATAGGTGTATTTTGTAGCACAGCTTGCCAAGCCCAGGTTTCCAGGCCCAGTAATGGACATCAGCGAGGTCACAGTGCAGAAATGCCAGAGCATAGACGCTGGTTCTTGTACAAGACCAACCTAGAAAGAACTTGATCGAGCAAGTTCTGCACCGTGTACATCCCTAACCAACGTGCTGTATGTGTGTTAGCAGCAGGGACTGGCAGTCAGCGGTCATGATTTGCAGACTGCTTTCTTCAGATTGCCTGTGAATGTCCGTCCTCCTGTTTTTAACTTGCTAGCTCAATGCAATGCTTTCCTGTTCAGTTAAGCAGATGTCACACTACAGCAGAGTATTTCTGGGGTTTCTGCTGTAAGTTATTCATACCCGGAAAAAAAGCAGCACCAGCTAATATTTGGGTACTCAATCACATACAGCAGTCACCTATACGTCCCTTTTGTAATGGTTGTAGTCATTTGCAACAAGCTGCTGCAGTTTTGCTTACTCTGTGCTACGCTTCTCTGTTCTTTCTGAATTGTCCTTTTCTGTAAAATAGTGCTTAATAAATTTTAAGTAAATGTGGGAGTGCTTTATCACATGCAGATTTGTAAATTTTGCAATGCATAGGAATATACAGACTATCATCACTCTTCCTTAATCAATGCACGAACTTTGTAGTTTTAACCTACCAAATAAAATCAGAGATCAGTTTTACTGATGAAATGATCTGTAGCAGCAGGAATACATTATTTAGTTTTCTTTATATGCTCCTTGCTAGAGGTAAATAAGATATCATTGCAATACCGTTCGCTCTGTTATAGCTCTGGCTGTGTCAGCATTTACGTTATAAACCTCTTCTTCCAGGGGTTTATAACTCAGCCATAAACTGCACTCCAGTCTGAAAGTTGGCACACAAGGTCTCAGTCTGGCAATGAATTTGTTTTACAAAAAGTGAGAACAATGCAATATCTGTTTGGCCATTTCCAAGTTAATATTGTTTAGGTTCTTAGCCACAGAGTGGGCCTACATAGAGAAGCCCGCAAAGTATCCACCTGCCCGACACGTCGCTCCAGCCTCTCCTTTTTAAGATCACCATAAAATCCTAGTGTGTCAAAGCCTAAAACGTTCCATGAAGTTTTGCACACTGCAGCGAGCTTAATTCCAAAGGTAAAATTTCAGAAGTGTTGGGCATTGCACCTCCCAGGTAGCGATCCCATCGCTCCCGCTGGTCCCGCTGCGAGCAGAGCCCAGCTCAGCTCCTGGGCGGCTTGCCGTCGGTTCATAACCAAACCCTGGACCTGCGCTGATGGTGAGGAACGATGCTGGTTTCACTTACACTTGTGCCTTTGTTTCCCAGAGCGTGAGTGTCGCCTCTCACAGCCCCTGCCGGGGGCTGACTCCTCTCTCCCCTTCGCTTCTCACGCCGCAGCCGGAGCCCGGGCATCCCTGCGGACACCGCTCCCCACAGCCCCGCGCCGGGCAGAGAGCCGGGCTGCCTTCCACTCGGGGGGCCCCACGGCCACTGCCGGCCTTTGATTTCCTATCAGTCACATAGGAAAAGGTCTCATAAACAGTGGAGCTGTTAAAGTCATCGGGTTTCACGTTCAGAGACTGAATTTGCCATGCCCTCCCCTTGGGCTTGTTGGGAATTTATAGTGTTAGAGTCCCCGAGGCCAGGTGTCCTTCCTCAGACGCAGCCCTCGGCGGGCGATGGGGAAGCGGCGTCTCCACCACGCAGCCACAAACCTCCTCCGCCGCAGCAGGAGTTACGTACCCAAAGTCCCCACCCGAAGTTTCCAGGAGACCACCGGGAGTTATCACAAGGCCTTCTTCTCCCACTAGTACTGGAACATAACTTGCATAAATTTACATTCTCAGATTTAGCACAAAATTACCATTTCCAAAGACGTCACTGTGTTAAAAGATGAATACTATTGGAAGAGCAGGCGAAGCGCCTTTTTATGAAGCACATCTACTCCCTGCTCTTGCCCCGTGCCACACCTCAAGCTTTCTCCTCTGGTTTCAAGAATGTGTTTTGTCTCTCTTTTCATCCCCAGCCGAACTGAGGACTGAGTGAGCACTAGCCGAGTTGGCCAGGTTTGATATATACACTCATCAACAGGCAATTATAAAAACTATTTAAAGCGTATAGCATATAAGAACATACAGATTCTGAGCGATACTGTTTAAAGAACATGCTTTATTTAAATAAAAATAGAAAGGCTGATGAGATTTTATCTAGAATCCATCTTTAGGGCAAAGATACGAGGTGTAGTTTCCAAAGATTAATTCATTCTTATCTTGTGATATTTCCTTTTGGAATTAAAAGGATCAACCCTCCAGGTTCTCTCCATTTCTGCACTGCAGATGGTGGAAGATCATGATATTGATTGCATGTGTTTAAAAATGACCTGTTTGCTCCTGTATCTTTAATCCAAGTAATACAAGACTACGCTTCGGAAAAAAAACCAAACATGAATGTGGTTTTGAGCATATATGTGCAAAAGCAGATTAGTAATAATGCCGTCATCTTAAAATATAACTCAGATAGACACCTAGTATTCTAGAAAAATCAATTTAAAGAAAAACAGACACAGTGTTCTGCCTTGTTTAAGCCAAAGTTTGCATTGGATGTACATTCAGGGCATATTTTGCCTGTATTGTTCAACTATTTATGTCATTTGGAAGGGGATTATTTTTAGTATCCAGCAATGTAACTGATCTTCCAAATTCACTGACAATCTGTATCACAGAATTAGAATCCCAGCAATTAGGTGATTAAGTCACTGACACAATCAATTCAATTAAATATTTGGACTCCATTTTACAATTTATGTTACCTGATAATCAAGCTGTTTTGCTGTCTCCAGGGAACACTGAGAAATGGGAAGGAAATAAATATTAATAATAAAATATGAAAGCTGTCATAAGAAGGATTTGGGGAGAAAAAGAGGCAAATAAAAAAATGTGATTCTAATTTTTTAAAAATAAGCCACAACTGCGCACTGCGTACTTACAGAACTCAGCAAAGTTACAGTGATGTACAACCTTCCTCCTGAGTGCAAGATAAGACTTTGTTTCTTTTTTTTTTTTTTCTGGCCAGGGAAGGCACATACATTTTGGGAGAATAGTAAAGGCATACATTAAGCAAGCATGTTCACCCCTACATTGGAAAAGCAGGACAGATTTTTCTAAAGTGGACCGTACTGTCACTAACTTCCATTCCTGAAAGAAAAAGATAGCAGAAGCATCCACCTAGCAGATAGTGTCTGAAATGCAACATTAGTAGAAATGTTGAACCTGTGAATCTAAGTAAGAAAATACTTTCATGGCAGCAAAACCAAATCACTCAGAAATCTTTTAACAGATTTGATCTGATAAATTGTTACACTGAGTCTGAAATTGGAAGAGGTATCTCCTTTGTTGTGATATTATTTGTTTGTGGTTATGGAGACAAGATGTTTTTTGCTGTGCTGAAGCCCTTGAAATGACTGGCAAAATTCAAAGAATGAAAATATAGGTCTCAAGTGACAAATTGTATAAAAATATCTCATCGGCTTTCTTGGAAATTTTTCGTTGAACGTATGAGTTCAGGAAGCAGTCTGACATTTTGAAGAAAACAGACTGGACAATATTTCTTTTTCTATGTAAGTCTTTCCCCTTGTTGGACTTAATGCCCATGTAAAACTGAGCTGGAACGAGCAGGCTGAGGGACAGGTTTTTCTGCCCGTCCACCGAGCAGCTGCAGCGGGGGCCCAGCCTTTTCCTCCCTGTCCCACAAGCAGTGCATCAGCTCCAGCCCAAAGAACCAGTATCATCAGGATAAAGCCTTATGGCTTCTGGGGCCTAACAAGTCCTTGGTTTTATCCAGACACCCAAAAGAAAGCCATCTGCGCTGCAACTCTCGTGTGCCATTAAATGAGCACAGCCATCAGCTGAGAACAGCTTTTGATTGCTGCCAGTCCTCGATATGCGAAAGGTTTTCTCTTTCCTTAACGGTTCTCCAAATCTTTCAATTCTTCTACTTTGTCTTTGGCCCTATTTAGGAGTGGTGTATGTAAACCAGATTAATTTATCTTGCAGAGGTTGGCTCTCTCCGTAACATCTGTAGACCCGGTTTAACACCTTGAAAATCATGTTGGCTAACTCACGTTGAGTGCCTCTACCAGGATCAAAAGCTGTCACAATTTGGTAACACAATTTGATCCATCACCTACACGTGATCTCTCGTTTGCTTTCTGGTCCATGATTTCCAGAAGCTATTTTTGTCACACAACTGCTGTCTGAACCATGGTCTGACCTGACCGAAAGACAGCACTGGTTTACAAATGATTTTATGCATCAAAACCAAACATATGTCAGACAAGAGAAAAGAGCTTCCAATTATTATTTCCAAAGTCGAAAACCAACTTTGAAGTCTAAGCGGGCAAGTTTTTATTTTAAAGGCAGATCTCAACCAAAGATTGCTTCGTGGCAATGTTTGGTGAAGCAAACTTAAGCAGACACTTTGTGGTATATGAACCACGCAAATCATCAGCACGTTCTCTGAAAAAGTTTGGGTCATCAGGTAGGTGAAGGTAATACGTATCTATCAAAAAGATATCATCATCGCAGTTCACTATTTAGACAAGAGTGAATTAAGCCGAGTTTGAAGGCAATTATTCCCCATGAAGGGTAGCGTTCACATGCCCAGCAATCGGGCCTGGTGGTGTGGGGGGACCAGCTGCGAGGACGGGCCAGCCCTCCTCTCCCTCCAAGCTCCTTCTTCAAACCTCTAAGCTCACGATGACTGTAGTCTGTATGTCCATATTTTGACCATGAAGATGCTCACACGGTGGCATACCAAGTGACCACTTGCCTGTAACTCTCTTAAGAATATGAAAACTAGCAAATTGGATCGGACTCAGCCCCTTCAGCCCCCAGTCCTGTTCCTAGTGTGTCTACGAGCCACGTTATTGCCCCGTGTAGGAAGGGAAAACCACAGAATGAGCCTTCTTGGTACCCTCCCACTTTATAAAGTCAGTATTTTAAGGAATTTTACTGTAGGAAGTTCAGTCTAGAGTGCTGGGCTCATCACCCATAGATCGACATATGCTCTATGATAGCATTTAATTACAAACCACAAATCACATTTTTGCACTCAGCTATACTTTCAGCTGTATCCCATGACAATTCATTTCAGAGCTTAATTATTAATTGCAGGAAAAAAGGACTCATTTCTGATTGTTTAAAACTTACTGTTGGAAAAACACATTGGCAGCCCCCAATCCTATTATGACAGATGGCATCTAATTGTTCCCTTTTCCCTTTTCTTTCATTTCTACAAACCATTCATGATTTCATAGATTTCCATTACAACCCTCTACAAGAGGAGTCATCTAATTTCTGACCTTGAAAGTCCTAGCTGCTGCAGGTTCTCTGCACAAATGTGGTTCCCTACTACTGATCCTCATCCCACAGCCTTTATTCTTTGCAATTCCACTGTATACTGTCTGAAATGAGACAACCGGACCCGCATGCAGCATTTAAGAGGCAGGAGCACTGAGGACTGACGCGGCGGCACACCGGTCTCCGGTCAGCTTGTTGTTTCTCTCCTGGTAACCCTTACAGGCTGCTTGTCTCTTTGCCTGTTGCGGAGCATTGAGCCGGTGCGTTCAGACTCAGCTGTCTCAGAAACACCCCTGGTTTGGAGAGACACGGACCCGCTCTTTCTAGACAGTGGAGAGCTCTCTGCTTGTAGATCTGCCCATAAACTTACCCTGCTAATTTCAACCAAAAAGCACGAGGCTTACTCGGCAGCCAATACAGCTTCCTCTTGTCGCATTGAGACTAGAGCGAGCGTCTTGCTAATATAGTCGTAGCTGCAATACACAGCTGTCACAATTAATCCCTGCGCACTAGCGGGTAGCTCTGACCTCCTGGCTGGGACGGGAAGGCCCACGGGAGAGAAAGATGCCAAAGGAAAAGTCCATTTAAAATTTTTATGTCGGTTTGCACTGTAAAGCAAGCGTGTTCTGGTTCTTACTTGCTTTAACAAGTAAACATGTGTTTTCTGGGAGAAATGACTTCAGATTACAATGAGAATTTGATCCTGTGAAAACATTTTATTAATTTTATTTGTTCAGAAAGCTTTGGAAAGGTGATGGAGCCCATACTCTCGACCAAATCAGCCTATCGTTAACCAAATTTAACCCTTCACCCCAGTAAAAAAGAAAGGGTAATGTAAATATTGCTTAGTCTCCTTTTCCATATTCCCAGTGTTATTATTTCGGTGTCACATGGGCCTCCCCATATATTTAAAGTCCATATGCTGAGAGGAGCCCTTTGACTCTGCCCTTTTTGTTATTTCAATGTCCAGGAATGAAATACACTGTTTATGTGACTCCAGGCTTTGCACTTGTTCATATGTTGCGTATACTGTTCATAAGCTGGGTTTATAAAACAGAATGACCTCAGCCACCTAGTTTTCAAGCCCCAGGTCCAGATGTTGACGCAAACCCTTCAGTCTGAAGCTCATTTCTTTCTTTATGTTATTGTTAGTTTTTATTTTAATTTGGCGTTTTTTTCTTGCTACTTAGAAAAGTACATAATTAAAATTAAAGAATCTCAGTATCCAGCCCTCTCCTTCCCTGAAACTTCCTTAGAGGCCACAGCTTCTTCCTTCCTTATTTATTTACTTTTCCAAAATACGTTTCTGAGAAGTTGTGGTTTCTCCTCATCGCAAAAGAGGAGAAAATCTATCAGTTCAAGATCCCAGCCAGATTCTGCCCTAATACAAGACATGCAACGTGTTTGGAGCGGGACCTGCAACCACCTGTATCTCCTAGATGGGGCAAACAGAAGAGCCTCGTGGAAGTAACTTTTACTCTATAAAATGCTTTATATTTACAAAGTCCAAATGTCATGATGTCCCTGAATTCCCTTCCTACCCCCCACCCCTCCACTCCCAATAAGGAAACATTGTTATCCTTGTTTTATAGTAAAACAATTATATTACGACATTTGGTCTTAGCTTGGGATGAATTAGAAATCAGAAATGTCTGATTTTCTAATCTGCCATTGCACCAGACCATCTAAAGCTTTCTCTTCTCTGCTCTTATATCATTATATAGGAATAAAATCTTCTTTGCCTCTTTCTTATAACTTGCTTTTATTCAAATAAACCTTCTGTTTCTTTTTTTTTCTTCCAAGAAAAGAGTTGAACTTCTATAATTTTTGATTCCCCTTTTGTGAAATAGACCCAGACTACCTTGGAGGAATGTTTTCATAAAATGAGTGATTTCAAGGTAGGAGGTCATGCTGGCAGGAGGTCTTGAGCTAGACTCTGGATATATGAACCTGCACGGAAGCTGGGGGAGGAAAACAGCCTGCAAGGCGGAGTATTTTGGAGAAGGCAGTAAAAGGTCAATCCACGTGCACATGGCTCCGTGTTTGCCACAGGTGCAACATCTTTGTATATCATCATCTTTATTTTCCCAGCTTTGGCCCCAACACTTGATACATGCTGTTAGCAGGTTGTGGGATTAACAAAGAGACTCCAGGAGGAGATAAAACAGTATAAACTGGCAGAATGAGAGTCAGAACACACCAGTGCTGGATTTAAAGGGCTCTTTTGAGTAAGGGGCAAGTGAGAGCAAAACCCGAATGCTTGCACAGGGCCATGGCCATAGTCTTGAAAAGAAGAAATCAAAGGTAAAGCTTTTAAATTTATTTCCTTTCTCTTTCTCTCAACACACATGTGAAATTACAAGGTGTGAGTGAGAATTCAGCAAAAAATAATGCCCAGAACATGAAAAGAGTGCATATCAGCGTTGGATGAATAGCCTATTCAAAGGCTGCCCAAGAGGAAAATCGAGATTTATACTACGCAAATGAGAAATCTGGCATCCTCTATGAATTTGGAGGCATTAAAGATTCTCCAGTTAATGGTGGGGTCATTTGTGAGACATGGGCTTCCAGCTTTCAGGAGCGATTGTAGAAAGAAGCAGTTCTAAAACACAGATAAATGCCTCAAAATAGCGAGGGCCACTAAACTTTCCTGGGAAAAAATTGAAGACACCAGGGCAGAACAGATATGGGACAGCAGTGAAAGCTGCCTGCCCTCTCCTGCACTGTCACAATAAACGTTGATTCCGGCTGTGTGTGCAGCCAGGTGAAGGGGGCACTGCTGAGCAGCAGGATTAGGTGGGGAAAAGCCCCCAAGAACTGGGCCGTACCACAGACCCATTCCGTGGCCAGTAAGGAGATGCAGGTGGCTCTTGAGAGCCGGAGCTGTCGTCACCAGGATTGCTCACTGCTTCTGCTGGAGGAGAAAGGCTGGGTGGATCGCTGGGCATTATTGAAACGATCCTCCTGGGAAGAAGCACCTGGGGGACCGCAGCCTCCGAGAGCCTGAGATGTGGCTGAAGCTAGAAATAGTGTCCCCAGCCCTGTTCCACAGGGTGCACCCGTGACTGCCAAGCTGCAGATCATTTGTGTTGGTGAGGCGGTGATAAAGGACAGGCAGGTCTGCAAAAACAGGCATCATTCATCCTCTAATCCCGGCGCAGAGCGGGTCTGCCTGTGGCTGGGAGAGAACCGTCAGGTAACCAAAGCATCTGCACCAGCCGAAAGCGGTTAAACTGAATATTGAAAAAAATTATTTATGGCTGAGGAAATGCTACCTAATAGTGCACGGAATAGCGTGCACCACTTGCGGCACAGTAACGGGTCCTGGCTTTCCGAGACAGATGAGCCATTCAGCCACCTACCAAGGCCGGACGCAGCTCCTGGCAAGTAAAGCTTGGCAGAAAAGCCCCTGGGCATCAGGCCAGGCAGAGGGGGGCTGCAGCACGAACTGACCCGTACCAGCGACTCCCAGGCGTTGTGGGGGTATTGCAGGCGGAGACATGTCCCGGAGGAAGCAGGCAGGAACGTGTCACTGCACTCTGCCACCTCACTACAAAGGTCAGAAGGAGACTATTAGGGCAAAATTAGCTCAATGCTAATCCTCTACGTCTGGCGTCTGTTGCTTTCTGGAGAATGTTGATTGACAAGCCCCAAGCCAAAGAAGAAATCTGGCCATTTGTGCAGATAGGCAGCTGTCTCTCCTCACTCTGGGAAGCCCAGGAACAGGAACGAGGCGGTCTTGGGGGCCTCCTCAGTGAACTGCCAGCCTCAGTCCCTATGAGACAACCAGAGCTCCAGCCTGCTGCCTCAGGAGGACAACTGTGAATGAGGCAGAGCAAAATCCAGCAGCCCTGGGCATTTGCCAGCAGAGTCCAAGTATAGTCAATGAGAGAGCAAGACCAAGAGAAGAGTTCCTCTCCTCTATTTTATTTGGGTCCATTAGTTTAGCTTTGAGTTTTTGATCATTATTAGTGTCCCAGAGAGGTCCTGATGACACGTGTAATTACATGAAGCAACTGCATGGACTCTTTTTTTTAGTACTACAATGGAAAATAAGGTACTGCCCTTACAACAACATCCAAACTGCATCTCTCTGAGGAAAGTAAATTGTATTTAACACACAATGACACTGTGTTGGGAATGTCTAGGCATCTACCAAAGCACTGAGGAACCCCGGGTTCTATAGAGAGGAAGGCAGCTTCTGGCCGCTTGTAAAGGGATATTGCCAAAGAAACTACCCCTGCTGCTTGGTAAGACACCATCTGTGATCACGGCAATAGGCAGAGCAGTAGCCCCAGCAGACTGTCACCAGGAGATGGTCATGCAGGCAAGCCAGTGAGTATCACTGCCAGCCAGACGGGGATGCTCAGCTAATGCACATCAAACAGCGTGAGCTGTGTGAGCACTGAGTGATGAGTCCAGGAAAACACCAGCCCTAAAACAGAGTCAGAACTGACTTGCTCCATTTTAAAGACAGGAACTACGTGGCCATATTAAATTGTTACTTCTCTTTCTAAAAAGTAGGCTATGTGGAGGGCATTCAAGCAAGAAGTGAGATCATGAAACGCAAGGTACATTTTCTCAGACAGTAGGTTGTAATGCACTGCAGCAAAATTCAAATGATTCAGTACCACGGGAATCTGAGCACAAGACCTCTTCCCCTGGGTACCTACAAAACAAGCGAAAGGCAGGGATGACAGTAAAGAGCCAGGAGCAAAAACTGCACAGACAAGAAGAGATGTCTGCTTGGAAATGCTGTGCTCTCACAGCAACCCTCCCAGGGACTAAACACCAGCTCAGCAAGAGGCCGATGAGTAGGAAAATCAAGACCCCAGGGTAAGCTGGCAGACAGGCTGTCAGCAGCCACAGGCACGACGACGCTGGGATAGACCAGTGGCTCACAACAATAAAAAGAGATGAGGGTAAAGCCACTATAGGACAGTGACTGAGTGGAAGACCAACCATCAGGCAAAAGGCAACAGCGTGATATGGGGCATAGCTGGTACTCAGGGCAGCAGTGGAGGTAACACTGAAGACAGATCAGCAGAAGGCAGCTGGAAAGCACGCAGGAGAGCAGGGAAGACATAGCAAGATCTCAGGAATTAACTGATTCGACACAGGAGTGCTGGGGAAATGAGCAACCCAGGAAGCCAGTGGAGCAGCAGGGCGCTCAAGGAGCCAAAGAGGCTTGTAAAGCCCCACCAGTAGCAATAACACAAACAAGATGTGGAAGGCTGGACTGAAGGGGAGCACACTTGAAAGACAACAATGCTCAATGTACTGGGAGGCAGTAGCAGTAAAAGTCAGAGCCTGGTTCAGGCAATGCAGAGGTAACTACGCGCTCAGCAATAGCTGCCAACATGGCGACAATAAACAGCTAAGAGGAGAGATTAACGACCTTCACAGGTCTTGGAAGGAGCATGCGTGGCCACAGAGAGGGACTTGGAGGGGGCACCAGGAACTGCATCTGCGTTTGCTTGGCTCAAATGGCTGTGGTGGTTCAGGTTTTACAAGTGTGGAGTCCTTTCATGTTGTTGTCCAGCGCTCAGAACATGAAACACTTGAGGTGAAATCCTGCCCCCACTGAAGTTAATGGGAATTTCACCTCGAGTCTGGTTTCTCTCTGCTCACACTATCTGGTATAAGGAAAGACAGATCCCACCTCAAGAGAGAGGGAGGGGGGGAAAAAGTAGGCAAAGAAAAGCATTAGTGCAAATTTGCTGGTGAGTGTGCGCCGGGGGCGAGGGAACAGGGCTGGTGTCCCTTACTGCTGGGGAGTGAGGCGGGTTCAGGGCTTGCTGAGCTGAACAGAGACAGGGAGCAGGGCTGAGAGGGCAGGAAAACCCTCCGCAGAGGGAAGGAGATGGAGGGGGGGCTGGCAGGAGAACAAAAGAGCAAACTCATTTAAAAGCTGCGGCAAGAAGCTCCCCAATGGCAAGGGGGGACCACCCCCATAGGGCAGGAGGGCAGGCAGGAGCAGGCCACCAAAAAGGCACCTCAGCAGCACCAGCAAACACACAACAGGGTTGGGAAAAGCACGGGGACAGGTTTCCCGCAATGCCTCGCTAGTGTCTTAGTTTTGCTGCTGCATCAGCAGGGCAAAACACACTCCGGCTATACTGCTGGGGTGGGTAACTTCAGGGCTTTGGAAAATGGGACACGGGTAAGTTTATTTCTTCAGAATTATCATAGAGGGAAGGCAATGACATTACTGTCAGGTGTCTGTGTATTTCAGCAGGAGACCTGAATCCTATGGGTTAGTAAAAAGCAAGTGGCAGAAGCAAGGAGATGGGAAGATCACACGCAAAAGGTAGTTCAGTATCTGTATTAGTTGTGTAAGATGCTGCCAGAGGAAAAGTGGCAGCTGCATGCCTCTGAGCTGTGCCAATTCCTTTGACTCAAGCAAGTAGTTTTCATTATATCTTTGGAAGAGACACTATGGAAGACACAATGAAAGACCTTGCAGAAGAGGTCCTTTCCTTTAGCTGAAAGCTACAATTGTGATACATACAATTCCTGATTGTCACAGTGCTGAAAGTGCTACAAAAAAAAATCAGAGAGAAAGGAAATTCCCACAGTAGAGCTGCCAGTGACAGATGACAGCAGTGCTGAGAAAGGTAGAAAAAAAGCCAGAGCAAGAGAAGTCTGCGGGAAGACCTGCTTAGGGCTTTATTTTTTCCCTTTGGCTGGAATGTTTTCTGATGGGAAATGCCCACTTGACCATATCGACATTTCCCTTTTTCATTTCCCTCAAGAATGCATGTTGGAAGCTGGTTGCTTGCCTAGAAACGTCTTATCCCTCTTCGGCCAAAATGGACATGAATTTCCCAGGAAGCTGTGATGACTGAGTCCAGCATCTGCCCCACAGGACCTGGCAGCGGTGCCAGGGCCCCCGTCCCACCACAAGCAGCACCAACGCTGGGGCAAGGGGTTGGGCTGGGCCACCACGAGCTCCTGGCAGAGGGAGTAGGCAGGCACTGAGGAAGCAGAAACCTTTCAGTTTTCACTCTCCTTGTTCACATGGAAAGTAATTTCTGGGAAAAAGACTGGTTTCTACGCTCTTTTCTCCTGGACATAAGGGGAACCATCCTCAATGCAGACCCAGCTCCCAGTGCCTTGTGGCCAGCACATCCAGCTGGTAGACTGAACCCTGCCTGTCTCTGCACAGCCTCAGCTCATTCCTCTGCACCACCACAAAGAGTTGTTCCCAGCTCGTCGGGCTGTTGTGAGGCCTAATTACCGAGTGTTTCTGAAGAACCTCATTCATTAGAGGAGCTTGAGCTATATAAGTGCATATTATCATTTAGGATACTTCAAGATGAAAGGCACTTAAGTGCTTGACAAACTGAGAAAGCAAATGTATACAGGAATCACACCATTCGCCTCTGAAATGAAGCATCTGGGCTGAGACGCAGCAACTGTTTCAGGCGGTGGTGTGAGGCGAGAATGGCAAACCCCTGAGGTTCAGCTAAATGTCCCAAAGCAGCAGCAATGCCACTGCTTGGGAGTCTGGCTGGGGGCAGGGGGGGGGCTTCCAGAGGGACCTCAGCACTGGGTATGGTGTCCCCATGCACAGAGTCTGTGCTGAGCAGTGAGATGGCTCTGGACGGGCGCTGCTGGGCCACTGGGCCCCTGCTGGAGGCTTGCGCATCCCAAAAGATATGGCCAGCGGGTTGGCAGCTGAACGCTTCCCCTCATGGTTCTTTTCCCCAGGAGAAGAGGAGAAGGGATGGGAGAGGTCGTGCGCCATGAGTCTGCGCCAGAGCAGGTCACCTGGGAGGGGCAGAGCAAGTTCAGGGCAGGAAAGATTCATCGAGCCGCCCTTTTTATGGCTATTGTGCATGCATAACTTCGAGCTGAAATAAATACCAGCAAATGATTTAAGTCCCCTCCAACAGGCCCTGTAGCCTTTCAGAGGTATTAGCAGTGTGCCTCCAAAAAGGAGTGCTCTGTTTTTCTGTGATAAATCCGTGCTACACCATGCCTCCCACGTACACAAGTACTCGATTTCTGCAGCAAGCGGAGATAGCAATGAAGAGGCCTGGAAGGAAACCAGAAAGTAGATTACTGAGTATTATAGGCCATTTAAAACACATGCTGTAGTGAGAATGAAGCTTTTTAGAGTGTGTTCAGGAGCTACATCCTTGGTTTTGCTTTGGCCAAGCTAGGAGTCTTGAAAAGTATATATTCAATAGCATTTTTGCCGAGCTCCTAAACAGCATAGGATTAGTATGTATTACTGAATTTCCTCTTTTTGTTCAGTTTCTTAAACTGTGTACAACACCCTGAAGTCAAAGAAGTGAGTGAAAAATATACCAGACTTTATTTTGAAGACTCATTAAAGGAAAAAAAAAAGCCGAAGGGAGACTTCTTAGCTACTTTCTAAGTCACTGAGCCCTAAAGTATTTGTGAGTGTATACAAAGGACTCCAATCAGTTGACTTGTATATTGTTTCTTAAGATATGGGACAAACTGTTCCATATTTGCCACCTAATAATCATGGGGGTCTTTGTTTCCCACATGTCAGTGCTCCTATTTATGTTTTAATTCTGAGGTTATCCATTTTTCTCTCACTAATTGGACTCCCAGAGGAGATTGCTCATTTTTTTGCATCCTCTGCTCTGCTTTCCTCTCCCCTCCTACTGACCTCTTGGCTTGAATCACATTATTACCAGAACTTCTAAGAACATGTATGGTCAAATCCAAACACCTTCACGGTTCTTTTTAGCCAGGCTGTAACGTATTTTGGGCTGTGTCTCTATTTTACTTTTTTATCATTCCTGTGGCATCCTCTGCTGCCTCTGACATGCTCTCCCCAGCCATCGCTGTTATCTTCCCCTATAGATGTAACACAGAGGGGCTCCGTTTCTGCTTTGTGCCCACAGGGGCTGGGGCCGTTAGTTATCTACAGGACCATACACAAGCAAGACAGCAGTTATCGGCAGGTCACCTTGCAGCTTACCAGCCAAACAGAACTTAAGCCTAAAACAATAGTTAGCATTTGCTGGCATTTGTGGGCTACTTACATCCATCTGTCTTGAAAGAGACCCTCAACTGGGAGTCTGAGGAGTCTTAAAACTTCCTGAGTCCTTGTACTACTGGACATCACTCCAGGTGGCTCCCAGGAGAGGCATTTTGCTCTCTGCACCTCTAAAAGTGAAACTGTTTTTACTCATATCATTGCATTTGGGACCAAAAGCATTGGCCCATGCTGATAAAGACACACTGAGCTGTTCCGATACAGACATGACAGTATATATAACAATAAGAAATCAATATTACTAAATGCCACTTTTACATGAATTTAAGGTTGCAGAAAAAGTGAACCAACTTTATGCTGTGCTGTATAAAACCAGACTATTTTTTTACAATGGAAGCGTAGCACAACACAAGGAGGCAGAGTATTGTCAAATTTGTTCAAGCATATCAATGTATCTTTTATATTTTATTCATATTTTCTTATGAAAAAACAGTGATTTGGAGGATCTATAATAGAAAGGATCCTGTGATGCAACTGGTACATTGAGCTCCCTGGGGCAGAACTGCAGCACCTCTCCCATCAATGCCCTACACAGGCACGGACTTGTTGTGAAGAAGACTGAGCTCCCTCCAGCATCATTGACATCAAGCTTAATCCAAAGGATTCTCAGATAAAGGTTAATTTCAGCAATGTAGGATTTCTTGCAGCCCCAGGTTGAGGCTTTTGAGAACTTCAGCATCATGTAGAACAGTTCCTGAATACATACAAGGTGGACGTAGAGGAAATATGATGCCCCCTTCAAATATGTAGACATTAGCAATCGGGTGTCTGTGAACAAAAAACAAAGTAGAGGAAGAAAGGATGGGAGGAAAAATCAGACAAAAGGCAAAACCCAGGCAAGATAATAGGGCCAAGGCAAATTCCCAATTAGCTTATGATGCAGTATAAGAACCCTTAAAGCTCTATAAAGTCCTGAAAGTCTGAAAGTATACAGCTGAAGGCACAGGCTGAGCAGACTCTTGTTAGCACTGCTGAGGCTGGAAGATATCTAACTCAGCCTTTAAACGTTGACTATTCTGAATGGAGATATGAGAAACACACTTTATCTAACACAGAGCTTGATCTGGTGTGCCAGCTTCAAAAGAACAGCTGCTGCAAGTGCGTTTCCCAAGGGTTGATTAAACATTGCAAGGAAATTTCCAGAGTCAGAATTTACATTGTGGAGAAGTATCTTTAAAACTAAAACACAGCCTAAGTTTAACAGAATGTTTCTGTACCAGCTGCTTCTGGAAACAGTCACTCCAATGCAGAAAATATTTCTTAATAATATGCTGTGCTGTTGCATAAGAACAGGAGAGGGATATTAAGTAGGCAGAAAGTCAAAACGAAGCAGTCTTTCTTTCTCTACCCAACTTCACAGATACACAGGAGGGAAACAAGCACCAAAAATTACCCATGAGTGAATGAAATGTTAAAAGTTTTTCTTCAGTGGTATTAAAAGAAATGTTATTCCATGCTTTTCATAGCGGTGGGAGTAAGGATGGATGAAGAAGGGACGGGGTCAATATAAAAACCATTCTGCATCCCTCAGGGAAGCCAAAGAAACCCAGAAGTGACAATGGGACTAGGTCTGCTAGAGAGGGCAGGGAGGTGTCATGTCGTAGTGAGGGAAGGGATGGAGAGGACCTTCATCCTGCTGCACCCTCAAAGGTTTCCCTCCTTTGCCAGGACCGAGACTAGTAGGACAAATTCATGTACAAGTTGGTGAAAGCTGTATGCTTTTCGAGTTTCCTTCAATCCACCTCCATATACTTTATTTTTCATGGATTTAAATGTGCATATGTCTTACATGTTGTGGTTTAACCCCCACCATGCAGCCGCTCGCTCACCCCTGCTCCTCCCCACAAGAGAGAAGAGGGAGAAAAGGAGGGAAAAGGAAAAAAGCTCGTAGGTTGAGATAAAGACAGTTTAATAGAACAATATCAGAAAGGGAAAAATAACAGTAATAGTAATAAAAATAAAAATAATAACACCAGACACTCTCACCACCTGGTGAATTGGCACCATCCTGAGCAGTGATCATGGATTTCCACCCTGCAGCTAACCCCCATTTATATGCGAAGCATTACGTCTATGGTATGGAATATTTCACTGGCCATTCCATCATTCTATCTGTTCTTCTATGGGAAGCTGAAAAAAAGTCCTTGAATATTGTAAACATCACTTAGCAACAACTAAAACCAACAGGTATTATTGACATTCCTTTCACAGCATTACTACAAAGAGAAATTAACTCTTTCCCAACTGAAAACAGGACACATGTCAAGAGGCTGAAAGATGGTATGAGCCAAAGCAGCATGTAAATCACAGCAATTCATTTTCTTTTTGTCAGGTGAGCCCAAGAAGTAAAGAGGAGTCTAATTTAATTTAATGGGGAGTCTAATTTAATTTAATGGGGTCTAGGCTACGCTGCTATCTTACAGACATGGTCTAATCCTGCCCAATGTTTCTCCAATCAGTGTCAGTACAAGGACTCTTCGGGCACCTCTCCTCAGCACAAGCAAAGCTGATAGGTCTTAAAAGTAACAGAAAGGGACACTTTTCCTAAAGAAAAGGATTTTTAACCTTTACTGCAAAATCTGCTCCAGTGTATTGCAATAGAAAATCTGTGAAAATATTCAGTGAAAACAGGAGCTAGAAACTAGCCTCCCTTTAACCTGAACGAGACCCTTTTCTAGTAGATTAACAGAGCAGTTTGCCTTTCTACCACAGGGTCAGAGCTTGTCAACTCATTTATAGAGTGACTCCAAGAAAGTAGACCTTCCTGCCTTACACACACACAGATTTTAAAAAAAAAATCAAAAAGGAAAAGAAAAAAATAAAAGACATTTGTCAGGCTGTGCTCAAGGGCAGGCCATTTTCCGTGCTGCAGCCTCCTTGAGCGCTGAAAGCCTGCGGAGGGTTCAGTCACAGCAGAGAAGAGTCAGAGGCTCCCAGTGGCAGGAGAGGGACTGGAAGAAATTACTCTTCTCCTCCGGGGGAGAGAGAGAGACCTTTCCAGGGACATCCTGTGGGCTGGGGGAGCTGTGCCCACTTGCTGGGAAGCGGTTGATGCTGTGTTTTCCATTCAAGGCAGCTTCACCCTCCACTGGCCGCATACCTGCAGAGCACCGGGGCCCCACTCCGGCTCTGGCCACCAAGTCCTCCGGCAGGACCCCACTCGCCACTGCGGGCAGCTGGCATGGGACACACGTGGGAGGTGGAAGCGCTTTACCAGCTGCCCCTGAGGCAGGCAACAAATATTAATTGTTTGGAGTCCGTCAGCAGAGCTCCTTCCATGGTATGTGGGAAACAGCCAAAAAGGAAAGGGTTTGCAAAGCCCACTTGGCAGTTTAGTGGGTTCATCCTCAGTTTTTGCAGCTGAGAAAATGTGTGGGATTTTCTGTGCAGCTGGGAGAAGCTCAGTCACACCAGGTGGAAAGCCATGCTGGGGTGTTTCCCAACTTTTCTTAAAAATTACACAGCGAATAAAGCCATTATGGTGATGGAAAGGGTTATAGTCACAGTAGAAACCACTCCTTCAGGAAAACACTAAGATTTTTCCTGTATGTTTCTGGGAAGAATTTTAGGGCCTATGTTGAGGCTCCCATATATCAAGGTCATTCCTTTGGTTTCATGATGAAACGAAAAAACTCTCCGAGTCCATACCTGCAGCCAAAGGGCACTGGGAACGTTTACCACAGAGGAGATGTTCTTAGCATCCCAGGTGATTAGGTTCAAATATTGCAGATCTTTCAAAGATTAATGAAAAGCTTTGCACCCTGTTCTTTTCACACTTTCTTTGGGTGTGAAGAAAAAGTAACTTCATTAAAGTCAGTGAATTACAACAATTACCAGTATGGGAGAAGAATGGGCTCTCTGGATAGACCCCAGGGTTTCAACACACGGGTTTGCACTCTGTTTTCTCACTATGATCCCCTTTTTTTGTTATTTTGTCAAGTCAGGTCGAAAGAGATTAAATCCCAGCTCCAATAACTGTTCAATAGTTTAAGGTCTATAAAATATTTATGCACTCAGCAGTTTGCTTCTGCATAATAACTTTCAAAGATTGATAATGTTCCATCTCTGAGGTTTTTAGCTGATGGCGTTAACTTTTAACGTGCACTTATTTACTGCCCCTAATGCTTTCCTTCTCTTTGGCTACCTCCAGCCCGGCAGAGCCTGTGCTACCGGTGCACTGCAAGGAGAGGGAGAAAGTGCGATGAGGAAAGACCTCGGGAGGGACGTGCAGTGAAAGGGAGCCTTTCCGGCTCCTGTCATTTGGGTGACTAATAAGCCGTAATCCTGGGACTGGCCTAACCCAAAATGCTGTGGATGTGGGGTCTGCTCCCTGGAGGGCAGCAATCCGCCTGCCACTGGAGATGGCCGCCAGCTCTGGCGAGGCTGGGAAAGCAAGCGTGAGATTTTCCTTTCGCTTGACAAGCCTCCTGCCCCTGCAGTTTCAGAGCCCCCTTCTTCCCCCCCGGGTTTCCTTTCACATTAGGGAACAAATCAGCATCGCATACGGGTACAAAACATGGTCAGGAAAAGAAGAGAACCCCTATTTTGAGGGAAAAGAACCAACAATGGGCTCAGCAAATCATTTGTGGTCTTCTTGGCAGGACCCAGATTGCTTTTCTTCCCCGGCTCCGCACAGCGAGAAGCAGGGCTGCAGCACTTAAGGCCTTGGCACCGTCATCTCAGTTGGGATTTGGAGTTACTCCAGGAGGCCCAAGAAACCCGCACCTCATGCCAAAAACTGGAGGCTGGGAGTATGCGGGGCTGTTCTGGAGGCTGGATGATTTAAGGTAGATAGCAGCAATTTGAAAACCCCTATTGCCTGGCTACTCCTTTGGTCTGTGAAAATGTTTGCGGATGGCTCCAAGGCTTCAGCTGCTGCAACAGTGTGCTTACTTCTCTTTAGGAGTCTTGTTTTTCCTGGGAAACATTCCCACCTGCAAAAAGCTCAAAGTAAAAAATCAGGAAATTCAAAGGAAAATCTGCAGAGGCATTTGACCCCCTCTGTTAAGAAGGAGCATGAAAGCTCCTCACTCGGATCGTTTCTTCCGAGAGATTCATTATATTGGTTATTTCCCAATTTCATGTTGGGATAATGACAAGATCAATAAAGGATAGGAATGTCTTTGACCCATTTCCAGGAACAAAGCGTATCAAGCTCAGCTATGTCCTTGGACTCACACAGTATCATCTCTCGTTTGTCACAGTGTTTTCACGGTCATGACAGGGTTGTCTGCATGAGGTTCAAGTGAAGTATTTAACCTCAGGTGGCTCCTAGCAAAACTACTGTGCTTAAGGTGTTTGCTCATCCTGATTACTCAGTCTTGGGTTGCTTATTCCCAGAAAATTATGAATCATTATGGGTCACTTTGCATTCGGCACATTCATTTTTAGAATAGACTATTAGTTTTTGAAGAACAGAGGTGTAGAGCAGCATCTTCCTGGTGGGTTCTATGGGAAAACCACCACACTAACAGATGTATTCTTCAAGCAATAAATAAATTCACCTGCCTGAACAACATTTTCCCATGCAAAATTCCCAGTGCTGCTGTAATTTCCAAATAATCAGCATGTGGAAGACTATGGGAAAATCTTCAGGATTAAGGGAGTCATTACTTTGCATGTGAAACGGAAACTCTGAAATCTGCAGAGTTCAGCTTGCAGATCCCAGAGTCACAGCGTCTTGAATCCCCATCTTTCCCATATATATGGGAAAAGCAAGGCAGGTATCCCAAGATATTATCTGCCTTATTCTGATACATTCTGCTGATGCTGATTCTTAAAAGCTCCAATCTAATGTCTGCCATATAGACAGGTTGGTCTTAAATGAAATTCTTTAGAAAATACATTATGGAGAAATGTGTTGGTATTCCACTGATGGGCAAGGACATTTTAAAACCACCCCACACCCAGGCCATGTTGATGTTTGAAGATGGAAACAGAGAGGTAATGAAAGGAAGATATGATGTAAAGGGAAGATTTGGGACATGGTGGAAGCTACGGCATCAAGGCTGCGGTGCTCTCAGGCTTATTCCAGTGAAGACCTTCATGTCTGGATCTGCTTGTTTAGTCTACAACATTTACCAATCACACATTCCAGGTAAATCCTGGACTGCCAATCCTCTGAAAACATTATACTGGGGGCTTTAACTGTGAGATAAAAGTGATCTTCTTCAGATAGAAAATACAGCATTATACTAATGGAGTTGCCTAGAAGGGAAAGAGTTAAGTGTGATGGCTAGTAGCACCAGCACTGACACTGTCAATGTGCAGAAATCCAGCTCTGGTACTAGGAGGAGGAGATCTGTGTCTCAGCACAAATGGCTTTGGGGGTATGTGTTATCTGGGATATTTTAAGTTACAGCGAGTGAGAGCTCGCTGAAGAGGCTGCCAGTCTCTTACCGCAATCTCCATGTCCACCTTCTTCCACTGTGGCACTCATGGTCAGTGCTCGGCAAATCTGAAGCTGTTCCTGCCTGTTTTCAGTCCAACATTTTTATAGTTCTGGGCAATTTCTAAACTCTCAGTTATGGTGCTGTAATTTTCTTGACATTCACTATAAACGTGTGTGCATGAGAGAAATGGAAAGAGAACAGGGAATATTTCTCTTCTGGCAACACTGCTATGCCACTCCCCAGCAAAAAAAAGGGAAAATACATGATGTTTATAAGTCATGGCTGCTGTAAATGTCCTATTTTATGTACCATGTAAAAAAAAAATCTTAATTTATATTATTTCAATAACAAGATTCCTACTAAATTCAAAGGTGCAGACTCAGGCCCTAAATAGGAAAATATCTTGCAGGTTTTGTGGATAAATGAAAAGAAAAACAATGTTCAGAATAACGCTCTAACACGTATTGGAAAAATAATAGTCTTTAGAGAATTTCTTCAATAATTTCAGGATTAGCATTTGGACAAGTTGCTGATGTTCAGAAAAACCCTCTTTAGAACAACGAGACTGTGCGTCAGTGGAGAATGTGCTCCACTCCTACGGGGACAAGGCAAACATATGTTCATCCAGAGCAATGACTGTACCCACTTCAGAGAGGTTTGCTTCAAGTGACTGTCATGACTCTCAGTGAATGATGCTTTTCAAATCCTACCAGACTCTTCTACTAGCTTTAATTTCAGCCATGGCTCCTATATGGATTTCATAAAATATTTGAAGATACAGCAAACTTCAGCAGACAGCTATTTTCAGATCTGTACAGCAGCAGCACTGCTGGACTCCAGAAAGTCTCCAGAGTAAAATTAAAGAGTACTGTAGTAAAGCTACAGTAAAGAGTATCATCATCTCTGTATATGGCCCTCATGGTCAGAGAGAGCATTACCTGAAGCCCAGGGAAGAGACACAAGCTGTTTCACAAAAGCTAATTATTTTGAACACAAACCAGACACCTATTGCATTAAGAGATGGTTGTAGCTACAACTGAAGAGCATAGCTCTGGCTCAAATAGGTAGAGGAGTAGAGTTCAGTTCTTATAAGGCCGATCAATTACCTTATTTAGGGAAATAAGGAAGACCCAGGGAACTACAGGCCAGTCAGTCTCACCTCTGTGCCTGGCAAGATCATGGAGCAGATCCTCCTGGAAACTCTGCTGAGGCACGTAGAAAACAAGGAGGTGATTGTTGACAGCCAGCATGGCTTCACCAAGGGCAAGTCAGGCCTGACAAATTTGGTGGGGTTAAAGCAGCAGTGGACAAGGGAAGATCAACTGATGTCATCTACTTGGACTTGTGCAAAGCATTTGACACTGTCCCACATGATATCCTGGTCTCTAATTTGAAGAGACATGGATTCGACAAATGGACCACTCAGTGGATAAAGAACTAGCTGGACAGTTGCACTCAAAGAGTTGGGGTGAACGGCTCAATGTCCAAGTGGAGAGCAGTGACGAGTGGTGTTCCTCAGGGGTCGGTACTGGGACCTGTACTGTTCAACATCTTTGTCAGAGATATGGACAGTGGGGTTGAGTGCACCCTCAGCAAGTTTGCTGATGATACCAAGCTGTTTGGCGAGGTAGACACGCTGGAGGGGAGGGATGCCATCCAGAGGGACCCGGACAGGCTGGGCAGGTGGGCCCAAGCCAATCTCATGCAGTTCAACAAGGCCAAGTGCAAAGTCTTACATCTGGGTCGGGGCAATCCCAGCACAAATACAGGCTTGGTGGGGAATGGCTGGAGAGCAGCCCTGAGGAGAAGGACCTGGGTGTGCTGATTGACGAGAAGCTCAACATGAGCCAGCAGTGTGCGATCGCAGCCCAGAAGGCCAACCGTATCCTGGGCTGCATCAAAAGAAGTGTGGCCAGCAGGTCAAAGGAGGTGATTCTGCCCCTCTAGTCCACTCTCATGAGACCTCACCTGGAGTACTGCATCCAGCTCTGGAGTTCCGAACATAAGAAGGACATGGGCCTTCTGGAGCCTGTCCAGAGGAGAGCCACGAGGATGATCTGAGGGCTAGAGCACCTCCTCTATGAGGAGAGGCTGAAAGAGTTGGGGCTGTTCAACCTGGAGAAGAGAAGGCTCCAGGTAGATCTTATTGCGGCCTTCCAGTACCTAAAGGGGGCCTACAGGAGAGCTGGGGAAGGACTTTTTACTCGGGCATGTAGTGATAGGACGAGGGGGAATGGCTTTAAACTGGAAGAGGGCAGGTGCAGATTGAACATTAGGAAGACATTTTTCACTTTGAGGGTGGTAAGGCACTGGAACAGGTTCTCTAGAGAAGTTATGGATGCCCCATCCCTGGAGGTGTTCAAGGCCAGGCTGGACGTGGCCTTGGGCAACCTGGTCTAGTGGGAGGTGTCCCTGCCTATGGCAGGGGGGTTGGAACTCGATGATCTTCAAGGTCCTTTCCAGCGTAAACCATTCTATGATTCTATGACTCTGTGAAACCCTGGTAGATACAAAAGGCTATGTGGTTCAGTGACGTGTTATGGTGCCAGCCAAAAAAAGCCATTTTAGGTGGTCTCCAGTTCAGGCAATACTTTAAAATAAGGTGTTTGAGACTCAGATGCAGAAGCAAGAGTCAGATCTAGCTTGCAAGATTTAGATGTAGCCTGCTTACACCTATAGAGTGTGTGAGAGGTTTAGGTCCTCAGAAAACCCCGGTTGTTGCTGAGGGAGCTGCCTAGAACAAGGTAATAGAAAATATTAGAGGTGCCACTGCTCTCTAGGAGTAAGCTGACTCAGAGCTTCATGTTGCTAGTCTCTGCCCAGGCACGGGCTGGAGGTGGAAGCCTTCTCCTGAGGCTAAGCACCCAGCTGGGCAGGGCTTGAAAACCATGTGGCTGTGTTACCCTGTGACACCTGGTTTTACTTGGTGGGAGGACCTTCTAGGATGGAGAATAGAGGAATCTGGTTTCAGATGCTCTCACTGCCTGAAGGGGTTCTGGCCATCATCTCCTTTTTTGAAGTCTACACAGCTGACTAACTTAGGGTAATGGGTTACAGGGAATATCAGGGATGCTGCAGAGTAGAAGTGGGGTGCAGAGCATTCCAGTGGCCATACTCCACTGTGGATTTACCCCTCAATCACATGGGATAAGAGCCTTGGTTTAGGGAATGTTGTTGAAAATGTTTTTCTCTCAAACCTATCAGAAGTTAGCAGAATTATTCCTCTAGTTGCATGGGTTTGAACAACATGGGAATCTGGCCCTGTGGCAGTGAGAGATTGTTCCCTGCAGGTTACAGTCTGGAACTAATGCAATTTTCCTGCATGTTTGAATGAGACGCTATTAATATGTATTGACTGCTCACTTAGCAATAATTGTATCTACTTCATTACTAATGACAGTAATGTTGCCATTTAGAAATTTCATTAAAAATTTGCAGCTAAGCGGGGATCCCGGTTTGAATACTGGATTCCTATTAACAGAGAGTAGATCAGAGGCAGCCTCTTTAATGGTGCTTGAATGCAATGGAAGAAGTTGGATGCTTGCAAATCATTAACATTCGAAAATCCCATCTGAGGTGCTTTAATGATTGATCCATCCAACAATGACAATAGCAAGAGTAAAGGTGAAACTCTTTTAGTTATCCTGTGCATTGGCTTTGCTGCTCCACAGAGCTCCATCTAAATTGCAGGACCAAGGGCACTTTACACCTCTCATATCTAGCTACACAGCCTGTTGACATGCTAAAACCATACAGGGGTGAGACCTGGATGCACTCGTTGTCTGCTGTGGTTTCAAAAAAAAGGAAAAGGTAAAGGAAAACTGGTTCTCATTGCTCTGGATGACAGATCAGGAGTGCACCAGGGAGTACGCCTGCCTAATCTAGATGCAGTTGCTGAGCTCGTCAGATGTGTGTCCAACCTCGTAAGTGAGAGATCAAACTGTTAGTCTGCTACTCCTCATACTTCTCCAGAGCTACATGGTCAAGTGTGTCTTGCAGGTGTGGTCACAAGAAGTAAAACACCTCAAGCCCTGCCAGAATAGTCTTTGGAAATTAAGATGTGTTCTCTTATCTGGTTCTTTTTTGATGAGTTTTGCTACAGGGGTCATTGGCCAAAGCAGCAGAAAGGTGCTGCCCACTGTCTGCATGTCCCTTCCCACAAAAGGTGGCCAGTCCCACCTCAATTTTTGTGGCCCTCCACCTTCAAAGAGCATCTATGCTCCTGCTAATAATAGCCTTCCTCTGGCTGACAGAGCCTCACAATGTGCTCTGAAATTTTAAGTAACATCTCACATGCCTATTAATCTCCTGACAAATCAAATAAATTAATGGTGAAATGAAATCTTGTGCCATAAGTGGATGGGCCTTGTAAGGCTTAACTCAGCAAAAATACATCGAGATGTCACTCAGGCAGGCATTGCCAGGATAATAGGGGACTTTCTAATAGGATTTCTTTCCCTCTTCAGAGTTTCCTCCAGCACTGGAGTAAGCATTTTATTGGTCTTGCTGACTCACACCTTTAATTAGGAAAGAGCAATGTTTTCTATTCTCTGAATAATATGCTTAAGTAAAATGCTACAAGTACTCAAATGTATTAAAATATTTAACAAAATATTCCATAATTTAATGTCATATATATTTCTTGGCAGCAGTGAACTCCAAGAGCCTGAAGCTGTAATTGAACAATAAATTTAAACCATGATTTCAGCCCATGTATTATAGATGTGTTTGGGGTCTTTACCAGGCTCCTTGCTGATACCATGTCATCAGAATTCCCGTTCTTCAGACAAACTCTTTCTGTGCATTTTTTATAGACAAGTCCTGATATTGCAGCAGTAATGCCTGCAAAGTCATATTTGACTGCAATTTTGAGGTCTTGACACGTGGAAATTGGATAAAGCTATGACGCTTTTTCCTTCAAAGCTGAAAAATAGCCACTAGATTTATTTTTCTAACCTGAGAGATTTTGGGGTAGGTTATTTTCTGGCTTTTCACAAATACCTTAATAGTTTATTCACATACAGAACTGGCCCTCTGCACGCCTTGCTAGACTTGTTATTTAGAATATTTACCTTTTCAATCCTTCAGAGACCTTTATCCACTGCTTATAGAATCAGATTTAATCATTACAGATGGTCTGTAAAGATTATTGAAAATACTATTCAGCAGCTATTCAGCAAGCTAAAAGAAGGCTGCTTTTCCTCTAGCCTACTGCGTGTGAAGACACAAATTCTGGCTCTGCGCTGGATCTATAGCCAAGTTAATCCAAACTGCCTCCATTCAGTTTATGCAAAGTATCTCTAGCTGTGGGAAACGCAGTTGTTATTTTGCAAACATGTATGCTTATATCTGGATTCAATTGCTTGCCTCTGTGGTGGCGGAGCAATATGGCAACGGAACAAATTCAGAGTCTGCTTCTGCTTGCGTTTTGGCTAGTGCTTCTCCTTGAGGCTTTGCAGGGCCTCAAGAGACACTGCTCTGCGAAAAGTCATCCGTGCCCATGCCCTCCATGGCACGTGAAAACTGAACAAAAAAGTGCCAAGCGATGAAGGTTGCCATGTCCACATCAGGGGAAAAAAATAGCTACCGCTATTTCTTACTGAGGGATTTGGGAGTGCTCTGCTCCAAACCCTGTCCCTTGAGGCTGACCATCTGTTGTTACTGAACCTGCTCCAACCCCCTTGTTCCTGAGTACGTCTGTCGAGAAACTTGTGGTAAGACAGTCCTTGCAGCTTGGACACCTTCAAGTCTCCTGTGACCCCACAGTGCCGGGTGCCCAGCCGGTGAGTGGTGACAGACTGCCCTACTTGGGTAGCCAGTAGGCAGCAGCAGGGTACCTGCCAGCACAGGGAGCTCCAGTGGCCATGCCAATCTTGTGTGTGAGGCTGTGATTCACAGGGGGGTTTTATGAAGGTGCTGCTCACGGGGCTCCCGTTCATCCTAGAGCAGAGTGTAACACCTTACTTCTTCTTGCTTTGCCCACGCAATGTGAATTTTGCCAGGAAAAGGACTGGTATCTGATGTCTGTATCTGCTTTATGTTCCATAATTTAAGGGTGCTTTGGAGACTCCTTCCCACTGCAATCAATGAGAATTAGATAACCCTTGTGTTAGGCTGGTGTGACTGAGCAAATTCCTTAGTTTGAAGCTAGCACTGGGTCTGTGTGAAGACCTTTTGTTCCCAAGTGCATGAGCTCATTTTTGTACTGTAGGATTTCATCCCTTCCCTTTACTCCAGCCCCGAGGGCCATTTGCTTCTTCTTGTATGGTATTCTGCTGTTCCTCTGTATTCATGATGTTCCTTAACATTAGGTCACCAGCTAATTTATCAGCACAGTTCTAATGGTTTTGACAAGGTCATTATCAAAATATTAAGACTTTGGAGTCTCGCCTAGTAACCTCCCTCCAGCCACATGCTTCTTGCAGGATTACTCATTGCCTCCTTTTCCTTCCACACTCCTATCTCTAAGCCAGCTTCTTACGCACCTTTCACTTTCCCAATTGACCCCAGCTTTTCCAGTTTAAAGAAAGGATTTCCATATGACCTATAACAAAATATCCTACTAAAGTCCAGAGAGTTTGACTGGAACATTTTCTTTCTTAGATACATTTAATGTGTTATCAAAGGCAATCTGGCAGAAGCTACCTTCAGCTACCTTCAAATCACTCCTGTTGAGTTTTATCACATTTTCCCTTCACATTTATATCTTTAATTATGATTTTCTTCAGAATCTGTTTTAAACCATGAATACCGCTGAGACAGACTAATGAGTCTAGACTTGATCTGAGCACTTTGTTTTCCTTCTGAAGCACCCGTCTTGCCATTTTTTGTGCCAGTTTTTTTCAGAACGCAGGGATGAGATCATCCAGTCTCTCTGAACCAAGTGCATTGAACTCCTTGAGTTTTGTTTCCACCATGATTTCCAGCTCTTGTTCCCATCGTCTGTCTTCTCCTCTCACGATTGAGACCATGAGCCTTGTGGGAAACTGAGGCAAAGTCTGGATCCATAGTGCCTCACTTCTACTTTCCTTGTGGTTTATGCTGCTGAAGATCTTTTGCTCTTTTGCCTCAGGCTTTGTGAGATCAATCTCAGTTTTCCTTTGGCAGAACTAAGGTTACCTCTGTTCCTCTCCTTTTGCATATCAGTCCTCTTTCCAACCTTTGTACAGATTTATTCTCTTTCTTATGGCTCTCCCTCCAGGCTAGTCTGGAGTGGAAATCTGTCTTCTCGCACTTCACCTTGTTTGGGATACAGGTTTCTGATCCAGCGTTTGACATGCTTGTCCTGAAAGTATATCCTTCACCTTCATGTTCAGTACTCAGCCTTAAACCCCAGCCCATCGGACTGCTGGAGGATGTGGGATGCAGCTGCAGCAGACAGAGGTGTGTGTTTCAGCTCTGCTGAGCACCCAGATTTCTCTGTTGGGGTTGCAAGCTGCAGGCTGGAGGATCAGCTGGAGAACGAGACAATTGCTGCAGGTGCCTGCTGGAGGAACCAGCCCTCGCTGTGATCCTGCCATGCTCCCAGGTGCACACGCGCTGTCCTGGTCGGTCCTTTGCTTTGAAATGAAGGCAGAAGCCCTCCAGAGCATTTTCTCAGCCATTGGTGTTTGGACATGACAGAAAGTGAGAACCGGGCAGAGAACACAAGGTCCACCCAGCTGTGGGTTGGGCACGAGACACAAAAGTCATGAACCAGGCTTTTAAGCCCCACGTTGTCTGCAAGGGTTTTTGCAGACAATTATCTCAAGCTTCCCGACGGAAAACAGCAGGAGTTCATGCCGAATCAGCACTCCATAGGCTGCAGGCCAAAGTTCAGCAATGGCCAAGGTCCATCCAGCATAGCTCAGGATGAGGAGGAAAATAATGGACTGGTGCCATTCTTGATGCATGTAAAAGTAATCCTGAGACTGTCTCAGGATTTGAATGTCCCAAGGCCTGTGGCAGGGGCAGGACATTGGAGGGATTATAAATACATTCTCGAGACTTTTCTTCGTTAATCATCATCCCTGTTTTGGGATTGGCAGTGGAGGTGGTAAAGAAGCAGCTTTTACTACTAAATGACTCCCCTACTGAAGGGACCCCCGGAGACACTGGAGAAAGTTTTCCCCCAGTAAAGCAGCACAAACTGTCCCATCAGTGTGATGAATCCGATCCTTTCCAGGATTTTTATTCCAGCATTTGAGTCATTTATGCCACAGCTGAGGGCTGGGATGACTTTAATACTGGGGTTTTGGTCTGTCTGGGTGTCTAGCAGTGTACGGTAAACAAACGGAGGTGGGAGGCAGGCTGTGCTGGGGTGGCGGCAGGCACCCGGCGCTGCGCGGGGCTCAGACGCTCTGCAGTCAGCACCCGCCATTCCCTCAATGCAGCCCTTGTTTAGAACTGAAAAATAGTTTCCCATTGAAGGAGTGACACCTGAGCAGTCAGGAGCTTCTGCAGAATCTCTGATTGTGTCACTTGGTGTAAGCGCAGCTTTACTAGGTCTTGGGTCTAAGGGTTGCTGGGTCATCCTTGTGCTCCAGATAGGGTTGCTGTAGGTGCCGGTCCATGTGCCCTGGTCCTGCGCTGTCGGTCCCAGCCGGTGTGCCCTGGTCCTGCACACCCACAGAAGAGCTACACCTGAGCGAGCATGGGGAAAATGCGTATGCAGGGAGCAAGGCAGGCAACCCCCAGGCCCCGCGCATGAGGCTTAGATACTCTTAGGTAAGTGAGTCTTGAGAAAGCAAAACTACTACATCCATGCAGCCCTGCAGTGGTCCTTCTGTCAGTGGTCACCACAGTGGCCAAACAGGGGGAAACAGCTGTTCTGTAGACAACGTATTTGTGTTTCAACACCAGGGAGTTTGGAAACATTCAGGTACCCAATAAAACTAAAAGTATTTCTAATCTGTAACCCTCAGTACAGTACAGAGACTTCATTAAAATCATGAAAGCTGAAGTCCCAACTGATATGAACTGGCACTGAAGCCAGTGGGGCCATGTTGACCTATCCCAGGTGAGGGTCTGACTCTCAAGCCTTTAAAACACGTGATAGCATCTCTACCTGCGAGCCATGCAGCACTGAGCACTCCTTTCTTTGTATCTATTATTTTGGGAAAAGGCATTTTTCTACAAAGGCAGTATTGCCAAAAGGAATAAAAAAGTACAGCATGCCATTCTTCACCAGGAAAATCTTACACTGAGCCCTTAAATTGTTTCCGCATCTTCTGTGATCTTTGGATGCATATTTACTGATAGGGTAATTCCCAGACCATTGCTGCTCTGATGGAAAGTGAATTTTTTTATTAAAGCATCTGTGGTTTTATTTCAGCAAATGAAACTTTATGTGTGTCATTGGTGTGTTTTGATCACAGTATCGTTTTTGTAACACAGTGGAAAGTCTGAGATCTTTTAATGGGGAAAAAAATTCTCAAAGAAGAATGAATGATAAAATGATTTTAAAAAGTACTTTATATAAGAGAGAAAACATAAACCTCACAGCAGTGTCTTATATAAAGTAGCAGCAGGAAATTCCATGACAGTTTCCCTGGGAGGGAGAAGTGAAAAAAACCCAGTTGCATAAAAATGGTTTGCTGTTTATTAGGTTATTATTTCTTTGTCTAGTGCAATACCAGGCCCTGTTTGATAGCTAACACAGACTGAGAGCTGTGAAGATGACAGAGTTCAAATTCTCTGAAATAAAAAACAAATAAAATTCTTTTGTTGTTCAGAGCCATTGGACTAGAACATCACAGGACAGAATATTACATTCTATCACAATTTATCTACCTTTTAAGCAAATTTATGGTTCTGTTTATAAAAAACCTCAAGTCCTCTACTTGTCATATTTGATCATACACTGTATTCTTTAATGCCAAGTGCATCGCTGTGAGTGCCTGTAATTTGCCATCATCCCTGAAAATGTTCTTGAAAATGAGATGTTTCATCTCAGTGGTCATACCCTGCTGACATTTTTAAAATAAATAAATTATCAGTTCTGTAGTACTGTTGTCAAGGTTTAAGAGGAATTTACATAGAATGCTGTGCTTCTGTGGGAATTGTCAAATCTTAATCTTCCAGTAAGCTACAAAACTATTATTAACATATCTCTAGGTAATGTTGTTTAGTGTTAATACTCAGTGGAATATACTTTTCATTAAAATATGAAAGCAGTCCAAATATGTTTTACCCCCAGGCATAATATTACCTATGCTGTTTCTTGGAATGACTGCAATATAGAAATTAATCTAGTCTTACTTCAAATGACTTTTGTGTCACTGTATGAACTCTGGATTCTTTTCTGTGTGGCAAGACGGGCCGAGACGGGGGAAAAAAACCCTCACAAGTGAAGCCAATAAAAATGTGTATTAAAGCCAGAAGTTTCAAAGCAATGAGGTCTTCCCAGTGATGTGCAAAGCAGCTCCTCTGCTCTCTATGGCACATTTCATCTGATCTAGACTTGCTCTCTAACACATCCTGTTTGGTGAATGTTTCCCTCAGCTTCATCACATGAATGAGCTATGAGAGCATAAATATGAAGCTCAAGTTGGCTCCGGGACAGGGCAGGGTGATTCCCACTGTGAGCAGAGCAGGCACCGTATTTGTCAGCGTATGAGCAGAGAGTCCAGAGCTGGGTCCCTGCAGCTCCCTCTGCCAGATGGCTAAGCAGAAAGACCGAACAGGTTGTTGGAGCCATCCAGTTATCCTTTAGAAAATGGAAATCCCTCCTTCGTGTATCCACAGGAAGAAATAGAAACAGTCTCACATTAAAAAATGCAGTAAATATGAAATGATTGTAGGGTGTGTTTGCAGCAAAAGTAGCCCTAGAAAGAATAATAATAATTAAAACAAAACCAACAACATAGACAAAAGAAAAGATTTTTTTCCGGGCGTTGGCAAGAGGCTGCCTTCAAGGGATTCAGTGAATTAATTGGGAAGTGAACAGAATAGCTTATTACCATGTGGATAGAGAAAGGATAAATTACAGTATAACACCACTTTAAGTTAGGAAAAGTTTCTCCCTAGCTGACAGTTTTATCAGTGCAAAACTGGTGTGTGTGAATTCAGCCTAATCAAAAATAACAATTGGGAGTAAATGGTTAATTTTCACCTGGGCAAAAATTCATTTGATGGGTTAAATCAAAATAGTGTTTTAGAAAAAGGGACGCTTAAAATCTGCGTTAATGATGTGATTGAAGAGATGGCAAAAAGTAAAAGGCAGGCAGGGTGCAAATGAGATTGCAAGGAGCTCAAAATACCTGAAGGCAGCATGGGCAATCCTACAGAGGAGGAAAGTTGTTCCCAATAAACCCAAGGCCAAGCAGTGTTAACAGTAGACTTATCGATAGGCTCTAAATGACCATAACCAGTCAGAAAATAAAACCTGAAGTGAGGGAGAAACTGGTTAAATCTCTGTAAGAAGAGTAAATTTACATGGAATGTAATGTTGAATGTCCCGATACTATTTGTGAGTTCAGCTTGAGGCACTCAAATAGTTTCGCTTTGTTTCTTTCTTTTTTTTGGCAAGAAGGTAGAGAAAAGGAAGGAAGGAAGGAAGGAGCCAGAAGGGGAAGTGTCATTTCATCCTCCTTTGTCTTCTACCTCACCTTGGCCTTTGTCTGGGACATGGGAAACCCAGCGCTAAATCCCTTCTCCTTCTGAAAGGACTAGACCTTTCAGGAATGCCCAAAGAGACGGCCATAAAGTACTCAAGGGGACTCCCAGCTTCTTGCATTGAAAGTTCAGTGAGACTGAGGGCTCAGGAAGGTGTCTGACCAGAGGGCTGGTGGGCCTCCTCACACTGTCTCTGTGATGATTTAAAACTTTTGCACAAAGCAGAGCTGTTTCAGCAGCAGAGGAGCCCCGGAGAAGGTTTCAGGCCACCAGGTAGGAGACTTCCTTCATGTTGCTCCTGTAGATCAGGCCGTGAGCTGAGCTGATGCAAGTCTTCCTTCTGTCCTGTGACCCCTCTGCTCCCAGGCGATGGCTAGGGCAGGATGCTTTTGACCCCCTGGGTTAGTACTTTCACTATGCGCAAAACACACAAACGACCTTGTCTCATGGTGGGAGGACAAGCCAGTACCCATCACCTTCCAGCGAAAGCTTATTTATACATGCTGGGAAATGGTGCAAACTACATGGCTCCTCTTTTGTAAACTGCTCACGGAGGAGTTTATGGGACTAAGTAATAAATGCAGTCTCTCGGCAGCTCCAGAAAGAGAACCAGGATGGCCAGGGTGACCACTCTGAGGAAAGTGCAACCAGAAGTGACTGGATGTTACCTGGAGGGAGTACCTGAGGCTCGGGGTCAGGATACTCTGGGTCCTCTGTACCATTTTCTCTGCCCAGAGCCAGCCGGGGCACGGCGGAACTGTTGGGCATCCTTCTAGGCAATGGGAACGCGGATCCCGGGTGGGGGTCAGGACTGCCTGGCAATTGTCTTGGCACTGCCTGAATGTGGCATTCCTGGAGGTTTGATAAAGAATTGCTTTGTGTTGTGTGGGATAAAAGTGAAGGAAAGGGTCCATTTCTGCAGGGAAGAAAAAATTAGGAGTTTTGTGTCCGAGGGCTAGTTTATATTCCAGCCTCTCAACAGTCCAGTTTCACACATGGACTGGTTTTCATCACAGTCTTTGGGAAGAAGATCACTATCCTCAGATGTTGATCAATACCTTTCCGAAACTAACCTAAACGACAAATTAAATATTTGACAAAAGAAAATGCCAGTCTTCCTTTTTCCATATTTTTTCCTCCACTGCTTTGAGTGAACACTTTCAGCTTTTCTTTTTAAATCTCACAGCCTACAGCATGCAGTAATAGCTCATTCATTATTCAAGTAACTGTTTCTGTAACTGGGTTAATAATAGTCCTCATAGCTAAGTACAGTAGTCTAGCTGGTGGAGTTAAAGTTCCCACAGAGCTTTTGTTTTCCTCAGTTTGCAATAATATTCCCAATAAAACCATTCATGAAAACGACTGTGCCACAGCAGCTTGTGCATAACACCCAGTGAATTATTATAACAAGATTTGTTAAAACTGTGAAGGACGTTTGTAGTAAGATACTTATCTGTAAATGATCTTTTTTAAAAAAATTGTTGAAAGCTCTCATTTCAAGCTATGCTGTTTTCTCCACTGCAGTCAATTCCAAGAGCTGACCAGGTTACTGTAATATCTGAAGGTAGTTTGTGATTAAAAAGCTTAGGGAATTTTCCCTCACTTGAAGCAGAAGCTGAGGCACAAATACAGGTAGAAGCGCTCAATATGGAGCCCCATTTAAAAGAGGAGCTAAGGATAATTTTTGAATCAAATACTTCAGCGCACAGAAAATTGAGAAAATCATTAGAGTAATAACGCACAAGAATCTTTATAATTTGATAAGGACATATCAGCGTGACATACATAGAAGTAAATTATGCTTCTCCTAAACTCCTAGAGTACTTTGAGTTGAAAAAAAAATAGTACATTAAGGCAAGATGATGGATATAATTTATTTAGAGTGTTGAAAAGCTTTCAATAGGATTCTGCCCATGAGACTACGAAAGAAGTCCGGTAACAAGAAGGTGAGGTAAAATCTTGTCCTGGATTAACAACTGCTGAAGAGACAAGCTGGCAGTGGGAATAGATGTCTGAAGTCTGAGGTTGAAAAATATGAAAAGTGAAGTGCCCTAAGAATGTCTATAAGGACTATTTTTTTATCTGTCCATGTGCAGGTGACTATGTTGTACATATATTACACTGATTTCCTTCAGTTCCTATGAGGAGCTTTTTACAACAGATAGGAGACAAATATGGGCTTTCAGATAAGAAATGTACCCATTAGGTTTTTTAGAGATTTTTAGAATTATTTCCTATGTCTTAAGACTGTGATCATAGTTTCAGTGGATTTGCTAAGTACTCCATTTCCTAATAACACTAAGAATTAGATGAACAATGAATTGTCGAAATATGCTGCTGATAAAAGCTTGATCAGAAAGGGAAAGCTGCAAAGGATTGTTTGAAACACCAGACAACTCTAATACTACCAGTGGTTGTCCTAACGTGATAGCAGATGAACTTGAACTAAAAGGTAATGCATTTGAAAGAAATAATTTAAACTACTCTGACACACTGATGGCTTCTGAATTAACTGTAATCTCTGGGGAAAAGAACTGAGCATTATTGTGAACAGCTCAGTGAAGATACTAAGCGGCAGAAGCAAAAAAATGTGCCTGAGATGCTGAAGTGGGGGGATGCATTAAGAAGAGAATAAGAACGTACCTACCCTGGTGCGCAGATGTGGCTGCACGTGGAGCCACATGTGCAGAGAGAGGGGTGGCTCATCAGCCTCATTAGTGCATGTGACTTCAGATGTCACATGTAAAATGTGAACTTGATACAAGAATATCGTTTCTCAAGCGAGTAGATGGGCAGAGGACGATGAAGTTGGTCACTCACACCTAGGAGTCAGCCAGTCCCTCTGGCAATGCACCGAAAGCTGGGAGCCTGGAAAGATTCGGGTTGGCATAAGGGGTGTCTGGGCAATCAGACTCCTCATTAGCATTGGCTCTGCTGCTCCTTTTCAGGATATTTCCAATTGCTTCTGCCAAAGTTTCCCCTTCCATCCTTTTCCAACCAGGATCGTGGCCTATCTTGCCTCTCACTTTTATTAACTATTGTCATACTTATGGTCTGGGTTCATAAACCCCTATGGAAAAGTGAAACGGTGTCAGCCAGGACTCATGCAGGAACCACGCAAGGAAGGGCTGAGGGACAAAGCCAGAGGAGAGTGATGCCAGTGAGCGCTAAGGAGCAGAGGTGGTAGGCAGGAGACGGCAGAACAGCACGGGAACTCCCGTCCAGGCTGGACCAACCTCTCAGTCAGTCTCTCTTCAGCAAAGTTTTTCTCTGTCTCCAGGTCTCCAGGGCACCAACATCCCTGACGCACCATCTTACAGTTAGCTCCCTTTTAAGATAAATAGAGGAAGCTCATAACTCCGTGGTTTAGTTGCAGTTTGTCTGGCTTTGACGCAACAAGATAACCTCCTCAAAAAGCAGATTGAAGCATGGTTATCTTTGCAACCAGAAGGGCTAAACACTTCATTAGCTTTTTAAATGAAAGCTTAGTTTCTGAAGAATGCAGTCAAATCTGCAGGAAGGGTCTAATTCCTCCCACATTTTCACGAGCACAGAGGATCAACATCTTTGCCCGTCAGACGCTCTTGTTCTGCCTGTCCCAGAAAACAAGGAAAAGGGGATGCTCGCATTTACAAGGCGATAGGTTTAAAGCAGATAAAGAGAACCATGAATAAGTAAGGTAGAGCAAACCTGTAGAATCCACTGATGAAAGTTTTTACTGGATTCTGCAGGATTAGAAAAGCACCATCTTTACAAGCGATGTTTGCAGCTGCACTAGCTACAGTGGCTGCAAATGATGAGGGAAACAATGCTTTCTCCTGGCGGCGGCACAGGCCTGGCTTGGCATGGTGGGTCGGGTTCAGTTCGAGCGAGGGGCGCACTAGGAGGTAGACGCTGCTGTGCGACCCTCCTCTTTTATTATGAAGCTCACCCCAGTGCTGTTTGTTGTGGCCTTTCCCAGTGGCGGTAATACTGTGTGAAAAAGGAAGTTTTCATTAAAAGAAAGAAATGCATTGCTTCCATACCTGTAGAAACAAGCTTAAAAATCTGACTCTTGAAGTCTCAGAAAAGCGAAAAGAAAAAAAAAAATAATGAAATCCACACGTGTTTGGTTTTGATAGGTCACGATATCTGAGCGGTTGGTGTCGGCAATACTCAGAATAGCTCCTGGTGCTGGCGGGAGTTGCGAGGAATGTTTCAACAGGCATGAAGAGGTACAAATAGCAGAGAAATTTTTTTTTTTCTGAGATTCTTTTTCTCTGAGAAAAAGAGAGACTGAGAAAACAGAGGGAAGAGCTAGGAAAGACAAAGTAGCTCTATATGTCCCTATTCTAAAATTCTCTGAAAAAGGCAGTGAAAAGGCTCTGGAAGAAGCTTAAATAACCCAGCAGACAAAGGAGGCTGGATTTCAAAGGACTGATGAGAGTGAAGATCAATAGGCCCAAGAAGGAGGACTCAGTCCTGCAGAAGAGCAGGTGAAGGCTTCAGCCAGCTGGATTTTTTTTATGTTTTGAGTGTGTTCATTTGGAGCGCATGGAGTTTCTCATTTAGTGGGACAACTGAAATATCCAAATAGTGGGAAAACAGTAGTCATTGGCCAAGTTATCACCATAAAGAACATTCTTGTGTCAAGGCTATGAGCTCTTCTCTTCCAGAATTGCCACTCAGGAACCAGTAATACGTGTTTTTTCATTATTGTGGCAGGAGAATGCTGGAGACTGTGTTAGATTAGAGGCACCTATGTCCTCATGGACCATCAACAAGGAGATCTGAGACCTTTGAAATCTGAAACATCATAACTGAGGAGCTGGATGTGTCCTTTCCTATTAAAGCAAGTGAGGACCAAGGGGAAAATGCTTGCTTTCTCCTTTAAGTTTTCAGCAAAAAGCTAATGAGGAATTGACATAGGACCCCATTTTGAAGCGTAACTCAGATAAAACCCTGTAATTGAAGCTGAGTCAATGGGAAATGTCATGCTGGTTTTCATAATGCAAACCATGCACCTGTCTCTATAATGCCATACCCCATCAGAAGATACAGTGGTGGAGTCTGATAATGAGCCAACATCACAGAGCCACTTTGCCGCTGGATGTACTGCACAAGGTGTCAGCATCCTGCCAGACTTATTCCCTGAATAGGCATGGATGATGTTTCCAGGAGCTGTAAGACATCTAGGAGAATCGCCAACGGGGAGCAAACCCAGTGCTGCCAGTAGCAGGATGGGATAGTGCCAAATTAGTACAGAAGTTCCTGTATGTGCCAAATAGCTTTCTAATTGCATTGCGATCAGCAAGACAAAACTGTGTCTCTTTAAAAACATATGTCTGTATTCACAGTGGATCTTCAATGCAGAAGGGGAATTTAGAGGCAAAATGGCAGATAAGAAGGGCTTGTTTGTTTTCATATGTGTCTGGGCTTCCACGATGCCAGTCCATAGGACTGACCCCCTCCACTCCAGGGAGAGGAAATGAGAAGACAAAGAGGAGGTGGGATCTAGCAGATTAGAAAGTGGCGGGACTAATTCAGTGTATGGGCACGCATTGAAACGTATGCGACTCTAGCAGGTATTTTCTCATTTAACATCAAACAAAAACCTTTAGGGTTCTGTTTGGCTGCTTTTAGGTTGAATAGCGTCTTATCCCAAACACAGCACTGGGCCACTGGGCCCAGTTCTTTTTGTGCTTTTGATTTCAGTGTCATTTTTTTCCCCAAATGAATGTAGAACACATTTCTAAGAGTTGGGCTGCAGCAGCCTGAACTTGAATAAGCTGGTCCAAATTACAAGGATGCGTCTGATACTCATTAAAAAGAGGATACAACAGCTTTTGGAACAGATAGTGACTCCTAGGAGTACATCATGGAGGAATTTACAAAGAATGAAAAGTGAATCATGTTGCTGTAGAAATAATTATTCAAATATGTGGTAAGTAAAATTTCATCTGGATGCTTTGTATTGTCTCAGACCTTCCTTGAGCTCCTCTAACTGGCAATGTAGCCACCATGCAACAGAGTAATGATGGGGTTGACGTGCACATGGGCTTAACCATCCGCCTCTTCTCCCCTTGGGGGCCAAGTACATTTTGTATCTAGAAGAGAAGAACATGTGAAAATATTGTCTGCTCTGTTGATCCGATGGGTGGCTATACCACTGTTGACTCAGGGAGGGTAAGGTTACAGTGAGCTGTGGTGTAGATCTATGTTACAGTAGCTACACTAACTCCCTTTCCAGACTCCTGGAAGTCACACTAAGGCAGAACAGCTTTCTCCACTTTCAGTGCCCCATAAATTAATATAGGACAGGCCTAACTAGAGCTATGACATGGTCAGGGATGCACAGCTGAGTAGCTGCGTAGCTGCTCCTGCCCCATGTACCTCCGTGGGGTTTTGGGCAGTGCTGGCCAGCTGGCTTACAGCACATGGGCACCACCCTGAGATGGACATGCAGGTTCCCTCTGTGAATAGAAGTCTTTTAAGAATCAGCAGTACCTAACCGTGCTGGAGCTTCAGTCTTTTCCCACTCCTCCCCACAACCTTGGTTGAAGTGGCCTGTCCCCCCTTATCATGTGCAATGACTACACTACTGCCTCCCCAAAACCTCTTCAGAGCAGGCTGTGTTTGCCCTGAAACGCAGAGAGACAGTCCTTATGGACAGAGGTATCAAACACCAAAGGGAGGAATGCTCAACAGTGGGTTTTGTTAAGATAAAACAATAACTGTGCCTTTAGAAATAACACTAATAAATGCATTCAGTATGGCCATTGCTGTCTCCGGGCACACAGGGTTTGTACAGGACTGCTTGAATGTAGGTAACATCTACCATACCCAAAGCAACGGTTCTCCGGTTCCCAGTATGCTCTTTATAGTGCAAGGCACCTACGTAGATCCAGCACCTTGCACCAGATCCATGCATACAAAATAGGAGACAGTTCATTTTGTTTTATTTACTTTTTGTGGGTTTTGTCAAATTTATCACTAACAGTTACTGTGAACCTGCAGTACAAAGTTCTGGGTCCTCCATTATTAGGGAGGGCTAATTCAGCAGCCGCTTGCTCCCCGGACCCAACGTGTAGTGCCCCGACAACCTGTTTTCTTTGAGATTTCAGGCATTCCAATATTTCAGGCCATTTATTGTAGAAGTCTCCTGGCTTCTGTTCGAGAAAAAAAACAATTTACTCCAACAGGAGGTAGTCCCTTATGAGATACATCCAGCTGGCCACAGCGGGGGCTGGCCTTGTCGTCTTTACAAGCAGGATATGTTCACATGCCAAAGTCAGCAGAAACAAAATAGATGACACATCCACAGTCTGAAGGTTTGTATTCCCAACAAACCCCAGCAGAAATAAGACAGGATGGGGAGCCAGGTCCAAATCAAGCATTTAGTTCAAACATTTACATGCCTGACATCAAACTCTTGGATTATGGATTAAATCCATAAAATGTGTAGGAAGGAGGGAGCTGCCTGTGAATTGTCTCTTAGACATGTCTGGGGACGTTTTGTGACATCTGTTGTACAAGCTTGGGTTTGTAAAACCCACATGCAAAACAGTGGGTTTAGACCAAACTGCTGATGTCTGAAATTTTCACTCTGCTTGATACGAGACACTGCCAAATCTCCAGCAGTATCTGCGTCTGAGGCTCTTTTTCCTCTCATCCCACACACCTTGAGCTGATTGTTAGTTGTGCAACCTCTTGCTCTTCATACTTTGGGATCCATATATCAAGGAGAGACCCGTTTGGGAGGAGACAACGGGGATTCTGACTGTTCTCTGATCCTTAATGCGGTTTTCAGCTTGACATGATTTAAGTCTTTCCGTTCAAAAAAATACGACATCACTCATGCACTTCCAGCCATGTGAGGTTACTCAAGATTTACAACTTTCTGTTGTGTGACCATTCAATTTGGAGTACTTTTGTTAGGATGATGTTTGCTGTTGTGATCCAGGGATACTTTTGGATCACCCTTTTTCTTAGGATGTGGTGTCCCCACTTCCCCACACAGAAAGCAGAAAAGCAACATAGCTCAATAGTACTTTGCAATACATGACCCCAGAACCTGCTGGTGAAATCACTACAGAGCCCCAGGCCACCTTCTCTGTGTTCTCCTGGGTATTTTTGGTGAGGAACATGCTCATCACAGGTAATTTCAGAATTTCTACTGAAGTTTCTTGCAACTTTGTGAAGGCTGGAGCACTGACCAGAGAAAGCCCTCATGAGGCTCACGCCTACCGATGGGTGCCTGACTGTAGGGCATGTCCCAACCCTTCCTCTGGCCCTCACACAGCACTAGGGTGACAGCCCTGAGGATACGAAACTAGAAGGTGCTGGAAGGAGAGAGCCGCTTTCAGTGGCACCTGAAGGAGATCACTGCTAAGGGCTCTTTGTTCTTTCTATTTTGAACTAACGGGAGTTTCTCTTTTACCACACAGTTGGGTTTGAGGAGACAGTGTCAGCAGCTGTCCATCACTGAGAGACAGAAAGTGCCAGATCAGGGCCTAAAATGGACCTCTGTGCAGACCTGGAATTTCAGCTCTGAATTCAGTGGGGAACAATTTGGGGCTTCTGCACGTTCAGTGAAATACAGCATGAGAGAAGGTGTCCTAGCCCAGGCAACTCCGTGCTTCTGTCTCGTTTGAAAACTGGCTAGCAGGGGGTTGATATCTTTCAGAGCAGCTACGCACCTTTGGGAAATCTTGTGCGATATAAAAGTCCAGAGGGAAGAAAATATTATACTGTTATTGCTGGGGGACTGGGGTAAGGCTGCTTGCGACAGTCCTGAAAGGTGTCCATGCTGGGCTGCTACAGACAGTTCCCGTGCCACACAAACTCTCTGAAAACAAGGGAACTTGGGGCTAAGAGTTGCAGAGCTCCATGAACACCAGTTTTATTGCCTGGAAATAAAAAGACTGTTGATTAAAGGGACCTATTTTATATGTTTTTGACAGGTTGAGCTCCTCTTTTTTTCCATGCTCGCTATTTTTTTAACCTTCACTACATACACTCCAAGTATTTGTTAACACTCTTTCCTTTGGATTACCTAGCAATAAAACCTCTTCTCTGAATTTCTCCTAAAATCTATGTAGTTGCATTCCACCTTGACCTGATAGAACTCCAAGACACCATCCCGCAGATAACTTGCCATGCAACATCCGGCTGTGTGTATATAAACGTGTGTATGTAGTCTATATGGCATCCTGTATAAAGGCAGGACTGTATACATTAGAGCTGTTTACCATTACTGTGAACTTGGGCAAGAGGTGTTTCTTGCATTTCATTTTCTCCCTCACTTCTTCACTAGAAAGAGACTAAGTGGAAATTGCTCAGCTGAGCAAGGATCATCCCTGTTGGATCAGTTCTTTACTCTGGGGGTGCCTGAACTGCAAGTGAGTTAGGGAAACTAAGATGATTAAGGGAGTGGAGCATCTCCCTTATGAGGAAAGACTGAGGGAGCTGGGTCTCTTTAGTTTGGAGAAGAGGAGACTGAGGGGTGATCTTATTAGCGTTTATAAATATATAAAGGGGGAATGTCATGAGGATGGAGCCAGGCTCTTCTCAGTAGCGACCAATGATAGGACAAGGGGTAATGGATTCAAGCTGGAACACAAGAGGTTCCACTTAAATTTGAGAAGAAACTTCTTCTCAGTGAGGGTGACAGAGCACTGGAACAGGCTGCCCAGGGAGGTTGTGGAGTCTCCTTCTCTGGAGACATTCAAAACTTGCCTGGACGCCTTCCTGTGCAACCTCATCTAGGTGTTCCTGCTCCGACAGGGGGATTGGACTAGATGATCTTTTGAGGTCCCTTCCAATCCCTAGCATACTGTGATACTGTGATACTGTGATAGCACAGACCTGAGGTTGCTGCGTTTGTGTAAATTAGGCAACATGTGCAAGACGGCCAAAATGCCAGGCCAGCAGGTCTGGGTGGTGAGCTCCGGTAGAAGTAGGGAAAGTTGGCTGAGGTTGTATGTGGAGCCGTTCTGGCAGCATTGGTGGCTGAATGCTGCCTGGAAGGGTGAGCTGCAGGCAAGGACCACGCAGGAGTGGAGTCTGTGGCTGAGCCCCACCAATACCCAGCAACGGGTGGAGGAGTGGTGCAATGTCTGCCTAGGGGCAAGAGAGCCGGCAGCATCCTCCCCCAGGCGGGATGAGGCTGGCTGGTGCCCAGAGGGAAGTACAGCTCTGCACTACCTCCCCTGCACCTTGGGGCTCACAGCACCAAGAAGAACTTGCACCTAAGAGGTCTTTTTAACAACATGCAGCCAATAGAGAATAGAGTGAAGGGTGAATTCTCAACGTACACATCTCACATCTAACTACTTGTTCCCAGCCCTGATACTGCTTTCTGTCTGCCTTCCTTCCCCCTTCCCAATCCTCTGAAAGTTTCTCCAGACTTCACAGCAGGGCAGAGCAGCCAGCTCCAGCGTCTGCTCCGTGGTCACCCAGAGGTGCGTGGGGCCAGGGCTGAGCTAAGAGCCCCGGCTCGGCTGAGCTGCACGGAGCTGGCTCAGCTGGCTCAGGCCCAGGATGCAGCTTATCTGCCAACGGAGAAGCCACCCATGGATAATGGAAAGTGACTGTAGCAATGGAACGTGTTACAAAACTCCTATTGACTTCATGGGAGCCGGCGGACAGAAATCACTGTGTACTTACACTAAGGAAGTAATCTGGGACAGTAAATTAATCTCAGCAGTCTTAGCTTCAGGGGTTCTTGAAGCTATTTTGTGCAGTTTTGGTTTGCATGGATTTGTTCCCTATTAAATTCATAAGGACGCAGCCAAACTTCTCTCAAACTGCCGAGCTGTGCTTTGTTTTGGGATTTTCAGAAAAACACACAAAGCCAGAGTTTTGTCTGACTCCCACCTGGAAGCAGAAATTGGTCCACGTCTGCTGAAAGGCTTGTGACTCTCTTCAAACTTGAGTCAAACTTGGCCTGGGTTCTGTGTCTGCGTCCACCTGGCTCCATGTCTCATTACAGAAGATCCACCCAGCTGTAGCTCAAGGGGTAGAAGAAATCAAGCTTCATGTCTGAGCTGGACCACCCGTGACATTGGTTGAGTCAAAATGCAGAAATAATAGCCATAATCACAGCAAATAGTGGAACTTCTGTTCTCGTCTTTAATAAGAGATGTGTGAAATTCAGGGGGGGGGAAGAGTAGTATGCCTACATGATGTAGGGAACACACATTTACTCATTTTACTCTTTGCAGTTAAAAATGGGCCCAGCCCAAGCATCTCCAGGGAAGATCAGATTTGTGTCCAGACCAATGTTGGTATTCCATTTTTGAATGTCAGTGGAACAGAAAACAATGTTTTTCTTTCAAAGTTGAATTTCCAGCTGCGGTGCTGTGAGGAGCAACTCTGTGGTGAGCAAGAGAAGAGAGAGGAAATCTCTTGAGTTGCTGTGGATTATCATGCAGCGCAGGGAGGCAGCGGATGAATGCTCTCTTTATAAAGGTGCCTGGGCATGGGGGAAACGGCTTCCCTCCGTGGGTGCAGGAGCTGTCTCGACTGCAGCGTTAGCTGGGCTGCTTCTTAACTGTTGCCCCTCACCTCCTTCCTGCCTACCCACACAAACCTCTTGCCTGGGGCACCCTCCAGCCCGACAGGGAACATGGGCTAGAGAGAAGATGCTGCTCTGCCTCTACCCTGCCTGCTGTACGGAGCAACACAGCCCCTCGCAGCGCAGTGACCGAGGTGGGGAGCATGGCCACAACAGGGACACTATCACCCAAGTGAGATGCTGCTGGGGCGGCTTCAAGTCACCTGAAATAATCCTGCTCTGGAGCCACAGCTTGGCGGACACAGCCCTACCTGCAAGAGCCACCAAAGGCAGCAGCAGCACCACCACGGGGAACAGCATCTCCATCGTTGCCACTTGTGTGAGCACTCAAGAAGCAAGCCTACGCAGCCTTCCTTCCTCTGCCCCAAGTCACCCCTCTGCGCTGCCAGCTTGGACACTGCCCACCTCCCTCTGGGTCACCAAGAGCCCTCCGGCTTTCAGGAGCGCAGCTGCTGAGTGACCTGACAAAGAAGCAACAAATCTGTTACGCCCGTTTTATAATTTCATTGGCACTAGAAGTTCTGTGACAGGAGAAAGGGAAGGTCACACCTTCAAAGAGACTGAGAAGTGAAGGACATACTCATATATCATTGCTAGTAATGGTGGAAGATGGCCATAAGAAGGGTCTTCACTCTCTATGAAGCTGCCCTGTAACTTGTAGAGGAAACAAAATGCACTTTGCTAGAAACTCCTGTTTGCTTTCACTTGAGAACTAGCAGCAAGGCAAAGACACTCTGCCAGGTTTTTATTGCTTGTAGAATTACATATAGGTTTCAGATCCCTTTTCTTAAAGCAGTCTTTTCCCCTTCTACTTTCTCAGCTGCTCTTAGAACGGTGCTGCCGGTTGGATGTGCACATTGCAACAAGCCTGAAGGTTTGTAACCTTCTGTGAGCTGAGAAACTTTCTTTTCTCTTCAAAGGTTCCCACAGCCGATGCTCAGTGGCTTCCCCTCTGTATTCCTGCACCAGTGAGTCATTTCCCTGTCTACCTTCTGCCTACACAGAGTCCAGGTGCTGATGGCTTCACTGGGATGCTGAGCATGAAACCAAAGTGATCTGCTGAATCAAGACTACATTAAAGTATTTCCTTTTTGCTGACTTTTTCAAAGTTCTCCTTTTTTTTTTTTTTTCCCCCCTCTCTCTTATTGTAATGGTTCATCTCATCTACAAATTAGCTTGGTCTGCCCAGAGAGGTGCTTTCAAATAGATTTTTTTCTTCTCTCTGCAGTGGGAGACAGTGATGTCAGCTGGGGACCAAGAGGACTATATTCAAACTGCTGCAGGGAAGACAAGGAAGGAGTTCATTTAATCACGTCTATGAATAGGTTATCAAAAGATAAGGTTTGGAAACACCCTGTTGTGAAGTCTGTGCACTTAAATGGAGGATTCAAAGGAACCGTGACAATAAGGTCCAAACTTGAACACTTTGGCACATCTACATCAGCGTCTTAGTTTGGTCCAGGAGCCAACTTCCACAGCCAGTCTCCCAGTTGTCCCCACTTACTGATTTTCCTTTTGACTTGTGGAGCTGTTCTAGAAGAGATGAACCTGAAGTCTTTCAGATGAAACACAAGCTTGAAAAGATGCTCTGGGATCCCACCTGGTGCACTCCATGTACAAACACATATTCAGTCCACACCATGCTTCAGGTAGCATGCCATTCCCATGGGGTGGCTGCTGAGGGGCTGCTGAAGGGCTGCTGAATTTTAGTCTTAGAATAATAAAAAATCAAACCTTCAACAAGAACAAAGGAGCTGTGGCCACTGCTCCACTGTGCATCATACACAGAAAATCTAATTATATTTGGGAATAAGACCATCTATGGCCAATAACTGTGTTTAGAAAAATGTTTGTGAAGTGACAGATCCCTCATGAGAGACTTATCAGTACAAACAGAGCCATCTAAAAGATGCTACGTACATTGGATATGAAGCCCTTCTACACATTTGAGAAACCTTTTAGTCTTCCTGAAAATATATATATTAAAATCTATGTAATACATAGATAATAAGTATTTTTTTACATATATATACACACACATAAAATAGTCTCCCTGTGTCTGTTGTGATTTTCAACACAGTGGATCTATTCTTCACTCATGCTAATCTCTGTAAGGGAATACATAGGTTCTTTAACATGTTGTTTTGTCCCATTCCTTCCTTTGTATACAGAAACTCTAAAATTACTGATATATAACCTGAAAGCAAAGAAATCTTAATATCTGGAACATAAACTTGGCTGCTGCTGTTGTATCTTGCTTTACAGGATACAAGGATCATGAAAAGCAGTTACAGTAGTGAAAGCTTAATTATTCTTTACTAATTACTGGCTGAAATAAATTAAATGTCAAGGGTGTCTGTAGTAAAAAATGACATCATGTATGATATAATTAAATACACAAAACTATGTTTAAATAGCTGTAAGTGTCTGGCTAAACCAAATCAACCAAAATATTCAAAGACAATATTGACAAAGGCCCTTACATCACACTGTTGTGAATAAAAGTTCGTCACAGAAATTGTGTTAGCTTTAGTTATGAATGTTCTGGTAGAGTAATGTTTATTTTGCATTTTTATGATTATTAATTTTTATTTGTAATGTAATAAAAGCCAATGAGAATGTTATATTGAACAGTTGGCATATTCGAAGGGGGGATCAAAATGAGTTGATAAATGTATAATATCACCTTAGGTACAGGTATAGAGATACAGGTGGAGATAGAGACAGAGATATAGAAAGTTACCTAAAGGTTCTGGGAAGAGCTACCTAAATCTGTAGCGTGACTGCTACCAAGTTTTGTGCCTTCAGCAATTTTGACCTCACGTGACCACAACAAAATGTCTTAAACTGGATGTTCCTGATGTCAGCATGACTTGAAAGTGTCCGTGCGGTCTGACCAAGGCGTACGAAAACCTGCGGCGGAGCAGGAATTTGCACTGGCTCCAGGGGGAAGTTTGATGATCAGCTGGGGCTTCTCCCTTCCTGCAGCTCCGGAGAGTCTCAGCGTTGTTCTTGCCGACAACTTTTATCCTAGGTTTCAGGATGAAGCAGACATTACCGACATTAAAAGAGGAACTTACATAGTGTAAATGCTGACAGAGATCAAACAGGAGCAGCACGAGTGGTTACTGTAATGAAAATCCTTTAAAAAAAGTGTCATAACCCTACATCATTTAGTACCACAAACCTCAATTAGCCATTGACACATTTAATTTTTAATACCAGGTGCTTTCAGCCGATTTGAGATGAGGAAGCGCAGCCACCCCAGCTCTTCGGCCGAGGTCGCGGCGGCAGAAAGGCGGTGGTGCCGGCGCGTCCGGCGGCGCTGGGGCAGCAGGCTGGCTGCCGGCGATCTTTGTTCCTTTGTTCCCCCCGGCCCCGCTTCCCCATCCAGACCGACCTCCGTGCAGCCTGGTCCTGGCTTTGCTTTCCCCCCCCCCCCCCTCTTGCTCACCTGCAGTCTCTGTTCATATTGTTTTATGGTACTTTAGACAACGGGTTTTAACAGCTAAACATAAAAGCCACTGAGAGCATAAACAGGAAACTTGTGTTTAGGTGGGAGTGCCTAGGAATTTTATACTGCTGACCACAGAGGCCATGGGAGAAAGGAAATAGGAAAAACACTGTAAATACCTGGGTGACTAATGACTTGTGCTGCTCATCTGGCTTTTCAGAACATGAAAAGTTCAGCCTCTTCCAGGCAAAACAGCGCAGGGCAGGCAGGGTTGCTCAGGATGATACTCTCCATGTCCCTCTGCCGCCTGTTTCCCCACTCCGCTCCCACCACGGAAAGCGTCTCCTTCCTATAAAGCCAAATAAACCCACAATAAACCGTCACCCGACCCTGGAGGCTGCGCACATTGACAGCAGAGAGAGGGAGTGTGACATGCGAGGGTGCGCACCCGCTCTCCGCTTTCACACCGCCTAAGAGGATTTAGATGCAAGAAACCAAATTTGCACCCCCCGGCTTTGTGCTGAGGCAGCAGCTGGAGTTTGGGGACAGCGCGTGCCTTTGTCCAGCCTTCCGTCGCCAGCTCCCAAAAGGATTGCCATTGTTCCCGAGGGGCCTCCGCGGGGCCGCTCCTGCGCCCGCTCCCTTTTATCGGCAGCCGCACGGCTTGCGAGAGGTTTTGTCTTTTGATGACGGTAGCAGATTTGGCTGATTGGCATCTCCCACGCGACAGCACCGGGGCGGCATTTCCAAGTTGGCCATCTGCACCGGGTGGGCTGGCGGAGCGGGGCGTTTCGGTGGCGTGGCGATTGCCCCCCCAGGGCCGGTGTGGTCAGACCGCAACATCTGGTCACCTTCACCGGGAGCGCGAGGTCCAATTTCACGCAAAAGCCAGGGTGGTTTCTCACCCTGAGGTTGCGACCCGGCAGAGAAGGGGTGAAAGCAGACGAGGACCCTCCCCAGGTGTCGCGTTTCTTTGCGGGGAGCGGCAGCCCCACGAAAGGCGCAGCCCCCCGGGGACCGCAGGGGCCCACCTGTAGCACTGGCCGAAGGATGCCCCTTGCTGTCCTTGCTGCTTCTGTTCCTCACAGCACAAACTCTGACACAGAAGCACTAGTCCACTTTTCATCAAGCTCCTGTACAAAACCAATAACCTGCAAGTAGTACCGGTGCGCCCAGGCTGCTGCAGAGAAGGACCAGCGTGACCAGGGGTGAGGGTCCTGATTCAGCAGCTGGGTCTTGCCGAAAGCAAGCATGTTACTAAACAGGGGTGGGATTTCACTCATGGAAAGTTAAGCACGTCTGTAAGCATTTCTCTGAATCCAGGCTGGGGTTTCATCCATAACGAACTTTTTGTTTCACTGCCGAAGTGATACGATAAGCTATGGCAATGTTTGGCAGGGAGCTGGGGAGGACATCTTTGTTCATGTCCAGGCATGATCACTTCCAGACTGTGCAAGCACCAAAGTTTTATTGATGCAGTTGCAAAGATACACTTGTATGTACAGGTTACTTGTATGTATACTTGTATCTCTAGGTTACATAGATAGAGGTGTAGATACAAATTGATTCCGTCTGTAATAGCACAGTTACCATCTCCTATGCAGTTATAAAAATACATAGGGAAGATTGTTGTGATCACAGAACAGGAGGCCAAATATCCACAGTTAGACTCCTTCATTTTTCCATTAATATTGTACTGATGAAAGATGCTGGGCTTGTTAAAGTCTCCTCTTTTCCGAAGGACACATACAAACCAAGAATAGAGCAGTACAAGTTGACCAACACTGTTTCCACCCCGATCTGAGAGGACCCCCTCAGACTCCGTCTTCTCAGCAAGCAGTGCCTCACCTGAAGCAAGCATGCAACCTCACCGCTGTCGAGGGAAACAGCTAAACGCTTGTCAGGCAGGTGAAAAATGACACTGGTAAGAGACAGCCCCTATGTAGAAGTCACAGAGGGACTCAGCAGTACTGAGAACTACCGGAGAGAGTCCAGCGAAGGTCAGCTAAGATGACTGAGGGATTGGAGCATCTCCCTTATGAGGAAAGGCTGCGAGAGCTGGGACTCTTTAGCCTGGAGAAGAGAAGGCTGAGGGGAGACCTTATTATTGTATACAAGTATCTAAAGGGTGGGTTGAAGGAGGATGGAGCCAGGCTCTTTTCAATGGTTCCCAGTGACAGGACGAGGGGCAACGGGCTCAAGTTGGAACATAGGAAGTTCCATTCAAATACACGGAAACATTTCTTTACGGTGAGGGTGACAGAGCACTGGCACAGGCTGCCCAGGGAGGTGGTGGAGTCCCCTTCTCTGGAGATTTTCAAGACGCGCCTGGCTGCAGTCCTGAGTAATGTGCTCTGGGCAATCCTGCTTTAGCAGGGGAGTTGGACTAGATGATCTCTAGAGGTCCCTTCCAACTCTGAAAACTCCATGATTCCGTGATTCCGAGATGGCGAAGTTCCGGCTCCCCGCTGCAGCCCGTGTGATGCAGGTGCCTTGCCTTCCTCACACGTTGGGATGGCAGTGCTTGGAGGCCAGGGCAGCACGCACGGCACTGCCTGCACCGGCCTGCGGGAGACGTGCTGTGATGCATGGCTGATTCGGGGTGGGAAAGACATCCCTCCTTCCACTCAGCTGAGTACCTAAGCCAGCTCTCACACACCGACCCTGAAGCTGTGTCCAGAAGACCGTAGTGGCCAAAGCACTTCTCTTCTAAATCCCTTCTCCTGCATAATACTGAAAAGGCGCTCTGGCCCAAGACTCTCCTCGGTTAAATACCCGAGCTGCCAAGCTACAGAATTCAGGGATTGCTTTTGAAACTCCTCCACTTTGTACAAAGCGATTAAATATTCATTGGCGCGGGGACTAGGAGCCGGCCTCCTGGATGAGCACCCCCACCCCAAGCCGCAGAGCCCTTTTCACTCCCATCCTCTGAATGTTTAATCAGCTTGTACAAAGCAGAGCGGTTTCAGCAGGGGAGCCTGGGAGAGACCCGGGCAGTGAGACCCACTGACGGCGGTACGCAGCAGAAGGACCCGATCCCAGGACCCAGCTCCAAAGCAGGCAGTTGAAGGGTTTAAGCATTCGGCTCAGCACGGCTGCGAGCACGTTAGCTAGTCACAAGGGAGGGTGTGACGCCTCCTTTCTCTTCTCTCCCCCACCCCGTCTTTCGTGCTCATTAGATGTGGTTTAACCACCTCGGAGTCCAGCAGGAAGACAGGTTGAGGAATGCTTCGTTTGTGTCCTGAAAACTGTACAAAATGAATGGATGAAAATTTGATGAGAAGTTTTTCAACCATTCAAGCACCTCTCTTAATAATTCAGTTGTTTGATTTTCTTCTTCAGTATGCAGTAAGGATTAATGCACTTTGGAGATGATATAAAAACTTTAGTTTTCACAAAAGAAAAAAGCCTCAGATTTAAAAAGAAAATCCCACATAGGAGTATGACACTATTATGTGAGCTTCTGTCCTCCTGATTCTCTTAACCGGTGACTGGCACAGGCTTTGCGCTGAAATTTCAGCATAGAGAGATCTTTTGCAGCCAACCTCTAATAAACAAAGTTCACAGCGGAAATGCTGACAAGCTGTGATCAAAGCAGCACCCTCAGGTGTTGCTGTGATATACTGCTTGCTTACTAAAACACAGCAGTTCAAACAGCCTGGCTGTATTTAATTGGGATATACAGTATTTCCAACTCAGAGAGCTCAACACCAAAGAGGGTTTCTCTTAGATCTCTCACTCTGCCATTGTTCTGCTATTTACTCAGAAGAAAGACATTTAGGACACCAAGTTTTGGTGTTTCATCTGGAACAAGGACTCTAGGACTATCCACAGCATCACCTTGAACTTTACAGGAGGCTGCCCTGTGAGCACTCATCTGCTGTTTCCACCCAGAAGACCATGCTGTCCTCTTCACAGCTGCGTGAAGCAGCTCTTCCCCAGTGGCGGCTGAACGTTGTTACTTCAGTCACATCAATTGCATATGTAAAAAAGTGACACTAACAGTACATCATCATGTAGTTTTGGTGTCTTTAAGTATTTGTGTCTTAAGTATTACAACAGAGAAGGAGAAAACCATCCAGACTATCAGTTCTTGGAATTACCAACACAGCCTCTACCAGTCACTATTCAGGACTTGCTAGAGTCTGGAGCAGTGCTTGGGTCTGTACTTGAAGTCCACAACTCATTCTCTGAAATTCAGATATCTGTCTAAAACTTTGGCCTTGCCTGACTGTTGGAGATGTAAGCTATGTTGCAAGGATGCCAGCTGGATCTGAATTTCCCTAACCCTCAACGTGGAATCAGAGCAGAGAGATTTCTTTAGGGACACTTCTTTCAAGAGACCTCTGCAGCAGTTAGAGAGAATGGAAGGGAAGTCTTTCAGGCAGTAGGATTTGCTCCCATCTTCGGGAACGCAAGGGAAACCTTGCCTGCTAAGTGCTATATACTAAGCGTGGTGCACCCAGGTTTGGGGTGAAGTCAACTCATTTGGGGTATGGTCATCTCTACTCTTAATACCATTCCCTTGAATGCTGCACATGGAGCAGCGTTCTTCAGATGAGTAGAGCACAAGCCAAATGGAGCTTGTAGGACAAATGTAGAGCACAGGACTGTGGGTCATCATGGTTTTCTCCACAATCTTTCACCATTGAGTTTGGGCAGGGGACAGGCTTTGACATCTGAAAGGAAAGTCTTGGGCAAGATGACACTGATGTTGCATGAAGGAAATGTCAGAGAGAACAAGAAAGAATTCTCAAGAAAGAATATTTGTTTCTTGCCCAGTTGTCTCACAATATCCACCACAGTCTTGGATCCTGGCTCTCAGCCTCGGTCTTCTTAATCGAGTAGTCCAGACCCCACCACTGTCACCTCCTTCCATCTTTGGTCAGTGAATTCCCATTCCTAACCAGTTTCTAATTCTTGGTCCCATCATCTATTTGTGTTTTTCCTTTAATCAAGTTTTTGCCTCCTTTCCCGTTGCTCTGAAGAATTCCTTGTTGACACTGCCTCGATGCCAGCAAGGATATTTCTGAGAGCTCCCATCCCTGACTTTTACTCGGAGCGACCCTTACTGGAGGAATCCACTTTCTTTGACTTTGGATGGAGTACATTCAGCCCGGGGTAAAGATGGTGCACACATTGTCTTGGTCCCAGGCAGGAGCTGTGAAGGGACAGAACATGTGCAGTCACTCTGTGTGGATGAACAGCATCTTCTCCACTTCAGTAAAGCAGCCTTGAGAAACCTGCCCGTGAACCTCAGAGATGGGTTGTATGGAGATATTAGTTCCTAAAATAAAAATGTCTCTACTTAGCATGGGCAAAGTAGGTGTTATTTCAAAAGTTTCTAACTGGACCTAAATGAGAGACTTCTATAAAAACAGCAACAGGCATTTCACAACTGAAAAGACCGCTTTGCCTCCACTCCTGCACTTCGAAACACTGCTACAAACCCTGAAGAAATTAGACTTTTTTGCAAAGCAGTTTGTTAGCATTTTTTTGTAATATGAACAAAACAAAATGTTTTCTCAATTCCTCTGCCCAGAATCTGCTAAACTGTTTCCACAAAAATTTTTCCAAAAATTCAGCCTTAGGCATACACCTGGAATATAAAATATCAGCCCAAATGGTTAAAGTTTGTCAAAGTGTCAAAGTGCAGTTTTATAATAGGAAATATTGGGCAAACTTCACATTATGCACTATTAGCCCCGCCTATTAAAAATATTTCCTTATGTGTAGCTAGAGCTTTATACAAACTAGCATTTGCAGACGTAGTCACTATTTCCTAGTGTGCAATACCTCAGTAATTTTGACTTTTTCAAAATTACCAAGTGCAACAAGACAACATTAATGGAATAATCCCTTGATGAATTTATTCTTTAATAAAAGATTGCTTCAAATCATGCTGAAGAAAAATGCATCCTTAAATCAACTGATTTCCATTTAATTACACGGATATTAGTTAAAAACAGCTGAACGGGCTTTTTATTTTTTTAATTGCGAAAATTCTCTCCCAGGCTGAACTCTTCTATGCCAAGTTTCTGTGCCGAGCACATTTTTACGGTCTAGTTATAAACCCTAGAAAAACAACGTTTATAGGAAATGTTGACACAACCTTAACTAAAGTGGTGCTAGCTGACACCTCTATATTTTCAATTTGGGGATTTCTACTGGGAAAATATAAACGCTAATGCAGTAAAGGAAGCCAACTATAATAAAACCCTCATAGTCTTCCTGTTCACCCCATGAAGACCTACTTCAAAAAGCACCAACTCAGACTGGAGATGAGTTGAAGTTAACTGCATTCCTCTGAGGATACTAAAAATTACCTGCAGGTAGTTCAGCCTTACAGTTACTTGCGAGACTTCAGTTTGGTCAAAGCCACGTGAATATCCATTAAAAAATCCTGAGAAGAAAATGAGAATGTGCATAAGCTTAAAAAAAGGGTGCTAGTCCATTTACATCCTTCCTAGCACAACATAAAAAGAGGAAAAAAGACTTTATGGATTCTAGTGAAACAAATATAAGTACACACAGGGGAAAAATACAAAGACGGAAAGTGAAAAGTGAATTTAGCTTTCCTACTTGTATCTTTTAAATCTGGCTCGCCTAAAATGAATTAATAAAGGAAGGGCTGGGGCCTCTGCTTAGCCTTCTTTTTAAAGGTGTTTGCACAGATTCATGAGCCAAGTGATCAGGATGATTGTCAGGACAGCTTCTGAGTCTTGGTGTCAAGGTTTAGGCTGGGCTGGCCACTAAACGAACGACAGATGTTTTCTTAACCCCTCCCCACAAGGGGAAGGCAGAGAGAGTAAGGGAGAGAGGCACTTCCGGGTTGAAAAGAAAACTAAAAGACCCTTAATGAAATAGTAACAATAAAAAGAAAAAAGAATAATATTAATAAGAAAATAATGAAATATATACAAATATATACAAACCCAATATCGAGCTCCCAGGATGACGATCATGTCACCATCCAGCACTGGAACTGGACTCGCTGGCAGATGGGAACTGGATTCAAATACGTGATTCAGGAACACACAGATCAGGATCAAAGGCAGAAGAATGGACAGAGTTTGAAGTGACTTCACTGAAAAGTAAAATTACTGAAAAGGAAATTTGTTCTTTCTCAGTCCAGGACACTTGGTGAAAGAGATCTGAAAGTCTTGGGTAGCTGATCCTGCCTCAAGAACAAAAACCGATCGTGTTAGTGATATACTGGAAGCGATATACAGTGAGATAGTGTTGGAGGGAGGGTGCTGGAAAAGGTGGTAGAGTAATTTCAGAACCTAAATATGAAATTCAGAATGAAAAAGGAATTATATCATTTAAGAGCAAATTGTGTTGAACTAGCCTGATTGCCTTCTGTGATGAAATGGCGGGCTCCGTACATGAGGGGAGTACAACGGATGGCATTTCCCTTGATTTTAGCAAGACTTTGAAGATCATTTCCCATAGAATCCTTGTAGCCAAACTGGGGAGATATGGACTGGATGGCTGCACTTGAAGACGTGCGGGCAGCCAATGGTTCACGGTCTAACTGGTAACCAGTTGAGTGGTTTTCTGGATTTAACAGTGGGGCTGATACTGTTTAATGTCTTCCTTAGTTACTTGGACAATAATCTATAATGCACTCTCAGCAAATTTGCAGATGATATCAAACTGGGGGGGTGGACAATATGCCGGAGGGCAGTGCTGCCATTCAGGAGGACCTTGACAAAGCTGGAGAAATGGGCCATAAGGAAACTCTTGAAGTTCAACAAAGGGAAATACAAGTTCTGTACCTGGGCTAAATTAACCCCACGCAGCAGAACAGGCCGGAGTCAGCTGGCTTGGTGGTGGCTCGCAGGCAAAGGAGACGGCAGTCCTGGTTTACAACATGTTGAACATGTCAGTAGTGTGCACTGTGGCAACAAAGGTCCATCTGCATACTGGGCTGTTTTAGGAAGAGTAAAACCGGCAGTCAAAGGAAGTGACTATTCTCCTCTCCTTGACACACATGAGAGCTTGTATGAAATAATGTGTCCAGTTTGGAGTCCCCTGGTACAATAGAGACACTTATAAATGGTAGAGAGTCCAGAAAGCCAGCAAGGTGCTCAAGGGGCTGCAACACAAGGCACATAAGGTGAGATTGAGAGAACTGGCTTTGCTGAGCCTGGGGAAGAGAATGATATGGAGAAATCTCACTGTTTTCTTCAACTACCTGAGGGGTGGCTGTAGAGAAGATGAGACTGACTCTTCCTGAAGCTGCACAGCAGAAAAATAAGAGGTAAGACAAACAACAGAATGGGAAATTCCAATTGAACATAGGGGAGAAAAAATCCCAGTGAGAATAGTTGAGCAATGGCCAGGTTTCCCAGAGAAGCTGCGATAACTCTGTCCTTAGAGATACTCAAAACTCAGCTGGACGAGTTAACCGTGCTTTGAAGAGCAGGTTGGGTAAGGTGACCTCTGGAAGAACTTTTCAAGCTGAACGGTTCTGTTTCTATTTGCTCTGTAGAAACCATCCTGACCTGCCCGTTCAAGAGCTGGGTGGGGAAACCAAGACTTTCCAATGTCACTTCTGGCATTTACTTGCTCAACAGAAAAGGAGCAAGTGGGACGGTGGCACTCTGAGCAGCAGCCCGCTGGGTTTCACATGCTGTTCAGATTCCTCCTTTAGACAAACTGGCTGCTGATGGAGCTGGATACTTGCCCGCTTCTGGGAGCCCAGCCTTCTCTGTTTTTAAAGAAAGGCACGCTGAACTCTCTAGCAACATTAGAAAGTATTGGTCTGACTTTTCCTTTAGTTGATATCATACCTAACCTTCACCTCTTCAGAGGTGAACACTAAAAAGTTATGTAAAAAGCCAAACTGAATCATCCCGGTAAACAAATGCAAAACATGTTGACCTTGTCTTAGACCTGTAACGACCTACCCTTATATAGCTGTAACCCACTCCATTTCATGCAGTTAACAAACTGTAGTCCTTTGATTCAGTGAGACACTTGCTGCTTTTATCATTACTTTCGTGTTAAGTCTAATTGTCTATTAAGAAGGTAATTCGGGTTACACCCCAATTAAAGTCAGACATACCTAACCTTCTGCAGCTCCCAAGAGACCTTTCACTAAGGTATCTCCATGAGCAGAAGAGCTTTGGATGATGTTTTTTTTTAACCTTGCTAACATTTCAGCCGTGCTGGCAGCAATTCATATAGTTTCTGCCTGCTGCCTCCTCCTTCTGTTTTCCTCAAAAGGTTTCGCAAGATATCACAGTAACCTTGGCAAAAATGTGAAGTCTACTTTAAGGTTAATGCTAAACTTCTGTAGTACATTATTTTAAGGTTTAAAAGAAAGATAGTAAGTTCCAGTATGTACCTGTCAGTACTAAATGATTGTTCATTTCCTGTGAATTGGGAATAAAGTAATAACATACATCTGGCGAGCTAAGACATGTTGCTTATTTCTTTTTCTTCTCTGAGCCATATCCTTTACCAGCTGTGAGACATCACCATGCAGAATCTCCAAATACCTTTGAGGAAAATTAAAACAAAGGAACAGAGGGCTGGAAGGGACCCCCTGTGTCTCCGAGCCCAGTCCCCCACTAGCCCCAGGCCACATCACACAATGCCTTTCATCAGCTGTTCGCGCTCCATCTTACAACCCTTCTTGAGCCCCCACACTTGCATTGGAAGTCTGCTCTCTCCATCGTTGATTGCTCAACTGGCTACATAAGTCTTTCAGTTTCCAGTTAAAACGCATTCATGGGCAGTTGATGCCCATTTGTTCTTGTGCCAATGCTGTACTTTATCTTCAAAAGATGTTTTCTTTCCTTGATGTTTTACCTCCTGGTGTATTTATAGAGAGCAATGACATTCCATATCAACTTTTATTTTGCTACACTAAATAAGTCAAGCTCTTCTGGCCTCCTTATGCAAAGCAGGCTTTCCATTCCCCATCATCACAGTACCCCTCTGCTGCCCTTGTTTCCAGGTCACCTTTGGCCCAGGAGGCTATTGCTGGACACAGTGTTCCTGATAAGGTCTCACCAACTTATTTCATTAGTCGCTAACCATTTTCTCATGTGAATCATGCCAGAAGATGACATGCTAAAAGGATATGCATCACCAAATGTACAAAATACGTTGAGAAAAATCCAATTATAAACCTCCTTCCCTTCTTTAATGTAATATTTCTAAATGTTAGGTGCTTGTGGGCTTTGCAAGTCAGCGGAGTTCTGACGACAGATCCTGAAGCACACATTAGAGCCTAGAAAAGGAGTCTGAGGTATGAAAACAACAGCCATCGAAGCACAGTGACCAGAACGAAAAGAGTCCAAGGGAGAGGTGAAGTAGGATTTATTACTGCACTGCAATGGATGATAAAGGAGGTGATTAGAAATTAACTGTCAAACTCAATTCTTTGTACTCTCCTGGCATGATAAACACTTGAAACATAACGATACATATTTACATGAATACAAATCTCAGCCTGTGGCATTTTTACAATATCTTCCATTTGAAAGCATAAAGGATGGCAGGTGAAATTACTTTACGCTATAAATACAGTTTGCTTCCTGCATATCTCCAAGTCAGAACAATAGAAAAATGTAACTTGCATGATTAAGTGGAGAAAAGAAGATCCTTTGCATTTTTCTCCACCTGCACTCAGTCTGCTCAGCTCTTAAGTAACTTAATGTAAAAGTTTAAATTTTATGTTCTCATTCTTCATTTCCAAGGTGTGATCTGAATAAAATCCTTGGGGGAAAAAAACACAAAACAAAAGGTCTTACTGATTGAATGTTAGTATATGGTCTTTTATGAAATAAAATTTACATGTCTATATTGTTTATTATGATACTAAAATAACAAATTTCTTCAGTCTTTCACAGCAGTTCCCGAAATTAAGAGCCTCTTTCATGATTCTGGCCAGCACTGAGCTGTGCCCCAGTAGAATAATTTTCTGTAGTATCATACACCTCATAAATATCATAGTTTTATCTGATGGTAATGAATCTTAGAGGCAAATAGTTCTTTTTCCAGCCCTTTTATATTATATTCATAAAGGTATGAGGGCAGCTTGAATCATTAAACATTAAGCTGAAGGCAGCCTTCGGAAGAGACCTGAATGGGGACCTCCCCGCTAGATTAACTGCAATGTTCTCCTTGCAGAAAATAGCTCACTTGGCTGCACGCAGGAGGTGAGCTCAACTGCTCTGTTAGTTCCCAGAGAGAAGAAACTGTGGTTTGTGCAATTTTGCTTTATGTAAGAAGCGGATTCCCAGTCATTGTTCAGCTGCAGTTGCATTAGGCAAAGACTTCCTACCTCTTCTGCCCGTTGTGGTTCTCTAGGCACATGAGCGTTGGCTTTCTACATGTAAATCTCTGTGTGTTTTGCAGATGCTTTCGCTCTGTGACCTGCCTATTGGACTGGCTAAGGCTCAGATTACAGTGGTTTTCAATGGACATTAAGCACATGCTGGTACTTTTTCAGGCAGGAGTGACCTCTTGAATTCCGAGCTGTAAAATGCAGCTACTGTGTTTACTCAGTTGAGGGACAAATCGTGCTCCACAGGTCTCATATTCTCAGGTTGGTTGTAAACCTTTTTGTTTTGCTTATACTATGTTCTGGGACTCGAATTTCTCACCCTCCTGGGGTCGCTGCCTGTACAGGACTCTCTTGAAAAACGCGACGGGTTCAGTCCTACCTCTGTGTCAGCCACACATCCAAACCCCTATGTCAGCTTAAGCGTAACGCCCAATAATGGAGAAAACTCAGCTGCAGTGAAAGAAAGTTGCTACAGGCGATTGTCTTTTTTATTCTAATATCTTCAAATGAGGCTATTTCAGGAATTGAGAATAATTCTCTTGGAGCAACAAAGTTTATATAGCCAACATAAACAAACCTACGCCTGCTTCATGCCAGGGGAGGAGAGAGGGGGTGATATTTCTTTTGCTACCAACATAGGCTCTTTTGCTTGCATAGTATTTTTGGCAGATGCCACCATATTTAACTTCCCACAATGGCACTGTTTATTTAAGGCCAATATAAAATATGCCTGGCCCTTCTCTTAGATTTTTCAGTTCCTTGGTTGACTTGCACGTATCCTTTTAAGCACATTTTTTGTGGTGCCTTTGGAATCACTACTCGGTGCCTTTACACTAAATACTTCCAAACAATGAGAACTCCATCTTAGCAGGGCGAGGGAATCAGCTGTACCAGCTACACCACTGCTCATGGATTTCACCTCTTTCTGTACACCCTGTTCTCACGAGTACTTCAGAGGAAGAAAATAACTGCCAGACCAGACCAGAGGACTACCTAGCCAAGTACCTCGTCACCAACAAAGTTCAATTGTGATTACTTAGAGAAGAGTGTGAAAAAAGTATAGTGGTGCTTTGCCCAAGATGTGCTTGAGCGTCTGGCGATCATTTTGCCCAAGGCGGTGCTGCTTTGTTTTATCAGACTGATGTAGGAGAAACTGACTTCAGGTTTTTGCTCTCTGCATTTTTGTGGTATAGAAAATGTATTTGCAGCTATAAATCTTTCTCAGCTTTGCATTTGATTTTAAATCAGATAACTGTAGCTGTAAAAATAGGTTTCAAATCCTTACAGGAAGTTTACTAGGTCCTTACAGATAATGGTTTACGGGCAGCCAGCACACCCTCAGCTTTCTACAGAACACAGTTATTGTTCACCCTTGATTTCAAGCTGAAGCCTCCTTCTCTATGTGAGCGCAGTGACACCACTTCTGTTCATAGTGTTACGTGCAAGTCGGTGGTCAGCGGCTGCAACCAAAGCCACTGCTCTGCAAGCTGCCACAGCTGCTGCTAAGCCACCACGGGCTGCCCCCCCTGTGCGTCACTGTGGCCACAGTCATAGGACCTTTCTGCCCGGGAGCACCCCGCGGGTCTGGGGTTGGGCAGTGCTTCCCCTGCCGGCCAGGGACAGCTGGGGAGTGCAGCCTTTACCCTTCTCGTCTACTGAAGCAAATGTGTCGGGGACGGCCTTAGAGTGGCCCATCTGCATCCCGCCTAATGTTTCTCCCAGATGTGTTGTTTCTGCTAAACGGTATTTACTGTTGGTATTTAGGTAAAGCTCTGGCTCTGGATGCTCGGAGCTTCTGGGCATGCTCTCCTACTGTTTTCCCCGGGTAAAAATATCACCTACTACTTTAGTTCCCTCACCACCACCATTGCTTTTTTTCCGTGTTGTCCTGTGAAATACTGTGGGTGCCAAACACAGTCGTCTGCAGAAACAGTGTCTCCCAGAGGAGGTGCAGAATGTGCACAAACGTGTGCTCTGTTTTCCTAAGGACACCTGCCAGAATCCTGCTGATGCATCAAGCGTAGGAAAATATTTGGCACGAGCCGTGCCTCCAAAGATTTCTCTCCTTGTAGGTAGTGGAAAATAATTCCTTTTTTTAACATACTTATTTCTTTTTTTTTTTTTTTGGTTCTCTCTATATAAGTGAATGCTTCTGTCTTTCCCTGCTGCAGTGTCCGATAAGCACAGCCACTCGTGGTTTCTCAGATCTCTCAGAACACTTATCCAGTCCCATTTTAGCTCCTGCCTCAAGGTGAGTGGTGTGAACTGTGGTCGTGCTGCAGTCTCTCTGCTCTGTCCTGTGCTTCTGAGAGTTTCCTTTTTCCCCAGATGACTTCGCCTAATTATTTTTCAGTTTTTTAAGTCCTCGGACTTTCCAACAAATGCATCTTCTTAATGCCACTAAGATGTTTTTAACCCATTAATGGGTACTGCTTTCACCGGCAAATTGTGCTGAAGTGGTGGCATGAATAGAATATTAATAATCATAGAATCATAGAATGGTTTAGGTTGGAAGAGATCTTGAAGATCATCGAGTTCCAACTCCCCCTGCCATAGGCAGGGACACCTCCCACTAGACCAGGTTGCCCAAGGCCACGTCCAGCCTGGCCTTGAACACCTCCAGGCATGGGGCCTCAACAACCTCTCTGGGCAACCTCTTCCAGTGCATTACCACCCTCAAAGTTAAAAACGTCTTCCTAATGTTCAATCTGCACCTGCCCTCTTCCAGTTTCAAGCCATTCCCCCTCGTCCTATCTTGCTCAGGAAGGACAGGCAAGATTAGACAGAATGAGATATAGTACTCTGCATCCAAGGGTACATACATGTGCTGGGAGATCCAGAACGTGGAGGAAGTTACAATCTCTGAGAAGGTAAAAGGTGAAAAGAATCTGAGGGCTTTGATTGTGGGGAATGTGAAATATCAAACAAGGAAGACCAGAGGCTTTCCGTGTCCAAAAAGCAGAACTGGCCCAAGGACAGGATTTTACGTTAATGAAGGATTTTAGCAATCTAGGTATTCATTGGTGAAAGAATGCAACAAAACACCGATGTCCAGTGAGTTCCTGGAATTACTGGCAATATTGTTAAAAGAAGTGGAGGAAGGAGTCAGAAAGTGGACTTTTCCAGGTTTGATGCTAAGCAGTAAAGAATTATGGGAGAGCATGAAGGTGAAAGACAACATGTGTAAGAGCAATCTTGGAGTCACAGGGTATATGATCCTTGGAAAGGAAAGGAAGAAGAGCGAAAAAAGGTGATGGACTAGAAGTGCAGAAGCTTCAATAAACTACTAGATAGCTGGTAGCTACGTGAATGTAAGCATTAAAGACAGCTGTAAATTCCTCAAAGAACTGTTTCTAAAGAGAATAGTATACATTATTCCACATCAGAGAAACTATAGACAGTGTAAAGAGACCAATCGGTTAAGCTATGATTGTTCATAATATATGCCCCAAAGAAGTAAAATGAAACCAAGTCAGATTACTCAGGGCACTGAAAAAAAAAGTAGCTTGATCAGTAGGACCAAAATCTGTGCTTTGTCTTTCCTGATTCTGTTTTTTTCTGATCCAAATTAGATGCAAAAAGCAACAGACATGAGGCTAACAAGTTCAGCAGTAATGAGGGTGAATCCAAGGAAAGTGATTGTTTCTACTTAAAAATGAAGGAAAGCCATAAAGCCAAACAGGCTGAAGGAGATCATTTTGCGTCAGTTTTCAACTCAAATGATCAGCTCTAACCAGCTGTCTGGCACAATTAAGATTGATAATCTCAGGGCTTAGACCAGAGAACAGGTTAAGGAATCCTTAGACAAGGCTGGGTGCTTTCAGATCATTTGCACCTGTTTGATAAACGCCATCTGTGGATGGCACAAACCCATGATTAGAAAACAGTATCCAGAAAAAAAAACCCTACCAGCAGTTCTCTGTTACAGTACATGTACATTTCTGGAGGACTTCCACAGGAATCCGTTCTGGCTCATTTTCTGCTTGATGTCTTTCCCGAGGACCTGAATAATGCAATATATTTAATAAGTTTGCAGATGACATGGAGCTGGAGGGACTGCAGATGGACTGCACAACGGGATTAGAATTCAAAATTATCTTGAAGAGATTTATTGAAGAAATGACCTGAAAAAAAACACAGAATGAAAATGAAGAGGGACAAATGTAAAGCGCTACACTTGTGCAAGGATGACCACCCGAACAAATGTGGGTTGTGGGGGCAGCTGGCTACCTGGCAGCTCTTCCAGAAGAAGGCTGGAGTTGGAGTGGGACATGAGCTGAGCAGGATTCAACACAGTCATGCTGTTTCAAAAAGGTGGACTCAATACTGGACTGCGTAAGGAGGAGTGTAAGTTAGAAGGCCCAGGAAGGTTTTCACCTGCTGTAGTGAGCATTGCAAGGGCATCAGCTGGAGCATCGTAGCCAGTTTTAACCAACACCCTTCAAAAAGCACGGAAACTAGTTCAGAACAACCCAACAGAGACCAACATGAATGATCAGCAGAAGGAAACATGACCTGGGAGGAAAGCACAGCCTAAACAACACGGAGGGAAGATAGAGGGAAAAGCAGCTACGCAGGATAACTATTCTCAAATAGATAAAAGGTCCCATAAAAAAAATACGTCATTCTTTTTTTTGCAGAACCACAAGCTTAGATTATAGCAAAATTTTTAATTTCAGCATTAGGTAAAACTTTCTGTTGGTAAAGTAGTAGAGAGCTAGGTTAGATTGTTTGTGAGTAGGAAATCGCAGAATTTCCATCACTGGAGGTTTTTAGGAACAGGGAAGACAGACAACTGTCAAAATTCATCTGGAAATAGTTTTTCCTATTAGTGGTTAAAGTGGTGGGCTACATGATCTCTTGACTATCTTTCCAGCCGTATATTCGGTTTTATGGAACTGTGCTCCATTCATCATTCAATTTTGCACTTTGTTCACGCGGTCCCTTTGGGGGGAGTTCATTACATAGAGGCCTAAATCTTACTTGTTTATCACTTCTTTTCTGTGGATTTTTAGTATTAAAATGCATGATAGTCCTGCTTTGGCTAGTATACCTCTGTCCTCCTTAAAATTTGGAACTGTCTCACTTGCTTTCAGGTTTATAGTCCCTGCATTTTTGACGACAACATTTTCCAGTGATCCTACAAAAAAAAAAATAAAAATCTTCTGAACTGGAAGTTCTGCTATTGCCCTTTTCATTCCTGCTGGGCACACTTTGCTGCCACTGGGAAACTCTTACGCAGTGACGCTGTCCTTTAGGTCTTGCATCTTATTCCATGGATCAGCATTATTTCCCCCACGTTGGCTGCAGAGAATACAGATCCATAGACTGTTTTGAAGAACACTAATTCTTAGCATCAGTCAAGACTATGTAACCCCTTTCACACGGTCAAACCTATTCTAACTACTAAATAAAATTAGGAAGGACAAACTGGATCACTGCTTCTATCCTATCTCTGCTATCGTTCCCAGATAGATGATATTGAACAGGTACTTGAAAAAAAAAGAGAGTATTTTGAGACTAGATTAATGGTAAGCACATTAAAAATCTTCAGGTGACGGGTGTTTCCCCTTCAAAATATAAAGAGGAGAATGATTAGAAGAATGAACGGTGGTGGCAGGAGCACATGATTTGAATATAAATTCATGGTCCAGGGGCAGATTTTGTTCATCTTCAAGATTTTCACTTGAGCAAGTTGCAAGGTAAGAAAGAATCAGGAGGACCTGGTGACTGAGGGCAGCTCCTCCTCTTTTCGTTAACCCCACTCTTCTTAGCAATTCATTCTTAGGGATTTTGACTTGTGCTCAATTTCCCTAGCAGCAAAGTTCATATGTACTTGATTACCTACACAGGAGACAATTTAACCATGAAAACCTCATATGTGAGGGATTAGCTGAGGGCAAAGTAGGGCTCTTAAACTCTTAACGTGAATATAGTCATGACAGCACAGTTTGATTAAATTGAAACATTTCACTTAGCAAAGTATAGACTTAATTCTAATAATTTCAAAGGTGTCAAAAAGGAAGAGGTACTCGTTTCACTCAGCGCATACTGTCTGCACATCTGTCTCCCTGAGGGGAATGACGAACAAACCCTGCATGGAAAAAAATAATAAACAATTACTTTTCCTGTACATCATTCATCTTCTGGTACTTGCAATCATCATGGACACATCTGCATGATTTCTACAAATCCTATTACACCTCATATAGAGAAATGAGGTTAGCGATACAAAGTTTTATTTGAGAGACAGAACCCAGTGTCTGTCTGTATTAAGATAAAATATACTTATAAAAGTGTTACAAGTCCTCTCTTTTATTTTCTGCAGATATAAAAAATAACTTATTTGTAATGTCATGCAAATGTTCTTCAAGATACCACTGCCATCTTTTTCACGTTGTAACAGTTTCTCCACTGACCGTGGTTTTCATGCTTAATTTTTATGTTTACCATCAGTCAAGCAATTCCAACTGACATATGATTTGATTGTTCTGCTACATAAACCAATTTTACATCAGTGTAGTTCCAGTAACTGGGGCTACTCACGCCACAAGAAAAGCACCAAGCCCTTTTTTATTTCCTTTAGTTTTTCTTTCCTAAAGTTCTTGGGCCAGATTCTTAGCTGATTTAATTTTTCTCTGTTGTCTTCTGCGCGGCTCTGCTGACTTAATCTATTGGCAAAATCTGCCCTTCATCATTACAAGTCAACTTTGAAGTGAGTCAGTTAAAATTTCTGCGGTTCTGTTTTACTGAAATCTTTCCTCTGGGCTGAACATTTTGAGCTCATGGGCACCCATGTGATTTGCTAAAATAATTCCTGTGAAATTGCTGGCCCGACTTGCAAGATAGGTGCCTAAAAATAACCGCCTCGAAATCAATGGCTGGTCCGAAGAAATCTGCTTTATACGTTTTACGTGATACGATAAATTACTGCTGCACTGTATTAAGAGTTTACACTGAGTGACTCGGGTGGACGGTACGAAGTGCTTTATCCACCAGCTAAAAACCCGTTCTCTTCTGCCTCACGCTGCCTCGTAGAGAGGGGAGAAAAGCAAAGCAGATTCCTGACTGGTTCCGACTTCAGTAACACAGCGAACAAGCCCCAGGTGCGCGCGGAGACTGAGAAAGTGCGCAACCCTCACCCTTTTACTATTGCTCACAATTGAAAAGCCAGTCAGCGGCAGGAACAGGAAGAGAAAAGGTCACAAGAGGACAGTGTCCATGGCCAGCATCAAGTTTCACAGCAAGGACCATAAGGGAGAAAATGAAAAACATTTGGACTTAATTAAGGCACTAATCTGGAAAAATAAGGAACAGTTGAAAGCTGCAGAGTTGGGGCATTGTACAAACTTCTTTTTTTGATTGCAAAGTGACCCTGCGGTAGCTTCTGCTACTGAGAATAAGGAAGGAAGAGGTTGGTAGAAACTGCGGCTCCGAGGTCTACCCTAGAGCACTGGTTTTTTATAGTGCAGTAGCATCAATAAAGGCAGAGGAGGGAGTACAATAGGAAAGGGGTCTGCGAGAAAATGACATACATTGCTTAGAGCTGTGCTCCTCAGCAGACGGCGCTTTCACATCTTTGGAAATATGTATTTCTCCTAGAAGTAGCTTTTCAGTTGTCATCTTAAATTTTCTGCCAGAAAATTCTCCTTGTGCTTATATGTAGTATATAAATAGCAGGTAAATCTTGAGTTATATAAAATAACATCGTGGATAATATGCACATATATTTGCTTGTATATGTCCCCCCAAAAATAGTGGTGAGGACAGCTGCACAAAATTAGATGAGAGAAGACAAGATGCTGGAGTTTCTTCTATCCTTTGCAAGGCCTATGTACGTGACAGCTCTAACTAGCTAAGGGCAGAGGTATCCAGCTTGGTTCCAGTCCTCTGTGTTAGGATATCCACTAGTTAGGATACAACAGTGCGGAAGAGCAAAATTAGGGGACTTTCTTACCCTCAGTGGCCTGCTCATACTTCAACATGAAAAGCACATTAGAAAAACGATAGTTCTGGGCATCCCAGACAGGCAGACACTGAAAATGCTCGACCTCAAAGGCTGTTCTTTCAACTGCTGTAAACTGGCACAGCTATTCATCCCAGAAATGCAGTGCTGCTCCATATGGCAGTGGTATAGATGTACCCATTAGAAGCTGTATGCACATGTATGAGGTTATTGAATAGGCAGGGATTCCAGTTAGATGAGGGTCAAAATGGATGTTGTGTGTCTAAATGCATAATTTCTTTTTTTCTTTATAGTCAAAACACAGACTAAGAAGAAGTATGTTTTGTTCATGTGCAGAGACTAAGGCAGATTTGCTACAAGACCAGGTAAGCGTGTCTTATTCAAACCTTCCTATGGAAAGACAGATTTCTAGCTGAGGATTCAGGAGAGAGGGATGCTTATGACTAGGAAAAAATGGATGCAGCAATTATTATTTTACATCGGCTGTCTCCTACCCTTTAGAATGCCATTTAACGAAGGGAGACCATTAATTTTCAGTATAATCAAATGAAAAGTGGGACATTAAATTGTTTTTCCCATTCTAGTTTCCAGTGGCAATTTCTCAGCTTTACCAGTTTGAGGACCCCTATGGCCACATCCTATCTACAGAAAACTGACTCCATTAAGCACAGAGTGATGTTGACTTACATCATACAGGGGTATCGCCCTCAGTCCAGGTATGTCTTCAGTTGAGTGTGGGGCCCTGATTCTCCCACGCGGTGCTTCGTATGCAGCTGTCTGGGCAAACCAGTTGCAAACTGTGCACAGAAAGCTGCTCAAATACCTGATTGTAGCCTGCATCTATTTTGCATGATAAGTATAATACATAGAGACAAGGAAATGCAAAATCAAAGCAACCTCTCGTTCCCTCCCATAACATACAGGAAAAGGATGGAGCATTCATTGATGTCTACTGAGGTAAAGAATTATGTAATAATATTATTATTGAGAAAAATGAAATATAGCTTGTATTTGGCAGAAATGTGTACTACTCGGTAAGGAGATTTAGAAGTTTGTGGGTCTCACACGAAAGTCCTTTTAAAATTACGTTTTGAGGCAACTCTTTCTAAAAGTGGCTGTGGTATGCAGTAAATAGTACAGTTGTTGCTTTGAAAAAGTCTGCGTCTGCAGTGGTATGAAAATAAAATCCCACATCAAAGAGTACAGTACAAGTTAGCCCTGACCCACAGACAAAGGATATTTATGCAAGGATGTGTGTGGGTTTTTTTCTAAGCGATGCTTTTCCATTTTGTTCTTTCTGAATTGCAAATATTTTTCTTTTCTCTTGTTTTCCCATCACTGGTGAAATGTGTTCCCTTCCAACTTTAGCAAAGTACAGGACAGGTGTACTGAAAGCCCCAAACTTGCAATTTAAAGGATGCTTACATGGTTCACTAGAAGCTGGTAGAGTTTATTCTGGTATCATTTAAGCCAGATTTATGCTGATGGAACACTTCCGGGTGAAATCCACGTCTTTTTTGAACTCAGGCTCCAAGGACGGCCAAATGAAATCACCTTACAGAGAAAGCACTGGAAATAACTTTGTTATTTATACATTTGACGTAAGCCAAGTGATCTAACTGTTGATGAATTTCAGTAATGTAAGTCCCAACTGATGCAATTAAAGTCAACCAAGTTCATCTTGTTTTACTTACGTGGGATTGAGATCTGGCTTTGTCTAAAATTTTTTTTCATTCATTTAAGTGGGAGAAGTGGAACTGAAGGTTCTTATTTACAGCTGAATAAGGATGTAAAAACAAGAGTATATATGGGGGGAAAGGAGGATTACAGTGAAGTTCTCTAAAGTGTGCGGCCTACCAGGGAGCAGCTTCTGCTGCCGCTCCCTCTGCCAGCCTGTAGGGTTACACGCCATCCTTATGTTTCTTTTCCAAAAGCCTCATCAAGGAAGTTTCTGCCTTTTCTTATGTTACCCTGCTCACCTAGAAAATCACCAAGCAGCTTTTCTATTCCTTTTTAGCTCTTGAAAGGGTTGGCATCATTTTAATGCTTGCAAGTGGCTTCTGTGTAAGACAGCTAGTGGGAAGTCCATTCCTTCTTTTCAGCCTCTACTGCTGTCTGAGGCAAATTTAGCCATAGGTGCCAGGAGGTAATCATTAATGTCCTGCCATGCATGTGTGTAGACTGTGGCAGAGGTCCTGGCCTCAGTCCTGTCCTTGAGAAGTGGTACATTTAGTTCCATCTAGGAGGCACTGATCACAAACATCTAGAAGGCACTGTCAGAGCAAACGAAGCAGAAAAGGTGCTCCCAAAAATCAGTGGACACAAATATCTCCCCTCTGCTTTCTGAAGAGATGCCAGTTCCTCCTGTGTATACACCTGGTAGAGCAGCACTACTCAAAGAAACATCTCAATCTTCCATGGCAACAAGCCCAGAAGTAACCAGCCCCAACCTGGTTACTAGGAGCAGGCAGTAAGCGGGGACAGCCTGCTTCCCAAAGAGCATGTGCAACCTATTTCTTCTGCATTGTGGCTAACTTTCACACTGCTGCTCTGGTGCTGCAACTCCTTGGTGACTTTTAGGACACACAGTTCTAGGAAATGCCCTCTGTCTTTCAGACAATCTGCTATGACCCCCAGTCACCTGAGTTTTGCTTCACCACCTATCCCAGGAGACCTGCTACCTGGCTGAGTCCACAAGCACGTCTCGTATCATGTGCTGTGATTCCAAACAAATAGCTCTTGAGCCTTCATCCTCTGGCTCCTTCTTTATTAGGCATATTCCCGTGTCCTCAGAAGCCCTATGAAACTGCACTGCCAAAACGTGTCCGCCTGCCAATGCGGGGATGCTCTGATAGACGGGCTCATGGCACGCAGCAGCATCCCCTGCGCTGCCTGTCAGCAGGTCAAAAGCAGCACAGGCAAAATCATGAGATGCCAGCAGAAGAATCACAGGAGCTCTTAGTTTTAAGACCAGTCTCTAAATTCCTGCAGTTTCTGGTAGGCATCCTAGAATTCACCATTAGTAAAACTACTATGGAATAGCATGCAACACTATATGGAACACTGAAGGATTTATTCATATAGATGTAGAGCTGTGGAGATTGTATGATTAATAAGAAAAGCACTTTGACTGTGGGGAAAAAAAAAGTGATATGGGTGCACTTCCGTTTAATATGGTTGAATTACTGCACTTTTAATGAATGAATAAACTATTCCAAGGAAAGAACCCCAAGTAGACATATCCAGGAGTTTCCCAATGACGTCCCCCATGGCATAGCCACTCTTTGCATCTTTCCTGTCCACTGTTTAGTAAAAAGGACTTCTAATTTTGTACACCTCGTTCTTCAGCATGTTCCAATTAAGAGTACCCCTACAATGACTTTGTTTCATTCTCTCTTCTGTAGAGAGAAAAGCTTTTATGATAAAAATCAAAACAGCCCTTCTCCCATATTCTAATTTTGTATTGTGTATATTCTGGCATCCTGAATTTTACCAATGCAAATTCAGAGACATGATCTCTCTGCATGGGGGCAATGATGTATTTATTTATACATAACATAGAACATGATTTGGTGTGTGTTCCTAGCTAAATATATATAAAAAAAGACAACTACGAACTCAACATCTCCTGAAAAATTAACATTCTCAATTCAGTGACATTTTTCATTGTGCACCTTCATTTGGCTTAGTACACTATGCATGAAAGCATCAGATCTAGAATCGTTAGTGACAGTAAATAAACTTCAGCTTTTACCTCCTGTTTTATGTGGGGTTTTTTATTTCAACATAATTCTGACTACATTTTCAAGATTAAATCATATAATTCATAAAAATATTAAGCCATTCACATACATTAGAACCTTTGTTTTCTTCTCAGATTCACTCATTCAAGCTATCTAGGACTACACTTATGTCTTAAAAGCTTGAAAATTTTGTACTAAGTGTAAACATCAATTAATTAGTGATGCTTTAAATAACCTTTTTATATGACATTTGGGAAAAACCTGGTGTGAGCAAAAACTTACATTTTCTCCTTCCTTCCAGGTGTAAATCAAACTGACTCCCTCATACTCAGTCTCTTTATCATCAGATGCGTATCTTATATCCGTTACAATTCATCTCTAAATATGATGCTCTGACTCTCAGAAATGCATGCTCACGAAACAAAAGTTGTTTTTTTAAAGGAAATAAAGACCAGGGTGTACGTTATCATTGCTATCAAAGAGGGCTTTATTGAATTATTCCTTTGACTAAAGTATGAAACATTCATCTTTAAATCTCAGTAACTTAAGTATAAACAAATGGACTAGAGCACTTTTCTGACCAAAGTTTCATCTATTCCAGTACCCTACCTCCTAGCAGATAAGCAGGGAAGAGTATTACAAGAAAAGCGTATTTCGGTACTTCTTTGGAATAATCTCCCACCTTCCTTTGTTTGCAGCCCTGGATCTACCTAACCCAGAGCTCATTTCCTTGCGGGTACCAGCCTACCGTGGACTTTTCTACCAAGAATTTTTCCACTTGCTCTTTGAAGCCAGGTAAGCATCTGAATGCACCTGAAAGTATAATCAATAGAAGACACAGCGAGCCAAACGAACTGGCAGCCCATTGAATGCTGGCGGTAAGATTGCTTTCTATGTTCATTGTAGCTCTTAACTGATGCTGCTTTTCTGCACTCCTTCCCGCACGCTAACTGAAAGACGGTTGCTCCTACACACCTTATGACTGAAATACATCGGCTTTTGGATCTGCTCAGTACTCCATTCTTCTCTGTCTCTCATACGCCTTATGTTTCTACAGAGAAATTTAGTTAGTTAATATATCTATCTATATTATATTATTGTATATTAATATGATATTATTAAACATTTATTGTTAAACATGTTGAGGAACAGGAAGTTATTGGAAGCGGTCAACATGGATTTACCAAGGGTAAATCGTGCTTGACCAATCTGATAGCTTTCTATGATGTTATAACTGGTTGGCTGGATGAGGGGAGAGTCATAGATGTCATCTACCTTGACTTTGGCAAGGCTTTTGACACTGTCTCCCATGACATCCTCATTAGGAAGCTGAGGAAGTATGGGCTAGATGAGGTGACAGTGAGGTGGATTGAGAGTTGGCTGCAGGACACAACTCAGAGGGTTGTGATCAGCGGCACAGAGTCTAGTTGGAGGCCTGTAACCAGTGGTGTCTCCCAAGGGTCAATACTTGGTCCAATTTTGTTTAATATATTCATTAATGACCTGGATGAGGGGACAGAGTGTATCCTCAGCAATTTCGCTGATGATACCAAACTGGGTGGGATGGCTGACACCCCAGAGGGCCGTGCTGCCATCCAGCGTGACCTGGACAGGCTGGAGAGCTGGGCAGAGAAGAACCTAATGAGGTTCAACAAAAGCAAGTGCAAGGTCCTGCACCTGGGGAGGAAGAATGCTAGGCACCAGTATAGGTTAGGGGCGGACCTGCTGGGAAGTAGCTCTGAGGAGAAGGATCTGGGGGTCGTGGTAGACAGTAAATTATCCATGGCCCAGCAATGTGTTCTTGTTGCCAAAAAGGCCAATGGAATCCTGGGCTGCATAGGGAAGAGTGTGACCAGTAGGTCGAGGGAGGTCATTCTCCCCCTCTACTCTGCACTGGTGAGGCCACAACTGGAATACTGTGTCCAGTTTTGGGCTCCCCAGTTCAAGAGGGACAGGGAACTGCTGGAGCGAGTCCAGCAAAGGGCAACTAAGATGATTGAGGGATTGGAGCATCTGCCTTATGAGGAAAGGCTGAGAGAGCTGGGACTCTTGAGCCTGGAGAAGAGAAGGCTGAGGGGAGACCTTATTATGGCATACAAGTATCTAAAGGGTAGGTTGAAGGAGGATGGAGCCAGGCTCTTTTCAATGGTTCCCAGTGACAGGACGAGGGGTAATGAGCACAAGTTAGAACATAGGAAGTTCCGTTCAAATACACGGAAACACTTCTTTACGGTGAGGGTGACAGAGCACTGGCACAGGCTGCCCAGGGAGGTTGTGGAGTCCCCTTCTCTGGAGATTTTCAAGACCCGCCTGGATGCAGTCCTGAGTAATGTGCTCTGGGCAATCCTGCTTTAGCAGGGGAGTTGGACTAGATGATCTCTAGAGGTCCCTTCCAACTCCGAAAATTCCGTGATTCCGTGATTATTATTAGAATATAATAATGTAATAAGTTCTATATAGTATGAGATATATTATATATAATATACTTGTCATTATTAGGCTAACACTTTTCTTTAGCTTTACTCCACGGGCTGGAAATCCCGGCTAGATTGCTTGTGCCAAACAAAAGTGCCCTCCTCACTTTTTCCCCGACTGGCCCTGCTGCTCCGGAACCTGGCGCGGGGGGAAGCAGCAGTGGGAGACGTGAGGTCCCAACAAGGCCCCAGCACGAAACAATCCCAGTAGCTTTGAAACTGGTCGGATCCTTCTCACACCCCTGGTGTATCTGTCACATAATGACCAGGATCTGTCTTACTCCTTTTCTGTCCTCTGTACCAGAGATATCACGAGGTTCCTGAGACCAGGCATCTCCTTTCGTCTCTCTTACATCTGCTAAGTAATTCAGTGAGTATATGAAATGGCTCTTCATTTGTGTTCTTGTTACTATGTGGACTATAATTGGTAGGAATTCCCTAGGATATCCTGCATCCTTCTCGTGACATATTTTGCCCTTAACCCAGGAGACAAATTACCAAAATGGTTCCATTTCTTTCTATTCAGGACACAGATGTCTTGGCACAGGATTTGCACTGAAGGATCACAGCTCAGTATTACCGCTCTTTTCCTTCCTCTCACTGCGAGGCTGCTCATGGCCAAGAGTTGGACTGTCACAGCCCGTATAAGCTTCTTTTCTTAACCTGGCTGCTTAAGGAAATGAGACATTTGCAATACTGCTTTTCATCTGTTTTTTTTTCTGCCTGCCAGTGCCCTGGTAGTAACACAGGAATCCACCGAGAAACTTTGTCTACATCTGAAAGAGTTAGAGTTTCAAAAGAAAAGGACGTTCTTACTGGTTTCGCAGCAATAAGCAGGTAGGGGAGATCAGCGAGCTAAATTACTGCCATTGTGTGGGACTATTGGACTTAAATTGTGACATATTTTAGGTGGCAGCAGCTGGCTGACGTGGCAGCAAGCTCAGAGCATCCTAGCTGCAGTAGTGGTGCCCCTTGCAAAACTGTGAGCTTCAGGATGGTTCTGAATGAGGCTGAGGTGGACAAATGTATAGGAAATCACAAATGTACACGAAACCAAGGTTCAGGAATTTTAAGACTATCGGAACAACTTCTTTTCTTGCCATACGCTATCCTTTTAAGAACATACTGCTTATGGTTTTAAAGCTAAAATCGGGTTTGGTGCTTGTATAACTTTTCTATTTGAGGATCACAATGTACTATATGAGCATTAGATTACTTTCACACGCACCCCTTCTGAACTTAGGCACTCGCTGTATTAATAAGTAAAACATGTAAACTGGCTTCGCTCATTTAAAGTACAGCTCAAGCTTTTTCTTGGTGGACCTTATTCACTAATATTCGCACTTGTTCACAATTATTCACACTTTTTAATATAACTATGTACAAATAATACATATGAAAAAATAGTAAATGTGTCAACTACGTAAAATACTCAGATAATAAGCTATTAAAAGGCTTCTTCACCATCGATTAAAAACTGTATTAGTTGGTTTCATATGGTATTCGTATGGTATTAATCCTGAAAAGAGCAAGTATAAAGCATAAATTTGGAATGCTTTTAAACATACTGATTTTCGGGGGATTTCAGTGGACAGACTTTTGTTTAATCGTATTTCTGGGCCGTTGCCAGGCTGTCAGTATACCCTAGAGCTGAATCTCTGGACATTAGAGGTTCTCCCCTGGAGCTGCATCTATAGACATTAAAGATTCAGAGTCGTTACATACCTTAAACTAGGAGAGACGGGGGACTAGGTCCTAATTACAGCTTATGCCCATTTAAGGTTCTTTAAGCTTAATGCAGAAGCCTTGATGCAAATGAAAATCAGGTCTTCAGTCACTTCAAATGCACTCACAAAAAAAGGTTAAAATTCTGTTTAACTTCCTCTTCTTATCAAAGTCTTGGAAAAAGAGAGCCTTTTCACAGCCACTGAGGCACTGTGTGTTTTATCTGAAGTCTGCCGTTTAAAAGGGGTGATTGATTTTTCCACATTAAGGGCAAAATAGCAGGAGATCTGTGCCTCACTAACTCTTACACACATACCCGCTAGCAACAGAGAAGCTCACTATTCAAATCAAAACAGGGTTTCTGGGTTTTTACTGTAGGACTTGCAGGGCTCAATTCCTTTGGCCTCGTCTTAAATTAAGAGGCAGAAATTGTTTCCCCGTGAGACTTCAAGTTAGACCTTTGCCAAGGCCATGGGTCACTTGATTGCATCCAGAAGTTTACTCTAAACTTAGCTGGTGATGTGTCGATGTGATGAGGTCTCAGCACATGATACTTCATAGTGACCGAAGCTGGTTCCCATGATTTTTTAATTCAGTTGGGGAATAGGAGCACATAAAATCAGAATATAATTTTCAGGGTTTTAATCCGTGTTCTATTTCTCCAGAAACTCAAGCATTTATGAGGACCTTTGATTTCTCACTTCCATCTGCAGGCCATAGAGTTACCCACGGTAACGAAAAATAAAACTGCCATGTAGATGCGCTGCTGTGAAAAAAATATTACTAATTAAATATGGAGTAAGTGACTACGATAAAACCTCTTGGTAATATGCCTGGCCACTGTGGGACAAGAGGTCACGCTTCACGTGCCAAGAATGACAGCGTGATGCTACAGGGGTTTGAGAACCGGCCGGAGAGTCAATTCTCGAGTTCAGTGACCTCACTTCAGTGGGAACTGTATAAACACAGAAGCCGACCAAATAAATTTAGATGTATTTATAACTCTCTCGTGAAGTACACTGAAGACAAGGGATGTAGAAATTACAGATTGCCAGTAATGGTAAAAGAAAATAACAACAAACACAGCTTTAAAGATATAATATATAGAGCAGACAAGAAAAACAACAACCCCAAACTTTCCAGAGAAGACTGCCAAGAGCTCGGTGACACTCAGCTTTTCCATGCCAGGATCCTTTTCCTATCTGGTTTGCCTCGAAGAGAAGCCTCCATCTTATTTAATAGTCTGGGCAGAATGGATTGGCTGGGGTCCTCCAAGGAACCTTGCAATAACATTAAGGCTTCCTTGCCTCAGTGCCTAACCGGAAAAGGAGAATATCGTTTTCTTGCTCGCTGGGTACCGTACAGAAAGTATTTGAATTATTTCTTTAAAATGAAAGACAGGAAATACTAAGTAAGAACTGCTTCAAGAGGTATTAAAGAACTATTTTAAATTTCTTGAGATTAAAATGAAGAAAATTCTCCACAGTCCAGCCTCCCACACATCCCACTCCCATACATTTCGCAGAGACCTGTGGGACGATGTAAAACAAGTCCCGAAGCAACACAGGAGACTGCAATTTCCATTAAGACCATTGGTTTATCTGGTGATTCAAGAGCAATTCTCTCCCCCTCGGCCCTGCAGCTCTGCTAGACAGTGCTGCGTGTGTGCCACCTTTGCGCTCCTGTGCAAACTGTATTCTGGGACGAGCACCTGTGACAAGCGAAGACCCAGTGAGCAAGCCTTCTGCATTATGAAACCGAAACACAGATACATATCCTTGCATTACAGCACAGCCGTATTGCAAAAACACACACAAATGAATATTTTTATGAGAACACGTAATAAACCATCCAGAAAGCTAGTAGGGTACCCTGCCATGGGTCACCAGGTGTTAAAAGGAGGACTATCTGTGCAGGATTCGTGCTTTAGTCACTGCCTCGAATGGTCTCTGTGAGCCCTTATCTTCATTCAAAGGTTTATTTTTATGAAGCATCTCTTCATCGTCAGCGTAAGGGCTTCATGAACTAACTCAAAATTCTAAGCAAAAATAATTCGATCCTTCAGTCTCTGAAGCACAGCATCATCTATTGCTATACAGCATTTCTGGAATATGATATATAGGGGTAAAGTATTATTTCCTGGACTGCGGTTACAAAGGGCATTCTATGCTTTCTTTGGAAAAAGATGCCATATTTGATTTTTTTTCAGTCTTCTAGTATTTGTCCCTCTTTCCAGGCTTCATTGACGGTGCTACAGGAAGTTTTGTAGCAAATACCTTTTATCCCCTAGGATGTGTAGCAGCTGGCCTGGCTGACGGACTTACAACTCTGCACATTTTTCAAATGTTTCCTTAACTGCTTTTTAGGAACAGCTATTTTTATAAACCTTTTGTTACTTCTAAGTTGTCCAACCTTTATGGAGATTTCTTTCCAAATGAATACAAAAAAATCTCTTCACTACTTTTGAATCATTCATTTCTGTCCTTCCCTTTCAAACTTGCACTTATTTTCAGTTTCCCTTTCCCCCACTTTATTCTGTTTGTGAAAGCTTATTTTTCCCATATTTTTAAGTACCATTTCATTTTTTTTTCTATCCTCTTATTTTTAAAATATATTTATTTATGTACTTATTTCTCTTATCTTTCCATTTCCAAAAAGTTCTGCTTTTTTTTTTTTTTTTTTTGCTTCCAGTTGCTGTAGTTCTTTGTAGAGGCTTTTTAGTCCACAGCAGCAGTGAAAAATATTTTGTGATGCTGAGAGAAGTGAGTATACTTCTTCCTGCTTGTGAGCCTGCAGGCTTCCTCTCAGTCAGGCGGGTTTCCTTGGCTTCTCATTAAGAAAAACAAAAAAAGAGACAAGAACTATGTGTTCTTGGCTTGTCACAGTATTCTACTACCTTGAAGGACAGAGATCACTTGTTGGGCATGAAATAAAAAAAATTGAACAAGCAGCTTGTTTGGGTTTTTTTAAAATAATTTTTATTTGGCATCACCAATCAGGCCTTTCATGTTGCTGAAATCTATTGCTGTCTTTGAAAAATCAGTCACCCTAAGCTGGTACAAAATCAGTTCAAAGAGAGATTTTTCTTACTTTATGATTTCTTAGAAGCTTTTGAAAGTGTCACCTCAAAAGAAGGATAATAAATACTTAAAATATGTTCCTACTCTCTTCTATGAAGCAATAATAATGGACATAAATTCTGGCCTTCCGCATATCACAAACCAAAAGCTACGTTGAAAGAATATTAGGAGGTTGAGAAATCACATCCTGAGAAGTTAGGAAATGCCAACCAGCATTACTTTGGCTTTCGTGCGCTTATGCATGATGATACAGTTCTTAGCTATGTGTGTCCACCTCTTTTTTAAAAACAGAACAAAAGGTTCACTAAGTGATATTTGCTTTCTCTTTATGGCTAGGTGGGGGATGCACCATACAGACCTCTGCTGTTTTGGCTACTGGGCTAACTACTGACGGTGATGGATTGTCACCTTCTGTGGAAATGAAGTTATATGTTTTTGACCTTTAGTCTGCAAAGATATGTTATTGTAAGGGGAAATACGAAAACTCAGCATCTTGGATCCATTCCAGGATTTGGAATGGGATGTGTTCTTGTGTGCAACACTATTCTGCTTGATGTCCCTAAATTTGATCCTTCCTCCTTCCACCTACTCTTGCAAGTCTATTTTCTCCCACTTCAGCAGAGTCAAGTCTATCATCCACCTCACTTACAGACCTCTGTCCAGGCTGTCTTCTTGAGCAGTCGGTTTTAAGATTAGATCAAAATTGTTATCAGAAAACCTCCATTCAGCCATCCTCTAACACTGGAAGTACCTGAACTCTGAAGAGGTGCGATTCATCTATTTGAGGTAGTTGCCGTAGGCTCCTCTTAGTCAGAGGAGAAGAAATGGGAACTCACAGGAACTTCCACTGGTGCATTTGAGACTTTACGAGATAAATTGCTGCCCAGACTTCTCTGACACATTAACACTCAGTGAATCTGAATTTTATGCCAAGGTGCCTCTTAGTAACACACTATCTGCCCTTCCAATTGCTGGCAGCATTTGTTTCAGATTTTCTTCTCATTTTTATGAGTTGTATCTTTTTAGATCTGCTCTGTTCCTTGGATTTTTTCCCTATGTTTATTTCACTTGTTTGTTCTGCTTAGTTGATCTGGATCTTGGCTTCTTTATTATCTTAATTGGCATTTCTGCTTTTTCATTTCCAAGAGCAGAGTTTCAGCAGTTAAAGCTTTGACAGGTTAATGATGACAAAAAGGAATATACTTTAAACCTCATTATATTTTTCAACTTCAAAGAGTTTTCCTCATATTTATTAATGTATCTTCACAATATTTAAGTCAGAATTATCACTGCTGTTTCAAAGCTAGGGGAATGGAGGTGCAGACATTAAAGCCTAACCGTCTTATATATTTAACAGGTACAAATAGCCAGCAGGAGGTCTAATCTGTGGGACGCGGGAGAAGTCTGGTACTCAGAGGCTTTTCAAAGCTTGTGTTTGGTCTTTTCCAAGTTCCTCAAATTCTTTGAGTCTGTGCTCTAGAGCAGTGAATTTGAATACCTTAATCATCTTTAGAAAAACATAGTATTCTCAAAGGCTGCTGTAGTACTCCAAACTTTACTATCTAAACCAAAACTAACCTAAAGCATTCTCTACCTGGTCTAAACCAAACTAGTACTATGCAGTAATACGTTACTGCATGTGGGTGGATTTTCTCTAAATGTGATGTAAAATTCCTCCATGTAAAGGAGAATAGCAGACTAACAATTAATGTTCCACAACCTCACCGATTGTGGGAGGGAGGGAAGCATTACAGTTGTCTGTTCAAACTGCTCTACCCGTAAAGGCTTCATTTCAAAGCACTACTGAAGTGCCAATGTATTGGCATTTCCACTTGCACTGATATATGGCAAAAGCATTACTGTGCAAATTTCTCTATTGATTTAATTCTGAAAATATACTACATTGCTAATATGAAAAAATTAATGTGGGCTTTAAGACTATGAAAAATTTTAGCCCGTTTAGTACCCAAAACTACTAATACTCTTCTAAGTAGTGCATGTAAATACCATACACCATAAAATACTTAATCGTGTAGGTATACACTTCAGTTTACCCTATGTGATAGTCCACTACCACTCATAATTTACAGATGATGGAGGAAGAATGTTCCCTATGTAATATTCATTCTAAATCATTGCCAATGCAATCTTTAAAATGTTATCTCTTTGTTCATTGTAGGTTGTAAACAGAGAAAGTAATATCGTCACAGGTATCATAGATTTAATTTTTTTCCATTGTATTGGTTGTTCACTGGTTACTAAATTCTGTTTACTTTCAATTCTAAGTATAAACTCATCCTATCACTTTGTTTTAAGAAAAACTCATTCACAAAAGCCTGTAAAATAGAATTCAGATCACTGACACACTTTTCCATGAAACATTCAAGAAACAGTACTTCAGAATATCATCACCTAGGATGCTGAGGTGCTACTCCACACAAAACATTATCTTCAACAAGTTACAATGAATTCTTTTTCCCAGTATTGTTTTAAAACTTGATATTCCAAATTGACATTAATTTCCGCTGCTACAAAGTTTCTATCTATTGTGAATGATGTTTGAGGAAAATTAATATACTCTCTATTAGAAATAACTGATCTTTCTATGAACGCTGAAAACAGCCTATAATGGAAGTTTATATTGTCATCAGATCTCTTTTCTTTTTCACCAGCAACAGATAAATCCATCACAGTATTTTATTGTATTTTTAAATGAAAACTAATAGCTGGTAAAGGCACGAACACATTTGCACATCAGAATGAATATTTTGTGTCTCTCCAAGTGGCATGTAATACATCAAGAACCATCTTATGCTAATTATGCCTCATTTGTGGTTCAGAAAGGCAGTACACATACTGAATATAGTAATGGTTTTGTTTAAGCAACAGTTAAGACTTGTACAACTTCAAAAGGAATTATAATTATTTAAGACCACTTGAAGGATTCACCTTCAAATTCATTGTATTTTATAGGTTCTGTAACTGCAAAGCACTTCAGCTTTAGTAGGCACAAAAAGGCAAAGAATAAGTGTGTTTATTTTTAAACTTCAGTTCCTGCTGAAATTGTAAATGACTTTTAAATGAAGTATTCTGAAGCACAGGAACAGTTATTTCAGATCCAGAGCCTCCAAGTGGAACACGCAACTGAAGGACAGTACCATATCATAATGTACCTTGGTTCTGAAATGACTTTGAGCCAGTCTGGCTGTTTTATCACCTCACATTTCATTTGCCACGATGAAGTTGCTGTATGAATATTGTGTTTATGTTCAAAATAACTAATTCTAATTCCCATATATTTTCATGACATCTGAGTTAAAAAAGAGCCTAGACTTTTAATCTCTTTTTTACTGTTTGTTTACACAGGAAAAACAGTTTTCAAGGCCAAAGACTGCTGGATATCTTCTTCCTTAGCTGTCACTTTGAAGTGAGCTGCAGAAACAGATTTTCAGAAAACTGCACATACATTTTAGACATATTTCTAATTGTTAGCATACTGTGTAAACCTACACAGTTTAAATTTCAGCCTTAGGTACATGTAGAGAAATGTGGATATTTGGAAGGCATTGCATATTCCTTGTATCTTCTCCCACAGTGACCTGTTTGGTTTTTTTGCTTGTTTGTTGTTTTTTTTTTTGTTTGCCATTTTTGGTGCTTTCAGACTTAATACCACCACAGCATCACGATTCTAAGCACACAATAGCAAAAGACATCAGAATTAAACACTTAGCCTAACTCCTTTTTCCCCCTTTCCCACCTCCCAGGAGCTGTGCCAGTGCTACTTCACAGATTCTTTATTCCAGCAGTGGCTGGGGGTTCCCTGTCATCCCCTTTTTTCCAGCAAAGGGCTATAGCACAACAGAACAGCTGTGCTGAGTGTGGGATTACAGGACGTGGGGGTGTCCTGGCAAAGCATGTGTGAGATGAGGTTGTGAAGATGGAGACAGTCTTGCATCACAGGATGATACTGGGAAAGGAGGTGGCCCTAATGCCCATTAATCTTTGAAGTCCTGCAGGCAGAAGTCTTTTCCTTCCCCACAAGGATCAGCCTTGTTGAAGAACAGATGGTTAGAAGAAGGGGAAAAAAAAAGGTTCCTTTTTTTTCCCTGGATGTTGTTACTTTTCTATTTTCTCACCTACTCATTCTACACTTCCCTTCTTTCTTCTGCACCTTCTCACCCCGCTCCTTCCCAATGCCTTTCTCCATTCAGCCTTCCCTTAAATCCTGTATAATTCTATTTCTGTCACATTTTCACTTTTCCTCTTTCAAGAATCATAGAATCATTTAGGTTGGAAAAGATGCTTAAGACCATCAAGTCCAACCATAAACCTAACACTTCCAAATCCACCACTAACCCATGTCCCTCAACACCACGCATCTTTTAAATACCTCCAGGGATGGTGACTCAACCACTGCCTTGGGCAGCCTGTTCCAAAGCTTGGCAACCCCTTCGATGAAGAAATTTTTCCTAGTATCCAATCTAAAACTCCCCTGGCACAACATGAGGCTGTTTCCTCTTGTCCTATCACTTGTTACTTGGGAGAATAGACTGATCTCACCTGGCTACAACCCCCTTTTGTTGTAGAGAGCGATAAGGTCTCCCCTCAGCCTCCTCTTCTCCAGACTAAACAACCCCAGTTCCCTCAGCTGCTCCTCATCAGATCTGTGCTCCAGACCCCTCACCAGCTTCATTGCCCTTCTCTGGACACGCTCCAGCACCTCAGCGTCCTTCTTGCAGTGAGGGGCCCAAAACTGATCACAGTACTCAAGGTGGGGCCTCACCAGTGCTGAGTACAGGGGACGATCACTGCCCTCACCCTGCTGGCCACACAGGCCAGGATGCTGTTGGCCTTCTTGGCCACCTGGGCACACGTTGGCTCATATTCATATAGCTGTACTCCCTCTGACCTGGTGCTTGCAGGTCCCTCATCCCCATTTCCCAGACTGGCACCTGTTCCTTCCACACTCCTTTTCCCAATCCGCCTCCCCGAAATCCCCACTTCTAACCCGACACATGATGACATTCTGTTTTGGGGCTGGCTGAGACCCGGCTCTCCCCACCCCACCGGCCTGTTGGTACGCGAAGGCCTCACTTCAAGCACAGGCCGAAGCGGCCGTGTAACCCTGCGTGCAGGGTGCGGCGGGGCTAAGGCCCGACGGCGACGGCGACCCCCGCCACCCCTCACCGCCCCCGGGGCAGCACTCGCCGCTTCCCGCCAGTAGCACTCGCCCGGCGGCGGCTCTGCGCCTGCGCGGGAGGGGGGGGGGGGGGGGGGGGGCAGGCCGCCCATACGCAATACGGCCTTTCCAAGGGGTGTGACGCCACACCGCGCCGTCGCCGTGACGTCGCGGAGGCGTGACGCAGGCACGCAGAGGGGCGCGTGTGTAAGTTCCCTTCCCCCCGCGGCGCTGGGGGCTGCGTCCCGCGGTTGGTGGGGGCGGGCGGTGCTGGGGAGGGCTGCGGGGCGCGGCTGCACCCGCTCCCTCCCCCTGGGCCGACGAGCCGGGCGGTGGCCGGGAAGTAGGAGGCGGCGGCGGGCGGCGGCGGGGCAGCGGCTCCCGGCGGCAGCGCTGTGCGAAGGTGGGCGCCGGCCCCGGCGAGCCCGTGGGTTCCCCTCGCCGGGCCCCGCCGCTGCGGCTCCGAGGCCTTTGACTCGCCCGGTCCGGGAAAGCGGGTGCCGGCCCCCGCAGTTCAGCCGCGCCTCCGTCCGGCGGAGGGAGGGCTCGGCCCCGCTGGCGGCGCGCCCGCGGGCCGCCGGGGGTTCGTGGGGGGCCCGCTGGGCCTCCCAGCGCCGGAGCCCGGGAGCGGCGGTGCGCGGCCTGCGGGGCGGCTGCGGCGCTGGGCCTGGCAGGCCGCGGGGGCCCCGCCCGGCGCTGGGGGAGCGCCCTGCCACCGCAGCCGCCCGAGGGTGCTCTTCGAGGGGGTGTCTGCCCCCCGCAAGCATCGGCGCAGCGGGTGGGTGTGACTGTCACTGTCAGGTGTGAAGTTACAGTAAAGATGTGCAGAAAGGTTTCTACAAGTCGCAAAAGTTACTTCTACAGTTCGCTTACGCTTTTTTTTTTTTTTTTTTTTTTTTTTTTTTTTAGTACACGTGGCCTTAAAATGTTGGCTATACGAGGGATGGCAGTAGATGTCCTCAGGTTTTGTGACGCTGAGACGTGGAAGCATTTGGCTGGTATGAAATCCCCCTGCCAGCGTGAGTCAGAGCTGCACAAGTGCACAAAGAGACCTGAGCGTTGTTCCATAAACCTTGCTAGCACTTCCATAAAAGTACAAATACTACATGCAGTCCTCTCTGGCTCCTTAGGTTTTGGAAGGAGCCTTCGAGCTAAAGGGTTTTTGTTTGTTCTGTGACTGCAGAAATGAATGCAATGAGTGGGTATAGTGTTTGTGCATAACTGGTGCTGAGGCCTGCTGGCTTCAGTATCTATTAGAACTTTTTATATTGGTAATACTGAAAAAAAGAATACATCCCAAGTTCTAAGTGATCTGATGTGGTTGGCGTTGGCAAAATAAGGAGGGAAGTGTTTGAAAGCAGCATAGAAGAGTTTTGGAAGGACTGCAGTAATGTCTGTAGTGTGGCAGGTTTGAAACATTGGCTTGTTTAAATTTGTTATGGGCAAAAGTCATGCTTTGTTAAAAGACTTACCTAGTTCTATGTCTGCGTTAAAATTGATGTGATACATCTTACCTTTTATTGGCAGTCTTTTGCTCTTCAGTTCATACTGCCTTGTGCTCCATTCCTTTCTTTTTCTCCATGTTAACTGTATCTCATTGGAGCTTTTTAATGTGTGTTAGACTCGTAGTTAACGGTCTAGCCCTTAAATGCTGTGTAGTTTAGTTGCCTTAGTTTAGAAGTCATAGTCTTGAATTTGCTCATAATTGCATATTACAGGCTCAAATAAATCATTAAAAATGGTCTTTCATATTATGATTCCATAACAGAAAGGAAAGAGGATAACAAAAGGTAAATGCACAGATCTCTTGGATCACAGTAGTTTCTGTGTGCAGTTTTTTGTTTTTTTTTGCGGGACTATTCTGCAACCAAAACACCGAACTGCTGCTTTGTTTTGTGTCTAACTTTACTGTAGCTAGTTATTTTTAGTACTAGTTTAAGTTGATTTTTTTAGAAGTTATTTTTATGCAAAGCAAAATATATATTTCAGGGATGAGTGCATATTTTTTTCTGCTTCAGTAGCTAGAAGAATTGAATTTTTTCAAATTTAAAGTTTGTTAAAAATCAGGAAAAGGAAGGAGAAAAGCTTATGACAGTTATGGTGTACGTTTAAAGTATTTTTTGTGGTGATCTGATATGATGTTCATAGTGTTCAATTAATAGATATTCTTAGGTAATGATAACTGGAGGATCAGAAGAAAACTAGCACTGTGGTATGGTTCAAATGATTTTAACTTTTGGGCAGGCTGTTAAAGTAATAGATTTTGGGGTAACTAAAATTTTGTAATTAAAATATTTTTCAAAGCATTCATGAAGGAAATACTAGTTTCCTATGTATTGTCTACATCTCATTTGTGAGACTATTAGAACTAGCAATGATAGTGACAACATATGAGGTACATATGTATTACATAGGTAATGAGGTACATAGGTATTTCTGACCTTCTCACATGAAACTTTAGATACATGTAGTGATTGTCATACATATGTTTTTGATGTACAGGTTCAATGATTATTCTGCATTAGACGGAAGCAGTGTTCTTCATCTGTGACTTAGGGTGTTCCGAGGATTTTTATGTGCAGAGGTAATGTTACTTGTGGAAATGGTTTAATGTTTTAAATGTCTGTATGAAACTGGTGATGTTTTCATTTATTTATTTGTACCTAATGAGGTAGATGTTGTCAGGTCAAAGTGAAATGGTCAAGTAGTGAAAGTACAACTTTGATGTGAAGTTGGCTGAAATTACTGCAGTTAGAATTATAGAAATGTACAAAGTTTTAAAAGTACGTGGTCAAATCAGGAATGTGTGAACTTTATCAGTTATTTTAGCAATATTTCTTCAGATATTATTGCAATTTCTAATCTGAAATATTGTTACTGTACAGTAAGCCTCAGAGGAGATGCCATTCTATTTGATCTGTTGACAGCAAATATGCTTTAGTAGAATTCTTGTTTATTTACCACTTTCTGAAATGTATGCCTCTGATTTTTATTTAATATGATTTGTCTCCTTTGCTAAATACATTTCCTGAGATATTGTGACTTTCTGTTTTTTGTTTTCCTTGAAACAGGATTTAAGATTGATGAAATATTTTATTGGCCGTAGCGGCAGCAGGATGTATAAGGTGGGTATGTTGAAAGAATGCGGTTAATGTCCTTGCAGAATATTTTAATTTTTGATTCTATGTCTGTCTGAACACAAAGAAATGACATACGGTTAGCTAGGGTTCTTTCAGTGATGGATGCAGGTAGCTTACCTGCTTTCGATTGTGGTAAGCTACTGCACGTTTAGCACAGGTTACACGAGTAGATGCAGACAGCCTTAGGTAGCCGATACATTTTAATTTTGCGTCCTTTAATGGAAATTTTTCAGTATGTCTTTTCCCTAAGGTTTATGTGCTTTTTCTGAGAAAATACCACAAAGTTTTTCGGCATTTTCTTTTCAGTGTTCTAGTTAAATGTGATCAACGAAGAAAAAGATTCAGTTGCAATCTATGTACTTTCCTTCTTACATAGACAGGTTTTGTTTCTGTGTTTGAGTTGCTGTTTGTTGGTTTATTTTAAAATTCTTTAACGTCATTGAGAGTGTATTCCAGTGGGAGCATACTCTAATGAAACTAATTGTTTTCAGGATTTCCATAAAAGATAGTAGTGGTTCAGCAGCAGTAAAAGATGTTTTGATGCTCATCCTCATCTGCAGTCAAGTTAAGATTTTGTCCTTATTTGCTTCGACTTAATGCTTCATTTTTATCATTATAATTCATTTACAGAATCCAGAACACGTTTTTACTTAAAAAGGTTTTTTTAAACAAAATTTAAACCGTGAACATATATTTTTACGAGACTAACATTGGCAAATAAGAGAACAGCGGTGCTTGAATAATAGTGAGCACTTTCTTATGTAGTGTATTTGCATGTTGTTATCAAAATTGAATGAAATGCAAACTTCTTCACAGTGTAACAATTAAAAATAATATGGTGTAGATCTTTAATGATTTTTTGTTGTTGTTTTGAAAATTTGTGATGATTTTTTTTGATTCCCTGCTTTCTCTTGCTGGTGTAACAAACAAGTTCTTACTGTCAGCTGAAAATGGCATTTGGAGAATGCTGTCTTCTTTGTATTGTATTTGCTCTCTATTACTATTGGTCTTGTCACCCTTCCCGAAAACATACAGAACAGCTGGGTAGAAACCTTGCTGTTCTTCACATGATATTTTTTAATTAAGTGTGTCTTTGACTTATTATAGTACTATATTTGCAGGTATTGGTTTGTCCTTAATAAGCTGATTAAACCTAGTGTAAGTAGTATTCAAGCATTATTTTTTTCTAAAAGACTAATTTTGTGGGTATTTATAGCCTAATTAAATGTTGTAGGAAACGTTACCACGGTTTGTGGAGCAATACATCTTAATCACAGAATGGTAGGGGTTGGAAGGGACCTTCAGAGATCATCCTAGTCCACCCTCCTGCCAAAGCAGGTTCACGTGGAGCAGGTTGGAGAGGAACACATCCAGGTGGGTTTTGAATATCTCCAGAGAAGGAGACTTCACAACCTCTCTGGGGAGTCTGTTCCAGTGCTGTCATCCTCAGAGTATAGAAGTTTTTCCTTATGTTCAGATGGAATTTCCTGTGTTCCAGTTTGTGCCTGTTGCCCCTTGTCCTGTTGCTGAGCGCCACTGAAAAAATCTGGCCTTATCCTTTTGACACCCGCCCTTTAGATATTATAAGTGTAGATAAGATCCCCTCTCAGTCTTCTCATCTCCAGGCTAAACAGCCCCAGGTCTCTCGGCCTTTCCTCATAAGAGAGATGCTCCAGTCCCTTGGTTCTCTGCTGGACTCTCTGCAGTAGTTCCTTGTCTTTCTTGAACTGGGGAGCCCAGAACTGGACACATTACTCCAGGTGTGCCTCACAGGGCAAAGTAGCGGGGGAGGATAACCTCCCTTGACTGTTGGCCATGCTATTTTTAATGCACCCCAGGATACCATTGGCGTTCTTGGCCACAAGGGCACATTGCTGGCTCATGGTCAACTTGTTGTCCACCAGGACTCCCAGGTCCCTCTCTGCAGAGCTGCTTTCCAGCAGGTCAGCCCCAGGCTGTACTGATGCATGGGCTTATTCCTCCCTGGGTGCAGGACCCTGCACTTGCCCTTGTTGAACTTCATTAGGTTCCTCTCCTCCCGGCTGTCTAGCCTATCCAGGTCTTACTGTATGGTGGCACAGCCTTCTAGTGTGTCAGCCACCCCTCCCATTTTTCATCTGCAAAATTGCTGAGTGTACACTCTGTCCCCTCATCCAGGTCATTGATGAGCATGTTGAATAAGATGACCCAGTACTGACCCCTGGGGAACACCACTAATCTGATAATTCTTCCTAATTAATATCAGAAATGTAATCAAAGCACCACAAACCTAACTGTGATGGAATGGTACCGTGTATTAAACAAGGATGCAAAAGTGTAAGTTAAGGAAAGACTATCTTTGGTTTGTCGCTTTGGTCTGTTACCATTTTAGGAAAGAACTATTTCCTCACTCAAACTGTGAACTATTCTTTTTATCATTGGTGGGGGTTTTTTGCTTCTTTTTGAAGAGTGTACAGTACAGAAAGCCTTGCCTGAAGGGATGCTAGCCAGTGTCCTGATACCAGAACAGGCTTAGTATTAAGCTGTTGGTATACTTTCAACTATCGCACAAATGGAAAGGAAAGAATATAATATGTAGCTCAGTGCATCTTTCAGACTTGTAATGCATTGTGGTCACTTCATATGTGGTTAAGTGGTTGGGTTTTATTTTAAAAACAAAAAGCTTTACTTTTTTGCAGAATGATGAGGTTTTTTTCCATGGGATTACATAGAGAATAAAATTATGCAATATTAAATAATGAACATAAATATTTTTTTAAAGTGGGACTTTTAGTTTTAGAGGCTGCTATAGGATATTAATTTCTGTGTATGCATCCTGTGGCTTAGCCCTTTATTATTTTTCAGAAAGTCTAAGCCAACGATTGTTGATTTAGAAAAAGTGTCATGGTTAATGCCAAGAAGGGGTCATGTGCTGAGATGAGCTTCAGAGCTGGACTGTGCCAACCCTGCTGAAATGCCTCTGTCACGGCAAGTCACTGGGGAGGAAGGGAGGTAGGATTATTCTTGTGGCTTGCTTGAGTATTTGCCAGGAGAGGCAGGTGCAAAAGAGACGAAAAAGCAGCTCGGAAAAAATGTTTGGTAAGTATAGGAGTTGTTGGGGAAAGAAACAGCTCCTGGCAGACTTACTAGATCCTATCAGTGAAATTGGTTTGGGATATTAGGCGGCTTCTAAGTTACAGTTTCATGGAAAATTTTTGCTGTTTGTTTGATTTTGACTGGCAGATCAGTCAGAACGATGTTTACATACTCAGTCTTCCATGTGAAGCCCTATGTTAACAGTAACTGAGGGCTGAAATGTCTGTAGGAAGTACTTAATGGCTACCTGACCCAAAAGCAGATACCAAACCAACGAAACCCTTAAAGGTCCGTCATCTTACTTTTTGGTGCATTACTTATCTGCTGTAAGAACAATTGTAAGGGAGTCTGTTCGCTTCTAAGGACCTTTGGCTATGGACAACGTTCTGAAAATGGTGTGTGGTGACAGATTACAGCTTAGACCAATGCCATTTCTGTTGTACCTGTGCTTCTTTGCTGCTTCACTTTTCTTACATATATGTTTATAGTTCTTTTGGATGAACCATAGAAAATAGGATGTTCCTTTACTGATTTGCGTAGTGCTGAGCACACTTCAGTCTTTTGCGTGTCATTGATTTTAAATAGTAATGATACAAAACTTAATTTTGGTGAATTTTTTGGCCAACCTTGACTGGTTAGCCTCCCTAAGGCAGGTTACAGTCTGCCAATTTTCTGTGAGTGCCTGTAATCTCTGATTTGTATCAGGCTTCTGTTTCAATGAAATAGTGCTATATACACCAAGATATGACTTTCTGACAGTTCTTGGTCTTGCTCAGCTCAGTCAAAACAGAGCAGGTGGTGAAGAAATAAGGTAGATCCATGTTTTTAGGAAGCAAGGCAGTAAAGTTTAAATGTTGGCATTCAGTCCAACACCAGTCAACGCTAATGGTATGCCCTATCCTAAAGGTAAAAGTGTATGAACCCCCAAAATACTGTTAGGGAACAAAAAGGACCAGTCAATAAAAACCTGCATAGTTCTGCTGTGTATATAGGAGTGCTCTGTGTATGATGAACTTTTAAGTTGTCAGTCTGCTAGTAAAATGTCCTAAATTAATAATATGGATGTTCAGTGGGTTTTACTGTTTTTTTCATCAACACATTTTGAAGCATTACCAATTTGTTTTCCTTCTTCGGTAATGGATTTAGAAAGAAGGGACTGTTCTGTATTACAGGACTGAAATTGAGACCACCCAAATGCTTTCAGCTGGTTTTTGTTATTTTCACAAATAGCTTGTTCTTTTAGCAGAGTGTTTAAGAACAGAGAGTTGTGTCAATCACTCTTATGTTTTTCCCTAAATGGCAATATTAAAGAAACTTTACAATACTGTTCATGATTGAGGGGGGAAAAAAAAAATCCCAGACTTTTGATTCTCTTGGTTTTTTTTTGCTTCCAGAAGACAGGTATGATTTCAAATCTTCAAATGCACCTTTTTCTTGGAAACTTTTGTCTAGTTTTGGCTGGATATGTACCCCTTAAAGGTCAATATATTATCTATCATATTTTATGATATTTTAGTAAGTTAATTCAGGGATGTTATATGTTTTCCATAGTTTTTTGTAGGGTAAGTGGGATGTAGAATATTCTCGCCTTCCATATATACGTGTGTTATGTTTTCTATTAAAGTCATAATTTTTCAAAGGGCAGGTCTGCTGTATTACATGACAGAGTTATTCGTACGCTGAAGTGTACTTGGTGCCACACTGACGCCTAAAGTTGAAAAGTCCACGTCTGCAGTTTAGGGCAGTTACCTTTGTTTAGTCACTTGTAAGCCAGTGATTTTCTTTCTGGGAAGATATCAAATGACAAAGATTTGTGGACTGAAAGGGGTGGAATATGAGGAGGAATTTATGCTGAAGGACAAAAATGCAAAGGCTACCTGGCCCAAAATGATAAGTCTTCACATGTTCATAGTGTCACGTATTCAAAGTAGGGGGCTGTGTGTTAAGAACCTTGTTTCTGAGGGCTCTGTTAACTTCTGATATCTGTGTTTGTACTTGCAATCAGAGTAAACAAAGTGTGATGGAGAATAGCATGGGGAATAAAATGCTATGGTAAAAATCAATATCTTGCTGTCGTATAGCATGCCATCATAGTCTGTGTTGCTGGATGCCTCGTCTAAAAAGGAAGGTGTAGAGGAGAGGAGATTCAGAGAAAAGGCTAAGAGTGATCTATAGGGATGGAAATTTGCTTGTATGAAGAGAAATTGGAAAAAAAAAAAAGATTGTTTAACCTTTGAAAGGCAATGTGTATAATGAAGTATAACGCAAATGCACAGAATGATGAATGGTTTCAGAAAAGTAATTCAAGAGCTGTTGTTCTGTTGGTTCATGCTATAAGAGTAAGGGGATATTCTGTGAAATTAGGGTGGCAAATTGAGATAGGAAATTTGAGAAAGGATATATTTTTTTATTAAATTGATAAGGCAGTGAGCTCTGCAGTCTAGGGATAATTTGAATTTAGGAAAATTCTAATAGAAATAGGATCATTTAGAGTGCAAGAGTATTTACACAGGCTCAGATTACCTTTTTTTCCTAAAAGAATATAACCCCTCAGCTTTTTGTCATTTATAAGATTATTTTTACCATTATTATTTTTTCTAAAGCTCATCTAAAAACTATGTATTGATGGTGGGACTAAAGGAATTAAGTTTGTCCCTATTTTGTTTACAGGAGTAATGGTTATAACATCTCACTAATTTGTTTGCTCCCTATCCCTGTGTTAGGTTGTATCCAGCTGAAATACCCACTAGGTACTATGTCTAGTTTTCTTGGGAGTATCCACTGATTTACTTTGTTTTTCTTGTAAGTGGGGACATTGAGGAAGAAGTTTTGGGGAGTAACATCTGGGTCCTTATCAACTTGGAGAGAAATTATGTAGGGCAGTTGTTTTGGTGACTTGCCACTTGAGACGCTGTTCTGTTCAGCTTTGATTTTTCTGTTGCCTGGGCTGATGCATTACGTAGGTGTTCCTGCAGCAATTTAATCCAAGTCAGTACACAAGTTTGTTCTGTACCTAAAGTGATGGAATATTTAGAGAGGGTAAGATGAGCTAACGCTGGCCTTCTGTGTCATCCAGCCAGCTTCCAGCAAGTATGTAAAAAGTCATAAAAAATAGCAGTGGGGGGTATCTTAATTAAATGAGCATGCTTGCGGCTCTGCCAGTCTTTTCTCTTGGCACGGTTTGAGTCCTAGAAACTGTGTTTGCTCTCAGTCTCTATCAAACTCAAATACAAAACTCTGTGATAAAAGCATCAAAAGCAGTGTTGAGCAGGAAAAGACTACAGAATCAGCTTTTGCTCATTCCCACTGAAATGTCCTTTTCACTCCATTTAATGGAGGCTGCAGTTCTTACTTTTGGTGTGTTTAGCAACAGATTGACTTAAATTTGTTGTATTTGGCTCTAGAGCAGCAAAGAGCAGATGTCAGGGAGGTGCCGTGACAGGAATAAAAAGATTCAGAAGGCTTGTGGGAATTTGAGGGTTGAGGGGGAAAGCTTCCTCCTTTTTTTTTTTTTTTTTTTTTTTTTTTTTCCTGCTAGAATCTGTATTACAACATTTAGAGTTGGCATTCAGTTCAAAACTTGCCGTGCTGCAAGGGTTGGTGCATTGACGCAGGCATTCTTTCCCACAGCTCAAATTGTGGAAACACAGTTTATTTATAAAATAAAATATGCCTGTGAAATTATCATTGATACTTTAATTATGGGGAACTTGCCCAAAAGATGGTAGCTTGGTGACCTGCGAGACATTTTCCTGGCTGAAACTAGCCATGATTTATACTAAAACGTTTTCTCTCTATGAATCTTAAAAATGGAATTCCCCTGTCAAGGCAGAAAAACTTCAGTAACTGAGAGGTACTCTGTCAGGGATGATAAGCCTAAAATACTGGTCAACTTTTAAACATTATTTAGGGTTGGAACATCTAAGTAGTAAGCTTTGCTATTTGGGGATTGTCGCTATTTCAAAAATATGCATTTGAAAGCCACCACTACGTGTTGCCAGTCTTTGCGTAAGCAGGTGGGTGCCAGATGTATGTGGGATCCCAGAGAAGTTTGTTGATTTGGTTATTTCTCTTCACTTTTGTAATGAGTGGAATGCTTCAAAAGTTAGTGGCTGCTTTTGGGTTTTTTTAAGATGAAGTATTTTACCTTTGCCTTGTTAAGGTACCATTTCTGAAAATACCTTGTGTAATTTGTTAGTTAGTAGAGTGGTTACTTGTTTGTTTATCTTTCTCACACCTTTATTTTCCACTCATCATCTACCTGCACTTCAAGAGTATATTTTGCCACAGTTTACAGATTATAAAAACATAAATGTGATGCTATATTTGAAAACCGTGCCAATTCTCTGTTGTCTTATATGTATAATGATGTATTTAATACTTTGTGAAGCCTGAGGATTTTTTTTTTTTTTTTTCCTGTGAAGAAAAACACTCACTTATACAATAACGTGGAGGGGGAGATAGTAATAAGTCTTCTGATTTTCCTTGAGATGGTGCTCCTTAATCTTATGCTAGGGTTTTAGAAAACCATGCTGCCTCCTGCTTAGGGTCTTCATATTCTAGTGGTGATTGTAGTAGCTCTTACGATTTTCTGGAGAGATCAGATTTGAAATGGAAGGATGTATTTTACTGTGCACTTAATCAGAATATAATGAAAAAGTCAGATTTTTTTTTTTTTTTTAAAGCAGTAGTATAGTGGGATTACTCGTCAAAAGCGGCATATGTGTAAGATATGTAATGTTTGTGCTCTGTTCTCCTCAGGGCTTACAAAGTCATGATTAGAGCATGCTGTTCAGATTTGAGAACAAGTCTTCCTGTATTTTTTGCTGATGAACAATGTAAATGCACTGCTAAAAGAAAATGGGACAAACTAGCTTGCCTGTTAGCTGTAGCACGTTGAGTTTCTTGGTTTGGTAGCTAATTTCAGTGGCTTGAAAGTGACAAGCCTGGAAATAATTGTGGTCAGAGCTGCTCCAAGAGGATTGACTGAAGCCTTTTTGATTTCCTAAATTTAAAGGAAGCCAGGTTTGATCAACAGCTGCTGTGCGGGTTATTCAGACAGTGAGTAAGTCCAGTGCAGGATTTTGCACTTCTGACAAGTTTAGGGCATGTTCTTTTACTTTAGGTGAGGTGCTGAAACTTACTGTAAGAGTTTGGTGTGTTTGATTAGCGTCATTTATGTCTGTCCTGTACTTAATTTCTTCCAGGTATTTTTCACCTTGCTGTCAAATTCCTTTGTTTACTGCAGTGTCTGAAAGACTTTGTAACCACATAAACAATGTTATAAAAATGGATAAATTATGGATTATGTATTTAAAGACTTTATTCTTTTAGTCATAAGTATTTGTAAGGTTTCTTTTACATGGTAAAATTTCACTTTAAAAGAAACATGAAACTGTAGATTCCATTTAGGCTAGATCAGGGTCTGCAAGGTTCATACCCATTTTATTTATTTTTTTCATGTTTTCATGCAAGTATTAAATGTACATTTATGTACTAGTTTGCAGTGAAGATATCAGTGTATTGCAAGGAGAGCTGGTTTGAGATATTATTAGGGTGTAATTGATCTAATTAACTAAAAACTTTTGAAACCTTTTTGAAGGTGTTTTTGCATCTAAAAACCTTCAGACACTTGGTATATAACATTGATGTTCATTGGAAAGGAAATTTTTTTCAGTTTTGGACACAAGCTTATTTTCATGTTCAAGATGAACGTAGAGCAAACTTTTATTTTTCTTTTTTGATTTTAAAATCAAACTGCACTTACAGAAATGCACGTATCTTTGAAATATTTATCTGATCAACTTTTGAGAAGCAGAAAAATTCCTTAGACTAAGAATACTTCTAAGTTGATGGAAACTCCTGCTATAGAATTGGTTTGTTCTGCATATGTCTCTTCCTGTTTCAGGAAGCTGTTCATTTTGGAAAAAAGCAAAAAAAAAAATAAAAAATCAAGAACTACAAAATGTTGATTACAGAAGTTGTGGAGTAATGGACTTTAATTGGACCTTCAAAAATGCAAGCCAAGGAAACAGAGTAATGTCTTGATGGTGACACCTAATAATTTGCAAAGCATCTTCCCCCTAGAAAACTAAAAGTAAAAGAAGAATCATCATTTGACTAGTGGACTGTACCTATATACTATTGGAACTGCTCTGTCTTATCAGGGAAATAGGACAGGCTAGGTATCCCAGGTCTTATTATCCCTGGGAGATTTCGGTGATGGGAGAAATAATCATCTTGGGCAGTATAAGCCTGGTTTTGTCTATGTGGAATTATGTTTTAAAGTGTGTGCTGTTCAATAATGAAAACAGTTCACTTGAATTGTCACTTTATAACATATCATACATGAAACACTAAAAAGACCATTTCCAAAATGTTTATTAATAATTAAAAGTTATTAGGTAATCTTCAAAAATTTGGTGGGTTAGTACTGGTTGGCACAGATTATCCATGCATGCTTTTCTGGAGGATATTTACAAAGAAGAGTTTCAGGTTTTCTTTAGCAGCCTCTCTTTCCAGTACTTGTCCATGGACGGTGTAGTTATCTGATCATTAAGTCTTTGGCAACTATATTTAGAAAGCTGCTTTATAGTGGGAAGGAGAAAATGTTTAGCGTATATGCTTGCAGTTAGGAAGAGACTGGGTGGGAATATTAACACACGTGTTCAGTTGACTGACTGTAGATGCTCCCAAACCAGGAAGTTTTGAATTTCTGTTTAAATGTAGTTGTATTACAAATAATTGTATTTAGAAGCTGCTTAATTTTCAAAACTTTGGAATTCGCCTTTTCATTATGAAGTGGGTTTACGGGCCCAGAATATCATGTGCTTTACTTTCAGGTTTTTAAAGTTAATTATGTTTCTTTCTGGAAATAAGATGAATGCTAGTAACGCCTCTGTTAAAAAAAAAAAAACAAAAACAAAAACAAAAAACAAACCAAAAAAAACCCAACAAACAAACAAAAAAAACATTACTAGTACAGGTACATTACTGGTTTTCAGCTATAAATTCTAAAGAGGTTCTGTAAAGAGCAGATGAGGTCAAGGTGGAAAATGTTGATTTGCAAAGGAATCGTAAATTAGTGGTGCACGCTATTGTGAGCCACAGTGCTGCTTCAGGATCCAGCAGATGAATTGGTTACAAATCTATATATTGAAAGGAAAGCTCAGCTTCTGACGTGTTGCCTATGCTTGGGAGGTACAGGAAACACTTCCCAGTGCTGTTGCCATCAATTCATTTGCATGGTAAGAGTCCTTGTAGTTAGCTTGTGGCTTCTAGCAGACTTCAGACCAGTCAGTTCACGTTGCCGAAAGAAAGGCCATGGTTTTATGCACATCGGAACTGTTGAAGCTCACTGAAAAAGCAATAGCAGTATCACTGGGAGTATTTTTGCTGTACACGTACGAGTGCTTTGAAGGCAAAATATCTTGTAACGATACGGAAATATTTTTCTGACCGATCAACAAGCAGTGTTATGTGCTGTGGATAGATGTGCGCTGAGTTTATAGCCATTGAAAATTTAGTGGCTCATCTGCTATTGCAGTTTTTTTGGCTAACATCTTGTATGGATATTGTACTGCTGAATATTTAATCTGCTGTGGAGACAGACAAATTTAGAAGTGACTTTAATCTCAGAAGAACATGTATCGACTGGGAGAACTCAGTTTGTTTTTGCAAATCACCAACTCTAAGAAGTGGCATTAAGTTTAGTGCAGGAGAAAATGGAACTTTCCCTTTGTCTCCAGAATGAGGTCACCTCTTGTCTCTTTTCAGCCTCCATCTCAGTAAAATAATAGAAAATATAATTGTTTCATATTTCAGTTTTATCTCCTGAAGAATGGGAGTTAAAGTTACTTGTGCAGGCCATAATGTCAGCAAATCTGCCTTGTTTGCATGCCCATGCTTGAAATGCTGCTTTTGTATTTTTTTGTCTCAATTTTATTTATTTAGTGATTCCACTGAGCAGGTAGCTGAGTAGACTTCAGTCACGCAGGAGTTGGTTGTGCATGTGGCATTAGTGATGGCCAAGGCCTGCCTTAGATGTGAAGGCAAGGAAGAGGAAAAAAACCAGAATCCAAGAGAACAGATGAGAAAAGGAAGACTTTGGTCATAAAGGAGGGTAGAGAAGAACACCTGACTGACAAGGTGGCAGAAAAGAAGCTAAAGTTCTGGTATGGAGATACACTGCAAATGCAATGTGTGATGACACTGTTCCGATTTGTAATTTTAAGAACAACTGAAGAAGCGTGTTTAAATAAATGAGATAATTTTATTGATTTTTTTTTTTTAAATCATAAAATATCTTTCTGTCTTATTTTGGGGTAGATCAGATATACACTAATACTCATTTTAGGGGAGCTTATTATTTTTGTTTACCATAATGAGAATATATTCATCAGAGTTTTAAACAGCAAATTAATAAAAACACTAGTGTTTAGTTGCTTTATGGATCATCTCTTGTGTGATCAGGGTTATGTGCTAATACTTTGCAACATTATCTGTTGGTAGATACAAAGGAATACAATTTTCCTTGGTGGAGAGCTTATGAAAAGTCTCTTGTTTCATTAAAATTGTTCTCCGGGTGAAGAGCATGCGTGTATGATCGCTGTTCATTTTCCGAAATGGCACTTGAAGGGTTTGTAGCTAGGTTGAATTACAGTCAGATTACTCAAATTCCCTAGTGTCCCTAGATGATAGAAACTGCTTCACCAACAAATACATCAGGTAGCTTGTGCCCATTCTGTTGAGCTATGGGGTTTATTTCAGAATTTGGGAGGTTCATTTTTATGGAATAGATAGCTGAGAGAGTTAGCATTCTTGCCTGGATAATGTACTATTTATTTTGGAAGGAAGTTTCCCATGACTAAATAAGAACAAGATGTTTGACCACCTTCTAGGGAGGAGACCATTTGGTCAGCATAAAATTAAAAGAAAAAATTCAGAAGAGACAACTGACCATTCTTACGTGGTGTTTGAAATGTTTTCATGTTTCTTCTGGGCTTCAATTATACTCCATATACATGGCAAGAAGAAAGACCAGAGGTTTTGTTCTTTTCTTGGAAGTGTAGCTTTATCACATCGTTGGGAATTTATAGCCTAGTAATATGTAGTGTTTTTTCCATTCCTGCATTTTGCAATTGGTTTGTACAGCCTTATAGTTTGGCAGCTGAGAGCTCACTTTTTCATGATTTTTTTTGGCACGAAAGGGTTACTGTTCACATTTCCTGTGTAATTCCTTCTGATCTTTCTGGGCTGTAATTACTTTCTTGATGTTAAACATTCCCAGGCTCCTATAACCTTCTAGGCTGCTTGCACTGGCCAAGTTTGTCCCAGGTGATCATGTGGGCGAACCTCCTGTTTTTAAGGATAAAAATCTCTCCTTCCTGTGTAAGATAGGCTACATACTCATTCCTTTGCTGTGCAATCCCAAGAGAAATCTTTTAAAAAATAATAATAAGGTAACACATCACTCTGAAAGAGTCAGATGTAGCAGCCAAATAGATGACAAATCAAGTGTGTGGGTTTAGAATTTGCTGAATCTTGGTTGAATGACTGTAAGTTCACATTAAAGATTGTATTTTCTTAATACATTTGGAAAATAGGTTATGGTATAAAAAAGACAGATTTTGACTATAGCTTCTTACTTTTGACCGTATAATTGGAAAATCATTTTAAGCTTGCTTGAGTGTAGAACTACTTAGTTGAGCCTTCGGGATTTTTTTTTTTTTTTTAATTCTTTGCAGTAGCTGCATATCTTACAAAAAACAATAGGATATTGTTCAATTCTGTCTTTCCTACATAGTTCAATTACCCTGTATTTCTTCTGATTTTTAGTTTGTGGTATATAAGCAGTAAACACAAGGTATTATTTTGTTTTTAAATAGAAACTGCTGAAAAATGTTGGCTTCAGAGGTGTGGGAACTGAAATGTTCTGTTCTTCAAAGGCACTGAAAGGTCTGTCGTGCCACTGCTCAGCTGCTCTTCAGCTTTAATCTGGAGGAGCCACCTGTAAGAATGCGAGTGAAGTTTGCTTTCTGTGACCTTTATGCCGTTTTCTCGCAGTGCCAAGAAAGATGCAAGATGGTGATGGCAGGGTTTTTTTTAGGGTGTGAGGAGTTGTAATGTGCTGATATATTGACATCGGTGGGTGGGTATTTTTTTGTTACCGACAATGTCAGAGAAAGTAGCTGGAGGTTCACCATTGGTTCAAGAAGTAGCCCAGATTTTGATACTTCATTCAAGAGTGATCTCATTAGCTTCTTATCCTGTAACAGGTAATTTTTTTGGTCATAATCGTAGTCTTATTACCTCGCACATTTAATTGGCTGCTGTGTGAAATTCTCAGGCTGCAAGTAATTGTTTTGTTTAGCTGTAGTATTGTGCTAGCAACTCAGATACTCGGAAGTCTTCCCAGTGACTGATTGACTGAAGTCTTGTGAATGCATAACTGTGCTTGAGCTCAGTGGGATGCTGCTTGGAAGAAAACGTTATGTAGGTAATAAACTGTAGCAGTTTGAGCCCTTTTCTTAGTTTAATTCTTGTGCATACCGATGCCTGTGCTTTACTATATAAATAGAAGTTAGAGCAGTTGGTGTGCATGTTGTTCACAGTGCTGCAATGCTAGTGAAAGATAAGAAGAATATATTTTAGTGAAAATGTCTTTTTAATTTTTATCAGGAAGTCTTCTTGAATTCGATAACTTAGTTATAATTGGAATGCAGTCAGTATGCTGCCCAGTTCTTAATTGCACACTCTGTCATATAATTAGGAACACGGCTGTCAGATATGCCTATTTTTGTTGTTGAATCCAGACATTCTTCCTGGCATATTATTCAACACACAGAAAACTGGTCCTGGAGTAAAATTTCTATACAGTAGTCATGTGAAGAAAAAAAAAAACCCAAACCAAAAAACCCCAACTAACCCATGAAGTACCAAGTGAGTATAACTGAACGGACAGAAGAAGATACTGCTGATACCTTGAAATTAGACTGTTCCTTTGCCATTTTATCATGGCCTGCGTGTGATCTCCAGGTACCTGAGATTTTTTAGGAAACTTTGTATGAAGAAGACTTACCTAAACACATCCACTTGGGTATGTGTTAAATGTGTTGCAAGCAATCTGGGCTCCATGTGCAATGAAGTGCAGTAGGGTAGTGCTTTGGTTAAAACTTTTTTCAAAACAGTTTACTTCTGACTTTATATTATGAAAAAGTCATTTAGAGTTAGTTGAAAGTGAGTAGAACTGTATTGAAGCCTGCTTTCCGTCCAGTAGGATGTATAGATTGTCTTTCCTTTCTCTTTTCCTGTTTAATTTTGCTCCTGCTCAGATGAAGACAGTGAGGAATTACATGTTATATTGAAATTAAAGGTAGCCTGTTTTGAATTTACTTTCTAAAGTGCTTAGAATGTAACTGACCTGACTGTCCATTATAAATTTCACCTTTGCAGTGGAAAATACTGAGTGGTAATGAATTTTATTCTATGAGAAATATGTGGTTTCAGAGTCCTGTGCACATTACCTCCTGCTTTTTTTGTAGAAGGCATGTTATAGGATGTAAGCTGGTGGTGTTGATCTTGTGTGCGTGTTGATCTTCTAGTGGTTTAACTTAAAACTCTTTTGGATTTAGTTGTCTCTAATGTACTGGAGGCAAGGTGATGTGTTTAGCTGTGATGCAGGGAAGAACTGGACCTAATCTTAAGTGTGCTTAATGCAGAGAGAGAAGCTGTTTGGTTTTAACAAGCTACTATAGAATTATGGAATAATTTGAATTAGGTGAGCTTTTAAGCTTTCAGACAATGTAGTTAACTGTATTTTTATATTCAGAGTTCTACAAGTTCTCTCCTTGAGAAGACATGTAAATTACTGTTATGACAAAATGCATAAATATGTCTAGCATTTGATAGTAATTAATTCATTTCGCTTATCTAAGGCAAGATTAAGTGCCTCAGTTTGTAACTGGCTATAAAAAGTAACATGTAAACAAATTTAACACACATCAGGTGTAATAGTACATTTCGTAGAACTGCAGACACTTTGTTTTTAAATGCAGTGGTTTCTCACTTTCAATGTTCACAAACTGAAGTTTAGTCACGGAGCGCCTCTTGACTGGATTTTTAAGGGTAATTTTTACGACCCTGGCTTTCTTGAGTGACTTGAACTATTTATAACAAAGTATTAAGTACTGCTAAAATGTTGATTAGCACTCTTAATAGAATTATGTTATTTACCAATGGTGCACAAAAAGAATGATTGGCTCTTCCAGTTTTCTTGGATTTGTCCTGGCTTAGAAGATGCCGTGTATCCACTGATGGGAGAATTTCAGAACATGTGCTTTTTGCGCAACTGTCTTTCGGGATGTTTTTTTGAGATACTGGATTTGGCGGGCTACTTACATGAGAATTCCACAACATCGACTTCAAAATAGATTTGTGTTGCACATCAGCTTTTTTGTGGTCTACATTTTATCTTTGATTCTTTGTATTTACATACACATTACATACATATATATTTATATGTAAATATATTAACACTAATGTTTTAATTGGAATTGTCTTCATTCTTAGATAAGTATTTAGTGTGCATAAGATCTTCAAATTATGGCAGTCCTTTTTGCACTATGTATGTACTGCATTTTAATTCCATCTCTCTGCTTCCTGTGTGTTTAGTAATGCTTACTGACCTGATGCACATATTTTGCTATTATTTATTCTTTAATTTATTTACATATTTTAATTCCTAGAGTTCTGTATCGATGCTTTAGGGAGAAAAGTGAAACATGGAGTAGAGATCCCAGTAACGAAGGGATAGAAGGTGTGGGGATACTCTAGTAGCACAGTAAGAGGTTTTAGAAATCGGTAATATCAAAGTTCATTTGAATCATCATTTATTTTGAAAGGTTCATTAATTAACAGATACATATGCTGGAAAGCAAAATTAGTAAGTTGAAAAAGGACGTGCCAAAGTAATGTGGTTTTGTGGGTACACATTATGGAATCATAGAAAAATTTTTTTTGGATAGGACCACAGGAGGTGATCCACTCAAATACCCAGCTCAGAACAGCGCTACCTCCATAGTTAGGTGTGGTTATCCAAGGTCTTGTTTAGTTGTCTTGATCATCTCCACAGATGAATGGATGGATACTACACAGCCTCTGGACACCCTTTACCAGTGTTTGACCAATTTCACTGTGATTTTTTTTTTTTTTCTAATATCTCGATTTCTCCCATGGCAACTTGTCTGTAGCCTCCTGTCCTTCTCTTGCATAGCTTGAAGGACAGCCGGCTCTCATCTTCCATACACCCTCCTATTTTAGGTAGGTGAAGACGGCAGTAAGATTCCCACCTTAGCTTTCTCTTTCTACAGCTGAGCTCAGATATGTCTGTGGGGAACCCAAACATGAGCACAGCCCTGTAAGTGCAGAACAGGGAGGAGTATTTGGTTCCCTCAGCTTGCTCTTGTGTATCTATGGAAGCCTTTCTTGGCCTTCCACATCCCTTGTTAGTTGCAATTCCCAGTGATCTTTGCTTTGCTAATGCCCCCAGGCAATGTTTCTGTATTCTTCATGCTAGCTTCTTCCACTTCTACCTTTGGTATGCTGCTTTTATCTTGGAGCTCAGATAGGAGTACTCTGTTCATCTGTGTTGGCTTCTTCCACACCTGCTGCATGTCAAAATGCTGGCCCGTTCTTGTACTTTGGAGAGGTTGACCCTGAATATCAACCAGTTCTCCAGGGCTCCCTTATGTTTCAGGGTGGCCCTTTCGCAGATGTCACACCAACTAGCTTTCTGAACAAGCAGAAATGTTTCCTCAGGTCCAGGACTGCAATTTTGCTATTAGACTTGATTTGCTTTTCTCAAAGAGTCACCATCTCCTACAGCAAAGGTCACGTTCCTGACCAATTTTTTCTTTAGCATCGCCCTGTAACTTTGGAAGACTGTGTTAAGTCATTACTGTATTTTCCTTCTGAAAACGTTTAAGCCTTATTATAAAGTACTGGCAGCATATACTAGGATAGAATGTTGAAAAGTTAGGCAGCGAAGCTATGGTTTCCTGTTCTTGGTAAGAAATAAGATTTTTACAACCCAAAGAAGAATTAAACATACTCTTGCCTGTTGTTGCCTGAAAATGAAAATGTTTGGTGTAAGAGCTTGAAAATGTTCTTGAAATGTTCATGGAAACAAATTTCTTAATTCGTCAAAAATGTGTATGAAGAAGAAAAGAGGGATAGAACAGTTTGTCAGACTGTACAGTTGCTACTTGAGACAAAAATCTCTCTTCTGTTACACTGCCCACTCAGAATGTCTTGGTCTGAGCACTGCTTGTAAGGAGAAAAAGCAGGTATGCTGGGTAAAACTGGCATCTTTCATTTTAAACCTGAAATGGGCATGATTTCTGTAGCTTAAAATTAGATAATACTCAGTTGACAAAAGCAACCATGCATTGAAGATTTGGCACTGAAAACAGTAATTTCAGATTAGGTGAGAATCTCTACCAGTGTAGTAAGCTAGTTGGTGGACTTTTGTATTGGACTGTACAAAGGCTTTTGCTTTCTGAGTCCTACCTATTGAGAAAAAACTAATTTGTTGTTTGTCTGAAATAATTGAAACCAGTGCACATGTTTATATTTGTTAATGAATTTCAGGCAGCATTGTTTTGTTCTGGAATAGGAAACAAAAAGGTTGGGGTACTGGGGTGATAATTTTCCCACTTACACCTAATATTTAGCAGTTCCATTTTTTTTGTTTCTGGAAGATTCATATATTTTCGAAAGTATCTCTTTTCAAAGTTCACAAAGCACGCATCCAGCTTACACTTACTCACTGGATTTTTACTAAATAAAATAGGCAGTGATTTTTGAAGGGGGGGAAAAAATCTGTAAACACCTTTGCTTTCTGCAATTTATTGATGTTTACAGTAGCATAACAAGCAAGATCCCGGGTGGCTGTTATTTCTGACCACTTACAGAAAGCATGCAAGTTCACTGATGGAAATAGCATATTTGCAGCTCTTACTAACTAGTTAAAACATTTTTTTGTCCGCCATAGATAAATAGAGGAGCAAAAGAGGCCTGATAGGCTTAGCTAATGATAAGTTTTACTGCCCGGTTTACCACACTTAGAGACTACTATTTAGCTAATGAAGAAAATTGGATTAAGTGTAGTGATAGAAATGTGGGCCCTTTTTTCTGTGCCAAGAGAAAATGAAGCATCGTGATGTTTTTGATGTTTGAGATGTAGTACCCCTCAGAATTTTTTCTGTCTATATTTTTAAGCCTTTTTAATGGTAGGGGTTTAGATGAACAGTCATGAGAATAGAGAACTTCAAAAGATATTTTACAAATTGAAAGGGATTAGGAAACAGGAATACACTGCATCTTTGTTATACATGTGTTTCTTCTGTCTAGAAAGAGTTCTCTTCTTGCCATCTGGTTAGATGCACAAAGTAGTTTTATGCTTTCTGTATGATCTGTTAAATGTACATATATTGTCTAAACTTGTTACTGATTGGAGGCTTCTGTTAAAAGTCCTATCCAAAACTTTGCGTTTCAGTACCTTAAATCTCATTCTTCCATCTGTATAAAATGCATTTGTTTTTCAGTCATTTTCATCATCTTTAAATACAGTAGGTGTTAAAGATATTGCAGTTTTGCAAATACTTACAAATTATGTATGTATGTAGCCTGAAATATTGTAAAAATTAGTTATCTGTTTATCTTTAAAGATAGCTGTCATCAACAGAAGTACCTATTTTTTTAGATTAATCAAGAGATTGTGGGTTTGAATCGAACTCTTTGTCATTGCCATTGCATATTTCTTTTTTAAGGTTAATTCAGTTCAAACTTGTAGCATGATCACTGACATTTACATGCTATGGATCATGAGGCCTGCATGCAGTAAGTGAATTCACACAGATCAGAAATATCTGTAGAAGAAAAGTGGGAAATGTCTTTGGCAGTTATCACCGTTATTTTTTCTCTCCCCTCCTCCCTTCTAATGCTCTAATAAGAAAGTAGTTGGGTTGGATGGGTGAATGCTTGATGCAGAAGAAGATGCAGGTTGTTGGCATGCACCCAGTGTGCATGTAAAAAATACAAAGTTTACAACACAGACCTTAAGTTATTTCACTATTAGTGTACGGCGAATGAACTTTACAGAGAGAAAGTGAATGTGATAGAAATAATATGTAGGGCTTTCTGCTTTGCAGCAACGGAAGCGCCGATTTCTGTTTTTACAGAAATATGTTCACTAATGTTCTTTCCACATTAAAACTCTTATCTAAATCTTTACGGGATATCGTGGTCTTTGTCCAGGCTTGTGTAGTTCTGCTATTTTGTGCTAGTTTTTTGAGATAAAGCAAAATAATAAACCATCACAGCTTTGTAATGAAAATGATAGTGGACCTAGTACCTTGTGTGTTAAGACATTTTTAACAAGTGTTTACTGGAGAACCTCTGTGAAAACTTAAGATGTCACAACAAAACCTTACAGACTTTTCTGTGGTTTGTATATTAAACATTCTGTTGCCTACTTTAACAGTTCTAACAATGCAAAAGAAAAATAGTGATACTGTGCCAGTGTTTTAACTGACAAAATTTGTTGGAGGATTTTTATAAATGGAATTCAGATCCTAGAAACATGAGTAGTTCCTTAAAACCTGTTCTGTATTGAAAAAGGAAAATTAGAAGAATTCAGCCTGTTGCATGTATGGGGAGTTTGTGCTGATAAATCAAGTGGCCACTGATCAGTTTCTGAAGCTTCTAGGATACTTGTTTATACATATATACCACAGGTTTCTAACAAATAAATTATTCTGGTTAATTCTGTACAAGTTTTCTTTCTTATGCATGTAGCATAAATAGTGCAGATGTGTGTTAGGAATTGTGACTTAACTTTGCATGTTAGGAGCCAAGAGCAAGGTCTGCATGCACATATCTCCCAATTTAATGTTTAAAACAAGAGCAAACTTTAAAAGCAAGGAATACTTGAGCATAAGAATATGACTAACTTGACAATTGCTTGCTCATTTAGATACTCCCAGAGAATTCTTCTCTTAGCAAACATGATTTGTTTGGTTAAAACAAGGTAAGAAGGGGAGTGAAGTTAGCAATAGAGTTTAAAGAATGGAGAGCTGATGATAGCAAGCACTACATGGCTTGGAGACAGTTGGTTAAGGAGCTAAAGATATTAATAAAAATCTGTGGGCAGTAGAGTACAATAGAATTCCTTAAATATAGAGGGTGTTCTTAAAGCTTAGTAATGATAGAAGTCCAATAATGGGCAAGGATGATATATTTCTGCTGTGCAGAAAAAGGCATAAATATTCAATAAATATTATGTTCTGTATTCAGAAAGAGGCTGGATTATGCTTTTACATCTCACCTCCTCCATCATTAGTGATGGAAAGAATGTATTATCGCTGTACCAGCAACTATTAACGCTAAATGTTTTTAAATCTGCTGCACTGACACCTACAGATACTAAAAAAAAAAAAAAGCTTAGAAGCTATATGAATTAATGATTTTGAATTTTAACAAATCATAGCACAGTGGAGAAATTCTAGAAGGCTGGAAGAGAAGGGGGACTAATGAACCCAAATTTAGAAAGTAATGTGAGCACCTTGAAAAGGCAGATAGTAGTATGCCATCACTGTAGATTCAAAGAAGGATTGCATAATTAATGCTGATCAGAACGGACAAGTCGGTCCATACCTTGTGCTGCTGCATGGGGTTACTCCATGGGAAGGCACTTGCATTTGCCTTCACCCGTGTTGAATTTCACAGATTCTGATAGCTCTTTCCTCCAGCCTGTCTGGGTCCTTCTGAATAGAGGCCCTGCCCTCCAACTCCCAATTTCATCTCAGTTGCACACATGCTAGGATTGCACTCTATCGCATTATCCGGGTCATTTATGAAGATGTTAGACAGTGTTAGCCCCAGGATCAATCCCAAAGGCATACCACTGGTAAATGGTTGCCAGTTGAACTTTATACCACTGGTCACCGCCACCCTTTAGCCTGACAGTCCAGCCAGTTTTCCATGCACCTTATCTACTTCCCAATACATATCTCGCCAATCTGGTTGTGCGGATACTGTGGGATACCATGTCAAAGACCTTCATAAAGTCAAGATGAACAACACCCACTCTCTTTATCCACTGGACTAGTCATCTCATCACAGAAAGTAGTTAGGTTAGTTGGGTATGATTTCCCCTGGGTAAATCTTCTGGCTCTTCCCAGCCTCCTCCCTCTCCCTCACGTGGCTGAAAATGGCTTTGAGGAGGCTTTGCTCCATAACCTTTCTGTGGACTGAGATGAGGTTGACTGGTCTGTAGTTGCCCAGATCCTCTTTCTTGCCTGTCTTGAAGATGGGTGTAGATGTGCCCTTTTCCAGTCTTTGGCATCAAGGGAGATTCCCATGACTTGTAAAAGATGATAGAGTGCATCCTGGCAGTGACACTGATCAGCCCCCTTAGCGCTCTTGGGTACATCTTTCTGATCTTATGGATTTGTATATGTCTGGTTGTATTCTCTTACTAAACTGCATCTTCACCTACTGTTGGTGAGATTATGTTACTCCCGCAGCCTTTCTATGCCTTCTGTCACTTGGTCCCCTTCTCCATTAAGCATTAGGCCCACATTTTCCTTAGCCTTTCTTTTGCTGCCAGTGTGTCTGCCGTAGTCCTGTCGCCTTTCCCGTCCCTTGCTAGTTGCAACTCCAGGCGAGCGCTGCCTTTCCTAACTCTCTCTGTGCGTGCTTGAGTAGTGTCTCAAATAGTTAAAACACTACTGCAATTTAGAGACACTGAATATGACTACCAAAGTTTGAATTTGGCCATAATGTAGGAATTAGTACCACTATTCAAAAAAATACGTTTGGTTATTTAATTACACTAATTAATGTGTAATTGAGCAGAACTAAGTGTTAGAATTTTCAGACTTGACATGACTAAAGCAGTATAGGTGTCCCACAGGTGGTTTTCATGGGAAATTAATGAAAAGGTACTGTGTGTGAAACCACAAAAGCCTAGTTGCATTAAAAGCTTGGTCGTGCTTAATTGTTTTTCTCTTGAAGTACTAATTCAGTTTGGTCTTGCTTAGTTTGAGATTTAACTGAATGAATTAGGAATACAAATATCCTTAGGAACAGAAGGCAAAGCTGGAGTCCCATAGAGAAAGAAGAATGTTCCCAGGGTTAGCATAGTGTGTGCACCACAGCTGGTTGCTGGACAGTGGCCAGGAATAATTTTGACATGTTTATTTCACATTTTTTCTCCATGAACGTGTTTTGAGGACACTTCATTAAGTATGTCCGATAGCCTTTGAAGCTCTGTGCCTTTAACGTTTTTCAAAGAACAAACAGGGTGGTGGATACAAAAATGAAAATTATATTGGCAAGGAGTATTTGCACAATGAAAACAACACAAGATAAGTGAGTGAAGGCAGTGAACTAGGACAGGTTAGACTTTGATTTATTCTTTTTTTCATGTTTATCTGTGTGAAAGTCTTTTGTAATAAGAATGTGTTTCATCAGTAGCATTGTGTGGACAGACAGTAATAAATCCTGTGAAAAAGATATCATTTAAATCATAGAATATGAATATACACTTTGTCTTGCAAATGTTGTCCTGTATACTGCATGGTGAGTGGCATACCAGTTTGAACAACAGCCGCTATTTTATATGGTGCTTTTGGATGCTAATCAATCAAGCAATGTCACCAAATCTAGATAAGCCTGTGGAGTATTTTTGTCTATCTAAATTTTATGATTGGTATTTTGAAATGTGTTTATACCAGATTGACTAGAAAATATACTCTGTTATGTTTTGCTTGTTCTTAAAATAAATGATACATCAGTCACGTAGTCCCAGCGGTTGCTTGGTCAGTTGGGTCAGACCTCCAGGATCCCCCAGGCAGGGAATTGGGGCATTCCATGCAGGAGAATCCATTGAAGCGGTGACAGTCCTTTCTCAGAAAATGAGAGGGATATGACTGCTTGAGCAAAGAATGCAGGCGAACAGCTGAACTTCTCTGCTGGTGTCTCTGCAGGGAGGGAGGATGCTGCGTCCCCTGCATGTGCTCAGCACACAGCTGGGTGATGGCTTCTCTTGCTGTGGTTTTCACAAGGGTTCTACAACTGTAGTCTGCTTCTTCAGCTGTGAAAGTTGAACTGCCCTTAATTTTGCGAGATAATTTTGACTAAGTTAGCTGTGTGTTGGCAATTCTTTTTATTTACAACAATGAAATTTATGCAGTATTCTTTAATACTTAAGATACTTACTGTCACAGAACTTAAATAAAATGTGACCTTTTAATATTTGCACTAAACTTGGAACTCTTGAGTTTTTTGAGGGTGTTTTAGTGAGATGATGTCTGAATTTGTAAACTTAATATTTGATGATTCTTGAAATGTAGAACAGTTTGCTATATGCTTAGGAGGCAGTAAATGTGGAAGTCATAGGATTTAAGTTGCTCATGCCGGTCATTATATTTTATGGGGTTTAAGTGTGATCTCTTAAGTATATATTCCTTTCTGGCGAGTAGGATCATGTTTGGGAAACATAGGATATAATAGTTCTGCAATGTTTTTAATGTTCAACATCATTAAGAAAATCCAACTATTGTGTTTACATAACTGGTTTTAAAAGTATATGTGTTCTTAAATTGTACTGGGCACTCGGCTAAAAAGGTTCTTAGCCCTGAAACACAGTCTTGGTTAGCAAGTTTGGGAGCAGAATCAGTGTAGCACAAAACCAGTCAAAACAGTCCATAGTACAACATCTGATGAGTTATTTGGTATATTTTTCAGTATGGGGCAGTCTGCAAGGACCAGCTGTGCCTCACAACAGTTACACATTCTCGAGTGAATTCTTCTGTAGAATTTGGAAGCTGAGTTCGCCTGAAGAAAATAGGCCTTTTCATTCAGTGTAAGAAACTAAATATTTCAGTGGATAATTTTATTAAGAGCTTTTTTGGTTGAGAGAAATTAGGCCTTAGGATCTAGTATGCTTTGATTGGTCTTAGGCATTGGGCAATGTTACTTTTTAATTTTTTTGGCACTAAGACCCTTTTTCTTTGTTTCTTTAACTTCTGCCTTAGAAATGTGTGTGTTACAGGCAAGCCCTTTTCAGGGGGGACTTTCTTGTAGAAGTCATTGATAGGCAATTTGAATTTTAACATCCTGGAAATCCATAGCATCTTTGCCTAGCTCATTTATTGCTTCATCAGGCACAGTCATAGCTTTGCCTTCTCGCTTTGTACTTTGCAGCATGTAGTAGTAAGCGCCTTTTATTTCTTATAACTTTTTTCCCCAGTTCTTGAATGCTTGTTTTCCTTGAGTCTTTGAATAAGACACATTCAAGTTACTTTTTAAAATGTAGTGTATTTTTTGTATGGAGGATATGGCTGCACAAACATTAGAAATGTCAGAATGTAGCTTTCTGACTGACAGCTGTCTAGCTGACTTTTTAAGGAACTCTGTAATGGAAATTCTTATTAAAAAACAAACAAACAAACAAAAAACAACAAAAAAAACCCAAACCCCACAAACCATAGATGATGCTCACTTGTTTAGTACCATGGCAAAATTTAGTACTATGCTCAAGTTTGCACCCGTAAGGTCAGAAATAATTCCATTCTTTGAGTGAGAATTGCAAAGGCAATTCACCTTGCAAAGTTTAGAACGTTTTTTTGCTTGTTGTCAGCTGTTGGTTACCTTTCTTCTAAGCAGAACATAATAAACTCTGGACATGTTGTTAAAAATAGCAAAAACCCTTGACAAAATTGTTCTGAATGACACAGTAAATTTTATCTTATTTTTGTCCCCTGAGGGATTCAGGTTAGTGTCCAAATAACTCAAAATACCATAGTCGAAGTAGAAGTGATTAGGGATTGATTGTTTCTTGTTTAGCCCTTCCATAACTTAAGGGCCAGATGTGATTCTGCAAAGACTTTAGTGCCATGTTTCAAACTAAAGTCAGTCAGATGGTGCAAGTGAATGTGTCGTACTCTTGTCTTAATCCTTAAATTATTAATGGAATTCTTAGGGCTGTGTTATCTGAGACATTCAAATACGTTTTGACTATGTGTGAGTAAGTTCTGAGGTATCGAATATCTCTAAAATATGTAAGGACTACCAAATAAGGAAAACAGAACGCTTGCTCTCATTTCAGCATTGCAGTCCTGGCTGATTATTTCTGTAGTCTAAATTGATAATTAACAGAATCCTGAAACTTCATTTTAATTGGAAAATTGTCATTACAGTGCCAGTTATAGCTTATTCCTCAAATGTCAAAGTTGAGGAAGATAAAAAGAAGCAAGTAAAGTACAAGTACAAGTAATGTTTTTTTTTTTTTTTTTTTAGTCTTTCCTTTAGTCATCTTTATTTTGGTTGGTACCTTTGTCATACATTAACCTCGTTCTGCTCTTTGAAATAATTTTATCTGTAGTCTAAGAGCAAGTAAATAAGAAGTATATATGGTATTTATTATCAAATATCTTTGTTCTCTGCCACTCAGTCAAATTCTCTTTAATCCTTCAGCATAGCATGAAATCCAGGAAGGTTTTTTTTGAGTCCTCTTTAGCTAATTCTGAAGTGTGGTAAGAGCATTGCAGCAGGAATTGCTGGAACAGTCTGTCCTATGTACATAGACCAATGTTACTGTGATTTTCAGGCTATCCTTTGTTGTCAAGTGGTAAATATAATTTGATTTCAGAAAAGGCATTTGTTGGGGTTGGAGGTTTTCAAGACCCATCTGGACAAAGCCCTCAGCTCAGTGTTGACCCCGCTTTAAGCGGGAAGGTTGGACAGGATGACCTAGCATGGTCCCTGCCAACCTGAATGATTACGAGAGTACCTGTGTGCACAATTGCAGATGTTTGTCTAATGCTGTGTCAGTTTTATTATAATTGCAACAAAATTGCTGTTTAGTATTTGTGATATTGTTTATCCAAGAAGAAAGCTAATGTACTGCAGCAGATACATAGTGAAAGATAAATCATGTATTCTGTCCTTATTAGACCAAAACAGTCATCAGTTATGAACAACAGCAAAGTCAAAAAGTCTCACAATTTAATCAGGCATTGCAAACTGAAAACCATAATGGTGTACTGCAATTCCACTATGAGTGACATTACATATATCTTTCAACTCTCTTAGCAATATAGATTCTGTCTTATGAAACTGCGTTGTTGAGAATCCTGGCAAAACTTAGCCGTTTGGACCCAAGCAATAAATTAATGCTTAGTTTAGGATGAGGATAACAGGGGGAGGGGGGAGCAGGAGTAGAAGGAATTGCGTAGTTTGAATTTTAAAGTAAATTCTAGAGTAGTCATCGCCAAGTAAGAGTGCTAGATGTTCCTGTTCCTTGATTTTTACAAATACTAAATTAATTTGAATTTATAAGAACTATTGACAACAGACATTTCATGTAGTGTCTTATAAAAATGAAATGAGTAGTTTGTATTTTCCAGAAATATTGTTTCAAGCTGCCCTCAGAACCGAGAATAAAATGTAGCAATTTGTACTGATTTATCATTTCACAGTTACTTTCACAACATTAAGATCCAAGGCTGTATTTTAAAATCAGAAGCTTTGACTTTTTAATACACAAGAATGGCAAAGATGTCTAATACAGATGTGGAACTTATGCAGGACTCCTTTGAATGCCATGAACTGCAGAACTACTGAGAAGGTATTTACTAAGGGAAACATAAAAAGACAATCTGTCATTTTAAATTGGAAATTTGGAGAAAAAGATGTGATTTTTTGGCATACTGTGAATTGTCTAATATTAGGCATAATAGCAATTGTGCTGTTCCTCACTCTTTTTTAGTTTTTCAGAATCGATTTGTTTTCTCAAAGTTGGTTATTTGCAGTCATAAAAACTGTTCAACTACAATTTATTTAATACACATTTATTTCATAAAATGAAGAATCAATATTGCTCCTTCTTGAGCCTTCTCTTCTCCCAGGCATCCTTTTGCGAAACTTATATTTTATACGTTTGTGTTTTTGTTTTTTTCTCAGGTCCTTGAATTTGCTCTCTTGGAGATAGTTGTAGTTGTAAAATAAAAATTACTGTATGCTGGGCTGCAATAGTGAAAAAATGTGTGGAATATCCTCATTTCTTGCAGTGTATGTGCTAGTCTTTATTCATACAATTGAAAAACCTTAGAAGTTGATTCCAAATGATTTATCTCCTCAAGAAAAGCAATCACTTTTCATTTGCTTTTTATTTTAAGCCAAACGTTGAAGTTGCCCTATGTTGTTTCATAAATGAGCTTTTATTATCAGCATCACATTATTGAAAGTAGCATAGAACCTGTCGTGTAGGCACAGTTCCACTCTGACAGATGGGCGTAGTGTAGGCGTGCCAGCCAACCATTCTATACGTCGCCTAACAGAGTATGAAGGGAAGAATTTTTGTCCAGGATTGCCACTGTGGCATTCAGTGTGTGTAAGGCTTGAAGTTCAGGAAATGTGCTCGGACGGCCCCATTACATAGGATGACCAAACATTTAAAAATAGGCTGGTTTTTAGATTCTGCTGGGTTTGTACTGGGAAGAGTGACCAGTTGCAATAAGGCTTCTGTTTCTTTTTGGCTGCCTGTTGAAGTCACCTAATGGGCTCAGCCAAAAAGAATTCTGCCATGGACACACATTTCTCCCTGATTAATTACCTAAGTATGGAAGTATAAGCAGTGTGTAATTTCTCTTGTAAGAAAGCTGCTGTTTGTGACTGCATGCATATCTCTTTGGATATAGAATAGGAGGATGAGGATCTACCGATGTAGGATGAAATCCTACTGTGAAAATGTGATTTAAAATAGAAAATTTTGAATAGGGATAAATTGGACTTCTGCAACTGAAGGTTTATATAGTGAAAGGCAGAATATTTTTGCAGGTTTTCAGAAATGCAAATCAGCTATTCCTTGATTATTGGGGTTTGGGGTTTTGGATTTTTTTTTTATTATTTTTTAAACAAATTAGCTTAATGCCTTGTGCTTGATTTTTATAAAGTAGCTGAGCACTGCAGGCTTTTGGCAAATACACTTGCTTGAACAAATGCTTTTGTGTGTTATGCTAGTCAATCTTTGTCTGGAATTTTTACCTTCCTCTGTAATTTTTGCATAGCTTCAATGTTTTAATCGTTTATTTCAAGTCTAACTTGGCCTTTAAATACCAACAGATTTTGCTAACTTTCGTGGAAGTTATGCTGATATGATTCATTCATGCTTTTTGAAGAACTTGGTTTCTGTTAAAAAGTTTCAAAATTTGGGGAAATAATAGTTGCATGGCACTGTCATTTACAAGATGGCACAGTATGTGGAAGAACAGGTGTGAAAAATGAAGTGAATAAAATTACTTTTGAAATGTAAATTGTCATTTTGTGGGCTTCTGTTAGGAGAATGTCTTTTCTAAACTGTACTAAGTATTTAATTTTTCTCTTTAGCCGAATGTTTTCCTTCTGAAATGAAATTACATAATAATATTTAAGTAACACTTCTTTACATGCCTAGTTTTAAATTAAAATTCATAATTAAGCTTAATATAAAATTAGAAGATTTGATTTAATGCTTTCTTCCTGTACCTAAACTAATGTTCATTGCATTAGAAAGTGCAGTCGTCATTGGGAAGCTTTGTTCTTTTAACAAAAGATACCAAAAATAAATTCAGTTAGGGTCATAGTGGTTTAGTTTAATACTGTTATGATAATGAGTACTATAATTACTTTCAGATAGCTCTTCCTTCCCAGAGGATGAGATTTTTAGTTTTGATGCCTGCTTAAAGCACGAGAATGACAGTAAAATTAATGTCATAACCTTTACAGCCTATTTATCGTTTTCTGTGTAGTATCCTAAAAGATTTTATGTAACATCTAAAATAAATGTCTTGGTATGGACAAGCATCAAATTAGGTTAATTGGGTTCACCTGATATTCACATTCAGTCTGTCTATCAGGACACCAGTATCATATAAAAGACCTGTGGGTATCTTTCTGTGAAAATTGCTTTTAAATTATTACATGTATATGCTCTACTTCCTCTGATTGTTAAAGACCAATTTACAGTGTAGTTTTTTTCCAGTTTATTTGATAGTTTTACTTTTTCTTGTTGAAAATTCATTTATTCATTCATTTATCCTTTCATTCTGTGGTAACGTAAGGAGTAGTATAGGCATGATAGAGCTTATTTTGTGGCATGAAGATAAATTTTACTTTTTAATTCTGTCCAACTTCAACTCCACTTCACTTGAAATTCCTGTGATAGATTTCTTTTCATCTCTGACCAGTCAGGAGCAGATTTCAAGAGAACTATTTTGAGTTCTGGAGTACTGCCTCTTGAGTGATTTTATTTATTGTCCTATGGTAGAGATACAAAATGAGCAAAACAGATTTTAAGATTATATATAATTTTAAGTTTTATCTTTGGGATAGGCAATCATGTGGAAAAAAATGCCAGATAGAAATAATCAATATAATATTCTCTATTTGGAAAGAACCAGTATTGGACTCAAATGTAACCAAGGAAGACTAAGCATGTTTGCCTCCTCAGTATTCGACAAAAACAATGGGACATCCTTAGTTTTTAGTGGTGTCCAACCTCAAATTTGTTCTGGACATAAGAGTGTAAAACAGGTAAAAAAATTTAGTTTATTTTATTTCTAAGGTTGGCTCTTTTTTGAACATAAACGTGTTTTTTTTTATGGAAAGCAGTCATGCCAAGCCAGATTTATAGTCAAATGAAAAAAAAAATTCTTATGAGGGCAGGTATATAGGTAGCTGTATAGGTGTTATCCTTTAACTTCTGTATTGTGCATTGATTCAGAATTTCAGAACTTTTTTGTAACACTGCAGTTTATGTTTAGGACTTGCACCACATATATGCAGATATTAAGTATCTATTAAATATGTTACAAATTGGCTGAAAGATGTCACAAACTTTAAGTGAGAAAGGAAGATGAATCACTATACTTGTAGTAAAGTTGTGGTGGGACTGGTTCCAAGACTAGCGCTAGGCAGTGATCAAAAAGACGCTGTTGATAAATTTGAAAATAGTGTAAAGTGCAGACAGGACACTCAGACAAAGTTATGTGGTTTGCTTTGTAAATGGTATTTGTATTCAAAGAAAAAAATGCTTTATTACAATCATACATGTAACAATGGACAGAAAAATTTGAACGGACGAGAAGTAGCAGCTTGCCGTGACTCCAAAATCTTGAGCTTTTCAGTTTTTCCCAAAAGGAAGATTACTTAATTAAATATCTGCAAAAGTACAGGGCAGTAAAAGGTTCTTTGGTGTAACAGCAAAAAAATAATTCATGAATGGCTAGAAGATGAAAAGTTAATTTGAGAATTTTTAAATACTTTTATTGATGGTAGCTGATCAACGTACTAGTCTGTAAAATAAGCACTGGATTTTCTAGATCAAGACCATTATCTTACTGCAGTTAAGGTTGAATTCAAGTCGGATGTGCTTGTACAAAATTTGTATGGGCCAATCTTCTGGCCTAGCATTAAGGGTATGTGAATGCTTGGAAGAAGATGTGGAGCTTGTGTTTCCACATGATATTCTAAGAATTACTGATCTGTATCCAGAAGTCTGGTTTATGTGCTAGAATTCTTAAGAGGAAGTAGTAACCATAAGTGAGGCACCTTTTTAAATTATTTAACGCTCCCTACAACTGGAAGGGACCGTGAAAACTTATGAAAATGTGACCTCAGAATAATAATTTTGAGAACCTTCATTTGAATATCATTTCTTACATTGTTTTTTACAATATGTGTTGCTGTAACTACTTCAGTATGTTTTTTCAAGTATTGGAAATCCTAAAGTGGAAGAAGAACTTCTGCAAAAGGATCTTACTGAGCAGAAGGATGTCTTACACTGTGGATGACAAGTTGAAAATCCACGCTGGTTCCTAGAAGTCTTTTGCCATTCCAAAATTACATCAGTGTGGCCTGTTCCAGGCTTGTAGATTAAGAGGGAGTTGTCTATATGTTACCACGATGTGAAACTACATTTAGATGAGCCGACATATGTTTGTGTAGTGGGTCTGACAGACCAGAGGTTGACAGCTTAAGTACCACGGACAGAGGCTCTTTGAGGCAGCCTGGGATCTGCTGGTGCACGTCTGCAAGCCTGTACCAGGAGGTGCTGGTTGACATACAAGAGCTGCTTATTACATATGGCTCAGCACAGCACCTGTCTGCTGTCTGAGAGGTCTCCTCATAGCAGCCACGCTCAATTTTCTTTTATGCTTTAGTATTGAACTTCCTGGAAATGGAATTGGTTTTGCCTCTTTCATGCTTTACAGAACGATCTCCTTCCTACAATCTCTCCATTGCTTTTTGAGAGTCAATTGCACGATGGTAAAGAAATATATTCGAGGCTTATTTTTGTGTTTGATAGTTGTGTCAGAATTTGTCCTAACTATTTTTACATTTATCCAAAACCAGTCTTTTGGTACTTCATGTGCTCAGAAAGGGACTCTTGAGTGCATGTCTGGAATATTCTTTATGTAAGATTCTACCAGCTGTTAAATTGGCCAGGAAAGTACGCAAACTCCACATCTCCACAGCTGGCTCTGCTTATGGGAAATACTATAGATATGGACTGGCATGAAAACCTAGATCTAAGTAAACCCCCAAGTAGTTGGACTTCCATCTGTATCGGTCAATGGACTTATCTATTACTATCCCCAAGCCTCCAACTGCATCAGGAGAACGAGAGTTTTATACCTTGTGTGACTCGTAAAGTGTTAGTGGTGTTCAGCCAAACCAAAGTGTTACGCGATCATTCCAAAAGCTTGACCGTTTTATGATAAAGAAAATCTAAGTGGATCATAACACAATTTTATATTGTCATTGTGTTGTACTGTGTGTTTCTTACTTGACTGTTGAGTCATGCTTGACCAAAGCTTAAGCAACACACTGCACCAGAAAGAAATAGCCCACTCTTTAAGTTACTGGGTGGCCACTTGATGTAGTGCTATTTTATGGAAACATTAAGCATCAAATTTTGTGGTAAGTACCAACGTGAAATTCAGGAGAGGTGGCAGTGTTTGCTTCACAAATGCAAGCTAATGTCTTCATTGTAGCATCCATGGAAGATTCTGCTTGTCAGTCAGTTATATGGTGTCCATGCAGTCAGATGTTTGAAGGAAAATGGTTCCTTAACCCTGCATTGTTTGTGATTTTTCAGAATGCATTGTTACCTTGGAATTCATGATGTGTCCTCTTTTCTGGCTTTAACGGAGGTTTTCAATTACAAGAAGCTGAAGTTAGTTGTACCCAGTGTTGAGATATGGAGATTACATATAAGGGTGTTTGTGATCCAGAGAAACACTTGGTTTAAAACTCTGGTGGTGTTTTGCATGAGGTTATGGGCATACTGGGATCCATTCTGAAATATAATTTTGGAAAACTATTGCCATTGTCCTATTTTTTTTTTCTAAGTTCATGAAAATTTATCAGAACTTCTAAGTATCTATATTTCTTCTTTCCAGGAACGTTGTCCTAACTATTAAAGGACATAATGCAGAATCCTTTAACTTTTTCTGCAGGTATAGTATACTTTCTGTACTTTTTTGAGAAATTAGAAGCTTGTGACTCAAAATGTGGAAGAAATATCATCATCATTAATAAATCATTGTATAACTTCTGTCTACCATTCTATTCTAATATGATCTTTAAAAAGAGGAAACCATTACACTGCAGCATTTATCACTTCAAACAATTACAATAGCTAAGATTGTTTTCTTCTTTAGGACATTGCTCATTGCTGTTACCACCTGTAGTTGAAACTTGAAATATATAAATCTGTTTCTTGTTTGATTCAGCGGAATTAAGTATTCAGGGTTTATTACAATTTTTTAATGCTCATATATTTGAAAATCATTGTCATATTTGACCCCCATATCATTGGGGGTCAAATCTACCTGCAAGTTATGCTACAAGAGTAGCACAAACAACAAAATAAATACTTAGGAAGAAATATTAGGAAGAAATTCTTTACTCTGAGGTTGGTGAGACACTGGAACAGGTTGCCCAGAGAAGTTGAGGAGGCCCCATCCCTGGAGGTGTTCAAGGCCAGGTTGGATGGGTCTTTGAGCAACCTGGTCTAGTGAAAGGTGTCCCTGCCTGTGGCAGGGGTGTTGGAACAAGATGATCTTTAAGGTCCCTTCCAACCTAAGCCATTCTATGATTTTCTAAATACAAACTTGGATTTTTAGATTTTAAGTGTCTTTTCTCCAGCGTTCCTATCCTTACTAACATTTTTGTGTTTAATTGTCTTCTGTTTTGTCTCTTCAGAAGTCATCTTTTATTGATTTAGTTTTCAGTAGGTCTAGCATCTTGAATTTTTCCCTCTGTTATTACTAAGGGTATTTGTGCTGCAACTGTGTATTCCCAAGCTTCTAAATGTGCAGCCGTAACTTGAATTTCCTTTCCCTTTTGCTGTGTGTCACAATGCTAATGTTTAAATACGATTGTTAACTTGAATGTCATTTTTAATGATACTTCTTAAATGTGAATGAATGTTTGATGGATATGACATAAGCTCTAATGGACCTTTCAGAGCCATTGCAGGTTGTCAGTTAAGTTTCCATTGTTAATACTTATGTTAATTAAGAAAAGCACTATACATGACTTAACTTGAAGCCTTGAGCTTTTACTGTCATGTAAGTTTATACTTCACCTGTTTTGTGAAGAGTATTTTTATGATACTGTAATAATTCTGAGGAAGCTATTGCAGGAGGATGTCATGCAAATTGATCTTCGTTGATGAGTTGTGTGTCTAATGGGACTGTTCTTTCAAGGGAGACAGTTCTCACTGTTGTGTAAAGCTATCCACCCTGCAGCGTGCTCTATGTCCATATGCTTGTGACTGCGATACTTAATTCTAATACTTAAGCTTTAATTTAATATTTCCTTTAACAGGAATTTCACCACTGTTGTAGTCAAATTGAAGGTGTTATCTTTGTCCTTCTGTTATTCATAAATGCCTTTAACAATATAGATTAGATTGTGAAGCTTGAAACTGATGAATCATTTGCTTTGAGATTATTTTTTTTTTTTTAAGACTTTTTGTGTTTTTCTTTCGAAACAAACATCTGTTCTGGTCAGTGTCCTATTATCAACTTACACCCAGAGTGAATTATAAGAGCCATGTTGTAAACTTTGGAAGTGGGGGTTCATGTTAGAAATCAGATCCTGACCAAGAGCTACATCAGTGTGAAATCATTATATTCTGCAAATATCCTAGTCTCAGTATATTTTTTTAAATTCTTTTACTATCGCTCTTTTTTGTCCTTGTATCAAGCATCACTTGTTTCTTAAATGTGTTATTGCACTTCAAAACTGTTGAGGCTATTAGCAATTTGTAATGATTTATGTGCAACTATAACATTGGTATTTCTTACAAATAAAAGGTTTGAAAATAAATGTTATTGGAAGTAGAACCTATCCATCAATTACATTCAGTATAGCATTTTTGTCAATCTTTCTATACTTTGGAAGTGCTTGTTATTTTTCAGTTGAGTATGGAAGTAATGGTTAGTGCAAGTTCTTTGAGTGACAACATAAACCCTTCACTGCTACCATTTGTCATGTAAGAGCAGAAGTTCTGTAATTTGATACATGCTCCTTCAGGGCATCTGTATTTTTCTCAATTTAAAATATTTTATAAGAAAAGTGACTATCATTCATATAAGAAGCAATTGTAGCTCCACATTCAAACAGATGCACTTTTCTGAATAAGTATTTAAGATTTTTTCCTAGGAATTAGGAAATTATCATTGAAGTATCATATTCTGTCGTCTACATTCATGTTAATATTTGCTGTTGAGCAAGTGCTGGTTGGTTTTGTGTGTGGTTTTTTTTTTTTTTTTTTTTATGGTGCTCCATAATGACATAAACTACCAGTGTGCCTTAAATAACTGAAATACCTTTGGATGAGAGGCACTGTGAAATTTATAAAAATTTTTTGTTAATGACACTAATGTGAAAAAATTGTGTATCTTATACAATTATTGTGCAAAATAAAAGATTGTTCTGGTTTATCTAGGAGTTTATTTAATATTTTTTTTGTCTTTTTTAAATATACATTGGAAAAGCATATCACAGGCTGAAATCATAGTTTTGCTCCTTAGCTATGTTTATTTTAATTTTTTTAAAACATAGTTTTTTAAAAAGTCATTGTGTAGTTTAATACACTTTTGTGTCTGTGTTAGTGTGGTCGTTTAGTGCTGGGAGATCTCAGGCTTCAATTAGCCATGTAAATGTGTTTCTTAGCATCAACTCTCACTTTGCTGGAACCCCTGCTGCCTTTATATCATTAACATAAATGCAGGTGCAAATAGCATTTATGTACTTTGATAGAAAGCAGTTGGAGACATTTCACTGTGGGACATGACACTTTCAGATTGTGTACATCTGTTCAAATAATGTATCCAAGCCAGTGACATGAATGCAAGGATAAAAACATCTGCCCCTGAGACCATTTGCCATACAGCAGATGCTTACATCTTTATTTATGCAGATGGTTTCTGTGATGAGCTGAGCAATGATGAAAGCAAGAAAGTTTGACAAAGATTTCAGGGTATTGCTTGGGATGGGAAAATATGTTGGTAACAGAGCTTTGTTTTCAGATGTCAACCAAAAGGAGGACATCTGTTACAAATTCTGATGTTTTTAGTAACATGGATGGGGTTTTGGGGACATTAACTAGATTAACACAAAATCAGTGAAGGATTTAAAAAAAAAAAAAATCTCTTGCACAAAATTTGTACTGCAGTTATAGAAGATACTAAATAGTTTAATAGAATTACTTTGAACAGGAAAGCTCACCTACTTTTCTTCAAGATGTTTTTGAGTTTATGCAAAACATTGAATTGACTGAAAAGTTTGCAAAGCCAAAATATTTTGAAAGAATAACATAACTTGTGAAGTTGTTCAGAGCTTGTGTGCAGTGCTGTAAAAGAATTCATGACCTTGGGGATTTTTCAACAGAAGTCATATTTAGTGTTACAAAATTGTTAGACAAGTAGTTTAGCCTTTCTGTTGGTTAGGGTAGTCGCCATGAGTCGCAGATTTAAGCTGAACTGGCACTTAAGAGAAGGAACAGCAAGTGCAGTGGTGTGGCTGGCCTGGCTCCGGCGGTGGCCGGAGGCTGTGGTGATGGGCACCTGACTCCCTCTGCTGGACTCTGTGCCAAGGGGCTCCTTTGTCTGCCGGCACAGCCCAGATACACGTGAATTTAGTTAGAAATGTGCTGATATATCTGCACACGGCAAGTTAAGGATATCATCTTTGGCCTGCATTCCTGTTGTCGTTCCCTCGTATGCTGGCACCCATTACGAGTGTTCACTGATACATTATCACCTATCAGCAGTATCTTCAATCAATCCCTTTGCAGCACATCCAGAACCTTCTTGTGAGAACCGGTGCTGCCTTTAAACAATACAGTGGGTAGCATGGGCAAGCTTAGCAATGTCAATAAGCGTTGCAAATAATTGTAATTATGCACGGGGGTGAGGGGAAGCATTCTGATGCTGCAATTTAAATTATTTTCTGCTACATTTTACTGCCAGAAAGGCCTACCTACGTTCAGGTTTAGCAGCAACTGAGAATTTTATATGTTCTGAAAGCTAATGTCTTCCTAGCCAGGGCCATAGTCTTTCTGAAGACGTTTTAGTTTTCCTATGCTTTACGGGGGCTTTGTCTTTCTTTGAAAAAATACACATATCTACTTGAAGTACTGTGGAGATCCTCTAATCTTTAGTTTTATTTTAGTCCTTAGTGGAATTGACTACAGGTGGCAATGTTTTGCATATCTCAGCCAGAGCTGTATAGTCTTTTTCTGAAGAAATTTGGGTCATGAAGAAAGAAAAGGGGGGAGCTAGAGCAAACAAAAACCCTGGCGAGAGATTCCCCATTCGAAAGTTAGATCACTTTGGTCATTTTCAAAAGAAACTAGCTAGTTATGAAGTCCCTCAGAAAATACTCTCCAGCAATCATTTAAGTTTAACACTGTGTTCTGGCCCTTTCTTGGGGGAATGATAGATAAACCCTGTGTATAGCTCATACTGGAAGACACAAAATAGACCAGGCCAGGTCCCACAGTTTTCTGATCCTCCCTTCATATTTAATGAGGGAGCACTTTCCGAGGTTTGTAGTACAGAAGTCACCGTACAGGTGCTTTTAATGCCTCAAGTAAGAGATGTTTGCTCGGTTGAGCCAAAGTGGTGAATTAATTGTTCATTTTCTCTTGCATGCAGGATCTGTTCAGAAAGAGGTGCTCTGGTCATCACAAAAAAGCGATACTCTAACATGAAAAAAAAATTTTGCTTTTCTGTTGTGCTCTGTTTTTGCACGAAATAAATTTTGGGAGTAAGAGACATAATTCCCTTAACTGCAATCAGATGTATGTCCCTTTCTGTCCCACGGAGGGAAGGGCGGAGGGTTGAACTGAGTAAGATGAGGACAGAATCTATTCTCAGCTTATTTGAAAGGGGAGCAAGAGTCTAGTCAGAAAATACTTCATGATTTATTCATAAAATGAGTCTACTTGACCTTTTTGTGCTGCATAGTTTCTGAAGAATTCTGCCTTCGATTCTGTAACAGACCTGGTCATTATTGTTTCCTGCACTTAAGGAAAAAATAAGTCTATTAATTACCACTTCCATTAGGCATATCAAGATTTTGTCCAGGTTGATGTGATCTTGATAGACCTTTTAAGAAGAATTTTACATTGACATCGACTTTACAGTGAATTAATTACTGTTTAGGTCCATATCTTTCTTGAAGCTCACTAAAAGAAATTTCAACTGGCAGTTGTCCCAGAAAATAATTTTTAAAAATCCAATTACAGTCTTTTCTTTTGAATCTTCTGTTTGTCCCCACCTTCTAAAGTACCTAATTCACATTTGCAATGCCACTGAAGTTTTATGAATTACAAGTTTATGACCAGTACTTGTATCGCCTCCCTTCAGCTATTTTCTGAACAATTAGTTCCCCCAAGTGGCTGTGTCACTGAAGCCTTGCTTCGCAAGTCTCCAGGGATGGTATCCTCCATGGAAAAGAAAGACTGGGCAGAAGTGACAAAGATAAACCACTGGATTTGCAGTGATAACAAAATTTCCTTTCTGTGCAACTGAATCCTGTCGGAAGAACATGGTTTCTAGATAATGCCCACCTGAAGTTTGACATGGTTGGTTGCTGAAACTAGCAGAGGCATATAGAAGCTGCAACACACTGTCTTTAATGATGTATCTAACAGTCTTTTGCAGGCACAATTTCCATGCTTAAACAGAAAAGAACCTGTATTTTCATCTTTAATAGTGTTTTGTGTGGTTGCAGAGGCCAGGCACCATCTTGAGCCCATAGATTTATCTGCATAAACCTTATTCTCAAGTTCTGTTATTGCCATAGTGAGAAAAATCCGTGTGTGATTTATTTAGCTGTAAAGGTGGAAAAAGTTATTAATAATTACAGATGCTTTGTATCTAGCTCTCTTTATGTCAGTTTTCATTTCGTGATATCAAAATATTTTGATCTGTGTAAAACCTATTAATTGTGTTAACCTTAATATGAAATGAGTAGCTTATAACTTGAAAGACTGTGCCTTCAAAAAAATGGAAAGCTTTTAAAGTTCACAAACACTGCATGAGAGGTGTTAAGAGAACATGTGCCTCTTCTAATAAATGTATTTTAAATTTATTGTAAAAGAGTGTTTAAAAAATCTCTTGTGTACATATGTTCTGACTTTTAGAAAAGACTTCCAAGACTTTCTTCCTTTATACAGTAGCGCAGAAATGGCTTCTTTTACAGGAGGTTCTGTTAAGCCTTGCATTGCCCACATTTTATATATGATGGTGCTTTTGAATATTGATTTACCCACATGTGGCTACTACATTGGATATTACAGCACAAAAAGGTTACGTCAAAACTGTTGGGCACTTGTTATCCCCTATAGAAATAGGATTTCATACATATTTTAAAAGTTACTTATGTTGGGACAATACAGAGAGGGAAATGTTCAGTACTGCCACAGAGTTTATTTAAAATCTATGATGAGAAATCTAAATCTATGAGAAATCCAAAATGATGTCTTAGATTATTATTGTTGCTAATGCTGATAATACAGCATCTAGATGCAGTGATTTCTTGATGTGTTAACTTTTGATTAACAGATCTGCCTTTGTGTGGGTATTGTTTTATGTTACAGTTTTCTCTGACGACCAAGATACTGGAGCCAAGATGCTGCTGAGATTGTATTGGCAGAAAGAAACCTTAAACAGAATTGTAGAATGGTTTAGGTTGGAAGGGATCTTTGAAAGTCATCTAATCCAACCTTCCCTGCCATGAGCAGGGAGATCGTAACTAGATCAGGTTGCTCAGAGCCCCATCCAACCTGACCTTGAACGTTTCCAGGGATGGGGTATCTACCACCTCTCTGTGCAACCTGGGCTGGTGTTTCACCACCCTCATCATAAACAGAATTTCTTCCTTATATCTAATCTGAATCTACCCTCTTTTAGTTTAAAACCATTACCCCTTGTCCTGTTGCTACAGGCCCTGCTGAAAAGCCTGTCCCCATCTTATAAGCCCCCTTTAAGTACTGAAAGGCTGCAATAAGGTCTCCCTGGAGCCTTCCCTTCTCCAGGCTGAACAACCCCAACTCTCTCAGCTTGTCTTCATAGGAGAGGTGCTCTAGCCCTCTGATAATTTTTGTGGCCCTCTGGAACTGCTCCAACTGGTCCATATCTTTCCTGTGCTGAGGACTCCAGAGCTGGTTGTAGTGCTCCAGGTGGGGTCTCACCAGAGTGAAGTAGATGGGGGAGAATCACCTCCCTTGACTTCCGGGTCATGCTCCTTTTGACACAGTTGGCCTTCTGGGCTGTGAGCACACATGTCCAGCTTGTCATCCACCAGTACCCCCAAGTCCTTCTTGGCAGGGCTACTCTCAATCCCTTCACCCCCAATGCAGGTACAGGACCCTACACTTGGCCTTCTAAACTTCTTCATGAGGTTCACGTGGGCCCACATCTTTAGTTTTCCAGGTCCCTGTGGATGGCATTGTGTCACTCAGGTGTGTCAGCGGCACCACTCAATTTGATGTCATTTGCAAACTTGCTGAGGGTGCACTCAACCTCACTGTCTGTGGCATTGATAAAGATATTAAACAGTACTGGTTGTGATATGGACCCCCGAGGGACACCACTTGTCACTGATCTTTGTCTGGACATTGAGTCATTGACTGCTACCCTCTGGTGATCATCCAACCAATTCCTTATCCACCAGATAGTCCATCTATCAGATCTATATCTCTCCAATTTAGAGAGAAGGATCTTGTGAGAGACTGTGTCAAAGCCCTTAAGAAGTCCAGATAGATGACAGCGTGATGATGAAGCAATTCCTATGTATACTTTCAAACAACAGAAGAAAACAATTCTGGAAACTGAGAAAGTGGAGTCACCTAGCAGTAGAGATTGTTAGTGTTTGTTTTCTCTGTCCTTCGTTGGGTTTTGGTTTTTTTTTTTTTGCATAAATTATGTTAGATACTAATTTTCTGAAAAGTATAAATCTTTATAAACTTTGGCATATATCAGTATATGGTTGGTAGTGCAACAAAGAAGTTTCAGGAAAAAAATGACTGAACTAGACAGGAAACTGAAGAACTTCCCTAATTATGAACTGTGTACCCATGATCTTGGATTAGTGTATGAGTTATTTCTCCAAAATGAGTGTTTATGCCAAAAATAGTTTTAGCTTATTCCCACACTGAAAAATGTCACTAGAAATTTTAAGGTTGAACATCTGCTTTAATGGAGTCCAGTTAATATCAAAAAAACATTTTTATTGTGCAGCTTTGTTGTTATAATGTTGTAATGTTCTCTTCAACTAATAAGAGTCTTTTGGAGATTATTTAAGGAATCCAGGAAGTATCCCATTACTCACAGAATTTCTTGAAATGGACTATAATCCTAATCCCTTAAAATAATAAACTTGCACAGACTTGAAAGCAAAGACGGCCTTTCTAAATGATAAAATGCTTAGTGCACAACTAGCAAATCACATTGATGCTCAAATAAGAATTAATTTATATAGAAAGAGGTCTAATTTTCCCTTTTAGAATTTTAACAAACAATCTTGATCTTGCTCCACCCATGGTATACCAGAAGACATTTTCTAAGCCTATTTGTACATTCTGTATCTTAGTGTTTGTGTGAATGATGTACAGTGATTTTCCAATCTTGCATTAAAACACTTTGTAATATTTTTTATTTTTCTAATCTATTTTTAAATTGCACAAAAAGACTCCTGTGTAGACATAATTATATTACTCTTCAAAAAAAAATCAAGTACTAAAAAGGTAAGAAATGCAAGATACAAGATTATCCCTGCAGCTTAAATGCTTCTCCTTTCCAAATTACCTGTAATATTAATGTTCATTACCCATCTTAAATCTGTGTTTAATTCCTATATCCCACCCTGATTCTTTGGCCTAGACATTTTCCAAGTCTCATTTCTAGTTCTCTTGTCCTTCTCCTGCTTGGTCTGTATGTACCCTGGTTTCTCTTCCGCACTGTCAGCTCGGCAGTTAGGAGATGAGGAGAGGCCGTTTCTGCGTTCCAGCTTGAGTGTTTGGACCTAAAGTGATAGTTTTAGGAAAAAATCCAGTTCCCTGAAACGGGAGCACATTCAATACAATGTAATCATTAGAAAAATTAGCTGCTTAAAGTGACTATCAAACACATGCCAAGAGCTCACAACTTTGCCAAATTTGGGCGGCTTTTCACAGACGAGACATTGCTGTGTCAAACATCAAGGTCTTTGTCTAATGCACAGATGTGTTACTACATTCTTTTTTATTTTTTTGAATGCAGATGTACCTGGGGATGGCTGGCATTTTCTGTTCAGAAAATTATCTGAGGCAAATACCCAGAACAGGACATTCTACCCAAATAGTTATTATTAGGCAAAGACAGGAACAACTGCAAATGAGTTGTTACAGAGTTGGACACTCCTGATTTATAGGCTTTAATTACCAACCTTACTTCATATAGGTGTGTGGCAAAACTAGTTTTGAATATAGAAGGACAAATTCTATTTTCTAGGGTATCTGCAGTACCACTGGTGTACGTGGCATTACAGAAAGTGTAAATCAGCATAGCATTTAGCCCCCTGTATTTAAAAGCCTCTCTAAAACTACTGAACCTTCATTTTTCTGAGCCTTTTCTTTTTGGTGCTGTTGACTGTCTGCCATGAGACTGAAGCTAAAGCATCCCATCTGTTTACCATATTAACCAGCTTTACTCAATTATTAAGCTATCACCTTGCATTTAGCATGTAATATATTAGATTAGATTTGAAAACATTTTTTGAGGAGAGAAAAATGGCAAATGGCAAGAAGCAGTAGCTTTCTTAATGCATTAACTGGAAGTTAATATTTTATATTGTCTTTTTCTGGGGTTTATTGGTTTTGGGGGTTGTTTGGGTTTTTTTTGTTGGGTTGTGGTTTTTTTTTTGTCCTGGGTTCTATTTATAACTGACTGAAGCACTTTTGCAGGTGGTGTTTTTTTGCATGCTAATCCTGCAGAGAAACATTGTGTCCAACAAAGTATGCTGGGTCAGCAAAAACAAGAAACTTGTGCTGGAAAGACAGTATCCACAGGTATTTAGTGTGTATGGAGATTTGGTAAAATGAATCGTTAACTACCATTGACAGAAATAAATGTAGTATTGTCTATTAGGAAGTTGTGCATTTTTTTCTTTCCCGTAGAACAGATATTCTTCCTTTCAAAGTCAGCAAAAGACTCAGAAATGTAAACATGCATTTAATAAAATATTTCTTAAATCTTTTTCATCTGTATTCTGCCTTTCCCTTCAGAACAAGACAATCCTTTTTGTGTATTATTTTCTGTCACTTGTGCAGTCGTACACAAATTAAATATATACCTACAGAAGTGAGGTGGTCCTACAAGAATTATTTTAAAAATTAACACATAGTGGTTTCTGGCATTTTGGTGGTTTATTTTAACGTTCAAAATAGACTAGATTAGTGGGGAAAATTAAATTTCTTCTGATGCTTTCTACAGTGTCAGAGTTCAGCAACGTAACGTGCTTTACATAGTGAACAAACTGAAGGAGGTACAAAAAGAAGGCCGAACAGACTGGAGTAGACCAGACTTGCATGATTTAGGAAGAAAGGGGAACCACAAATGAACAGCAGTCCTGTGGAAGACACTCATTCCTCCAGAGGACTCTTCCCAGCATTGATGCATCATTAATTTTTTTTAATGGTGTATCGCTGTCCGTTCCTATACAATTTTAAGGTTATTTAGAAGGTGTGGAAGCTTATGACATCCTGAGAGTTTCTCAGTGATTTGATACTTGCAAGTACTAGCATGGTAACCATTAATCTTTTAAAAAAGACTTTTAAAGTAAATGGATTGAATAGCGTTTGATTTAACCTTGTGCTTAATTATTTAAAAGTGCGTACCTGTTGCCTCAACTCCATGCCTATTTGAAAGACTGAGAACACAGCAGTTAAAAATGAGCTTCACGTCATCCAGATATTAAATCTAATGTTTTTATTCATTGCCCTTATTCTTAATGAAAACTTTAAGGAAAGTATAAAAATTGTTGCCTTCCAGGGAAGGATCTGTAGATTCACATGTAGAAAGAATGTTGCCTAAAACCAAGGGACATGCTCAACAATGCCATTGCTAAGCCTCCCTTAACTGAAAATTCCCCCTCCTAGATGCAAGACTTCGTGGGTTTGCATAAGCATGAAGACTTTTCCTCATGTCACAGCTGATAAGTCAAAAGGAGTCCTTTGAATCAGAAACAAATAATTTGGAAGAAGGTGTGGAATAGAAGTGGAATGTCCCTGAAAGATGCATATTGAGTTTCCAAGTGGCCTTCTGGTAACCAGACAGCCAGAGCATATTCAGGTCCTTCAGTGTTAGGGTGGTGAAGACATGAATTACTCCAGTGATCTCTGTGTGCAAAGGAAATTGTTGAGCCTTTTCTCCAAGTATAAATGGAAAAAATAGTTTTGGTCACTGGTGATACTTGCATACTCTGGGTGGGGTCAGTAGGACCTCCGGGCTGTGAATTGACTGGTTGCTTTTTCCTGATCCAAGACGCTAAATAGTCTTCCACCAGTTCTTCCAATTAGCTTTCCCAGTCCACAAACAAAATCTCAACCGAGTCTGAAGGCTCATCAGACAGCTAGTCTACATCTAGCCCATCTCTATATTTAGACACTGGCTGAGCTGCTTAACTACAGCAGCTGTGTTGGATGAGAGGGAAATAGAGAGTTGAGTTTCCTTTGCTTACCAGAGACACTGCAATGAATATTTCTGCCCTAAACTGTCTAATGTAAACTTGGGGGGGAAAAAAAGTTGTGTTAAAGGCTGGTGCCAAACACAGCTTGCCTGGAAGACGTATTTATGATAAAATTATGCTAGTAGGAAAATGGATGTTTGTATAAAAATCCCTTCTCAAATAGTTGTATTAGTGTTTAGTATTGTGTTAACTGCATAAGAAGAATATTGACCTAAATGGACTTTGTTTCAAAGAGCTTTTTGTGGTTAATATTCACGAAGGTCTTGGCTTCTAGAATGATGCTTTCTTGTGGAATGCTGAGAAAATATGTGGAGAGACTTTCTTTCAAGAAAAGTGATTTTACTGCATAATTTTGCAACAGGCGAGTCAATGTATGAGAAGCATATGCTTACTTTTAAAGCTAGTGTCATGCATTATTTCTGTGAGTATTTCCTCCTAACCTCAAATTAACCTTTCTTTTGTGCTGTTTGGCTGCCATTTTTGCACTTCTGTAGCGGTAGCATGTCTACAGCAAAACTTCTATCTTTTCCTGAACTCGCGTCATTTGCTACCGTTGGTTGGAGAGCAGGTGCCTTATAACTTGGAGTGTAACAGGCAGCAGTCTGCTGAAGTGCTGGCTCTCCTAAAAAGTTTGTGCAGATCAATGAATGAGATTTGGAAATTTAAAGGGAGAGGTGCAAGCCAAACGTGAGGAGAGAATGGAAATTGTTTCATGTTGAATATTGTGGCAAGCTGAATAACTGCTAATTTGGAAAAAGTCTTTAATGTCAGTATATGGCAAGCATAGTCTGGAAAATAAGAGCAAACTCTGTCCTCTAAAAGAAAAATACACTTGTTCTGTCATCTACTGTATTTAAACTGTACAATTTGACCTGTAACTGGCTTTGAAGTTCAGGGCTAGTTTGGTTAATGATTACAATATTTTACATCATTTTATTGTACTTCTCAGAAGCTCTTAAAAGCGTTTCCTCAAAAGCAGCAACAAGAAGATACCCTGCAGGAAAATAAAAATATCTGAGTATTATTAGCAGTCTTACTAACTGAGAGCATAAAGGTTTCTATATATTTAGTGATTGTAGATTGGCAAAAATGGAAATCCTTAGTGAGAAATAGCACGTGCTCCTAGCTTTTGGAGACTGAAAAGAGCTGTAGGGAAACAGAATTTTAAAGTTACCATGTTTCTGCTTTTTCCAGGTTGCACAAGCTTTGTAGGCCTGGACTTACCCCTATGTATAGAGATCTCTCTTTATTTTGAGGCAGGATTTCCATATGGACGGTAGTCCATTTTGAACAGAACATCTAGAAATTGTGGACATCTCTACAGACATTGAGCAGAAAGAAAGTTATTGTGGTGCCCAGTAGTTTCACTTAATTGGGGGATCAAGAAGGTGCATAATAGACTTGGGGTTTGATGCTGTAGATGGCAATAAAAGGATCCACATTTTATGCCCTGCATAGTTCCTCTGTGAACCTGCTGTAGGTCAAAGAGTTTTGAGAAGCATCAAACCAACTGTACAGTTTATATGTGATTGCTCAGTGAATCTAGCCTGTCCTGAAGGCAGTAGACTTACTGCCTCTGTGCATACCATGAATATGCACATGTAGCTGTGACAGAGTTCTGGTCGTGAAATGTGATAGCTCTGTAACTTACAGGGCATGTTGCAAAGTGTGTAACATCTGAAAAGAACATCCGGGATTAAGATAAACTTAATTTGAGTTGCCAGCGTTTGTAGTACTTCACAGTTACCTCTTTAAGTCCATAACCATGTATAAATGCATTTGTAATAGAAGGCTTTAAAATGAAATGATTAGGAGTGGAAACTTCCCTGTGGAATTACCTTACTGCAATATTTCAAGGTCCCAGCATTTATATTTACATATTCTATTGGCATGTGATTCCTCTCTCAAAATGAATTTTTCTTAGGTTGTTGCCTTCCTAAATTGTCTTTCTTCTTGGGATCTTTGAATTTTCAGTGATTGAGATTGTTGGGATTTTTTTTTTTCTTCTTCAGAAAACCTATCCCAGTTTTTGAGCACTGGAAGCATCAGTAGTTGAATTTGAGGGTTGAAATGGCAGTGGTACAATTAACTATGTATCAAATCCTTTTTTACGGAGTGTCTGAAAAGTCAGCATATATCTCTGCTGCTCAATGCAATTACATTTTACACATTTTACCTTTTTCCTTTTATTTGTTTTACTTAGTTACCCTCACATTCTTCTTCACTAAAAATGTTTGTGACGTTTACCAACACAAGTAGAAATGGGAAGGAACTGTGATATAACCTTGATAAATCACATCTTTCAAGAAAATATTTGAATAACTCAGTACAGTAGTTGTGTTGTGCATTAAAGGCACATAAGCAATGTGTGTGATTAGGTATTTAACAATGGTACATCTTCTCTCAAGTCCTCTGATTTTATTACACATTAGTTGCATGTTTTATAACAGTAATTTTTTTAAAGACTTCATCGGATAAGCTTTAGTCTGTATCTGATAAACCCCTGCAAATTCTAAACGTTACAGAAACTCTGAAAGATAGCATGACTCTGGTTGAGCGGTACGATCAGAGCGGGTGCTCAGAAAGGTTCTGCTCGATGGAGTTTAAATCCTGCCTTGGTTAGTTCTTCCAGCTGAATATTGCCAGCATCGTAGTGCAGCTTTTCCAGGGCAGAAGAGGCTTATAAATGTATTTGTTCTGAAATGCCATGTAGTTTCTAACCTAGAATGAAACGTCCATTTAAGATTAGGTTAAGAGTGGGGTTTTTTGCATCTATATTCAAGCACATTGCTTCAGGGACTATTTTTGGTTTGTCCATGAAACCTTTGCAATTCTAAATTTAATTTAGTGATGATTTAAAAACCTAAATATTTTTAATAAGTTTGTGTGTAATAGTATCTTTTGTATGCAGTTTTACTTTCAATATGTGATTTTTTAAAAAGAAATACTATGTATTATATTACATCTTTGTTGTGTTATTATTGCAGATAAACACAAATCCCCTTCGGATATAATACAAAGTTTTCAGAAGAAAAGTCAGTTTAGGACCATTGCTCCAAAAATGGTACCAAAAATTTTAACGTCTGCAGTGGTCTCTTGTCTTCAGTCATCTTTGCCTGAGCAAAATACACCGATTTCAGCTGCAGGTTCTAAACCGCTGGTGGTACCAACTCAAAACTATGCTGTCATGCAGGTGGCTGGTCATGAGGGGACTTTTTCTCTGTTGGCCTTGCCGTGCGTTGCCCCTGCCCTAACGCAGCAAGTCCAGCAGTCAAGTGCGGCCCCTTCTGAAAACCTAAAGCTGCCTATCCCTAGGTACCAATCTGTAAGAAATAAATTGCTGAGCGACAAAAAAACGGCACAGATCTCTGTTTTGGGCGCGCATAACGAGATTCCTACCAAAGCATTGATCTCATCACAGACCTCCCCCGTGACTACTTTAACTGAAGACTGTCCTGAAACTCATTCTAGTTCAGATTCAACTGAGCAAGTGATGCCAACAGACCGTGACTCAGCTGAAATTACAGTTGCCACATTAGTAAATAAAAGCAATTGTGTGGAATCTGGATCTCCTTTAGTGAACAAAACTGAAAATGCTAACGGTAATGTTTCTGGACCAGCTGTAGTTAAAGACTCTTTATCCACGCCGACAAGTATAATTAATCCCAGGAAACTAAGTCTACGCTCTGTGAAGACAGCATCTGAAACCACAAGAGAGTCATTCATAACATCTGAGAAACTAAAGGAAAAACCCACAAATTCTGCAAACTCTGTTGCTGTCCTGTCACCGGCAGTTTTTGGCAGTACAATACAGATGACTCCATCAGCACCAAAAGGAAAACTTCCTATTTTGCCTTACTCAAGGATGAAAAATTCAGTGTTCTGTAAATCTAAGCAGAATACTAATGTTACAGATGTATCTGGTCCTTCACTAAGATCTGAATGTGAAAAGATACCAGCTTTGGCAAAAACCTTTCATGTTCCTGCTAAAGCATGTGATAAGCGATCAGCTGTGTCATTTACACAAGTCCCCAAACAAACCATTCGAGAAAATACCTTCTCTCCATCCAATAAAGTGGATGTCGACAGTCTTAAAAAATTGAACGGTGCAGCCTCTAAAAGAAGAGGCAGGAAAAGAAGAGCCGCAGATGATTTATTGGCTTTTCAGACCAGGCGAAGGAAATGCATCATTAATAAGTTTAGAGAAGGAAGAGAGAGGGCGAAAGTTGATCTTCAGCCATCCGAAGACAAAAAAGCAGAGGCGGTGAAAAAATACCGTAGTATTAGACCAAAACCAGTGGTGGTTTTGCAGGCTTTCACACCACTGACTTCTGCAGCAATAATAGAGACACCGTCTCCTGACCGTTTAGACCAAGATATTTTTTTAAATAGTTCACTTCCTAACAAATATTTAAGTTACAAGCATAGCGATACTACATCAGCTAAATCGAGTGATTTGAGTAGAAATGCATGTTCAGCCGTACCTAAGCCGTCGCATAAATGTCATGTTTGTAACCACATCTTCCAGTTTAAACATCATCTTCAAGACCATATGAACACACATACAAACAAACGGCCTTACAGCTGTCGAATTTGCCGGAAAGCATATATTCACTCTGGAAGTCTGAGCACGCATATGAAACTTCATCACAATGAAGGCAAACCCAAAAAACTTGTGTGTTGCGAATTCTGTGCTAAAGTTTTTGGCCATGCAAAAGTGTATTTCGGTCACCTAAGAGAAGTGCACAGGGTTGTTATCAGCACAGAGCCCTCTACTAGCGAGCAACAGCTGCAAGATGCTTTAAAGAAGAGAGACACGAATATAAAAGAAGCAGAAGAAGCAACGGAGAGGTGAGTGTTTTCACTGATTAAATGGTAATGAAAACGGGATTTCAGGTTGTCAGTGCAAGTTCATAAACATCACCATTATGAAAATTGTTGCCTTTTCCTCATCTTTTTTTTTCCCCTGAAGTGAGAGTCCTAATGGTTTAAATATGTTGTTAAAGAATCTAGTCAATCCATCAGACCATCCTGTATATTTTAGCTTATTTATTGAATATAAATTATTACTGACACTTGAATAGCAAAAGTAATTTTGCATATATTCTAGTAACACCCAATATACTGACAGTGGAGCTGTTTTGATCAGTTGATTTCTCAGCAGCTAAAGCTTTTTCTGTTAATCTGCACTGTCTTGTGTTCTACCTCTTTTGGGTTTTCCCCAGAAGATAAAGGAACCAACTGCAGTAAGCGCAAAGCAATTCGTATTTCAGTATTAGCTTGTAGTTTGTTTACCCTATTAAATATCATTATCCCATTTCCTTCTCTGGAGTGCTGTGAGCTAATCTAGCATGTGTGTTGATTACTGCTGCTCGTGCCATCACTTAGACAAGGCAAGTTAACATTTCTCATATTAAGATGGATAGAATATTCTGTCTATGCATTAGGATTTTGAGGTGAAATTTCTTGACATAGTATAAATGTTGGCTTTTTTGTTTGTTTTGGCTGTTTTGTTTTGTTGTGCAGTTACTTTCATTGAAGTACGCTTAAATAAGCTCAGGGCTTTAACCTGACGCCTCACGACGACACTGCAGTTGAATTTTGTCCCTTTTGCTTTGCCTAGCTCCACTCTCTGGGGCATCACCTAGAAATTTTTAAGATATTGAACCTGAGAAACACCAGTGCTTTTCTTTCAGCCTTACTGGCCTTCGTACAATGAATCATTTAGTTTATCTGTTTTGTTGGGTGATACGTCGAATGTGTATAAATACACAGGATTACGTGGTCCTTTTCGTGGACATCGTGAGGAGGTTTCTGCGGAGGTCTTCTTTTGATTTTGATTGGCTTAACTTACACAGGGCACTTGCTCACTCTGTGTGTACCTGTTTCCTTTACACTGCAGAGCTGTCCTAAAGCAATGAGAGGGGCTGTCCAGCTGCAAATTAGGTTTTTAAAGGGTTTAAATCTGTGTTACAAGGTTTTAGGAAAAAAAAGAAACTTTAAAGTTTTGTGGTTTTCATCTTGGACTGGGAGGTGGGACATGTGGGTTTGCTTTAAATTGACCTTAGATCGCTCAGTGTAAACCAGTTAGTTTCTCGTAGCAGTACGCTACACGTAATGCTCACTTTCGCTTTGCTAGCACAGAGCTAGAAGTATTTGGATTGACCTCACTAAATCGGGAACTTAAAAAATGTTATTAACCTTTTATGAAAAGGTTAGCGTTGTTAAAAGATTATTTCTACCAAGGCTAATTTTGGAGGCAATTCTTAAACTCAGCAGTGTCGAATAACATTTGGTTTTAGTTGCTTCCTGGTCAGCCTTATTATTATTTTATTTATCTTTTTGTTTCTGTTCCAAATAAATTAGACACTGTAGCAGCAGTGCCTGTTTCTAATTAAAAGAATGTTTCATGAATGTCATCTCTTCTTGGAACTTATAAGGACAGAAATTGCCATCTCTATTCTGTGCGTGGATAATACTGAAATAGTTCATATGTCCTTTTTTAACAGGGGAAATAAGTGCAATTTTGAGGACCTATTCCATAACCCAGGAGAAGTGAAATTACAGATCAAATGTGGTCGATGCCAGTTTATTGCACAGTCTTTTGGTGAAATGAAGTTCCACTTACTGTGCTCTCACGGAGAAGAGATCCAGGGAAGAGTAAAGGAAGGGGGTTTGCAAGGAAATAGAGGAGCGAAGGGGGAACTGACCAAACACGCAACTCCCTTCTGGAAACAGCGCAATGAGAGAAGACGTTTAACAAAATGCAGTGCCCATGAGGAGGAGTTTTATACTTTTCCAAAACTGAAAAGACAGATACAGTTTCACCATCAAAATAATGTCGATGTGTTATCTAAAAGTGAACTGATGCAGTCAGGAAGCGGTGAAGCAGCCAAGGAGATGCAAAATGTCGGTTTTGGTACACCAAGCAAAAAACCAGAAATTTGGTCGAAAGCAGGCTATAACTGCATTTTATGCAAGCAGTTTTTTGAAAGAAAAGAGGATCTTTGTAATCATTGGCAGAGTCATCATAACTGTGAAGACCCTTCCACTTTATGGACAATTTTTAGTTTGTTATCAAAACAAGGAATTATTGAACTTTCTCGTAACGGTGAATATTGAAGCTCTATTCTACGACAATATGAAAAACATCAACTACCTTACCAAATTGTTTATGTTTTTTTTGCTGTGTTGCTAAACTAACTCAAGAGATGTATCACTTCAGAGGTTTGTTTGGTGGGTTTGTTGGGGTTCTTTTAAGTTATGCTAACCTTTAATTTGTTAAACAGAAAATATATTTATCCAGTGTCATTCCAGATGGGTACATGCAAGCCAATTATGAAACACTGTAGTTAAAATTCATGCTTACGGACCTTAGCAGCAGCAAATACTCAATACTAATGGTTAACATCAAGGAAAAAGATTCTCAAATTATTCTTTACACACGGAAATAAATCAGTTTATATGAAATAATCTCGATCTTGAATGAAATAACAAACCAGACTAAAGTGTAATTTCAGTCCCACCTGTGCTTCCAGATTTTATGGTAAATACATATTTCCATGCAGTTCTCTGAATCATTTGAATGCGTATACATGCAGTCAGCATTCAGGAGCTTTATAATCTATAATTAAACAGCTTTTAATTCTTGCTTTCTTGATTTCAGTGTCTTCAGCCGTGTTCATTGCTTGCGGGTTTGTTATTGGCAGGTCTTTCAGGTGTTGTATTCTGTCCAGGTAACAGCAAGGATCTTTGGATATTTCAAGTGAAAAATCTACATGTATTTTTTTGCCTGTCCTCTTTGGGTTGAAGACGAGTTAGTTGCCACCTATGAAGATGGAACTCTCAAAGCTTGACTGCTTTATGAAAAAAACCCACAAGTTTATTTTAAAAATAGTAATTGAGTTGGTTACTCCTGGGAAGTTTGACATTCTGCAATAGGCTGCATGTATCACAGTGAACTTTTAGCATATTCCTTGCACCTCTTGTGACAGCAGCAGTACTGCTGCCAGCGCTGTTAGCACTCTACTTTTCACACTCTTGGTATATAGCTTTTGTACCTCTGCAGTTGACCCAGCCTATGCCTTTAAAGGGAAATTGTTCCTGCACTTCTGAGTCTATGGTACAGATAATGAGGTTTTTTCACTTGTGTTGCCAGATTTACTGTACTAGAGGAATTGCGTGCAGCACCTTAGCCTTCCGATGTCAGGAGCCAGTAACAGTTGCCTTACCGGGATGCAAAGCCTGTAGTGCAGGAATAGCGCGTGCTGTGTCCCCTGCTGCAGAGCAGGCACAGTAAGTGACCACTTCAGCAGATCTCCAAAGGGGCCAGTAAGTTTGGGCTGTAAGGAGATGGGAGTTCTGGAGCTCAGTTTTGACGAAAAGGTCATTGAACCTCAGAATTATTTTGGGAGCAATAATGGAGGCAGTGTAAGAAGTCACTATATCACCCTTCAACAGAAGTCAGAGCACATCAGAAGGCAAACTGAAAAATACACCAATACTGTGCTACAGTACGAATCTATTCATTTTTTCTTGTGGTCAAACTGTAATTGAGGGATTGCAATGATGAAAGAGTCATTCCTAAAATGCCCTGGGTGGCCTCTCACGGTTTTGCAAAAATTGTGGCGATGAAAACATGAGAAGAGATCTAAAAACGTTGGGTTTTCTGAGTGGGATTCCAGAAGCTGTTGCAATATTTTGTGTATGTGTTTTGTTTTTAAATAGTAAAGGCAATTTTGATGAGCTAACGGTTTTGAATGTCATTTCTTCTTGCATGGTGCTTTGCCTTGGAGTTGAACTATGAGGCTGGAGCCAAGAAAAATAAAAGACGAAAGGAAAATGCTCATAGAACTGTACAGGTGCTTGGTAAGGCGGAAGGATCCCTGTGGATTTTCACAACTTCCTTCCTACTATCTGTTGCTATAAATACATATTTGTGGTTGTTTCTTTGCTTTCATATATTACTTTTGTATGCTGAATTACTTTAAAAATACTACTTGTTATTATTCTTGGCTATGACACACCCATCTTTTAATGCCTACAATATATTCGTATTTATTTTCACTGGGTAGAAGGAGGAGAATGTATGGCATATTTGGAAAGGTGTAGCTAATTTTAAAGTCAGTGTTTCGTATCAAACTGAGACTATATTTAACTTAGTAGAGTATTTTTGCATTTAGAAGGATTTTTCCCCCATCGTAATCCTTTAACTTTCAAAATCAAATAGCTTGGTGTTTTCTCTGAAACAGAAATGTGAGAACAATCCCTCCTTCACGTAGTTATAGTATATCAAAGGGAAGAACTTTCCCAGAATAAAGCACATATTTTAAGAGTTGGGCCAAAACTATTAAAAGGTTTGATCACGTTCATTATTTAGAACAGACATTAGGTCACCTTTTTTGCAAAATCACCCATCTCTTGGTATAGTTTAAAATGAGCTGAAATGAATGCAGCTCTGAGACGGAGTCCCTCCTGTTCAGGAGCAGCACCCATGATGGCAGAGTTGTCCTTTAAAATATTTTCAAATAGTGTTTGTTAAAAACGGTGATGCATCGGAGGCAGTGATGTAGATGAGTTGTTTGGCGGTGGTTATCAGGCAAGAAGAGTCACTCCCTTTCGTTGCCTGCAAAAGGGGGGGGAGTTTCAGTCATGGGCGGAAGGAGGTTTGGGACGAGGGCGTGGGTTGCGGTTTTTTAAAAATGGAAATTTTCATGTGCAGTCTTTTCGTCATATTTTTGCGTTTCTCTCCCTTTCTCTAGTCCAGGCCAAGTAAAAAGTAAAGCAGTCTCAGCTTTCGGCAATTTAAAGCCTGAAAACATGTTTTAAAGCGTGGTTTTAAGCCACTTCTCAGTGTTCTCGTAAATGTTTAAATTTAGAAGCCTTTTTTTTCTGAGGCTGAAAGCATTCTTATGTTTCAGGCTATTACGATTACGCTAGATTATGAAAGGTTGGGATTTTTGAAAACAGCTTTGCATTAAATACAGATGTGTCCTTTGTTTAAAATATTTTTGTTTTGCATTTGTGTTCATTTTGATAACATTTGGAGGTATGAAGTGAGCCTTGTCTACAGCAACATTAAATAGTGCGTGTTTGCTGTTCAGCAGAAGGGTTGTTATGAGTACAGTTTGCTGTTTACCTTGAAGCTGGACAAGGTAACATCTGTTTTTTCACATAGATTATATTTTTAAATTGTTAAAGTGAACATTACTGGTTTTGTAGCTGTAGTTTTGTTCCCCTCTGATTTTTCATTAAACCTCTGTTTCAGCTTCACTGTTCAACTTTAAAGCTGTTCCTCACATGGAAAGTTGTTCCTTCATCATCACACCATAAATAATCAAAGCTGGAGGAGTTCCATCGCTTCTCTGGCTTGCAGAATATTGCCCTTCTCCAGCTGCAGAGCTACAGTTTCCTATGGCTAACTTGACATAGTTGCTGGCAGTAAATGTTTTACTTCATTTATTTATTAGAATTTAGATCTCTGCTGTTTAGCTCCGTCAGAGTTTCTGTCATACCTCATTAGATGCTTATTTTATCTACTGTTCACTGAGCTCTTTAAAGAAAGTGTCATAAGAAGGATGAACAGGTATTTAAGAGAGCAGATTTCAGCCCTAACTTTGTGCAGATGATGCTGACGTTGGAGAATCACCAGCTTATCTAGGCTCAGCCATGTAGTATATTATATTTCTACAACACATCCACCTACATGCGCATCTATTTTGGAACAAAATGTATACTTCAAATTCAGCTGTCAGTTATTATCAAACCTGAACAATGTAAGTTTGTGATTATTATGCATAAAGATTAAAATGCTATTAACTGTAGTAGGTTTACTTGTCAAATTCCTTATAGCTCTGAAAAATGAAAATCTCTGCGTGCTGAGTATGACACAGAAAAAATCTGGTCTCATGAAGAAAATTCTGATGGCTTAAAGGTTGTCCTCATTTCAGTGTGTGCTTTTATAGCTGATCTGTCACATTGTAGGATTTTCTCCGGGTTTTATTAAATTGCCATAATTTTTCTTGGTTCGGAATACTGACGAAGACCTGAGCTTGCAAGCAAGTTTCAGGAAAAAATGTGTTTAATTCCTTTCTCCGTACAGGCAGACACGTCTGGAATCAAAACGGTGGCCTTGCGTATACATGCGCAATGTGGGGCAACATGCAAGACCTGGACTTCAGGGTATGACTGTACGTGGCTGACCATTCTGTAGCTCCAAAGTAGAAACTGCAAATTTGCGTGTGAAAATAACTTGCTTTTCAGACTCGAGTGAATTTCTAATACCTTATTGACAAACCTTCAAAAAATCCTAAGAAAATGACAATAGCATGCTCCTCTACTTGTGCTTTGTTTAACAATTTTATTGATGTAGTAGTACCAGGAGTGTTCTAAAATATGATAGGTCTGGTGCTATCGAGTACAAAGGAAGCTTTCTCCCTTTCCTTTTTTATTTTTTGCATTTTATTGACTTTTCCATGTAAGCATTAGAAATGATGGGATAAATTGTGATTTCTGCTGCTGAAAAATCCAGAAACATTATTCTGAAGTCATTTTACAGAAATCTCCAATTTAATCTAGAATAATAGATTAAATCAGTGAAAAGCAAATTCTGTTGGAAAGAGTTATGTAAGGAAACTGTCCCATATATGGATTTCTCTGCACAATTACACCACTGTAGATGAAATTTATAGATGGTAGGTCTTCTACTGGTAGCTACAAACAGTTTGTTCTTATCCATAGTTACTTAGAGTGGTCAAGGGAAGTAAGAATTAAAAAGTGCCCATACCTTCTCTTTGACTTGAATTTTGTTAAGTGTTTCTACTGCTGTGCCAGTCCAGATCATGGTCCAAGGCATGTAGATACTCAAACACTTTTTAGGGGACTTAGAGCATAATTCAGTGGAGGAAAGGGGAAGAAACATGTGAAGGAAGTAGTGATGATGAAGGTTGGCACCACAACGTATTGAATATAAGGTCAAGCTTCAGTATAACTAGCCTTTGGTGGTTTATAGATGTGGAAGTGTCCTGTAGCCTTAGTCTGAACTTATCCCTTCCACCCCCTGTGGTTACATGGTTCCAGAGTCTGCTCCCACTCAAGGTACGTCAGCATGGAGCATCCTCAGCTTCCTTGGGCATAAGCTCTTCCGTATGGCGTAGCTGACTGTGATTGTCCTCTTCTTTTGGTGTCTCGCTTACACGCTTGTAGGTAGGTGAGCCACGTGCTGGGACCAGCTGCTGCCAGACTCGAAATGTGGCTTTTCAGTTTACTAAGGAAAGCATCTTTTAGCTTTGGTCCATAAAAGCCAAATCAAATGCTGCACCAGTACTTGGCAATATAAGAAAATGGCTCACTCGGTTTCCTGCATATACAACACTAATAAGTAATGGGGAAAAAAGTGAACAGTTGCTGTAAGAAAAAGAAGCTGCTCAATGTGATTTGGGGCATTTATGTCCTGTTGGAAAAGACCAGAATGTCCCATCAATCTCCCAAGTTATAATCGCAAGCTGGAATCAGGGAAGTTCCACAAGAAGTGCCTCATGCAGATCTGATGGTGGAAAGCAGCCGTTCAGAGACTCTGTGACCGAGGTTTTTCTTTTCCCCTCTCTCCCCTCTCTTCCCTCTATTCCCTCTCTCCCTTCCCCCCCCTCTTTTCCCTTCTCTTTTTGCCTTTTTTCCTTTTTCCCTAGCCACCCTACTTTTTCAGCATCCTCTGTGCACTGTTCTGGCTGAATGCAATTTATAAATGTCGGATTCAACAAAGTCAGCGTTGTGTCTGGCATCTTTGCTACTAGCCAAAAGCCTGGGATTGGGTAGTTGTGAACGCTGTTTCGCAGAGCGTTTCACAAAACCATGGGCTGCAGGGGAGCCCGGAGGCCAGCCGGGCCGGCCTCCCGCCCCGAGCGGGGCTTAGCACCACCAGCCTTGGCCTTTTGCAAACCATTTCGGTTGCTGTTCCCACCGGTCCATCTCCAGTGGTGGAGTCGTGAGCGTAAACAAGGCTTCAGTACGGTCGCGGGTACTTTAAGCACTGTCATACGCAATTTTGTGATATTTGTAATGAAAGCGCAAATCTTGGGGGAAAAAAAATCCCCCCCCCAAAACAAATAAAGTTACGGTTTGAGCTGGTGATCCTTCAGCAGCGAGAGCTTCTTTTGGCACAAACCCCCGTTGGTTTTGTTGTTGCGGACCCTGGCCAGGCTTCTTCTCGACCTGCGCGAAGCAGCTTACGCTCCGTCGGGTACTCTGCTTTTTCGGGGACTTCACGTGCAATGAATATAAGACCTTTTTTCTACAGTTGATTTAGGACAAAAATAAAGCGTTTTATTTCCTGTATGCGAAGTAATTTTGTGCAGCTTCAGGTTTAATCTGACTTTTGAACATGCACCCGATCAAGGAGACCCATATACCTTCCTATTGCTAGAAGCAATAAACGCCAAGGTGAGGGAGGAAAGCAATAAATATCCCTGTGACCGTACCTTTGAAGCAATGCAGTTGCTTTCCACTGGAAGTTTAATTTCTTCGTGTTTTTAGTTAAAAGCTTTTATTAATTTCAACTGAAGTAAATACACTGCTGTACTTTGCTATTCAAATAAATCCTTTTTCAGCTCGGAGTCCTTGGAGTTTGAATCCTGTCCAGCCATTTTCTGCTATCTGCCAATTCCTTGCTAAGTGCAAACCTGACACTCTTGCCAATAAATCCACCTTCATGCCATTTAAAGTCATCCGCCGTCGTTTCTCTGGAGCTAATCAAAGTTTGCGAGAAGACTTTTTTTAAAGAGAACCGACTCTAGAATCTGGGCCATTTAAATTACGCGAGTTAATTAAAACCAATTGCAGTGAACTATAAAATAGAGAATTAGTACAGATTGGTTGAAAGCTCACTTATTTTTATTCTCTTTCGTGAATAATGGGAGAGGAAGTTTTCCAGGGAGGAATTTGGGGTTTTTCATGCTGTTTTATGTGCTGCTCTCCTAATCCACTTTTTCGACTCTGCCGGTACAGCGCAGTGGAGCCCGGCCGTGCCTCCTGAGTCGATTGCATCCTGTTAAACTCCGAACACCGTTTTATTTTTCCCTCTCGAGACAGCTGGGCTGATAAATGGACGGGGTACCGGCTCTCCAGGAGACAGCCACGATGTCTGCGCAGGTTAATAGTCTCACGTCTTTCAAGAGCAGCATTTCCAGGGTCTTTATGCACACACACACACGCACGATCACACACAACATTATAAATGGATTATGTCTGGGGAACATTTTTAACTTGTGTGTTAGTGTCACACTGTACAGTGTATTCCGGTAATTTTTCTTTTATTACAATGCAGTAGCAGTGTCATTACTGTATTGCTAATGTATCTATGGCTGATCTGAATCCTGAAATACACGGTGGCCACCTGTGTTCTTCCAGGAAATGGGATTAATTGTTGAATTGCTGGAATTTCTTTTAGAAAGCGTGCTACTCCCACTGGTTAACACCACGCGTAGGGTTGAAACGATATTTCTGAGGGTGATTTATTGGTTCAGCAGAAAAGTCTGGGGCTAAACCTTTCCACTGGGATTTGCTTACATTAGGAAGCAGTGCAGGTGGCAGTCTATTTCAACACGGAATGGATTTCTTCCCCTTTCTTTCTGATAAATGAAGTGCTCATGTAAGGTGAGAGATTGAAAAAAAATGAGAAGCCTGAAGCCCTTAGAGGATCCGTCCGAAAGCTCCACACGCGTGGGCTTCCCCCACCAGGGGAAGGTGGGGTAAACGGGATGCGGTTTCCCTACGTGCCGGCCTCAGGCGCGATGGGAGCGTCCCTGCTGCGCGCGGCCAGCGGCGCGGGGACGCTGCTCAGCCAAGGCTCCTCGGGCACCCAGGGGTCCGCTTTTAGAAACGGGCAGCATCACGCGCGGCACCAGAGGGTCTTTTGACACCAAAATCATTTCGCCCATCACTTGATAATAAATCGTTCCCATATCTTCATGGTGGACGTCCTTTATCCGTTGAGCTTTTGTCTCGTGTTTTCATTTCGTGTGCCGTAGATAGGGTCTGGGCTTGAATTAGCGCTCAGCAAATTGCCTGTTCTGAAGCTTCATTGTATGCGAGGCTGCTCCCTTTGGCTACCGCTCATACCTATCGTCTTTCTCCCAAATGATTCATCCGGTGTCATTTAATGACAAACATTTGATAGTTCTTACTGTCAAATATTCTATGTAAATCTCCTAACAGTGTCATATCCTTAAATTATTGTAGCGCTTGATTAAATTAGCCCTTTTAAAAGGGATCCGGGTTCGCTAATAGTGTTTCCTGCAATGCGCATCTCTAGAGAAAACCAAGATCTGACTTTTATAGTCAGAACCAATTAGGCTCATCCTTTTGTTTCCCCCCTTCTCTCTGCAGCGTTCAGATGAATCGCATTTTTCAGGCACAGTTCAAGCAGACTGTCAGGTCTCCGGGGCTCTCTGCCTCCCGGGCTCCGCATTCCCACTGTCAGCTGTGAAAAATAATTCCCCTTTTGCAGTTGTGTCCAAGGAAAGTACGATGATAAATCCACAAGTTAGATTTAAGAGGGGGGAAGTGCGTTATTGTTTACTCAGCATTGAATAAGGTTTTGTTCTAGGAGATGTGGCTGCTGTGAGGCAGGGGAAGGCGTTCTCAGGTTTAGCGCTTTCTACCTCATGAAGTTGTTGTTAGGATTTATTCGCACTTAGAAGAAAATTCAGGGGTTTGTTCTCAGTCACAATCTTTTTGGAGTACCTAAAACGTGGCAGTGGTTTTGAAAAACAAAAGAAACAAAACAAAAAAAAAAAAAGAAGAAAAAAGAGTGAACTGTGAACACAGCGTGATGAAGCCTGGAGAAAAAAATCAACAAAAAATCCCCAACACATGCAGGCTATCTGGGTGTAAATAGCTTATTTCAGATAAAGTTTGTGATAGAGTAGACTCGCTGTTCAACTGACCTGGTGAAACTGCAATGTAATTAAGAACTCCTTTCGAACCAGAAGGAAACAATAGATCTTTTAGCTTTGGAGGACTGAGAAGTTAAGTTCTCCCTGTGGTAGGAGAGCGGAGCAGATACGGAGTTTGTCACTTGGAATCATTGCGCAGTTCTCTGTGCAGCATTTGTTTGTAATACTCTTTTCTTTGCCGTAACGCCATAGTAGTGCTTTGCTGGGGAGAACAGATGCGAGAACTTTAAAATGCTGCTAAGTCTGCAAAGCGATTAAATCTTCAGTTTACAGTGACAGAAATCTCCAGTTTAAAAAAAAAGAAAAAAGAAAAAAGAAAAAAAGAGTCATTATAATGAAGCCTTAAGTCTCTTGTCATTCACCTTTTCACCTTTCAAGTTTCCTGCCCCTCATTATATCAGTGTTGGATTTAATACCCATCAGTGCCAATTCGGCACAGCCATCCAGCATCCTCGCTCCGTACAGGCAAGCCCTTTCACTGTTCTAATAAACCTTTAAATGTATCCAAATCCTTCTCAAGGCTTTCAGACAACACAGCAAATAGTGCTGTGCTCACTGTCAAATTGTAGTGATTAGTTTATTTCTAAATGCCAAGCTTCTGAGAAATAAAGCGGCATGGTAAATGCAGCCACCTGCCTTTTTTAACTTGGTTTTAATAGCTCGCTGCACTAATGGCCAGAACTGTAATTGGGTGGCAGAACTTTGAGCTGCTCTGTATTTCAACTGGTGCAATATTAATATTACCTATTGGAAGCATTTTCATAGACCGCAAAAGGCCAATGTGCCTCAGGAACGAGATTCACTCCGGAGGGGCCAAGGTCGCCGTGCATCTCGGCTTGCCGGCTCCCAGGTAGGCCAAGCGCGGAGCCCGGCGAGCCCAGTCCTGCGCCTCGCGCTCCCCTGTCCCGGCCGCCGCATCGACGCCGTAGCAGGGGGCTGTAGCTGCTCGGGGCTGGATTTGGTCGCAGCGTGGGCAGTGGCCGTGGTGCTGCCTCCAGCCAGGGACCCTCCGGGAGGAGCGCTGCAGACGGCGCCCAGCAGGCAATTAGGTCAGATCCTGCACGGACTGAATTTTTAGGCACTTTGGGTATTTCTGCGGCAGTCGATAGTATCCTCGTTGCAAGGCTCTGCAGGGCTGACGCCCGTGATGTGATGTCTGTGACACCTTCTGGCACGTGGTGGTTGCCCGTTAGCCAACAGCTGTGCCACTGGGTGACTGCAACCAAGCGTAGGATAAAAAAGGAGAATTAATTTGAATTACGGAGCAGTGTGTCTTATCTTTTCTAATTAATTCATGAGAAAATTGTGTGTAACAAGAAAAATCCTGTTCCTTGTGCTGATTACAGCGATCTGAACAACAGGTCAAGAAATCCCAGTACAAGAACCTTACTTGGACTTCAGTGAATGTCCTCACTGGTGGGTTATTATCCTCTGAGCGTTAGTAATTATGGGATGAAGAGTGAAGTTCTGTCAAGAAGCCTTAACCGAGACAGAGGAAAACAAAGGAGTAGTCTTACTTACGTGGTTACGGAGAAAGGTTAATTGCTGTATGCAATTACAATACAAGTTAGAATAAATTGGTCTGAAACCCACCAAATTGCAGAAAGTACCGAACCAGAGCAATAAAATCTAGGGAGAAGTTGAAGACATTCAAAAGTATTTCCAGAGCGGGATATTTGCTAACAATGAAGGCAAATAAAGATAACTGAAAAAAGTACGGTTTGGGGTTTTTTTTTTTATATCTGCCAAAGTTGCCACAAGGTATTAAAAGGAATGAGTATCTGGTGCCTCAACCTGGGTTAAATTCTCTGGGGAGCTTTTCCTCCCTTCCTGTTTGCGCTTTCGCCCATGGTTGTACCCCACGTGCAAAGCCTCTGCAGAGGTGCGTGACGCAGAGCGTCACTGTGCTGGGGCTGACTGCGGCGGCGGCGGGGGCCGGGGGGGGGGGGCTGCCTTAGGTAGGGAGCAGAAAAAATCCCTTATTGTCATTTTCTTTCCTGTAGCCTGTAAAAAAAATCTCGGACAGTCTCTGCAAAGAATAGCAGTACCTAATGCTAAGTGGAAATTACTGATTGAAGAGCGACTGGCCGTGGACGGCCACCACGGAGTTATTTCTTTCTGGTAGACTTAAAAAATACGTTGTTTGCTTTAGATTTTTCTGCCTCACAGAGTTTTCCTACCTGTGGCATTGGTTATTGACTGATGTTTTATAGACCGTCTGGGGAAAGTAATTAAGACAAGCAGGTCCCGAAGTATTTTCAGGGTTTTCAAGTAGAGAAAGATTGAAATACACTTGGAGAAATTGCCTTGAAAATGTAATAGCAGCTTGGTTTTCAGATGTGCTGTGGCAAACAGTATTTTTTATTGCCCTTCTAGCTGTATGCCCCTCCTGAGCGCGTGCAGCAGCCCTTTCCAGCAAAATCCCTTCTAGTCATTCAATGCATAAGAAACTTTGGGGAAAAATATTAGAAATGAACAAACAAAAACTCTGGTGGTTTTTTACCGGGTGGTAAAGCTGAGCATCAAAGTTGACTGGAGTGCGCCCGCGGGCACGTACTGCAATCCCTTTGCCTTTGGGGAGATGTGTGCCCAGGGAAAGGGGAGGCACGAACACGCTGAGCCTACCGCTGGTACTTCACCGTTTCCCATCGCTGCCGAGCCGCCGCCTGCCCGGGCCCGGCGTTGCCGCCGCCGGAGCTGCTTGCAGGATCCATCAGTCTCTGAATAAGAAAAACGCGACTCGTTGCTGGGAACAGAATCCTTTTTATCCCATACAAAATGCTTTGCTAGTGAAATCCAATACAGGCTTCACGTTTAAATAATCAATGTACAGTTCAGTTTGCTGCACTTTGATACTCCAACACTCGAAGTGCTTTGGTTAATGAGCGGGAGCACGCAGCCCTCGCCTTCGTCCCTGAGCCCTGGGGTGCCGGTGGCAAAGGTGGGGAGGATTTTGGAGGCAGTGGCAGGTTGGGAAGAACAACCCATCGCTTTCACTGCTATGCGAGGATGGCTTGCAGGCTCAGCCGAGCTTCGGAGACAGTACAAGTGTTGGTGTGGGTTTATTTTGTTGTCTCTTCTTTTCAGCGTTAAGTGTGAGTGCCCTGAGCTGGAGCTTGAGGAGAGACCGGGAGCTCTGCCGCTGCCGGGTGGGGGGGTTATGGCAGCTCCCCCGGGGGGCAGTGGGCAAAAATGGGGCTGTTTCAGCATCTGGTAGAGGAAAGCCTGAGTGTTCGTGGGTGAGGCTCACAGCTATAGGAATAAACTTCTTAGGTCATAAAGTCTGATCTCCTTCCTTACTGCCTCATTGCTCTGGTAGCTTGTAGTTGTCTCATGAGCTAATAGTCCTCCTCTTTCTCTGTCATAACCAAATAGGAAGTCCCCATGTGAAAGCTACAGTTTCACTTAGATGTCTTCAGGTGCATGATGTGGAGTTGGTGCAATCAAATTTAATCAATTTCTAATATTCCAACCCACAAAATCACCTAAGTCTCAAACATAATATTCTGGTATTCCCATCACCTTTACAATACCGATTAACTCTGCTAGATCCACAAATTTCATTAGGATTCTCCTACCTAGGTAATAAAAAATATTAAATAAAATAACTTGAAGTGCTGAGCCTTCAGAAACGGTGGTACCCATCTTTAGCTGATGGGTCCCATCTCAGCACAGCCCATAGTCATCTTCCTCTTCTGCCCACGGCAAAAGTACTTGGTTAAATAACCACTTTCTGTATGGTACCTCTCAGGTGAGGTGCAGGCAGCTTACACCCAACACACCTCGCTGTGCAAAAGGTCACTCATCTTACTGAAGAATGGTATGAGATTAGGTTGAGGGTAGACAACTTTGGGGGGTATATACAGACCTTCATGTCTTTCATTATCTTTTGAATTCATAAATGTTTCCAAATCATAGTTCTATACTGAGGATGGACTAAAATGGCTACAATGGTTGAGATTGCTTGGTTTTCCCTCTTTATGTTGGTTTTTTTGACTCACTTATTGATGCTCTTCGTTTGATAGATGTTTTGCATTAGAGACAGGCTGACCATTCCCAGTTTCTGTACAAAAAAAATGTTTTTCAGGCGGAATACGGGCACTTCCAGTTTTACATTCCCATTCCCATTTAATTTCCTTTGCAGAGTCTAACTGGGTTTGTCCGCGTCCCTGCACCTTCTTACCTGTAAGAGTTAACTTTGCTTTGCCAATCAGTGTTGTTTTCAGTAAGTCATTCAGTGCTTGCTCCTGCTACCCTCTCTGACATGACAGGATAAGACGTCTTCCTTGCAAGATTTTTCTCCTTCCTTGGGATGCTGTTTCTTAAATAGCATTTTTATGTTTATGGAGAAAAACGTCATGCTTGTCCCATGCTCAAATTCTTCAGTTCAGCTGATTTCACTAATCTGTTTCAACGATTTCTTAAAGCTTGACATTAGAAATTGAAAATCTGACTCAAATACTTACGTCAATCGCTTCCCCCCCCCCCCCCCCTTTAAATTTAAAATAAATCAAGCCATAAGGAAGTGGCATTGGTGTCTTACCGAGAAGGACATCAGCTAAGACAATCTAGACAATTCCATACTGGGTTTTGGCATACGGAGCGATACTCGGCCAGGCTCAGTATCAGGTGGGTGCAGAGATCCCCACGGCGGGCAGGGAAACCGCAGAGCAGAAGGAAAACATTAAGTGTTTTGTAACAGTTGTGAGAGGCTCTGCAGAATTTATGGCCTTCGGGGGCCCATGAGAGGTTTACGAGGCCGGAAGGTTTCTGGGGAGCACTTTTGTGTGGGCTGTTGCAGGTGGCTCCCCGAGATCATATGTCTCCGTTTGCTGGAACCGCCTCCTTGCCAGGACTGGTGCTGCAGATGTGACGGCAGCAGAAGCAGCATGAGTTATCTTTCAGGGTGGTGTGTCTCTGCTTCCTCTGAAAGGCTCCTCAGCCGTGCTTTGGCTTTCTGAGCAGCTAGTCACGTCTGTCTGGGGAAATGGGCAATTTTGCTACAGAGCGACAACCGCGTTCTCGGATCCTCTGCATCACCAGGAGGACGAGCAGAGTCCTGGCATGTACCATCAGTATCAGTAATCAGTGAAGATCGATATACTGTTCCGGAAAACAATTGTTTGTAAAATGTCTGTGCAAGGCCAGAAGGAAAAAAAAAAAAAAAGGCTTGTATTCAGGTCAGCCTGAACTGAACAAATTTATTCCTCCATGTGCTTTTATTTTTCAGTGAAACTCCTTGCAACAATACAGAAGATAGCGAGTGATGTGCTACAAAAATCTAGTTTTATGTGTATTCTATTTGACTTTTCAGCAGAGGCCTATTAGGTGTTTTCCAATGATCAATTGTTATAATCCCTTTAAATAGCAACGGCATAGTTTTAAGTGGTTTATTTAGTGTAACGCACAAAGATTGTAATGAGCGAGAAACCTCTCCAGGAACGGTGGCCATGTCAGTGCCTCCTTTCCTGAGATTATCTTTCTAGTCATTAGGAGCCCACTAAAACCACGGAGCAGAGCTGGAAACAGGTGTCCTTGCCAATATTTCAGATGCTTTTCATCCATTGACCACAAAGGCTTCATTTGCCCATCCACCCCGACTCACTCCGTGACTCTGGTGGGAAGTACACACAGGGGTTTGCAGCTCCACACTCGCTGTCCACAGGTGACTGCAGGGTTCCTTCCGTGGGTGACCTGTGCAACATGGGGGGAATTGCAGCCACGCAGGTGCTTGGCTGGTGTTACGAATTCACGACAAATTAATTCTTCTCACAGACTGCTGGGTCTCCCCCTCGCAGGCTCTGGGGCAACGCTTCCAGCGAGAGTGAAGTCGGTGGCTTCCCCACCCAGCCTGGCCCGGCAGCGGCAGGTCCCAGTGCTGTGTTCCAGCCCACGCTGGAGAAGTTGGGAAACTCCCACTCTGGTCCTGGAGGACGGAGGGTACTCCGCTTTCCCCAGTCTTGCCACAGTGGGCACCCCTGCCTCCCAAACACGGTGGTGTTCTGCTGCCTTTCTTGTCTGTATTTAACATCTTTTGGCTTAAATCCCATTTCTTATGGCTTCGGCTGGAAAGGAAAATGACGGAGAGGGAGGCCTCTGCCACGTGCTGGTATGCAGAGACCGCACGGGGGTTCCCCAGTGCTTCCCAGGCCGGAGCATCTCCTATTGCATGTCCCACCTGCGAGCTGCGCGCCGGGGAGGCGAGCTCAAGCATTTACTCAGCTTCCAGAAAAATCCCTGCTGGACCTGAGAGTCACGAGTATCCATAGTATTTCACTGGAGCCTTTATTTACACAACTGGTGCAAGTATCACGGAAAGATTATTGCCGAGGGGCGGATGTGGGCTGTTTAAAGTGGATTTCAGGAAGAGTACAGGAATTGATAATTCACTTTTATGAGTCACAAAACCGGGCAGCTAAAACTTGAACAAGGAGCTGTCTGGTAACTCGTAGTGTAACCTGCCCACCATATAAAGGTATTATCCACCCTTGAAGAGGTTGCTCTAGCTGTATTTAAGGGATATACCTGGATGTAGTAATCTCTCTTGGGTTTTGCTCTCCTGTAGGGCTAGCAGCTGGAAAGCACGCTTTCTGATCATATTTTGGTCTCATTTTTAATTCATTTCCCCCACCTTGAAGTATTCATCAGCTGCTGTAACCTGTTGTTTCAGACAGCTGCTAGATCCTAGCTGATGGAGCTTATTGATTTCTGACTCTGATCTTGCAAATCTGATTTCAAATTCATCACCCGCCAGGGCTGTACTGGGAGCCTGAGCTGAAACCACGCCGTATTACAGATGACAGAGCTTTCACCTGGCTTTCTAGTGCCACCAAAGCCCCTCTGCGTCCCCTGCTCTGGAGCAGCCCACCCTGATGCTCTGAGAGGTCTCCGAACAAACCCCGACCCCTTTTTCCCCCCCGCAGCCCCGTGCACGGCTGTGCCCGACACCTCGGCGGTGAGGAGCTGTGCACAGCAGATGTCAGGCAGTGGCTTGGTGGCCCCAGCTTGGCGGGTGGCAAGTCCCCCATCCCAGCCCACCCCAAGCCCACCGTGAGTTAGGGTCCCCGTCCTCTCCACTGCAACAGAAAGGCTGCAAACCTGAACCAGATGCAAGGTTTCACCTGAGTTTACAGACAGCCTGGAAGCAATAACTCTGGGAGGTATAAACTGCTCCTTTCATCGTAATAAGATGTTAACGGGGGGAAAGCCCCGCTGCTCCAGGCAGTTCTCTATTAACGCTGCCGCAGCAGCTGGGAAAGGTGGATCTGCTGGATCGGTTTCCGCCATGCCCACCCCCACGCATCCCTCCATGTCCGTGGCTGAGGGTCTCCAATTTGCACATCCTCTCCGCGATGTGGTCCCCCTCCTGGAGGCAGAGGGCGCCCGGCCGGTCCTCCTGCACAGCTCAGGGTCCCCGGGGGTCCTGAGGTCGTCGGTGAGCGCTGTGGGCAGCGGCGCACCGTGTTTCTCGGAGAGGCTGGGCTGCCACTAACAAAACATCTGTTTGCCATCACTTTGGGTTGTTTATAGCATTTTGATGCTCTCTTCTGCAACATTTTATTTTAAGGAGCCTGGTGATACTTCCATGCAGGGTGCAACAGAAGTGCAGCTTGCTCCTGGCTTATGTATTTCAGCTAAGGTTGCCTAATAATTTGTGAAGTTCGCAGAGCACGCGCCTCTCTGACGCAAGGCCAGGCACAAGAGCATCGTTCCCAGCTCTCGCGTTGTCTGCAAGCCAAGCTGCTCCGCTCTCCCCCTCGCTTTCTGTGGGAAGGGGTGTTTGGGCAAAACCAAACTGGCCCTTCTTTGGCTTGAAGTAAAAAAAAAAAAAAGACATTATAACTTTGGAAGCCAGGCTGCAATTTGTCATCAGGCAGCACGGGATTAGAGGAGGAAAACCAGGCAGTGCCCTCCTCTGCAGTGCTCTGTACCTCTTCGCTTTCCTATCATGGAAAGTCCATGCACGCGGTACGTGGCTCGGGGAGCATTAAGGTAAGGAGGAACAGAGAGGTAATGTGTTTTCTGCTGGGCAGCCTTTTCTGCTCTGATTGTGCTGGATTTTCAGCTAAGTGTGACTGTGAAGGATAATTACCATCATGTGTTACCTGAGATTACAGGGTTGCTTTCCAACTAATGACACCAGGAGAACCAAGCAGTTGTTAATATTTAATCAGACTCTTGGCTTAACAATTGGATAAATGAGGTGTGTAATTACACAATTATAGAAGACATTTCAGATAGGAACTGTGCTGTTATTAATAGCGAAGGTGAAAGCTGGTGAACATACACTGCTCAGTCCCATCAAGCACATCATTAAAAAAGATCTTCAGTACGAGAGTCTAACAGCGTGTCCTATGAGATGGTAAACAAAGGTTTCAGCTGCTTTTGAGATAAAAATTCCTGCTTGGCCAAGAGGTTTCAATGTAAGAAAAATACCAGACCAGATGTTTTGTTGATGTGGCAAGCTGTAATCAGGGTTAACTAGGGAACGTTTAAATACGTACACAGAGTATACCATGCGTTTATGGCCATGCTTTATGTATCATTTCTCAGCAGTCAGGCAATTATTTTCCCTAGGTTATTCATTTTAAATTTTATTGGAAACAGAGAGTTACCTTTTAATTCAGCGTAGTACTTACCTGCCCAGTGGAACTTTTCTTTAAAATAAATGTTTGTCGTATAGCACATGCAAGGTGTTGTGTTTGATCACAAAGTACTGGTCAGAATGAAAATGGAGATGCTGTCTATAATAATTTCATTAGTCTGTTCTTTTAGTCTGGTGCTTTATCTCAGTTCTTTAAAAACATTTTATTTTTTCAAGTGATCTTGATTTGAAAAGACTGCAATAGTTGCAGTTCTTCAGTGCTCCACTACAGTGAGCATTAACTGTAATTCTCTCGAGAGTTAATTAGTGGGATACTGCAAAGTTAACATCAAAATCAAAGAACTTATTGACCGGCATGATTGCAGGTTAGTGATATGAATCTGAATAATGCATGAAATTAAATCTTAGAAATGCTTTGCACAATGCAATGAGGCAGCATTCAGGTGTTAATGTGGTTTCTCAAATGAGAGGTTCTAATAACAAGAAGCACGTTTGTTGGCAGATGCTATGGGCAATAGTGGTTTGATCCCCTCCTCTTCCCAACTAGCACTCCCAAAAAGTTTGCAGTGCTCTAGATCTGGATGCAGAGACATTGGTGAATTTCTCAGGGTCCCGTTCTAACTGTGACTACATACCACCATCTCTGGAGTGTGCTTTGAGATCAGGGGAAGAAATGTCCTATCGAAGTCTCATTGATGTTTTTCTTCTGTATATATATATATATATATATTAAGAAATCATGTAATCAGAGAAATGCCTTGCATGCTCTGTGCTCAGCTGAGTGCTGGTTTTGTGCCAGTGGCTGAACTGCACCATGAGCTGTCAGTTCCTCCTCCCGGCATGTGCTTGCACATCGGCTCCTCTTTAACATTTTGTACTTGGTGTTGAGCTCACGCTGTGAAAAGAGCAGAACCCTTCAATTATAGTGATGCAGAGCCAACAGAGATAATTAGGAAAATCAGCTCTCAGCCCCAACGAGGTTAAGATCTACCTATACAACATGTTAGCATAGAATTGTAAAGGAGATATAAAGAAATGCACAACCAGAATCATTTCCTATGGCATATTACCTTGTGATCCAGTTTAGCGCAACCTATTTCTTCATCCTCTTTCTTCTCTGCCTCACCTTGAGTCTGCCAATTCTGTCTTACCCAAACTGGTACCAATGAAATAATTTTCCTCTATTCTGACTTTGTCATGCTCCTTCCTAAGTCTGCCTCTCCGCAGCTCCCAGCCTCAGTTTTGAGTTCTGTAGAGCCACAGACTGCGCCTTCCAACCCCCCTGGCAGACCTCTCTTGCTCATATGTGATACCCACCTCCTTGCGCTCCCCATTCCTTCTGGTACTTTCATTACGTTGCCACCAAGAACATCTTTGATAAATAAGGAGACTTGCAGCTCTCTTTCCTTTTCAAGATGATTCCTCTGTTTTGCTCTCCCCGTGGGCTACCTCCAAATTCCTGGATGAAAAATAATTTAGAACCCCGGGAACCTTGGAGCTGTGACATTGAATATTGCCCAAACAAGCTAAAATATATTGAACTTGTCTGGTTAAAACTCATCTTTCCTTTTCTGCTGAGAACCCACCCTCATGGCAACCTCATCCCCGAATTGTCCGGGCTGCACTTACATATTTTTCTAGTGCCAAAGCAGCTTGCACTTAAACCTTTTGAAGCCCTAGTGACTTGGTCTGTGAATTCCTGATCTACCCTATCTGTACAATTAAAAATAAACCAGAAAGACATCGAGTCCTGGCATCTGAAGAAGACCCCTCTTCTCCCATGTGTGGGGTAGTCCCTTTTGTACCTGTTGTGGTTTGGCCAAACCAGGACAGTACCTCTTGGAGGTTTTAAGTCCAGAAGGCTGCAGAGTCAGCGACCATAAAGTACTTATGGCATGAATGCATAAAACGTGTATTTAATTAAAAAGTTAAAATATGCAGAAAGTTTCAAGGATGCTGCTTTGTAGATTTCTGCAGATTGGGCACATCAGTAATTTATGGACGGTCTGGCTTTGCATGTTGTACTGGGCTATTTACTCTTCTCCTCAACTGAAACATGGACCATGGCAGCCCTGCCACTACCCCGGTGAGACAGGATGCTTTGCAAAGGGATCACACAGTGACAAATGCCGTCTCATGAACACTGGAAGTGCTGCGCGCACAGATACACATTTCAGATTCACAGCGGTTCTCAAAGACAGACACGATGCTGTTATCGTGGAGCTTGGGAGTAAATTTAACTTTCTGCCAAACTGATACCTCCATTTCTTTAGTTGTGATTTGCAAAGGCAGCTTTCATGGGTTTCATAAAATCAGTTTGTTTCTGTCTTTTCCTTTGAAGAAAGTCAGTGTCACCCAGACCTCACAGGGCTCCCAGCTGGATGCACGTGTTGGCTGCCCTGTTTGAGCCCCACTGAGCTAAATGTGTTTGTTTGCGTTTAACCTCCTTTGAAGGGACTGAGAGTCCAGCAACACACCATCTCTCTGTGCCAAGCCAGGGGGATTATTATTATGTGGGTTTATCCCACAGCCCCCAGAGGTGCTATTCAGGGCACTTTATAAGAACTTAGAGACACCAGCTATTCCTCTGTGTAATAACTCCCGAAAGAAAGAAATAAAAAGAGGTTGCACAGAGCGTGGATAAACTTCAGGGCACATCTTACCTTTTAATGAAACTCTAAATATCAAAAGTAAATCTGCTAATGTGGGTGACGCCAGTCAATGGAGAGCAATCAAAAGGCTTACTGAACTTGCTTTGAAGGTTTGAATAAAGAAGGGTTTCTTTCGGTGCTTCAAATTCTGGTCAAGGGCCGTGTTAAGCCAAACGTAGTAGTGAAGTGCAGAGACGCAGAGTGGCTGGGGAAGCCCAGGGAGAGGGAAGATGAGCCGTGAGCTTGTATTTTGGCAGGGAGGTGACCGCAAGCCTCAACTCGCTTCAGCACGAAGAGACAAGTGAAATAAGGCAGTATTGGGTTCTGCAGGACCCACTTATCTTTTATCTGTAGATTTTAATTTCTGTTTGTAAAAGAATGGGCGGATGTTATGCAACATTTTTCTAATACTCCAGCTGTGGAAAACAAGCCACATCTGGCACATAAAATAACAATGAAATTATCTGAAAGCTGTACTGTTCTTAAAAGCAGCTACAAGTACGTGTTCAAATAACTTGCTGGAAAAGATTAGATCCAATTTGTCAGATGATAATACATAAGCTTAGAAGGAGGGAAAAATTAAGCCAAGAGAAATATTGCACTCCAGAGAGTTCATATAAAGAAGAGGTTCCTTTCCATCAAACTTCTGTGGGCTTGCAAGGCGTAAGTTAACACAAACGGCATTTAAAAACAGGAATGCAAAATTCAAAGAGCAAAATTAAAAGCTCTGTTCATGTTCCAGCCGTGCAACAAGTGTGCAGCAGATGTCGGAGGCCTATGGTTAAGAAATCCCCTGGTCTGGAGGCACAATTTCCAGCGTGTCCTGTCGGCACGCATCTGAAGGTAGGTTTGTAACAGACTGTCAGCTATGGAAAATACACAACCCGTGAGAAGAGGAAATACTGCAGATCCGAGCATGACGCTTTCCCTTGTGTGTTCTCTAACGAATTGTTTCTGAATGAGGAGGCACCGGTGGCCCGAGAGCTGTCACACTCCATCTCGGTGAAGACCCACTTCCATTGCCGGTCCCTCTCTTGTGCTGGTGCGGAGGTTTCCAGTGAAGCACAAGGTAACTTGCTGCCTCTTAAAATGGGGCAGTTCACCTTAACTGCAGCTGACATTTGGTTTTGGAGGAAGTATCCCACTTTCATGGTTCGTTATACCCGATTTGGGTGAAAAGGCCTGCGCTGCCATGTGTCCCCACCTCCCGCCCCCCCAAGGACCCAAAGGCAGAAAGGAGTAATACAAGTAAAAATAGCATATTGAAAGAGTTTAGCTGAGGGAAATTGTCAAAAGACTATTGATTTGTTTATTTGTTTTTATGTTTAAGGTGATTTCTAAAGCTACAGTTTGATAATCTTCTTAAAACATGCCAGACTTTACGCATTAGCTGGTAGAAAAATACCATGCCTCCTACGCTCGCAGCAGCGGGAGAAGCACGTTGGGACGACTATATAAAGCCCTTCCTGCAATTAAGTTGTTCTTCTTTTTAAATATTTTTTTATCTACCAAACAATAATAAAACATCAGTCAGTACCACACACAGACCCCCGATGAATGCAAGTCTGGACGCAAATGAAAGGCTTTGCTGACAGCCTGAACAAGAGGGTCTTTCACGCAGGTCTGCAGGTTTAACATTAAGGATTGGGTTCTCGTTTAAACAAACTCCCCTTTCCCTCACCTCCGCAGCTGCAATGGACCTTACTGTGGGAGTAAATTACACGCCCGCTTAATCTGAGAGGGTTTAGATGAAATGCGAAGTGTCATCCCGGGGGCGGAGGGGATGGGCTGGCTGGGGAGAGGGAGGCGGCAGGGGCAGATGCTGCGTATGTGAAATCAAATTAACTAATTCTGCTCTGTGCACACTTTATTCCTCAGAATAATTGTGAGTGTGAGCTGAATCCTGCGATAGCAAACACTGATTGTCCACACCTTCTCCCTCCTGTTACTGAAAAGAAAAAGTATGTTCACATACATGTTTCCAATATGTTTATTAATATCAGAACTATAAGTTATTGGAGTTCAACACTGCAAAAGCAAAGCATGGGAAGGCAGGTGTAAAATGTACCGTTTCGTGGCAGTGGCAGTTGCAGTTTCATTTCTGTGGCAGAGTGATAAATGACAGGAATTCACAATTTTCTCCCCACTCCCTCGGAAGATGTATTCTATAGAATGAAAATAGAAGCACTGAATTATTAAGAATCATTCCCTTTACATATGAAAATGGTACGGTGTCATGTTAAATACACCGTATTAAGAGGTCAATTAGAGACCTATTTTGAGTTAATGGAATTAGTTCTTTTTTATTTTACATTTTAAATGCAATCTTTCAAGGTGTACCAGAGATCGAAGGAATAGAAAATAGAGTAATCCAGTTAAAGGCAGTTAATGCTTGCAAAACGCCTGAGAGCAAAGCCGGCGGGGGAGAGGGTGTGATGGGGCAAGGGCTGAGCAGACAGGGCCCTTTTCTTCCCATCCACATCAACTGCCCTGTGCGTATCAGTGAGAAATACTTTTTATTTTTTTTTAGTACATTCCCTATATCTGAATAGACCATAACCCAAGGGAAAATTTACTTGGGCCCTGGCTCCCAAGCACTGCCCTCGTTTCACTAAATCTTACAGTGCTTTCTTTAAATCCTATTTGGTTCAGTGAAAATTGAGTATATACAAAAGTCCTGAGAGCAATATTGCAACCGGTCAAGGTACAATTGTTGCATTAGTCACTGGACAGTTGTTCAGCTGCAGATTTGCGTTGGAATTGGCTCCAAAGGGAAACAGCTAGAAAGAGCTTCTCTACTCTTCAAAGGATTTGCTGCTCCCGTGACGCCCCCGGAATATCAATGCACATGGAAATTGCCCACGCCCCCCCCCCCAACCATGTTACAGGAGAGGAGATGGCTGCAAAAGGGGAAGCCTCTGGACCAAAGGATAACTCAATAAATCAGGCAGTAGGAGTGTTTTGACATCCAAGGACACATCATCATGTGCCCACACATCCCTGGGTCCCTGGCTAACCCCCTCTGCCCACCCTGCCCAAGCACACGTCCATTTGTGCGGTTGCACTGGGGGACTGCAAAGGGGGATGGATTCAGCTGGAAAATAAACCGGAAGAAAAAAAAAAAAAAAAAAGGCAGGTTTTCTTCCAGTTGACTTGTTCTTGCCCATGTGGCATAAGCCACTACAAAAGTAAATATCTACCTACACCCTCTTTTTGTCTGGTCTCTAGGTAGGGTGCGCACAGCACTCTCATATTAGGAACACTGTTTACAGTAGAGACATGCAGGACGGCAGCTTCTGCCTTAGAGCTACCGCTTAGCTATAGAGCTGATACGTACAGTGCATGAGAGGGGACACATTTTTGCTGTACAGAAGAGCCTGCAGATAGTTTAGCTCACACCCATTTCTGTGCACGCACACTGCCGCTGCCGTGTCTGCCCTGAAGAGACTCGACCGCTCTCCAAACAGTACCGCTGTATGAGTGCTGTCCCCGGGGCTCAATTTCTGTAGCAGCGAAGGCACGAATTCCTCGTGATTCATCTTCTCTGGTGACAGTTCAGGCTCCCAAAATGTTCTGGGGCGAGAATTCCTTTTATTTTGGTGATTTGCTCCCCGCAGAGGCAACTATTGGTACCGAACAAAGAAAACCACCAAATCCTAAGCAACTCCAATGCTCATATAATGGTAATTCAAAAACTACATTGGGTGTAAAATTAAGAATCTCACATTTCCAGTTGGCTGAAATGAGTCACGATCGTCTCTCCGCAGCTGCTGGGACTAAAGGGTGGGTGCCAGTGTTGATGTTAGGAGGAGACTTGTCATCCAGGGCTTTGCTGCAGAGACTGCACCGCTCAGCCTGCAAGTCCACCAGCGGCCAGCCCGGCACTGTGCACCGCTACCTCCTGCTCCTGCTGCGGCCAGATCCGGCACCGGAGAGATGCTGGCAACCAAGCCAGCCCTCCCGGCTCGGGAAAACGAGCCACTCGCTTTCCTGTAAGCTGGGCCACAACACTGCTCGTTTCCTGGCACTTTCTGACTCTTGATCTTATTTCACTGATTTTCCTTTACAAACAACAGGGGGAAAGCTGGGAAAGCTGTGGAAAACAGAAAGGAGAAATAGGTCACACTAGAAATTCTGAAACCTCAGCAAAGCTCTTGTTTAAAGTGATTAATTCAGTGACCTCTGACCACAAGGCAGACCTTCAATTTGCCAGCAGAGGATAAAAGAGTCAAGATCTGAATGAGTAAAGAAGGGATGAAGGGTGAGTTAATCCAGTAACTGTGAAGGAACATTGGAAATAAAAATACTCAACATACATTCTTTTCCTTTTAGTCCTTCTATTGCACGCGGTTTATATCTGGATATGCTGGAATATCAGGTACATTTATATTCTTTTTGATCTGCACTGTTTGATCCAGATCCAGCCAGCAGAGCAGACTGATGCTCTTAATGCTATTAAGTAGCACAGTCTGCATTTATTTATTTGTTAGAAAGGGAACTAAAAAGTACTTGCAAAATAGTACAGGGTTAAAAGAAAATTAGGTACTCCAGCAGCTTGTAACATTTCCATCTTTATTTGCTGAGGTTTCTCACCATAAAATATACATTTTTTTGTGATGGAAAGTGACAAACTGGTGAGTGAAACTGAACACTTTTGCCTGAGTTGCCTGCAAAACTCCCATGCAAAATATAATCTTTCATCTATAGTTATAAGCCTTTAAGCTGCTTATACTATTTTTACTCTAAAGTCACCAAGTCACCTTTCATTTGGTCAGTCTCCAGCAATTCAGACCAAATTTACACTTGGAAGTTCCCTGGTAATTTCCAGTTAACACCATTAAAAAGTGAGGAAGGAGTCTTGAAATAAATTGTCTCTGTAATGCACATATTTTTGCTGCTGGACAGTAAGGAGATACCTCGTTTGTAGTATCTGATTTCCTTCATAGGATAGCTTTGATCATACTATTTTCTCCCAAGTAGAAAAGAAGACTTGTGGGAAGCCCATTTTGAAAATGCTACTGTCCAACAATGCTAATGGTGTGAAAACTTCTCCATACTTCTTTATGCCAGTAGCACTTTAAAATGAGAGAAAGAGACCTTGGAGTAACATAAAATGTCTGATCGGTACCTCCTATAGTCCATTACTTAGTTAAGGTTCAATCACTAAAGGTTCACGCGTTACTTGAACAATCTTCCACTTTCATGGGTTGTTTCGGTTCCATTTTACAGCAGCAAAATATCAGGCTATTGCTGATTATTTGATTTCACTGTAAGGAATAAATGAAGAAGCGAAGATAAAATGTACAATAAAAACCTTGTCTTCACAACATCATGAATGTTTTAAGATTCAACCGATAATGTATCAGACTTCAATCCTTTCCTCAAACAGAAAAACACTTCTTAAAAGTGTGTATTAACTCTTATTTCTTAAGTGCAGTAATTTTTTCATGGTTCTTAAAAAGGAATCCTGAGAGAACCAATAACTCCGTTTATGTCTGCACAGCAAAACTACCATTTGAGTTGTCTTTGATTAAATCATTATCGTCTTCTGCTTTATTCCCACTGGAGACATAAGAAGACATTAGTAGCAGAGATCAAGCTGTTGAGAGTCCAGGGAACAAAAACGGGAGATTATTTATATTCAGCTGTCCGGTAAAAGATTGGAAACCTGAGTAATTCTTTTACAATACTATAGTAAAGGATGAGGTAAAAAGTTTTGGCTTTTGACAGGTATGGTGTGATAAAACCAGAACTGCCTATAATTAATATTTATTGTTATCATTTACTGAGCTTAAGTGCATACTGATTTACAGGGAAATATACAGATAAAATCCCCCAAACAGCAACTTTATGTAGAAAAATAAATCGTAATAGAACTGATGACGATGAGGAGGGTCCGTACGCTTCCCTCCCTTCCCCTAGAAGAGCCCTGCAAGCTCCTCGGAGGGCAAAAGTTTCTCGCCTTGTGCTAACTAAGCCCATTGCTGATTTAATGTTTGCTATGGTAGATATGGATCACCGTCTAAATTTAAATGCTACTGCATTATAGTTGCAAGGAATATTCCGCTTAAATCCAGAAAAGGATGTCAATATTTGGTGTAATGTAGAATACCCTCCAAACATGGTAGTGGGGATCACAGTGACAATAGCTGCAAGTGCGAGTGACAGAAAAACATTGATGCTATCAATTACAACAGAGCCTCAGCGGCTGTTAAGATTTATGATGTCAACCCCATAATATACAGCTGTTAATGAAAATAGAAGATTGAAACAATATTCATTTATTGGGTCAGGCACATGAAGGCTTTAATGAGAGCATCCTTTCATTGAATGGCTACTTGGGACTGTCCCAGTATTGCAGGACCCTTGGTAGTTACGGCCCTCACGCATTGCTACCACTAGAATTTTACATGGAATTTTGAAAAGTTCAGGCTTTCCTGAAAAGGACTGTGGATATGAGGCTGCCGATCTTCAGATATTAGCTTTGTGGGCTTAAAATCTATAGGAAAAATTACAGATAAGAGGCAGAAAAGGTCCATCAATGCCTAAAATGTGTGGTGTTCAGGGGAAAAAAAATCCTCTAACTATGCAGAAGCCTGGCAGGTTGTAGTGGCTTATGTTTTCAGAAGTAATGACACTCAGGCCTCTGAAGTCAGAGACCTGTCCCATCTCAGTCGAGCCTAATTCAGGAAAGGTTTGATTTAATATTCAGATCTCATTTGCACTTACTGCCAACATTAAATTCAGTACAGCAGTAACGGTCCCTGACTTCAAAAAAAATGCCAAAACCCAGAAAAATCCCCCAAAGAAGCAGATGCTTCTTCCCTGCTGCCCTTGGGGTTCACATGCTCTCACTGGAAGGCCAAGGCAGAGCAAGTGGCTGTGATTGCTTTCAAACGAATAACTTTTTGAAAAAAAATCTCAAAATTCCTGAAGAAATTTCTCAGCATAACCTGATACTCTGAGAAGCTGTTTTTTTTATCTGATCTTCTATATTCCCAGTGTCAAAGTCTGGTAAACAGGGAAGACGCATCCTGGGTTTGAGTGTGTAATCATAAGTAGTGATAAATAAATACACCTGTCTACTTATTCCCCCAGAATTCATTACACATATTGAGTATGTCTGCACACGTGCAAACATCTTCTCAAAATAAGACTCTTAATAATCCATGTCTACCTATTTTTGCGTTCCCTCCAAGGTCACGTAGGCATATAATGGAGACAGTGCTATGGGTAAGCGTACATGCACGTCTGCAAGTAGAGACATCAAAAGCGGAGCTCACACTTCAGATATAAAAAACTAGTCAAACATGAATTCTGTGGTCCAACTCAGTAAAATGTTGTTAGTAGCACTAAGGTGAAACATTTCTGAAGACTTAATGTATTGTGAAAGATCTAGATGTCCTCCATTAGTTTTGGATTACTGCAGCTTGTGACAGACGCACTGTTCTGTTAACTCAGGGTAGGGAGGATTGCTCTCCTTGGTGGTTCTCGCTCCCATCCCATCAGATGGCTGTGTTAGTTTTCAGGCCCCTGACTCTGCAGAATAACCCACAGCAGCCCAGGTGATCGTGTAGGGTCGTGTAGATATAGTGGTCAGGGCCATGGTTTAGTGGTGGGCTTGTCAGTGTTAGGTTAACGATTGGACTAGATGATCCTACAGGTCTTTTCCAATCTAGGAGATTCTGTGATTGTGTGATTCTGTGATGCTGGCACTCACCAGAGCTCTGCCCCTGCTTTCGTGGGGGTAACTGCCCTGTGCTCATGTTTACGCAGCTCGGCAGGGGTTATTGCCTTGTGATCATGGGGACTGGTGTGCTTGTTGGCAGCACCTCCCTTTAGCTGGATTTCCCCCCAGCTGGGCAGGGCAGTCCTGGTCCTGCTCCCGCTCCTGGCCAAGGGGCTGGCCAGCAGCTGGGCTTTCCTCAGGTAGAGGTGAGCCCACGCCTTCCTGCCTTCAAGAGTTTCACCAAGTTTTGCCTCTGCTGTTGTCTCTGGGAAGGCTTTGTCCTGTCCCTGTCACCTAAACCCACTATCAGAAGGAAGAAGGCTCACCGCCAGCAGTTCACCAGTGCCGGGGAGAGCCCAGGCAAGAGTTGCTCACAAACCTCAGGTGTCCTCATGCCTACAGCTTCATGCAGAGTGGCACACAGCTCTGGGCTCCCTGCACAGCCCTGCTGCTCCCTCGTGCACCATGGCTCAGACTCACATTACAGCCCCGGCGTGGAGGAGTGTCGTTCCCGGGGGCGGTGGTGCCAGGAGAAAGGTTTCAGTGCTAAGATGTAAGGATTTTCAAGGATAACATATACAGCCCATGTCAACAGGATTAAACTATGATTCAAAGCAGGAGGAACTGCGCTTGCCCTCCTCCTGCAGATCAGTGTCATGAGGAGACAGATGTCTCAGGCCATGGGTCCAGGGTCTAGAGAAGAAGAGGAAAGCAGGGCCACTGCAGGAGAAGACACTTTCCCCTCTGCTCCGCTATCAGCAATTTATCACTTGTCCTTGCCTGCAATAGTGTCACTAACACCTGTCATCGCATGGGTGCCCCATCCCCTTCCTTAGCCTTAATGAAGGAACAACAGTCACTGGAGGCCATAGTACCCAAATGTCCATCTTCTTCCATAAAACCTGTCCCTGCTCTGGTACCACCAGGAAGCTCATGAGTTGTGAAGACCACTGTCTGTCATGCAGATCACTGTTCCCTGGCTGCCCCCAGACTGGCTTCTCAAGTCCAAGGGTGTCTCCTGGCCAGCGCACACCTTGGTGCCCCAGGTACACCTCAGCCACCGCCAAGGAACTGTCTGCAGGAAGGGGTTGGCAGTGGTGGGAGAGTCCTGCACAGCCCCAGGTCTCATGCTTGAAAGATGATTTTTAAAGGCAAAGCTCCCTGGAGCAAGGTGAGGACTGGAATCTTTCCTTATTCCTCCCATGTTCCTATTGGCAGACTGGACCCTGTTACGCTCAGCACCCTGCACGTAAATAAGAGCGATGTTCCTCATGCACCCACCCCCTGGTTCCCACCTCAGGTTTGATGTATTTCTTCATGACTGCTTTCCTACCTTGAGGAGTGTGGTGATTAATCCCATAGCATTTTTCAGGTGTTGGCTGTAACCGTATGTGAAATGCGATGCTAACCTTGTAAGTAGATACAACGCAGTTAACAACTCCTTACAAAACTGATGTGACATACAAGCAAGCATCAGTGCTATTAGCTGCATTTAAGAGCTACAAAGGTCAAAGCTACAAAAAAGCTACAAAGTCTTGTGTAAAGGACAGAGAGAAACATGTAGCTGGGATTAGACTTCAGGAATTCCTTCTTTACCAGCCACCTTATTAATTGTCGGACCAAGGCCTACTCTCCAACACGGCTTTTGCATGCTTCATAGACACATGAATTTTCCTATTGATCAGCCAATAACTCGTCCTCTAAGATTTGTGCACAAGTCAAGTCAGCATGACTTGGGGATTGAGGTGGACTGATTCCTCTCCATCAGCAGTATTTACAAAACTGACTTCGGTTTCAAGACACACACCTAGTAACAGCAAAGTCAAAGGGTGGTCATGGCTAGGGAAAAAGGGTTTGACATTTTGCCGCCGTAAGTTCTTCTATTTTAGTTATATCTTAGTTTGTTTTTTCAAATTCTCTTTATGTTAATATAAAGAGGAATTCAAGCTGAAATAGTTACCATCTGCCTGAAAGAGGACAGGAAAACGTGGTTACAAAAGAATGTCTAAAGTGTGGAGCAAAACACAGTCCTGCTAATGGTAACATTTCTGTCATTAACATTAAAGATTAAAGCCTATAATACACAGGAAAATATATTGCATGGCTTATCACATTTTTAATGAAGGGTTCAGTGTTACAGCAGGCAAGCGCTGAGAAGAAAAATGTACCTCTTGGATTTTATTTGCTCTCTTGGGAAACTACCCTATTATGATTGTAGCCCGTAGGATCAGCCAAATGAACACCAGGCAGTAAGTCAGCAGTCCCCAAAAGGTTAACAGAGCTTCTTCCTAATGTTACAGCAATGATTAAAAAAATTAGCTCACATTAACCTTTCACCTTTCAGTGGATGGTTCAAATCTAGAGTGGGTTGGTAGTGACTGAGAATGGTTACTATAAGTTTAATGTTTTTTTGTGGTGGTTTACGCAATGCGAGCGGGTGGTCTCACGCTGCTTCCCAGGGGAGGCATGTCTGCCCGATTAAAACCCCCCAAACAACTTGCCTCAATTGGTGCTAATTGGAAACCTCCCTGGCAGTTTCAGCGGAGACCCCTGTGTGGGCACAGGCATCGCCCAAGCTGCTACAGACCACGGCTGCAGCAAAGGCCGCCCTCGGACATGCTGGCTTCCCAGCAAGGTTTCGAAGTCCTGAATCTTTAATTAAAGCAAATTTGCCCATCTTTGGTGCTGAGCCTCCCCAGGACCCTTCTCTAGCTTCACCCTTCACCCTCTCCCTTCCCCACATTCCCCAGGTCCTCCCGAGGGTGCTCCCTAAATCTCACCCACCCACACCCCCCCCAGGTCAGATCAGACCTTCATGCATGGGTCTCACCAGAAAAAGTATGGGAAGAAGGCCCGGCCATGTGAGATTAGGGGTCTGCTCTCCTCAGCTACTGTAATTTAGGGTGGAGGCGACTTTTGCCCTATAATCCCTGGCAGTGAATGCAGCTGCAGCAACGCATTTGCCCCCCACACTTGTGCACTTCACCCATCTCCAGCCCAGGCCCCTTGCCCACTCCCCCAAACCAAGATCCACAGCGTAAGCATATCCATAAGGTGAGAGACTGCAAAGAAGCATTTGCCACAAGGTAACAGGCACAGTACGGCCCAAGGGCATGGAAGCCTTGCCCAATGACGTCGAGTCAAAAATACAAGGTCCAACGCACCCCCTAAGGTTCCCCATGATGACTAAGGCGCCATTAGCACAACCCCAGGGTGTCCTGGTTCCCTGTGAGCCTTCAAATCTCGTACCAATAGTAAACATTTAATCAAAGACACACGCACAAACACAAGCTCTCTGCAAACCCTGCTTGATCTCTGTGGAAAATCCTTTACCTGGTCTAACAAACTACTCCCCTTCCTCTTCTGTTGTCTTTTGCAGCTAGAAAAAATTATCCGGCTCTGGCCGTGTGTATTTCTCGCTTCTTGGGTGAGAAAGCAAGCAATCAGCACTCGGGGTTTTTTTTCTTTCTTGGGTAAGTAGTTCTTGTTAAACCAAGCTAAGTAAGGTGATTTGCAGTATGGATTTTTCCCATCTAAGTTATCAGAATAAGTTCAGTCAGCACATTCAACCCTAGTCTCTAGTGGTACATAAATTTAATGCAACACTCAACTCTCCTTCAGTATTTTTGGTGTATACTCGAGTTTTTCTTGGCACAGAGAGAAGTGGCAGGTGGAGTGATCAGAGACTTTTTTCCTTCAAAGTGAGATTAGGGTTTTTTTAGGTTCCTTTGTTCTGTAAAAGCCTTGGTCTAATTCACGACAAGCTCTCTAGGACTGAGAATGCCATTTCTTTACTAATTTATATGTTTGGTTTAAAGCTGTGCACTGATCTCAGTGGAGTTTCTCTATTTTTAGTATCCTGCTAAGAATTTTTAACCAAAGGGTTTTATGCACAAGAAGGGCAGGTTTTGTTGGGATTTCTTTATTTTCGCATTTCGCTATCAAAGGCAAATACTTTCTTCTTTCTTCCCCATGATAACTTCTTATCTCAGCAAGAGAAAGTGGGACATCCAGGCCAGCTCGAGGCAATGGAAACCCACCAGCATCTGTTCAGGACAACGCTGATTGACTTGAGCCCAGGCTGAGCGGGAGGGGTATCTTAAAGTTAAAATCCCCCAATGCGTGTGAGGAAGCGTGCTTGGGAAGGAGAAATACGAGAAGGAGAAATAGGATTTGCAATGAGCTGTCTTCTCCAGGAATATACTAAATAGAATTCACCTGGCAAAGAAAATCGGGGAATGCATGCAGCTTTCTTGGCAGGTGCAGAGAAGGCCTTTGACATGATTTAATGGTATTTTAAAAGGCAAGCACTAGAAACAAATGGGAGTGTGCTGGGATGAATTAGATGGATTAAGATTCAATGCGATAACCTAACAACCTCAGGAATAACTAATGACCTACCCTAACAGAAATGTCTGCTGGGTAGGGAACAAGGCAAAGCTGTTCACTGTAATGATTTTGCTGGCACTGAAGCCTCTCATTTGGGACGTTCAGCAAGAACAGCTTATAACAAGTATTGGCTGAAGTCCTCCATTTGTGCAAATTGTCTGGGTTCCTTTGGCATCGGACGTGTGACCCTCTGCCCCGCTGGAGCATCTGCCTCATTCTGCTAACAAGACAGAAATCAATGCAGGCCTAAATGTGAATGATATACTAATGGCTGAGATACTCTTGTTTATGGAAATGCTTTCACAATACCAGGAACAGGACAGCCTAGAATTTAACATCCAGAGGTGCTAGGGACTGCCCCGAATGTTTTAGGTGTGAAGAAGTGACAGCAACGGTTAAAACATCTGAAAGGGCGACTGTGGCGTGGAGGCATTGGCCAGCAAGACTCCCTTCCATGGTAGGAGTGATGCTTTGCTCCTGTGACATTTGAAATAAGAAATGAATGATAGTGTACCCAAGAACCATCCTTAAAATGAGTACTTTGCCCCAACTTCTTTTCCGTCTGGTCATTATTCACCGCATCAATTCAAAAGGAAAATTATCATGACCTTGGCTGAACAAACTAAAAAACCTCCTAGCATATCAATTAACAAATTGTGCAAGAGCATTGCAATTAATTTGTTTAATTGAAGTACCTATTTCTTAGCAGTGCCAGGCTGATTCAGTGCCTTGAAGGACACAGATACTCTGCAGAAATGAAGAGAATGCGCTGGTCACAGGAATGAAAATCCCGTTTCTGCAGTCATTTACGGGATGAGAACACTGGGACAAGTGTCCATAAATCTCAGCTTGGCCACTTGACTTGCCAGCAAGTCAGAGCTACAGAGAATCCACCTGAAAGCCAGAGGGCTGATGACTACGCAGTGTGTTCATTGCAGCTCTGAGGGGCTGTGGGTGCTCTCTGTCAAGGGACCTATGGGGAAAACACGGAGATCTCCTGTACGTTCAGACTGCATGGTGATATCGCAGCAGCATGCAAACATGGCTTACATCTCTCCCACAGCTTTCCATGGGATTAGAGCAGTGCTCAGGCTTTAAGTAGCAGGAGACAGCACCGCTGCCAAAGGACCAAGCATATATTCCAAATTCAGGTGGGATGGGGTGAGATCAGTTCCTCATATATATGTTTTTGTAATGTATACGTTCTGTACCAGCACCGGCTCGTATTCCGTTGCACAACTCTTTCTTTCTTATTGCAAAAAACACGTTACTGAGCAATGAAGAGCTGCACAGCCATTAAGCCCTTGATGGTAAAACAGCGCGTATATGTGCAGATGTGGGTGTGGGGCCAGCTAATTGCAAACCGTGACTGTGTATGGCACATGCAATTTAATACAGTTGAAAGTTCAGAGCCTGACCTTCACAAAGGCTACATAAAAATACTCCCCTTGATCAACCTCAGCTCGTGATTTCAGCTGTGGCACCTCTGAGGCACTGCCCTGTGTGTGGAAGGTGTCTCTGTCCTGTAGAGGGGCCCTGGGTGACTTTGCACTCTATCAGCTGTTATCAGCTCCTTTAATTGCTAACAGGTATGTTAGAAAGCAGCCAAATTGTAATCAGACTGAAATGGAGTTATAATGATATCTGATCTGAGAATTTAGTCCAAAGCTTTCCTTTTCCATGATGGTTTTCATTTCCTGTAATTTAGAGCTGGAAGCATTTATGGAATATCACATGGTTTTAGTTTACACAGGAAATCAGCTGCAGTTGCGGGAAGATACTGACTTACGGGTTTTAGGGTTTGTTTTGCTGGGATTTTTTTAAGAAACAAAGATTGCTTCAGAGGAAAACATTGCAGACTTCTACCTCTGCTGTTTGAAGCCTGCGTTCTGCAAAGCGATCTATGATTATATAGGAACAAGCAGTTTATTTCTGTTACATGATAATCACTTAATGTGAATGAAGCAATAAATGCCTTTCCTTTTTACAGGGAGGAGATAAACCAAGTACAGGAAAAGATGTGGAGGAGGGTGAGGGGAAGGGATGCCGGGCAGCTGCAGCAAGAAAAACTCTGAAGCAGGAAGTATCAAATAGAGTGTGCGTGAAAAGCCTGAGATGATGAAATCGGATTAAAGTGGGAAAAGGTGGTGGTGTTTCTTGAGTCACAGCCTGCCGTTTTAATTACTCTCCCGGGGAGGGGATGGGGTACGTCAGGACTACCACCGCGTGATGCCGCACCCACCCAGACCACACCGCTAAAGCCTTCTCCATTCCCAGGGGTGAAAAGGTGGTTCTCCGGATGGGCGCCAGGCACATTTCTCTTTCGGGCTGGGGTGCAAGTGCTGAAGTTTTAGTCTTGAGGGGGGAAAAGGCACTTCTGAACTGCACTCCTACTGGTAGCGCTTCTCAACGAATTACTCTTCCAACGTGCCAGCAGAGCAGCTCGGTGCGTTCCGGCTGGAAGGCCGGGGCAGGGCGGGCTGGCATCCCTCGGGAGGCAGGCTGCGCAATGCCGGTCGGGAGATATCAAAGAGCAAGAAAGGCAGCAGGAAGGGGGGGTGGAAGGCAGCAAACTGCAATAAAAATTCATCTCTTCCCAAAGGCCGCCCTCCCCACTCCACGGGTCCCTTTGGTGCCAGAGCAGAGGGAGACGGCAGGCTGCGAGAAGAAAGAGATGGACCGCGTAAGTCAATAGTGACTAATGAAGCGTGTTGGAAACACCGTCAAAAGCAAAGGGCTGGATTTGCAGGACGGCGAGAGCAGAGGAGTGCTGGCTGCTCACTTTCTGCACACAGAGGTACATTATGATTTTAAATGAATCCAGAACAGCTGAGGCATTTGTGGACTAAAAGCCAACATAACCATGACCATCTTAATCATCCCCTTGTAAAATGAGCAGCCATATGCGTGAAATCAGCCCATACATTTTATGGAATATCTGTTGTACGCTGGACAAGTACTTGGACCGAGGTTTATTTTCTCAGGACTTGAACTCCTGAAATACAAACCATGTAACCTTTCTCTTCATAAAAGCAGAATTTAGAGAGGGGAGGGGGAATTCCCCCAAGCTTTGCACTGCGTGGCGTTGCCTCTCACACGCTGCTGCACTTGACAGAGTCTGGTGCTACAGTGGACGCTATAAACAACGATTCCTTTACCACCCTGCCTGAACAGTCTTCGTCACGACAGGGAAGGGCATTTAAACAAAGGTGGCATGGCTTATAATATTTGTTAGCGAGATATCAAAATATTTATGTGCACAGTATTTCTTCTCTGTACTTCTCTAAAGGGTGAGGTTAATCAAAAGGAGCCTGTTCCTTGTCTTAAACAAAATCTTGTCCCAAGATGCCTGCTCCTTAATCCCCAGAAAGCAATATCGTATTTCATTACTAGTTGCTTCTCGGCTAATTGATTCAATATCAGAGGCAGCGTTACTCTGCGTTGGGATTTCTCAGGGTGGGAGAGTTCCTTCTTGGCCATACCTCTCCTGGGCTCTGGCTCTGCAGGGCTTGTGCGTGTGTTCAACCATCTGCGCCGGAGTAGCTCCTCGGGCCTCAGCAGGACCGCTCATGTGCACCGTTACGCACACGCATGGGTCTTTGCAGGACCGTGGTCTGCTTGTATTTTATGTTGTACCATATCCTGTCATATATCACGTTGTCACTGGCTTATATGTCATGAGTTCCTCCAGCTCCTGGAGCAACCTGTTGGAAGCGCGGTGGTTCACGACAGCCAGACAGTGATCCCTGCGCTCATGGTCTCGTCATGGGCTTTTCCAAAAGCTTGCTCCACTTTCACTGCCCAACCGTGTCCCAGTTGCTGTGTTTCTACAACCTGGCAACAAAAGCAGCCTACACCATCCCATGAATAGCAGTGGAAGGGAAACGTGTCCAGAGGAGATCACACTGCCTGCAGGGGAGAAGATGATGGGGTTTAGCACTGCTTATTTGCAGAAAAAGTTGTTTTTGTTAGGGGAGATGTGAGCAACCGTCTACACAGGAACAGGACCGGGGGAAGCAGACCAATATAGGAGAACAGGTACTGACTTTGGAAATGGGAAGAAGAATGATTTTGCCAGGTCAGCACTTGTGGACAGTGAAGGAGGGCATCCAGGAGGGTGAGGAAGCCACTGACGGACCCTCACCTTCCAGAAGGCAATTCTTTCTTCTTAGGGGGATCAGCAAAAAAATCCTGCTGAAACAAAGACTTGCTTTTGGGAAACAGGCAGAGAATTCTTCGAGCAAGAGGGAGGAGCTGATCCAGAAGATGCCATGAAACTTATTTGCTGGGGGAGGATGCTGGGGCCTCCAGAGCATCCCTCACTGTCCTCACGTGCTGGATGTGGGCTTGCAGCAGCAGCTGCCTGTGGCACTGGGTGCCTCTGCCCTGCATCAGCCCCGGGGCAGAGCCTGGGGACAGAGACTCCTGCTGGGACACAAACAGTGTATGCTGGGGAATAGGATGTGGACCTGGGATGAAGATCACTATTATTTTGTGGTTGGTCTCAATTTCAGTTTTTCCTCATCTACAGGACATTTCCTGGATGCTGCGAATGAAGATAGACTTCGTGGGAAGTTTAATCACAACTTCTTAAAATGCAAAGTAGCCTCCCCTTTGCTCCTTCCCTTCCCCTCCTCAAAGCCAGAGCCAGGAGCCCAGGTGGGACCGCTGCACTCCTGCCTTTCTCCTTGTCCTGTCGAGCACCTTATCTTTAAATAGTCTCCATGCAAACTGTGTCTGTTGGAACACGATGAATTTGTGCAGATGTATTTACCACCCTGAACTAGATTTTAAACAAATTGACATTTTAATATGCATTTATTCCTGTCGCATTAAAAAAAACCTGCTGGTATTATGCCAGAATGTGATATATAATGATGTTGTTTAGCGGCAACTCTGTCATTTGGTGTTGTTGACAGTAAAATAAATTAACATAATAAACATAATTTGTTCAAAAACAGCTAAGTAAAAACAGATGGTTAAAATATTTTGGCAGGACCCGTTAGCCCAGGTTTACATGTGTGTTTAGACATTAGTTCTGTTTGCAACATATGTTACATATTTTCTTGATCCCATTTAATATGCAAATACACACCCTCTTCCACAGTTGTGTAAACAGGTCCTTTACAGTACGAGCGTGGGGAAGGGGGGGATTTTTTCTTGCTTTTCTCTGTCGGGACCAGTTCTCGGCTACACAAATGGGAGAGGAAAGTAGCCATAGTACTGTAAGAAACAAATAGGATGGAAGGTGGGGCATAACAACATATTTGTGTACTGACACAATGGATCTATTACTGGCTGCTGATACCTACTTGTGCAAGGCACTGCTCTGTTGCTCGCTCTCCCGGTCACGCCAGAACGTGCTGTCCCCATCGGGCTCCGCAGCCTCCCGCTTACCTAATTCTCACTGCACTGGCCTGAGCCCCGGCAGAATTAATGGTCACATCTAGTCCTCTCCCTCCCTCCCTCCTGTTTGTGAGGGCTAATGTGAAGGGAAAAAAAAAAAAAGGGGGGGGGGGGGAGAAAGCAAGCTGCTCTTTTAAGAGAACCTGACATCAGAATGGAGCAAGCTGGGATTAAGTTCTTCTTTTTAACTATTTCTAAGCTGTGGCTGGACTAATATAGGCATGTGAATACTTTGAAATTCTTGTTAATGTTTAAAGGTTATGTGTCTGTCAGTCATTTTCAAGGTATAGGGGCATGGTTTAGTGGTAGACTTGGCAGTGTTAGGTTAATGGTTGAACTCGATCTTAAAGGTCTTTTCCAACCTAAATGATTCTACGATTCTAGAGCAGATGAAAGTAAACCTTGTGCTGCAAGAGAAACTATAGGCATCATACCTCAGCATACTTTTAAGGAGCCGTATATTTTATATGAATCATATATACCTGTATACATGTACTTAATGTATATAAGATGCACCTTTTAAACCACAGCTCCAGAGCAGAAGGAGCATGGGCACACGGGCATCGCATGGACTACCAGTGCCTCTCAGTGCTTCTGGAAAGCTTTGAGCCAGAAGGCAAAGGTGATGTTCAGTGCCCTCCCAAGAGAGCCCAGCATGTGCTCATACCAGACTGCGCCAACCACACAGGGTGAGCTTTGGTAATATGTGGACTGGAGAAAAAGGTGGTATGGTGGCTAATGCCAGTGGTGTGAGCTCTCTAAGTCAGTAGTAAACCGTGCACACTTCAGGGTTTAGTGCCTATGCAAACTTCAGTACTAGGTGGCCACAGGTTGTCCCTCTACCCAACTTTGTCACCCTCTTTCGCACTCACCTCACACTTGCAGAGGGAGAATAGCTGTTCATACTCCCTTCTCCACTCATCCTCCCCAAAATCTTCTGCATCCTCTGGGAGATCTTCCCCTGCCTGAACCCTCCAAATGCCAATGAACGTCTCTCTCCATGCTGGCAGCTCTCCCCTCTCACCCCACGTCCCTGCCTGCCCCAGCACCTCCCAGCAGCCTGGAGGGCAGTGCTGGGGAAGGGTCTGGGACATATTTCTGCCTCCGGAGCAGAAGGGGATAAGGGAGAGAGGGGATAAAGCCATTACACCACATTCCGTCTGTGCGGGGCCTTAAAGCAGTGATTGATGGCATCCACATCATGAGCGGCCAGGGAGGGCTCTGGATGCCCCGAAAGCGTGGGCTGCTCTCTGGGGAGGTGCACAGTCCGTCGTTGCAGAAATACGTGGCACGAGGGAGCATTTTCAGAGGCTCCTCAAAATGTCACTGTCCCTTCCTAGCATGGCTCTGCGACATATCTAATATAAAATATTATTTGTGAAACTTCCTTTTAATTGCTGTTTAATGGCTCCTAATATATTTCAAATAGGCATCTGCAAGTTCATTTTGACATTTATTAGAAGCCATTAGATACCAATTTAATGGTGATTTTATGACAAATGTCTGACATCATTAAAAATGTGATGGTTGATAAATTATAATGTGATGTGCTTTTGAGCATCAGGGAATTAGACTGTTTCCAAATGTGACTGTTTTTGATGTTGTAAATTAAATTTTACTTCTAACTGATTTATGTTTGTGGGCTCTTAAAGTGAAGAGTATCAGAAGTTGAAGAGTTAGTGGGGAAGCAGGTTCTGATGAGGGCAAACGTGGTCAGTCAAACCAGTGTAGGTCCTGACGACTTGATTTGGGTGAGGGAAGACGGTATTTGGAGTAACTTGGTTTTTTAGAGGAACTGCTTGATCTCTCCTACCAGTGTCCCACTAAGTACTTTCCCTTGCATTAGTCTGATTATTTATTTACCACTTTTATTATTGTGTGACAGAGTATCACTCATCCTGGACCATCATCCCCCTGTGCCAAAGAAAGGCCAAGCACTGGTCCCCAAGCAGTTCACAGTACAGGCAGGCCCGGGGCTGAGGGAACAGGGAGACAGAATTAGCATCGTAAATAACAAACACTGGTCTTTAGAAAGCTTTTCATAGACATCATGCAGAAGAGAACTTCAGAGATAATTGACAAATGTTTATAGGAAGCTCCTCGTGAGCACAAGAGGGTAAATGGTAGAGAGCTGTGCAAACTAAAAATGGGTGATAGATCTGCCAAGGGATCCTGAAGCTACAGGGTTCAGGCAGATCATGGATGTGGTTACCAAAGGAAATCTCCGTCTCAAGTTGCATGGAAATCCCATATTCACATTAACATGTGTACAAAGCAGTGGAGCAGAACCATAAGTATATCTCAGATTTCAAAGTGAGAACAAGACCTGCAGATGTGGGAAAAGATGCTTTCTCAGAGGGCCGTTGGCTTTATGGAAAACAAATTTCTAAGGCCACTGCATATGCCTAGATGGAAAACAGAACCTCTTGGAGACAAAGGTGCAAGTCAAAGGATATCATAGTGTCAGGAAGGCAAGGTCATCTGGGCATCCAGAGGCAATAAAGAATCTGGATGCAGTAGAGAAGAGGATGCCTTTGGGATTTTTCGTGTTTGGGAAGAGCGAGCTGAAGCAGCCCTGGGCTGTGATGCGGCTCTGGGCACCCCCCCCCCCCCCCATCTCCAAACGTAGAGGCAGGTGCTGACAGCCCAGGGTTGCCCTGCTGATGAAGGGCTGAACCACCTCTGTCCCGTGGCCTTGTGCCTAAGGCACCCACTGTCCCCACTGCCAAGTTCATTAAACCCTCAGGTAGTGGCAAAGGAACACAAGAGCTGCCTAGAAAAAGTACCTGGAATCTTGGTGACTGTATTTCCCAGTCTGTGTTTGGGAGGAATGACCTAAAGAGCCACTTCTTTGGGGGCCAAGCTTCATGGAGAACTTAATTTCTATCCTCCTTCATGGTCCAATGGCTTGGCAGTCTGGCAGGACTGACACAAGCAGCCATGCCTGAGTGAGCAAAAATGCTGATGGTGTGGCAGCATCTGGTTTGACATGTGTGTCTGCAACCCACTGGGAACGCTGGGTATGATCCTGGGTAGCTTGATCTTATTGATAGCCATAACATCATTGGTGCTTGTACCTGTGCCTGCTAGATCAAGGCTATCTTTTCACAATGCCACCGTTGCACCACAGTCGGTCTGAGACCTGTGCATGGAACACAGCACAATCTCCATTGAGATGCTGGCTGTGGCTTCATCTAATTTCTTGCTGAAGTCAGTGGTCATGAAACTTTGGAAGGCAGGCAGGCAGGAGGAAGACGGGGGTGTCAGGCACACTGTTCATAAATCTGCCGTGGCATGGGCAGTATCCTGCCTGCTCGTCCGCAGGCTCACCACTGGCTGGAGGACGTACTGCTGCAGCCACTTTTGGTGAGGGGGCCCACAGGGTCCTTCTCCACACTACTGAGGCAGTCTTTGTCCTCCAAGCCTGGGCTGTGGGCCTTGCTCAGCTACCATACAGCACAGCACGCAATGTACCTGCATTTTAGTGATTCTAATACAGGTGTGGAGTCAAAAACAGTGTCCTCAGTAAAGCTGTGCATCTTCCCAACTCCAATATTAAGCCATCTGGCTTTCTAAAAACCAAGACTTTTGTTAAACAAGGTGACCTTTTCTGTGGGTTGCAAGGATAAACTGGAAGAGCTCCACGACATAATTACAGTGTCAAAAGCTCTGTTAAAGAAAGATTTTTTTCAAATCCTTCTGAGAGGTGTTTCCCTAACACATTGAAGAGTCTATTTTGGCCCCATTAACTTATTTTCTTGTCTATTTTTCAAGTCTTTTAAGTTTTTTTTTTTCTTTTTCCTTTGAGTAAATGTTGTTTTACCATTGCATAGTCAAGTGTGGGGGCACTTGAGACAGGTCATGCTGGAACAATAAAGGCTTGATAAAAGAATACATTGCATTTCTGTCTCTGCTGTGTATCTGAGGGTCTTCAGGTTTGATGAAGCTGAGCTTTGCTCTTGACTAAGGGGTTACCTCTGCCAGGACCACTGTACACAGTACTAAGGTGGGACTTCACAGCACATTCATCATAGAGTCATAGAATCATTTAGGTTGGAAAAGATCTTTAAGATCATCGAGTCTAACCGCAAACCTAACACTTCCAAATCCACCACTAGACCATGTCTCTAAGCACCATCTCTACAGGTCTTTTAAATACCTCCAGGGATGGTGATTCAACAACTTCCCTGGGCAGCCTGTCCCAATGCTTGATAAACCTATCAGTGAAGAAATTTTTCCTAATATCCAATCTAAACCTCCCCTGGTGCAACTTGAGGCCATTTACTCTCATCCCATCACTTGCTACTTGCAAGAAGAAACTGATTCCCACCTGGCTGCAACCTCCTTTCAGGTAGCTGTAGAGAGCGATAAAGTCTTCCCTCAGCCTCCTTTTCTCCAGGCTGAACAACCCCAGTTCCCTCAGCCGCTCCTCATCAGACTTGTGCTCTGGACCGCTCACCATTGCCCTTCTCTGGACATGCTCCAGCACCTCAATGTCCTTCTTGTAGTGAGGGGCCCAAAACTGAACAGAGTGTTCCAGGGGTGGCCTCACCAGTGCAGAGTACAGGGGGATGATCATTGCCCTCGTCCTGCTGGCCACACTATCTGATACAAGCCAGGATGCTGTTGGCCTTCTTGGCCACCTGGGCACACTGATGGCTCATATTCAGCTGCCTGTCGACCAACACCCCCAGGTCCTTTTCCACCAGGCAGCTTTCCAGTCGCTCTTCCCCAATCCTGTAGCGCTGCATGGGTTGTGACCCAAGTGCAGGACCCGGCGCTTAGCCTTGTTGACCTGCACACCATTGGCCTTGGCCCATTGATCCAGCCTGTCCACACCCCTCTGTAGAGCCTTCCTACCCTAAGGCAGACCAACATTCCCGTTCTACCTGGTGTTGCCTGCAGACCTCTTGTATGCAGGCAGTTTGTGCACCATACAGTGGACACACGTGTCATGACATATGCCCCTGGTACTGGGCACAAACTGCCTGCGTACAAGAGGCCTAAGAATGCCTTTGGGAGCAGCCAATGCCTTGGGGTAAATAAACCCCAAAATGTTAAACGGTTTGTTCCAGGACATGGGGAAAAATAGAAGCAGCTCCAGGGCTGAGCCTGAATTCCCTGATGCCAAGCACTGGTGCCCTGAGGCTGGCTGGAGCCCACCCCCATGCTGCTGGTGTCTGCCCATGGCTCCCTCAGGCACAGAGCACCTCGCAGTCCTCCACGCGCTCCTGCGCATCTTCCTCGCCTTGTATGGAGGTCCTCTGCACAACGGTAATTGTTTTGGTTGTGCTTCTCTGGCCTTTTTCTCCCTCTCTCCCTCTGACTTTTCAAGAGAGCGAGAGAGGGGTGCTGGCCAAAGCCGAACGCACCATTCCAGGAGAGGAAATACCATTATACTGGCATCACGAACCAGAGGGATCCTAGTGCTGTATTTAAAGCAAAGCATGAGCCCTGGGTACATCTGGGTTCTGTTCTCAGTCAGGGTCCGGGTTTTCTCTGAAGTTTGCCCTACTTACTCCGAGTCTCTATGCCACAGCCTCTCTCCCTGTGAAAACAGGGCTGTAATATTTTCCCCGCATCTTAAAAGTATTGAGATTGTGAAAGACTCGGATACTTGAGTGGAGATGTAATTAAAAATGCAAGATAGGGTGGATTAATTATACCCCAGGCCTCTGGTAACAGAAGCCAAATGTCTTGTTCTGTGGTTTTATAAGGAAGAAATATGTGTTTGGACCATGTATGGGGGTTGAAGCAGAGCTGGGGGTTGGGAGAGCCGCCGTGGGGTGAGCAGGGATGGGAGCTCCCCCCAGATCTGCACTGGGGTTGCTGGTGCTGCTGCTGCGATTTACTTAAGCACCGAGAGGGCTTGATTCGGCAAGTCGCTGAACACATCTGGAGCTGCTGAGTGAGCAGGGCACTGCCTCCAGCCTGGCTTTATAACCACCTCAGCATCAAACAGCCCCATTTCAGTGTATGGGGCAGGTTTGGGGGTTTTTTTGGTGTATGGCCATGCACGCCCATCGTGCTGTTTGCCTCCTCTCTCCGTGCATGTGTGTGCACGACTGCATCATGCACACCCTTTTTGGCCAATGTGCCTGGTGGTAAAGGATGAACCTAACCACAGATTCGGCGTGCCGGGGTTAACCTCTGACACGCTGGCGGCCGACACAGCTCCAGCCCTGTTTCTTCTTTGGAGAAAAGGGGGGAAAAAAACCCAACCAACCGTGTTTGATTTGTTCTTGTAAGAGCAGCTGATCTGGATTGGATTTTATCCAAGTCTTTATGTGATTATACGGCCCAATCCCCACAGTATGTACACAAAGCTATTAAAAAAAGATGAGACATTATAAAATACAGTCAGGCTTTAAAAAGGCCTGCTTAAGTTGTAAGAAATACTCAACTTCTGCCAAGGATTTTGATATTTGGTTGAAAATTGAAATCCCCTTACAAGACCTGTTACATTATTGAGCATTTATAAGTATCCCTACTTAAATAATGAAAAACCCCCAAAGTTTTACTGGTATTCTGCTAGTGAGTTGTCAAGCGAAAATAAAACATAATATGCCAGCGTATGAGCACTGAAGCAGAGTTCCTGCGGGAGGGTAAAAGCCCACAAGCAGATTGATGGCCGTGGTACGTCTCTCTTTTGTAGAAACATGACAACATAGAGAAAAGAGAGGATGGGGGAGCTCACTTGTGGTGTGCGTAAGAATTGGCTGAGCAGCAAAGCCCTTATTTTCTCTGGATAATTTTTTCCTAAGTGAGTAAATGCCTGCTATAGAAATGGCAAACATTTTCCGAGCAAGGTTCCAGGTAGAGAGTGTTGACTTGCGTATCTGAGAAACCACTTAAACTGCAAACTTCATGAGCAGATGTCAGTGTTTTGAAGCCGTTTGACATTATTAAAGATGCAGGTGGTACGTTGGCACTACTGACTCAGCTCTGGGCAGCGATGGGCATTGCCTGGGAGATGCAGTATCTCATCACTCTTCCCAAAACTCTGGTCACGCTCAATGAGGAAAGCCAGGCTAAGATGAACTATAAATTTCAAAATACATATTTTTAGTAAAAATTATGTGTGAAGTCCAATTTTAAAAAATTATAATAATATTGATGTTACTGGTGTGTATGTCATTTTTCACGTGTAACAGGAAACACACCAGATCTTTCATGTCAGCTTAGTCCAAACCTAGTAGACTGTGAAACTCTAGAGAAGAAAGGGATTTAAAAATTGCAGTTTTGTCTCCAACCTCCCGTTTTCTTGCTGATCCCAGATTTCCCCAGGTGCCTTCTCATTTTCTTCAGCTCCCAGCAGCCAGGACCTTGTCATCTAATATGTTTTTAGAGTGTATTGAGTCCAAATGACCAGTGCTCGATGACCAAAACACATCTGGTCAAGGCTGCTTACAGGGTCTTATCTCTATGCCCAGCCTGATCCTGCAATGTTCCCAGCACCCTCAGCTCCCCCCTTGCTGGCACTCTGCTGCAGGCGGTTCTGAGAATCATGGAATGGTTTGGGTTGGAAGGGATCTTTGAAAATCATCTAGTTCCAACCCCCCTGCCATGGGCAGGGACACCTCCCACTAGACCAGGCTGCTCAAAGCCCCATCCAGCCTGGCCTTGAACACCTCCAGGGAGGGGGCATCCACAGCTTCTCTGGGCAACCAGTTCCAGTGTCCCATCATAAAAAATTTCATCCTTATGTTCAGTCTAAACCTACCCTCTTTCCGTTTAAAACCATTGCCCCTTGTCCTGTCACTGCAGGCCCCTCTTCTCCACTGACAGCAGCTTTTCTTTTGGCTGCCTCTCCACAATAACGGGGAAGGGAGCGTGGCAAGACGTAATGCCCAAAGGAATATTAATTCCCTCCCCATGGGGCCCCAGAGGACCTACCAGTGAGGCTGCACTCCTGCTCCTCCTAACCAGTGATGATCCAACTGGGGGAGCAGCACTTTGCCATTCCTAGACCCACGGTTTGAATGTCCACGCTACTCCTTACACAACACAGAATATCTCTAAAAGAGAATTTGGTGAGGGGGTCATGGGTTTGGTTTTTTGTTTGTTTATTTCTTTAGGGGTTTCTTTGTTGGTTTTGGGTGGTTTGTTTGTTTTTTTTTTTTTTTTTTCTAAGTGTGAGCATTTTATGATCCAGGTACAAATGTTTTCAGGGCAACAGAGGCTGCAGTGGGACCATGCCTGTTTCTAACCAATGCCAGGTGAGATCCCTGCTTGCCCTCTGCTGCCTCCACAGGACGCTGCCGCTTGGCCCTCCAGTGAAGACAGCCCAAACGGGAGAAATGAGTGTGCATGTGCTGAGCCAGCTTCGTGCCAGGTGACAGCTGAAGGACTGGGACTGAGGCATATTTCTTCAGATCTTTTGTGTCAGGCTCTCGGGCTGATGGAGCTGGAAGGGATTGCTAGAGGAAGAATGTGAGGTGAAAGCTCTGGAAAGCACAGTAAGGTCCCACAGGTTTAATCTAAACCTTCTCAAACCATGTGAATTTGGCAGGTTGAGTTTCCAAGTTCATCTGGCCGAGACACTGACGAATCAAAGAGAAAGAAATCTCCTTTTCACTTGGTTCCAGGTGGAGTAAGATAACTTGTTCTGGCAGCCTTTCGGTGTCCCAGAAATGTGCAATGATGTACGCCGAAGTGCGTGCCCCTACCCTCCTGGGGAGAGTTCAGCATCTGCCATAAACTTGCAGAGCCTAAACCATGCCCAGAACAAGAGGATGCTTTTCAAAAGAAGCTGGCGAGTTCTCACCATTGCCTTCAGCAGCTGCAGTTCAGCCAGCTCATTTAATAAGGGACTTCAATGTATGTCCTGCTTCCAGAAAAACAGATTCCCCTTTACTATTCGAAAGGCAACAATTGACCCAGGGAAATAAAAATATGTTTGCAAATATGATTGTTTCCTTCAACCTGTGAGTTACGCCGCTTTCCTGCGCAGCTGGCACTGTTTTGACACATACATGTGAGTATTTAACATGCTAATTAAATGCCTTGTGCCACACAGGCAGTGGCCCCTTTTAGCACTTACTTGAAAATTCCCCAAGGAGCCGGTGCCCGTGCTCGTGCTGGAGCAGCAGTGCTGCTCGCCGCCGCCTCGCACCGGCACCGAACCTCAGGGCAACGCGCACCGAGCCCGAGTCGCGGCCGCTGCCAGGTCCCCTCGGCTCCCCTGAGAAACCTCCGGTGCAGCACAAAATGAGGACTGAAGCAGAAGCATTAACTCTTTGCTTTTCTTTGGGGAAAACCCGGGGAAAAAATAATTCCTCAGTAATAGCGTAGTTCACATACGGGATGTTTAGCACGGTTGAGAATCACCTACGCTCTCATATGCAATAAAATATTGCAATGATCTATTACATGAGAAACCTTTCGATTATATTTAATGAGCTTCCATTGTATGGGTTTATTAGAAGAGAGACAGTCCTCATTAAAATCATTTCCAGAATCAAACTGGAAACATTATTAGACACATTTGGGGATATAAAAGACCCATCTATGGGAAAGGCACGCATTTGTCCAAATGTGAAAGCAGAGAGATCCATTTAAATGGAGGAAGGTGACAGACAGCAATAGCTGTTTTCCAAACTGAAATTTTAGCTCTGGCCAATGCTTATTTTCAGGTTCTGCATTATTTCTGTGAGCAGTCTTGTTTTCCCATTAAGAAATATGTTAGATAAGGTATGCAAGAAAAAGATCTGGGTTTCAACTAGATAAAACTACCACTGAGTTTGTGGTAGCTGCTAACTCAGTTCTGTAGTCTGAAAATAAGGGATGGAAGGGATTTGTCCCAGAGAAGAGGAGTGACAGCTTTGTGCTCAGCTTTCAGAGCACCTCAGGCTTCTCTCAGAATGATTTATTTTTTACTTTACTGTGTATATACTATACTATACTGTGTATTTATTAAACCGTTTGTGTGATGCATTATAAAAGCTGGAAACACAGCAGAAAAAATCCATTTTCCTCATGTACTGCCGATCACCAGCAACATGAAAGCCTTGGCACAGCCCGTCACCGGAGCACAGGGTGAGTGTCAGACACACGTTTCTTTCCCTGAGTCACACAAGAAAGGAAAACTTATTGAAATTGTGTGTTTGTGTTGGACCGGACAGCCTGAAAACTCTGCTTAATGACACAAGAGGAGTTTAACATAATTTAAAGCTAGTCGGAGCACTAATCTCATCATAAATAAAGTCGTGGGCTTTTTCTACTTCCCCAACTCCCACCAACTTCATTGTCCGTTGATGTCAATAGGACGGAGTGCCCTGGGTCGGCAGTGGTGAGCCTGACATTTTAATGAGCCACAGTACAGGATCTGAGCAGCGCTGAATACGCTGGCCTCTACAGATTACACAGATTTAGGGGAGTGGGAGCGGAAGAGAGAGGCAGAGATGAAAAAAAAAACTTTTTTTCCCTAGCGTTACACCGGCTGGAGTGGAGAGAGCCATCAGCAGGTGATAGGATTGGATCCAAGTCTTGAATCTTTCCTTCAAAATGCCAGAGCCTGCAAAGGGTCTGAATAAAACATGAGGTCAAAAATTGTCTCTCACTTCTACTGTGAAGAAAAATTAGTGGTGGAACAGGAGCGCCCCTTGCCCAGTTCAAATGTAGCTGCACGCCCAGAAATTAATTACAACTGGGCCACTGGGTACCTGGCCGACAAACACTCATATTGCGTGGAAAATTTATTTCTAGATTTGTTCAATTGTCTCACAACTTTTTTTTTTCCTAACAAAGACCTGTCCCACTTAAATCACAGAGTGCCTGGCCATTAGCTTTATTTGGAAAATAAATACAGTGGATGTTTGTACTATACTTGTTAGACTGTCATTTCGCAGTACAGCTCAGGGCACCTGAAGCTGAGCTCCTGAGTTGCCTGTGTGGTCATGAGACCACAAATGACACCCAAAGAGTGACCCTGGACATCCAAGACAGGTGTTGAAAGGCAGGAGGTGTGACTTCAACTTCTGTATCTATTCAGATGGGACGTGAAGGGATCCATGCTCCTCTCATGAGCCACCTCACCGTTTGTGAGATGAAGCAAATCTGTCTGAAAGTCTTTTTCTTTTTTCCCCTTTTCTTTTTTTGCTCTTTGTGTTCACTGTGCTGGCCAGAGCTGACCTGCCACTGCTGGGGCCTGCAGAGCTAGGACATCTTACATGTGACGGCACAGCACAAGGTTGGCTGACAGGATGTAGGATGGTCCTCTCAATAGAACGGTGTATGTGCCTCCTGTCTCTCTAAAATGGTCCAGCCATTGCTGGGAAAAGTGCCAGTATGAGGAACTCTTTACCTTCATGAATGGGAAGGGGTCCAACCAGACCTTGGTCTCTGTTGAGAACACGAACAAGACCGCAAGCAGAATTTTTATGCCCCTGAGCCCAGTGCGGAAGTTCCTTTTGAAAATGTGCAAAGCCTATTCACCTCATTTCTCAGAGGGTAATCAACTGACACGGGACAGGAGAAACATTTTGTCACTATCACCCTGACTTAATTTGAATTTCATTTCCAGGAAGAATGCCGTGTGTGATGAAATCACCTCGCCACTGCTGGCGTGCCGCCAGTGACGCAGGTGATAGCTGGCTGCAGCTAACTATCCCTTTTTATGTCCTTTTGGCCATCCCCAGCAAAACCCACGTAAAGCAGGACATCGCACCTCCTTTGTTGTACAAGCAGGGAGCAATATGATTATGATGAGCAATATGTCCTTCACCTGCTTTTGTACTCAGCTTCCTTCTGCTGTGAATTTTAAGCAAGGCAATACAAGTTGTTTTTTTCTACAGAACAGCAAGCTTCACAGCAAAAGACCTGAAGGTAGAGGAGGTACCTCATCTCCTTCTCCTGTGCTGGACTGCTCCAACAGCACATGGCCTTGCTTACTTGTCATATCCAGAGCAGTTTTGTACACACCAAGGGGACTTCCACCTCTATTTTGGGAAACTCTACCAATTTCTCTTATTTTGTACCTGTGTCCTTGCATAAAACACATTTTTTCCTGTCCATAAATTCATCCCATTACATCTAATCTTATCCCGAATGAGCCACCCTTGGTGTTTATAGCCTTCAAATACTTGCAGAGGGTTATCATATCCTCCTCCTTTAGTCATCACTTGGAAAAGTTGTTTATGCTGAATTCTTTCGGGCTCTCCTCATCCAGCCGTTCCCTCCCACCTCTCATCTGTGGTAGTGCTCTTTGAAAGCCCTCCAGCCTGTCTGCATCACCCCGGGCCTGAGGTGCACACCAACGACTGCAGCAGCGCCGGTGCAGAGCCCTGTTGCAGCCCCAGCACATCCTCGCTCTGCGATGTGAAACCTTGGTGAGCAGCCCCAAATCCCACAGCCTTCTCCTGTCCCACGTTGCAGCAACGGCTGCTAACTGACGTGCCTGCTTTCCAGGTTTCTCTGCCCTATTGACTAGCAGTGTTTCAGATTATTTCCCCCAAATGTATTAACTTCAGTTTTCCCAGGCGCAGTCTAATTTGGTCATTTCCTGCTCACATTTCTGACCTCTCCAGCTTCCCCCATATTATTGCTACGTCCTCCCTCATTTGCTTTCGACTGTTTGGGCCAAATTACAGAGAAAGCAGAGATGAGCCAGGATGTGTATCCAGGCTCTCTGCCAGCCGTTTTGCAAAGAGATCACCCAGGCCCCAGGATCCCACCTCTCGCAAGCCGCAGAGACAGACCGTGAGTTAGCAAACGGCCTTTCTTTTTCCAGCCTACCTGCTGACACGGGCAGGATCGGTAGCCGTCGCCAGCTGACCCGCGTGGTCACCGGGGGCTTGAAGGTTTCCAACCCCTACAGTGACCTGCAAGGTGCCCCTGGGTCCTCAGGGGGGATCATCAGGTATTACTTCCAAGCAGTCATTTAAGGTTAGACACAAAAATGAACGTGTCCTGATTTTCAGATGCCAAGTGCTTGTATTTTTCATCAGTGGTGTTGGCCATTGTGCTACCTAAAGAATGGAGCTCTGGGCACGATTTGACTGAGAGCAGAAAGGTTCACCACCTTTGAATTCCACCTTTGAAATTGCTTTCGTGTAGGTGAATGAATTTCAGCAATTTTGGAATTGTTTGTGTGCCTGTGTGTGCATTTGTGCACTTGTGTGTGTTCTGGTTTTGGAACCAGAGACCAGGCAGAGGGACATTACTGCTCCCCGAGAGCACAGGGACTGAAGGGGCGATGCCAAAGGTCACTAGAAGTCTGTGGCCTGACTTGGGAGTGGGGTGGCCTGTGCTTTAGCCAGCAAGCTGTTGCATACTTTCCATCTTCAGAAATAGCCTGAATCGCCTCACACCTACATAAGCTGCTTTCCAGGAGGTGACCTGCTTTCCTGAGTCCAACCATTTAATCAAACTGGGCTTTATTTTTGTTTTAGTTCTTTATGCAAAGTTCCTCCTGGTTCACGAACACTTTCAGCAGCTGTTCATGGCCTTTCATCATTGCACCTCTCACTTCCTTGGGGTTTTTCTCACTTGATGACTGAGGCATCACGTCTGCCAGCACAGAGTAAGCGTTCCTAACTTCACTGCCTTCAGCTTTTAGAAAAATGGCTCTTTAGCAGGAAACGGCTTACATTTCGCTAGATTGCAAATGATCCTGCAAACTAATATTTACTAAGTTGGACTCAACCCGTGGAGCGCTCCCGGTACGCGGCTGCCTGACACCTGGGCAAGGCAGCTCCATGGAGCCGCTGACGTGATGTGGCCCCCAGGCCCTTAATAACCTTAATGCCACAGAGTCGTCACCTGCCCAAGTCCCTCCCTGCGTGAGCCCGGTCCCCTCTGTTCCCCTCCTGCCCCAGCAGGTTGACATCGGACGGCCAAGAAGATGACCTGGCAGCCCCTTAGGCCAGAGGTCAAATCCAACTCTCTCGACAGCTCTAACTACAGGGTAGTAGTTAGAGTTAGGTAGTTAGTTAGTTACTACGGGGTAAAGGCAAGCTACTGCTGCCTCCGCCAGCCTGAGAGCAGCCAGGGCTGGCGTGCCCTGCGCAGAGATCATTAGTGGAGACCCCCGTGACTTAAAAGTCCCTCAGGGAGGGAAGGAGGAGCCCAAGCTCCTGCACAGCTCTAGGCGAGAAAGTGAGGAGTCCTGCCGCAAAGGCAAGGGCTCAGGGCAGACCTCCCGTGCGCAGCCTGGGCTACTGGGAAAACTTAAGCACCTCCAGATGCCGACAGTGGGATTCCTCCCTCCTCACTCTATAGTGGAGCCATACTCCCCAGGTTCCTTTACAGGCAGAGGAGAGGGAAAACCCTTTTGGAAACAATTCACCTGACTTGATATACCTGCCTCCTTTAGCATGAGGTGACTCCAATCCTAAAATCCAGCAATCGAACCAAGTGGAGCTCTGCCGACTACGGAACCGAGCGGTGGTGATTGCTTCCCCAAAACCTCCTCTTAGCCCCTGTGTGGAGCCATGAGGTGGATTCAGGCAAGATGCTCTCAAGTCTGAAGTCTGAAAATGGACAAAAGGAAGAGTGGGCAGGCAGGGCATTACCATGGTCACAATGACAAAGCCATTTATAGCTGCTTTCATGCCTTCCCTTAGCTTACCCATTCCTGGCCATCCCTTCTTGTACCCAGGAGTAAAAGCTGAGGAACTATTGGGCCTTCAGCTTTAGTAAGTGCTGCAACAAGTGAGGAAGGGAGACTTTGAATGGTGTAGCTGTCCTGGCCCTCAAGTCGTCTGTGCTTAGCCAGCACCCGAATCGGGGAAAACAGCCCTGGGGCATCCCAGTTGGTGGGCTGGGAGCCAGCACAGGTCCCCTGATGTCAGCGCAGTGCTGTGCCCAAGCTAACAAACCCAGGGCTTATTAGCTCAGGTGCAATGCCAGCCGAATGTGTAAGTACTGCTGTCAGACTCACTGCTACGCCTGTGCGACACCGGGCTGTACCGCCTGTCGTTACCAGCTCTCTGTGCATGGGCAGCCCTGCGGTGCTGCCTGCCTCAGACCGTACGGGGCTCACAACCACTACTTCCTTCAGGCCAAACATGCAAGGCCCATCTCCCTCCCCCTCTACATATATAGTAATAAACCTCATGAAAAAGTCATAGCAAGCGAGAGAGAAGAAAGTCCAAGCCTGGTTTTGGTCACCCATTTGGATCTATGCCTTGGAAAGGAGCAAACTGCCAACAATCCTCCGGCATGAGTAGTTTAACCTCACTCTGTTAGTTCCCATGTCCTGGACATGGGAAATGTCCATCACTTCTCACTTGATGTTAGAGACCTTCTGTCTCCCCCTAGGTATTAAAATGCATCTTACAACTTGAAATTGTTGTGGTCCCAAAATGCTTTCAAGAGATGTGATGTGTGCAGGTGACAAGCCACGCTGTCACCGGTGTAACGGGGTGAGAAGGCTGCTGTTGGTTAGTGCATTTAGCCCTTCCTAACAGTGTTCCCACTGCAAGATAAAAAATACTTGAGTATTCAGCACATGAAGTGCTTAAAAATAATAGTTTGGAGGGGGTGAGGGCTGCGGGAGTGGTTGCTCTGCAAACCTCCGTGCTGTGATCTGGCTGAATATTTTTCAGCAGCGGAATAAAAGCCCCTTTCCAACTCTTCTGTCCCCGAACACCCAAACAAGGGTGTATGTATTCAGCACAGCACTGCTCGAAACCCAAGCCCCAAACGCTAGCAGGTGCTTCTCCCTCTCTTTTCATCATCTGAGTGTAGCTGATGCCTCCTGCCAATTTCAAAGGCGAGCAAACACAATGGTGACGGGGGTGAAGCAGCTGGGGGGGTGGCAGGCAGGGAGGGGGCACGGAGGGGGCCCTGCTTGGCAAGGTGAGCGGTCCCCGCCAGGCTGGCGGGCGGCCCTGCCAGCTCTCTTTGTGCAGCTCTGGGAGGGAAGGGGGAAGGAAGGGGTGACAGCAAGCAAGTGGATTCAAAGTGAAGTGCCTGGGGCCAGCGAGCCGTGGCTGATCCGTGCCAGCTGCGAGCCACAGCTCTGCCAGTCAGTGTGCCAATTATTTTGCTGGAGTAGGGAAGAAAGAGCCACCAAACCTGTGCGTTCATGGCCGATGGGGCTGGAGGAGGGTGGTGTGGATCTATGGCAGGACTTCACCCATAGACACCCCGTTGACCCATAGCCATCACAAATTCCCTAACGCCTGGCATTCGGGGTGCGCTCCGTGCACCGCCACAGCCCGGACAGCCCAAACTCCTGGGTCCCAAGGGAGAGGGCGGCCATGCTCCCCATGCCTATCCCAGAGAAGGGAATACCACAAAAGCAAGCCTGTGTCTGCCAGGGAGCCATTCCCTGAGCTGCCGCAGGGATGGGACCTCAGCACTAGCTTGCTTAGATCGGCTACCAGATCATCAGCTGGCACGGAAAATGTTTGACCCCAAAACTGCCCCTGCTGAGGCACCGGTGCCAGCACGGAGGGCAGTCCTCGCCCTTCTCCTCTGTCCCCTGGGCCACGGTCCCCGAGGGGCCACTCCTCACGGCCAAAAGATGCTTTTGCCCCTTTCACATGCTTCTGGATGGAAGAGCGTGGTGCATGTGAACCACAGCTCCTGTCCCCAGGCTGGGATTAGCATCGCCTGCGTGGGAAGAGGGTTGGGTCAGGGCAGCTCTAACACCCACGGTGGGGTGCTGGGGAGGGGGGGGGGAGGATGACACGGATGCAGCTGCTAAAGGCTTTTGCGGAGGGGCTGCTGCTGTGTGGTAATGGCCTTTCGTAGTGGAGCTCCACGGGCAGCTGGCGGCCAGAGCCAGGCCGTGGGACTCTCCATAGCCCCCCCAACCTGGGGGTGTCGGCCCGGTAGGGCGGCCATGCCATGGAGGTGGTGCCCTTGGGAAGGTGGCAGCAGCAGCTGGCGGCCCCGGGAGCATCTTCTGGGCTCTCAACGTTCTGTACGCCGAGATGTGGAAGCCGAGCGGGCCGGCGGTTCACCTCCCCGCCACAGGCCCCTCCGCTGGGCAGAGCTTAACGTCGCCCACCACGACAAACCCCCTCGGGAGCCGCACGGTGAATCGTTACGGCCTCCGCGGGGGCGAACGGTTCCGGGGCCTGCCCGCCCCCGCCGCCTCGCACCGAGCACAGCCCGCGCCAGCTGCGCGCTCCCCCGCCGCCGCCGCCGGCGCAGCGGCCGCGGGAGGGCCCCGCCAGCAGACCGCCCTCTGGCCCGCCAGGCTCGGCGGGCGCCCGGACCCTGCGGGCGGCGGCGCGGCGGCGGTGCCACCTGCCGGCGGCGGGGCTCCACGGCGGCGGGCGGTGGGGAGGGAGCGGGCTGGGCCCTCCGGCAGGGCGAGCGAGGGGGGGCCGAGGGCTCGTCCCCGAGGTGCGGGTGGAGTCGGGGCTGAGGCGGGCTTCGGGGGTGCCGAGCGGCGCCGCTCGCTGCGGGGCTGGGGGCTGTGGAGAGGCCTGGAAAGGCCCGGCCGGAGGACGAGGGGAAAGGAGGTGAAGCGCCCGCAGGGCCGCGGCCCCGGGTGCGGGGGGACAGCCTGGCCCGGGGCACCGGGCGGTGGCGGGTTAACGGCAGCCCAGGGCGGCTGAACCGACACTGAGAGGAGTCATGGAATCATAGAACGGTTTGGGTTGGAAGGGACCTTCAAAGGTCATCTAGTCCAACCCTCCCTGCAATGAGCAGGGACGTCTTCCACTAGATCAGGTTGCTCAGAGCCCCGTCCACCCTGACCTGGAATGTTTCCAGGGATGGGGTATCTACCACCTCTCTGGGTAACCTGGGCCAGTGTCTCGCCACCTGCATTGTGAAAGATTTCTTCCTTATATCTAGTCTAAAACTACCCTCTTTTAGTTTAAAACCATTACCCCTTGTCCTATCACAACAGGCCCTGCTCAAAAGCCTGTCCCCATCTTTCTTATAACCCCCTTTAAGTACTGAAAGGCCGCAATAAGGTCTCCCCAGAGCCTTCTCTTCTCCAGGCTGAGCAACCCCATCTCAGCCTGTCCTCACAGCAGAGGTGCTCCAGCCCTTGGATCATTTTTGTGGCCCTCCTCTGGAACTGCTCCAACAGGTCCATGTCTTTCCTGTGCTGGACACGGTACTCCAGGTGAGGTCTCATCAGAGTGAAATAGATGGGGGAGAATCACCTCACTCGACCTGCTGGCCATGCTGCTTTTGATACAGCCCAGGATATGGTTGGCCTTCTGGGCTGTGAGCACACATTGCGGGATCATGTCAGCTTTTCATCTACCAGTACCGCTAAGGCCTTCTTGGCGTGACTACTCTCAATCCCTTCAAGGATGAAGGATGGCTTCAAAGCGGTGTGAGGGCAGGACAGGTGACAGCCGGGCAGCACCTGCTCCAGCAGGCGCTCACTCCAGTGGCCATAGCTTAACAGTCACCCAGCAATTAACTACAGGCACCATTGGCCAGCCACAGAGGGAAATGCAGGCTGGCAGCGCTGAGCCCGAGCAAGCGGCTGCTCAGCCCTGCGAACACCGACTCTCCGGCACTGCAGTGAGAGGCTCTTGGTCCACCCCAGGGACGGGCAGCTCTCATGTCCCCTGCCTCACCTCCACACCCTGGTGAAGTCCCCTGAGGCAATACAGTTGCCTGCGTCCAGCTCAGGTTTAGCCAGAGGCAAGATGTGAGCCTCTACATGGATGACATCCTCATGGCAAGCAAGGGGCATGAAGCCAGTCCAGCGTGAGCAGGGTGTCTGTCCCAGATAGCAGTGGTGGTAGCGGGGCAGGAGCACAGCGATGCACCCACGTTACCTACACTACTCATGGTGAACAGAAGGCACAGCGTTCACCAGCTGTGTTTTGTGTAGTGCAGCAGCCAGTCATCTGCCCAGTCAGCCGCCCTCGCTAGATCCCATGGCCGTGGCTCACATGATGCAGCGTGAACATGGAACAAGGAAAAGCTGCTATTAAATTCAAGCAAGGCTGGCAGCCTTCAGCCACTTTTTAATATAAAATAAAAAGACATTTGAATCACTCTGTGCTTGCATTTTCCCAACAGTTTTTCCTCATCTCTTCCTTTCCAAGAAGGCTCAGTCATTATCCCATCTACCAGGGGCGCCTTCTCATTAGCAAACATCCTCCGCCTGCCTTCACTGGGCTCCGCCTGCCTCCCCACGCAAGGCTCAAGCCCTTCTTTGGAAATGCTGCTTTAAGGGTTTTCTTACTTTTCTTAATGAGTTTGGCTAAAAAAGGGGAATGTTTGGAGTATATCCTTCAGGAAGAAAAAAAACCCATAAGAGATTCCTCAGAGGACAAAGCGAGGAGGCTGCATTTGCAGGTATATTTCCAGAAGCTCCCCTCTTGCACTCGTCCGTGTCTGATAAGGGCCACCTCATTCTAGAGGGATAACCTGGAAGTGAATCTGCTGCTACCACACTCTCACAGACTGCTGCCTGTCCTGTGTCATCAGAAATGAGACAGCTGTGGTGAGTTCCTCAAATACAAAACCATATATCCTTCTAGTACTTGGTCTTATGGTCTATGAACATCAACAAGTGAGGTGTGTTGGGAAAGGTGGTATCTTTCTTGACCAACCAATTTGTCCTCCTCAAAAACCTCGCCTTAGGGAATCTTTGCACATATTTTAAGGACAAACTGTAGATTTTCTTCTGTGGTATCCATTCTGTCCAAACTGGTACCAAGACCAGTGGCGTTCCAGAAGATCTCATCTTCACAGGTCATTCCTGAAGGGCTCCAACTTGTCCCTCTGTTGCTCAGACTCTGGGCTCCCAAAGTTCGTTCCTGTTGCTGCCCTGTGTAATTTTGGCCGGTCCTTCTGTGCCTCGCGGCACTCCCAGCCTTGATTGCTGCATCTGTTTCTGCAAAGTCCGTCTTGCAACTTTTCGCTCATCCAGCAGTCATGTGTTGGCAGAATGCACGGCTCTATCTAAATCAAGAAGCATTGCAAAAATTAAGTCTGTTTTGCTGGAAATTTTGATACTAAAGTAAACCAGAGGCTTCTGGATAAAGTCAAAACCTCAGACTATTTCTGGTAGTTTTCCTTTTGTGAAGTGCACTATGTTCCTTAGTATTTATTCCACTGATGTGGTGTGGTACGGTGCGGTTCCACTTCTGGTCCGCAGCCAAAATTTGAAAATCTTTTCTGAAATAGAGAATCATCTTTCCCAGATCACTAATAAACCACTTGGAAAGAATGGTGTGGAGGGGGGGATTTCACTGTGCAGTAAGGCACCAGCAATCATATTCCTAAATTACAAAAGCTAGAATTGTTTAAAAAAACATCCACATATTTAAATTGTAAGACTTTGGTGAAATGAAGGTAACAGTCAGAGTTGGAAAAAGAAAAAAAACATTAGAGCTAGCTGAGATTTTGCTTGGGAACTATTTACATAAATGACAAGTTCAAAAAAAGCTATAGAAGTGAAACGATAAAATATTGCCTGGGCCCCCATAAATAAACCAACCCAAATCAATTACTTTTCTGTCTATAAGTCATGAGCAATTTATAAAACATAGAATGAACAACGATTTCTGTGACAACAGAGGCACTTTAGTAATAAAGTGTTACCACTTCAACAGCATTATTATACGCAGCATCGAATTTCTGGCACTAGGAAGCAGGTGCCTTTCTTCACAGCAAGTCACCATTACCAAGAGTAGCGATCGTACTGAGGCTACTATATGTTTACTGGCTGCATAAAGACAATTAATAGCCCCACGAGTAAACAGTTACTGTTTTATACAGCATATTTCTAAATTAAAGGGATTAAATATCAGACTGCTGCTCTTATAGCAACTGCCACTGGAAAACGAATGCGCTGGTTAGCACAGCCCGGACCCCACAGGCTGCAGAGGGGCAGCTGAGCAGCCACCGCCCTTTATGGGAGTGTAAAACTGAGGCTGAACAGGTATCGGCCAGTAATACCGAAAATGGGGACACTACAGGTTGCTTTCTTCTGCCTCCCTTTGCTCTTCCAGCACTGCATGTGCTGTAGGACTTTTCTCTGGTGCAGTAACTTGGTGGGTAGCTCCATGGACAGGTCCCTGCAGAGGCGAGAGCAGAAGTCTGGGGTGATTTAGGTCATGTTTGCAGCCATGGCATAGGCAGCCAGGATAGATAACCCCTCAAGGCCCCTTCCAGCTCGGTTGGACTGGTAGAGCCACAAGTGTAGAAGGGCATGACTGCAAGGGTCTGCCAGCACAGGGCCTGGACTCTGTGCCTGCAGACACCTGTAGCAGAGCCAGGGACCTCAGATGCATTCAGTAGCTTTTACCATGAATCTCTACAACCGACTCTACCTCCTATTTGAGAAGATAAAGTTTTCTTCAAATGCGCCAGTTGCTTATTGCGATGACAGAGCAGAAAACAAAGCTGGGATTTTTTTTTGTGTAAATACTGTATCTTTTAGCAACGGGATGTAAGAAATTTGTCCAGAGTCTGATACTTGCTGTGAAAATATATTCCTGTGTTAGTCTGAGTGCAACACTGAGCAGGAGTGATTTGCAAAGCTTTATACCAGTGGCATTTTGTGGTCTTGCCAAGAGAGCAACTGGTGCTTTCTGCTTTTTCAGTGCCTCAGGACTGCACGTGGACCTCAAGTCATGGGGCCGCCCTTACTTATGACTGTGGCTGTAGAAACAGGATGGGGCCATCTTTGCTCCTTGAGCTGCACATCTGTATGGAGAGCACAAGATTTGACATGGAAGAGTGTGAAGATGCAGTCCCCACTGCAGACCTTGTGTGCCTGCTGCCTTGGCACTCGGGCACATTGCACTGGTTCCCCGAGGAATGAAGGGCAGGGAGCACCCGAAGGCGAAGTAACTCAGCTGCAGGAAAGATGATAGTGTGCACACAGTGTATGGTGCTTCCTCATTTTCACCATTCGTCTGAAATACACTGCGCTTTAGGAGAAGCCCAAGCCAGACTTAAAGATTTACTTTACTTCAGCCCCAGAGCATGCAGCTTTACGGGCTGGTTAGGGTTGCTTTTTCAGCAGTTCTCCAGCTCCAGGAGTAGTCCCTGCATGAGTGGCCCCCAGTCCGTGCTGCTGTCGGCCACCGCAGAGTGCAGAGGAGCGTGGAGGAGGGCTGTCCTCCCCACGAGGCAGGGCTACCAACTGCAAGGCTGGCAAAATACTGCTGCTTGGCTGCATACTACCCCCATCTACCCCCAAGTCTCACAAAAACAAACGTGAAAATCCCACACGGAACATCCCTGATACAGAGCAGGTCCCAGGGCTGCCAAATGGGGGGATTTAAGACTGCCTGCGAGTGACCAAGTAAGTGGGATGCCTTGCAGCCTGCATCTTTGCTAAACTGAGAGATGCTGATTTTGAAGGAGAGAGGTATCACGCTGTGGGCAGGTACCACGTGTGTGAGCAGGGAGTCTCTCACAGATAGGGCAGTGGCTGACCAGCACTGTCTCTGGGATCACCCTCCAGCCCGCTGGCAGGAAGAGCTGCTGCTTTGTCCTTTTCTTTCTGGGACTGGCCGTACTTACTGCTTGGATATTTGGGCTGTGCCTCTGACCGTGGAGAGGGTTTTTTTTTGCACTTGTTTACCTCCAAGTTCAGAAGTCGGCGCCCAGAAAAATACTGCTAGCAAGAAGCCAGTACAGCTCACATGCTAAGGCTTACTGTGAAGGGAAAAATATTATTAAAATATTTTAGCTGGGTTTTTTTTTTTTGTATTATTATTATAGGATCAGGGTAGGTGGATTAGATAGAGAAAAACTAACACTGTGACAACACTACCCCACACTCACAGGTTTTAATAAAACTTGGCCACAGAGCCAGGATGAATCAGGAAACTGCACTGACTCTCCAGACTGTTTCCAGGCAGTTTTAGCTACTAACTCCCTGGGATAGCAGCACTTTGTGATTTAACCCCACCCCACAGCAGCTCCCTCACCCCCTCCTTTCTCCCCCAACAGAGAGGAGGGAGAAAAGGAGAGGAAAGGAAAAAAACCTCATGGGTTGAGATAAAGACAGTTTAATAGAACAATATCAGAAAAGGAATAATAACAGTAATAATAATACCACCAGACACTCTCACTGCCCGATGACTTGGCACTGTCCTGAGCAGTGATCACGGATTCCCACCCTGCAGCTAACTCCTATTTATATACTGAGCATGGCATCTATGGTATGGAATATTCATTTGCCATTCCATCCTTCTGTCTATTCTTCTATGGGAAAATATAAAAAAGTCCTTGAATAATGTAAACATCACTTAGCAACAACTAAAACCAACAGGTATTATTGACATTCCTTTCACAGCAATAACTAGAAAGAGAAATTAACTCTTTCCCAGCTGAAACCAGGACACAGCAGAAAGAGGAGTTAGTCACAGTGAGCTGTTCTTCCAGGTGGTCATCTTACTCCACTGATCAATCACAGGAAAACAACAGAGAATCAACACTAACCTTACAGGGCATATAAATACAAGACCAGAGGAGGGAGAACCAACCTGGCATTTCAAGCACTGCAACCCAACCTCCTTCATCCCCATCAAAGATCAATTCACACATTCAGTCTCTGGAAGAAGGTTAAAAGTGTTCATCTACTCATGGCAGCATCTCAGCCTTGTGCGGTCAACCGCTGTTGCCCTGTGAGAAGCAAAGGGGTCCCCCGGAGCCAGTACTGAGCGGCTGAGCACGATCCTCACCCTGTGCCCAAAAGGAAATTCCTTACAGCATCAGGTTCTAGCAACACACTGGGAGAGTGCATCAGGTGAACGTGGGCCTCACATGGTTGAACGGTGACTTGGGCGTACAGGCTGCTTTCTCCTACTTCTGGGCAGCAATGACCTATTACTGCAAACCTGCTTTAGCTTCCAGACAGGGGGATGCGAGAAGCAGGCATGCTGGAGAATGCTATTATTTGAGCTATTTCTCCTCATCTGCTACTTTATCTGAAAGGCAAAAGGGAAATTTAGACAGAGAGTTAGTAGCAGAGACTGGTCACAGAGGGCTCTCCAGCATGCAGACTCCACTGCAGCAGCCTCGAGCCCCACCGCGCAGGATGTTACTCTGTGGCTGCCACTGCCCCCTCCCACAGAAGCACCCCAGGCTTTCAGAGAAGCTCAGAATCAGGTTTTACACCAGTTGTGCACATGGGTCCACAACTCCTGCTTGACTAAATACCCTTTTGGGAGAGTGGTGGGAGGGTGGTGGACAGAAACAAGCTCTCCCAAACTGTCAGAGATTAGTTTTTTCTCTCCCCCTACCTACCTTCCATTTTCCCTCCTCTTCTGGCTGAAGCATACGTGCTGCAGATTTTTCAGACAAAATGTTTTATTTGCTGTTTTGGCATACTAATGTATTCACGTTTCCAGCCCATTTCACTGCTTACAAATCCTTACATGTGCAGGAATGTTTGTGTAATCAAAGAGCAGTATTTTTAAGTCAGGATCGAACAGTTTAGAACCATAGGAGACAAGAATCATGGCTCAAGGCCTGGAAGCTGTGAGACTGGTAGAAAATGCAGAATGCCATGTTCAAGGTACTGCCTTTTTCACAGACAGAGTCCCTCTACCAGATACTTTGCCTCTGAATTCACCCAAGACATTGCATGTGTTCTTGGGGGTCTATTTGAAACAAGGGAACAACATTAGATAAAACCCAAGGAAGCAAACAACCCCCCTGCCCGTAACCCAGACACAAACCCCGTTTCAGCTGCATTTCCTGTGCAGGGCTGTAAAAACAGGTCAAGAATATTTTAACGTCCCTTTCCAGTTTCCAACCATAAATGGCATTCCCACAGTGGAAGGTGCAGAAAATTAAAACATAACCCACAGTTCTGTCTGGGACCTTACACGGACTTGGTTTCTGTCGTCAGCTTCACATGAGGAAAGCATTTTGATAAATAACACGTATATCAAGGACAAAAAAAATTATTTTCTGCAAAACCTTGAAGCTTTCTTAGGCAACGTTAGGAGCAAAGCACTTAAGTAGGAAGTTGGGTTCTGGGTTCTGGTTCCTGGAACTGAGACTCCAGATATCAAATTGTGCAAAAATTACGGCGACTCCAAGAGCTGCCAGCACTGAATTATGTTTCACTGCCTGCAGGTCCCCGACCAAGCTTGGCTTGGCTTTTAGCTAAGATTCTAAAGGCTTTCAGGGTGTGTGGAAATTGCCCTTCAGCAGCACTTGGAGGACTGACGGCGTTTTCAAAAAACAAAAGCAAATGATAATACCCTGCCAGAGGGAAAAACAAGGTCAATCATACTATGCAAATTAGCTCTCTGTTGGAGAGGAAAATCAAAACAGAGGAACCTGCTACCCCCAAGGTACAGATTGAACATGAATAAACAAAACTTAATTCCTGCTTGATTTTATCACCAGCGAGGGTGAAAGAAGAAAATACATAGGTGCAAAAACACTTAGATGAATACAGCAGTGACTTTGGAAACCTCTCAGTGCTTGAAAAATAAACTTGTTGCTACAAAGTCCACATTTTAAAACGAAGAGTATCACCCATGCAGAAGACACAGCTGAGGACCTCTGACAGGTCCTATCAGAACTATCAGACATCTTTTTGCTGGAGGCTATGTAAGAAGTATCCTGGCTCTGAATACTGTTGCTACCCTTTTCTTGGGTTATTTATTTTCAGTTCTTAACAGAAACCAGTCATGAAAGAAAATACACCAGTGCGGAAAATTCACCTGTAGTATCTCAGGTCAGGTGAATAGTACTTGTGTATTTCTAGACTTTTGGTTTATTTACTTAAAGTCTAGCTTACAATTTGTTAACCAATCTGTCAAAACAACATTAATTTTAACTATGGAGCAATATTTACTGCAGATCTTGATGAAATCTCCACCTCACGCATCCAAAGATCCTACTTCATTTCCCTGGGCCTGAGAGAATGACAAGCGCAGCAACAGGCACCACTGCAGGTCATCGCTTTTTACCAAGGCAGGAGGAGCCCTGAACTGTTGCACGGCAGAAGGAAACTTATGCTGGCAGGAATGAAAATGTGAAGTCCATTAGGCTACCACAGGGGAACACCACAAGTTGTTACAGAAATGCCAAATGCCTGAAAAACATTTCAAACAAATTTTTACTTGATTACTCTATTCAATATCTTAATTCGCTGAATGAAAATGATTTTGACTCGGGTGCTTACTGAAAGAATGGACACGATGCCATACTCATTTTCAGTTCAAGTTTTACTCTCAATTGCACAAAGGTTGAAAAGATTTTTCCAAAGTTTGAAAACCAGCATAATAATTTTGGTTTCATGTATAAAGCAGGGCAACCCAAGGGATACAGGAGTTGTATGGCTGTTCCAACATTCAGCATTAGTGTTGCACAACCAATTTTATCTATCTCATACATTGATTTTTTTTCTACATTATCTGCTTCTCAATTTGTAACTCTGTACAACACTCACAGATATCTAAGGTTAAAATATTTTGATAAAATACCACGTTATGGAAGATTCCAATGACTTAGTACAGATTACAGTACAAAATAATGACAAGTCAGAGCATTGCTAAGAGTTTATTCAGAAGCTTTTACTTTCAGTTCTTATATCACAAAAGACATGTTTAATGTTTACAACAAGTATTAGAAACTGAGATGTTTTTATTTCTACTATTATAAAAGTAACATAGGAGACTGTTCTAAGCCATCTTCAAAATGCAGACCAATCTTTTTTTTTTGTATATAAACTGTACACAAAAAACAAGGCACTATACATTTTTGGATAATAAAGTATAAAGGTTGATTCGCATAGTTTCTCAAGAAATCCATGCTATAAATACAAACGCTTTGTTCAGTTTAGCACCTGAAGCAGCACTGAGAACAATTCATTACCTATTGCAAAGAGAAACTTTTCAGAATGCCTAAGAGATACATAGTGGTGGTATAGCTAATTCAGTACAAGCAACTGCCATCCAGCTACTTTTCTGTAGTTTTGACATGAAAGTCTTGAAAGTGAATATATATATTGCATTGTTAAATACATACTTGTTCTATGTGTTTATATAAATATAAATTCTTTGTAATCCACAAACTAACAAAATAACACTTTACAAAGAGAACTTCTTCAAAACAAAAATGGCAAGTATTGTATATAGCCAAAGGACACCTGTTGCAGTAGCTCAAGAAACTACTGTTTAAGTGCATAGGAGAGCAGAGCTTAAACGTATTACCTTTAAGAGTCAAAATTGAATTCCATTTCCAAAGAGTTCTCTTGGCCTTTTAAAATATTGCATGCCTCCAGATAGGTAGTTGCTAATAACTTCAGAGTATTTCTATTTATTTTGTAAATGTGGGGTACAATTCTTCTAAAGGGCACAGAACGTGAAAATGGACATCCCTTTAGTGCTCACTCCAATAAACACAATTTAGAAAAGTCCTTTTGCCTTCTTCAGATTAACCTGCTTCCAAGATGGCAGTGCATTGTACTCTTCTCTTGTCATCTCTAACGCAACCTGCATTTAAAACAAGAGGATTTGCCGTTAGTAAAAACACTTATAACTAGCAAAACTGTCAAATGAATTCACAGTACGGTTAGACACACATGCAGAGAGTAACAGTGCGCCCATTCTCTCCTTACCTCAAAGTCCTCATCCGAAAGATAAATTTCAAGCTTCAGTGGATCAACTCCCTCAGGCAGAGGTCTAGCTAAGAGATCTGCTAGTGGGTACACCGTTTTACACAGCTTGGCCAGCACGTCCTCTACAAGGATTATCTGATTGGAAACGTCAGCATCCTGTGGGGAGAAAAGGGAAGCAGAGAACACAGGATCACAACACTGAAACCACCAACTGCTCCCGCTGCAGTGTGCAGATGGCATGGGATCAACCTGCACTGCCTGGCCCAAGCAGCACAAAGTTATACATCCAGGTCTGCACAGAGGCGAGCAGCCCTGCCCTATAACAATTTCACAGCTAAAAAACTGTCTGCACTCAGCAGAAGGACATCCTGTAGCCTCAGAATCTCAGTTTAAGGCTGAATTCTGTGTTTAGCCATGAAGCCAGCATTTTCCCCTAAGAATGGCTGCAGAAGACTTAGAAAGCAGAAAATGTCATTTGCCTTGAGATGTCCCTTCGCTGAAGAGTTTTAAAGCAGTCATATGTAATTCAGCTGTGCCTCCACTTCCCAGGTGGGGAAGTCAATGCTGGAGCTCTTGGAGGGGGCATTTTGCTCCCCTGCACTTTGAGCCTGGAGGACAGACCAGAACCGCACGTTGCTGCCTGTTTCACATGACTGAAACAGCCGTTCTGCTAAACTCTGGTACATCTCTTTCTAACAGAGGATTCAGGTAACACTTTCCTCCTGTTTTTAAACGAAAAAGAATATGAGAAGTTATACGAAAAAGCAATCAGGAATGCTTCTGATATCCACACTCCCAGTCAGAATTTAGCTATGTTGTTATTTTTTTCCTGTGCAGACTCCTGAACTGTACTTTGTAAGTTCATCCTCTGGATTTTGGGGCTTGACAGCACAAACAAGCAATGTTACTGACATCACAAGACACAATTACTAGCAATAGGAAACAGTCTGTGCAATGAAAAGATTTACCATTTCCGTTATCTCTGCGATGTCTTCTCTGTGTTCCCAACTTGGGAACATATTAGTGAAGGTCAGAGGCTCTAGGCCAGCATGAATTAGATAGGATTTTGGGGGCTTCTTTACGTTTTTTCCTAAAAACAGTCAAAATACCAAAAAAAAAGAGAGAAATTACAAACGGTACTATATTTTGCAATGTCACCCACTATCCAAAGCTACCTCGTTAGCTTGTTGAATTGATTCTTTCCTGAAAAGCTGAAGTAATTTAAGGCAGTAGGAATAAATTTTACCAGGATTTTTTTTTTTTAAATGTAGTATGGCATTTTTTTTAACATGTTTTTAAATATTATTAAATCTGCCTTTTACAGTATCTGACCACAAAGATCAAAATGCTGAAAATCCCTCACTGTCACTTCCTAATGCAATGTATTTCTCATTTTACAAAAACAGAGTTAGAATAGAGTAAGCAGAGTGTACTGGTCTGAAATTAGCCAAATTCAGGTAAAAGAAACCTTCTGGTATGCTCAGCAGAAGTGTCTTGCCAGCAGCAAATAAAGTTTAAGATTGGAGGCTGAAGTGAAAAAGTTTAAACTGTTCTTAACTTGGGATACTGAGGTGTAACACAATCAGATTTTTGTTATTACAAATTCAAAGGAATGGGATCTGAAAGTTAATAGAGGTATTGCAATAGCTGGATGGTAATTACTGATGATTTTCAAAGACAGTTCTGCTTCTTTAAAGCATGTATGTGTGCACACCATACAGGACATGGACATAACCCTACCTAGGAGTGATTAGTATTAGATTGAGTGGTTAAAGTTATTATACCAAGTACAGGTGAAAAAAGGCCCTATTGATTGAATTATTTCATGCCTCAAGGATTCAAAAATCACTGAAAAACTCCAAATATTATTGGAAAGAGGTAGACAGGCAGTCAGGGAGTAGGAGGAGCTATCATTCAAAAAAACCATTGTACCTTCATCTTCCTTGGATTCAAACAACTCAGTCTAGTGAAATCTTTCTTCCATATAGGCAATGGAAAAGCTGAAGATGTTGCAAAGTCCAGAATCAGGTGAAACTAACAGAGCAGCATGACACCACCTTACTTCAGAGGGCTATAGCTTCCCTAAGAACTGCTTCTTGCAAAATTCTGTTATTCCCTACATTCAATATCAGAGCATCTTTAATGTATTAAGATTTCCTCCAGAGCACATAAATCCATGACAGAAGACCCTGTTTTTTACTGTAGCCCCTACCTGCACCTCATGCATGTGGATGTCAGGCAGGAGGGTCTAAAAGAACACAGCCTCCTCCTCCCCACGGCAGAGGAGCACTGCAGGGAACTGATGCAATACCTGTGCTGAATGCAAATGGAGAGCCCGGGTGGAAATCGTTGTTACATTAGGTTTGCAAAACCTGAATATTACAGGTTGGGCTTTACATCAGATGTTGGGAGCAAACTGAACAGAGAGAATATGTTCACATGAAACTCTGGATAATAGAGGTAAAAGCTCTGTGGAGTCATCTAACAAACGTATCAGAATGTGAGTGCTTTGACTGTACAATTTATACAGGAGATTTATCATTTGAATATTTGATTTTAAGCCACGAATTTTCACCGTGGTTTATTTGTTCATTCTACCGTGAATCATTAAACAAGCACTTAAAAACTTTGCATTTAAAAAGTATGCGTGAATCTGCTCTAGTTGCACTGCTCCACTGTCAGTAATTCAGCCAAGAGATAAAAGGAGAGTGGTGATTGCTAATGTTTCCATATAGGTAAGATGATTTTGCATGTAAGTAGATAAACATTTTCATTGCATGAACTCTGCCCTCAGCACAAGCTGATCTCCTCAATAAGAATCACTGAAGGGTAAACCAGATTCTTCCCTCTCCTAGCTGTCTGCAGCTCAGCTGTGCAGACTGCTGATTTAGCAGATAAAACCACAGAAAAACTTTCAAGGCATTTTGACAAGTTAAATAAGATTTATACACAAGGAGAACTGCTAGGTATATTCAAGGGATATCCAGAGTTGCTAATCAATCTCTTTCATACCATCATGTAATTAAACACTGCAAGTCAGGAAAAGAAAAAGAAAAAGGGGGGGTGAGGGAGGGAAGAGGTGAGGGACATAGGTGAGGAAAGAAATGGAGACAGAAAAATAAGAGAAAAGTGTTTTAATGCTTCTGATCACTCAACTATATTCTGGTAGTCAAAACAGTTGCAGCAGCATTGGTATCTCCTGAAATTCAATTTCTCTACTTTTATAAGTAACAACGTAAGAGCTAGTCAGCCCTGACAGCTTGGTGCAATGAAATTTTGAAGTGGTTGACAGAATCCCAGATCATGAAAGTGATAGAACACCAGAACAGCACAGTCTGAACAGTAAAAAACCGCTAAAGAAGTTCACATCAGCTTTAGCATAGAACTGGTAGACCAGTAGAACTGGTCTTTAGCAATAACAAACTTGCATTGTACCTATCCAACCACAACCCAAAGCTCTTGAGAACTACCCCATACCAAAGAGGATGAAGCCACAACTGCTGCAAAGTTATGGCCAGCGGTAAAGAAGTGAGCACTCAGCAAAAAATTTGTCCTACGATACATATGCTAAACTTGAGACCCATGAGGAGTCACTGAAGAACTTTCCACTGTGCATCAAACTCAGATGCAGCAAATCCAGTCCAGTGCAGAAGGTAGTAATCCCTTTTCCCATCATCGAACTCAATGAAGTTCAAGAAATCTGGAAAAGTATCCAAACCTCAGCATGTGTATCTGATTCCATCTCTGCTGGGGCCAGAAAACATGATTTTCATTACCAGAAGATTACAGCACTCCATCAGGAACACTAAGACCAGGATCTTATTTCCATCTCTCTCACTAGCCTGCTGAGCAACTCTGGGCACTTCATTGCATGGGGCTCTGTTCGTCTGTGCTGACTTTCACGTCCACTGTGAAGCACACTGTATAAAATGATTTCAGCAAAATGCACCTTATCACTCACTTGCAAAAACTGGGTGGCAGGGAAGGACAAGTAACTGGCCTTCTCCTTAGGAATTCAGCAGTCACTGCCAAAGACTCTTCCAATTACTGCCCTGAATGTTTGGCAGGGCAGTGCCAGGGACACCAGAGGATGAACCATGTAGAGCTATAATACAATCCAATAAAGGTCATGTTTCAGAGTCTCCAGTACTGGTTCTCAGCTGTCTCCTGCCAGGTGTTACTAGCTCCCCTCTGTGACATGAGACAACTGAGTAGAAATGCAACACTTGCTCCTACTCATATTTGACCTGCAGACTGGGGAGGAGAGACTGGCTTATCCTCATAAGGGTGGAATCCAACAATGGTATTTGCTTTCCCTCTTCAAATATACAAACATCTGTAGGAGAAGATGACAGATGCCACCAGCTGTGTCACAAGTTGTGAAGTTTATTTGCTACAGAAGAAATCAGTGGCATCGTGAGATCTAAAGGTCTATAAGCAATCTGGCTTTCCTTGCAAGAGGGCATAGTCTGCATCAATTAAGCCCTAGTGACTTATTCAGAGTGGGAAACTGCTCTGAACTAACAGAACATGGCTGTTACTTATGCCCTCTTTCCTGGATGGTAGCCCCACACCTTTCTTTATTCATCCCCCATCAGAAGATGTAAAGTCTGTTCCCAGCCTCACATAACCTCAGATGAAGTGAGAGGAAAGCATTATGGTGTCTCAAGGAAACTCTACTAGTGCAGAAAATAATCTGGTCAGTGTACATGATCATCAGCTGCAGCTTGAATCACTCACTGCACGCTGAGTGGCAATAACTCTGTCTTGTAGAAATGCGTTCCAGCATTTCCAATGGCCACCTGTTTCCGTGCGAGACTTGTTCTTGATCTTCAAAGTCTTTCTACCTCCCCCACTAAATCAAAACCCAATAACATCAGCAAAAAGTATCTTCATTCAGTCTTTTGATACACAGAAGCTTATGAAATCTAAAAGGAGATAGGCAGAAAGCATTCAGGTTTAAGAGGCTATGTTCTCAGAATTCACTTTTAGGGATCTAATGTCTGAACTGTTCTCCCACAGTGGGTACACAGAAAAGAAATAAAGAATTGAGTCAGCAGAGTATCTTGGCAATTTGGGAACAATGCCATTACTACACAAATGGTTTGCTAAGACAGAGTGGAGGATGTATCTTCAAATACCCTGATATTTATCATTGCCATTGGGGAAGGACCTGAGTACCTTTCAGCTTGGGACAGTAAGGCATGGAAAGGTGTGAAACACTCAGAACAGCCAGCACAGCAATCTCTTACCTTTGCAGTACTGGAGCACTGTCTCCATGGCGCATTTTCTGTCTGTAGCCCACCTGATTCGAGCTGATCCAGCAATTTTGTTTTCCACAGGCCACCAGCCTTGCCACAGGTACACTTCATGGTGATTGTCAACAAGGAACAGTGCTACACAGCCAAAAAGTACCAAATCCATCATCAGCCACTTGTTAGTTCTTGGAATTCCCTAAACAATCCTCGTCTTACATGCTTGTCAGCATCAGGACAGGATCATTTCAAAGCTTTTTGTTATTCATTCAGCTGAGCCTCAGCTGAACTCAGATTCTCCAATATAAACAACGTATTTTTACAGCAAGCTTCTGGGATACATGTACGTTTGATTAGTTCTCAGCATCTTTATCACGGGAAAATTACTGCTATTGCATAATGCTGTATAAGCATCACATGCACATCTTCCTGTGATAAATCAAGGTAAAAGCAATTACAGTTACTGAATCACTGCCCAATGCATGATACAGTTATCTGTTTTCTTGTTACTTAAGTACTTTAAAGCATATACCTGGCTGTGGGGCAGTGTAAAGATCCTCTTGCAAGAATGGCATGGAATTGATGACTGCAGGGTCTCTTGAAGGGTAAACATACTCAGTGGCTGAGAATTCTCCTGACGAACTACTGAGGCTGAACAGGCGGGGGGTGAAATTAAACTTTCCAGGATCTTTAAAGAACAAAAATTAAGAAGATTTCCTATAGAGAATGCCAGAGATGAATGTGAAAAATAAAAACAAAAAATCAACTTTTAGGGTAACTGTAAATTCTCTGATTTTTTTAAAAATCAACAAAGACGACCAGATGTCTTGGGGGACTAGCAACAGCTGTGAAGAACGTGAGCTAAAAGGCTGGTTGCCATCAGTCTGAATATGATCCTGGCTAGTTACTACCAGCCATTTCATAACTGGCCGTTTTGCAACTTAAGTGAAGCAAGCCCATCTCAGAGTTTACTTTTTAGCTGACAGATTTTCCACTTGGTAAATCAATCCCCCTGCTACCTTTGCTGGCAGTTTCAAAGCAAAGATCGGACAAGAATGCGTGCAGAACTGCCTCCTAAATCCCTTCAGAAGAGAAGCAGAATGTGTTTGTAACAGTGTTAACTGTTGCTCTGTGCTGCACGAATACAGAGGGGCTGCAGAAGGGGAAGAGAACAAAATGAAACACTTTTGTTTTCCAGCACTTTCCTTCTAGAACAGTATTACTTAACTCAGTAGATTTTTGGAATCATCTCTCTGAAGGGATCATCTCAACTACCAAGAAGTTCTTCAAAAGCTTTACATTAAATCTCACAGTACTGTACACCAGTATAGTAAAATGTGAGCACCAGATCCAGGAATGCAGGTCTACCTTGCAACATGCAATCATAGGCCTTTCGATCTCTCCTTCCTAATGCATCCCAGAATCCCAAGGGCTCTGACCCTTCGTCACATTCGTGTATCGTCACCTTGCTACTGCTGTGCAGCCCTGCCTCCAGCGGACATCTACAAAACACAAAGAAAGAGAGTGAACCCAGCTTTCCCGCTCTGAACACAGCTAACAAAAACCTGCTGGCCACTCGCGTTATTAGAACCCCAAAACACCCTATAGGCTCATTGCACACTTCATGTCAACATAGGCTTTTTGAAAATTATGACACAAATTATCAATAAACAAGATATAGAATTTCAGCAACCATTCTCATACCATTTCTGATCACATACCCAAAGTGGAGGAGATACTCGGATGAGCTCTCAAGTAGGGATTCTCATTGCCTGGTTTTGTAAATAATGCTGTCCTCCTTGCATGCTTTCCCAAATTCATTTCCTCTTTCTTATTCATGAGGTTTGATTCTAATCCTCCTATCAACTGGGATTTAGTTTGCTATTCAGATATTGAGCATCTCCCTCCAAATGGAAAAAGACTGGGTTTTTTTTGCAACTGTAATTAGTACATTAGGAAGAATAAGTGCATTTGACCTAAGTGAAAGTGATTACAGAACACGTGTTTTCCCCACTCCACTGAATCAACTACCCTCATTCTTCCTCCTTACCAAGCATGCACATGTTGCAGTTGTACTCAGAGGACAGCTTTATTTTCTCCAAGACAGACTATTTTAAGTAAATTGGTAGCCTGTATAAACATCTCCAAAATATAGGTCAGACACTCACTGTTCTTTTATTTTATTGGCTGCTGTTCTTCCTACTTCCTTGGTGTGAGATTGTGCTTTGCACCCATGCCACAGGTAGATAAGAGCTTTATTTATATTGAGGACAATCATGGATGTCCGGGAACGCAGGCTGCTGCAGTGGCATGCTACTTCAAGCAAGTTTCCTTCATTGGGAACTTCTCCTCGCACGCAATATAGCCTCCAGTCACCTGGAGCAAACAGGAACAGTGCAGCAGTATTATACAGTCACATGGGATTGAAAATTCAAGACCTCTGCTCTGGAACAGCTGTTCTCTTACTGGATGAATTTCACATATTGCATGCTTATATTGTCACAGATTAAAGTAGGTAAGCATCAGGTTTGGCTAACGCTACTTGAGAAACGCCGTTGTTGAAAAAATGCCTTATGAAACCTTGCTACGAGAGTGACTTGAAGAGTCACATTTACTGTGTTAAGAGCTGAAGAGCTTAACGCAGCAGAAGAGTCAAGTTTCTGGTCTGTTTCATGCAGGAAAAAAAAAAAGAAAAAAAGGAAAGAAATACTTCCTTCTATTCAGCTTCTCTTCCCCTGTGCACCTTACGCACAGGAGGTCACATTCAGATGTGAACTGGGACATTTCCAAGTTACACCTGCATTGAAATTCTCCTACCTCAACTACAGCATTCAAGGAATATGTTGCAAAAAGTAGTGAATGGGTAACAAAAGCTTAGAGTTCTCCTTGGAGCACAACTGCTCATAAAAATACTCTTTTGCCCAGGCTATGTAGAAAAGAACATATTTTAAAGCAAACAGGCACTTTGCTTAATTAAAAAGCAACTAGAACAATTTATATGCGTATCAATACAATAAAGTCAGCTTGCTCTGGGGTGACAAAATCCATTCAAAGCTCAAAGAAGAAACAAACTACCTTGAAACAAAGCATTGCAAAGCTGCCTCGTGTTTCATGGCATTCATTTCCTTTTTTTACAGAGTATGGTAGCTAAGACTGAACTCAAAGCACTTCACAATAGGTAAAAAAGGATTTTGGGGCAGAAGCTCTAAACTAACAATAATTTACTTTGTGCATTTTCTTCTTCCTCTTCCCTTCTTCCAGCATGCACAATCATTCCTCCTTGGAAGCACTGCAGGAAGCATGGTGGTTCTTTCCCTTGCAGCACTTGTACCTGGAAATTGAAAGCACCATTCTTCATTAAAAAAATGAAGCAAGTGTAGAGATTCAGGAAGACTAGTCTCTATGGATTATTTAAAATTATATAGTTATGACCACCCATGAAGATGGCTTTCCTTGTACTTTACAACTGCTGACTATTGATTAAATTACCGTATATATCAGCATGCAATGGGTTTCATATGTGACCTGCATATTAAAATAAACCTCTATTTGAAATCCAACAATCAAGAGTTTCAGAGGATAAGGAATAGCAAATAAACTTTAATTTAAATTATTTTAAACTAACCATTATTTTAATCCTTTACAGGACTGGGCCATCTTGTCTGATATTCTTTGAAACTATTATGAGATACTGTAGGAATTGAAGTAGGTTCACAATTTGCTGTAAACTGGTACAGCATGTTCTTTGCTCGTTAAAAATTGAATTTTGATTATGAAACTGATATAGTCAATTGTTAAATCAGCTATGTTGCACAGCATCCCACACCGGGTCAAGTGTATTTGTGTATCTCCTCTGTCTTACTGGTCACGTCTACACTGCTGTAAAAAACTAATTACAGCATTGTAAAGGCACAGAAACAAACTTTAAACATTCCTTCTATTGTTCTGGTAACAGTCAAGCCTAAAGCAAGAAAAGCCTAACTCCACCTAAAGACAAAGCAAGCTAGCCTGTTCTCTGAGCTTTGAACTAGCTGCACCTGCAGTGGCTAGAGTCTCTGCAAAACGAGGCAATCTAGTCCATAATTACAGAGTAAACAAATTGGAAATATCAAATGTATCTTCATGCCTTGGCCTGGCAGAAAGCGCTTCTCATGTTCTCAGAACTAGGAAGACAGTCCTGTTATCTGAACATGTATGGAAAAGAAGGCACAAATTTGTTTAACTGTGCTTCACCTATTCCTGCAGGGAGAAGAGAGAAGACATTCTTCTTCAGCCATGCTGAGAAATACCACCTTTAGAAGGGGTATTTGGGAATGACAATCCATAAAGGACCTTATGTGTCTCTGGAAGTTGGAATAAAGCCAAAAGTAATTTTAGAGGTCTGGCTATTTGTACTGGCAAGAACACCTTTACAGAAAGAGAGGAGGCAAAAAAGATAATCCGCATTTACCATTAGTGGCTACTTGCACAGGCAAGTCTTACCGGGACTGCCACCTAGGTCTGCAGGAAGCTCACCTGTGCTCCTCTCTCTTCATCAAGTTCCACTGTCATCAGTGCTGATGTCCCTTTCTCACTCACTGTGGAGTGCCTTCCTTGCCAAAAGAAATACACGCATTTCTCTTTTCCAACAGCCCTTACTTGTTGCTCTCCTTTTTGCCTGCTTCCAACTGCAAAACAGAAAGCACACGCTGAAGATTAAGTAGTCTGGCTATAGGTTTAAACAGCACGTGGTTTAATCTCATCTGCCAGCTCGGCACTATCCCATCCAGAACAGGAAAGATAAAATGTCCAATTGGAGGAACATTACGTCTCCAAGCCAGTATGTCCCTGTGCAAAACTGGCAGTCTCATCTGGTGGATGTAAGCCCACAGGCAGAGATGCCTGTGTTGGCCAGAGAAAGAGATGTAGAAACAACTGGTACTATCTAGAGAAAAATAACTGACATCACTTGAGCCAATTTGCATGTGAAATGGTATGTCCAGTCATGTTACCAGAAGAGTGCATTATGGCTCATTTTCCACATTACACACTGTTCTTTGGCAGCAGGAGAGTAGCTGGCTGCTGAGTGATACTGGAAACTGCAACAGTTGAGAAAGCTACAGGCATAAAAGAAAAATCTTTCTTGGTAAAGTGATATTAGAAAGGAAAACTATGTAACAAAAGAACACCAAAGTGGTATTTTGCAGTCATAAAAAAGTTAGGATTAGGTATGTTTTATTTGTTTATTTATTTTTAATTAACTGCAGTATTTCATGTTGATGTGGAAAGTGGGTTAGCAGCAACTCTTTTTTTTTAAAAGGATCGTTATTTAGTTGTTACAGTAAGCAAATAATATTTAAAGCAAGGGAAGTTCAACAATGCAACCGGTTATGGAATATTTTACTCTTTCCAGTGAATACTGAATAAGCAGATATAATTAAATCAAAGATTTAGAAAAACCCAAGAGCTTTAAACCAGATCCATAAAAAAAATATTAAAACTTCTGCCTTAATTTCAGCAGTGCTGAGCAGCATCCAACTGAAATACTTAGCATCCTGTTTTTTTCAAGATGAGAGTATTCAAACCACTAGTCACTTCTATAATCTATGGTTTTCACTCTTACATGTACATTCAGCCCATAAAATGCTTCCTACATAAAAAATTATTCTGTTTTGGAGTGACGGAACACATTTTCATCCATTTGGATTAGGAGTCTGTTTACAGTTCAGTATTAGCGTTTCCCACTTCTCCCAAAACTTTCAAGCTTTTGTATTTTTCTTGAATTTGCCAGTATCTGAACTCAATGATCCTGAATAAGACCTACCTACATTTTTTGGCTAAAAGCCTGAAGCTGTATAGCTGTTACACTGCTTTCAACCAATTTTAATATTTTCCTATTTGGAACAATCATTTTTAGACTATTTCTATTTTACTTACCACAAAAGCCACCTATTCTTATTTTAGTGCCAAGAAGGGAGAGTTCTAATGAGCATTCCAAGCTGACTGATTCTCAACATTTACCTGCTGCTCTCAGGCTCTTTGTCAGAACACTGCTAAAGTTTTCCACTTGAGACTGAAACCCATAGCAAAGGGTTTCCAGAAACAGCAAAAAGGACAGCAAGGGCAATGAGTTGGCAAGAGCTTTTCCTGTCACTGTTGCTATTCTCCATTACCCAGCAAAGGCTTTCCTTGTTGCTAAGCCTATCTCTCTTGCAAGACATTTAGACCACTGTCATAAGTCCAGCTGCCTAGTTATTTTGGTGTTAAGCTGTGTGCGCAATTCTGACTTAATGAGCTGTCCTGAGAACACATAAAACACCACTGTTGGGTAAAAGGACAGATGGACAGCATTACATTTGATGTATGAAAAATAACTACAGGTGTTTTTTTAACGCTTTCTTTTAAACAAAATAAAATAATAAACTCTACTTCTTAATGGTCTGGGAAGGTTAAATTAGCATTTCTAACCTTTAAAACAGTTTCACATCTAAGGAAGCCTAGGTCTGGATCTCACCACTAACAGAAGCAGTTTAAGCTGCACTTCTCCAAGTTTCAGCAGGATGAAATGCAATTGTTCACTAACCTGTAGTGCTCACCATGTACTTCCACTTCACCACATATGTGTCTCCTTCATGGAACTGCCCTATGCTTTGCTTAGGCAGTCTACTATAATCAAATTCCAGGATGTGCCAGACATCCACAGAAGCAGTGATAATTTCAAACTGCCTCCCATCTTCTCCTTCTACAAGTCCATAGCCCCGGCCAATATTCATTCCATCCAAGACTGTGCCTACAGCCGTTTGGGGCACAGCTACCATTAGCATGACATCATATGGTTTAGCCTCAGATCTGGATTCTTCCTGTCAAAAAACACAGAATAGATTTCTTTAAGCATAGCTTTTTTCTTCTTACCCCACAGTTCCACTCAAACAGTTTGACTCCTGCATATTTCAGTACTTTGGTATCTTGGCATCATTTGATGCCTTGTCAAAGCCACCTTGGCAGTATTCATAGAGCTGCGCAGCACTAATATAAAGCAACTCTGTGGGTTCACTGTTGATGGGGATGTTCTGACCCCTAGGTCAAAGCCCGCAAGACAAAAAGTGCTCTGGATCCTTGAGAAAAAGCTTCTCTGGCTTTCATCCCAGCTAGGTCATCTAGTTTGAAATACCTAGCATGCTTATATGCACCTTCTGGTGAAGGGTTTCACTAGAATTCTTCTCATTGAGTTTCTTCAGCTCTGTCCAATCAAGAAATTTTTCTTTAAACAGTATGGTCTCATTATGTTCTGTGAGTCTGCCAAACACAGCCCAGTCTGGGCGTCCTTGTCCCTTTCTGCAAAAGGGAACAAAACAAATAGAATCAAATTAAACGCTGTGAAATAAGGGCAAGAAAACTAAATTTCTTCAATGAGACTAAACTCGAGCTTTGATACCTGGGTATGAGGGGATTGCATTCTCCTGGGTCCAGAGGATTTATGTCACAATTGGAGTAGTCAAAGGTGCCATTCCACAGGTGTTTTGCCAGCTGGAATGCCACTTTTCTTTGTGCTAAAGTAACTTCCTTTCCGTGCCATACATATACTTCACTGCCAAAATCAAACACCAGCACCTAAAAACCAAACCAAACCAAAAAAAAAAACAACCTACCATTAGGTTAGATGATACCCTGATCCTCCAGTTTCCTAGTGCTGCAAGGTGGCAGTGCGTTGAACACAAACTCCTCCAAATATCTGAGTTTCTGCAGTGACTAACAACCAGCACTGCAATGCAAGTAAGGCCAGGGCAGTGGTCTTCACTGTGACATCTAAGTGTTGAGGATGACTGGAAGCATGTATGGGATAGCAAGGGAATGCTATAAGCTATATCTTTAGGTGGTAGCTAAGTCACTAGAAGATTAGAGTGCTCTTATTACTAAAAACCTGATTCAGTTGCATGACTGATTGCTGTCCAGTTACAGCAGCTTTCACTGACATTTAGACCTATGGTTTGTCCTGCAACCGGGGAAGGCTGACAAAACATACAGCATGGGTAACTGGCTCAGCAAACAGGCAGCAACTTGAATACTTTCAAGAAAATGCATTGTATCTTTATTTTGGAAATCTTCTCTCATTCATACTTAGATGGGTGAAATGGTTGTTTGAAAGGGAAGAGTCTGCTAAGGCTAGAAATAAAAATGCTTGAAAGGGAAAAAAGGTTTTTATTTTGATTTGTTTTTTTGAAGTGCTACCTGTTTTGCACTTCATGACTTTGGAGTGAGCCACTGTTGACAAAAAGATTTACAGTTCCTAATATAGTATTTCACTTTAGAGATAACATGTTCTAATTTCTTGAGAACTGCAGCATGCTTTAGATAGCAAAGTGTTCAGAACCTTTTCAGAAACACAGAGGACCCAATTTTCAGTGAGCTTCTCCATGAGTATTCGCAGTTACTGAAAGTCATTATCAGCTGTATGTTCCTGCACTTACCACAGGAGCAGTAAGTGGCACGATACCTCTTTTGGTTGTAGCAGGGTACATTTTGGCACCTTTCCCCAGTAGTCATCCTCAGGAATGAGTTTATCTTCTACAAGGCGGTAAATGCAATTTGTTTCTATTATTGCGGATTCATACATTTCATCTTCTTCAGGACTTCCAGCAGCTTAAGGAAAAGATTGTCAAAAATAATAAAAAAATGTAACATCCAACTATCTTTACCAAATAGAACCGACTCAACTATTTTACTGTGATAAAACATCAGATACTGTAACTGTAAGAATGCTTACACTGATAATTTGTCTGTCCACCAAGGAGTTTCCAGAAGTCTTTGGCTGCATGGGTATGGGTATTTATTCCTTCTTCTATAGTCTGTATATAAGAAGCTCTACAACCAAGTTCCCTCTTTGTCTGAATTAAAGTTGCAAGTTCTGAAGCCTAAGAGATTAACAGTTATCTGAACAGGATTGCTTAAGTCTTTGGAATACTTGTGCATATCTTGTTCAGAGAGAAGGCAAAAGTGGATAGGATATAATAGAGCAAATAGCAGGAGAAATGGTTATTATTTGTTGCAGTAAATAAACATGCTAGACAAAATGTTACAGAAATACATTAATTCTTTCATGTGCTTTAAAACAAGACTTGATCTTCATGAACATGGGAATAAAAAGGACATCCTGCAATTCAGACTATTTTTTGTTTGAGTACAAATCTGTTTCCTGAGGATATCCTCTTTCTCTTGCAGTTTCACAAGCTACACACTCCTACATCAGCTTTCATTCACTGCACAGGCTAAAACATATTTACAGGAGTCCTGCATATCTACCTGTCACTGACTATTGGTTACTTGCCACTTTTTGAGACAACTGGCACCAAGGCTCAGTTCATCAGAGACATATGCTGTGACAGTTCTAAAAATAAATAATAAAAACCCCAACTAGTACTAACCTTTGCTTTTTCTATGACATTTGCAAACTCTCCTACCCATAAGAAACAGAAATGTGGAGTCAACAACAGGAAACAGTCTCCGCTGTTCAGTGATGAGGCCCTTGGTTCAACTAATCTTGTTTGAACATGTCTTCTTCCTAAAGAGAAAACAAAGCTAATTATATTCCTTTGACTACTGCTATCAAATGCCAAGATCTAATTTGTTTTGAATGAAATACAAACAATCCTAGCACATTTAGCAAAATATATGGAAACAGACCATTAAAGAAGAATTAAAAGACTACTACTGTGGAAAAAGCGTTTACTCACAGGAAGCAAAAAAAAAACCATTTCCTCCTATCAACTAATATTTCCATCATTTACTGTTCTGCTTTAACAACTTTTTGTCCTTCTAGAAAGAAATTAATTAAGTAAATGGCAGACAGCAGCAAAATTCCAGAATCTTTTGTTTTAAGAATTTTAAGAATTTTACTTTGCCAAAAAAGTAGCTATTATTTTGCCGAATCAGATACATTATTACACACTGTAAGAAGAAGTAGAGCAAGAATACTGTCATGTACTTCCAAGTTATACTGAGCGCTGGAAGAATGGGACAATTCAAACATTTCCACAGGAGATGGCTCGAATTCCTGAAATACTCTCTTTCCTCCGTGGAAAACACACACCAGTGGCCACAATACAAACATATTCGTAAGGTTTTGCAATTGTCACACAGTTCTCACTTACTCCTTTAGGTTTTGGACACAAATCTTGAACTGGAGATCTAGAACAAGCTAAGCATCCAACTGTGGTAGCAACTCCCATATGTTACAATTAGCCTATTACGTATGGAAAGTAAACACAGTTCCAGCATACCTTTGATTTGCAGCAGCATTAGCTTCTTGTATGGCACAGCACTGTTGTTAGAGTTTTGCTCTGTTAGATTAACACTCCGCAGGCTAACGTTGCTGAAGTTCTCTTTGCTTGCCAAGCCAGCAAGTGCTACTTCTGAGAAATTTGAGTTAGTAGACACTTGTACAAAAGAAGTAGGACAAAACACACACACACAGAAAAAAAAAACAACAAAGAAAGGACAAAATTATAAAAAATTGGTTATTGCATTAAAAATTATTTCCCCCCATTATTTCCAGCTTTTCTCCTTCTCAATAGCAACAGCAAAATAGGTTGAACCCAGATTAACTCCTAGCCCAAAAGCTTTGTGGGTTTAGTAGTACCTAAGTTTCTAGATATCATCCAAGAGTAAACTGTCAGTGCCAGAATTATGTTGTTTGGCAGAAATACCAACTTTGCTAGGAAACATGTCTTATCTAATCTTTTTTGAAGTACTGTGTAACTCTTCAATGCCTTATGATTGATTAATGACAAAAGACAGCACAGTAGCCAAGGCTAATTAACTGAAATTCCCTTCAAATTCATCTCAGCCAGTGTAATGCAACAGTCATTTATATTTCAAAGTATCAGTCATATTTTACTGTAAACTTAAAGCCTAAATTCTTGGCTACTTTTGCTCATTTCTCCAACAAAGACAAAGCACCGTATGAACTTATAACTCAGGGAAGGGAAATGCTTCTCATCAAATAGAAACAAAGTATTTCACATATAATAAGTGTTTTCATCATTTAAAGATGATCTACCTTTACTCAAATTTAATAAGGAAAACTTGTACCCAAAATGGTAAAAATGACTTGAAAAACCTTTGAATAAATTTTACAAGTCTCTTGCTGTCCATCTGGTTGTCAGGAGAAAGCAACATCACAAGTAAAACACAAAGCCCTGCCACACAGCACTGATCCTTTATGGAAATTAATCTTTTGGAGTCAAGAAGGCTAATTCCAGTTTCTGAGAGAAAACTAGGACCCAAAATTGAGGCCAGTGTACCTGAACAAAAGTTTATCTGTTTTTGCCAGCGTAACATAACGCTAGATCTGCTTTCCTTGATCTCCTGTCCTCACCCTGCAGGTGCAGTGGCACTCTCTCTCTGCACAAGGTGACTGTGCTAAAAATAAATAATTAAACCTACGCACAGGAGGCAGCTGTAGGTAGCTTTCCTTGATGAAGTGACACACGCCCTTCTCTCCAGACCTCCTAGATTCAACCTTATACCTCAATCAATTTATTGCCCCTCAGAGGATATGTTCCATTCATTCAGTTGTGGGTTTGTGTTGGGATTTTTTATTTTGTTTTGTTTTGAATTAAAATAGCAAGACAGTGTCCTGTACAAATCATACTGTTAGCTTACTTTTTTCTACTTTCATTCTCTTTGACTCCATGAAGGCAACATTCAGTCTTTGTTCAGTATATTCATGAAGAATATCTTCTCTTGCTGCCAGCATTTTCAGAGGGTTTCTTGAGGACTGGACTCTGCGCGTAGGCCTAACTGCACGTTTGTGCTCTGCTACAGAAGATATTAACCTGAAAAACAAGCAGTGTTAATAATCAACAGTTAATTTTCCGAATCAGAATAATCTAATGACAAGAGATTTGCTTTGATTTTGGGTGTGACATTTGTTAGGAAATCGGGATCAGTTCCTTGATTCAGGCAGAATAGTGATTTCAGAAATGCGTAGAAGAATTGGACGTGCCCAGTACTAAGCCATCTACAAGATGAGTTAAAGCTGAGCATTTTGACCACCGACCCTACATCTGCATTCAAAACAATGGGGAAAAAACCCATAGTTCTTACTTTGGTGCATAAGGATCAAAGATGGCATCAAAGTCCTCATCAAGGTCCAAAGGCACTGAGGAGGAAGGGAAATCCACATGGCGATAGAATTTGGAAAATGTCTCGTCATCATCCAGCTTCATTACCTCTTTCACAGATTTTCCTGTAACTGTCAGCACTGTCTCTTGCATCCCAGCAACTGCAGGAAAAAAAACACCTCACCAAATAAATAATCATACTAGAGTTTCTAACTCTAGAACAGGTAAACGTGGCTTGTTTGGTAGTAGTTGGGGTGGAGGTTTTTTGGGGTGGTGGTGTTGTTTTGTTTTGGGGTTTTTTTTGTTTGTGTTTTTTTTTTTAAATTGATGGAATTTGAAGGACAGATGGTAGGAAAGTGTTGGAAAAGAACGATAAAGATGGGCTGTAACTGCTACTGATATGCAATAATCTTCATCACAAAATGTTTAGGAAATACGGCTGAATAGAAGTTAGGCACTAGCAAAATTGAGTTGTTTTGGTAGGATGATATAAGCATTTTATGGTCTTGTATATTCCATCTTGTCTCCAACCACATAATTCCTTCCTTTGAAAAGATCTACAAGAACTGCAAGTGGAAAAGTCACTATTTCAGACTAGTGAGTATGGCACAATCATTATCCTATGCTAGTGCCTACTCTGCTGAAATATGAATACATTTGTTTGTGGTATTTCACACTCTACAAATTACAATAGGATTTTTGTCTTACAAATGGAAGACAGACATATGAGATGGAAACACCAGAGAACCCTAGACAGCTTCATAAGTAGCCAGCAATCTGTAAAAGGAAACTGTATGAGCTGCTACAGAGAGTTTTCAAAAAAGCAGGAAGGTGAATGTATTGTGTTTGGGAGCACCTTAGTGTCCTATATCGATCTTAATAAGATTAAAAAACATTTAAAGCTGTTTCACTGTATATGGCAATATGGTTCAGACTGGCTGTGTGGTTTTAAGAAATTTTCCTCTCAAGAAGAATGCGTACATCATGTGTAGAAAAAGGAAATTATTTTGGCATTTGTGATTTATTTTATTGTACATTTGTAATACAATAGCATAAGGCTTTTTTATCAAAATTTAGCAAAGACTGAATCACAAAAATAAACAGTGTGATCAGCAAGTGCATTCTGAACAAAGAAATATGCAGTTTCTATTACCAGATATTTTAACTAAGAGGTACTTTAAGCGATTTACTGAAGTTGGAGAGTGGATACATTGCTACCTTTGGTAACTTTACCAACCTTTGTTATTCAGCCTTCCCAAGAATGACTCCAGCTTGTCAAGCTTCATATCTGATTCCAATTGCATATCAGGCCTGGCTTCAATTTCTAAGCAAACCAGAAAGTAAAATTTCTTAATTGACAGGAAATAAAAAAGCCCAAATGTATTTCAGCCATTTTTATTCCTTACCTTCCAAGGGTTTTGTAACTGGAGTGGTAGACTTCTGCCGGTTACTGAAAGGGGATGCTACTGGTGTTAGTGCGCTTGGAGAAGCCAGACCTGCATAAGAACAGAGGACATAGGAATGCAGTCCTGGGTCAGCTCACATTTCCAACAATGATGACAGAGGAAGCTATTTAGGGAAAGCAGATGAGTCTGGCCACTTCCCACAGTCCGTCACACTACCCCAGCCTCCACAACTGTTGTATTAGGGATGGAAGAGTGTACTGCCTTGTGTGCTCCTTAAATCAACAGCAGTTGCAGAAACTGTCCCATTCACATGAACAAAGCTTTGTTTCCAAGTGTCTGTAAGCAAGCTACACAAGATATATGCTTTCTCTCTTGAATAGTCATTTTGCTTGTTTTCCAGGTAGCAGCAGTTCACTTGGTCTACATTTTGGTCTCCAGTTCTACCACGAGCTACATTTTTAAAAATTGCAACTGTTCTGAACAAAAAGATACAGTTAGCAGGGAAACTACCAAGATCTTTCTTGGCACCTTCACAACCACCACACCCTCACTCCCCTTTTTTAATTTAAACCCATTTCTATTAATACACATAGCAGGATGCATCTGATCTGTGAATGCTGTCTCTGGATTAAGGAGTAATTCTTGGGCCCTGTTGCATTTTTAAGAACGTGTGGAAATGGAAGTAGAAATGGAAGCCCCCACCATATCAGGCACTACTCCCTCCCCTTTTGTTGTACTCTCCTCCTTCCTTTTCAGTAACTATCATAAAGCAATTCATTCTGGACCCAGTGGATAAAATAAGATTATTTTTGTTCAGTTCTTTTCATGTGAATCTAAGTTGCTCCAGGAAGAGAAATAGCACTCTATAGGTTTCATGTTTTTTATTAGGTAGAAAAGCATATTGAAGCAAAGAATTGCATCTATTACCTGTTGTTGCCTAGACTTTCAGTAAATGGAGAAACTGACATTTAAACTTTCCTTTAATATCTATTTTCCACTTAGCCATAGTTTACTAATTACTGAGCCACATAAGTTTAAGGCCTTACTTAATTTTGATCAGATTAAACCGATATCATGCTGGGAGAATATATACTAAGCATGTTTCCACTATCTTTACTGCAACTCCTAGCAAGTCATAATTATCAAACACCAATATAGATTTAGAATATAATTGAGTAGCTTTTCCACTAACAATTTTTTTCCCTGTTACTTAAGAGACTAAAAATTCCAGCAGGTTTTAAGTCAACCGGTAAAGCCTTCATCAAGACGTATTTGAGAGGACACAGCTCTTAAGCAGCTCTCCCAGGATTTAATCCACAAGACCACATTGAGAACCACTTCAGATGTTAGTAAAGGATCACCTTCCAATTAGGACTGAAAATTTTTCAGCTGTAAGAGGCAATTAAAGTACAGCATCTGTTCACATGTATAAAACAAGGATTTAATTTTGCATTGCTTTCTCATCATCTCTTAAATTAAAAACTCATCATGATAATTTATTCTTTTAGGCAACAAAAATAGCACACATCTGAATAAAAACCCACTTGGGCTACTTTTATTGATACCACTGTCACTGGATTACCTTGCTTCTCCAAAGGAATGATCGCAGCATCTAAAGAGATCCTTTCAAGGTATTTTTCTTTTCCCATTAAGAAGAGCAAATGCTATCACCTTCTATTCCTTTCAAAGACCAATCTATTTGGCAAAAGAAAAATCTCAAAAAGCAGTCTGTGGACAACTGAACACTTTTTCTTGGCAATCCTCCAAAACAGGTTAGTCTTTAAACACTGACCACTGGTGTTTCTAGTACCAAAACAATGTAAGGAGCTGCTAAAATATGTTACTAAGATGTCATTCCTAATACCATGTATCTGTTTATCTGCCAACAGAATGTGGCTTGGATTGCAAATGGATTTACTTCCTGGTGCAATACTGCCCTCACCCCACAATGATTTTTTTTTTGGTGGTTGTCATTTAACTCAAGATTCATTGTTGTTGCATTCAATAACCAAGTTCTAACAAAACAAAGTTTAGTATTCGTTAAACACAAGAGATCAGTTTAGCTGCCTTCTTCCCAAAGCTATCACCATCCCAGGCGCACTGCGTGAACAGCTGTATTTCTACCACGTATAGCCTTCAGAGACTCCTGTCCACTTCAGAAGAATGATTGCATCTGGAAACAGCGACTGAATTCAAGAGATCCCAAAAATGTCAACATTGCTCCCTTGTCATTTCTACTCCCTGATTCTATGCAGAAATCTGTTCAGTGATTTCTTCAGCCAAACACAACACTTCAGGTTGTTGTCCAAAACAGCATCCATAAAAATAACACGTGTTTGCTAAATATTCCCAGTGATCCTAGGAGTGGGGGAAGTGCCAGCAATAGCAACAACTAGATTTCACAACTTTTCTCTCGACAGTGCACCTGGGTTTTCAAAGGAAGAGTAAATAAGAAAGAATAATTCAACTGTGCCCTCTGGGTTGTATTAGAAGGAAAAACGAAACATATGACTGTCAAGTGATTGACTACCACCAGTTAGAGCCCAGTAATAACTGGATGGTAGTGCAACAGTGCAGAACAAAATGGATCAATACCAAAGGCCACAAGAAGCTTGAGTGAACAGCCTCATGATATGATCTTTAGTTGAAAATAAACAGTCCCCTTGCTAAACATGGATACTGCTTCTGCATAGTTTTAGCTTGACTTTATTTTGACTAGACAGATAAGCAGTGGCTTATTTATATTGGGATCATTTCATCACTGACCTTTTTTTATCATTCGACCAGCTACAGTGAACTGCGTGGAGTCATTGGCTGCTCCTTTACCCTTGGACTTCCAGGCTTCTTCTCGAGCTGTAATCAGGTGCTTCCTTTCTTCAATGGTCATCTGACTTTCTTGGTTATCTGCCATTCTCTGCTTTTTGGGGGGAAGAGAGAGAGAGATATGTTTAAAAATAGATAAACTGACCAGGAAAAGCAAAAGACTGCAAAAGACTGGCTGAACATTTCAACTGCCAGCTGCAGAGAGGAGAGAACAGAACAACCTACTGAAGTAAAGTCACAGACACAGCTTAGTGACCCTGACCCTGAGAAGGTTCATCATCTTGCTGCCCCGTTATACTGTGAAGACAAGATTTTGGCCTATGCTCTTTGACCTTCTCTTGAAACTACCAGCCAAGGCAAATGGCATCCCTCTAAGCAAAGCAAACCATTTACTCCACGTATGATGTAATTTTCCAGACCTTCTTCTTTTGAAGCACGGCTTGCTATACTAGTGAGATCACTAAACTGACTTTCAGCAGATGTTTTCAAGCGTGTAAATTTGCAGGTGGCACAGGGAATAACAAGGAAGAAGTGTAACTTCAGTCAGTGATTTCTGAATCAGCCTCTTGCAGTAACTCAATTCTCCAGGTGGGATTAGCAACCTTATGTCTCCAGAGGCTGCTCGCTTTAGTTTCTATGTCAGCTTGCTCTACTGAATACTTTTCCGATGACTGTGATCATCTGCCCCCCCCTTTTTTTTTAGGTCACTCTCAGCTTTCCTCAGTTGCTTTAGAGGGAAGCAGCCAAGAGTGATTAGAAGCAGATAGGAGCACTATCTTTGTGCCGTCCTAACACAGTATTGATGATGGTACATTAAATAGGAAAGAAACTGAATTTATGTACTCTGCTGTAGTAGGTCAGGCCAAAGAAATATTGCTTCAATGCACTTATCTTAAAAAAGTAGCAACATTTCAGGGACGATACTGCATAAAAATTGAGCATGAAAATATTTTTAGTGTGTGGGACTGTCAACTCTAGAATTACTTCCAAGTTGTGTTCTATTTGGTATTTTTCTTCACAACCTAGCTGCTAGAATTGAAAAAACACATAAAAATCTAAAGCTTTAGCACAGCTCTAGCTCATAAAACCACAAAGGGGAAATGAAAAAGTATGCAAAAGCTTATGAACATAAAGTAAATACTCTTCTTTCAAGATACAAGGAAGAGAAATAAGCCCAGATATTCTTATTTTCTTAAAATCAAACATGCTAAATAAATCAGTCATTTTATAAAAAACTATTGTGACTGCAGGGGACACACTGAAGTAGAGATTTCATAGCTTTCAGCTAGGAGCACTAGCCATCTGCCAGAAGAGTAAAGACAAGCCAAGAAGTGGCTTGTACAAAGACTAGGACATGAGAGCCCTCCACTCCTTCCCTCTAGTTCCATGTATCTCTGCAGCCTTCTGCAGTAACGCTTGCTCTCAATTTATTAGGAAAGACAGGTGGGAAGCCAGACACTATGACTGCAAGTCATGATAATCAAGATAAAAACCTCTGCTTTTTCCCTAGAACTCCAAAATATTAAATAGAAATAACAAGATGCAAGTCTATTCAATATTGCTTCCTCATCTGTAAAAGCCTCTGAATACTTTAAAGAAAAACACTGGAAGTCATCTCTGTTCACTTCCCCCAATCTCTACCCCTTCCAATGTCAGCACAGCCACCTCTGGGATGAACAGCTGGCAGAAAAAAACCACAGCAACATATTAAACCAGATCTGGGCAGGAAATTAATAAATACCTAATGAAACCACAAGTGACATTTCATACACAAAACAAATACTTTTAACTTTGTGAGGATGCTGACTTCCATTACAATATGAGGGGAAGTGAGGGAGAGGCAGCAAGTAGTCATAAGGATTCTTTCAATTTATTTATTTTTATTTTTTAAGTGACAGGGGGCTTAATTTTGAATTTTGTCTCCAGTGAATACCTGAAGCTTCAGAGTCTGCAGAGCTACTGGAAATTCTGAAGACACAGACCTGCAAAGTGTGCATGTTAGTTACTTTGCCTATAAAATGTAAGAAAGATCATGAGTAATTCTGGACCTGTGTCAAAGGACAAAAGAGCTGTCTAAGAGCATAAACAAACTTTTTTTTTTTTTTTTTTCAATGGAAGACTTCAAGCTGTTCCCTTGGGCAAAATATCTTTGGAGTTCCTAAAAAAACTCCACAACTAAATCAGACAGGATGTGTATGTTACAAAACCTGGAGCAATTCCATGTTAGATCTCTTCCTAATGCATGAAGACTCCCACCTTTGTCTACTAATGACCAAATGAACTAAAAAAATGATAAACGGAATAGACACCAAGCAATTCCTAGCCCATTTAATTTGTCCTAAGAGGCCTGGTGAAAAACAAAACTATATGTGATCATTAAAGGAAAGAATAATTTTCTACAGCTGAAAAACTAACATAAGCCAACAGAACTGTCAACAGAAATTTTAGAAAAAATACACTTGGTAATTGGGTATATTTTAGAAAGCTTTTGGAATTGCCAAATGGCAGCATTTATGGAGGAATGAGTTGGTCAAAGCACATTCTGGTTGGGAGAAAATATGGCAAGAAAGGTAAAACTTGACAAGCTTTTAAGTGCAAATTTTATTTCCAAGTTAAAAAAAAATAAGATATGAAAGAAGAATAGATCTCAAGTTTGTAATTGTGACATTTTGATAAGGGGAACTAAAGACCCCGATAAAAAGCCGAAAGAAGAATTAGTATATAAAGAATAAATAAAAGCTTAGGAAGACAACAGCTCCAATACTATTCAACAACAAAGGTGTTTACATTCAATGAAATATCCTAATTTAGCATGAAAAATACATCTATGTATTCACTGATATCTCTTCTTTCAGATAAATGAGAAATTCCTAAAATGAAGTGAACCAGAAGAAGGATCAGAAGAAATGGATTGAGAGCAGCCCTGAGGAGAAGGACTTGGGGGTGTTGGTTGATGAGAAGCTCAACATGACCCAGCAATGTGCGCTTGCAGCCCAGAAAGGCAACCGCATCCTGGGCTGCATCAGAAGAAGCGTGGCCAGCAGGTCAAGGGAGGTGACTCTGCCCCTCTACTCCGCTCTCTTAAGACCCAACCTGGAGTACTGCATCCAGCTCTGGAGCCCTCAACATAAGAATGACACGGATCTGTTGGAGCAGGTCCAGAGGAAGGCCACAAAAACGATCAGAGGGCTGGAGCACCTCTCCTATGAGGATAGGCTGAGAGTTGGGGTTGTTCAGCCTGGAGAAGAGAAGGCTCCAAGGAGACCTGACAGCAGCCTTCCAGTACTTAAAAGGGGACCTACAGAAAAGATGGGGAGGGACTCTTTGTCAGGGAGTGTAGGAATAGGAAAAGGGGTAACGGTTTTAAAGTGAAAGAGGGTAGATTTAAATAAGATATTAGGAAGAAATTCTTTACTGTCAGGGTGGTGAGACACTGGAACAGGTTGCCCAGAGAGGTTGTGGATGCCCCCTCCCTGGAGGTGTTCAAGGCCAGGCTAGATGGGGCTTTGAGCAACCTGGTCTAGTGGAAGGTGTCCCTGGCCATGGCAGAGGGGGTTCGAACTAGATGATCTTCAAGGTCCATTCCAACCCAAACCACTCTATGATACTATGATTCTAAATAACTGGAATGGGAGATGCCCCAAACATAAGCAGTAAATTATAAAAGCCGCCTTTGAAAATGGAAAAATGTATAGGACTGAGAAAAGCTCAGATGGGGGCAATATTCAGAAGTAAAACTAAAGCATGTAGGTACAGGTCACACAAGCTGTGTGTTGTTCCAGACACTCATGGGAAGACTGCTGTAAGACAATCAACGAAGAATCAAAGCACAGGCGCGTAATTAATGTCATTCCACATGACATTATGGAAAACAGCTTTAATCAAAATGGTAAGTTTGATGAGATCAAGTATGATTAAATATGTTAACACAGTTACTTCTGATTTCTTTAATATATTTGACTTAATCACAGATGACATTCTGAGGGGTTTTTTTGAGCCATATAATAATATCAGTGCAGCTTACAGGCGGCAAACTAGTTAACAGACTGAAAAACTATTTCTAAACAAAAAAGAGCCATACAGTGATCTGATTCATCCCAACTTTGATCACAATGTTTTCATGCACATGGAAAAAAGATATGGTTCTGCTAAGAAGACCCTCAGGATGACATCAACATACAGAAGAGTGATGAAGATAAAGAAGAAATAATCATATAGATGGGTAAAAAATGGTTATCAGAAAAATCTGGTAAACCAGGCTTTTAAAAGAAATGTTATTTGAAAAGGGAAACAAGCAAAACCCAGCCAATTAGGAAGACAGAAAAAGATGAGAAATTTTCCTGTGGAAATGTTGTTCTGAACAGATAATCCATACTGCAATAGCTCATCCATTTCCAGCTCTACAATTCTATCCAGGATGTTGACAATTTTGAAAGGTTTCAGGAAAGGGCTAAAATATTTTTTCAAGATTTGAAAAAAAATCTACCTCAGATTAAATCAAATGAGTATTTATTTTTACTAAAGAGAGGGTTAAGAGTTAAGTTTTACCCAGTGAGAATAATTACACATGAAAAATTACTTAATATTGCAGCAAATTTTCTGTATGCTGACAGTTTATAATAAAGACTGCTTTAGAATAAAGACTTCTCTTTTAAGTCTGAGAAGGAGTTATAGACTCGGTGCAAGAAAAGTTAGAAAGAGGGCTTAGTTTTCTTCCACTGTTTGGCTAGGCTGGATGATGATATTGGTCTTTTCTAGCACTGCCACACATTTCTTGAGGGTATGCACAGGGACTCCACTGCTTTCGCAGCATCAGTTCATGGTAAGGAATGGCCCACATTTAGGCAATGTTCCATTTTGTACCCTATAATCTTCCAGTCCAAGCAGTGTCCCCTTTAGGGGGACCTTTAGGTCACAGGAACACAATGGAGCATTTTAGCATTGTTAGCATGCTGGTTTGTTGTTTGGGGCTTTGTTTTATTTTCATTTTTTTTATGCAAGAAATAAGTGAAGTAATGGTTTTCTATGATGAAGATCAAGACTGCCCCTACCTGGGGGAGTCCAAACCAAGCACGAACATAAAAAACGTATTTTTCAAAAGGGGGATCCATTTAAAACCAATGTTATAAATTATATAAAGGAAGAATCCAAAGAGTATCTATTTGCTTTTTGATACAAGTAACTTCTCTAGTTTAGACACCTAAGACAAAAGCATAAGAATTCAACAATTGCACAAGTATGGAAAAATTTCTGCATTGCTTTCCTCTGCAACTTAAAATGGGTCTTGTTATATGGAGAAAACTCAATTGCAAATACACAGCTTCTTGTTCAAAAGTGGTTTCAGCAAAATAGAACACACTCAACTTGTGTTTGGTACAAACAACAAACCAATTAATTGTGCCAGAAAAAAAACAAGCAAATTTGTATGCACCTTGATAATATGCTAGAAGGAAGAAGCTTTCTAAGAGGGCAGGATGTAGCTCACCATGGTCAATGGAAAGATGAACGCTTTTTGGGTGTTCCCCTTTTAAGACAAATGGGATGAACAGTCCATTGAAGGACCTCCTCTCACTACTGGAGGAGTATTATGTTATTAAGTTAGACTATATATTTACCTTCTAGATACATAGCACTGGTGAACTGTTACAACAAAATGAATAGGTTATCTGAAGTAAACACTAATAAAGCTATATTAAAACCAGAGCTTACAGAGAAGAGGTAACACTAACAAATTTCAGTTACTAGCCCCCAATTTAATTTTTAATTAAAAAGAAAATATCAGAGTAAATAATCATTCCCCAAAATAGCTATGGATGTGAATGCAGAAACAGTAAATATCAGTAGTCAAAATTTCTGTTGCAGTTCCCATAGCCTCTGCCATAATCGTCATCCTCTGTTCTAGCAGTGCGTATCTGCCCTTTGGATTCACTGCCATTACGCATGCTGGTCAGAATGCTCCCCACATGCAACATGTACTGTATTTTGTGTGGGAACGAAGAACTGAATGGATTCCTTGTAATACTACAACCACAGATCTGAGCTGGGAGGCAAGGGACGAGGAGGTGTAATAAATCAGAATTAGATTTGCACAGATCTATTAAGACCTTCCAGTGAACTCTCCTTGTTTTCTCATGTTTTTCTTCAACTTGTTTCTTTGCCTGCTCCTGCCTTTGCTTTTTTTACCTCTGATAATTCGAAACAGGTACTGTTTGCTCAGATCAAGATCCAGTATTTTACTTCTGCTCAAAGAAAACTTTGTTATGTAGCTCTAGTTAAAGAAAGTTTATATTTCTCATTATCTCATTATTTTTCAAAAGTCAGTTCTTCAAATTATTTATGATGGAATTGCAGAGGTATGGACATGATTTTGAGGAACTCTTCACATGAAGCTTCTCTAACATTTACTGGAACAGCAGCAGAACTCTATTTCCACGCAAACACAAGGTTAACTCTGTTGCCACAAGATGCTTTGGGAATGTGCATCTTAATCTGAATGTAATTTTCTGTCTTACTCCTCCCTCCAATAATTAAATAGGAAGTTTTTACAGCATTTCACCTTCCATCTCCAAGGATGACGTTCATCAGAAATCAGAGAGCTTGATTCTTTCAAACTAGTACTACAGACCTTAAAGGAAGAAAGAGAGAAGCGGGAAGATGGGACAGTCAGAGAATGGAAGCAGGATGTGCCAAGGCAAAAATCCTTTAGACAGGGACTAGGGAAAAGCACTATAGGCAAGTCACCTCTGAACAAATGGAGCTTGTTTTTTACAGTCAATAAATTAGATGATTTTATGTCTTACACTGTATATGCGCATTACTTACAGAGCAGTCAGGGTACACAGCATTTTATACTAAAATAAATGCTGTCCAGTTACATATTGCTCCTTTTAACAACTTGCAAGTTTTCAGTGTTATAATGAATGCAATAATCTCTCCTTCAGTTACTTTCTCACCTATATTTAGTCTAACACACAGAATTTTTAGAAATGCAACTGTAAAAGAAACAGTAGCAGAACGTATATTGAAGACGAGTACACAGCATAGTGGCATAATACTACGTTTCTTTAAAGCAACATTTACTAAGCTGGTTAATCAGTTAAGAGGATTATATGTGTAAAAAAATACCTGTCAAAATGTGCTTACTTGAAATTGTTAAGCATTTAAATTGTGCAGACTTTTGCTCACCTGATTAATAGGTAGAAAAGGATGAAATTTATGGACAGCGGGTATAACAGGAGAGTAAGTAGAAGCATACACAGGTTCCTATGACAAGGACAGAAGCAAAGCAAAGGAATTAGAGAAGACCTGGACTATCAGAAATGGAGATGGGGGGAAATAACTCACCTTCCTTAATTTATTAAAATGAAGTAAACCTGAATCTTTTAATCTTCTGAAAATGCTTTCCCAATTGGAAAGCCAGAGATCAAAAATGTTGTCATAAGACAACAGCATGTTTACCAACGCCTTTCCATGCAGGAATTACACAAGTTAGTAACACTATCGCTACAACTTAACAGAGAACAAACCAGCACAGCCAGAAGATACACTTTTCATATGCTGATAATTTTTATGTCTCTGTTTTCGTGCACCATTAAATAGATGAACCATGTTGACCACAATGTGAACAATTATGCTGCCAGTTTCATCAGACACTGCAAAATGACAAGCCATCTATTTTCTGGATGAAAAGAAAGAATACTTACTAAAACTGGGATACTCAAAAGCCATCTGGAGGGAATTGCTAAGCTCACAGCCCTCAGCGAAGGTGAGTTCACCATTCTAAACAAAGCCTACAAATAACCCCTGCCTCTGAGCTGGGCTTACCCAAAGCTGATTAGGCACGGCTTTATCATCTATAATTCTTCTTCCTTTCTGTAGGTTAAAGCAAATGTGGAACATCGCACAGAATATAGGTAAATGCAGCTTGGTAGAGTGGCTCAAAAGGAAGCCTAATCATTAGTTTCAGCTTTGATTAGAACTGGATATGAGCACTTGGTGGATGCCATATATGAAATGGACAAAACTATTACCACAGCAAGAGACTAATATTTTGCCTAAATGTCACTTGTTAAGGGCTTACCCCCTTTAAGCTTTTCACACACTTCATCTCTGAGTAATTTTGAATTGACTGTTCAGTCCTAGCCTTTAACACCAGCGCTGAGGTGCAGTTTGAACTTGCTACAAGAATTAAGTGCATTTCAAATGTCATTCACTGCTTTAATGTGACTGCAATGCAGCTGGTAATCACATTAATCAGTGCCTCTGTTCTCTGTTAAAAATGGCTGACTATAAAATAGGAATTTTAATTCCAGTAAATCTTACTATTTTGATACTAAGGAAAGACTTTAAAGTTAGTTAAATTTTCTACCCATGAAAAAACCTAACAAACTGGAAGTCTTTCATCCAACGTAGGACAATGAATACAAATATATTAAATCAAAAATATTTTTCCCAAATAAAAAGGATTTTTTTCCAGTAAGACATTCCTCAGTGTACAGTTGTTCCCCTGATGTTAGAGCTATTTTTTGAATCGTCCAAGTATGTTTTACCATACGTATAAATAATTCAAGTCTGACAGCTTCCAACAAATTGTCCTCTTATGTCCAGCAATCATCAAAACAGATGCTAAACCTCCAAGTAAATCTCAACTTCTCCCCTCATCTGTATCTTCTGAGTTAATTCCTTTTTCCCTTTTTTCCCCATTTGAGGTTGCTCTGTCAGCTTTTCCATGAATTTTATGGTTTTTCTACAGTTTAGCCTACATACAAATGACTATAACACATTTGGAGAAATATCTCACCATGCAGACAACTGTGCAGAAGCATTTTGACTAGAAATGATTAAACAATACTATTTAATGTAACTATTTTATTAAGAGTATGAGTCTTTCAACTTTTGTTGCTTATAAGAAGTCTAAATGTACTCTCGTAACTACTATTTTATACAGCTATGCTTCAATAATTAAAATTCCAGAACAAGTTAGATAACCTTTTAAAAGACACACACACAAAAAAAAACCCTAAAAAGGTGTCTGACTGCATTAACAGGAGTGACATACTGCAACTAAAAACTTCAGGCATTATTTTGAACCAACAGGGCATGACAGAAGTTTACACACCTTTGCTGTTGATGCATGACTGCTATGTGTGGCAATTGTATTTTACCTAGCTCAAAACACAGTAATCAATACAATTCCTGCATTTTTATTGCAATCCAGCAACTGAAAGCACAAAGATTCTTAGGTACGTTGTAGTCTCAAAGCTCTTCTACAAATAGAGACTTCAGTGGCACACTGCTTCATGATAAATGATAATGATAATCGTGATCACATTGATTATTTATCAATAATAGTATTTCCAGATTTAAGGGCAGCTGACATGGTGTGTTATAAGCAGTGTGGTCAACTTAGTGAAGCTTTACATTACTTATCATTTATCACATAATGAATCAGCATCACAAACATCTATACAGTTCAGGGAGTTGTGTATCTAATAACACTAACATTTTTTCTCATACAGCCAAGATTTCACCCATTGGCAGTCATGCAAATCCTTTGATTTAGGCTCTAAATAGCCAAGAGCTAACATGAACCAACAGCATGGGTGACCCAGTGTCACAAAACTCCCACTGCTAGCATTGTCACATCAAAGCTTGTACCCTTCAAGCATGTCATGCTCTCTTACTTGCTTTAAAAGCCTAACTTGTGCTATGTTGAGTGAAGTTGCTGCACATGGTAATGCAGCAGGGAGGATATGGGTGCTGAGGAATGAGAAGAGAGAACAAAGATTTTCGTCTCTGCCTAAATCCTGGCGGCTGCTTAAAGGTTTTTCTCAACCCAATTGTCTTTAGCTGGAGTACATTTGTTATCTGATCTCAACAGTTGTCACTTTGGAGACCAGCCTGTTAAAAATGTGACCACAATTTTGCTTTCCTTGCTCAAACTATTTTTGCTTTAGGACATCTTTCAAACTAGCAACTGGATTTTTGAGCAAGTCCATCAGGCAAAATCAAAACAAAGCCCATAACCCAAACTGCAAAAAGCAGCTTTCTTGCTTTTCTGTCCAGTTAACACACAATCATTGATGAGTCACATGTTCAGGCACAGATTATCTTCAAGAATGACAGACTGTCTAACAACTTCTTCCTTGTAATGTACTGATGGAACAGAACACTTTTTGTTATTGTTTGTCTATACTATTTAGTAGAAGCAGCATTTTCAAAAGTAAATGCTTGGATCCAAAGATTACTGTCCCCACTAGTAAAATTTATAACACAAATTTTATCTTCATTTGTCCTCTGTGAAAATACTCCTTCAAAAATTAAAGGCTTTTGAAACAGCATATTTTATCTGACACTAATTTTCAAAATACGAGACTCAGAAGAGAAACAAGTCTACATTAGTCCTGTAGTTTGAACCAGCAATCCATTTTGAAGCAAATCTCCCAGTCATCCTCACTTTCTGTGCTATTGCAGAATGCACAGACTTTTGGATGAAATTAAGCCTTGAAGCACGCTCCTGGATTCCCATGTAACACCACAGCTGCTAATGGGCAGTCAGGCCACAGGAGCAGACTACATTTAGCCTGAAACAAAAGAAGCAGGTATGGAATGGATAGCAGGTCCTCACCAGTAATTGTTCTGCTTTACAGATCCACGCCTGCTGAGCAACATAACTTATTCATGTATAGACATAGCTAGAGTGTGCTAACAATGTGAACTTCCCTTTCCTCTACACTTTTCCACCTATCTCCCACTCTATTCACTTACAGTGCCAAGACAGATAAAATCCTTGTCCAGATGGTTTTGGCTACCTACAAACACCAAAGATCATGCAAGATAACCAAAAGCCAAATGGCTCATGAATGCTCTGGTACCTGCATTTCCTCAGCGTTTCTAGGATTCAAAATTACTGCTCAAAAAAATGTATATGCACAGGGACAACACAGCTTTAGGAATCCGAGTTTTTTTACAAGCTCACCCACACCAAAGAAAACACCTGAACTTAAAGTCTCAGGCCAATTTCACTGGGGGGAAAAAGGCTTAAAAGACACTGTAAAGACACTGTAACCAATAGTACATGTCCCAAGACAGTGAACACATTCTCATTTAAAGAGCTCTCATGTTGTGAGAATTTTTTTTTTAAACAAGCCTGACAACAAGAGGAATAGCAGGAGCTAGTAGCTAATATTAGGCATGCCTGTCTAGTTGGATGCATCTTCAAAAAGCTGAAGCATTTCAAGCAAGATGTTTTTTCCAAACAAGGACAGAGTTACCTTCTTCAACAGCTGCTCAACTTCTTGCATCTGCGCGCTACGATCGGTGACAGACACTTTTGCATACTCCTGCTTTTTGCTGAGCCTGCTCTTCCAATCTTCTTCACCACTCTTCTTCAGCAATGCCAACCTAGAAGAACAACCATGCCAACAGGTATCTTTAAACACTCTACTTCCTGTTATCCTCAAAAGCTACCTTTATTGTTTCACTAATGCTGCATTCAAGAGAATCTGAAATTAAGTTTTCTAACATTACCTACAGTTATTTACATTTCATACACTTATACAAAGTTCACAAATGAACACCAAGCCTTTACTTAATATGCTGAATGGTAATCATCTGTCAAAACACAGACATCTAGATCTGAGACAGGCACCCCAGTTAATTTGTAGTCAGTAGAAATTGCCAACACAGTCAGGGGAGACCAAGGTACAATGCAGATAATCCTAAAGTAGACATAAATAGGTTAGATTAATCACTGCTTTTTTCCCCCCCTTCTGTTGATAAGGCACAGATTGTGACTAGTTCAGCTATGGATGATTACGCTGTAGATGTCCAAAGTTAATAAGATGAATCCTACCTTTGGTCTTTATTGTACGCATTAAAAAAAGATTTAAAAAATTACCTTCTTTAAAACCCAAGAAGAAAGAGGTCTGTTCAGTAGGCACCCACCAGTTAGGTCTCATCAGGCACAACAAATGACAACTGCTTTCACTGCAGTTGTTACTGCTTTCACTACAACTCCAGTGACTGAGGTTACTAACAGATTCCTAGGGATCACTTAGTATCTCCTTGCTAAGCTCAGGCATTGCTGTGATACAAATTGGTAGTATTAATGCACTAGTAACTTGGTGCTAACCAAGCTAACCAAGCTGTGAAATCTATCTGCAAGATTCAACTCATTTGAAAGATGTCTTATATTTAAAATGTGGATTACCACTAATCTCAGGTGTAAGTAGGATCTTTTAAAAGTGCTATTTCCTCATCTTGAGCAAAATTCTGAATATAGCACAAAGGGACACTGACTCTGGTGGGGACAGCATGTAGATTTATTTTGCTAGAATTAGAACCTATTTGTCCATCCAAACCCTGAGGTGATTAGTTTTGAGGGTAGGGGAAGTCAACTAGGAGTATGAGGTCTACACAGGCATGAACTTCAGCTTACCTTCCTCAGAAATTAATATTTGTATGGATTTTCTAGCTTCAGAAATCATTCCTAGTAATCCATAAAAATGTGCATCTGCAGTACTTGTGCAAACAGTTGCATTGGTCCACTAAATAATTTTCATTTTAGTTGAATTAAGTTTTACTACATAACTTTCTTTAATCTAGAGCATTTCACAGTAAGGATTATACAAACCCCTTAACCCTATTAATATTTGAACAGGTTTAGTAGTTAAAGTGTTGGCAACTTATTTTGACCAGAAGATACAGAGATTCCTTTTAGAGATGCAATTTCTGTTAACCTCACAGTAAGTCTTATCTTGAAACTCTAAGGAGAAAGAAAGGGTAGGACCGAATAGGTCTACCCAGAAGCCAAGTTTCAGGCAGTTGCTTCCTGCAAAAATCCAGGGGGTGCAACAAAGCTACTGACTTATTCAAGGATGACCAATTGGTCCTAAAGCAGTCATTTAAGAAAAATTGAGAATGCAGAAAACAGTAAATCCACAGAATACAATGGCAGTAAGAATGTTAGTATTCAAGAAAGCACTTATTTCCTCTCTTCCTGCCCAGACAGGCAGTGCTGGCAGGCTTCACATTGCCTGGTTGCTTCATACCTCACAGCAAGGGATGTAGGGGTGAGAAGGACTCGCAATAAGGAGTTGAGGCCATGGTCATTGTTTCCAGAACATATACAAGATTTCACTGCCCAGAACTAATCTTCTGGACTGCATCCATGCATGTGTGAAACTGTGGAGGAGACCAAGATGGGACTGAATTGCCACCACGCAGTTGAATTATCTTCAATAGTTATGTTCTCTCAGGTCAGCTTTGCTTAGAAATGATCAGTGACAATTAAAGCTGGAAGGTGTTTCAGTCAGCTTTAGCCTAAGATGGGTTTGTTGTTAAAATTGTCTATAGCTGCTCAGCATAGCAAGCAGAAAAATTTATTTATTTTTTTTTTACATGACATTACTGCAGGGTTTTTGCCCTAGACCTTTGCCCCCAAGAGCTTGGTTGATCAGGAAGAGAAAATCTATGATTCTAGGACAGTTTCTGTGTCTCTGGAGACTTTGTCTTCTCCTCTGTCATAAGGATGGATTCATGCTACCCCTCCACTCTTCACTTTTATATGTAATGAAAAAACTCATTTCTAGAGTGAGAACATGTTTGTCTGTTTTGAGGAATGTGATTTCACACCACTTAATGAAACGATTGCCTTGTATGCCGTCGAAAACTTCACCGCTGTATAAAACCTAAAGCCATGCATTTGTTTTCAACGATGGAAACAGCAATAAACTCAGAGTGCCCTGACTAAGCAAGAATTGGAGAGCACCGTTTGGTATGAATAAAGATGCTCAAAGTAGACAGCAGTTGATTCTTTGGGAAGTCTGCAAAAATAAGGCAATCATTGGATTTGGACCTTTGGATTTGTTACTTCTAGTTTTCCGCTTTTGATAAATAATGAACAATCATTCAGTATTCACTTTCACAGTTCTGTTCATACTGCTTTTGCTTCAAAAAGATCCTTTTCCAATGTGAAAAAAATAGTTTTACTCTTTTCTTGAAAGAAAAAGCTTTTTATACATCTGCCTATCTTTCACAGCTTGCTCTGCATCCTTCTTTCACCTGCTACTGAGATAGAACATCTGCCATCAAGATAGAAAGATTGTCATCCCAGAGGTGTCAGGATGGGTTCAAAGCAAAAGCTTTCACAGCTGAAAGCAAAATGTTGGATTAATACTGAAGGGAAATAGAAACAAGATTTGAACAATGGTTTTGCCTAAACAAGGAGCATAGTATGAAAGCCCTTGGCAAAAGTCCCGGCAAAAAATGTCAAAAATGACACATCTTCCTTCTGTGGCAATATTTTAGTATCTTAGCCGCTAGTATTATGCTTGAGTGAGATTAAACTGGACACAGGCTTGGCTTTCATGAGTACTCCGTTGGCTGCACTTGACCAATTCTTTTCAGCAAAACCAGAAATCCTGGAAGCCAATATGAGATATGGAACTACAAAAAGGAAGCCAACTGTTAAAGCGTGCATAAATTCACTATAGTGGCAACTAGCTTACATAAGAAAATCTTGCTCTGGTGTCCATACATCAAAGAAGTTTGAGAATTAAGTTTAGGCTGGGCTCTTCCTGAGAGGGAACAAATGATGGTAAGAGGTCCCACAGAAATTAAGAGTTATCTGTAGGTTTTTTTTTAATGGTGATTGTGGCATGCAGCTAAATTCTAAAGCAGAGCTGATACGGTGTCCTTCCAGCAACTTTGGTCTCCATAAACGCACAAAGACCAGTAGTTACAGGCAACTGATGCTCCATTCAAAGTCCTCCAAGAGATTCCTCTTCGTGAAGGCAAGACAATTAAAAAAATGTTTCCACCACTCATATATAACACATCAGTGGATTGGCCCTGGCTGCTTAGAACAAAACACAGCCAAAATTACTCAAAGATATGAGCCTGTGCTCCCTCTCACCTCCAAGCCGCTTGTTTGCAGAAGAAGAGAGAATAGGTGTCTTTTCTTCCTTGAAAAATCATGATTTTCATTCTTCCATATAATACAGGTAATCCTGAAAATGGCAGGTATGCACTCACTCCACAAGGATAATGTTAGTTCAGTGAAGTTAGTCCTTGTGGAAAATCACTTTCATCCAGACCAGCATGCATGCATCTTGCAGAATATCATTACATCTGTGGAAAAGCTGTTCTTCCATAAGGTGAAACAATGTCTGACACAGCCAGAAAAATCCATTGGATGGGAAGATTAAGTTAGTGAATGTAAAAGGAAAAAAAAAATAAATCCAAAGTGTAATAAGTTAATCTTTAGCAGAAATGCTCTTTGAGGTTTATGAATACTTGGCATCAGCTATAGCCAAATCTGAACAAAAGAAAATGACTGGTTGTAGTTTTTTAATTCTAGGCCAAGAAGTATACTACTGTGGTATTCTGGAAAGCTAAAACATTTGATACCAGCTCTTCCATTTACAGATGTTTGTGGAATCAGAATATACAAATTCCTGACAGGACAGCAGGTATTTTCTTTTGTCAGCTTTAGGACCGACTAGACAGTCTTGGAGGCCTAATGAAAGCGATTCCAGATCGTGAGTGTAACTGACAGTCTAACGTAATTTCCTCAAGAGATCAACTCAATTGAAGCATCAAGTTTAGGACTGAAACAGCTGCTAATACTTGGATCTTCCCTCCGACCTCTTTTTCCCCACCAGGATCAGAGAAGGCAGATCATTTACCACCTATAAACCAGAAGTTACTAGTCTTAAACCTTATCTGCCCTGACAGCTGACATATTTACAGAAGGTGGATGGGAGGGATGAAGGTTGCTTTAAACAAAACAACAGTAAACCGCAAAAGGTAAGTACATCCTTCAGAAGGGGGACTAAGACTGCACAGCTGTGGCAGCTGTCCCTGCACCGCCTCTTTATGTTAAGGGGATAACAGGGAGTGGAGATGGTCTGTAAATGAGGATGACTCACATACCTCCTAGAAATACATTAATTTAAGAAGCATGCGTTGAAATCTTGTTTAAAAAGAAATGGCTAGGAGTTCCTAATATAACACCCACCTCACCAAGTGAGGAAATTCTTTTACACAGTGAAAGTTTAATCAAATGGCTATTATTATTTATTGTTTCTGCTTTCACTGAAAAAAAAAAAGGAGGAACAAAAATAGGCCTATTTGTCAACCTGAAGCAAACAATTGTAATTTTACTCACTGGACTGCTACCAGATCCTTTTACAGTTTGGGGCTGAGTTTATACTCTCAAAGTTTAAACTACATTAGAATGACTTTTACAAGTACTACAGCAGCTATTGGAGCTCTAGCTGTGAACTCCTACTGTCTGCCCAAGTGCAGGGCACTTAAAATGTAGTTTCAGATCAGAATGATCTTGGGTTGGAAAAATATTTCTAATACTTCCAGAAACCTGTCCAACTTACTACCATTTTAAAATCCCTATAGTAAGTTCCCAGAGTCAAAATGGCAACCACGTATTTCTGAAGTAGAGAGGGAAACATCACAGTCTATCCCTATCTACTCAGCTTATTTAAAAGACTCCCATAGACCAACAAAAAACTGGCTATTAAAAAAATAATCGCATTATACCTGTTGTAATTGAAAGCAGAACCTGAGGAAGTATACTGACTATATCAGTATAAATATAACTAGAACATGTATTTTTACAACTTTCATTTTCTGAACTACTTATTGATTATTCAGGTGGCTCTTTCAAAATCAGATTATCACGTTCTCTTGAACAGTAATTCTCATTCACCACCATCTGCTTTATAAGCATGTCAGGCAGATTAGCTGCATATTTCTGCTGTTAGTATTTGACATCTAATAAAGCCTAGTAATCACAGCTTAGCTTTTACAGAAAAAGGTTTAAAGCTTCATTTTATACTACCAGTCTAATAACCGTATTTATAGAGATCATTTTTAAAAAGTGAAATTTAAGTACCTTTCCTTAATTGACATCGTTTTGCTGGAATTATCAAGGACATCCTCAGCTGTTTGTGCTTTGTTCTCTCCAACGGAAAACATCTCACAGGAATTCTTATAAAATTTGCCTTCCAATTGTTCAGAGAGCTCCTGTAGTCTACAGGATGCTGCAGCTGCAGTTTGTGAAACTGTCCTCATTGCTGATGTGCTGGTGAGTTCAGAAGTAGGTTCCGTGTGGTCTGCCCATTCAAAAGAGAAGTGCTGAATTAGAGTTAGCGCCATTCTCAAACATATTTTACATTACTAACACTGATGCAGCAAATCTGGTTTTTAACATCCAAAACACACGCTATCCTAACAGCGAAAAAAATTCTGGCTGAGCTACAGCACAAATATTAACCATGCAACTTTATCTGCTTCATAGACTGGCCATTTGTGACTGAAGTTCACATGAAGCCACAGAATATCACGTCCAATACACAATTCTGGACTTCATACGGATGAGGCACAAACTGCTGCTCCTGTCATCACAGCAACAGGAAAACAAATGGACAGATGAAAGTGAGAGGGGAACAAAGAGTGGGTGAAGAGAAGCAGACAAAATTTAAATAAGAAATTAACTTATTGGAAAAGCAGTTTAATGCATAAGTAGCATACTATGAGGACATTTAATAGCTTAAGAAAGGTATTATTTTCTAGGAGGTTGTTGGGGGCTTTTTTGCAAGCAGCAATTAAAGCACAGGAAAAACTGCCTTATGAAAGATAAATGCACCAGTACAGTAATCCTTAAGGAAACATAAGTGATCTTCATTTTTCTTTTTGAAATTCTACAAGCACACCACATCTCTGATACCCAAATGCTCCTGTTTTATACCAGTCTCCCACTACCTTACAGTCACTGAAAGTTAATTGGATAGAACGGACACTGCTTTTGAGGAATACAGGCAGAACTATACCTTCCTCCCTATGCCTGTTAGAAGACGATTAAATTCAAAATAAATTAAGTTCACAGGACGAAGACAAAAGTGCTTCCAGCACTACAGGGCACTGTAGCCCTGTACCCCATCACAATAAAACAGAAAACTAATACAACATCCTTCTAAATTCAACAGAATAGAAAGCTTTATGCAACAACCAAATAGACTGATTATTTCTGAAGCACTTTATTTAAAGATGGGTAAGTTTGAATTATGCTTTGCATATAGCAATGTAACTGCTCTGAGAACTACTCGATTTATATTTTATCACCACATTGAAGAGAAAATAATAGCAGTTTTGCAAAACTAGTTATCTGAAAATTATCCACTACTAGCTATATATGTACATATATAGTAAATACATAACTGTATAGGCACAAGAAAGCAACAATTAAGAGCAGACACTTGACCCAAACCAGCAAGTTTAGCTTGTTCAGCATTTTGGAGGGCAGGGGCAAGGGCAAAATGGAAAAGGATAAATCTTAACTTCAGCATATAAACCACTTCTTTCGTAGTAAGAAAATCTGAATAAAACTGAGCCACCTTTAAAGGCTGAAGAACTGAAAGAATAACAAAGAGAATACTGTATTTGTAAAATTTAAGTTTTCACAGGTATTTCTCTACCTTTAAGCAGTGTTAAAAAAAGGAAAAATAACCAGCCTTGATAATGCTTGAAATGAAGATGTTTAAAACTAGAGAAACACCATTGTTTGATGAGCGAGACTACACCAAAAGCAAGTGTATAAACTGCACCTCTTTGTAAAGTCTTGCTTTTCATAACACTTTCCAAATCTATCTTTTCTTTGAAGGACTGGCCTTCTTTGACTTCTCATTTACCTTGTATGTGAGTATCGATTTCTTTCTGTTCAAGAGGCTGAAAAAGTGCTTGTGAACTAAACAGTTCCATGCTGCCCTTCCTCAGGAAGCTGTATGTCGTCTCTTTATGGTAGTCTCCTGTTTTTTCAGGAACAGGATGTGTGGTTTCTTCCTCAAAGGAGCTGTACTTTGTGATTTCATTAGCTTCATGTGCTAGAAACCTCTTTCTCTCTTCCTCATGCTTCTTTGATGCTCTGTTGCTTTCTAGCACTTCCATCGAGGGCTGCCACTGTTCTGACTTCTGTGTGCGTTTTCCTGAAGAGTCTGAGTTTTCTGCTGAAGAGTGGAATCTCAAATCAGCTCTTGTGGCAGTGCTCACGCTTCCATCAGTAGCTGTTTTTGTGTGCAGGTCTCCAGCATACAGCGGAGAAAGGGCAGATGTCATCGTTGAAACTGATGTTGCAACTGAAGTTGACAGGGGAGTAATTTTTCCACTTTCATTTTGTACCTATGAACAACAACAACAACAATATAAACAAACAAACAAAAAAAAGACTTAAAAGGTCTGAAATCACCCTTTCCTGAAAACAATCTAATCACGTCAGTTCTTCAGAGCTGTGTTTCCGTATGAATATAGTACTCTATAAATATAGACTAGAAACAGATAAGCAGAGCAACAATGCCCCCATAATTTGGCTCCAGATAGGTTATTCCACCCAGGGAAGAAACGACTGCATGTCAACAGCAACATCTTCAGTAATAAAAGGTGTATGTGTAGCATGCAACATGACGTGTCAGAGCTCCATGAAAAGCTTCAGATTGACAAGGTACTGTGCAACACTGGGGAAAGAAATTAGTTCAGGTTCCAGACACAGGATGACATGCCACGCACCCAGGCTAATCAACTGTGCATCTCAGCAGGGCTAATTAGCTTTGGCACAGCTCTGCTCTGATATGGTTATGCAGCTTCCAGCTCTGGAGGTAGCTCAGCGCCAGAAAGACTCCTCCGTGCTGTTCTACACAGAGCAGACATTCTTGATGCCTCTGCCACATAAATCACCTTCATGCAGGACTGTTAGTCTAAGACTTTTTCAAATGTCAAATATTGGCTGTCATGTATGTCTCTGAGCCAAGTATTTGAATCTAATAAGCATATTAAAAAAAAACTCCAAATTTGCTCTGCCAGCCTCTACAGTGGAACATTTATCTTTTTTATTCTTCCAACATAATAATTTTATAAAGTTTTCCTAGAGACAGTTAAGATGCACAATTTTTCTGAAATGCAGAGCTTGGTGTTGTCTTCTCCAGAGGAGACAAAAGCTATGAAAGACACTGACAAACATGCCCTCATACTCATCAGGAGAAGTTTTTTGTTTGGCTTTTTTTGTTGTTTTCTTAAACTGCAGGGCTAGTGAACAGCACGCAAAAGGAATAGACAAAATCACACCAGTAGGAAGAAATCAACCGAAAACTTAAAATGCACATGCAAATTCCATAAAGCATGGACAACACAATCATTCATTAAACAAATCAGAAAGCAGAGCAAAGACTACTAAGCTAGCTCAAAGATTCCAAAGAAAGATTAAGAAAATAGTTACCAGTTTACTCTTTTTCCATTGCATCTATCAGAATTAGAAATGTAGAGGTCAGCAAAGAGATTTCAGCTTTAATCACAAGTTATTTACATTTGCAGTTACGTATTTTGGTAATGTAACCTCTAGTTATTGATTTTTATACCTTCTTTTTGCTTCTTCCTAGAAAAACTGTAGCTGCATCTTAAAACATCCCAACACTCCAAATGAACAGTTCACTATAGAAAGCCATTTTGAAAATACACTCCCATTGAACTTGGTTCAAAGCCAGCTCTGGTTTCTTTTGCTATGCTCAGAGATGACAAAACATGCTTCCTCTGTGTTTCCTTGCTTTAAGAGCAAGTTTGTTCTGTAAAAGTCTGGCAAACTACTGTGACTGTCACTAGCTTCTTTCCCATCTGCTTCAGCCCATTTCTGTTGATCACTTTCCTGACCCTTGAACAAGTTAGCAACACAATCATTAAAGAGGCCAGGCTGTGACAGTGGGTGGCATGTGGAACGTGAATGGAAAGAGGACTACGAAAGGTCTGGAAATCTTGCTAAAATTAATTTGCTAAATATTTACTGCTACTTCATGCTTAAGTAAAGTAGGCATAAAATACAATTATATATCTGTACAGCTTTGCACCAATATGGTTAGAGAAATCCTGCCTTCTCACTATTCTATTAATTATAATATGGAAAATGTATAATAATGAATGAAGCATATAGAAAGACAAGGGTAGGAACTTTGTAACACTCAGATAGGTCCAAATCCCTAGAAATAAGCATACATAGGAGTTGTCCTTCACTGTTAAAGTGATTTCTTTTAAAGCTGTGATACTAAGGGACTGATGTTTCTGCTATTGGGAACATCAGCTCTGAAAGACCACTGCTGAAATATCTTATGATCAAACTTCCCTGAAAAGGTATTCCTTTTCAATTCCAATTATATGAAGGATTCCAGAACAAGAAGCCCAATTCCACTGCACATATTAAATAAGCTCATTTTGACCATGACTTTCTGAATTTCAGAAGTATTCTGCTTTTAGGGAAAAAAAAATAAATAAAAATCAACACCCCCTCCCAAAGGAAAATGACAGATATGTCCTGACAAATAATGGAAATATATGGTGCTTTCAAGAAAGAGACTGAAAGTTCCACATGACAAACCTCAAAAATTCCCTGAAAATACATCTAAAGCATGATGATATGTGTCACAGTTTTTATCCTTTTGGTCAGGAATTTACTTTTAGAAGACAAGTAATGTTCTACTGGAAAAGACAAGACACTGCTAAAGGTACAGCACACACTAATCAGGAAGATCATATACTGTTGAATTACTTAAAAATGAAAAACACACCAATGAAGTTGAACATTTTAGAGGATGTAGTTCCTCAATGTCAGAAGACTGCTTCCTGACAAGCTTTTTCCTGTGAATATGTCATGACCCCAGCGTGTCGCTCAGAGCAAAGAAAAGGCCAGCTGTTATGGCATCTTACCATGAAGCTGTTTTCTCCAATAAAAAGAAACAAATGAAAAAGAGTTAAGATTGCACTCACCTGCTCAACTTCTCCAAGAGTGACTGGCTGAGTCTGGTAACGAGCATTCATTCTCCTGTGCCTAATATCTCCTCGACTCCTTGTGCAGATGGCCCTGGATACTGGTTGAGACAGTTTGTTAAACAAAGCCATCTTTTCTGCCAAACTTAAGGTGGAAGAATCTGGTTCATCAGACAGATCTTGCCCCATCGCCTCTTTAGCTGCTCTTATCTCCTCTTTAGCTAAAATTTTTTGGTGTGCGGATGCCTGCAAGCTGAAGAAACAGAACTGGAAATGAGTTTTGATGAAGCTGTTATGAAATTTTAAAATCTCAACCTGATAGAAGCAGCAGAACTGCACGTGAAGCACAATAGCCAATGTAATATAGCAGCCTAGGTGGTTATGCAGTGGTTCAACATTGGCATGATGAATTGTAATTCAACAGCTGAAGATTTAAAAAAGTTAAATTTTCATTAACAAATTCATTTGATTAGGACACAACAATTTTTTAAAAACGGGAACTCAAGATTGATGAGAGATTTTTCAGACCAATCTCTTTATACAGAATACAGAGCTATGGACAGACATTTAGATGCCTGCTGTAGAACAAACACGGGTCCTACAGTGCAATTTATGTAAAATTCAGTTTTATTAGAAATAATTTGTGGAACATATATGATAAAACCATTTAAAAGATGTATTTAAACTCCAAGTTAGTGCTGCTTTTAGGTTAGCATAAATTGTGATGTCTCTTAATTTGAAGCAGAACAGAATTCAAACTGTCTTTTGTTTTATCTGGGATAACTCAACAACAAAATAGTTTTGAAATATATTCTATTTATTTTGAAGATTGTTTGACCAATGCTGAAGGCAGACACATTCATTCATAAAAGCTGTAACTGCATTTGTCTCTACAATAATATATTTTATTCACCTCTGGCTAGATTCAACCACATTTATGGAATTAGTAGTATTCTCTTTTTTTTTTTTTTCTGTCGTGGTCTCTGCTAAAATTCATTCAGAACAGGCAAACAGTATTCTGCAACTTTACCTATAGGTGGTGCAATTTCTTATCTTTCCTTTAATTTTGCAAGCTAAAAAAAATATATGTAGAGACAGACAAAGAGGATATATACTGCTTGTGAAATCAAGCACCCAGCTTTTGTATTTTCATCTCAAGATGACATTACTGTACAAACAAAAGTACAAGAGCAAAGAGGGTTCTTCTAGGTTTGCTTACATGCAAAATCATTTCTTTCACAAAGAAGAATATGCTTCTAGAACAGGTAAGTGTAGTTAGAAAGGTCCTGAAAACAAATGCTTGACAATAAAAAGAAAGCTGCATTGTTTTACCATGCAAACATAAATGAAGCTGAGAAATGTTTTAAATATTCTTGAAACGAGTATTGACTTGACACATTGAAAAGGCATTCAAGACTTTAAAGATGCATCTGCTATTGAGGAATCTTGTGCTCCATGTAACATGCATGTTTATCCCCCCCAGTACCTGATAGGTTGTACAGTGCTCTTAACTACAGTGGGGCTAGGTACTCTTGTCACTACTGTGTGGGTATTCACAGAACGTGAAGCAGGGGTAGATTCACTTTAAAGAATTGCCAAGGAGGGAAAATTCACAGGGAGAGAGAAGAAAAAAGCATTAAGAAAAGCAATACATTGTGTTAACTACAGAAAAGACCAAAACCAAAACCAAACAAAACAGAAAAAAACAAACAGCAATGATTTCTAATTAACTGAGTTATCTGCTGTGACCTTTGCAAAATAACTTCAAATACTTTGAAAGAACTAAAAACCTAGAGGAGCAAACAGGTTGTCTCTTGAAGTTACTCATTACCCATAACACAAGCTATCTTTTAGTAGATCATTAGGTGAATGTCCATTCAACCTTTGTTTAATTTTCCCAAAAAATGACTTTCCTTTTTTTCAGGAAAATTTCATGACGTATGACCAGAGTGCAAGAAATGCATTTCCACAAAGTACATTTCAGATTTCAGAGCGCAAAAGGTTTTCCCCAGTACAAATACATTCAGTAAGAAATTGTACAGATTTTCCTCAGGGCAAAGTATCTTTTTCATTTGAGTTACAAACCAATGCTAAGATTAATCCTGTTTACCTAATCTACAGGTTCAAATGCTTTCTGCCAAGTTACAGTTCATACAAGTTATGCTTTACTAGTCCCTCTATTTCTAAAAAGGAATTTCAGTATAGCTTCCCCTGTGGTTCTAAAGGAAGTTGGCCCTTAATGATAAATGTTTTCCTTGCTACAAAGTTGTAAACACCACATATATGGAACTTATTCCCAGTTTTAAAAGCAGGAACCAAAGTTAGAATCAACATATGTACAAGACTTACGTAGCTGCAATGACCACTTCCTCACTGGTAATTGGCTGTGTATGCGATCTATCCTGCAAACGCCGCAGTCTTCTCTCTACTGCTGAACTTCTTGTAGGTGGTTTAGGAATATTTTTCATTTCAAATGATTTTTCCATTTCCTAAGAGGACACAGGTCATAATTAAAACCATGGAAGAAAAGTTCTAAAACAGTACTTTCTTTCTAGTAGTAATTTTCCCAAATACCCATCTCTGACTTAGAAGCAGGATGTAATTGCACAGTAGGCGTCATGGAATTAAAGCTAACTACACATCTCTTTAAATGACGTACTTAAAGAAGGCTTTAGAGCAACAGGTCTACTGTGTCGGTAGGTCAGATGAAGTAAAAAAAAGGTTATGTAGCTTGGACTTTGTTAACTGCATTACACTTCATTCTAATGCACTTTGGGTTCTTCAGCATCTTGTATATGAAATGTTTAACTCAGTCTTCTGTTAAGAAAATTTAATACTTACTCTAAAGAGCAGCCTCTTTGCAGCTACGCTTAGTTTGGCTCGGTCATCCAATTTTTCCTCATCTACACAAAAGGTAAAAAAAAAGGAGGCTGAATGTAATGAATCAAGCTCATATTAGATGCAAGTTTTATTTTGACTAAATGATTTCTGAACTCCTAAAAAATTATGTTTTACTAAGACAAGAACAGCACCAGCAAATAATCTGGCTCTTACTCCCTTTTAACAGATTTATCATGAACCAAATTGCGTAAACTTTACTTGTACTTATATGTACTGCATGGAGGAAAATTCTTAACAGGATTTGAGCACAAAAGACTTGTCTTCAGGACAGTTCATGTGCTTTCAAGTTATCCAAACAACCTTTTATGAATAATCAAACTTATATTAGTCTATCACAGTATGCTAGGGATTGGAAGGGACCTCAAAAGATCATCTAGTCCAATCCCCCTGTCGGAGCAGGAACACCTAGATGAGGTTGCACAGGAAGGCGTCCAGGCGAGTTTTGAATGTCTCCAGAGAAGGAGACTCCACAACCTCCCTGGGCAGCCTGTTCCAGTGCTCTGTCACCCTCACTGAGAAGAAGTTTCTTCTCAAATTTAAGTGGAACCTCTTGTGTTCCAGCTTGAATCCATTACCCCTTGTCCTATCATTGGTTGCTACTGAGAAGAGCCTGGCTCCATCCTCATGACATTCCCCCTTTATATATTTATAAACGCTAATAAGATCACCCCTCAGTCTCCTCTTCTCCAAACTAAAGAGACCCAGCTCCCTCAGTCTTTCCTCATAAGGGAGATGCTCCACTCCCTTAATCATCTTAGTTGCCCTACGCTGGACTCTCTCCAGCAGCTCTCTGTCCTTCTTGAACTGAGGGGCCCAGAACTGGACACAATATTCCAGATGCGGTCTCACCAGGGCAGAGTAGAGGGGAAGGAGGACCTCTCTCGATCTGCTAACCACCCCCCTTCTAATACAGCCCAGGATGCCATTGGCCTTCTTGGCCACAAGGGCACAATGCTGGCTCATGGTCATCCTGCTGTCCACCAGGACCCCCAGGTCCCTTTCCTCTACACTGCTCTCTAACAGGTAGCTCCCCATCCTATACTGGAACCTGGGGTTGTTTCTGCCCAGATGTAGGACCCTACACTTTCCCTTGTTGTATTTCATTAAGTTATTCCCTGCCCAAATCTCCAGCCTGTCCAAGTCTCTCTGGATGGCAGCACAGCCCTCTGGCGTGTCAGCCATTCCTCCTAGCTTAGTGTCATCAGCAAACTTGCTGATAGTACACTCAATTCCCTCATCTAAATCATTAATGAATATATTGAATAATATGGGCCCCAGTACCGACCCTTGAGGCACTCCGCTGGTTACCGGCCTCCAACTGGACTCTGCCCCATTGACTACGACTGGCTTCTCTCCTTCAGCCAGTTCGCAGTCCACCTAATTATCCAGTCATCCAGTCCACACTTCCTCAGTTTAGCCATGAGGATGCTGTGGGAGACCGTGTCAAATGCTTTACTGAAGTCAAGTGCTATGATAACACATAGACTAAGAAAATAATTAGACTGAAAGACTGTCTTATGGCTCAGTATTCATCCTACTGTGTAAAACAGCTATTTTCTACTAGTTTGACCATACAAAGTGGTCTCTCCTGGAAGCTGGTCCCTCCTGGAAGCTGGTCATTCTGATTACCACCTTGTGTCCCCATTTTTCAGAGGCTCAAGTGGTATCCTTACGAGCTGAAATCAGCATCCTCTAGATCCAAGAGCCAGCATCTCAAAGCTGCACAGAATATCAGCTTTCAAATAACATAAGGCATTAAATCTAAATTTAGCTACTCGTGAGATTACCTACTTAATTTGTGCCAGACTTGCCAAGAGTGACAAGAGGGAAAGAGAAGCAAGATGGAAGACTGAATTATATGATTTAATAACTAGCATCTCGCAACTTCCTTAGTTAGAAAACATGTTACCAATATCAGTTTCACACTATAGTAAAGGTTTTTTTAGTTATTAGTCCTAGACCACTGATTAAAATGTGTAATTTTTTTCCCACCAACTAGCTTATTTAGTGTCTAAATCAGAAAAAAACCCCAAGAACCGTGTTGAAAAGTGTCAAGTCATTCCACCCCTGGCCTCCCATATGAAGCTAGGTATCCATAGACAGACTTTTGGACTTAAATGAATTTGAAATCAAGTCTGTAGTAGACATGGCCCAAGGAAAAGCGGTACTTCAAACGTATCACAGGTAATGATAGTTATTTTCAAATGGAGGTTGTTTGCATTATCAAATAGTTCTTCAGTTAAAACAAAACAAAACCAAATCCATTTGCTCCTATTTTTTCCTTAGAAAACAGTATAGTAACATACCTTCAGCAGTTGGTATTTCTGCACTCAAAATTGACCTGGTGAAAAATTATCAAACAGAAAGAAGTTAGTTGGAAATGAGACATCAAAAATTATTCAAACTCCATCTGAGGTAGCAGGACCACAAAAGTCTTAATAGTAGGAAAACTGTATCTATTTTTCAAGTTTCAACAGTTTCCACTTTGACATCCATTATTAAAGCACAAAGGCAAGCAATTGCAGCCAAACTTAAATACACTAAAGTAAAATGTTTTCCAGTTCATCTTGCAGAAGATAAAAGTCTAAGATTTGCTGCCAGCTCTTTTAACATAAAATAAGTAGCTTTGGTTGTTTACAAAAAAAGTAAATGATAAAGTAGAGCAGATTGAAAGGAAACTCTATAAAAACAGACAAAAGCATTTATCATTAGACAGAACCAGACAGCTATAATACTTTATGATGATTCACTGTTCACCATTTTACATTCGGGGGATTTGCAACAAATTGGTTTTGTCGTCGGTGTTGTGGTTTTTATTTTCTAAGCAGCTATAACAAATACTTCATTGTTTTTGACGAAAAACAACAGCCTTGCAAAATGTTTATGCTAATAAACGAACAAAGTCTCTTCACAAGCTTGTTCATGTTTACCTGCACCAGAATGCTACAGAGCTATGTACGTGCCTACCTATCCATCTCCTTTCGTTCTGCTGATGTTATAGGTTGAGTTTTAAATCTCTCAGAAGTCTTTCTATTTTCACCAGGAGAAAAATAGCGCCTCGGCCTTCGTGGCCCTCTTTCACGGTCACCATTGGCAGACAAAGTGCTACCTGCCGTTGACATCTCAAACCGAGATTCACTTTTAAACCACATGATAGAAAGCGCATAGAAAAGAAAATAGAAGAGAAAAGTAAAGCATAGATGTAAGCATCTCAACAATTTACTAAAGATCACTCTGCATGCTCCTTTGGTAACATGCGCAGACATACACATTCCAGCTACCCCACATCACAACTTGCACTAGCAAGCAGAAGCACAAAAGCAGGACTCAAACCATCCCAGCCTCCAATACACACTGGTGAGAGCTAAGCTGTGTGCTTTAAGTGCCGAACACAACTGATGTTGAGTGTGTGTAATTTTTGCCAAGGACGTGCAAGTTTCACACGAAAATATGTCTGAAATGTCACCTACAGTTCCGTTTTCTTGTTGGCATTAGCAGTCTCCAGAAAGACATTGCGGAGCTGGGCAACAGAGACTTTTGTGTCAACCATGCCAATCTCACCGTTTGGTGCATTTGCTTCCATGGTCTCCTTACTTTTAAAAGCTTCTAACTTAGGGGCCACAGTATAGTCAGACATGGAGCGAGTCAGGACTTTATGCTTTGCTGTCGACACTTTCTGAACGGGAGCTTTTGCCTTGGCAGGCTGCGATACAGACCCACTTTGTATGTACATAACAGCTTCACTCCTTTCTATGTTCTCAGGGGTCTTAAACTGCTGCTCAGAAGCCTGCCTCTTACTGCACTCCAGCTCTCTCTGAACTTCAGAGTTAACTTTCAGTTTGCTTGTGAAAGAGGAACTCCCCATGGGGTTATCCAATTCTCCAAAGAGGCCTTCATGGTTCTTCCCTTGCTTGCGAATCTCAGATGGCAAAATTGGTCTTCTGCCTTTGGAAGCCTGTTCGCCCTCCAAGGAATCTTCTTCATTAGGCTTTGCTCCATAACCAAGTGCCTCTTCCTTTTCACTCTCTGATGCAGTGGCTGCTGCTGATTTTGTTAAGAGGCTAACGCTGTCTGATAGGAGGAGGCTGCCAACAGAGATGTTTGCTGGTTCTTCTGTTGCAATCAGCTGAGCTGTGTGAGCAACGCCAGCAGGCTGAATATAGCCATGTATTGGTTGGCGGACTGAACTGACAGGCTGATTTATAACCCTATCAAAGGCAGACGTTTCTGTCTGAAGAGGCACGTAGTGGGCTGGCACTGGATGGGATTTTCTCTGAGATACTGTGTCTGTGACAAGTTCAGGGCTTCCACGAGCACTTTCCTCTTTCACCAGTTTCTCTCTAACTTTTACTCTTTAAGAAAGAAAAAGGATTAGAGCTGTGAACAGCAATACCCAATCTAGGAAAGAACACAGACACCTACTGTGGGTACAGAGAGCAATATTGTATTAAAATAAAAAGCAATCAATATATAAAAGAAAGCAATCTTATGATGCACACACACCCCACCCCGAATCTTAGCAGTAACATTGCTCAAAGACAGTCAAGTGACTCACAGGCCCTTGAACATGCATGACTCCTGAGAAGGTAACTGAGCAAGCTCTGAAAACATACAGCATGTTCCCATGAGGTCACAACTGTGTTTGTCAAACAGCACATACCCTTAGTCTGAAACAAACAAGATGATCAAAACTGTTTTATATTATCAAAGTGTTGGGTTCAGCCTGAAATTGCAAATTCTATTGGCAATCGTATATGTAGTCAGATTTTTGAAGATGTCTAAACACTGGACAGCCTATGTCATATCAAGATGCTGTTGCATCAGGGAAAGGGGTGAAAAACCATGTTGTTTCTCCGCCTAGCCCTTCAGATGTTTTGCCAGAGACTTTTTTACTTATGCTTTTGTGTATCACATAAAACGTCTAAAATGTTACATGTAGCGCAACCTGTTTCAGTAAGGGAGAAAAAATAAGGACAGTGCAAGCGTTAAAGCCCAAAGAGAAACTATGGCATGGCTGTTGTTCTTCAGAGGGCTTGCAGGGGAGAAAAGGAATTTAAAAAAAAAATCAAACTAAAACAAAACAAAAAACCCCAACACCAACATTCTGTTTTAAAACATTTCATATTCCATTCTAACATGCAAAACTTACAGGAATGTTCCCAAAAGTTACCTTTACTTCAGTGTATGTTCTAGAAACACCTCTAGACTTGTGTAACATCCATGCAAAACAGAGTCTTATTCTACTTTTAGACACTTAATGCAATTCCACTAACAGAAGGCAAGCACGTGCAGCCAGAGACAGCCTTTGCTCTATGACTACAACTGCAGGTAAGCTCTCCAACAGTTTTACAGCCACAGAGTTCAGATAGGTTACAGGGCAAGCGTTTGTAAATACTGTATAAGCAGTACTAAAAATGAAAGCCCTGTACTTCCTCCCCTCCCAAATGGGTATAAAAAATTATTCTAATTCGAAGAAGGAGAGAAACTCAAGTACAATAGGAAACTAACTCTTTATTTGAAAGTAATCCAGCTCAAAGTATGTGCAATTCCAGGCTTGCTACCAACAGACTTTTTGGAGTTTACATTATTTAAAAAAGCAAGATTTAGGAAAAAAAAGGCAAACTAATTATCTAAGAGAATAAGTCAGGATATCCAAAGTTATCTGAAACACCAACCTTCCTAATATTTTGGTGTTTCTTATTTCTGAGGATTGGTGCACTTATCAGGGAAACTTCTCAAAGTTACTTAAGCACAGAAAGAGCATTCAGTCTGAAAAAGTGATTCTTTAAACTACATGTACCAAGCATTCTCCAGAACATCCACACTGATGTTAGTACTGGGTTAAAAGAATTACTTTAATCAGGAACATGGAAAAGAGTCTTCCTGCAATGCTTCTCATGGTGGGCTAACTGTATATGTTACCAAACTGGGAGAAAGCAGCTGCTTTTCGCTCTGATCAAGATCTTGCTTTACTTTTCAATATATATTTTTTTTAATTCTCTTGTATCATCTCCTTTGGAATTCAAGGAATTAATTGTAGGGAATGCTAAGATGGATTGGTGTGTGGAATAAAAATTTGCTGGTTTGCAGAGTAGAAAGTGGGATAAAATAAGAAGTTATAAAAATTAGTGGAAGCCAGAATGATAGTAGCTGTGGAAGAAGCTCGGGTCATTTGTACTTCTTCATCAAAATACAATTGGTCTTAAGTTACAATAAAAGCAGATGCTTCAGAAAAGTTTTAATCACTGTTTATCCACAATAAACAACACTTTCTAACTTGCTGCTGTTAAAGGAAAATTAAAGGCAAGTGTTAAATAAAGACAGAGTAAAGGGAAAGAAAAGGGAGGTTTGTAGTCTGATTGTTAGCTACACAGCTGCGTTTTATGATACCTGGAGGGCCAGCTGATAAGTGAAGGTGTGTCCCCTTCTGAATCTTTCTGAAGAAACCACTCAGGTTTTGCCTTCCCTGCACTACTATAGAAAACAGAACTTCAGGTAATTTTTGAGATCTCAACACATGTTCCCATTTTTTCGCCCAGTCTTCCCTCCCCACTGCTTTTTTTTGTTTTCTAATTACTCAATTAGAGAGGACTGCTCATGAAAATAAAAGGACAGCACATTAATCAAATTGAAAGGTGATAAACCGTGAAAACAAACTATCATATTAATTCCACAAATATCTAAAAAGTGTTCTGAATGTTAAGTATTCTACAAAGGTAACCTTACCAAGTGTACGTTGTCCAGAATTTGAGAAGTGAAAGCAACTACACAATCTTATTTTTGCCATTTGCCATTGCAGGTGAGTTGAAGGGTTTATGTAAGGACAGCTGGAAAAGTTGCTAAAACTATTCCTTTAATTTGTGGGTTAAAGTGATAAAGACCACTGGGTCCAAAACAAAGAAGTAATATGAATTTAATGAAGTTAGAAAGTCAGATGGCTGTATCATACTTCCTAAGAAATTCTCAGGAACAGCTGGAATCCCTCTCTCCTCTTGTAGCCCTGTATCACAAAAACTTCAGAAATGCAAACCCAGTTATCTCAAGTAAAACATGCTGGTGACAGGGGAAAGGAGAAGCTTAAGAAACAAAGTAACCCCCAATTTGATCTTTTCTTGAGTTTATTCTATAACCATTTTGGAGTTGAAAGCATAAAAAGAAACAAGAGCATTGCAACTTTTAAAGGCCCTACAGTAAAGGGTGCCTGCAGACTCCCTACATACAGTTTCTCAAATCCTTTCCTAATGCCCATCTTTTATCTACAGTCCCTCAGCAACAGTAGATCACATCAAATACTTTTAAATTTGCAAGCACAGACTGTTCGGCCACATTAATGTTTACAAACAAACTCCCCAGAGGTGACTAGCGGCCAGGCTGCTTTCTTACAGCTACATCTGAAAGAAAAAACTCGCATTGCAGTAGAGCCATTTGGGATGAAAATCCCAAGTTAAGCTCCAGGTCATCTACTTCAATTTTTCTTAGCTGGTCTTTTAACAAAAATATATGAAAAAGGTCAAATCAATGACTGTTCTTAAGATAAAGGTGTACTTACTACAAATAAATTTAAATTTGAGAACTCACCTACAGTTGTCACCTTATCCAAATCAAGCTTAGAACAAAGTCAAACACCACCTGTTAAAAACACCTTTTGTTTTTCCAAATGTTTTTGAATTCCTAAAGGAACTGACCAAATAGAAGGTAAAAATCTTTCACAGGAGCTGACCCAGTAGCTGGAATTCCTTTGAAGCAAGTAAACTTCCTTCTCGTCTCGTAATGTGTACTTTGGCACATTTTTATAGTGGGCATGGACTAAGCTGCAATCATTTGTACTTGATCATTCATCCTTTGAAGAGAGCAGTCAGAAGAACACAAGCCATGTTTTGAATTCAGAGTTAATCTGCCACTTCAGCAGCCACATGAAGACAATGTCAAATAATACCTTCTCAGCACTTTGTTGTCTTCAGTGATGGCTAATAGGATTAATTATTAAATTGTCTTAGGACTGGAGGCACAAAGCTTTCATATGCATTCCAAAACAAGCTGCATTTATCAAATTTTTCAATTTGAACTCAGCAAATTTAAATTTAACAAAACCAATTTTGCAACCTATATAATGTGGACCTAACTTCAAAATAGCAGCCACCTGGAAGGTTGGTTTCAGTCCTTACTTTGCTTGTGCAAATAGCCTTATAGGAGACTACCACACAGTAACTTTAAAAAGACTGCATGGAAATAGACGATGACTTCTTTACCACTCAGAAACAGGGACAAGAGTTTCTGCAAGGTTATTCTTAAATTTCTCAATATCACACCAGTGAGTATGCACTGGCACTGGAAGTTGTCAGGGGTATTAAAATGAAGAATGGGCTCTTGGCAACTTGGTCGTTAAAATACCACCTACTGCCTACACACTTATTCAAACAAGAGACCAAATCCTAAGTTTAAACTCTTGGCTGCTGTAAGAGCTACACCACATCCTACTGGGTGCAGATGATTTCCTTCAAAAGGTAAGACAGAAAGTAATTGTGGGAAACCTGTTTTACGCAAATAGTGACCCAAGCCTTGTCCAGAAATAATCTGAAATTAGTGATAATGCAGTCAGCAATTTGTATTAAGTTATGACTTATTCCTGCTGCTTTTGCCCCAGTCTCTCATTTGTTATTATGGCACTACCACAGAGAAGCAAAAACAACCATAACACAAATGGGATGGAGGTTAAACTCTGGAACTGTTCTAACATCAGAACCCATCTGAAAATGGACCTTTCTTATAATTTCATTATCTGAAAACAGAGACGAAAAAGGAAGACCTTGTGGCAGGTGCTTGTCTCCAGTGCTTGCCAAACACAGCTGATCCCTTAGTGTTTCACACAGCATTAGATCTCGTAGGGACATATAACTTTTAACAAATGAAAAAATATGCCCCCGTTAAAAACACTGTTTCCTTAATTATTTCTATTTTGCCCAACTTTTATTATACTAAATAGGTAATGCCAGAAGTGGCAGCTTTAAAAAGAATCAGCTGGAATTTGTGAATGATTCGATAATGCCTTCAGCCTGCTCAGCCTGAACTTGTAGCTGGTTTATAGAGCACTTGTTAGCTAAAAATGAAAGATCTTTGTAAGGAGACCTGATTTCTGCACATTAAAGGCTAATCTGTAAATGAGTGGATTCAGGTGTCTCTTTATAGCCAGCACACTGTTTCACCAGGGCAACTGCCATCCCACCAATGCTTTGTGCAGCACAGCTTCTCCTGAATTGGAAGAGATAACCTATAGGGCATTTCATTGTCCAGTGTTTCATTGGTTTCCCCTCACAGAAACAGGGGCTAGAATTAATTTATGAGAGTAAAGAAGATAAACCCCCTTTTTACACTGCAGCAGACACATTCTTGGCTATAAAGTTTGACAGACTATTCTCTTTGCTTTCTTGAGGCTGAAAACCTTGTCCCTTCCTTCCCCTTTTAAAACAAAGAAAACAAGTTGCCAAAGGTCCATTGCTTCAGTATCAGTAACTGGATTAGCCAAGAGATTTATCTCAAATTGACCATTTGAAGATAAGGGATAACATTTTGTAGTATTTGAGTTGGGACTGCTTCAGAGACAAGTTATTTTTGAGCCTGAAATAACTTAGTTGACTTACTTTCCCTCTTATGGCTTTTTTGAAATGACAATATTCCTTTTTTGGCTTACATGGGAGAGTCCAATGATAGCTCATATACCACATATCCATGCAAAAGAAGGTGAGCAGGATTAGAAGTCACCTGAATAATGAAAAGCTATGAAAAGCATCTGAAGACACTACTACTGGTGTGTCCTATGCAATAAAATCAAACAAAAAATAAGGCCAAGTATATTTGAGCAGTTTACAGGAACTGTAAATCAATCCACCAGATGGTTAACATTTACTGTGGAAGATTGTTTCCTCATTCAAACTTTAAGGTATGCTGATGACAGTTAATAAGAAAGGCCACAACAAATAAGAATCAAGTTTTGTGATTTTGATGGGAAGGATAAAGAAGTCCAGACAAGGTAGCTTGTTTCTGAACCTACTGCAAAAAAATGCCAAAAAGTGTAAATGGTTCCGTTTATGCCAGTTCGGTTCAGTCTTTTAGAAACAGTCAGCACTGCTCAGCATGATGCAGATGTGTTTACAATTAAGTTCTCATCACAATTTACATCATTTTTAGCTGCAACATTTTAACTTAAATTTTTATACTTATTACTTTCTATCTAGAAATTAAAGAATCACAGTTAGAGAGAATCATACTTTTAAAAAATTTTTAGTCACGCATTGTTTTCAGTCACCATAACACTTTGACAGCCTGTTTTTGCACTACAGTGTGAAACTGCAATGTGAAACTAGTGAAAACTATTTTTTTTCCCTGCTGGAAGAATCTGGTTACCCTATTACTGGACTAAATTTGTCAAATCTGAAGTAATTCAGCATACCATGAAGGAGGCTACGTTTTCCAAATTCAGCATGAAATTTTAATGCTCCGCTCTGCCCCTTCACACACATATCCCGATATTATCTGGAAGACTAACCATCACAATTCAAAAGAATTTTTACACTTTCACAGCAGGAAAACAAACTATTATTTTAACTTTCAGCTTTTAACTCTGAGACCTGTTTTATTTTGGCAAAAGCTGTCATGAAGCTATTCAAATCTTCACTGAGAAACAAGTTGGTTAAAGGTTTGCTCTAACAGGTTATGAAAAAAAAAAAAGCAGATTTAGAACCATAACTTCTTCAATTTCTAGTTTGTGTAAATATCTTAGACATCAGTTATTCCACTTTCCCTGCAAATGGCCTAATTTTAGCATAAATTCTATAAATGGAAAGTGAAACCAAGGGTATATCTAATCATATAAATAGGTACCCACTTCCTTTTGTCAGAAACACTCTGTGATTCAATAAATCCAACCAATCTAGCCTGAGACATTCAAAGCCACTAAATACATTCTTCAAGGGTAATAAATACATTCATATTGTAGATGCTGCTGCAGAAGGTGATTAAGATAAAGGAATCTACTGTACATACAAACAAATAAAAATCATGCTTACCTTTGTCTGATGTTACTGTGCAAGGGCTGGTCATTCTGCAAATGGATTGGTGATGCTGCCCGCTTTGGTGAAGAAAGGGACTCTCTGGGGGTTTGCTTTGGTGATATTGGCACTTCGTTATAGGAGGAAGATTCTTGTCCAGAAAGCAAAAGGGAGACAGAACTATCCAAGGTTGCTGAACGGTCAGAAGCCTGTCTAATGGCACTGTCATCATCTGCTTTTCTATCACTCTTTTCATTTGAGAGGTCTTCTTTATCTGGAACAACATCTTTTTCATGGCTGGAGTACTCTTTGGATTCAGAAATCACATTCTTTGACTCCTTTGACTCAGTCCTCGACAAGTATAGAGAGCCACAGTCCTTGTTTTCGTCATCTTGCCTTTCACTTTTCGCTCCCTTTCTTTCCAAGCTGTCGGGATCTTTCCTTGCCCGTGTATATCTGGACGAGTAGTCAGAATCCAAATCAGAATCAAGAGATAATCCATATTTTTCTGCTAGCTGGCGCCGCCTCTCTGCCTTGTACCTAGCTATTCTTTCTGCTTTTGACTCCAGTTCCTGGACATCCATGTTTCCTGTACTATACAAGGGCTCTGTATTACCTCCTGTGAATTCTGCTCGGTATCTCGATGATCTGGGTTGTTTTTCTACAGAAGAATCTGAAGTTTCCTCCTCTTCATTTGATCTTCCTGTCAAAAGTCCAACATATATGAGTAAGTCCATCCCAAAAACTCCAAGCACCCTGCACACCAGTCACAGAGTGAACTATAAGCTTCCCATTTTCTTACAAATCAAAGTATACTAGTGACTACAGACCCATTTCTGCACTTATGTCTCCAAAAGCACATACAAGTGATTAAGAAATGTGTATTAGTTATAATTCTTTAAGAGTCTCATATAAAATTATTGTTGTTTTAAAACAATATGGATAATCATCATTTCAAATAAGACAACTGGAGAACTAAGAGGCAAGTTACAAAAACCTTGACAACAGCTCTCCTATAAAACTCTTCTCCATGTACTGCACAAATGATAGGTTAGTAAACATGAAGTAATTCCGCAGTGCAAGACTGACTAATATATACTACTTACCTAAGTGGGGACTGTATGGATCAGTTGCACGCATATATCTTGGTGTATCTTCCTCTAGTAAACGGTGTGTGACTGATCCTGGACAGTTTTGTAGAAGCATAGGTTGGGTATCATTTTCAATTCCCTCTAAGCGTCTAGCTATTCTCTCTTTTCTGAAAAAGAAGTGAAAAATGTGCAATCAGGCATCTTTGAAGATTTGAGGGGAGAGTTTCTAAGAGGAGGAAACAAAACAAGCTGTGTGTTTTGTTTTATGGGCCATAGACTTTTTTACCTTTTCATTTCCAAAAAATCTTGGTTGTTTGGTTCAAACAGTTTTCTTAATTCTGAAACTGAGACAACAAAAGATTATACAGTTTATAAGCTACTAAGTTTCAGAAACTCACAGAAACTTGCTAAAATGCTTTAGAATAAGAAGGAACAGTCAAATAAAGTTAAGAGCTTTGAAATAGTTTTTGTCGAGGAACAAACATTTTCCTCTGTTTTTCCTATTTTATTAAGCTTGTGTTGTCAAAAGTGCACTAGGCACATAGGTGCAAACACGAAGGAGTCCTCCCTCCAGGTATTTCCAGGCTAAGCCAGAATCTGCTATACCATCCTAGTAGTTTTCAAGATCTAGTATAAACTGGGCAAGTTGTATTTTGATTAGGTGAGGTCAAGCTTACATGCAATAGTAACCTGTTTCAAAACCAGGTAGTATGGAATTACTGCTTACAAAGGTTGGGGACTGACTATGTTTAAAGAGAAACAGTGTCCCCTGTTCCTCACTTTTCTCCACTCCTTTATACTGAGCAAATCCCAAGAATCTCAGTGACTCATGGTTGGTGGAGTGAAAATTACTGTGTACCCTCACGATATTCCTGCATGGTTAATCACTTTCTACTTTGCTAATTTTCCCTTGTAGTTTTAATTGGACATATTTTCCTTCTCTCTCCCTAAAGTGTTTGGTAGTGTTATGTGCTAATAGACAGCTGTCACAGTTAACAAAATAGTAGTGAACCAACAGGAGTCATGATAGATGAAGTAATCCCTTTATATATACATATATGTGCACAGCTAGCAGTGATGTTTGCAAACCACACTGGAGCAGTGAGTGCTACATAAACAAGTGTGGTGTGACTTCTTACCACTAGGAAGAGAAACCATCTAAGTTGACACAGGATGCAGTGGACAAGGGGAGAGGGGGACATCGTGTGCCTAACACCACCCTCCTCCCTTCCCCCCCCCATCATTGCCTTGGCAAAGAGGTGGTGCTAAAACCTGTGCGCACCTATTCTGATGCAATGCACCTCTGGGTGTCTGATCCTGTTGACCCAGGGATCAAAAGTTAAAGCAAGCTATAGCCTACAGCCTGCTAAATCAGCCCTAGATTGCCATCACAAACGCCTGATGAGTCAGGAGTGTCTAGTAGACACTGTTCCACACCACTGCAGAAGTAAATCTATCAGCTTCTTTCCCTACCAGACTTCATTTGTCTAGATAATTAGAAGATAAATATTATTTAAACACCACCCTTTTAAAGGTCAGATACACCTTCTCTCTCTTTCCTCTACTGCAAGAACTTACATGCATAGCTAAGTCAGGGTTTCAGTTTTGCTGAGAAATATCCAGGAAGTTTGCTGTAGTCAATACCAGTGCTCCTACCTCATAGATACTGATAGATACTATTGACATTGGCTGTCACGGAATCACAGAGTTTTCAGAGTTGGAAGGGACCTCTAGAGATCATCTAGTCCAACTCCCCTGCTAAAGCAGGATTGCCCAGAGCACATTACTCAGGACTGCATCCAGGTGCGTCTTGAAAATCTCCAGAGAAGGGGACTCCACAACCTCCCTGGGCAGCCTGTGCCAGTGCTCTGTCACCCTCACTGAAAAGAAGTGTTTCCGTGTATTTGAACGGAACTTCCTGTGTTCTAACTTGTGCCCATTACCCCTCGTCCTGTCACTGGGAACCATTGAAAAGAGTCCGGCTCCATCCTCCTTCAATCCACCTTTTAGATACTTGTACGCCATAATAAGGTCTCCCCTCAGCCTTCTCTTCTCCAGGCTAAAGAGTCCCAGCTCTCGCAGCCTTTCCTCATAAGGCAGATGCTCCAAGCCCTTAATCATCTTAGTTGCCCTTCGCTGGACTCGCTCCAGCAGTTCCCTGTCCCTCTTGAACTGGGGAGCCCAAAACTGGACACAGTATTCCAGTTGTGGCCTCACCAGTGCAGAGTAGAGGGGGAGAATGACCTCCCTCGACCTACTGGCCACACTCTTCCCTATGCAGCCCAGGATTCCATTGGCCTTTTTGGCAACAAGAACACATTGCTGGGCCATGGATAATTTACTGTCTACCACAACCCCCAGATCCTTCTCCTCAGAGCTACTTCCCAGCAGGTCTGCCCCTAACCTATACTAGTGCCTAGCATTCTTCCTCCCCACGTGCAGGACCTTGCACTTGCTTTTGTTGAACCTCATTAGGTTCTTCTCTGCCCAGCTCTCCAGCCTGTCCAGGTCATGCTGGATGGCAGCACAGCCCTCTGGGGTGTCAGCCACCCCACCCAGTTTGGTATCATCAGCAAACTTGCTGAGGATACACTCTGTCCCCTCATCCAGGTCTTTAATGAATATATTAAACAAAATTGGACCAAGTATTGACCCCTGGGGGACACCACTGGTTACAGGCCTCCAACTAGACTCTGTGCCGCTGATCACAACCCTCTGAGTTCTGTCCTGCAGCCAACTCTCAATCCACCTCACTGTCACCTCATCTAGCCCATACTTCCTCAGCTTCCTAATGAGGATGTTATGGGAGACAGTGTCAAAAGCCTTGCTAAAGTCAAGGTAGATGACATCTACGACTCTCCCCTCATCCAGCCAACCCTTATATGCTGAAAAGCCACTAGGTCTCCAGGTAAAATGTCTTGGATCAGTAAGAATGAAGGTATTCTGATCATGACTACTCAGAGAAGCAATGAATGAATGTGTCTGAGGTTACAGATGAGTGCCTACTGAGAAGGATTAACAGGGGAAAGAAATCAACTGGGCCACCCTCCAAAACAACTCCTTTAGTCTACATTTTTACAGAAACCAGACTCAAGCTATCCACTTTGATTTCTAAAGCCAGGTTAGCTCAGATTGTGATCACGCCATGAAAAAAAATCTAATACATTTGATGCAACTAGCAGTGCAGAGTAGCTAAGTATGCAGCTACTTAACAGTGCTAACCCATGGGACACCTCTTCCATACCTAGTTTCAGCATCTGCAGCAAAGCAGATTGTAGCCTATGTTGCTGACCAGGTTGATAGTGCAAGAGAGACACTGAAAGTCAGACGGCTCCAGGCACAGATCTCTGGAGATGGATGGGAACTGGACTTGGGCAATGCAAAATTTGCACCTGAACCAACACCAAAGCGAAGATGAACCCTTACATTGTGTTTTCATAGACTTTTCTCTCAATGGATGAACAGTTCCCACTGCTGCCCTGCCTACTCAAGCTGTGCTAGCAGTGGAACTTTATTAAACAGAGAACTTACTCATATGAATCCAGCCTTCATCTCACATTCACACCAAAGGAAATGATTTCTCATAAATACTTTGCTCTCACCTCTGCCAAATCTACTTCTGTTTAAGTTTGTTCCTCTGGCTATTGCAGTTTTTCTCTTCCATCTGTCAGCTATACATACATACAATGGTCAAAACAAACCCCATAATTTTTCTGCCACTTCAGACAGGTCAAAGGCCTCCACAGCTCACAGTTAATAAAACCACATTCCATTGAAATCCAGATCATTTTTCTCCCTAGTCACCGATTTATACAGTCCCTAAAACCATGATCAGAGAACAGGTCTTCTACACAGCTTTAGTAAAGCTCTAAAGCATAGCTTCATATACTAAATCATCTTTTTTTTTTCCCCCAAAAAAGGAAACTTGACTATAAGTCGTCCGCATACAAGAAATGTGGAACATCCAAAGAACTCCCAGCAGCATTAGCTCAACACCCTCTTGCTACGTGTTAGCTGAAGTTCCAGAGATTGTACCACTGCTTTGCAGTCCTAAAAAGAGCACTGGCCTCATGAAGCATCTCTCCAACACCTTCCCAAACAAGATGGGACAAAAATAGCATGGGACTACTCTGCACTGCCTTAGACTTTTTCCACACTTGAGATTCCAGACAGTAATTTCAGCTAGGTTGGCCAACATCTACAGAGCTTTTTTGTGAAAGCAGTTTCAGCAATATTCTTCTTCTGGAGAGGTGGGGAAAAGCAGCACAAAAAAGCAAATAAAGAAGATAAAATGCAGGAAGTCTTCTACTCTAGTGGTTTCTTTTTGCTGAATAAAATATTTGACTTCAAAATATGAAAGCCACTTGAAGAAATTTCATTCCCAAGGACACTGGTTGGCCCTTGCAAGCTTAGGGGATCGGATTTCTCTTTTTTAGTATGCAATTTGAATATGTCGGTGCCAATTTCCCATCTGTTCATGGGATGTTTTTTCACATGACCATCAGAAATTACACCATTTCAAAGACACTCATGACAGAGTTAAAGTATAATAACTCTTCTACCTAGAAAGTAGCACAAAGATCTGATTCAACACACAATAAAAGACTAAGAAGCTTAAAATAATTAATTTCACAGTAAAAGCTCCTTATCCAAGCTACTTCATGCCAACACACTTTGTAAGCACTGTTGGTCAGTATAGTTAAGGGCAACAGAACAAACTGCCACAGTTCAGGAACAGCCCTGAACTTCAGGCTTTATTTTAGGATGTTGAACAGGATGCTGTGGTAGGATAACCTCTAAGGCAGACTGTCAAGAGGCATCTTAATATTGGTAACTGTAGACCTTCTAAGCAAAATTTACCTAATAATACCAGCATTTAGCAAAAGCAGTATTCTTCCATATCTCATCACAGAATAAAAAACAAAAAGTGTATTTGGAGTGCACCTTATAAAAATGTTTTAAAAACTTAAATTAAGGTGAAAGGTTTCTTACAGAATTCAGAAATCTTTCAGAAACATTTGTTATAGTATAGAAATATGTTTTTGCTGAAAGCCCTCTTTGGTAAGAGCTGAGGGGATACATGTGGATAAAGTTGCAGGCCTATGGCAATAGTTTTAATTTTAAAATACAGAAGCTGTAAAAACTAAATCAAGCCTTCCAAAAGTCCCTAGGAGGGAGTGAGCACATACATTTGTGAAGCCTGAATAGACGTGGATCAAAAGTTTACCTGACAGAGGCTTAATTTCTCAGAGATGGTAAATAACCACCACAATGCAGGTACATACATTTTCATTTAGAGGAAAATTTAACACAACAGTGAAGCCTACCAGCCTTGTTCCTATGTCCTCCTCTCCTCACCTGGAAAGATGATGGTCTACAAACCAGGCTGGAGAAACATTTATCTTCTGTTTGTGCAAGCAGAGGCATACCAACATATTCAACACTTAACTGCAGGCAGCAATGTGTGAGACTTCAGCTGGACTCTTTGAACCTCAGTTCAGTCTGCATCAGTTGAAAATAAAATATATTCCTCCAATTTCCAACAAGTGCAAATATGGATCAAAGTCAGGCCCTAGATGGGACAAATAACCTGGATTTTCAGAAAGTGTTTGGCCTCAAGTAGTCCCCTCAGAATGTAACCATCAGCTCCCACTGCTAACTTTTTCTTAAGTCTGGTACATACCAAATCTGATATCTTTATTAGGAGAATGATTTCTTAGGAAATAGAGACATCTTGAAACAGAAATTAATTCACTGAGAAGCAACTTAACAGAGAAGGTTTCTCAAGTGAAGGCTCTCACAATTAACTTGTTGGCCAGCATGATTGTAAGGCTGAGGATATGCAATAATGAGGGACTATGTATTCTTATTGACTACTGCTTTTAGGAAGTCTGTATTGTATAAATGCATATCACTCTTTTCCATCATTGTGCAAAAGCAAGCACATCACTTAAATATTACTTAAATATTATGCTGGAAGAAGGGCTCTTTTCTAAAGGAACTCTGCAACAAGCAACATTAAAAGAGCAAACCAGTTCCTTTATGTTGGGATTAGTGCATCTAATCTGGTAGTTTGTCCGAAAAGGGTAAAAATACCATAAGAACACACACACAATTATAATAAAAGTTTTGAGATCCACAACATCATTGAGTGAAGGGAACACCTTTATGCTAGTTACACGTAGTCCTTCAGTCAAATGTCATCCTTTACCGGTCAAGAACTATTTTCAAGCAGATTATTATTATTTCCTCTAAATAATTCAAGATAATTAATTCTCCCTCTACCTCAACTGTGTCAAAAGGTAAAGATGGAACTGCTGTTTTTTTCCTAAGTTATTCAGACTAAGAGAGAAGTTGAAAAAACAAAACAAAACAAAACAAAACCCAAACCCCATATGTAGTGCAGGCAGGTCCTTTAGCATGCAAGACTAAAATTCAGCGTGCAGTCAGCTGGTCATGCAAGCCCAGTGATTCTACCAACCACTGAAGGGGACTGGAAAGAGCCACGACTACAAGACAAGTTAATAACTTAGTATTCAGGATTAATCTAACTGTACTAAGAAACCTCTCTGAAGTTTTGAATGGCAACCACTTCTTAACCTATTGAAAACTAGGTAAACAAAGCTGAACTTTATGAAGCAGGGATGTAGCAAGGCCTTGTAAAACAGCATTGTGGTTCATCCCCTGTTTCATCCCCTATGCATACTTCACAGGGAAAAGAAAACTCATTTACAAAACATCTGTGCCTAAGAGATTTTAATTGTGTCTTGCACTTGCACAGACTAAACTTCACATGCTGTTAAATTACCACTTGTGTTCATAATGCATCTCCCTTACCTACCTTTTGGAAGTACTGCTAAGAGATTGGCATCAATATCCTTTGTGCTGTTTGCAAGTTCTTCTTTATCTTCAAATGAGAACTCCTTCTGAAAACTGAAAGCAACATCTGGTTTACAGAACTGTGGATGTTTCTGCTACAAATCAAATAAAGCCAAGATGTAACCAATTTACTGCAAGATACTCTAACAGAGATACCAAAGAAAATATTTTCCATAAGAATGAATTAAGAAATAACCCCAAGAAACTCACGAAGCCAAACCTAACATAATTTGAAACTTGTTTGGAACTGACTGTGACACATTTTTGCATTAAATTACTGACCGGAGACTACCTTCAAAATGCTCTACTAGCAATTACATTTGAAATAATCTATATTGAATGATTCTCCATAAATATTAAAACATATTTCATCAAATGCAGTACTATATGTACACTCCACCTAGAAGCCTTCTGTATGACTGCCCTATTGTTGTTACTGCACTGATCTCTGAATCTTATATGGCTTACAATACACTAATATGAGCAGCAGATCATTTAGTTTTATACCTTATCTTTTCAAAACAGCAAAAATGCCCATTTAGATAAGACAAAATATTTCTTTAAATACGTTCATTAAATACAAAAAATTTAACTGTAAAATGTATGTATCATAATACTCTAAAGTAGATACTGTCTACAGAGACTTTTTGGAGGAAGTGTTCTTCCTTGTGGAAGATTTTTCTCTCCAATTATTAAAAATAGAGAGAACTGCTGTACTCTTCCATTGTGACTTCTAAACTATCCCAATCAGGCATAAGAAAACTTGAACTAGTCTTAAAACCTTTGGTAAACTGTGTAGACAGGTGTAACAGATAGAAATCCCCACAGTGATCCCAGGCCTTCATTTTGCCATGGTAGTGATGTGCCATATGATTTATGGTCATTCTGATAAGACATATTGCACAGCCTTACTCTTGGAAAATCCTTCTTTAGGACAGGTTTTAAACGGCTTTTTAAATAATTGAACACCCTTTCATCAAGAGTATTTGGTTAGAAAAGAAAAAATAGTAAAAAAAAAACCCCAAACATTTCTCATTGAAAAGAGTTTTAACATATAATGACTAATAACATTTTACATGAACTCCAAGAAGTATTTGCCTCTTTATCATTTATAAATAATATTCCTTTGTAAGAAGACATTGAGGAGAGAATAAAACCCTTGACATGACAATAAAGAAACTGGGCTGTGTCACATTTGGGCACCATGCCACCTGCTGCAAATCGTCTCCAACAACTGCACTTACTGAAATTACTTCAGGTGCTGCCAAGAAAAGCAATGTTAGTCACTACAGAAAACAGCAAATAGAAAATGAAGAGCTGCAATAAGCTGTCCATTACAGAAAACTGTATATCCTTATAGGGCAAAAACACTTTAATGGAACTAAACAAACAACAAAATAAAATAAAAAAATAGCACACAGCAACCACAAGCAAATAGGTATGTGTGTTATCTGAGAAGAGGCAGAGACTCAGACAGTTAACTACACGTTTCTATATGCCTAACCCCACACTGCAAACACTCAATATTCTTGTTAGCCTCACAATATATTACTTTCTTACAGACACAGCTTCTGGAGAACCCCTAGGTGGAGAAACTCCCAGTTTCCATTTGAAAGCAGTTTCTTCTCATTTTGGCTGAAGATGAGTTTGAGAAATGTGAATAATATTGTTCTAGGGCTATAAATCAAACCCAAAATTCATTTTCTCAAATCAGTTTGATTACTTAAGACTGGTCTCAAAAGTGCTGAGGGACACAGCTCATGACTTTTAAATACCTGGGCTTTATTTAGCAGCATCTCCAATTACTTCCATAACACTTGTGACAGTGCAGCACCTTAAGTTTCCATAAACATGGGACTCTGTACAGAAAAACATTCACTCATACAGCAAAATCCTTGTTTAAATTAAGTATGCCTCAGTCCCACAAGAATTTCCAAGGGTCAAATCATACAGCATCAGGACTGGCAGTAACTGGTTCTAAAAAGAATTGTATTATTGGATTGCTTGTGTATCCTCAACAAACTTTTAAATACTGTAAACTAGTTAGGTTTACTCCTGCCCCTTTCTCCAAGCTCCAGGGAGTTCCAGAGACTCTGAAGCCAGAGTCCCTCTAAACCCAGTCTAAATGTCTTTCTCTGGGTTTCCATCCATTTGTTCTTGTGCCAGTTACCTTACTTATTTTTCTTAAGAGAAGTTTTTCACATCTACTCAGCTTCCTCAAGACAGGCTCTCAGTTTTATTGATTATCTGTGAAAACACCCTCTACCTGTTCCAGTTTTAAGTCATCTTTTTTGTATATGGTGTCCAGAATTGGACAGTCTTTATTCCAGACCTGGGTCTTAGCTGTGTCTTATAAAAATAGTAATTTTAATAGAGAAAGCATTATTATATTACTAGCCAGATGAATGCTGGGATCTACCACATATTTGCCTTTTTATAACTACACTATATCGGTTGCTCAATCCCGCATGAGAAACTAATACGCCAAGGCTTTGCTTTCATCAGTTGAAAGTGACAGAAAAATTTATCAGCCCCCAATGCACAACTGTGCACTTAGTATTATTACATTACATCCTTTTTCTATTACTCCTCAAGGTCATCCAGTTCTTCCTGTATGTGAGCTCCCTCTTCCTTTGTACTGAGGGTGGCTTCCAACCTTTGCTCACTGGCAGATTTCATTAAAATTCTTTTAATAACCACAAACTTCTTAAGCTTAACCCTTGCTGGGCTACATGGCATCACAGGTTATCTGCTTTGTGAAAGTCGCTTCACAGTTTCCCTTATGCCCCCATTTTCCACTTCCCTCTGGACAGACAATCAACTTTTATTCACTTGTTTATTTTTAAATTATTAATGATTTTCATATACTATTTTATCCACAATAGAGGAGTTTTCCTCCTTCACAGGCATTTTTGCTCTCTCTTGGAAAGCTGCAGGTGGCATTGCTTGTTTTAAATATTTGCACGTTAGAAACAATGTTTTAAACCAATGTATCAATTACATTGCTTTCACTTGCACAGACATTTCAGAGACAGCACTGCTCTGAAGATGATACAGTCAAGCCAAACAATCGGGTATTTATAGATACATATATAAAATTAGTTCTAAAAATGAAAGTAGGTATATTTAGGACATGTCACAGTATTCAATAAGAACATTCATTAGGAATCTATATTGAGCTGGAGTGATGTTAAAACAATTCCAAATAGTAAAAAAAAAATAAATAAAAAATCAGAATTTGCAATAATTTTTTCTTCTTTAAGTCCCTGTTCAATTTGGATACTGAAAGAGGAATCTCTCCTCTTTTGCTTGCATGAAATATAGCCTGTGATCATGGTTCATGAAATGCAATCAACAGCATGAGGTCCCACAAGTTTGTTTCACACAGAATTTGTGTGGTTTGGCCTCAGGTTCCCAACAAACTCATTATTCTCTTCAATGTTCAGGAATTCATATGATTCCTATTAAAACATAGGCAACAATATTTCACAACCTCAACAGTTTTTCTTTAAAAACAACGTATAATGTGGCATTAGCAGAGTATTTGACAGTCTCAGTAGTTATACCGCTCTTGCAACTTCCAAAGTAAGTGTGGGCTGCTTCTATACATCAGGGATTCCAGGCTGAAAACCTCATCTGCTGCTGCTGCAGCAGCACACAGTTTCTAAATAGCTGTCCCACTAACCTAGTTACATGCCCAAAAGCAAGGAGAAGTTTGATCCAAATGCCACTGGTAACGCTGCCCTGCCATCTGGATTAAAGCTATGGGATATAATGAGATTTTGTGGTTGAAACATATGCATGGAAATCTACTTGTATACCTGCCAGCTAGGTGCTTGGCATTCATTTTTCTTCTCTTTCTCTGCCTCCAGTAGAATATCCTTCCCTGGACTCTTACGTAAAAGATCCATTCTACAGTCACATCCTTCTCTACTACTCTCATTTCTACTTTCCCCTACCTGACTTCCATAACACAATGTGTCCTGTACACTTATTCCCTCCATATCTCTACAGTACCTAAGAAACAACATGGCATGGAATCACGTGCGCTCCAGAAGGTGTACGATGACTGAAAAGATGCTTGCAAATGTAAGCCTGGGTGCCTAAGGCTGGTGTATTCTTTCCTGTGCAGCTGAGCCAACAAAATAGCTGGTTCCTGGGGCAAGAGTCAGTTCCTAACTCCCTGACCTCCTCTCCATGCCATTGTGAATGAGTCCAGCAAGCGCAAAGGTGGATACCAAAAAGAAGTCAGAGTGACAATGGGATGAGAGGGAGTGTGACCTGCCACCTTGCTTAACTGTGAACTGTATCCCCTTACTCAGCCTTGTGGAACTGTGTCCTAAGACTGCAGGTACGAGGCAGCATGGCCCTGCAAGGAAGCAGTAACGTCACCTCTCCATTCATCTCTGCAGTATCCCCCTCCCATGTGCTGACAAAGCTCTCTGCATGTCTGTATAATTAATTCATCCACTTCAGCCACCTTCTTTTTCAGACAGATCAGTTTCCCAAGCTGGTTCACTAAATGTCTGCACTGTGTGCATTCCATACAAGGAAAAATGGGCATTGCAGTGGCAGGAGGCTCAGTGCAGAGCAGGACTCTTCCCTTAGCAATGCCAGCCATAAATTTTCACATTACTTAAGAGGCAGTTGGTGTTTTAAATACCTGTTCACAGCATCTGCTTTACGCCAAAGCTTGGTCCCGCGAGAGGACCAATAATCATTTTCCCTGACAAAAGAATAAACGTAGATTCAAGCAATGACTGCAAGTTACAATCGTGCAGCCAGTCATCTTCACTGGACAAGAAAAACTGGACCTTACCTTAATGCTCTCTTCCTTTGGAGCAATCGTGAAGGTTTAAATCTGACTGAGTTTTCTTTGTCAAAATCTGTGAAACGAAAAAAACACACCATAGTGAAAATACTTTAATAAATGGGGAACTTTTAGGAAACTAGGTTACAGTCTCCAATTGTAGTCCTTTTTCACTGGAAAAGACTGTACAAAGGCCTTCCCTCTAGTCAAAGAAGCATAAGGTGGCATGTCCAAGATGGTGTTAAACCAAAGCCTTTCAAAAATGAGTAAAGACAGTAAACATATCAAAAGCGTCAACACTTTATGGAACTGCCATGTTCTAATCCATGGTGTAACAGTGTAGCCTGTGACTACCATTTAAACCTTTTGGCTCAGTTTCCCAGCTTATAAAATGGGTGATAGACATGTGTATGAAGCACTCTGCAAATAAGAAATGCTGCAAGCAGGAAGAGCCTTTTTGGCTGCAGCCTAGCAATACTACAAAAACTGCATATTCACTGCAGAAGTCAGAGATGCCCAGCTGAGGATCTGTTGCAACAACAGTCTTATACCACCCATGACAGAAATATTTCTGAAGGTTGTCTACTGTTTGGAAGCTCCCATTTTATTCTGGATAGTCTTAGAACATGCTTACTTTCAGAGAGGAACAGGTGTTTACACTGAGAGCAAAACTGTGTCAGATGCAGCCTTATATTCAAAAAGTACATATTACAAAGCCACTAGTTCCCAAACCTTTGTGAACCAGAACAAGCGATGGGCAATCTCCTCTCTCTCCCCCAGATTTAACGTTTTCATTTCTGCAGTCAAGAGCATCATCACAGGGTCTAAACAATGACCATTGGCAAGGCAGACCAGTGCTCCAATTACTGGCTCCCTCCATTCAACAATGAGGATGCTATTAAGAGACCCTAGAGAACTGCTAGCCAGGGAGCAGGGAAGCACATAGTCTGTGACTGCTGTTGAAAAAACACGTGAATTTATTCCCAATGTAAAAATTGCCTTCCTTCCCCACCTGTATTAAGCCAACCACCCCAAGACCCTAAATTAATAAACAATTGGTCACTGATGCAGTGTTCACTTTATTTTTCAGAGACAGACCTGAATATTACACAACCTGGCGTTTAGAACAATTTGAAAGCAGCAACATCACTTTATAGTCTACCTCAGAACTGAGATTTAACTATTTCAAAAAAGAGCTACCTGGCAAAAAAATATTTTTTGCTTATACAAAATATTTTAAAATCTAGGTAGGATGTTTCTTATTTTTGCAGAAAGGGTTTAATGAAACTTATTATAGCTGACAACATGGGTCTTAATTTAGAGAATGTATTTTTTGTCTATGACTTTCAAAACTTTTCACCCTCTTCTCTTCCACTTCTTTCTGCCACCTCTCCAGGTAAACAGATTTTTTAAAAAAATGAAAAAGTAAAAACAAAACTGACCATTTTAACAGCTTGATAAAGAGGCTTAAAATGTGCAAAAAGGCATTTTTAGGCATCTGCTACAAGTCACTGCAGATTTCATACAGCTTTGCTAATAGCATTCTTCAACTTTAATAGGCAACTTTTTCCTGGTTTTGTTGACATTCATTTTCTCTTTCCAAGTAAATGGAGAATAAAGCACACAGATTACCCAGAAACATCTTGTTAGACCAAAACAGAATATTATAAGAAAAACAGTACAAATGGTATACAAATCATTATATTTTACACTACAACATTAAAAAAAAATACTCCATGTCATAAATATCCTCTAAAAAGGCCAGATTTACGTTACTGTGAGAAGAGTATGCAGTAACTTAAAAAGCACAGCTCAGTATCAGCTTAGATAATCAGAACCAGGCATATCTTAAATTTATAGCCGTTCTAAAGGGATATAACCCATCCTATAGTTTTTGGCACTAAAAGAGTTGTCCACCATGAAAACCACAAGCAGACCACAGAGAAATTCTCCTTACTCAAGCCAAAACTGGAGAGGGGATATGAGAAGGGAAGAAAGCAGCTTTTCTTGCTTTGCTGGGAGAAGGGCTGCTAAGAGGGGGCACACAACCCAGTCTGACTCTTGCTACACATTAAACACATTCAGTAACATTCATACATAACACATCTATACTACCTCCAAAACATCATAAAACTTTGCTGTATTTCACAGGGGCAAGCTCCTCTTCCCCACATCCCCTCCCGCCGCCCCCCCCAGCCACAGAAAACCCAACCAGACAATTATATTCTGTTACACACTTTTGCTATTTTATGTATTTCCTCCTGTTCAAATTAAACCCCATGTGGGAGGAATAAAGTCCAATGAAACTTACTACAATATGGAAGTCTTAAAATGAAATACAAACACAGGAGAAAAAGTAAAACAACTCTGCTTCAAAAGAAAATAAATATGCCCACAAGAGAAACATCAGTTTAACACAGTCTTAATTTAATGGTTAATTTAAAGAAAAAACCCCACCCTCACAGTACCCGATACACAGAATCTTTGTAACAACATTTTGTTCCTTCTTTCACTGAAGAATTCTAAACATGCTTATAACCACACAAAAACAATTTTAAATATTTGTATTTAAAATTAAGAGTATATTTACCGAAGTGTAAATCAAACTTGCTCATAAGTTTAACCATTTGTTCAGTCAAGTCCCCCTCCCTCTTAGGTACAAACTACCAGATATAACCACTATCCATCATTTAATACATAGGAAATTAAAACTGCTGAATATAAAAGAAAAAAGAAGTAGATGCAACCTTCCAGTGTTACTTAGTATATTTAAAGGCCCTAAGTCCATGGCAAGCTAAGCTAATTAAAAGATCCATCTAATCGGATCTTTCAAAAGTGTCCTTTAGGAAATAATGAAATAGCCTAGGTGACTAACTGCATACTGATTGCTAAAGTAGCTACTGTAGCTGCAGAAGATCCATTCAAACAATATTTACACATGCATGCATATATACAAGACAGATTAAACACACACAAATGAACGGCATTTTCTTCTACCTACTTGGAACTCTTACCTTGCTCCTCAGAGTATTTAACATTTCCCAAATAGCTGGAGATCCAAGGATTTCTGAACATGGTTGCACAAACAAAGGATTCGGCAAAGAGAAACTACAATAGCAGCTAATTCTCAACCAGCCACAGCCCTCGGCCTGTCTTAGCAATATCGTGTAGAGATTTTTCATAGCACAGGACTGGAGCTGTCAGGCTATCGCGTCCCAGGGAGTACAGTAAATGCATAGCAATAGGCTGCAAGCTGGAGCAGCTCAAGGCAGTAATCAGATTACAAACAGAAATTAGGCACATGAATGCTAAAACAGATTGGGCAATGGTGATTGGGAGATTTATAATATTAGCACTTCAAAGATCCAGCCAAATCACATATTATACTCCCACAATATAAATACAGAACCCCTAAATCCTCATATTAAAAAACCAAACCAAACCAAACCCCCCAAAACCCCTCCAAGAAGTCGAATAATTCCTTCATATCTCTAATCAGGATAAACTGCAATGCTTGCTTAAAAAAACAGTATCCAGCCTGCCAAAAAAATGGACTCTGCTAATCATATCATTATGCTAAACATTTTGCCTAACTATTAGTTGGAATGTTTAAAACAGACAAGATTTATGGATAACATATGAGCAAAATTACTGGTGGGGGTAGGGATTTACGAACAGACACCATAGCTCCAAATATTTTAATTTGAGACAGAAGGTGTAAAATTGCACAAAAGTACTGTCTAGCTACCATATTTTTTTATTAAACACACACACACAAAGAAGCTTTAAATATGTGACTGAAACAGGTCCATGCATTCAACCCCATCCAACCAAAGGCAGTAACTGCCTACTAGCTTCCTTCCAACAGACTTCTTCCCTTAAAAAAGATTTCAAGTAGTGTCAGTAGAAAACTCACCCCAAGGCTGGGGCTGTCAGGACCATGAAATGATAGTCTAGAAATACAAGACTGAATCTCTTGACTTTTCTTACCTGTTTTTATGATACTTGGTACAACAGGATTCAGATCCATGCTGGGAACCTCTATGTACAGGCAAAATATAAGCAACGATGCTGTGAAAGAGGCTGCTTAATCACAAGTGGAAAATCATAGAATCGTTACAGCTGGAAAAGACTTTTAAGATCACCAAGTCCAACTGCTATCTAACTCTGCCAGGCCCACTTCCAAACCACTTCCCTGAGCACCATACCTAGATAGCTTTTAAATACATCCAAGGATGGCAATTCAACCACTTCCCCAGGCAGCCTGTTCCAGTCTTTGATAACCCTTTCCGTGTAGAAGTTTTTCCTAATGTCTAACCTAAACCTCCCCTGGTACAATTTGACTCCTTTTCTTCTTGTCCTATCAGTTGTAACTTGTGAGAAGAGACCAACGCCCACCTTGCTACAACCTCCTTTCAGGTCGTTGTAGAGAGCAGTAAGTTCTCCCCTCCAGCCTCCTTTTCTCCAGACTAAACACCACCAAGTCTCTCAACGGGTCCTCATAAGACTTATTCTCAAGAGCCTTCACCAGCTTTGTTGCCCTTCTCTGGACCCTCTCCAGCACCTTAATGTCCTTCTTATACTGTGGTGCCCAAAATTGAACACAGTACTCAAGGTGCAGCCTCACCAGTGCTGGGACAGTAGGACAATCACTTCTCTAGTCCTATAATCTATCAAGAAACTATTAATTTCTGTTGGCTCACCATGAAGTTATATTTAGCCTGTCTAGGTCATCAAAAGACTGCTTTTCATGCTACCAAGTCCTTGCAATGGATAGAAGAACATGTGCTCCATCTTGCCTAATGCCCCTGCTATTTGTATTCATTTATTTATTTTTAAACACAAATAATGTTGGAGTCACCCTAACTGATGCACTTTTTATTAGCAGATCTTTCAACGGTAAAGAGCACTCTGGAACAAGAGTCACCCAACACATGGAACGTGGCATTGAAGCCTCTGACTAACCAAGCGATATTTTCTGGTCAGAAATATCTGATGGTACGTACCACATTTTTTCTGTGCCTGTAACCTTACTGGCTCTTGTGTTTAATTCTAACCACTTCACAGCACTATCCATAGAACACAAACTGAACACTGCTTTGCTCTCTTGACCAGCTGTGACGGCCTACATGTACTCAAGCCTAGTAAATACAAAAGCAGTAACAAAAAAAGGATTCTATCAACACTGGTCCAAACCTCCCATTAACCTGGAAATCTGCTTTGTGGCCTAGACTTAAGTACAGGTGTGCTTAAAACACAAAAACAAGACACTGCAGAAATAACAAAGAAGCTGCTGGAAACAGCTAATGGGAACATTCTGGACCGGTGTCTGTGTGGGTGTATCAATAAAAGAGATGCCCAGTTCTGAAAAGGTCCCTTCTTTCCAAACCCTGGTTGTGTGAAGACTGCTTACTTGATCTTGTGAATAGCGGTGTTATTATCTGGGGCATTTTTAAGCACCTGTAACTCATCTGGTACACAATAAGGGAACTGTTTCTCAGAAAGTGCAGAGAAATAGCACTTCTTCAATAAATCTCATGGCTGCAGCCTTTAGCAAGGTTGAAGGAGAAGTTAGACTCGACAGCTGAGCTGATGCAATAGCTCATGGCTGCCAAAAAAGACAGTCCTACCTGCTTCTCTGCAGGACCTCTGCTAGGTCCTGCTTCCCTAGTGACCCAGTCAGATGACTAAACTAGTAGTAAACATTCTGTTTTAGTTTTGCTGGGTATGCTTTTCAGGAGGTGTCAGAACAAAGAAAAAGACACAAGATCTTATGATCAGGAAAGGGATCAACCCTTCTGGCTAACAAAGGAGGTGAGCTCAGCTCAATTGTCATCCCTGTGTCTGGTGATGTCCTGTATGACAGAGAAGGAGAGGTGTGTTTGTATTTGTGGAGGGAGGGGACAGGCTCCCACATTCCTCTGCTCTACATCATCTTGAACATTTTGCCCTCACCATTTGTCTGGTGAACAACCACAGAAGGTAAAGCACAGAGCTGCAGAAAAACTCTAGTGCGTCATTCACAAATGTGTATATTTTAAACGGGTTCTTGCTTGTGCTGTTCAAATTCTACTCACAGAGCACAGAAAGAAGTCAGTTTCTCCTACAGCTGTGGCTACCACCTGGGAAGGAATACCTGTGATAGGTTTTCATGCAAGAACTCCTTTCTCTACTACTTACAGCTGGCAGGTCAAGAATACAGGGGCCATCTCACGGAACCAAAGAGAATTATTATAGAGGAAAATAAGATACCCAATAAAAGGAACATCTGTATCAAGGTCTTCACAAAGCTTCAAGATCTTTTTGTGTTAGGTTGGAAGGTGATCACCAGTCATTGCTCTGTGCATGGCATCTATGAATTCACATTAATGTCACTGCTGTTAATACTGAAACTGCTACTGTGCAGTCTCTGTGACCCCAGAGTTTGTTCAGCTTCACTTCAAGATGAAGGGTGTGTGCCAACACTGCTTCCAATATTAAAACTCTTAATGCTAAGAGATGCTGGAGCCTTAGAGTATTACACCAATGCTATGCAGTTCACACAGATAATTGGGAAAATAGGTAACTGACAACTCCTTTCCATCAAGGAAAGGTAACTGACTCCCTCCTTTTCATCAAAAAGGGATCACCTATTGCAAGACAGGTCTCTGTGCTGTCCCTTAATCAGCTTTGGCAGTGGAGCAGACACCTTGGTAAAAACAGCAAGTCAGCAGGGTCAAGCAATGGTATAAAGAAAAGAAGTCTTAGATTTAGCTTTTTGCTGCCTGTTTGGAAACAGTAGGTTTAAGAGCAAGTCTTTCCCAGAAGAAGAGAAATCCATCTCCAAATACTTGATGAGGGAAGGAGGAAGAGTATTTTGTCCTTCAAAGAGATCCAGTCTCCAGGACCTAGAAGTATGCTCAGCCAAACTACATTATCAAGGCTGTGTTACAAATCGGTAGTAATGTTCTTGTCCTGCTCTGCCATCATTAATTCTTGAGCATTAGCAGCCTCCAACATAAGCAAACAAAGAGAGAACAACAGTTCAGCCATTAGAAAGGGGGGCAAGCCCAGCTGGAAGTTACGTTTGCAGTCATCTGGGCAAAGAGCTAGAGGTTAAGCATGCATACATTTCAAATCTGAGACTGCTTGTGAAAGACCAGCTGGCAGCTAAATGTTTTTCTGAAGCTTCCCACAGGAAGAGAAGGAAAATATATTCCTTTTGTCTGGCAAAACTAATCACTGTAATCAAAGCTGGAGTTTAAACGACTTGCAAAACTGTTCCCAACTTACAGGGCTGCCAACCCCAAAGCACTGAAGAGTTATGAATCAGGTCCCACCAAGATCAAGTCTTTCTGAATTTTGATCGCTTCTAAATTTATATTTAGAAATGTTCCTCTGTGATAAGAAGAACTAGATACTTTGTGTGACTTGCAGTTATCATAAAAACAAAAATCAAAGAAGCCCATGACAGCTGTTTGAAGAAAGCCTAAAAATGAAATAAATAAAAAAATCAAGAATGCAGAGGAAAGAAAAACCACAATGACTGCAAAGAAACTTTCAGCAAATATGCTACTTAGGCAAACAGGAGCCGGACCAGCATGGAAAACTGAGATGAACTGTATAAACAAGATGATGAAATCATATTTTCATCCACACTTCATGGGTAGAGGTCTAAAGGAGCTCATGAATTTTATTCCACTGCTGCTCTTCTGGATAACAAGAGTGCCCTTGGAACATCAAGTCAAAGTGAACTGTGCCAAGATCTGAGATGCTGTGGATGACCACAGGAATAAAGGTCAGAAGAGAGGGCCAAACCAGACCACTCTCTTCTGTCACTCCATCTCAACTCCCCTCCCAGGCTCCAGGCTACTTGCCCACCGCAAGCCACCCTGTCAGTTTTTGGCATGTAGGCATGTGTTTCTGAAGGTAAGTGGCAAGGCACTAGAAGAGCCTCCCCTTTTTTTATTTCCCGTTCCTCCCACTCTCCAGCAATTTCTGCCAAGGTGTTCAAGAAATAATTTAGCCCAAAGCTAAAGGACAGGTCAAAAATGTAACAGAAGATTACTTCAGTAGCATAATCATTTAACAGAAAGTTATCTCAAGTCATGTTCAAGCATCCTAGCTTGCAAACACAGTATGTATTCTGGGTTGGCAATGCCAATTAGTTTTCTCTTCTTCATCCAAATCCCATGTACGTAGGCAAGGGATATTCTCATTTTCTAAATGGAAGCCATTTGTACAGACTTTTAAACCAGAATAGTTTCCTGACATGGTATCATCCCTCTCGTGCGAAGCAAGTTTAATCCTTTTCACTTAGGGTTTTTTTTCCCCCCTCTTGCACTGTGTCACAGTTTTTGAATAATGATCCTAGCAAGATTTCTGCTTTTTGGCTAGTGATTAAGTTTTGGACAAGTCTTCAGGTGATGCAGTGCTGAAGTTTATCTATATGGTGTACTTTAAAACAGCTCATGTGCAAAGAGATGAAAAAAGCTGATTAGGAAGTATCATAAAAGGGACTAAGTTTTTTAGGACAAGATGACAGATGTGTTAAAAGAATATGGATGGTCTTTTTGTACTGAGTAATTACTCATGTGCTCTGGGAAAAGGGAGAACAACAGATATTTTTCCCACGCATGCCCTAAAAACCCTTTCAGTCTCTGGATTCCTATTTCAGATTTAAAGAAATCTCACTCAAGTCATTAATTTTAGCACTCAAAAATCTCCTAAAAGGAGATTTCAGTACCTTTCAATCTTGCAACGCATTTTCAGAATAAGGAACGTGAAGATAATGTCCCCTGACATTTCTATATCTCGTATCACTGTTCATAACACCATATGGCAAGACTGTAGCATACTTAAAGATCCTCAATGTTTTCCTCTTTAGGAGTAGGATCAGTCTAGACTAGCTCCTTCAAGGAAATTCAAAGGCCACACACTCCTCTTGCATGTGGTAATCAGATATACCAGTGAGGCACATTATCCAAACTGAGTCAGACCTGTTTGTCTTGGGGCCTGAAACAGTAAGAGAAGATGTCAGGTGTGCGCAGGGCCAGGGTTAGGCACAGACTGCGCAAATGGCTGGAAACAAGGGACTCCTGTCCCAGCGGTACATACAATTTAAATGATTAAACAGCCCAAGGACATCGAGGAGACATGGGTTTTTACCTAGCAAGAACAGTATCTGAGAGCATTTCACACCACAGCTCACTGTAAAACAGCTGCTGTTCAGATTTTGAAGGCACAGGGTTAGCCACAGCTGTGGACATCTTTCACTGAAGTCACGACACAAGCAGCAGCTTCTTCTTTATTGCTGCAGTGAATGAGAGCTTTGCTGCTGCAATGACCACGGGCTTAAACTGCGGTTGGGAGAGACTGTTTGCAAAACTCCTGCCCTCCAAATAAGTGGCCAGGGTTTCTCGGACTAACTTCCCCATCTTCTGATACTTCTAGTGTCTTCAGTCTCACGAAAACTTTCCTCCACAGTGCAATACAACCAGCACAAGGCTGTCTCCTTGCCTGGAGTAGCAAGTGGCCTCAGGCAGTTAAGTGACACAAAAGCACAGCCACGCTACTGAGTTTTCTCCCAGCTGATCTTGAACACCTCTGCACTGTTATCTCTGCACGCGTATAAAAGCCCAATAAGGGAGCAGAGAGAGGCACACATACCACATGGAAGAATTTATAACAAAGTTCTTTGGCTCTTCATGATAGTCATCTAAGGAAAACATTAATTTTGCTTACCACTGTGATGTGACATTTCATAGGCCACATCATATTCCTGCATACTTACCCTGAAATATAACTGTCATTTTCAAGCCTCAGGCAGATAGCAACCTTGCAGACAACAAATCCATGACCCCAGCTCCCATCATGTTTATAGCACATTGCAATGCTTTCTCAGAAAATTAAATATTTAGTAAAAGAAATAGAGAAAGAATCTGCTTTATTCAAGAGCTGATGGTCAAGGTAGGACAGCTCAACTACAAGTACTGTCACTGAAAATAATGTCACTATGAAAAAGCACTTGTACCAGGCTTAATTTGCATCCAGCATGGCTAAGCAAAAATTCATGAGGAATGAAAATGTGGTTAGCACAGTGATGCTGCAGTTCTGGAGCCTGTTCTCTAGAGAACAGGTTAAAATTCATAGCAGTCACGGCCTTTTCTCTTTATTGCCCTCATACACTTCCAAGGCCCCTGCAAAAATCACAAATGAGCCAGCTGCTCAGGAGGGTACCAATCACTAATAGCAAGTTAATTGCAAGTCAGATCTGAAGAGCTTTCACAGAGCTGCCCAGGAAAGCTTGCACAGTACCTGCTTGTACTATACTTGTCTAAATCTGTGGGTATTTTACTAAAGGAAAAATACACAGACTTTTTTTTTTTAAAAGCCCTCTTCCATGTAAAAGTCAGTTTTTATGAGGTGGGTATGAAGCAACCTAGTCAAGTCCTGGTCTGCACACAGGCAGTGGGTGCCAATATTCCCCTTCTCTTGGGAGCAGGATCATTGCTTTAGCCAGTAACAAACAGTCTTCCAATAAAGGGCATAAAACTACACAAGAAGAAATAATAAACAAGTCCTGAAGTCATAAAAAAAAAAAAAAAGAATTCATCCATCTTAGTTCAGGTGGTTTCTGAAAGCAGGCAGCACAAGGAATGAAAACACACTTCTCAGCAAAGGCCACCACAAAGCTTTCCAGAATATGGAATGACAGTGTGAACCAGCATCCTAAGATTATAACAAAGCACACAAAAAATAAATCAGGAAAGAGAACTACAGTTATTAACATTTACACAAAAGGATTTTATTTTTTTAAAGCCACGTCTAGCATAATTTTTGGTATTTGCCAAGCAGAATTCAGTCTGACAGCTGGGCTCAGACAGCAGCAGCTCCCTGGCAGCACACTGTCAGCGCCGCAGTACTGGGTCGTATCTCCCGGGGTCTGGGCTGAATCTGTTCTGGGCTGTGCGCTCTCCGCTGCCATCCAGCATGTTCTGTCCCCAGACACCGCCGCCGCGGCTTGCCTAATAAGGCCACACGCGAGTTGACTGGCTGGCTTATAGGTCAACCCAGTGTTTACCTTGCAAGCCGGCAGCGCAGCTGTGGCTGGAATCTACCTACCCCTTCGGCAGGCACAGGGGGCTCAGCCAGCCCTCCTCAACAGCTGTAACACTGCTCTGCCATCCCTGTGCTTGCAGAGCCACCGGAATCTCAGAAGATCAGTGCTGGTCAGGAACTCTCGCTGCTTCTACATGAGAGGTTAAGCTTAGTCAACAGCTCACAGCTGAGGGAGACATAATTCAGTTTTACCCCAGGCAGCGTGAAACTGCAGCAAGTTCAGGTACAGTTTTCACCACAGCACATTTAGGACCACTAGACTGAAAAAATAATCAGGTTTCTCACTGCATGAATTGCTTGAAAGTAGGCCAGCAGCATGGGTATAAACAGCCACCTTCACAGATACAAGACAGCAGACAGGTACTTGTCAAGCACCAGAACCAAGTGAGCTAGATGAAAGCAAGGTACGGATATTCATTTGAACACTACTATTCAATTATTTAACACTCTTGATCAGTTATGGGGAGACTCACTGCAATTCAGACAGATGGCTTCAAAAATAATGATTTACTCTTACCTAAAATAGCTATCTGGCAAAAAAAAAAAAAAAACAAAAAAACCAAAAAAACAAAACTAAACCCACTTCTGCTGCTCACTGCCTCTTTTGTGATTCAGACTAGTTTTTCCTTTGTACCTCTCCCAAGGTAATTTCAAAATGCTAGATTTGGACACCATCCTATCCTCTTTCCCAGCATAGAGTCTGCAAGAAAAGCCACGAGATCGCTCTGTGGTTAGAGGCAGCAGACAGAGAAGAGCAGCACGGGCCACCTCCTCCTGCAGCGCTGCTGTGAGCCCCCTCGAAGGAGACGTTCAGAGTGGCCTTTTCCCTACGGGTCAGTACAGACAGCACATTTCTGTCCTTCATCCCCCCCATGCGTCTGGCACTGAACAATAAAATACAGGACAGTTCAGATGTTATTTGCACCCTGATATTTCTAAAACTAGCATCCAATCTTCTAAGCACTTTGCTGCCTTGAATGAAACATCCCCAGTGACCACGCTGCTGGAGGGCTGGCAGAGACTGCCCCTGGTCATCACGGACAGGCACAGAGAACACAGGTCTATGGGAGGGCACTGGAGAGCAAACTGAGGATCCTGCCCATTGCCCTGGAAACGTATAGATTTTGCATTTTCTAAACTCCATATCACAGCTCCTTAGTACTAGATAAATGACACCACCCTATAAGGCTTAAATGCCTACCTAGTACTACTAGATGTAATGACACATTTACCAAATGATTCTCACAGCTAGAAAAATCTCTAACACACAGGGAGTAAAACTAAACTGTGATTAGCACCCCACTGAAACCAAACTACCACAGTTTAGGTCCTGTTCCTGCAATGAACCTGGGGTTCATGCTATTACAATTGAAAGTGATAGCCTATATGGCCAACTTACTCTTTAAATATTGCATGTTAAAAAATGCAGTTGGGAATCATGCTGACAGTTTGTAAGCTTAGTCATTATCATTCTGGGCTGAAGCTGTGCCCAGATGCACACACAGATCTTGGCTCAGAACTGCTGATTTTCTGCTAAAATTCTATTCTCACCCAACACATGCTTCACTAATACAAAGAAATAGGGCACACACATTCAGAAAAGGGCCAGTCAGACACGATTACACACAACTAGTCCTAAAATAAGCTAATTCACTTTGTGTCCAATTTGCTTAGATCAGCAGCACAGTATGCTCTTATGACTATCTAATATCAATAACAAATGCTGTAGGAAACTAAACATGCTAGGAATGAGACAGACTGGTCCGTGTGCATTAGATCTGTTAACAGAGTTTTAGGAAGAAGTCAGGATAGCCCTGAACTATGACAATTGGTCACACTTCACAGACATCCACACTAGGATGAGAGAAAACCTATTGGGCTTGCACTACTTGCTAGAAGAAATGGGTTCACCCATTCATTTCTAGTCTCTCAGAGTACACACTGACAAACATAAAGTACTAGGGGGAACACTGTCTCTCCTCTTGGTTAAAAGAAGAATCTCAGTAACTCAGGCACATCCAGAAAAAACAGTGACACCCCCACAGGTGACTGCTTATTTCACACCAGTTAGTTAACTTAGGACTGTTTATGTAACTGCACACTAACAAATGCTTTTACACTTTTTTAGTCTTAATTTTACATGGGAGGTAAAGTAACAGTTGACTTTTCTCCATTCTAACACTCTCATTTTCCATCTTTGCTCACAGACATTAAGAATTCCAAAAGACAGGCTTCAGGAAGGAATTTTTGGGACAGTTTAGAAATACAGCAGTATCTTCTCCACTGTGCTAAAGATGGGGAAAAAAAGGAAAAAAGAATTAACATTTTTGGTCTGTATTGTGAATACCCTAAATGCAAAAGGACACCTAAGTGGTAGAGAAGCCACCCTCACAAAGAAGCATGGCTTTTTCATTGCTCAGAACAAAGCACAGTTATTGTACTCAGTCATACCTGACTGGCGCCAAGTTAGAAAATAAAGTTCTCATTGAATTCTTCAAGAACAAGGTAGAAAAATAATTTCAGCAAAATCTATGCATATCAAACGTGATGCTGAAAGAACAGAGTAATTGTTCACATAATAACTCTACTTTAAATCAAGATTGAAGAATTTTTCCCGTACACACTCCCCCAAACAGGCCACTTCCTCCAGTGACCTCACAAGAATCAACTGCCACCCCAGGCCTCAGTAAACACATCTACCACGAATCAACAATTACGTGCTGCAGGCACACATTCACTGAGAAGACAAATGGGGTTTCAGTGAGGTAACAGGGAGGTGTTCTTCCCTTAGTGTACAGATCAAGTTCAAAAGCAAAACATTGTGACTTTGTTCAAATGAAATGTAGTAAGCCGAGAAAACAGCCTACAAATGAAAGAACAAGGGCAGATGCTTGAGGAGCTGAGAGATTTGTTATAGTCCAGCCTCCCTAAGCCACCTCAGAACATACAGAAGACAGCCCCCAAGGCTGGTGCAACCTTGATGCCTGTGTGATGTCTGGGAAGAAGTGCTCTGCCACACTACAGCTTTTACTGCCACAGGAGGAGCTCAGCTGTACTTGCCCTAAAAGTTCACACATCTTCCTGAGACTAGAACTGCCATTCCCAGCTCTACTCTTTTTAGTCTCCTAGCTCTCATCCTTGCCAATCCCTCTCTTCTGATTTTACTTCTGCTGCTTTCTGCATACCTCCACCTTCCTCCTATACCCTATCCTATGGGTAATCCCACTGAAGTTGTATTCTTCAGCATTTCCAAATCTACTTCTCTTCTCCCCTGGCTTTTCTCCACCTCCCACTGCAGACTGTCCCTTTAGAGAACCAGTCCCACACCAAAGGCTCTCTTCACCCACTCCACTCCACCCCCTCCCCAAACCAGGCCACCTTCTTGAGCAGGGTTTTTTTTTTCCTTCTCCAGGAAGTTTCAGTAAAGGGCTGCCCATTCTAGCAGACTTGATCCTTACCCTCCCCTTTACTATGCGAGACATGCACATGGGAAACTAAGGATGTGCATTTGTGAGAGCTGAATCAACCCAGAGCACACAAAATTTCAGCAGTATGCTATGGAGCAGGCCAACAACTGTAGGGTGACAGTGTAAGCATGCTGATAGTCTCGGGCATCTTTCTTTTGCAGGTAAATTTCCTTCATCAGTCAACTTTTTTGTCCCATTAATAGCACCAAAGAAATGCTGTGCTGTTTGAAGAGAGGCACCAGGCATGTGTAATGGAAAAAAAGAGACATCCCTTAAAAGAAGGAAAAGACAGGCAGCTTGAACAAATTGTAGTTGGAAAGAATGAAGGATTCCCAAGATGTCTTGATGGCCATTGGTTATTATAGTAGTACACTAACAACTAGTTACAGAAAGGGTGCTGGACTAGGTCCTTGCAAGACAGGCATTACAACCCAGGTTTTGAAAATATACCTACAATAGTACTTGTCTAAAAGTGAGGCAAAACCACTGCTGAGGAATAATGCATTATCATCTAAATCACAGATACTCGCAGTACAATGCTTCTTAGTCAGCAGGACACAGTGGGACACAGCCCTGTGCCAGGTGATGCTACAAAATCCTCAGTCACTAGGGGCCTGTCACATGTGAATGCAGCTTAGTGCTGAGCTAAACGTTCAGCTAGCTCAGACAAGGCAGCAGGAACACATTTAGGTGCTGCAGGAGGACTGAGCTTAGGATGGGCTGCAAAACCCAGCAGGGAAACAGGGCAAGTTCTACAGCAAGACTTCTCTTCACCACTCACACCACACTCTCCAAATCAAGGACCTTGCAGTTCTCAGGAGCAATGAGATGTCAACAGGCCTTGGGGAATTTTGGGGTGCATGGACCCTGAGAAGCTTCATTGTGAAAATGTTCCATCAACCCCACAGGACCCACAGCCACAGCTAAGGCTGAACCCACAGTTTGTGATCCAAGCAATAAAGTGCAGTTGTACATGAGCTTTAGCACCTTATCAGGGCATGTACAGGACAAGTACACAAGAAATTTACTGAAATGCACCTAGTTTATTGTCAGCACAGTGGCATTCTCACGGAGTCTGCAAAAAGGTATTCCTATAGCATGAAAATAGTCCTTCCCCCAACAGCAGGGAGCCTCCAGGACGCATTTGGGAACTACTTTATTTCGGCACACCAGCACTATTGGCACATTTACTATTACGTTATATATCAACATTCCACACAAAGGATTTTGAAGTCCAAGAAAGATGCTTTTTTCCTCACTGCCTTTCTACACCTGGCCTGATTTTTATAAGTGCTAATGAATAAAATAAAGCAGTTGAAGAGCTAGATAATCCATCAGCTTCTCTAAATAAATGATTTAACAATTTGTATTGCACTTCAGCATACATCTTGCTTTGCCTTAAAAAAAGCCAAAGTCTTAAATAGTCAACTAAACACAAAAAAGCTCAGTCAAAGCTACAATTCAAGACATTTAGACTATCTTATAAGTGTATTGCTTGCCAATGGCTTTAAGTCAAACTACAGCAGTATTTTAAACTCCCATGGAAAGTATGCCTGCATTAAAACTCAATACAAGAAACTTAAACATCCTGACAGCATGTGGCCATGCATGAGATCACTGTGAAAAGCTGCAGCATTTTCTTCAGCTCTTTATTTTTATTTCCTGGGAAGTTTGAAACCATAATCAGCAGCTTATACCCAGAGTCTAGATGTCAAGACAGCACTGGCTGGAGTAAGTCCAGGAGTTGCATTAGCTCACAATATGCAGTGAAATAACAAAATCCTATCCAAGGAGATCCAGAGCATTAGAATGCTATTTAATGAAGACTGAACAAAACTAGAGGATTGCTCCTAGAGAGGACACTATATAGGGATTTCACTTGGAAAGCATAATTTCATTTTTATAGTCAAATTCTCACTTTCTTCCCTCAAGGAGAGGGGTGTATGTGTGTCTCTCTGTGTGTGAAAGTATTCTATTAAACAGTTTGGCATACGTAAGTTCTCAACTAGTTGCTTTTTTGGGATCTTTTTGTTTGCCAAGAATTATCTGTATTTCTTGCAGTCATTATGAGGAACAGCATGAGAGCATCCAGTTTCTGTTATTTCAAGGGTCTGAGTGTGTGTAAAAACCATCTGCATAGAAAGTGGATTTTACAAAGGTTCAGAGGAAAAAAAAGTTTGTTTGGTTGGGGTTTTTTTAAAGATTTTTTTCATCTATTGACTAAAAGAAAAAATTCTGTTAGAATAAACACAACTTTTGATTAAGTGAGTCTTATTCACCTTTCCTATCTTTCTGTTCCATAATCGGGAAGCAAAGAGAAGCAGAAGACAGGTAGCTTGGTAAGTAACCTTGAAAAATGACTTCTAAACATAGAAAAGCAGGGAAGAGAAAAGAAAGACTAAGGGATGCCAAGGTGAATCAGCACCAGGAATGCCAAGAATCTACATAAGTGTAGATCAGTGCCTTGTTTTATTTAAAAAGTCAAGCAGTTGTTTGTGTTAGTGATAAACTGTTAGTTGGGGCACTTTTTTTTTTCCTAATGGGTGAAGCGTGCCACTGAGGGTGTTCCACATTTACTACTTTGTGGCAAATATCTTAAAAAGAACATCCAGTAACACACATTGTTAAATATTGTAACAAATATATTCCCCCCCAAAAAATAAAACTTAAATTTTATTTCTATTTCCTTATCTAAAGGGTTGACTGCTCCTGTTCATAGGCATTCTTTTTTTTTTTCCCTTAGTATCTTATATTGTGAAGAAAATAAGCAAATGTGGGCTTCATACAGGATACTTCAGTTTTCAAGTTTAGAGACTGCAGCAGGACTTTGACTTCCTTTCAGTTATCCTTACTAAGGGATAGGATTTGGCAATAAGATGGTAAGAAGAACACAGAACAGATTTTGCGTCCCATTATGTTGGAATGATATGGTTAGATTCATCTCCATCTACTGGAATTGCTACAAATACCATTTTTTCCCCTCCCTATTTTTAATCCCATCAAGTGTTCTGCCAGTTTATTCTCTTTCCAAGTTCCGGTAGTATTAATGCATCAAGATGGGGTCCTGTAAGTGCTCTTATTCCAACTTTATAGAGCATGCTAGCTACCTTTGCCATGGATAAAAGCTATTTATACAATGTGCAGCTAATATACAAACGAAGCCCATATCTGTTACAGCTGAGCCACTACACTCCATTATGCTCCAGTTAGATTACAGTTTTTCTGTAACTTGTTCCACATCAAACATTATTTGAATGCCTAGTGCTGCTACTCCTTTTTGGACTAATATTTAAATATATTAGTCGTAGTTTCTAAGATTAGCTTCCCTGTGAACTTTCTACACGGAGGCCATACTGAGGCCATCTAATGCCTCAAGACCAGTCTTGGGGTGACTTGGTGTCCAGATTAGATTTTCAGGAAATCTCCTGATATCCATGAGATAGGTTACTAAAGCAATGGTACTACTACTGAAGTGATAGTGGTGGAGGGCATTCATAACTAATCACAGGTAATATCTGGAAAAAATTGAGAGAAAACCACAAAAACCTTGACTCCAATGCTAGCCATGCGACTGAAGACTTGTGTGACTGAAGCACCATGTGAAAGGGGTATTTTAACATACCTTAATCTTTGAAAATTTCTGTAAAACTGCCTTCAAGGAAGTCGAGACACAGATATGCCATATCCTACAACAACAAGGATCATAGAAGACACTGTGGTCTCTCCCTCAATATACCCTACTTGCTGTTAAACTGCTCTCAATACATGATAACTTTTTCAGATTGTTGGTTCAGCAGGTTGGAGGAAGCTGGCTTCTGGCAGAGAAAGACAAATGATAGCTATAGCTAGCACCCCTTTCGTGGTAAGTAGTTTATCTATATTAGATTAAGCTTTTCTGACCTCCTCCACCTACTCACAGACTGGGTTAAATGCAAGTGTTACCTATCCAGCCCCTTCAGTACTAACGGGGCACAGCTGAGTAAACAGCTCTGTCCTCTTAACACACAGCAATGGGACTCCGGGGAAAAAAAAAAAAAAAAACAACAAAAACAAAAACAAAACATCCCAGGCTGGTTCCCAGAACTCCACTCAAAAAGCATCAATCATTTTGAGCATTATAATTGATATTGAAAGTCAGTTTTGCATGATAAAGTCAGGTATCATAACTTTAAAATAACTTTTAATATATACAGCTGGTAATTTAGAGGGCATTTGTATAGACAACCCATTAAAAAGAAGTCAGATGAGCAAGTTCAAAGATAATGACTTCTACTTTAATATGTGCGATCTGACATTGCTTTTAAGTGATAATACTAATCACTTTAGGATACAGCACTACAGAAAAATAGTGAACGGCTTTAGAAAAAGAGTGCCAAATGATTTTCTTCTGCTTTCCACAGTGTACAGTCCAATATATGTTGACAGTGCATCATCAGATGTGTATTTAAACAACCACCTTGATACAACATCCTAATTCAAAGCTTAAAAACAGCACATTGCCAACTTTATTAGCAGCAGAAGTGAAGCATCTGTTGTTCTGCAAAGCCTTGAAATTGTTTTTCTGATATTTCAACTCTAAATTTTGTTTCTGCTTGAGGAAAATCATAGATTTGAAAAACCCACTAGCATTCAGGGCTTCTTGTTAGAATAGATTTGATCTGATTTTGAAAGTAAATACTTTGGGCTTTTTTAAAAAAAGAATAAACAATAGTGGTGTTTTTTTTCTTTCTGCCATTACCTTTACAACTACAAATTGACTACTAGGTAACTTCTTAAGTTAGCAGTGTAGGCTAAGGATGGAAACCAGCTGACAAAGAATGCCTGAAACCAGATTTACCCGATTAAGTTCCTTTACATAAAGCCGACTCTATTTGTCTACAAATGACTGTTCTTGCAATCTTGATTCTCAAAAAATACCACAAAAATAAAGCCTTCCAAAGAGAAGACAAAGAACTAAAATTTCCTAATTCCTCTAGATACTGAGAAAAACAATTGTCTTCTCACTCTTCCCCCTCCACTGAAGGAATATCATACCAGCAAGCTCTTCTTTGACAGTTCAACGCATGCCTGATTAAACTCAGTAGTTTTTCGTAACTTCTGTTTAACCTTGAAATCTGCTGCTTCTATTTCAGACCTGATGAAGTGCTGGTGTGCCTGTAAGCTTGTCTCATTTTTTCCCCCCATACCAGCTGGTCTAATAAATTACCTCTTCCTAACAACCTCATGTTAGCTATGTCCTTAGATCATACACAGCAAAACACCATTATGTCACTTCAAACTTGTATTAAACCCTGATAAAGAGTACTTCTGCCTTAAGAAATAATAAAAAACAAAGTCACCCAAACTGCTACCTTGCATTATAAAGTAGCCATTTAGCTTCTCCACTCATCACATAGATGAGAGTTGATACGCAAGAAAAGGCTCACTTATTAAAGCTCAGCTTCCAGGAATATGAGCATTTTCTATTTAAACTGCTCTAAATGTAAAAAAAAAAAAAAAAATAGATTGATCAGACTTTTTAATAAGTTTGAGGTGATTAGGGCTGATGGTTAGGTTCCTAAACTGTCTGCCACAGAGCATGAGTGTAAAATAACCAGTTTGCATGATTCAAATTTAAAAGCAACTTTTTCACTTAATTTGAGAAAGGGAAGGGGGGGATGCATAAGGAACAGTTTGTTGCAGATAAATTGCCTCTTTTCAATCTATGGGTAAAAGGTCCTTTTTTTTTTAAGGTCCGGCAGTTGGAGGCTTAACTCCCCTTTCAGACATGCCTTTATTTGGAAACAATGCAGGAGCCGGCAGGGGAGGGCTTTTTCATAAATGCTGCCTGGCCATATGCAAGCTAACAGCAACTTGGCAAAATGAGTGGCAGCTCTGCACAATCAATACAGCCATATGCTCCTCTAACTGTCCCTGTACAAACAAACAAATGTGGAGCTTACGGTTTGAAAAAGCAAGCAAACAAACAAACAAAAATGCTTTGTAATTGCTTATTAATCATTAAAGTAAAGAGCATTCTAGTATCTGCTTTTAGGCAGAAACCAGAGCTCCATATAAATCCTGCACAGCTTGAAGCTCACACAACTGTACTCTTTGGGACTCTCACTGCCTGTATCACAGTGCTATCTTCAGGATTGCAGTGTATTTGCTCTTGAGAGCAAGGACTGGCCCCAGATAAGAGAGCACAGTCATACGAAATGCACAGGCAGCACAGGTTATGAATGAGAGGGGACAGTGAGCTAACTGAAGTGCTGACAAAGGACTGGACATAAAACTTCAAATTGGGCACCATCAATGTACTAAAACGCAGGAGTAAGATTCAGCTCACACATTGGCCTCAGTGCTTGTCTGTTCACTGCAATACCTGCAAGATGGCTCCTTGAGATCACATCCCCCTTCTTCCCACAGACAGGGAGAAGAGACTATTTTTACACAGCCACTGCCCAGCCCACTTTGACAAAAATAAACAGAACCAAAACTTGAGGCCAGCCATCTTCCTGATACTCCTATCTCCCAGGTGTCTCAGGAACATCAGTGGCAGAGAAGACCAAGTTAGAAGAGGAGACCGCAAGAATTTGAAGTTATAACCTGACCTCAAGTGCAACATCAGGATCTGCTTGCATTTCCTTTCTCTACTCTGCTTTCTCTCACACTAAACAAATGCTCTGGAAGTTACCACATCTTCAGCATTTTTTTTTTTTCTTTTGGAAAAAGAGGCTCAATCAAGTTCCATTCAGGTTTTCTTCCCCATCTTCTTCCTCTCAGATATTGCCAAGGTCAGATAAAGGAACCATATAAAAAAAGCATTAAAGTAAAACAGAAAGAGGAGGTATCTATTTAAAGGTACTTTCATCTTCCTCAGAAAAATTTTGTTCCAGAAATTAAAGCTCACATTCTGCACAACCTTCAGCTTGGATTATCCCCTATGCTCCTCCTGGAGCACTGGCTCAGTGCTGTTAAGCTGAGGAAAAAATGTCCACTTCATTGCAGATGCCTAGCACTGGTGCTGGGTGGACCACGACCAAGCCAGTCTCTCACTGCAAACCTTTCTAGACCACAGCGTTCACAGAAACATCTGGCTTCGATGACAGAACCCATTTGCATCCATCCTTTGATGGATGGTTGATTTAATTATATCAGTCCTTAGGCCTGTGGATACTGCTCACCTTGGGAGGGTACCCAAAGAATCTCTTGAGCCAGGCGTGGTCTGCATCTGCAGATTCCTCATCTAGAAGTCTGAACAATGGGAGAAAGAAGGGGAAATACCTACTAAAAAACTTAATTTGCTACGGAAAAGCTTTGCTGTCTCCTGCACAGATGCAATCAACACAGCTTTGCCTGGCTGCAAGTTACATTCAAAAGGCTCCCACCCAGAACAGTCTTGAACTTTGTTTTCCATCATGAAACACATCTTGCAAACGTGTATTTCTATTTCTCCTGCTTGATCTCATGCAGAGAGACCACACAGTTAAAGCATCTTTGGTAAGCTTAAAGCAGGAAGAGGTGGGTGGGGGAAAGAGTTTCTGTGATACAAGTCCCTTTGTAGTAAAAAGACTCAAGATCGAGCAACAAGTGTAGAAGTATTCATGGTTACTAGTTCACACAAACTGCAAGGTTAGGTAAGTGATAAATGTTTTCCTCTCAGAGGACTCCTAAGGCAGCCTGTGTTTTACACCCAAAAGCAGACACTGCCTCTTTAGTTACTTTACAACAAGGGCTGATGAAAGCTGAGGTTATTAATTTTCCTTCTCTCAAAATTGCAGCACATATCACTAGACATTAGCGATTTCCTGTTGCACTCTCCCAGCTGATGAGAGCTCTTGGGAGCATTATTTCTGATGAATTATATTTCAAAATTTAGGACTTTTTGCATTTTTATGGCCATGCAGCATCTCTGTTAGATTTACAGACTGCTGAAGAGTTTCGTCTTAAGAAGAAAGATTTCAACTTTAAAACAAGTGGGAACAATTTTCTAAATCCTCCCAAACCTCCAGAATCCTATTTAGCATGGTTTGAGATTGGCAGTTGTTTTCAGTTTTTTTTCTGGGATTTAAGAACTGCTTCATCTATGTTGTCATCTATAAGAGGGGATTGTTCAGGCTGGAGAAGAGAAGGCTCCAGGGAGACCTTATTGTGGCCTTTCAGGACTTAAAGGGGGCTTACAAGAAAGACGGGGACAAACATTTTAGCAGGGCCTGTTATGATAGGACAAGGGGTAATGGCTTTAAACTCCAAGATGGAAGATTTAGACTAGATATAAGGAAGAAACTTTTCACGCTGAGTGATTAAACACTGGAATAGGTTGCCCAGAAAGGTGGTAGATGCCCCATCCCTGGAACCATTCAAGGTCAGCTTGGACGGGGCTCTGAGCAACCTGATCTAGTCAAAGATGTCCCTGCTCATTGCAGGGGAGGTTGGACTACATGACCTTTAAAGATCCCTTCCAACCCAAAATATTCTATGATTCTATGTTTATAGTGCTTACTGTTCCTTGCTCTGGCAAAAGAAAGGGGGTGATCAGCTGTTCCAGTTTCTTGACCAAAACAAATTACTAGTTTGGTTTGGTTTAGATTTTAACTCTACACCACACCTAAAAAAAATTCCAAGTTTTATTTTATTCCTCTTTCTCCTACAGGTTGTGCTGTTAAAAGGGTTCTGTGTTACAGATCTTGATTCAAGAAACACAGTAACTTGTTCTTTCTTTTCACCCTTTCTATTTAAGAAAAGAAGTATGTTTTATTTGAAGTGGAACAGTAACATTAATTTCTGTAAGGTCCTAAAATTTAGGACTTTAACTACCCTGATTCCAGGTTAGCTAGGATCCTGTTCAATATTTTTGCCTATCGTACCACTAGTAGTACATATATAAGGGATTTGCTTTGGCATTTGTTCTAAAGTTTCGATCAATACTGTGGAAAACATGCAATAGGAAAAATAAGAGTATACTGACCACCAACAAAAGTTAGAGATTTTTCAATTCATTTCTGCCAAATGGGACTAGAACTGTGACCTCTGTAGCTCTCTCCAACCCCTCAGCAATTCTGAAAGCATTATAAAGTACTGCTGTCCTACAAAACAGAAATCAGACACTTTTCATAACTCTCTTGAGAGGAAGCCTCTAAAAAAAAGCAACAATCCTTAAAACTGATCACTACCTTGAATAAGTAATGTTACTGTAGTATTAGTATCCCCCATAATAAGCCTAGCGAATGCTACAGATTGCATTTAACAACAGGCAATTTTCAAGAAAGCCATCACATGCTTCCCAGCCCAGCAGGGTACTTTATGGCAGGCAAGCCAGAAATTGTGACCAATTCTGTAACAAAAATAAGCACAAAAGAAATGATCAGCAACTCAGCTACTTGAAGCTGATTTATTTCCCAGTTAGCTGGATGTAAAAACTTCCTCTTCTCTACACTGGTAGACTTTCAGTTCAGGGAATATATTAAGAGATTCAGAACCTACATCCAATGCTGTGGCTCCCTCTGATTGTTGTATTGTGAAAAAACTATTGTAAGAGCATGTTCAGCCTAGTTAGCCAAGAATTTTACCATCTCTATAATTAACTCTGGAGTCTGACATCATCACCCCCTCAAGGTTCTCTTAAAATTTTAATAGCCCACTTTATGAATATTCATTTGCCAGCATTACACTTGAAGGGATTTATGAAAACCCAATGGCATGTCAGTTCTCAAATAGGTTTCATTGTTCCTGCCGCTTCCTTAGCATATTTATACAAGCCGATTTTATGCTGTCAGAAAGTGTGCATCAAGCCTGCAGTTGGTCCAAGCAGCTACATCATTTCATAGAGATTAACAGACACAGCAGACATCTGAGGGCTACTGCTAAGGATGCCTATTAATCTGTCTGCTGGACATGAACATCACAGGCCTCGTTGGTTCCAGGCTATAAAACCTGTTTCTCCCGTATCTCCTCCAGGCTCTCTCCTCCTACAAGCCATGCACATGACAACCATCCCTTTAAAGGCTGCTCCAATGTGAGAGAACAGTCGCCCAAACCACAAAGGGTTTACAAGTTGTGTACAACTATTTCACACAGTCAGCTTGCTTCAGCAAGTGCTGCAAGTCAGATGAAACTGGCACACTGAAACAGCTAAATAAAGTTTGTGACACATTATTCTATTACCAAGAGGCATTAACAGTTCTGTACCAGAATGCATAATTTGTTTAACAGTTGTTTATTTTTTTCAGAACTGTGACAATGCTGCAGTTTTAAACAACTGGCTTGGACATTACTGTATTTCACAGATATGTACATCAACAGATGTAAAGCATCTCCAGTTCTGAAAGGAAAGCTCAATAAAAGTTCATAGTGCAGATTGGGCAACAAATGTTTACAAAACAGTTTGTAAGGCATGTGAAATTTAAGACTACATTAAATGTATTAAGCCAGGTGCATTTTTAGTCGATCATTTAGAAGCTTCCTCCTAATATTCATGCAAACTGGAAAGCAAAACTAGAAAGCCAAATAGTATTTGTCATTTCTCTTATCTATTCCTTGGCTATGCTTCTCTTGTCACCAGAGAGGCAGCTCAAGAAAGCTCAGAACTACTTTTGTGATTTCCTAACAAAATGAATTTAAATAGATCCTTCAGTTGGCAAATGCAGTATTTAAAGGTGTCTCCAAATGGAACCTGTAGACTACTCAAAGTTAGCAGGAGTAAAGGGCAGAGAAATACAGATAAAGAATAACTTACATAATAAAAAAGGGTATAATCCTTGAAGGGAAAGGGAGGGGAAAATAGAGACCAGCAACTCAGACAGTGAAGAAGAAAGGTCAGAAGTCCTGAAGGATGGAATCATGATCCTGTTTTAAAAAGGGAAAGGCTAAAATTGTGACTGATACAATGGCCTGTTGGCCAGTCCAGAAAGTATGAAGTACCATAAATAAAATGGCTTTGCAGAACATCATCACTTGCAATTTTTCACTTGATGCTTCTTCTCGCTCCCAGGCCACAGCTCTGGCCAGAGACTGGTGTTTGGGAATAGAACTGTAAATTCTTACTAAAACCTGGTGAAAAGCTTCGTACTACAGGCAGTCCTGGACACTGGTCAGGGTACAGTAAGCACAGCATCACTGTGGTTGAATTACAGTATTTCTGGTTTGCTTCTGTAGAGAAACCAGGCTATTTGGTCTTGTTTTTTCTTTCCCAGCCTTCTTTGGGGAGGGAATAATTTATGCTACATCTTCAGAACACAAAGAACTATTGTCAAAGTCACAAGTTGCCTGTTTTCCCTAACAGGGACAGATGCTTTTGTGATGGAGGGGGAAGGGGGACCTTTCACTTACAAGAGATCTCCTTTAGAAGCAGAATGGGTTTTTTGTTATTATTATTATTTTTAAATACAACAGAAGGTTGAAATACTTCAAGAATGTCTGAGCTAAATGCTCAATTTTTGCTTTTCTGAGAGCTCCAAAAGGAGGGGAAAAAACCCCAAACCAAGTCTGCCCTGCAAAACACACACACTTTTTTTTGGCACCTGATACTCTCGTTGGATATACAGCCATGTTGGCCAGGGTCAGGGTCCTGAATTAGGTAAATATTTCCAAACATTTACAGCTTGTCTGCCTTGCTAGACCACCCACAGCGAGTGCAGCTTGATGGCCATGAGAACAATACCACCAACTACATTGTTTTTTTACTGTACTTTACTGAATACACTTAACCCCCAGCGAATTGACAAAATTACTCCTCTGTGTCACAGGGATTCACACGCGTCTGCCCAGCAGGAGCTGCAGTAAAGCATCCCTTTGCAGGCAGAAGGATGCATCTCAGCTGCATTGACTTTCATGGTTAGGTTTTAGCCTACCAGTCTTGGAACATGCAATGGCTCTTAAATTTTGCTCCCCTGCTAACAGGGGGAACAAAAATACAGATTCATGGAAGCAATGCAAACACCAGAAAACTACTTGGTAATTCAACTGTCTGTCACATGCAATACATTAGTGTTAATCAATCCAGAGTTGATTTAAACTCAAACCATTTGTTACATTCTGCAGTTGATCAGCAGGTTGCATTTCACAGCTGCTGAATCAAAGATACTAATAAGGAATAAAATATTCTGAGGTACCAAACGAGGCATTGTCAGGGTACACGACATGTAAGTGAAGTCATGTTGAGAACTAGTCATTTACACCTCCTAGGGTGTAATCCCATGATGCAATACTCAGATTAAATTTTATACTATTACCCCGGTATATAAACCCTGTCTGTTCCCAGTAGAGAGGTGACCCGAAGATCCTGTTTAAACTAGCCCATTTATCCAATCAAGACAGTAAAAACAAAAGCATGAGAGAGCTCTTCTTCTCTAAGCACTTCCCTTGGTTCTCCTTGAAACCAGCTCTAGGTTTCAGTCTCAAAGCCTGGTCCCTAATCCTCAGTTTCTCTCAACTCCAGCTTTCACTCCTCTCTCTCTGTCCCTCCAAAGTCTTGCATAGGGAGTAAGTCGCCTGCTGCAGAAGGTGGCTTGCGACAACAGGAAGACAAGCCAGGGCGACTAAGCCTAATAGTTCTTATAGTTCTTGATTTATCTAAAGTGTTTGCTAAGAGGAATGTGTGTGGAGTCACTTTTTTCCCCTGACAATTACTTCCACAGAGTGGTGTTGTCATGACATTTCATTGTCTGCATTCAGTCTCGCATCATCACAGGCAATTGCAAGTCACTCAAAAGTCTACTCAATTACTGGCCCTAGGTTTAATTCAGAAATACTCATCCATTTAATGTTTCACTATAAACTAGCTACTTCTGCGCTGGCTTCAATCAAGCTGTAAAGTTCCTGTGATATCAAACATAAGCCTGCCATACCTGCACTTCAAAATTATGCTCTATTTTTACTTATACATGTTTTTACTTAGGTCCAAACAACCCAGCACAGGCAGTATATAAGCCTTCGTAATTCAAGACAAAAGTTTACTTACATCTCAAATGAAAGGTGCAGAACTAACTAATTTCAAGTAGAAGACTGTTCTTCTTAAGGCTTAAGGCGCCACGATGGTCTTTCAGAAGCATGGCACAGAGGCAAGTATATAATGGGACTGGGGAACCCACGGGGCTAGAGAGGAAGGGGAAAAAAGTTCTCAGACAGAGCAATTCGCCGATCTGTGTGGCCATCCAGCCAGCTGACACAGAGGGAGAGAGTGGTTCAGGAGGAAACTGGGAATGGAACAATGAATGAGAGGGATTACTAAACCAGTATTTTAAAGTGAGGTTACCACTTCCACTATTCCCATCTGCCAATCCAAACCATCAGCTGCCTAAAGCAGTCAGAACTTGGTATCCCTAGTCTTAAATATTTTCAGAAACATGATGCAGCAGGTGTGTTCGCGTGTCTAACATAGGTGGACAATAACCATGATTCCTGACAGTAGTAGGAAAGAATGTGACTGGCTTTATCAAATGGTGTCTGAATTGCCTAGGTATTTCCAAAAGAAATGGGGAGACCTGAATTTGAAACTCACCAGCCTGAAACCTGAACCCACACCAAGACAGCCCTAAACACCGGCCTACAAGCAAGTAAACAGCAAGGGTGATCTTGACCTTCCTTGTTTAAACCAGGACAGCTATGAAGAACACAAAGTCTTATTAATGACGGTATGTTTTTCTGCAATTAGTAATTGCTATAAATCCTCCTAGTTAATACATCTGACATACGTTACTAGCTCAAAGAACAAAATGTTGGACTGAAGTGTGTTGATGCTATGTTTTCTCCTTTGACTCAACCATTACGAATCATTACAGCCAGCAAATATACATAATCCAAATAGCCAGAAATATGATTAACACTGGAAAAACTAAGCCTTCATGGCTCTGAGTAAGTGCCAGGATAGATCATTTTTCCTGTGCCCACCTAAACAGAACCCTTACACATAAAGGGTCGTGACTTCATCTAATGACTGATCAGCAAAGGCTTCCAGCCTCTGGTCAGAAAGAGCAATGCCAACCATTTGCTGGTATGGGACCTTTTTTACCTTCACAACTCTTAAGTTACCAGAGGTCCTCTGAGCTGAACACTTATTTCTCTTACCTGGCACAATATGCTACATGTGAACATCAAATCTCATCTTTTGAGCTCTGAGATACTTCAAGACAACCCATTCTTTGCTACTCTTTCAAAGAGCTAACCTAACCAAGTTTTCTACAGCTTAAATATCCCATTTCCATCTCTGGGAGATCTCTGGCTGAACAGGTCACTCTTCAAATACACATGACAATCAGTAGCTAGATGAAGAATTGGTGTAGATTCCTACAGGCCAATGGTTAGTTCAGTTAGTCTTTCATGCTCTGAATAAGCCAAAAGACTTTTATCCTTTCTAGAAACTTTTACAGGGAAAAAAATGTCAAAGATGTCCACACACCAAATGCAAACAATTTTTGCAAGCAGAATACATTTCTTCCAGAAGTGTTCTGATTCACTAGTGTTTTGGGTACAAAGTAACTGTAACCAGGTGAAGCACAATTCTAGATTATTGCTATCTAAGCAGAACTGACCACAAAAAAACTTCTCATGGTTTTTGTTCATTCTCAGTACAGTTGGTTAAGGTTGAATGAAAGTGGAATGTTCTTGATTTTTTGCAGAGGTACGGGAACATTTTTGTGTTAACTGCTCAGTTAAGTTTTAAATGGCTGAGTGGCAGGACTCACCCCACCCCAAATATTAACAAAGTAATTGTTTAAACATCCGTAGCTCCAATATTTGCACGTATAAACTGAAAAATGCATTTTGACAATGTTGAAATTGCGTCTGCCACAATTACATTTGTAGCATGCCTTTAGATATCTATACTGATAATTGGAGTATTTCAGTATGTAATAGCTCTATGACCAAAACGTATTCCATGCTATTTTATAAGGTATAGGGTTTTTTCCTACTGTTTCCCCACTGATAATTTAATAAGAAATGGAAGTAAGAAAACATGAGAAACCTCAATGTGAGAATTTGGTATTTAAACCTATAACTGTAATGCAGCCTTTAAAGACTTGAGTTCATTTTACAGTTACAAAATTAAGTTTCCCATTGTGAAACACAACCCCCAGCTATAAACGTAAAGATACCTTGCTTCCATAGACAACCCTTACTATCGGATCAGAATGAAAGGATGGGGTTTGAGCTGTGTTTTTAAAGTCAGCTTGTACAATTCACACAGGTTTCACTGAGTGCAACTCAGGGAATTGGCATATGTTTTTGTTTGAAGTAGTTTTAGTATAAACTAACTCTAGTTAGGCTTTTTAAGGCATGCATTAAGCTTCATTTCCCTCAACTTCAGGAGTTTATCATGTTGCTTACAATTACCAACATTGAATCCTTGAGTCTGTTTCTTTCAAGTGAGTTATATGCTCTGGATGGTTTAACTACAATAAGAAATATATCATTCAAGGTTAGCTTTACTCACTGCAAAAATTAGCTACTTGTCTTCACAATGAAGAGGAAGAAAAAGTGAAATGTGATGCTGCTGGAGCAACAACTGCCTCAGTTGTTCAGCTCCAGTTGCCTGTGTTAACAAATCAGGCAAGTTTTTTTTACTGGAAATGGAAGGCAGGCAAGTTTTATGATGACTGTCACCAAAGTAAACCCAGGTCTTTCAAGTCCCAGAGCTAACTTGTGGCTATAGGGTTAGCATTACCAACCCCTAGTCACCATTGGAGTGCCAACAGCTGCCTGAAACATTGCTTCCAGTAGGGTCTCACCTTGTTTTTGGGGCCAGTTGGCACTTAATGGAAAACAACATTGAAAAACTGTCTGGTTTTCACTCTAAATAAACAGTTGGGGCAATTATTTTCTAAGAGTTATTCTAGCTGTCTCTAAGGCTTAACTGGGCTTCTTGTCAGAAAGGGCAAGATTGAAAAAGTCACATGTGAAGCACATATGACTTGCATATTCCCTAGATCATTTGGTGCAACTGTTTTGAAACATTAATCTACACTCCTCCCTCCTGCTGCAGCGAGCTAATAGGAGACAGTACTAGCTTTGTTTTATTTTGGAGAATAGACAGTAATTTTGTCTAAATCTAAAACTGATATGATGGAACGAGAATGAAATCCTGCAGATCTTTACTCACTGCCAAGAGTTTTACAGGTACAAGCCATGAGGAGGAGCACATTTGGCAATCATTAACTCCATGGAAGTATTATTAACTTCTTACAGTACTTTGGCATGCACTCTCTCGGCCAACACCTGAATCCAGTTCCTTTGTAACAGACCACTAGTAACAGCATGGCAGCTTTCAGCATCAAACAGTTTAGTTCTGTCAGGAAATTACACACTTCCTGTGTAATGGTCTGATGGAGCCTTAAGTTGTTTTAGAAACGTACCTGGCTTTAATTATTGCGATACATGATGCTTCATGTCCAAGTTCATCATAATGTGGTTTTTTGTACATCTGAAGAGAGACAACCCCAGAAAACTGAATTATTTCAATCTGGGGCTTTGAAGTCTTACTTTGCAGATTATGTTTTTATTATTATTATTATTATTATTATTATTATTATTATTATTATTATTTTAACTCTTAAAGCTGGCATCATCAGAGCAAAAAGAGACCATCCCATCAACTAAATCCAAATAAATCAGCAAAGACTTAATGCATAATTGCTCTACCCTGTCTACTGAAAGGCTCCCTTCAACACACCACCACATGAGTAAGTGACATCAGAAGCATTTTTATCACCAGTTACCCAATGCATTCTTATCTGCTTAAGGCAGATTCCAACTAGGACATGTTTTGCTCATTAAAAATCATGACCTTCCAATGTGCCTGTTAAGTCTAAACTAAGCCCAGCTGGGAAAGTAGCAAAACCAGTGAATTAATTAGAGGAGAGCATTTTGCCCCCTGCTTCCTTTGAGAGTACACTATTCCCTCCATTATGCCAAATGGAGGCTTCTCTGGAGAAACAGAAGCCTATGCATTCAGCAAGAAACACTGCAAACCATGATGTCTCTGCAAAGTGAATAATCTCAGGCACCCTGTTACTGCAAACTATTCCAGACCTTTTGCTTCTTTAAAATTATAGGGGAATAGCCGTGCACAACAGCCAACACATTGGGGAACAAACGTGAACTTCAACAATGATAATTTAAACTGAATAAGCTTGTGCAGTTTTTCCCTATGTTCATTATATGAAAGGTTTCATAGACAAGAGCAGGTCTTGTGAACATGTTCTAAGCAAGGAAAATGACAATGTTGAATTTAAAAAAAAACCCAATCCCACAAACTCTACGCGTTCTTAATAATGTTTTGCATAAACTAATGTACTGAGACTATAAACAGCTTTCATACCACTTCATCAACACAAATCAGCTCATCATGTGTTACAATGTATGCAGGATAATGCATGTACCCTTTCCACACAGAAAACTGGCAAAAGACTCCTCCAACCTGTCTGGGTCATAAATGGTTCAATTCCCCATCTCCAAGTTTACCTTGACTCGCTGTGAAGAAGAAATGTGTACTGCCATTTCACTTTTCCTCAACGAGACAGTTTTGGGGAGTTCCCTGTACAGATACAGTGTAATCTCTCTTTTCCATGTAAAAAGTAAAAATGGCCTGTCCTCACTACCTTTATCCCATATAAACTATCAAATATTAGGAATTTAGCAAAGAAATGCCAAGTACAAAGCTACAGTCTTTCTGAATAAAGTTCCTAGAAATCTGAAATCCTCCTTCCCACTGGAAGTTTTTGCCAAGAATATAATTTAGCAATGCAATGAAGAAAAACATCATTGGAAGAGGTAGAATTAACACTTAAATTGAATAATACCCCAGAGATAGCAGGGAGGGAAGTTTACCCGTTCCAACAAGTTCAAGCATCTGCTGCACATAGAAGAGCTGATACTGTTACTTCTCATCAATCGTTTCCTGCATTACACCCTTTGTGCGTTTGAGCCTGAAACTCAAGTTAAGAGCTCTAACTGTCTTCCTGCTCTTGTGCAGACTCTGAGGTACCTAACTTCCATATGTGATGTCTTTGTGGTCTGTTTTAATGCATTGACATCTTCTGACAGGTTTATAGGAGCACAACACAGGCATGCTAACATGGTGGAGCAATTTATGTTGACCTGCTTTTTAAAATGCAAGTAGCAAAGAAAAAAACAATCAGATCATATAAAAAAAGATGCCTATTAAAAACATTAATTTTACTGGAAGCAATGTAAAAACATTTTAAAGTCAGGTGTCAAACTGAAGTACACATCTGTTAATCCAAGACAAAAATTAACAGGCTATCTAAGGAGGATATCGATGGGGCAGTTTCTTCCTAACATTGCCTCTGCAGGTAGAAGGATTCAATCTCCTACAAAATATGCAGATAGAGTTGAGTATTTAAATGTATATCTAACATGGTCTGTGTGAGAAAGACTAAACATACGGGGTTTTTTATTCCAATAAAATATTTCTATTCCTAAACTGATAAAGTACTTTTAAAATTGTAACTCTCTAGACATCTTCTGTCTTCTGGTCTTCTCTAGGCTAAAACACAGGTTTATATAATTCAGAATAAAAATTCTAGATCAATTTGACAGAGAAATAGATTTGTAATCCAAAGAAAATGGAAGATGGACTTAAATTGTTAGTTTATGAAAGGGAAACTTAAAATCCGAAAATTTATTTCCTTGGCAAGGACATAATTCTTGTGTTTCTGGAAATTAAAATAGAACACCTGGAACATCACTGAAGCAAGGGACCTCCTCTTCCCACTCCCCTGCCTCTTATGCTCCCCCAGTTTAACAGCTGATACTGCTACAGGAGGGGAAAGCAAAACAGTGCCAGTAACTTTCACATGTTGTGTCCTGGTAACGTTTAAAAATAAGACAATGGAAAGTTGGAGGAAGCTTTCTTCAGAACACTCCAGGTCTCAAAATACAACTGTTATCCAATGCAACAGTATTCACATGTGTTTACAGAACTTCTTAAACACAAGAGAAAATTACTACTGAAAATTTTTGGTTTTATAGAAGTGTTCTTATAGCTGCTTGTAGAACTGTGGCTAAGGTTAATACATTAGAACAGAAAAAGAAAAGAAAGAGACCTCATACACAAACCAACCAGGGACAGGATTTTCCATTCATAGCAGAATGAACTCATCCTCTAAGCAAAACCACGAGAATAAAAACACAAAATGCCTTAAGGAAGGCTGAATGACTGGCATGCACAGGCTGGAATAAACCCACTCACATTTCAACCTGACAAAGCCACAAATATTCTGAAACAACTGGCTCAAGCGACTCCGTGCAAGCTCTCCAAATGAGGTGCTACTTACTTCAGAATCCTGTAAAAAATCCACTTGTCTGCCTTTACGCAAGGGAGGAAAGAAAGAAGGTACAAATGCAGCAGAAGGGGTCAAAGTCTTCTCCAAATAGTTACTGATAATGCCTGAAGCTCTCGTTAGCCAGGAATTTCATAATTCTTGTTTTAGAGAAGTTTCTCACTTCAGCTAAGATCCCTTTTCAAAGGACCTAACATTCATCCGCTAAGAAAAACGACTTCACAAAAGTTACCAAATATCAACATGCAAGGCTGGCAAGTACATGTGCAGTCAAGATGATTCAGATAAGTCAGATAAATTTAGAACAGTGCTTTCCTAAAAGCATGCGTTCACCAAATGCAGTAAATATGCAGGAGCTATATCCAAGTGCTGATTCCAAACATTAGTGCAAAAAATTTATTAGTGAAAATCTCCTTTTAAGAGTTCGTTGCCATCTGAAGTCCTCAACAATGTTATTCCTTGATTTGCCTTTAGTATTTCCATCCATCACTGGATTTATCCACATAAAAAGCTATAGGCTCTCCAACCTCGGAGGACTAAGCCAAATGCAGTGTGGCAACTTCACATAGGACCAACCTTTTATGGTTGGAACAGTAGAGCTTTGATACAGCTAATCTACCATAAATAGCTCTTGAAACTCAGAAGGATCAAATCAGCTGTTGCAACAGTTCCAGCTGTAGCTGCTTCAAATCCAATTATACTGTCAACTCTATCTTGCAGCTCTCCCTTTTACTCCTCCCATCTAAAACTTTTTTAATTCTCCTCCTGAGAAATTAAAAGCTGAAAAAAAATGCAGCAGAACAAAATGCATTTAATAAAAATTGAAGCAAGTGGACAAGTATTCTTAGAATTATCTTAAGGGACAGAAGTTTTGTTCTGTTAAAAAACAGCTTAAGAATTTGAAGCCCATTAAAAAAAAAAAAATTATCAGCCCTGACTTGTAATGCAAACATACAATTTGAAATAAGCAAACAGTTGCAAGACCAGCAAGCTCAGCTTTAAAAGATGAGCAAAACCAAGCAGATAAACTCTGTGTCCCAGATTAAGGCATAATGTACTGAGTTGCGTGCATATTTTTTCTGTAACTTAAATAGACTTGAGAAGTAGTAGAACTCACTGTTATAAATCCTTGTATTACAATGTTTCCTTTCAGGTAGTTAGAATCACTTTCCCACAAAGAAGCTGAGAACTATAATTTAAGACTTCTTAAGGAACTGGGAGCTTCCAAAATATATGTTTACAAACCATACAAGTCAACAGAGTACCAAGGGATAAAGCCCTGCAGGGAAGAGGGGCCCAAGAAAGCTGGTTAATATTCAAGGACCACCTCCTCCAATCTCAGGAGCGATGCATCCCAACAAAGAGGAAGTCAGAAAAAAACACCAGGAGGTCTGCATGGATGAGCAAGGAGCTCCTGGACAAACTCAAACAGAAAAAGGAAGTCTACAGAGGATGGAAGCAAAGACAGGTAGAGTGGGAGGAATACAGAGAAATTGTCTGAGTAGCCAGGGATCAGGTTAGGAAAGCTAAAGGCCAGAAAGAATTAAATCTGGCCAGGGACATCAAGAGCAACAAGAAAAGCTTCTACAGGTATATCTGTGATAGAAGGAAGACTAAGGAAAACATGGGCCCTCTCCAGAAGGAAACAGGAGACCTGGTTACCTGGGATATGGAGAAGGCTGAGGTACACAATGACTTTTTTGCCTCAGTCTTCAATAGCAAGTACTCTAGCCACACTGCCCAAGTCGCACAAGGCAAAGGCAGGAACTGGGAGAATGAGGCACTGCCCCCTGTAGGAGAAGATCAGGTTTGAGACCATCTGCGGAACCTGAAGGTACAGAAATCCATTGGACCTGATGAGATACGTCTGCGGGTCCTGAGGGAACTGGCGGCTGAAGTTGCCAAGTCACTATCCATCATATTTGAGAAGTTGTGGCAGTCCAGTGAAGTTCCCACCAAATGGAAAAGGGGAAACATAACCCCCATTTTTAAAAAGGGAGAAAAGGAAGTCCTGGGGAACTATAGGCTGGTCAGTCTCAACTCTGTGCCCAGCAAGATCATGGAGCAGATCCTCCTGGAAACTATACTAAAGCACATGGAAAATAAGGAGGTGAGCAGTGACAGCCAACATGGCTTTACTAAAGGCAAACCATGTCTGACAAATTTGGTGGCCTTCTATGATGGGGTTACAGCATTGGTGGATATGGGAAGAGCAACTGACATCATCTACCAGGACTTGTGTAAACCATTTGACGCTTTCCCTCACAACATCCTTGTTTCTAAATTGGAGAGGCATGGATTTGATAGATGGACCACTCAGCGGATAAGAAATTGGCTGGACGGTAGCACTCAAAGAGTTGCGGTCGATGGCTCAATGTCCAAGTGGAGACCAGTGATGAGTGGCGTTCCTCAAGAGTTGGTATTGGGACCAGTACTATTTAACATCTTTGTTGGTAACATGGGTGTTGGGATTGAGTGCACCCTCAGCAAGTTTGCTGATGACACCAAGCTGTGTCAAGCAGTCAACACGCCGGAAGGAAGGGATGCCATCCAGAGAGACCTTGAGAGGTAGGCCCATGTGAATCTTCTGAAGCCAAGTGCAAGATCCTGCATGCAGGCTGGGGCAATCCCCCAATACAGGCTGGGGCAATCCCCCAATACAGGCTGGGGGATGAAGGGATTGAGAGCAGCCCTGAGGAGAACGGCTTGGGGGTATTGGTTGATGAGAAGCTCAACATGACCCAGAAATGTGCGCTTGCAGCCCAGAAAGGCAACCGTATCCTGGGCTGCATCAAAAGCAGCGTGGCCAGCAGGTCAAGGGAGGTGATTCTGCCCCTCTGCTCCGTTCTCTTAAGACCCAACCTGGAGTACTGCATCCAGCTCTGGAGCCCTCAACATAAGAATGACACGGATCTGTTGGAGCAGGTCAAGAGGAAGGCCGTGAAGATGATCAGAGGGCTGGAGCACCTCTCCTATGAAGACCGGCTGAGAGAGTTGGGGTTGTTCAGCCTGGAGAAGAGAAGGCTCCAAGGAGACCTGACAGCAGCCTTCCAGTACTTAAAAGGGGGCCTACAGAAAAGATGGGGAGGGACTCTTTGTCAGGGAGTGTAGGAATAGGAAAAGGGGTAACGGTTTTAAAGTGAAAGAGGGTAGATTTAAATAAGATTTTAGGAAGAAATTCTTTACTGTCAGGGTGGTGAGACACTGGAACAGGTTGCCCAGAGAGGTTGTGGATGCCCCCTCCCCGGAGGTGTTCAAGGCCAGGCTAGATGGGGCTTTGAGCAACCTGGTCTAGTGGAAGGTGTCCCTGGCCATGGCAGAGGGGGTTCGAACTAGATGATCTTCAAGGTCCCTTCCACCCCAAACCATTCTATGGTTCTATGAACGTAACTCTGAAAATTACCACTAGGACTACTAGAGCACAGCAATTCCTGCAGCATTATCTTTCTGTTTCACCTCACAGTGCAAAGAAACCACACAACACAAGTACATGAGTATATGCAAATAAAAGATTATTTTTTTTTAAACGATATATTATTAACTTCTCCACAGTCTTTCCAAAACAAAGAGATAAATTACTCCAGTACAGCATAGGAACTCTGGTACTTCAAAGGGGAAGAAGTGTCTTGTGGGCAAAGCCTGGATTCATATCTCCCACGAGCACGTAAATCCTGAACATTGCCAGGGCATCCTCCTATAATACCAGGCATGACATCTACCATCTAAGCATCAGTCCTTCTTGTACAAGCAGGGAGAGAAGGGGATTGCCACTTCTCAATATTCAAACTAATTTAAGAAGGGCCTGAAATTTGGCTCTTCTAGAAACAACTCTAATGAGAGGGTCAAAATACAAAAAATCCTCCTCCTCCATGTAATGGAAAATTGTCAGCCATATGTCATTCTATTCCTGTCTGAGATTGCACTAAATTTTACCATCTCCATTAAATGGCCTGTGCTTTAACTGATTTGCAAAGCAGGTAACATACACTGAACACAAAAAGAGTCACTGGTTTCATTCTTGCCTACACAGATGATGACAAAGCAACTTCAGTTAAGTGTAGGTGGGTTAAATGAAGTGGTTTGCCATCTCCTCCAAATTGTGCATGAAGAACTCAGCTGGGTCACCTTCTGGAAGTCTCAAAGAAGTCAAAGGGTTGGAAGAAGACACAGAGTTTTCCCTTTAGGCCCTAGCAAATGCCTAACTGTATCAATCCAGATGCACAGGGGACAGTGAGCTTTTCATTAGCACGGAATAAACTGAGCCTGTGACAAGCAGATAAAACAGACCTGCAAGATCTGCCCAAATAAGTTTATCACTTTGAACATGGCTTGTAGAATTTGTCACATTATGCTTCTGCACTGCGAGAAAAAAAGTAGCTGAACCGACTGCTGACAAAAGTTCAACAGAGCTCTTAAAAATGCAGCAGGCATGCTTGCAACTGGTAAGAGAAAGAGCAGCCGTGAGCATGCTGCCAGAGCACAACTACTGGTGCTTTATGCCCTATCCATAACCATTTAAAATCCGAGGTCTTTTTAGTACTGTGGAATTTGAAGGATGCAAGTTATGAGATGGAAACACACCCCCTTCTCAAGGAGCAGGGATGGGACTGCTTGTTTCTTTTATAGAAACCAACTCTACATCTTGCTGTTTGCATTCGTTCTGCCTATCACACAGGGAACTATGTTAAAGATTTCACTTTCGCATTTAATTTGAAAAAAAAAAAGTAAATCCAGTCTGTGCTTTTTTCACATAGACTTCCTTGGCTATAAACACACAAAGCAGAACTGACTACCACAGAAATACAGCAGTTTCTCCTTCTTACTCCCCAGTACAAAATTTCTGTACACAGAGGAAGCCACAGCCAATAAATACATTAGTTCACCACTAGCTCTTTAGAGTTAGTGTAAGACCTAGCAGGTATCTTCCAGAGACTATCAACTCTATTATCAGAGCGAGGCATCATGCACTTCTCAGACCACAAGTTCTGTCCCAATGAAGACAGAAGTACAAATTAACAGACACACTTTTGATAACAAGACCTTGCATTGCAAGAGAGGGTATGTGCTTCAACAAGTAACAGTCAAGAAATAACACCAGTGTAACACACAGTAAAGTGCACTCAGCTTGGGAAGTCTGGAGTAAGCATGTATTCATTTAATAGTTCAGCTTCCCAGTTTACAGATATCTTCTTTTCAGCTGGGGAGGAGGCAAGGAGAGAGCTCCCAGAAAAAAAGAGACCGACAAATTCAATAAAAAGTGGCTTACCAGTATCCATTGTTAGAATCATGACCCCACTTCTGTGTCCCAGGAAGCAGGAAGCCTTACCCATCCAGTGTATGCGAATGACTCAGAAAGACAGCATGGCTTTGTTTCAGCTTATATCTTCTAGCTCATTCACCCCTCCTCCCTCTCGTGGGATAAAAGTGTTGCCTGTGCCTGGCCATCCCTATTGGCTCAGCTAGGCAATCACAGTCGTTTAGCATATTCAAGTTTCTGTGAGAGCCCAAAATGACCCACAGAGGATTTTTTATTTCTCTTAACAAAAAAAAAAAAAAACCCCAAAAAAAAACCACACACACTTTCTGTCTTTCTGGGAGAACAAACCGTTTGTTCTTTCACTATCAGACGCATATTACAGTTGGTGTTATTGCCACAGGGCCAAACAATTCACTACACTCTGAATCGATGAGAAGGTGGCAAGTCAGGGAGGATAGTCCCACAGACTTCAGTAATCCCCAGTTCAGCTGCACTGCCTGTCTATGGGAATAAAGCCACATGTTTTGTGTCAAAGCCTATGCGCTCCAATCCAGCTTATCTTCAATGCAAACTATATACACTCCCAAAACTGAGGATCTCCTAGTTTGTGAGAGAGGGTTTGCTCTTCCATTTTATTTTTAAATAGGCAGAACAGTAAAAGACTGCTGTCTTACTGAAGCCACACATCCAGACTCTACAGGATAAACTCTACAGTGAGGAAAAAGTCATATTTTTCTTAATCTGTAGCATTCTCTAAATGTAATGACTGGTAAAATCTAGGCTCTGCCTGTAGAATTTAGAAAGCTGTTACAATGTATTTGTGAACCACCACTCCAGTGAGATAATACAGTGTTAAAAAAATCCACCATAATGTAAGTGAAAAAATCTATCTGATCAAAAGATATCACAACCCTTCGTTAACTTTGATCAAACCATAGGACAGCCTAAAAAGTACATTTGGAAGGAGAGAAGGGGGAGGGGGAGAGCAGTCTGTTTTTTTCTGTACTGCAAAATCCTTATGAACTTGCAGTCAGATCCTGAAAGGCGAGTTTCTGTATCTTGCAGCATGAACTGCTGACAGACTTGATATCTATACTTGGGGATTCAGCAAGCACAGTGAATGAAACACTGGTGTTCCTTGTCTCTGATAAGAACTACCTTTTCTAAATAAAGCATGGACATATTAGGCTACTGTCTCACCATGTTAGTCACCACTAGATAACCTAAGATTCATAACTCTGCGATAAAACCACAAGTGTATTTTGGAAGTGTTGCTTGTGGTTGTTGAAATAAAGCGAGTACTCCCTCTCCTCCCTCCCTCTGTTTTCAGAAAAGGTATCAGTTGCAAGCCTCAAACACCAGGGTTTATAGAGCCACTAATGAAGTTAGAATCCACAATTCAAAGAAATTAGCAAAAGCTAATACAATTGAGTCATCACTTCTCAGATTTCTTGACCTTCTCTTGCTTTGCATGGCTTCACACCAACACTCTTGAGACATTACAGTTTGAGGGAAACAAAATATTCCTAAAGATGATAATTTCTGACATTTCCAGTAGGACACTGCAATAAAAGCTTTGGAAAGAGGCATGAGTAATTCAGATCCTAGAAACAAACCTGAAATCATTCACTGAATGGAAATTAGGAAGAAATGACCCAGGCGGACAGGCTGCTCATCAAAAGCCTTACTACAGAAAGAAGCATTCAGTGTCAGAAAGGATGTCAGACTGAACGGATTAGTGGTTTCATCTAAAGTTTACACCTCTCAAATAACCAGGATGATGTTTTGTTGACCATAATAAATAGCTAAGGACATTTGGCAAGAGCCCAGGCCAAGCGCATGTTAGTTCTGAGAGTGACATTGGGCATAACTTCCATTCTTACCAATAATTATCAATTTGGTAAGAGATGCAGCAGTAAGGAAGATGCTTTTGCCCTGTCCCTATCCCACCCTTCCTCACCTGGCACAATCTTTACTAAAAATTCCCAGTGCTCTAAACAAACAAAAAATCAGTTTTGAGTATATCTTTAAGTACTACAATCCCAAAGCCTGAGAGGATCTGTATGAAGAAAATCGCAAAAGACCAGTCCTTACCAACAAGGTAGAAGGTGAAGAGATGGTACACTTTTAAGCATAACTGAGGACCTTCACTCTTTACACAAGATGCCAAGCTAACCCAACACTAACACTTCCAACACTCCACTCGGCCAAACCGAGCATGAGTAATATTGCCAGAGAACACTAGGCACAACAGGTACTACGCCAAACACATTTTAACAAAAGTATTCTCATACATTGTATAAGAGCAGACCACTTTTAATAGAATGACATTCCCTGTAAGCTTGGCTTTTGCAAGAAGTCTAGTACTATGTTTCTGCAGCAGTAAAGCGCAAAAGTTCAAGCAAATTGCTCTCAAAACAGCAAAACAAATTAATTTCTGGGTCAGCAAGAGATTGTGAGGTTGTGCATAGCATTATTTTTTAAAACAGTACAAGCATTAATAATTCAGCTTACAAAGTACTCAGAAAGGTAGCTGAATTGAAACCATAGTATAGGGGAACAGTCTTATTGACATCTGAGAAAATAAATAGGAAATAAATGTTTTTGCCTTTATCCTCAGAAGAGAGAGGAGGAAGCTTCCGGCTAGGTTAGAGAGAACACAGCACAGGTGTTCAACATGTGACATTAACCTGAAGGATATTGCTGCACTGACAGGGGATTTATAAAAACTGGACATCCCCAGTGTTTCAATTCTAACCTAATTGCAGAAATGAAACAATTCTCTGTTTTGCAAGCTATGCTAGACAGCAAGAGTTGGCTGAAATTTCTGTAATCAAAAATAAACCTGTAATAGAAGTAAGACTGCATGTTTCTTCATATATATAAGCAGGGCTGCTAAAGTGTCCAACAAGACAGCACATGAACTTGCACATGAAGCCTTGGCTTTGCTGTCTTTTGTGAAAGTTACACAATGCAGGTAGTACATGATAAATGGTATGCTGCTAGCAAAGCCAACACATCGTAAATTAAAAAAACAAAACACCTGTTCATAAACTGTGTCTACTGGAGTCCTACGAAAAGAGAGTATGTGACCCATCTGATCATGCCCCGCACATTTCCGAGCCTCTGAAGTCAACTGTCTTACCCAGATGCAATTCCAGCAACAAAGTAGAAAGCTAGGTCATGACCTCCAGAAATCACCAATTTTCTTCTATTGTTTTACGGTCCGATAATCTGGAGACAATGTAATTGCTTATTGAATATATATTATAAGCCAGTTATGGGCACAGTAAATACTGCATAATATTTCAAGATGCTGTGGAAAAACTTAAACATGTTCATCTGAAGATTATATATCCAAATAGCCTGTGGTTTAGTTATGAGACCAGCTATGTCTTATCTTAATCACATTAAGTCTGTAAATTGCATAGAATTAACAATCTCTGATTGTTTAAATTGTCTACTAAAATAATCCTCATGAATTTTAGTTGTTTCTTTTTTTTTAAATACAGACAGAATATCCATCCACATGGTCTGACAGCATCATCTTCTGAAGGTTGCAACCATTTTATGATGGTATATACAAAGAAGCAAGTTCAGCAAGAAATTTTCTGGAGGTTCAACTTACTTGAGTCTTTGCTGGAAGAAGTTATTTAAGTACATATTATCCTTAAAAACCTAAATTCACAGGACTGTTTACATAATTTTCAGGACATGCTTTAGTCTTGCAAGAGCAGGCTACTTCTGCTCACCTTCATTAAATTATTCACTGGACAGAAAGTATACAGCTAATAACTGTGATGTGAATATGCTTGCTGTAAACATTTTTTGAGGAGATTTTATACAAAAGCTTTAATTCAGAATTGTTGAGATTCAATCCATTTTTTCCATGACCATGCTCCAAACCCAAATCTTCAGGAATCAAGGTCAGGCTTTGCTTTTCTACTGCAAGCCCTTCCAACTTTTCAAGCTCTCTAGCATGTGTAAGAGTAAGCACTGTCTCAAGTCCCTCACGTGTTTGGTTTTCTTTATTAATAAAAAGTTAAAACCAGCAAATTAAGCTTTTATTTAAATTTCCACTCTTTGCACTGTGTTCCCTCAACCTTCAGAAGCTATGGCAAGTTGCAAGGAAAACAGTTCTCAATTTTCGAACAATAACTGAAATAGAGCCTACCATACCTCCGAGAAAAAAACAGGCTACATGTGGCGAGAGAAATAGTAGGATGACAGCTCCTTCCAGGCAGTATGGCCAGAATTAGACATCAGTTCTGTTTTAGGGAAGTTAAGAGATAGGTCGTCTATATATTATTTTGCTGATACAAACCAGTGAGATCTTCCTGATCATGTCCAAGAAATCACATCTCTCCACTCACAAAAATCACACAATTCTACAAGAGCAAGATTAATCCCAAACACTACACAAGTTATGGGAGCTCTGCCTTTATGGGACTGACAGAACCTTCTAAACAAACTTACACATGAAAAAAGGTCCCTTTTGGTTTTGGTTTGTGTTTGCTTAGAGAAATGCTTTCCCATCACCAAGAACTGAAAAAAAACTGAATCAAATTTTAACTGCAAATATATTACCAAAAGTCTGCAAAATGAAAAGTGGACAACATGAAAGGTAGAATACAGATCTGTAATTAATTAAAATATTACATTTTAAGGAATTGTCCATAGTCTAGAATGGCTGAAGCTATTTTGTTATGCAAGAGTTGGAAGAGAGAATGATAGAAAGGCTGGAACAGGAGATCCATCTCAGATGTCTCTTGCCTCTCAGTGCATACTGAGATGAAGTTTTGGGAACTCTTATTGTCATTGTTATTTTCATATTGAATAAAATTTCTTCTTAAAACAGCATTAGCACTTCCTAGGTATTTAAATACCAGCCAGCTTTTCTGAAGGTCCTAAAGGCAACTCTAGGATCTTAACTATTATACCACTGCATTTATTAATGCTACATATGTACTAGGAGGCACACACATATTCTTCTTTGAATATTTGGTACAAACAACTCCAGAAAAGAGAAAAAAAAAACCAAACAATCCATAGTTCATGGTTCACATCTATATCCATTTTTCAGCACAGGCTCACCTTAAATCCCAACCATCCAGGCCTGACCCTCTAGGTAGATCTGCATCACCATGTCCAAGTGGCTCACAATCCAATAGGCAGTCCTCCTCCTAAAAGAAATAAACACAAAAAAGTATGGGTAAGAAGCACAAATGCACATCCCAGGATATGAAAACAACTTCAGAACTACCAGGCAGTTGCACAAAGGGGATGACCTGATTGACTACAGGGAATGAAGTAGTTTAGAGTATATTGCTACCTTGCCCATTGATATAGACAAGATCATCATCACAAGCAACAGCACTTTTCAAAGCCCAGCTATTGATGGACTGCAGCTATATTCACAAGGAAAGTGACGTCTTGCAAGTTTGATAGGAACCCTGAGGAACTTGGCCCTTCAGTTACTACAATCTGAGCCTTTAACATGAGATATACATTCTTGAACTCCAGTTTCTCTAGAAATGCTGAGCTTTCACTTAACCACTTCACAGAAAGTAGTCTGGATTACACCTTTCAATAAGGTCAAGCATCACTGAAGACAGCAACAAAACAGCAGCACCTACCAAAAGACTATTACCCTCAAAATCTTTAATTTTAAACATCAGTGGATGCAACTGGAAGAGCCAGCTCTCTTCCTAGAACCACAGCAATCAGGAGACAGACTTGAGACCTCTTCCAGTGGAGAGAAATCGACATATCAGGTCCAGCTCTGTGGGCAACATGTGCCACGTGGCCTGATTTTTTATCCCCACACCTTGAAGTACAACTGCTTTTATTTTCTTCTTTGGCAAACAGAAAACATATCTGTCTCTGTCTGTAACACTAATTGCTTTCCCACAGGGTGATTTAGCCCATGTGGAGATTCATGTTGATGCAATATCCAAGTTAGGTTGTTTTAAACTAGCTGAATTATCCAGGACCACGTTGTCCTTAGGATGCCAATCCCCTGAACTCATAAAAACCCACAATAATCAACAAATGTGGGCTTGTTACTCTATTCTGTACCACCAACACAGTTGTTTTTTTCCACAGAGCAGTGAAGAGTTCTCCAATGCAGACCTGGACTCCATGAAACAGTCTGTGCAGCTGAACAGATTATTGTCTCCCTCCTGTAGAGGTAGAGCTGGTATCTAAACCAACGTTTTTCATTCTTGCAGGGTAAGGTTCAGCTCACCTGCATATATATTTTAGGTGCCAAATATACTGCTTTCACTTTCACAGCTGCTTTATTAAACTTTGTTTTTTAATCTATAAAGAGGCATAAAATGAAGTCATGATGTCCTACGCAACCAGAGCAACAACTGTTAAGACCAGTCATGTCACTGTTCTGCTTCCACTACAGCTGCTGAACATATCAGACACTAATAACAGCACCTAGTGAAGAGGTCAAAACAAAAATAATTCATTGAAAAGACAGAAAGATAGATAAGACAGGAATTTTGCCCACGTTGGGAAAAATTCTGATTTTATAAGACAAGCAAACCCCTAAACATAGACTACCTTAGAGTCTATGGGAACAGATAAAGCAGCAATTCAGTCTTCTACCGAATGTTACGCAGCTGTTCACACATTTTCACGAAGACAGTTTTTACAGTCTACCCACATTTATCTTTGTATTTCAGGCAGGAAACTAGCCTAAAGTTCCTAGAATATGGCAAACCACACGCTGTTGTTTTCCCATTTCCAACTTCCAAAAAATTAAGAAAAAAAATTAAGCTTGTGTCCCTCCAATGTCAAAAGGACAGGAAAAGGAAATAAATGTTTAGGACTCTTTGTTTGTTGCTTTATGACTTGTATCACATCAGTTCTGCAAAGCCATCATCTTCTCAGGCTTTTCAAAAACAACCCAATGAAGCCTGACACCACAAAACTTAGAGATGTTTTGATAAGGCCGCATTCTGCACAGCCTTGGTACATCTTCATTTCTTACAGAGAATAAAAAAAAGCGCAGCCTGGAAAAAACTGGGAAAGAGGTAGAGGAGTGCAACAACTTTCCTGTGAAGCCAGGAATCCTCACACAGAGTTCAATTAAACCAGAGTCTAACACCTCCTTCACACTATCTCAACTGAGGTGTCATCCTTCTTAATGCTCCAGAGGCACGTAACAAAACATACTGGGCAGCAACCAAGTGCAAAAGAGATTTTCAGACTGCTGGTTATGCTTTTACAGTGTTCCCTCCCACTTCCAACCCCACCAAAAAGAAAGGCCACAAAGACTTTCACTGGTCCAGGTGAACACTGGAAATCACTTAGAACAGCAAAATTCTGGTCTATGCCTGCACTTACCCTCTATATTTTTGCTAGCCTGTAAACTCTTAACATCCCATGTTCTTATTTTTCTTGCTTTCCAGGCATTTTGGAAGAACCCTACACAAGAGTAACAGGATACAGGCACTTTTGTTTGTAGCCAGTCCTCTTAGAAAACACATTCAAGAGCTCAAACGCACCCTGCTGTTGTTTTTTCCTATTCCACCATCTTACTTAAATTGTGATGTAATCTGCTCCAGTCAGCAGGACTCTCCTTCAGTGAATTTCTCTCCCATTTGACCTCACATAACACTCTTGTAGTTTGACCATCTGTTCTAGTCCCCCTGCTCAATTATGTTTTCAGAAACAATCTGCTTTTGTACATTCCAGATGTTCAAAGAAATTACTTTTCCGGAGAACTGAAGATGACCCGCTGAGGTGACAATCACTACAAGTATCATGATAAATCATGCCTGACTATACTTCCCTCAACACCCAAAAGTGAAGCCAATTCGCCTGAAAGTTACCAGCTCAGTGCCCAGGAACTTGACAACTACACATGTAATAACAGGTGTATGTGCAATTCTCCCACCATGTCCTTAGTTAGTACAGTGCACAAGTTAAGGATGACTCCTATAAATAACATGGCATATAGAAACATATCTGAACCAAAAAGTCATGTTATTGCAATGCAAGATTAATGTTTGAGGTGCACATTGGAAAAACTGTGTGCGCATATTCATGTTTACCACATTAAAGTGATGCTATTGATACGTGCCAAATACTCCTTAAGCAAGGAGAATTAAAAGCAGGAAGCTCAAAAAAGCCCTTTAGCCAAGAAAGTCATAAGACATGTTAATGTGAAGTTTTTTCCACAGTAGTAGGCTACAGTTTCTCTTAGAATCTGGTTTCAAATTTGATGAAATAGGATTCTGCAAGAAACTCTACACCACCTCACAGAAGCTCCCGTCATACACTGACCTCTAGTGTAATAAAGACTCAAGACATGAGACATCCCTTCAAAGCCTTAGAAAAAATAGCAAATTATTTTCCCGACACTCTGAAGGACACTTTCATGCCATAAAACAGACTGAAGTCAGAAGGGCCTCACAGGATTACTCTCAATTGTTTAACACAACTGTAGCATGTGTAAAAGAAGCTACATTACTTAAATTGTTCTACGGATGTGAAGTTACTGTGGTGTCTACATAAAGTACTTTACATCAAAGCTACTTTTAACTACTTTGAACACGAGCTTAATTTTACACCTAAACATTCTGGATGTACAGAATTGTTTCTTAACTACAGCTTTACAAAGCTCAATTAAAAAACATTTCAAATAGAAACACTCAGCTTAGGCAAGTCCTGTACCAAACAGATCACAATTAGATCAGCCCAGGTTCTGTATCAGACTTTCGGAGGGCATGTGGACGGAGCTGCTGCTCAGATGTACTTATTGTAGCCAGCACTCAAGACAAGAAGTCTGCTGGAAATGCGATATAAAAATCCTCATGGATCCTCACTCACTAAAGACACAGGGCTTACAGAGTCAGCTGGGGTGGTGGTCTCTTACAGAGCCCAGGCAAACTGGGGTGGGAGAGTGGCTGGTTGGTTTTGACCAACAGCTTTTGAAAAGAAAACTAAAACCAAAATAAAAATTAAGTTCATTTCAAAACTATCAACTTAAAACCCAAAAACATGTGTGTGCCCCTCAACATTAACAATTAAAGAATCCGCATTTTGTTACCAGCTAACTATAGTTTTATGATAAAAACTATGCAATAAGAAAGTCTAGCAAATTCAAAGACAGCATTGCTGAACAGGACAATTAAAACAGATGCCCAAATTATTTAGGGGTTGTATACTATTTCTGTCTACTCCCTAAGCACCTTTCCTAAGCACCTGACTCTGGACAACAAATCCCAGAGATGTTCCCTTTACTTCAGACCATTTCTTACGCCCCCTTTAAATGCAGGGCATCATTCAGAAGCTGTTTCCAAGCGAAGTGACATTTTCAAAGCGTCCAAGCTTTCCAATGTCTGTGCACAGTGCCTCTGAAATGCAGGTGTATGTGGCTATGTTGGAACAAGAGCTTTTACATATGGTCTAGAGCAGAAGCTCTTATAAAGGGAAATCTCTTTTGAACAAGGTATTAAAAGCTTCACAAATATTAAGTTCAAAAAGAGTACAGTACAGCATGAAAACAGCTATCATAATTTCAATGTATGAAGGAAGTATTCAGAATTCATTTCAGAGACAGATGTTTGAAACTAAGTTCAGATCAACTAAAGAAGGTTCTTTATGTTTGTGCTCCCAGATTCAAGTCTATGAAGAAAACCTTGAAAGTAAGAACTGAGTTTTTAAGACTGGTTTCTAGCTGTGAGTACCAGAATTCAATAAATCCTTGTCTGTAATGACAAAATCTGAAAGAATAGCTTTGCATTATGTTAAAAAAAAATATATCTCCTTAATGATGTGTTCAAACCTAAACATAAAAAGTTTCAGGCCACTTTTGAAATACAGGCGTCATTAGGAACATGACTATTAGTAGCTACCACACTTACCTTCTGCACAGCAGTGAGCTTCTTGCCACACCAACAATGAATTCCACCTCAACATGTGACCTGCATTCTGAAGTCTGCTTTTTGGATGTACTGCATCCTGCAATCTACACCTGGCAGCCTCTCTTGTCGGACCGAGGTGATACCACCAAGTATACCAGTCGTAATGAAGTACAGCACCTTTCATGCAATTTGGTAAGCAATCTAGAAGAACCGGGATTCCTAGCTATTGGTCCAGAATTCTACAAGTCAGATCTTACACATAAGAATTGCTTTTCTTTTACACATCACAGTCATTTTATAGCCAAAAACTATCACTCCAGTTATAGCATGGAGTCAAACAGTAGCACTCAGGATTTACCAGGATATCAGTCGCTAAGTCAGGTCATTTCAGGCAGAGTTATGAATAAGATTAATGTTTTAATATGAGAGATCCTGGTCAAAGCCACTCAGCCACACTTCATTTCCAATTCAAGTATGCCAACACAGCCAGCTACTTACCTCACATACAGCCCATACATCACTTAGACAAGGAATTATATCAAGAAATCCCTTATGCTAAACTGTAATTTCTACCCAGAAAATAGTTTGCCACTGACTAGGAAAGCACAATACCACTCTCCCAGTCCAAAGGGGGCAACAGTTAATGCATAGAGCACATTAGATATACCTCTGAATAAGAAGTGCATGGAGAAGTGTGTGAGGGAGCTCTGATGGCTTGCACAACAGAACCTTGCCATTGTATTTGACAGAATGTGTTCTTCCAACTATTTTTTCCCTGAATTCTTGTATTTAATTCAATGCATGTGGTGGGGGAACGACTTTTAGATCAGTGGTGTGCATCAGTACACAGATGTTCCACATTTGTCATGTCACATGAAGCTTGTGGCTAACACCCAACCATTAAAAGTCTAAAAATCCTCCTACATAAAAATCCACATGATGCGTTTGTTCCTAGAAAAACATCAGACAATATATTAGATTGTTGGAGACAGATTTCTCCAATATTGTGTCCCCCCCTCCCCCCCTTTCTTTTTTTTTAACTGCAACAAGCTTTCTTTGGTTTCAAGAAATAAGTAAAAAAAACCCTACAGAAATTAAGTCAAATGGTAGCTTGAGAAAATTTGCCAGAACCAGGAGAAAGCCCTTCAAATTGAATTAACTGTACTGCATTGTGTAAAGAAAATGCACATACGTTACATTTAATCATGTCCAGAATTTTTTTTGGATAGTCCTTTTTCTAAACGACTGTGTAAAAACATGGGAGTGAAGCAGACAGCTTCATAACGAGCACAGAGCTCTAATCTCTTCACTCAAAGAAGTTTCCTAGTTTATTCCTTCCCAAATGAATCCCAACAAAAAATAAGGCACAGAAACTGATGTTACAATACATGACCTAAGCTCTACCCTTGGACCTTTACCTTCAGCACTGCCTTACTGATAAGAAACACTGCTCAAAATGCTGCATCTGTTAAAAATTTTGTGTGCCCTGGAATAGTCCATTCTAAATATTGTATTAGACAATTGATAAAGTGTCATGCTGCAGATTGCGTGTTATCAGGCAACTGTTTACTGACTTATTTTTTACTGGCAATATAATACCACATAAGGATTTGTTTCAGACACTAATTCCTGAGCTATCTTTATTAGGGCAGTAGCCCTTAAACATAAATGGATCACTGTCTATACAAAAATCAAATTTCTAAGGGAAAGTTACCTGAAGGTACCTAGGTATTCCTCATGGAATGCACCCAGCTTACACATGAAGATCTCCAGTTATGACCCGATCAATAGGCTTGGATTTTGGCATACACTAGAAAGCATCTATTAGTTCCTATATCAATATTTGCAAGCAAACAATAAATTGAAGTAGAATAAATCTAAAACCACTTCCTAACAGTTATTGCATGTGACAGACCTGCGGTCCGCACCCTATAACACAAGAGAGATGGTTTCAATTTCTTGTTGACAGAAGCTTGTGTGACCTTGAAGAAGTTGGTCTGTGGCTCCACGGCAATCTCAGCCAGCTGCTGGCTGCCAGATTCCCACTCCTCTCCCTGGCTGCGTGACTCTATCCCTTCCCTTCTTCACAACATATTTGACCCTGCACTGACTCATTTCAGACCAGCAACGATAAAAATAATTCAATTGCCTCCTTATGCATTAAACACAGATGACTCAATACAGGGTCAAAAAAGCAGAGAGGTGCAAAGGGGGAAGCTCGTACATGTGGGTGAGAACACAGTAGCTAGCCCCCATAATCCAGCTCCCAGTCCATCATTCAAAATAGAAAGAACTCTCCTATTTCACAGGGGTCTGGTGAGGATGAATAACTAAGAGTTAAAAAGGCACCAAGACTCATGTTAACTCACTGGAGCAATTTTTTAGGTTTTTTTTTAGATTTTTAGATTATGTGCCTAAGGAAGGGAATTTTTTCCACAGAATACCCATTTTTGGACAAGTCTTTGGCTCCCATCACCCAAATTTCTAAGTTGTCTAGTGACTTTGAGTCAGAGACTTATGAAGCTTACAGAGGGATCCGTGTTGAGGCAGGAGGCCCCAGGACAAGCCTCCATTTTGCAGGAAGCTCCAGTACAAGGGAAGTAACAGGGAACAGGCACTGAAGGGGCCTTCCCTTCTACAAGTCTGCACGCTCAACAAGATCACCACTTGCTGCTGTTTCTGTGATTCTTTCTGTATTTGGGTGCGGAGCATCACACAGCAGATTTATCTGAACAAGTGCAAATTCCTGTATCCGTAGTATGCAAGGAAAAAGCAAGACATAGTCTTCAGGATGTTCCCTAGATAAGATGTCCTCAAAAGCTGAATCTCATTTCTCTCAAGAAAGGGAGGAGGCACAACCATTCCTAAGGCAACCCCAAAGGGATGCTACAGCTTCCTATGATCTTCAGTGCAGCAGGTGTACCTCTGTTGCTGTTAGGGGCTGGCTACCTCAAAGGACAGAAAAGACAATCCATTAGAAAGTTCACCAACTCCATGGCTGAACACCTCTTCTCAGCTATCTCTCCTCCAACACCTGTGTTCTGGGCAGCATTTTTTTCTAGACTGCTGCAAGTGTTGTTTTCTTCCCAGTTCTTCTATCGGTACAGCTGTCTTAGGTGGCAGAATTAGATAGGATGCATGGGATCAGAACAGGTATGTGTTAATATTACTAAAGCAGAACCAGAAATGTCATAGCAAATGTTCACTTTATTAGCACAGTTAGAATACAGCAGACAGAAAATATCTAACAACGTGTATTATCTAGCAGAATAAGCAGCAAAAACCTCACTCAACATTTAAAGGCTATTTTGAACAGAAGATTACAAAAGTGACCTGTTGGAAACACCGCTATATTGGTAAAGAAATTCAGCGCATATCTAACAGTAAGTTTTTTTCTTAGGTGTTCTTTCTACTACTGCCCTGTATCTCCTCACACATACTTTAAACAATTAAGTAGTAGCCATTAACCCATCTGCAAAACCTTAAGTAGCCCCTGGAGCTTTTAGTCTCCTTGTTTGTTTTATGAAATCACATCACAAACAATCTGGTCTTGTTCCTGAGCTAAGGTTTGGAAGTTTTACTCACTTAGTGGACAACATAATTATGGTACAGATTATCTAGTCCTGTGGGATTCGCATAGTTGCTTGCTAACTGTCTCTGCTATTAAAAAGTTTATGTTGCTTATAGTTTATTTATGGACTTAGGTTCTTTATTTTAAGGTAGCTGTCTCAAATTATAGCTGAGGTCTAAGAGAGCAATTTTGTGGTGTACTTCATTGTAGCCAATAGCAGCCATGTTAGTCAGTAATACAGCCATGAATAGTGTAAGTAGAATAGAAGAGTCTGAATTTAACAGAAGTAACATCATTACCATTCGATTTGTCAGTTTTGCATAAATCTGTTCAGAAGATATCTATGCTGTTTGGCAGACTACTGAATAAACAGTGGGGGGAAAAAAAGCAAGCACGATATGCAGCTCCTGTTGTAGAGGAAAGTTCCATATGTTTATTACAACACAAGAAGCACTTGTGATAAAGTGTTACATTTTCAGAGTGAAGCAGTCTGTCTACACTGAAAAATTCAGTTTTGAAAATGGAAGCAAGTACCATAAGCCAGAACACCAGTAATGCTGGAAGAGCCATAGTTTGATTGCTTTGCATGACATTTAGCTGCTAGCAGCAAGAAGCTTCCAACAGAACAAGTGACAGAAGTATATCCTTGCCTCATGTAACTCCTGGGAAAGCAGGACTGTGATTCTCACAGCATGTTTACTGTGATCACCACCTGGAGGGCTTATCATTGCTGGCAAACTCAGTCAACACTTCTCTCCTCCCGCCTCACAGCTGGGGAAGGCATCTGAACAAGAGCAGACCTCCCCATTTCAGACACTTGAGAAACTGCAGTGCAGAGACACCATCTCTGTTCTGCCCTGCACAGATATGTGCCCTCTTGCTTTTCCCCAACTCCATGCAAATTCATAACCTACATGCTTAGGGTAGATGTTCAGTTTGCCGGTTAGCCAGCATCAGGTAAGTACATTTTCTGAAACACAGACAAAGGGCTACAATATAAAGGGTAAATTTGATTTTTTTTTAATTGTTTTACGTTATCTGAGTGACTTCTACCCTGCACTCGCACAGCTCTACTCAGTCAGACCTTGGTTATAAATCAGCATTGTGCATATTTGCAACATGCACTCTTATTGAGAGTTATCTCTGACATGTGAGTGTGGAAGTAACAGGGGGGAGAATCTCTTCTGACAGAGTGCCCCAGGACAGAAACAGTGGCCAGAAACATGTACTGTAGTTAGAGCTTCAGTCATGAGTTCAGAGGGAAAATCATATTGCTTGAGCTCTCTTAGGCACACTCACTCCTTAATCTTCAGCTTGAATTCCTTCCTCATCTTTTACATATCAATTAGATATACGAAAATAAAAGCCAAGTACTAGCTGCATAAACTAGTTCATCCCCCAAATCCAATTTAAAAACAGTAAAGTGCAGCGATTGCCACATGCTGTAGACAGTACGAGTGTAGGTATCCCAGTGACAAATAGTCTAAATTCTACACAGGACACTGTGTACAGGTTTCAGTGACTGTACATTCAAATAACTTCAACAGCTTTGTCTAAGATACACCTGGCAAACAGAAGATTCCTTTTACATTTGTAAACCAGCTGCCATTGATTCAAGTCACAGTAGTCCATCTTGAACTTGTATCCTAACTTAGGCAAATACCGATGTCTAATGAGACTTGCAGTAAATTGCCATTCTCAATCATGTATCTGAGCAAGAACATTTTCAACTTTCAAAATTTTCTCATAAAACCCCTAGAAGTAGAGCACACCTGTAATTAAATAAATGCCAATCTTAGCCAAAGTAAAATATGATCTTAAATTTAAAGGTTTCATTATTTAATAAGCTCCTATACAACTAAAATGTGACATCAGAGCTGGTTCCAATAGTGTTTCTCTTAGCTCCTTTGGCAGGGGCATCGATTATTTAGGACATCTGAAAGGGCTGCAGAACCAAATTATAATGTTCTTAGACTTGTCGAGTAGTAACACTTAAACCAATGACTGCTGCCAAGCTAGTAAGTACTATGGAGCAGATTTCCATGTATGCTCATTAGATTGTCTTCCAAGTTCTCAAAATGAACTTTTTGAAACATTCTTTCAGGATCAGAGACATCTCCATGTTCTGATTTCATAATAATAGCAGGTTTTTTTTCTTCAGAAGACACATTTGACTATGCTGCAGATTACAGTTCTTAACCACCTCTTCAAAAAAACACATATATTCAAGACTTCATTGCCATAAGGTAACTTTGATTTGCCTAGTTTCTCTCACTTCTCCAACTCTTTTCGCTGCCATTTTACCTCCTTATGGTAACTTAAGTTTATGGCATTCGAAGTACCTGAAATTTCAGCGTTAATACCAATCACTAAGGTATAGAGAATCGTTCCTTCAAACCAGAGTGCATTCCCTTTCTCCAAAACAAATCAGCTTTCACCTGCTTTTGGCAATTTTGATACTTCACCGTCTCCCTCAGCACTTAAATATAGGAGAAATACTGAAAATCAGATGCATCATTCATCTCTAAAAGGGTTTACAAACAAGGTCCTGAGCACATCTTAAATGAGGAACTGCTCAGTCTCCATTTAATTTAGTTAGTCCAAAGCCATTAGTAGCATAACACATTCACTGCTTTAAAGATGCTGAACTTCTTGTATGCTGAGAAGTGGCAGTTATCACAACTGTTTACCACAGGACTGCAGAGGAACAGACTTGCTGCATCAAGCCGAGAAAGCAGCAGGTAGCAAGGGAGCCGACAGCAGTCTCACCACTGGAATTCCAGCTCATCACAAGCAACAGTTGCAGTTTCAAACTTGCCAGCGCTGACAAAATGGATAACAGAGACAGGTGTCCATTACTTCACTTTAAGGATTAAAAAAAAGACAAATCTTTAAAAAGACAGTTCTATATGTAATAATTTTCCAATATTGAACAACAAGTTTTTCAAATTAGTCTGCAAGAGCTTTTATTTTTTGGCCCCTTTACTTGTAGAGACAAAATTTGCTGAGACAATATCATTCACATAATTTACCCCCTCCTTCCAAACTCACACCGCTGCCCCACTCCAGCAAAATTATTGAGCAGTGCACAAACCTAAAAATGGAATATATATAAGATGTTCATGCTTTCTTTTAGCCAGAAAACAAAGATACTGCAAATATGGCTAAAGAAGATTTGGTAGAGGTCAGGCACAGGTAGAAGTGCTGGAGTGGTTGGCAATTCCAAGTTCTTGGCCAGCCAAGTTGGAAGTAGGAAGTCCAGGAATGCCCTATACAAATAAAAAGTGGGGGAGGGAGGGAAGGACAAATTGCATTTCAAGTCTTTGCTGAATAAAAGCCTTCTCACTTGAATTGGGCAATGAGAGTTGATTTCAAAGTCTGCAGCAGTACAACAGACCAAGTTTCCATTAAACTGGTCTCCATGTGATCCATCACATATCACACACTATAAAAATCTGGCAGGTAACTATGATTTTCAGATTTTCAGTTACATTCGGCTTTACTGTAAGATTTGCTTTGTGCAGGAGTGTTAGCACATGCTCCTTTTACATCTCTACAAAGGAGGACTCAAATTTGGGCTTGGCAGAGATAGTAGTGAAACATTGGCATTTCCTGCCCAAGCTAGACTAGCAATTACTACAAATTCAGTGGGTCAGCACAGCAATGGCAAAATTGCTTTGCGTATCTGGATAAAACCAGGAGCAACAGAGTAACCCCAAAAGTTTTAAATGAGAAATAAAGCTGTGCAGCTCTTGAGAGACATAAAATAGAAAAGCAGACCCTTAAAAGTATACCTGCTTTCCAGCAGCTCTTTCCCTAAAACTAGCAAGAGGTCACCTAATTCAGAATCCTATATTTCCCTCTCCTTTTTCCCACAGTCATCTCTCCTGGTCAGGTTATTTTATACATCATGCTAAAATGCAGAAGCACATCATCCAACTCCAACAGAACACAAGATATCTTGGCTGTTGGGGCTATGTGGATCAACTGGACATGGCCTGAGTGTCAAGCAACGAAGACTTCCTAGCAAGTTAGGGAGGAACATACAGCCATAAAAAAAAAAGAAAAGAAAAACACCCAAACACCCAAGAACAGACCAATGACAGACCATAACATCCAAAGTAGAAACAGTTGAATATCCTACCAAAGATAACAGTCACAACTAATTACAGTCTCCAGAAAGGCAAAATTCATAAATGGAAGGAATATTAAAAATTTAGCGCTCTCAGACAAGGCAGAAGGACATGAGTAATGCTGCATGGTCATTAACCAGTAGGTCGTGCACTGGCCTATTCAGATCATGTCTTAATGTATTCAAGACACATTCCCTGTGTTTAGGTTTATCTCCTGGGCTTAAGCATCTTGCGACAGCATGACTGAAAATATCACCCTCATTAATGAAATTAATTTCATTACAACAAATTCAATAAATGCAACAAATCCTAAAGTTTAAAAAGATATTTTTCTAACAAGACAACATAATTAGGGACATATTGGATTCCTGTAGCCTACTGCACTTCTGTTCACCTGTGTGAATTTTCAAAAATGCTCAAACCTGTTAGTGACAACATTATGCTACACTGGAGAACAGAGGAACTCTTACAGAACTATAATCGTCTTCTGATCTGCAATGCCTCCAAGCATCTCAGGTTCCTCAACAACAATTGAGAGAGCTCTCTTCACTGAGCAATTATGGAACAAGACTGAAGACTTACACACGACAGCGAGAGCTGTAGTCGAAAACCCCTCCCCAAGGTTTTGGAAATGCATAGTGCCATACAAGAAAGAAACAGAAATGAGGCAAAGGCAGCAGACAAGATGCAGCAAGACTCTCAAGCGCCTAGGACAACTGGAACATAAGAGTGATTCTTGTGAATCAGGTGCACACACAAATACATGCTTGTTCTAAACAACAGCACTCAATACAGAAGCTATTAAGAGGATTAAAAAAACCCAAACCACAATACTCAGGTTGCCACGAACAACCAAATAATATCAGATCTTCTGCTCAAAGTGTTTGTTTTCTTCCCTTTCCTTGAATTTGAGCACACTATTTAAATAGAATGAAACAAATACATGGTGTAATTAAATCCGGAGAAAATATAAAGTAATATTTGTGACCATAATCCAAATAGTGCCAACTAAATTCTAGCAGCACATTTCAAGATAAGGATCCTCCATGTCACATCCATTACGTTAAATATGTTGGTGCTGCGAGACATCAGAAATAGCACTTGAACAACTAGGGTGCTGTAAGCAGTGCTCAGCTAACAAACCTTGCAGCTCAGCAGTGAGAGCACCTCTGCTAACAATTAACACTGAAACATCTCTGAACAACATGGACTTTGCTATGGAGATACTACCTTAACTTTGAGTCTACATCTCAGATCTGCATTATGTAATACTTTGGACAATAAGATCACCAAACAATAATGTAAAAAAAAATTAATGAGAATCTTTTCAGGATGCTCCTCAAAATGAAACCTGTGACTGAGGTTTGTTCATACACAAGTACAGTTCAACACAGTCAAGCAGTCACACCCTGCGCATTGCCAGATGGCTCTGAAATTGATTTCATCCACCTGTAATGCAGAACACCCTCCCAAGCCTAGAGCTTAACACAACCATGAGTCTTCCCTTTGCACAGTAGAAGGTACCAGAATGAACCGAGAAATCAAATTTTTTTTTTTTTTTTTACTTTAACTCCAATACTTCAATTTACTCTATAACAAGCAAAAGTTTTGTAAGATGTGAAAGAACATAAAGCCTTATTTATTTTGGTCAAAAATGTATATATGAATTATCCTGGAAAAGGTACTGATAGTACAGCACTGCCTTTTCTCAAACACTGAGGCAATTCAACACCTGCAGCAGCCAGAAAGAGCCAGCTCAGGTGTCCTTTATAAACAAAACTTAGCAATAATCCGGAGATCTTGGTCTAGAAGATGATGTCTTAGGAGACAAGACTCCTGTACTGTGATGTAGGTGTGCAGGGCCAGTCACTGGCAGTCAACTTACCAAGCTGCACCAGTGATGCTACAAATTCAGCAGGCAGAAGCAATAGTTTTGTTAAACTCAGCTGGCAGTTCCTAGGAAGCCAGCACACTTGGAACTGACAATCCACCAAGCTGTCCTGTTAAATCCAATTACTTTGTTTCAAGCCAATGTTTATAAATAACTGGCTTTTACCCTAAATTCAAGTGGTTTTGAGACATTAAAAAAATCCTGGAGTTTATGCAGGTTGTCATAACTCTTTTGTTGCCAAATATGCATTGGTGGCACTATTGAGCAGTTACAGAAAAGGCTAGGAATCAGACCATTGCTGGGAATGTTTCCATCCAGACACTTGTATTCTGCTAACTCAAACAAGACACTTGTCGTCTTTGTGCCAAAGCAAATCCCCAATTGCAAAACTAGGTGGAAAAGCAGGCCTTCACTGATGATCACAAGCCAAAGCCGTCAGCTTCAATAGCACATATTACTCTCTAGTAAACTTTTAAGTACTCAACCCAAGTTTAACAAAACTTCCCAAAACTTCCTATGTTGTTTGTATTGACCCAAATATAGTTATTTCAAATCTCCTTCATCCCCAGCATTTCTTCCCCATTCTCTTTAATTTACTCCCCAGTACAGAAGAGACGTGCTGTCACCATGACTATTGTAACTCCGAAATACAGCAGCTCATGTTGTCTTTAAAAGACGCTAGATGCTCTCATAGCATCTTTACAATCTGATGGACAAGTAGAGGATCTGCAATTTTAGATTAATAACAGTCATACACAGTTACAGTCCAACAGAGCCAAGCAACACTACGCAACTGCAATAGTTTCTGGCCTTTCCCAGTTGTGATTTTCCCTGAAAAGTGTAAAGTTTCCTTTAAACAAACAACTTTAAAAAAAAATAATGTGGAAAAGGAGCCAGAAACACAAAGGGGAAAAAAAATCCAATACCAGCATTTTAAGCTTCAAATAAACACTACTTCAGCATTCAATTTGAAAGCTTTTGATACGTCAAATCATAGCTGAGATATGTAATAGGAAAACCCATGTTCATACACGGATCCATGTTAGATGAAATGAACTGTGAAGAGCACATATTTTTTGTCCAGTCTGACTCTGACTCACCTTGCCCCACCAGCATGAAGAACAAGGCTCTAAAGTCAGGAGCTGATCTAGGAGCCTTCTGCCACCAACACTCACTTCCTACTCCGTTCTCACTCCCAGCTGGCTTGATCCCCACTGCACTGGCTCCCACATGCACTGGAGGTCTGAGAGCGTCCTTGGTTCACTAACACAGCAGAACACTGGTTGCTGGGTCACACATGAAAACCAGAGACAAAGCAGCTTACAAAGTTGAAGGAGTGGACTACAGCCACCCCAAAATAATCAGCACAGGCATACAGATGGCAGCAGGAAGGAAAGGGGGAAATGGGAGGAGTAGGGAGCTGTTAGACTCATAAAACTTCATCCCAAAAATGGTATATTGCAAAGCCACACACACATAAAGAGTTGGCCTGAAAACTGCAATACAGATTTCAAAGCTCATTATGATTTCCTCTATAACAAAATTTTCAGAGTAGGGTTTCAGGGGAAGAAGGGAAATAATTTCTCTGGTTTACCCTGCAAAGTCTACCCCTTCTGGAAATGACTTCTGAAGCTCCACAGAGTAACCTCATTATCCTGTACAGGGAATATTCAATCATACTGTAATAATATTGTAAATAGCATTTACAATAAAAGTGTGCAAAGTGAATAGCTGTTGGGACATAAACTATGACTGAAATGGCAGCCAACACTGAGGTTACCGCAAGGGAAAGGTCTCAAAGTCCAAGGAAGTCAGTATGCAAGCCATGGTTTCCAGATGCAAGGAAGCAAGCTGAGGGTAACACACCAACAGGATGTTGCTAGGGCTGGATCCCAGAAGCCTCGGTGTGTGCAGCAGGAGACAGTGTTAACACTGTTTGTGAGAAGTGTGAATTTATTTTACGTGCACTCTTCCAGTACAGAAAGGAAATTGAACAGAAAGGAAAGTTAATTTGGCCTAGTTTAGCGAATTCTTAAAACTCTGCCAAAGCATTGTCCAAACAACACAAGACATAGCTACTGGCAAGTTCCTGCTCTCAGAAATCACAGACTTTCAAAGAGTCATTTAACCTCTCTGTAGCTTTATTTATTTGCAGTATTTTCAGGTTGCAGAAAGAGCAACAGCTACATAGGTATAGTATAAAGGCAAAAATTGTTCAGGCTTGGGGAAATCAGACTCTAGACACATCATGACAGATGTCCTGCCTTAAATAGCAGCAATAACGTTCCAGTACTTGAGAGCCCAGCTAACACTCCAAAATAGCAGAAAGTATAAAACGTTACAGAAGCTGATGTGATAAATCTGTTTCAAACAAGTAGCCTGCTCTGCAAAGAAAAAAATCACTTTTATCACTGCTACCTTAGGTAATTTGCTACATCTCCACCTATTGTTCTTTCTTCTTTCATTAAAAAGAAAAACAAAAAGAATGTGCTGTGTAATTTGAGTTATACTCTTGATGGTGTATTTGAAAGGAACAAATTCAGGATGCAGTTCTCAGTTAAGAAAGGGAGGTTGACCTTAGGTGAAGTCTGCAAAACTGATCATTTGAAATCCAGAATACAGATTTAAAAAAAAAAAAAAAATATCTATATCTATATAGATTAGGAAGACCATGTCATAAAGAAAGAGACCGGCATAAAGAAAAAGAGGTAGTTCAATATTGTCTCAGTGAAGTGATACAAGTAATTTTTCAAGTCACCTGAACCTCCCAACCTGTAGTACATGTATCACACACTAGTGGTATGCAAGTCACATTGACATTGCACACAAGTGTTGGCCCAGTGTTGCTAAGGAGCATGCACAAGCACCCGTATCTATGTATGTGTGTGTGGACACATGTGCATGCATCCACGTGTCTACACTGACTGGCACTGATCCGGGAGCTACCCAACCGCCACAGGCAGTTTCAAGTACACCAGTTTGAGAAACCCTAACAAAGCAACTCATCAAACACATTGCTGTATTTAAGACAGGGTTCACGTTGAATTGCTACAACTGTCATACTTAGAGGCTTGAGAGGGTAAAACTAATTGATGAATAAGGATGGTCTCGACCTGTAGGTATCTGACAAGTATCCAAGCCCCAGTAGCACACACAGTGAGTACAAGTGACTGGAAACATTTCAGCAAGTGATCTTCTGTTGATCAGAAGAGTAGCATATCTTACAGCAGCTCTCTAGAGGCCACACCAAAAAAAACCCTAGAACATTCTGAACAACTTTAATACACAAAACTAATGACTGTTTTACAAGAGTTAGAAGTTTTCCACAATAAGAATTTGTGGTTTCCTGTGCAAGAAAGAATGCCAATTCATACCAACTTGTTCATGGAAAAGGTTTTTTTCAGGACTTCCTTAAGAAACTAACTTCTGTAACACCAAGATTACTCACTTTGTTTCAGCAGAGACTAGCATGATTATAAATTCTCATGTCAGTCTTTGCATAAGAAACATTTAATTAAGTAGCATTTGTTTTATTAGAAGGATACTGTCTACTATTGCATCATGAAAGTATATTCATTTATTACTCTAGGAATTTCACATGCCTATAGCACGGCGAGCTGTAGGCAATCCAGGAGACTCCTGGAATGCATGGAAGATAGCTTCTTAAGCCAAGTGATAGACAGCCCCACCAGAGGAGAGGTGACACTGGACCTGATGGTCACTAATGCAAGTGAGCTAATTGGTGACTTCAAGATTGGAGGCAACCTGGGCTGCAGTGATCATGCACTGGTGGAGTCTGCAGTCCTGAGGGATATCGGTCAGGGCAAGAGTAAAATCAGGACCCTGAATTTTAAGAAAGCAAAATTCCAGTTCTTCAAGGAGTTAGTCAATAGAACCTCCTGGGAAACTGCCCCCAGAGACAAGGCAGCAGAACAGAGCTGGCAGATCACAGAATCATAGAACGATTTAGGTTGGAAGGGACCTTAAAGATCATCTAGTTCCAACCCGCCTGCCATGGCCAGGAACACCTTCCACTAGACCAGATTGCTCAAAGCCTCATCCAGCCTGGCCTTCAACGCTTCCAGGAATAGGGCCTCCACAACTTCCCCGGGCAACCTGCTCCAGTGACTTACCACCACTATAGTGAAAAATTTTGTCCTAATATCTATTCTAAATCTACCCTCTTCCGGTTTGAAGCCATTACCCCTCATCCTATTGCTACACGCCCTTGTAAAAAGTCCCTCTCCAGCCTTCTTGTAGACACCCTTCAGATACCAGAAGGCCGCTACCACCTGAGGAATCTGAACATACAGAAATCTATGGGACCTGACGAGATGCACCCTGAGGTCCTGAGGGAATTGGCTGATGCAGTTGCCAAGCCACTCTCCATGATACTTGAAAATTCATGGCATTCAGGTGACATCCCCAGTGACTGGGAAAAGGGAAACGGAATCAAAGAATTTTCAGAGTTGGAAGGGACCTCTAGAGATCATCTAGTCCAACTCCCCTGCTAAAGCAGGATTCCCCAGAGCACATTACTCAGGACTGCATCCAGGCGCGTCTTGAAAATCTCCAGAGAAGGGGACTCCACAACCTCCCTGGGCAGCCTGTGCCAGTGCTCTGTCACCCTCACCGAAAAGAAGTGTTTCCGTGTATTTGAATGGAACTTCCTGTGTTCTAACTTGTGCCCGTTGCCCCTCGTCCTGTCACTGGGAACCATTGAAAAGAGCCTGGCTCCATCCTCCTTCAACCCACCCTTTAGATACTTGTATGCCATAATAAGGCCTCCCCTCAGCCTTCTCTTCTCCAGGCTAAAGAGTCCCAGCTCTCGCAGCCTTTCCTCATAAGGCAGATGCTCCAAGCCCTTAATCATCTTAGTTGCTCTTCACTGAACTTGCTCCAGCAGTTCCCTGTCCCTCTTGAACTGGGGAGCCCAAAACTGGACACAGTATTCCAGTTGTGGCCTCACCAGTGCAGAGTAGAGGGGGAGAATGACCTCCCTCGACCTACTGGCCACACTCTTCCCTATGCAGCCCAGGATTCCATTGGCCTTTTTGGCAACAAGAACACATTGCTGGGCCATGGATAATTTACTGTCTACCACGACCCCCAGATCCTTCTCCTCAGAGCTACTTCCCAGCAGGTCTGCCCCTAACCTACACTGGTGCCTAGCATTCTTCCTCCCCACGTGCAGGACCTTGCACTTGCTTTTGTTGAACCTCATTAGGTTCTTCTCTGCCCAGCTCTCCAGCCTGTCCAGGTCACGCTGGATGGCAGCACGGCCCTCTGGGGTGTCAGCCACCCCACCCAGTTTGGTATCATCAGCAAACTTGCTGAGGATACACTCTGTCCCCTCATCCAGGTCTTTAATGAATATATTAAACAAAATTGGACCAAGTATTGACCCCTGGGGGACACCACTGGTTACAGGCCTCCAACTAGACTCTGTGCCGCTGATCACAACCCTCTGAGTTCTGTCCCGCAGCCAACTCTCAATCCACCTCACTGTCACCTCATCTAGCCCATACTTCCTCAGCTTCCTAATGAGGATGTTATGGGAGACAGTGTCAAAAGCCTTGCTAAAGTCAAGGTAGATGACATCTACATTGCAATCATTTTTAAAAAGGGTAGAAAGGAGGATGCTGGGAACTACCAGCCTGTCAGCCTTGCCTTTGTGCCTGGAAAGAACATGGAATAGATCCTCCTTGAAGCTATGCTAAGGGACATGGAGGACAGGGAGGTGATTCGAGACAGCCAGCATGGATTCACCACGGGCAAGTCCTGCCTGGCCAACCTAGTGCCCTTCTATGATGGAGTGACTACATCAGCGGACAAAGGACTAACTATAGACGTCATCTATCTGGAGTTGTGTAAGGCCTTTGACATGGTCCCTCATAACATCCTTCTCTCTAAATTGGAGAAGTATGAATTTGATGGGTGGACTGTTCAGTGGATGAGAAGTCAGTTGGATGGTCACATGCAGAGGGTAGTGGTCCACAGCTCAATGTCCAGATGGAGATTGGTGACAAGTGGTGCTCCTCAGGTGTCCGTATTGGGACCAGTACTGTTCAATATCTTCATCAATGACATGGTGGGATTGAGTGCACCCTCAGCAAGTTTGGAGACGACATCAAGCTGAGTAGTGCAATCGACATGCCTGAGGGACAGGATGCCATCCAGAGGGACCTGGACAGGCTTTAGAAGTGGGCCCATGTGAACCTCATGAGGTTCAACAAGGCTAAGTGCCTAGGGTCCTGCACCTGGGTTGAGGCAACCCCCAGTATCAATACAGGCTGAGGGATGAAGGGATTGAGAGCAGCCCTGCTGGGAAGGACTTGGGGGTACTGGTGGATGACAAGCTGGACATGAACCGGCAATGTGTGCTTACAGCCCAGAAGGCCAACCGTATCCTGGGCTACACCAAAAGAAAAATGACCAGCAGGGCGAGGGAGGTGATTCTCGCCCCTCTACTCCACTCTGGTGAGACCCCACCTGGAGTACTGCATCCAGCTCTGGAGCCCTCAGTGTAGGAAAGACATGGACCTGTTGGAGCAGGTCCAGAGGAGGGCCACAAAAATGATCAGAGGGATGAAGCACCTCTCCTGTGAGAGAGCTGGGGTTGTTTAACCCGGAGAAGAGAAAGCTCCAGGGAGACCTCATTGCAGCCTTTCAGTACTTAAAGGGGGCTTATAAGAAAGATGGGGACAAACTTTTTAGCAGGGCTTGTTATAACAGGACAAACTAAAAGGGGGAAGATTTAGACTAGATATAAGGAATAAATTCTTTACTCAGAGTGGTGAAACACTGGAATAGGTTGCCCAGAGAGGTGGTAGATGCCCCATCCCTGGAAACATTTAAGATCAGGTTGGACAGGGCTCTGAACAACCTGATCTAGTTGAAGATCCCCCTGCTCACTGCAGGGGAGGTTGGCCTAGATGACCTTCAAAGGTCCCTTCCAACCAATACTATTCTATGATTCACCAGTAATCACAATTCTCAAAGACAGCATTTAAGGTGTCCCCTCTCTTTATTGCATTTGGAAAGATCTTTCGTCCAGGCTGAAGTTCAGCACAAAACCACTCTGGTCTTTGGCTTCCTTTCTTCACACACATATATGGGCCTTTTAGGGTTTTGCTTTTGATTTCAGCAGCTTATTGCTGGCAAGCACCTCCTGGGAGCCCAGAAAGATCATGTAGGTCAGATGAAATAAAATCACTGGTAACTTCTTTTTCACAGCTCCCTAGCTCCCTACTGGAAGGCAGATTGGGTTCCCAAACCAGGGAATGGAAATTTGTATCTCACCTGGAATGTTTCATCTGCCATCTCCCTGCCTACACAAATCCCTTCAAGTTTTCTGTGGGTGTACTATCCCAGCAGGGTATGATACACAGTGCATTTCAGACATGAAGTTTGTTACAGATGTATTAGCTGAGTATTCCCCTCTTAAACCGCAAGTTTTAAGAACCTGACATACATACCTAGCAGTAGTTAGTTATGTTAGAGTTAGCTTTTATTAATGTAAGTCCGAGGAAGTTAGCTGGCTTCAGTGCCACTTAAATTCAAAGTTAATTTTATTTAACATAATTTAATTTCAAGCTAGAAGAATTAAACTTGCATTCCATATCAGGAATCCACATAAACAACTTATTTCCATACTCCAGGCTTTTGCTTGCAGTAGGAAGCCAGAATGACTTTGTTGCCAACCCACAAAAACAATACAAAAATAGGCATTTGCATGCAAGTTGTAAACTCAAGCATGCACCAAATATTATGGAAATAAGACAAACAAGTGTATTTAAGAAAAAACAAATCCTTTGTCTGTAAACTATTGATACTCTACAATATAACAGAAAGGAAGAAGACAGGCACTGGAGAGAGCACCCAGAAGAGGTTTGGTGCAATCCCATGGTCAGGGTGTTTATAGAGTTCTGCAGAGTCTTTACTCTCTAAGCTTTGCAAGGATCAAGTTTTGTACAAACTCCTTTGAAGTAATATTTGTCACACTACATGCTTTAAACCACAAATGACAAAATACTCTAAAGTAATTTAAGCCTAAAGTCAACACTGTGTTCTAATCAGGAATACATGAGCTAAGCACTCTTGTGGAGTAAATTAGAAGAAACAGCTAATTTTTAGCAGGTAACACCTAAATGCTGATTACAGATGAGAGCGCAGCCTCACATGCAGCACAAACAAGGCACAGCATCCAGAACACAAGTAACTATAACAGGCAACCCAAACAGCAGCAGCCTAACTAGGCCAGATCCTTATTGACAGATATTGTCTCAGTAAATATACTTTGTTTTCTTTTTGTAATTTTGTTCATTGTTGCAACTTTTGCTTAAGTAAGCTTCTTTTGAACCTTTGAATCTTTCCAGTGATAGAGACAACTGTGTGTAAGCAGGCTCTGAGGTGCCGTACACATGGCTGATCAGTTATATACAGGGCAGAGTCATGATCTGCGCAACCTGGGAGATAACAGGCACCCAAGCTGGCCAGCGTGCAGGACAACCCACAGTAAAAGCTGCAGTGACCAACCTGGAAAGAAACAACTCAAATTGCCAAAATTAGAGATGACAACTCTCATCACATATCAACATGCAGCTTGGGGAAGCAGCTCTACCTGCTGCTGCTCTATTTCCGTTTTTAAATTAACACATACTATAATTTTTAGTTTCAGAGAGCAGTGGAATAGTCATGGAAGCGAGGCAGGGAAAGCAGCACTTACCACTAGCTGTGCAAGAGAAACCATTAACAACAGCAAAAGGAAACAAAGGTTGAAAAGATTAATTCACTTTACATTTTCAGAATAGCAACTTCCCTGCTGCTGGAAATGCTGCTCTTCTGTGCAATCCACAGGGTCTTCTCCTCCTCCACTAAGCCTTATAGTTGTCAGTTTTCCTGGAGTTGGAATGCATTACATAGACATGTCTTTAAATTCGCTTCCCAGCCAATTTAAGTTTAGAGGAAACTTTAAAATAAGTATTTTCCCCTGTAGGGGATGGAGCAAATTTAAGCCAAGTTAACAACATTGGCAGAACCTTTGATTAAAAAGAAAGAAAAAACACCTAACAAAAAACTTTCTTCAATGCTCTGTTTTTATGCCTGTCCAGAAATTCCAGCAACTTAGTTAAGAAGGGGCTACTTTCTCACCCACCTCTGAAAACTGTTCTTTTTTTCCCCATTGCTTTTAAACATGTTTAGCTATTTACTGCCATTTAAAGTCTTATCACTTGACTTTTTAATGAACTTTAAAGGTCCCTTCCAACCCAAACCGTTCTATGACTCTACCATTCCCACCACCTTCCATGAGAAATAAATATTTGTTTCTCCTAAAGCCTTTAATAATTGAACACTTCTTATTAATCAGATACAGTCTTCCTCCTCTGCTCAACTGAGGACAAACCAACACCTCCTTACTTTCATACTTTTCAAATTTCATTCCTCCCTGTCTCCTCTATGTCCATTCTCTAGACTCACTCCAAAGGGGTTTATAAATTAACAGCACCCCTAAAGAAAAAAAAAAAAAAAAAGAAAAAAAGAAAAAGACATGCTCCCTCACCTTCTCCGTGACAGATGTTTCTTCTCTATTCCCCACCCATCTTTCCCTGCCCTCAGTATCACAATCAGTTGTCTGAATTTGAATTGACTATTTTTGAAGCATGGACAGTCTGCTGTTCTGGATGAGAACCCCTGTTACCTGCTTTCTAAAGAACCATTCATACATGTAGTTATTAAATCCAGAACACACATTCATTTCTAAATTTTCTGTATTAACTACACATTTTAAGCTAATATCTATGATTTTGATCAGCTAATGTAACTACGTATCTAATGTGATCATTTCAAACTATAAGCCTGTATTTCTGCTATGATTTCAGACAAATACTGATTTAGTACTCCAACACTGAGTCTGAAAGAATAATTTTCCAGAAGACAAGAGCAAGTGTCTAACCAAAGACCGTCAGTGTTTCAACTTCTTTTAAGACACTAGCATCAGAATGGAAAAGTTCAAACTCTCAGCTCTTTGGAGATATGAAAAACAGATCCTGAAATATGCTACCTTAAATCAAGAGACTTCCTTTTATGTTTTTGTTTCGTTTTTCCAGAGCAATGCTCTATTATTAAGCCAGTCATCCTCTTATTAGCATAATTTAGGTAGTATTGATGTTTAAAATGAACATGAAAGCTGCAACAAGCTAGGATAGAGTAGGCCTGGTAAAAGAAAAAAAAAAAAACAGGAAAAAAAGAAATATATCTACAGTGACCTGAAAATTTCCTCTCTGAATAACAGGGTTTTCAGACCAATTACAATAGGCAAGTAGGGGCAGAGGCAACCTTTTCTGCTACCAACAGCAAAAATGCACAAGTCATTCCCCTTCCAGTCTTCTTCACCATGAAAAGATTCACACAACCAGGAAAATTCAAATTTACATTCTTTAACTGCAAACTGCATTAAATATGTTTTCAAGCAAATGCCTGATTTATCCCCTTGTATTGATTATGGAATACTAGTTAATGAAACCAGCTCAAGCCTCTGAAAACTTAACTTTATCACTATCTTTAACAATCTCCTGCAGCAACCAAGTACATGCTTCTTCTCACCCAAAGTTTCAAACTGACGTTGTAGAACAGACTAACTGTTTAGAACAGCAACTTTAGCCTTTTAACAGAAATATCTCCCTTTTCCAAAGGTGTTTGAATTTATTCTGTTCAAAACTTTCATTGAAGTTCACCCTACAAAGACAGTCTGCCTTTTAACTTCTGTATCTCCAGTGAGATAGTTATGGATACACTGCTGCAGAAAAGAGGAGTTCAGCCACACAAGACATTTTCTGGATGTTTCCTATCCTTTTCATGGGGGGACCAGGCTGGATGGAAAAATCCAGAAAGCAGGGCTTAGTCTATGGTCCCTCACCTGGACTGAGCACTCACTGCAGATACAAGGCATTTCAGAGCCCGTGTTCTCTCCTCAACATCTGATCTGAGCAGTGCCACCACTGAAATAAAACTCGTTTCAAGAATCAGTAAATGAAAGCGTTGGCTGACAAAGAGAGCAGAGGATGCCTTTTTAAACTGAAAGTTGTACAGAGAAGTGGGGAAACAAAAGAGCTGTTGACATGGCTTTAAGGGGCATCTTTTCATACTCCTGTTCTTTTGGACTAGTTAATACCACAGGCTGTGGATGTACATATATAGGTAAACACCACTGTATTTCATATTTGTGCCAAATCTAAGGAAGTACTATTTTTTTACGCAATCTGACCAACTAGTGGCAAAGAAAACTTCTGACAGCCTCGATATTGTAAGAATAGTCTAATTTTAAGTCCATTAGAAGCAGGAGAGGGGCTCGCAGCACCTAGCATTTAACAAGAAGTCAATTTTATCTCTGCTAATACTTAACACCAGAGAAACAAATGCAGCTACAGTTGCCTGTATTAAGCAGCTGGCAAGCTCAGGGATGGAAAAGTTGTGGAACAGCTGGGGAATGCAAGACCCTTTTGAACAGGCTGTTATGTGATCCAAAATAATGGTACATGTTTACACACAACACAATGGCAGCAACAGCCAAACGCAGGTCTCGCGAATGCGCTACAGCTGCTCCTTCCCTCAGACAAGGCACTACGAGCAGATACAAAAGAGTTCATATTCACAAAAATATGGCTTTCATCTTAAAAGGCAGCAGTCTGATTTCCAAAATAGACAGCTGGCCCTCCAACTGGACTAAACCATACAAGACTGTATTAGAAGTTACCGCTTAAAACAGGTCTGGATTAGGGTCACAGTGCTTTCCAAACTGCTGCTACTTTACCACCAACAGTTTCTAACAATGTGTTACTCAGACCAACATGTTGCCATTTAACATATAAAAAAACTTCTCTCCTGACAGTATTTTCCAGATAGCATCAGGAAGATAGCCATATACAAACTCTTAATATACACACTGACTACGCAGAAGTTAGCTATCCACTTTAGAGAAAAATGTTCAGTGTGCTAGACAGGAGGGTTTGAATAAACATGGGCTATTTTACAGATTTTTTTTTTTTACATGAGTGTTGCACATTGGTGTAAAAGTAAGTTGGCACCTGAAGAAAATACATGCCACTGCTTACACCTAGACAGAGGGATAGTACTTATTTGCTGCTGCTTATGCAATGACTGATATAGCATGTTGCAAGGAGCACTTGCTTGTTTCACAATTGACATCTGAAGACAACACAATTTTGTACATGACTTTGCACAAAAATTGCATCACCTTATTTCAAGTGATCTTCCCAGTTTTCAAGTCTCAGAGGCACAGTATCAGTGGTACCATCTGTCTTGCTCAAGACAAACCATGATTAAATAGTGCTAACAAACTGGCTACTACTTTATGCCGTAACCATACCACTCCTAATTATGCTAGGCACCAAAACAAAGTAATGGAATGTATCAACCCACTGCATCTTGATTAAAAACAGTATAACTCAAAAGAAACATTTTTTGACTGAGAGAAGGAGACAATATTGAAAGATTTCCTCTTCTACTTCCTCTGCACATAGCCATTAATGTTACAATCCCAGTTAAGAGCTATTCAAAATATGATAGTTAAAACTGGACAAAGACAACTGTCATAGCAACAATAACAGATGCAGGCACAATTTTTAACCTCATTTGCTTTTACAAAGAAAAATTACACTAATAGCCATCATAGAAAGGAGGATTTTGAAATACGGGTTGCAAGATTCTGTCTTGTAATGAATGGGACTCTGACAATGGTAAGTACATCTCTCAGCACACCTAAGCACAAAATTCCACATCTGTACAGTTCAGTTTCAGACTTCTGATAAAGACTTAGTAGAGAAATCCATTTGTGAATTAAGCCATATTTCTAAGAAATTGCCCATATAAATGGAATATATATACTAAATAAAGAAGGAAAACAAGTATAGCCTTCCAGAAAAGATGCTTCTGGTACCAAAATACTATTATGCTAAGTGTCCTTCCTACAGGCAAAGCAATAACAAGTATGCTACCTTCAAATCTTACCATCTGTAAAGGTAAGGGCACAGATTTGCTCTTCCAGCTGCACTGATGCTAAGAGCAACTGCAAGTGCTGCCATGTTGTGGCAGAGGGAGTGACGGTTTGTATCCCCAGGAGCTCTAAAGCCCCACCTGCACCAGGAGCTTTTTCTCCAGAGTTTTGAACCAGTTCAGCTACCCTGATTTATCCAGCTTTGAGAGCGCATCCTGCTACTCTAGTATCTCTGAAGTCTTGTTCTCAAAATGAAAAAAGTAAGAATGGAAGCTCAAACCAAGTGCAGGATGTTGGAATGAGTTATGATGTCAGTGAAGCTTAGCACAGTTCAGCAAACATCGTTTTACCAACTACAGGTAATAATACACTGACAGTCAACCTACATGAGCAAGTAAGAAGTGAATGACCTGGACTATCCATAACCTGCACTGAACCTCTCCCAAATTACTCTCCATACTTACCATAATGGATTACTCTTTCAACCAAGATCACAATAATAAATTAAACAAAAAACAAACCCAAAACCAAATAAAAAACACACAAAAAAATCAAGGAACTCTAGTTCCTATGAATTAGTCTCCACTAACCTAATTACTGCTTTAAAGGAGAAGGTATTTATCTTAACATTCCAATGCTGTACTTACCAGGTACAGACAAAATAAGTGCACTTGGAAATCATTCTTTGGTTCCACACCCCTTCTTTGTAGTCAAATCATACGTTGCAGTTTATTGTCAATTAAAAGACCTATCAGAGTATTTGCGTGGGAGGGTGAATGTCCATCTTTCTGAGTTCTTTATAACAAGCATTTAACATGTGGATATAAACTCAGCTCTTTCCCCCAAAAATTAGTGCTGTTATTTGCCACAGAGGAACTAAGAAAACAAATCTTTAAATAGCTTATTCCTGATTTTACCACGACTGCACACAGATAAGTTTTTTTTTAAAAATTGTTAGGAGTTACATCTCCACCAAAGTTGACTTGCCATAACAAAGATTTCCCTACCACGTAGATCTCCTGACAGCCATGTCCCAACAGGCTCCAAAACGTTTATAAACATACCAAGTATTGTTCAAAGCAGACTTGCTTTAAGCAAGATTAAATACCTGTTCAGTTTGAACTGTCCCAGTGCCAGGATAAACTATGCTAAACTAGTTCAGACGGTTATCCCACCAGGCACCAATGGCCTTTGAAACTCCCAGTACCCCAGAATCTGCTGCTTCTGGGAATTATGCCAGGAGCTGTGGGGATAGCTCTCCACAGAGGACATTACAAATTAAATATTTTAGAAGTGTGCTTGTGTTTACATGGAGCAGGGCTACAAACAGTTTAACATATGAGTCAGCATGTTTTGCATCCACACAGAACTGAGCAGTGCATTTGGGAACTATAAATTTTCTAGGGAAACAAAAGAGTGCGAAATGATTCCCCCAGGGGAATACAGTCAGGCTGCACCTAGCAGGAGCTAACACTCACCTGAAGACAGGAATTTTGTTCAGAACTTTATTTCTGAAAAGCCCATGATTTTCCTGTGTTGACTTCAGAAGTTTCTACACAGGACAGACATTTTGGTCCTGCCTGTATCAGAGAGGTTAATAACAATATCACAGCCAGATAAACTTACAGGCACATCCATACCATACAGCTCTTTAAGTCTTATAATTAACACTCAACTCCTTTAAAGTGAAAGCTGAAGTGTGTTTCCTATCAGGATAGCAAAGAAAAATTTTGAGTGCATCTCACTTAATACAATAACATCCAACAAAGTCTTCAGACATGTAAGCAAAGCAGAACTGAAAAAGTGCAAACTACTCTAGTGCACCTCACCATGCTGTTACCTATGGCCAGATGCATCTAAAGACAAGGCCAACACCATTTTATTGGGGCCTCAAGAGGCACAGGAAAACAGGATGACATATCAAGCCTCTGAACATCCCACCAGGAAAGCATTTCTTGTGGCAGGCACTGCTGGCAAACCTGTGTTTCAAGAGTTGAGCACATTACCACTATTCCTTCCTCTTGTCTCCATATCAGGCACCTCTGCCTCGTGGAGGCTTGACGCAGACCATCAAGAAACCAGGACTGTTTCTCTGGAAATACAGGCTGGACCTCTACCACCGTTTGTTACACAGGGCAGCACGCAAAGCCAGAGGAGAGCACATCCTCAACTTGAACTGCACTTTCGGATCAGAGGTAATGACACCACAACATAGTAAAATTGCACACAGTTCTGTTGTCACAACCTCATTAGCCACATGAATCAGTCAAGAGAGGTTTCCATTTTCAAGTGGTTTTTGTTTTCATTTTGAACACGAGATTAAGATAGTTACAGGCTGAAAACATTTTTCAGTATGATACAGTTGGGTTTACTCTTAAAGAAACACACTTGCTGTGATAAAAATAACCAGACTAGTTCAGAACATTTTCCATAAGCTATCAGAGAGACTGTTCACACACCCAAAAGCACTACATATCTACCAGGATAAGAGTTCTATCTTTCAGCACATGAGATGCTATCTGAGCTAAGATCAGGCTATGTTGACACCAATAACTGTCGAAGACCCAGAACAGCATCAAAACTAAACGGTAATTTTCACTTCCTATTTGCTTCCCAGGCCTCATGCTGCTGCCCCCTGCCAAGTAATAAACTCAAGTACCCTCAGTCTTTGCAAGACCACTTAAGTGTCTCTTAAGAGAGTCATAATCCACGATCACGCGCAGACTATAAGAAGCATTATTAGTAAAACGGATCTAAAGGTGTCATTAAGTAGTCAGCTCTGCATATTCTTTTTTTTTTTTTCCTAATAATCACAATACCTCATTGTTTCCCCCCCTTCCTAAACTTATCATTGTTTTCTGGAGTTCGGACAAGAAGTCATGGCAAGCTGCAATCCCACTGCTGACCCATTTAAGCCAGGGAAGGTGAGTACTCAACCTCCTGAACACAGATATTGGGCTCTGGGCCAAAGAGGTTTCGTGCATCAGTAAACAAGTACCCTGTTGATTCTGTCACCCTTTCCTAGTATCCCACTGTGCTGTGACCAAGCAGCATCATAAAGTCCCTCTTTCTTTACACCACACGTACACACTGCTGCCGCTGCCATTTTTCCCCCAGCTGAAAGAAGAGACAAAATTCCTTCAAAAAATTTCTCAGCCCCGCTGCAAAGCCGCCTTTGCGCCGAGCGCGGCAATGGCAGAGCACCCTCTGCCGCGCCTCCACCTCACTGCTCCCGCCGCCTCCGAGGACATCCCCCCACAGCACCCCGCCACCGGACACACGGCCGCTCCCCGCGGCGCCCCCGGCCGCCCGCCTCCCCCGGCACGGAAGCGAAGAGCCGCGGCGCGGCTTGCTGCCGCTCGGCCGCCGCGCTGTGCCCGACGGCAGGTGCTGCCGCAGCCCGTGCGGGAGCGAAGCCGCGGCGGGGACCGCCGGCGGGGCGCGAGCCCTCCATCCTCCACAGGTTGCTGCGCTGAGGAGAAAGCCCAGCGCCAGAGTGACAACTCGGCCCCGCGGCGGGCGGGGAGGCGGGAGCGAGCGGCGAAGTTTCGTGCAGCACCTTCGCGACGGAAACCCGCTCCCCGGGCGGGAGAGCGAGCGAGCGAGCGAGCAGCCCGCGGCGCCTCGCCGAAGGCTGCAGCCGTGCCCCGGGGGGCAGCACCCGCCCCGGCCCCGCGCGGGTTTACCCTCCCGCGGGGAAGCGCTCACCTCACAACCGGCGGCTCGGGGGCAGCCACAACCTCCGGCAGGCAGACGGGCGGGCGGGCGGCCTGCCTCCGTCCGTCCCTCCGGCCGGCGGGGCGAAGAGGGGCGGGGGAAGCGGCGCGGCCCCCGCCGCGGGGGGCGGCCGCCTCCTCGGCGGGGCGGGGCGGGGCGGCGCCCCTCGCCTCAGCGCCCTGGCGGGAGCGGACCGTGCCCGACCCCGGCCGGCCGCGCGCGGGGACCAACAGCCGCGCGGCGCCACACGGCCCCACGCGGGACGGGACAGGGCGGGGCGGGGCGGGGCGCGCCCCTCACAGCAGCCCCGCCCCTCGCGCCCCCAGCCCGGGTTCGCCCCGCGTCCGCGCGCCTCCTGGAGGCGCTGCTCCACTCCTTAAAGGGGCCGCGCCCGGCCCGGAGGGGCGGGGGTCGGGAGTTCGTGGGTGACTCGCGCTGGTCGAGCCACCTGCCCAGAGTCCCTGGCGAAGGTAACGGCTACCGGTGGCGGGGTGAGGCTGAGGTAATGTGGCGGCACCAGCTTGTCCCCGTCCCGTTGGGCCGCAGCCTTTGGCCGTGCGGGGCCGGGGCCCGGGCCCCGGTGGGGGCCTGAGGGACGTGCCAGGCCCTGCCGCAGGCACCGTCCGCGCCGGCCTCGGGGCGCCTCTCCCCGAGCAAGCCCCACGGGGAGTGGGGGGTACCACGGGTGGCGGGTACCACGGCGCAGCGTCCCAGCACATCCGTGCCTTGGCGGTCAGGTTAGCGGCAGATCTGCTTTCTGCTCCCACCCCTGCGGGCCGGGGAGTGTGAGGAGGTGTCCTGCTGCTGCCTCGGGAGCCCACACTCACACAGGTGTGAAGGTACCCAGGGCCTGAACCTGGGCCTTCCACCTCATCAAACCATGCCGGCCTCTCTGGCCAATGTCTTGAAATGTGGTGGCAGTTTTTTGGGTCCCTGTCATCATGGCTGGCTCAAAGAATGGTTAATTATTTATTTAAACAGGACCAGGCCCAATGAGAGAGCTCCAGTACAGCAAAGGAGCTAGGCAAGGCTCAACACCGTTACTCACATGTTAGCGTAAGTATATGGATGGCTTCTGCATTAGCAACATTTCTGGACAGTGTTTCTCTGTAGGCGTTACAGGTTTTTTCTCTTTATTAACTCACACAACCTTTCCAGCCAATCTTGACCAAATTGGAGAGTTTGCTCCTGCTGGGCTGGGGCAGATCCTGGGAAGCCACTGGGGACAAGGCTGTCTAGAGGAACAATTCAATGAATGTCCTGCTTTCTTTTTATACTGGAACCACATGGGGTAGAAGCTGGAGGAAGCCGAAAGACATCACCACTTTTTATTTAAAGGGAGAAACTTTTTTTTCTTTTTCCTGAATGTGCTTGTTTAAAATTGAGGTATTGTTAGGAAGATGGAGGACATACCATTACGATGGTATATACCTCACCTCAGTGATGCAGCAAAGGTATTTGTCCACACAGTAAAAGGGAAACAGAACATTCAAATTTTCTGACATTAAGCAGCCCAGAAGGTAGAAGCATCCTTTGTTTTACCTTCTTCTCACTTTAATCTTTTACTTTAGATAAACATTTTTCTAAGCGTATTACATGGAGAATTCAAGCCCTGCTTCACTTGATTGGATCTTACAAAGTAACTTAAAACATGATTACAGCACATACCACATAGAGTATTACCAAAAGGGGACTCATTTAAAGAATATGTTAAACCTGAGAACTTCAGTAAAGAACACATGGAACTGAACAGAATAGATGCTGGTGTTCCATTCAGTTGCATGTTCAAGAGCAGAGCTATCTTCTCCATATCTGCATGAAGTCTGTGCAGAGAAGCAGAAGAAAATCTTAAGGTGAGAAAACATGCTAAGATGAGGCAAACCTTAAACTTTTGAATCAATACCCAACAAGTATTTCATGAGTTATGCTACAAAATATCTTTGTCTGCAGCACTACAGCGGCTTTGTGCTCTAGATACGTTCAGAACTGAATACTAAGGGCTTAGCTTGAAACACTGCTGGGCTTTAAAGCTTTGTGGCAGGCAGAAGTCTCTTAATTGCAGGATAATGATGTGGTGTGAGCACATGCCTTTTGCCTAGTGGTTATGAATTACTTTGTGCAGATACCTGAAACCCACATCAAATAGAAAGCATAGGTGTGTCCTTCCAGTCTGATTGAGGGAGAGGAGGAGGAAAGCTAGCATGAAAAGGGGATGAAAAATAAACCATAGCAAGGTCAAAAATCTTGGATTAAAAATGTGACCTTGAAAATATGGTTTATCCTGCTGCCTTTCAACACAATTTGTCCTGTTGTCCAACATGCCTGTTTGAAACTATCAAAGGCCTTCCCTTTCCATGGGGGGGGAGGCAAAAGAGGCAGCACCACCTTCTTATTAGAATTGTCAAGGTTTAGAGATGGAATTCTGATCCTGTGAAAAATGCCCGGTAACACAGGCCTGAGAGAATTGTCTGAGTGGAGGGGAGAAAAAAGTAATTGAAGTGTTAAATTTGCTTTTGTTGTGATTGACATGATGCTGTCCTTATTTGTTTTCAAATACCACAATGGTTTCTTGGTGGAACTTTTACAACTGAAAACCTGTAACCCATTTAACAAGAACGCTGTTTTCACCCTAGTTCAGAACTGATGTGTCTGGATTTAGCTTTAGGCACAGTCCCTGCCATCTTCTGCCAGAGATTTTTCTCCTGCAAATTTAATCCATGATTGAGGTGCATGATTATTTCAAATTTACATTTAAAAATGAGTCAAAGATTGATTTGAATTCTGAGGGAGGCACAATGATGTTGTTGAATCTTTTGTTCCCAGAAGAACCAGGAAAGAAATAAGATTATAAAGAAGTATAATTTGGGTCAGACCAACCATCTTAATCCATGTCAGTTAAAAAGATGATTTTCCCCACTTTTTTAATGCGTTAGACACAAACATGTTTGATTTATGATGGGAGTCAAAAACATCTGTACTTTGGGGCACAAGCAAATGCTTGTTTAAACAATGGGGTTCCCTGGGGGGGATATAGGAAAGAAATGACATTCTTTTGCAAAGAATTCATTGTTTTTTCACTCCATGAAGTATCTTCCTTTGTTTTGAAAAGTACTCTGCAGAAGTCACAATGACTCAACCTATTATAAAGGACTTTTATAATAAAGGACTTTTATTATAAAGCAACTTTCACCTTTATGTGACTGCTATGAATATGAACCAAGTTAGCACCGATGAAATACTGTTACTGTTTGCTTGCCTTTGAGTGACCTGTGTGAAAAGACTTGGTCATCTCAGTCTCATTGGCAGCATACAAGTATTCACATCTTAAAAACATTTGGAACTAGTTGGCAGTCTGAGGTCTTGTCTGCACTCAGGATTAGCTCTGATTTCGGGAATTATTTTAGCTTCTGGTACAAACCCACTGTAGATAAAGTCGTGCAAGTTGTGATCTGTGCTACCATCTGTGCCATTCGATGGCTGACATGGGGACTAGTTCTAACTGCAGCTGAGGCTGAAGGAAAGGAACCAGTTTATCCTGAATCAGCTCCTGTTAAGTGCTTGAGTAGTTTATTTGAAGTTTTTTAGGGAAAAAGTGTTGAGGGTATCAGAAGATAAACATCTGTAGCGTCATTTTAAGTTCAAGCCTGCAGTAGGTGGAGATTCCATTCTGTAACCGGATGCTGTGCTGTATATGCATTAATATGATTAGAAACAGTCTTGAAAGTTACATTCAAATTTACTAGTAGACTTCTCAGACTTCAGTAAGCCAGGTCTGTGAATGAATGTTGTGCCCAGTCTGTTTAAATCCATGATCTTGAATCCAGACATCACTCCACTTAAGGAACTTTCTTGCCAAGCTTTGGAACTGACCTCTGTAGCTCAGCACAGTCGATGATACACTGTGACGAAGATGTACCTCACCGTGGAGCCCAGTGTAAACTATTAATGTCAACAAAGAGGCCAGTGCAGAGAGACAGAAATATGTCTATTCCTGCAAGGTTTCCACATATAGAGAAAAGAGGAAAAAAAAACAAAAACAATCTACATTTCAGCTGCTTTTCTAAATGAACATATTCAACAATGTGGCAGGCTAGTAGCTTTCCCTTCCTGTGTAAGGCTATGCCAAACTAGACTGAGGAAGCTTAGGGCCTTTTAAAAGAAGGTGTGAAAAACTCTGGGGCAAGTGTAGAATTTTAGAAAAGAGCCAAAGCCTTTGTCCACCCTCAGAAGAGCAGGATGACAGAGCTCTGGCAGCCATTGCAGCCACCACCGATTTATTTACGAGTTCCTGGAGTTGGTCCAGTGTAATTATGGGCCTGAACTCCAGATCAGATCACTTGACATTTGAGAAAGTCTGTGGAAAAACAGTAATAATAAACTGATAATAACCATCCGTCTCATAAGCAACAAAAAATAAAGGGAAGAGAAAGGGCAGGTGGGGAGAGAGGACGGCAACATAATCCCAAAAGATCTCTTGCTTGTCAGGAAATACTTTCAATGTATATGCCTATGTATTTTCTAAAAGGAGCTATGGAGAATTTTGGAGTAAGTCCTGACTCCTGTCAGTGCTATTGTAATTACTGCACTGGAAAAAAATGAAAATGGGGGGTGCAAAGGAAGCTGGGATAAACTGGGACAGCAGTTTCTTTTGGTGGAGTAGATAGTTTGTGGCCCGCGTGGCATTTATCCAAGCATGCTCATCACCTAAATTGTATTACCATGAAGCCATTGGCTTTGGAAAAAGATGAAGAAACTATGCTGTAGTATGATTTGTTTTCAATTTCATGCACAGTATAGAAATATACTTTTTGTACTTTACTGCTGGTCTCTGGTTCTGCTTGTTCATATCGTTGGTATAACATGGATGAATATCAGGGTTGAAAATCTTTGTATTTAAAACATCTGGAGTCTTATATCAGGATTTATATTCCACTGTTCAGTCCTTTCCATTTTAATCACTCCATATTATTTTCTATTGAATTTCTGTAAGACTGCTTTAAAAACCTGACTCTCTGGGAGTTTTCCAGAAAAAAAAATTTTTTCAAGTAAGATAAGTTGATTAATTCTGCTGATTGGAAAAGGCATCTTCTCTGACAAGAAAGAGAGCTGACATTTAGTTTACAGTGTTCTCAAGTATTTTATTTCAGGTGATAGAATTGAATTGCAAGTTATGAGTGAATGTTTAGCAAAGCAAGAACAGCTAGTTACATTTTTGCTACACCTAAACAGCGTATTGTGAGTTTTCTTTATGTAGGTTTCAGAACATATCACCTACATGTGCACAGGTACAAAGGAGTCCATATACGTAAATGGATTTCCTCAGAGGAAGCATTGTAAGTAGCTGCTTTCATCAAACAACAGCAACCAAATGTCAAGTGCCCTTGCAATCAATACCAAGCACAGTAACACTATACAGTGTCTGAAGGAAAAGGAATCCCAGGTGAATGAATGGGGTTATTGGCCCAGAACATGCAGTCTTCAAGTGACCTGCTTACCATGCTCACCTAACTTCTCAGGAACTTCCTACTCAGAACTGGAGTGAGTAACTCCAGTTCTAAAGGAGAAAGAATACTGAAAAAGGAATGGTCACAGCTGTATGCAGAACTAATTCAGTTCTCAGATATCCACTGAACATACTTTTCTTCAGGTTGAGTGCATGGGAATCACACAGATTGAAGTGATCTATCCCGTTCTCCCTGGTCTGACAATGGTACCAGGTATTTCTGCTTAGGAACTGTATGTAGAACTGGTGTTCTATGTTATTTAAGTTTTGGGGGGGGGGGGTAATTTAGCTTTTTATTTAACTTTATTTAACTTATTTATTTGACATTTATTTAACACTGTAGGTTATTGAGTTATTTCTGTATGCTTTGATACTTTCATCTATAAACATGTCTCATAGGTCTTGAGGAGGTGACTAAGCAGTCTGAGGCGCTGCTGTAACGTCAATAATAAAAGTGAAATATATAGCAACGGAAATTTTTTTGTATTTTTCTTACCTACCGTACATCTGGCTTTCACGAGATATGTCCTTTTTTTGTTCCTGGTAATTTTGTTGCGGCAGAATTTAAGAATGCTGACAATTGTCTAGAACAGCCTTACCAGAATAGCAGCTCTGCCTGGGCTGCTGGATATCTGGAAATCCTAGACACATTCATTGTGCATTGCGGATCAGCTCCACAAAGTATGCAGTACTTCCACAGTGTTAGACCTTCTGAGCATATGTTGCCCAGATGAACTGCACAGCCCATAGTAAACCCACTTACTGTGCAGAATCAGATTAACTATATAATTTATGCACTGTACATCTGATACTTTGACATGCTGGGCTTACAGTTATTTTCTATTCTGCACATGCTCATAGGTTTCTACTGGGTGTTTCTTGGGTGCAAATCAACTGACTTTTTACTTGCTTGTTTGCATATCTCTCAATGATAAGACACTGTTACCTGAGAAAAAAAAAAAAACATTTTTGTTTGGGATCAGTGCACAAAATTCAGCAAGACTCTGTTGTAGTTGGTCAGCTGAGGTTGTATCCAAACCACTGAGCTCAGTGGAATGTTGGAGCACAGGGTCACTCTGAATGAAGCTTTCGGCTACTGACGGCATCTGAAGAACATTAAGAAAAAGTTGAAAGCCTCTGTAAATATCCTTCAGAAAGTAGCTGGCACTGCCATATGGATTTCAGCAAAGGCAGTAGGCCTGTCTGCCACAGAGTTTTCTTCACATGAAAGTGAAGATGTGACAGTCTTCATGTGGAGCTCATAGTTACTAAAATAAATAGGGCTTCTAGAATAATATGTGGAGTTTTGAACTCTGTTCCTCAACTTTGGCTTCCAGTACCATCTAACAATCTTACAGCAGATAATAAAATGTGAAAAAGTTAACATGCAAGAGGAACAGAAATAATAATTCCATAACAACAAGAAACATCACCATTAACGATCCCAGTTTGCTGTTTGTAAGAATTTTGAGAGTCACTGGCATCAAATATGCACAGTCTGTAGTGTCTAAAATGAACTTAATGTTGATATTGCAGAAGTACTGCCTTGCCTTGACAATACTGCACTGCACTCAAGTGCATCCCAGTGCCTTCAGAAAGGTCCACATCTTCTGTGCAGACAGTGATGCAGTCATTTACCTGCAATGTGACTGTGGCACAATGAAGACTATCATCTATATTGTTAATTGCTTTGAAATACAGGTATATGTAAGAGACATAAAAGGAATTCCTCAGCCTCCCAGGCCCCAGCAGGCTGGGGTGAGTTTGTAGTGAGTTTGTAGCCTGCTGTTGCTTTCTGGAATGACACATGAAAAAAAGAGATGAAGCAAAATCAGTCTCAGTCCATTTACATGCAGGGCTCTTCCCACATGGAAGACACTGAAGGTTCCAGTCCTTGTTTTAAGTCCTCGCACGTGTGCAATTGAGCTTACCAGCTTATTGTTTCATCCATATGCCATTCCATGCAGGTGGTGTTCTGCATGGGTCTGCTTATGTTTCCAATGCTTTGAGGGAGTATTCAAGTTATAAACAATGATGTAAATACAAACACAAGTCCTTTCAGCATTTCACTCACAAAGGCTTAACATACGTTAACCTTTTTGAAAGCCTTGTATGAAAGCAAGGTGTTTACTTGCAAACATTTACAATTAGAGCTTTAGCTACTTCAGTGTGCGCAACATTTGAGTGCTTGTATGGGTAGTATGAGCGCAGTCTGCCCACTGTGAGTCCTTTTGCTGCAGAACTTCTTAGTTGTAAAGAAAGGATTGCTTTGGACTACTTCAGAGTAACAAGGATTTTATTTTATGTAGTCAAGTCATTAAACAAGTTGCATTCAAGGGGACAAGAGCATTTGGGAATATCAATCTAATTTTCTTAATTGTTTCAGTGGCAAAAATAGCAGGGGAAGAATCAGAAACATTAAATGTTTAATTCTGATATTTTTAAGTGAAATGTTTTATTTGGATTTGGAAGTGGCAGGTCAGTTTTATATTTTATATTTGGCTTATTTTTTAAAAAAAGCTGTAAAACTGTTAAATAAATTTAAGCATGAAACAAAACACCTCGGAAAAATCACAACTGAAAGTTTTTAATTTTTTTTTTTTCATTGTGGCTCAATGAATCAGAAATCTGTGACCCATTGTCTTCAGGCGTTAGCTGTGGCCGCTACTCAAACATCCAGTAATATTCTCTGCATGAAGCTGTGTCTTGGTTTCATGAGCTGGAGCTAGAGTCATTGTGGCTGAAGACAGGAGATTGAAATGGATGGTCCTGAGTGATTCACTAGCAATAATAATTTGTCTGAGGCACTCTTGTGCTTAAACACAGACTTCCCATGAAGACCCACAATTGCAAATACTTAAAGATATGTGAAAAGAGACACCTTTTTAAAATAATCCCTCCTGAGTCTTATGGCTGCCAATGCCATACAAACATACAGTATGAATCATGTTAGCACTCCCAGGAAAAGTCTGAGTTTCTTGCAATCTTTCACTAGGATCCTGCAGTTTAATAGCTTTTTAATTTTTTATTTTTCCCTCTTATGCTAATGTGTTAGCAACAACTATGAGAGGGGCTAGGAAAAAAAAAAACAAACAGAAAACAATGAAGTGGAGGCACTTCTTATAGGCAATCCACATCAAAAGATATAAGACTGTAGAAGGCGAAACTGAGCTTAGAGTGACTTCTGCCTACAAGAATGAAAATATTTGCAGTCTCACTTGCCATGTTTGTAGTCAGAAAAGCTACATGGAACCCATCCTCCTCCAAGCCAGTGTGTTCACATCTCATCTGTGTGAAATAAAGATCCCATTTTTGGCTTGCCTAAAGCAACTTTTCAGAGAAATAGAATAAGGTTATTTGAATAGGAAAGCCCTAATTTAAACAAGTAACACTCTGTACAACTCAGAGCTTTTTCAGCAAACTGAATTCGTAAAGGAACAAAAAGACTAAACAGAGATGTTTTGTCTCCTAATGAAACCCCCCAACCTCTTTTAGTTCTACATAAAACTTTGAAGGCAGGAATTTAATAGGAATACAGATTTTGTGAAGCAAGTTCTTGTTTACTACCAAGTGAAATGGCGAGTAGTTTGGTGACCTAGCAGTTATTCTTTGTTGTGTGATTTATTGTGATCTTTCATAAGAAAAACATCATCAGTGTCAAAGTGCTGCATAATGGAAATACTGTCTTTAATATGAATTGATTTTGCTCTTATATATTCACTGATTGTCTACAACATGACTCAGAAAGCAAGATTAGAAAGAAAACACAATATGGGCCATCAACTTTATTTCACAACCACAAAAATGGAGGTTAGGGTATCATTCGGCTGAAAGCTCAGTTTGTGTGAAAACCACTGCACACATTTCCAAAGCGATCCAGAATATTGCTGCTATATTGTAGGCAGTAAGGCAGAAGGTACAAAAAATGTTCTAAAAGACATGCTTGTAAGTTCATTTGCAATGCTGACACAATTTCACAAATGTTTCCCCCAGCCCTGAAGGTATTGTTGCCAAAGATTTGTGTCTGGTAGTAAGCAACAGCAAAACAGGAAAACATAATAATCCCAGCTCTGACACTGTGTCAAGGAGTAATTTCCATAGCAATAATAATTTTGCAAAGATCAGAAATTATTTAGTGATAAAACACATTCTCCAAACCAACAGTGAAAGCACCTCAAATCAAGGACAAATTGTTTTCTCCCTTGTATTTTATTTATTTACTTATTTAGGCCACAGTTGAACATATTAGTCAAGTACTTGAGAACTCTCAAAGAATACAGTAGTAATACTTAGAATAAAATAGTTACAGTTGGAGATTTTAATTTAAGCATATGCTGAAATGAATTTGCCAGATTTATGCTGAGGTGTGAGCTCACAGCTCACAAGCTGTGATTGATATAGAGGTTTGTGGCAAAAGATGCTGGTACTTTAAGCTCTGGTTTTGCTTCTCATTTTCTTCAGCCATTTGAGGTCCTACCAAATGCTAGAATAGTTGAAAAAAAATAAAACAACAAACTGGAATACAGCAGGATCTGGCAACAAATATCTCTTCATTGATGTACTCCGAAGTCTGGTTACTGGAGATGAGCAAGGGAGTACCTATGCTTGGGAAAATCCCTGGAGACCAGTTGCATTAACTCTGAACTCCATCATGTTGCTGTGACAGTAGGGAAGAGCCAGAGCAGAACCAGTCACACAGCAGAAGGTTTTTAAAAGCTCAGTGGGCTGATTGTCATGTGAAGGTTATGAGCAGTGAGCTGCAAAACTGCACTCTGAGGCTACATAAGATACAAGGCAGTGGAAAATCAAGCTCTAAAGCTATCTTTCATTAAATGCAAAATGTTTACATTTTAGCCAATTAAAATATCTCAGTGTGTTCAAATAATCTGTAAATCCATGATCTTGAAGCCTGTCCAAAACCGATAAAAAAAGCCAGTACCTGCAACAAAGACATCACAAGTCAAGGGAAGTTAAATGTGCTGCACAGGTCTATATAGTGAACGCATTTGGATGGGATTGCTGAAAGGTTCACAGATTTGGCCTGGCTTGAGCAGGCTTAGCTCAGTTTATTGGAAACTGAATCCTCTTACATTAGGGTTGAATCTTCTTCCTGTGCTTCTCTGGTTTTCTACAAAGCATTATCAGCTATCTTTACACCCAGGTCCAGCTCCCTATATTCTCCTTAATCATTCCCACTAAAGCAAATAACCCTCCCCGGTCTGATGAGAGTATATTTATATTTCATTACTTCACAACTGAGCCATGAAAGAGCCATAAAATGTTATATTTTATACTAGAAGCAGTGAGGAAAACACTGAATAATACCACTTCTCGACAGTGCTGGCATCTATGAATGGATGGGGTTCATGGTGCTGCCTGTGTGCAGATCGTCAAATGCAGAAGTGTGAAGGGGGAAAATTCAGATAACCTAGGAGTGACTGAAGTATCATAATGAAAGTACTTCTGCAGGGTTACCAAGTTATTTTTTCCCAGTGGAAATAATGCCAAAGGCGAAAGAAAGCATCTAGATATACATCTCATTGATGGGGACAATGACTGTGGAAGTTTGTTCTTCAGACATCCACTGTTGTCATGTCTCCCTCTCCTTTGTTAACAATTGAACTTGAGTGAAAATGAGCAGTTGTGAAAGTTGGTGGAGACTTGAAGTTCTATTTTCAACTATTGTATGACCTTTTTATGCTGCCAAGGTGGCACAAAAAAAGCACAAAGTGGGGAAGGAGCAGCCTGCTGCTAACAGCATTGCAGGTGAAGATGTTCTGGGTAGAGCCCAGGAGGTGATTTCAGGGCAGACTTCTTTCCAGACCTATAGAGACAGGTGACCCTCAAGCGACAGCACTGCTAGCTTAGGTGCCCAGTATGCTAAGTATAAGATGTGGAGAAAACTTATATAATGTTTACAGGTTTTTTTAGAAAAAAATAGTAGAAAAAAACAGTAACCAAAGAATACTCTGAAGCAGCTACCTAATCTATTCCTAGTGCTGGGCAAACATTTTCTAAATTAATGTTTACCATTTTGAAAATGCTGATTCATCAGTAGGAGTATGTCAAGGTGGATATTTCATATTGGAAATATTCATACTTGGCAAAAGAAAATTTAATGAAGGCTCATTATAAAGGTTTGGAATGATATATTTCTTATTTATTACTCCTTTTTCAGAAGAGCTCTTATTCTTTGAAATGAAACAAACAAGCAAAAAACTAAATGGATTTTATTATTATTATTATTTTAACAAAATGATATGTTTCTATTGATGTGACTTTTTTGGAACATTTTGTTTTACAGGACTTTACAAATTCTCTATTTTTTTTCTGTCCAAACCTGGATATGTTTCAAAATGTCAGAATTTCCTGTGAAATAGAAGTTCCAGTTCTGCCATAGCCCTGTCTGTGGAACCTTTAGAATGGGGAACGTTAGTTAATTTCTGTAATTGCCCCAATAAGCCCAAACTAGCAGGAGACACAAAAAACTAAGAAAGAAAAAAAGAACTTGAAAGAAGAAATAACTTATGCAGATTTTTGTAGTGAACATGTCCTCAGTAACTCAGGCATACATGCAATTGTCTCTGCAGCAGAACTAGTTAAACTTACAGGAGCTTTCTAGCAATAAACCTATGTCTGCCCCCTGACATTATTGCATGAAGGAGGTATCAGTGGTATGGTACAAGCCATTCTTCTAGTGACTTTTTTCAGCAGGCTGGAAGAAAATGGACTTTGTTTAAATCTGTGGCAAAAATAATCGCTCATAAAATCATGGAATCTAAATGTAACCATTTGGGGCCTTTTAAAGCTGCCTTGCTCTGCTCAACTGTACTATTTTAACTGCTCATTATTGGCATACTTAAATATTCATCTACAAACTTGGAAATCCCAGTTCTTTTTCTGAAATGAGCGTCTCTAATTTATTCACCCAAAGTTGGAGAGTTTTATTTCTCAAATAAGTTTAACAAATGCTTTCTCTCTCTTTCTCTCAAATCCCTATTCAGAAGATTAAAAGAGGGAATATCTAAAGAGGATATAGTATCCTAAGGCATTCACCTACTTCATAAGATTGATACTGCCTAAGAAGACTATGGGTAATTCAAGCCATCTGACCAAATCACTTTTCATTTCTAAAGATGCCTTTGTCAAGTTGTATACAGTAAGATGGACAAAGGCAGAGAGATGTGTTTGCAACAGTAAATACAGTCAGGTAGCTTCTGGTTGACTGAAGACCAGAGAGAGAAGCTGCAAAGGTGAGGAAAAAAGGTTCTGTGCTACTGCAGCTTTTTTTTTAAAGTCAAAAAGGAACCGAAAGAAAGAAAGTTCATGACTTTATTTATTCCAAGAATATGTAAATCTGAATGCATAAAGAAGTAACATACTATCTACATAAAACATTTCCATTTGCTGGCTCCTCCCATCTGGATTTATTGGATTACAGCCAAAGAGTTGTAACTGCCAAATATTTCTCTAACTGAAAATCCATCTGAGCAGAATTTAATATTGGCAGAGGATGTTTGGAGACATGTGTGAAAAATTAGCAACCCTTTAAGGGAAGAAGTCACCCAATTAAAAATGTGCAGAAAATAATCTATCATACATTCCCATCAAATCCCTTTTGATTTCAAGTACCAAAATAATGACTGGATCAGACCCCAGTTGAGTGTAGAGCTGGCTGAACTGTTTGTTATGGATTTACCATTATTTTTGGAGAGAGAAAAAATCTGAATTGAGCTTTTTAATGTTATTAGTTTTACTTTTTATGCAATTTCTTTGTGGAATACCTTGCACAAATAATTTTCAGTCCTTTGGTTCTTTGAAACAGCTTCCTTTGAGCATTTCAGCATGTTTGCCTGTGTTGTGTGTTCATACTTTCAAGTATTTTTTTTCCATGACTGGATGACTCTTAAATTTAAAATAGAATCATAAATCAGGGAATAGAAATACCAAACTGTAGCATATTCTGTTTCAAGAGGAGAATCACTATCCTAAAATGTATGAAATATTTGTAACCACAGGCATTTTGAGGAAATGCTAAATAAGGCTACAGATTAATAATACTACTAATTAACAAATCACATTCTTCAGCTTATTAACATTAAGAAGTTTTTTTTTTTTTTTTTTGCTTTGTAAATACTGACTCAACCCTACCACAACATGTGTGGCACTGGACCTGTAGAATGGAAATCAGTGAGGTAAAGTTTTTCTGTTTTGTAGAGAAAACCAAAAAAATGCAAAATAATTCTTTGAGGTTCTTTTTTTGCCTTGAAATAGAGCTAAATGTTTAATTTTGTAATTATTAACTAAAAACTTTCCTGTTTAAAGAAATAACACCCTTTTTAAGAAAAAAAAAAATCAAAATAATTTCCTCATTTCCAAAGTAAATATTTAATTTTCAACATTCTTGAACAAAAACCTTTGGGGGGCATTCAGACCAGTTGTAACCATCACATTCTTCAATACATATCTGTGAATAAAGTGAATTGACATCCAGACATGCCTGTCTCTCTGAGTTGACTACAACTTGAGTTAGACAAAATGCTTAACTCAGATTTGGCTACAGATAACTGTTTTCCCCAAAAAAACCACCCCACCCCTCCCAAACCTGTATTTTTTGGAGTAGGTTTGAAATTACTTCACATATTGAACTCTTAAATTTGTGATTGCTTGTCAGTTCAAACCTGAGTTATTCCACATATTTGGTCCAACCCCACATCTGAAGCATACCCCAGAGAGAGAGAAATGATCGTATAGCATTTAATTCTCTATGTTGATAAAGACAGAGCTGAGTTCTATTATTTCATCCCCAATTATATCTCTTTTATCATAGCTGCAGGGTGTGTTGCAGCTATGACTCTTCTAGTCAAGAACAATGTGACTATTATTCTCCACATTTCTTTCACGGAGGCAGTCACCGTTTCTGGGTGTATGCAAGCAAAATGTTCACCTACCCAGACATATCACTGGAAGCCTGTGAAACAGCCCAGTGAATTTCCAACCTTGCAGCTTCTGTGATTGACTGAATAGAGATCTACGCATTCCAGAATGAAAGACAAAAACCTGTCCTTCAGGAGCATTTTCTGTAACCACTGTGATACAGAATTGAGAAATTATTCTGATATTTGGTGATGAGAATTTGGCAAAGATCTTGGCTTCTCTGGGAAGCTGCTGGACCTCAGGACCCTCAGGCATAGGTTGTCACATACAGCATCTCAGATAAAACCAGTGAAGATAAAATAACTTTATAATAAAGATAACGTTTGTAGGCTGTATTCCTAAATTGGCAGAACTACTTGACATAATGAAAATTAATTTAGTTTCTTTTTCCTTGTGCAAGTTTGGTATACCTGTCACCTTGTGTCTGCTTTGGCAACTAGTTACAATATTTTCCATAGAATCAAAGCACAATTGAGGTTAGAAAGAGCTTCTGGAAGTCATCTGGTCTAATGCCCTGCTTAAAACAGGACTGACTTCAATATTAGATCAGGTTGCTTAAGGTCTTGTCCAGTTGAGTGTTGAGTATCTGCAAGGATGAAGTTTCTGCAAGTTGTTTGGACAACTTGTTCTGGTGTTTGGCTGCCCTCAAGAATTTTTTTGCTAATCAGAATTTCCTTCTTGTAGTTTGTCTCTATTGCCTCTTTGGCTGCTGACCTCTAAGAAGAATGTGCCTCCATCTTCTCTACCAATAGGTAGTTAAGACAGAAATTAGATCCCCGCTTTTGGCCTTCTCTTCTCCGGGCTGGACAAACTCAACTGCCTCAGCCTCTCCTTGTAAGTCACATGCTGCAGCCTCTTAACCATCTTAGTGGGCCTCTACTAATATATGGTATCATTTTCACATTTTCTGCAACTTCTTAGAATTGCTACCTTAAAAAATCCCAAGCCCTTGAAGATAAAATACACTTTTATTTGCGTAATTGACAATGCATTTACCGTAACCTGATCGTCCCAAAAGAGAACTGCTTGAAAAATATAACCAGCTTTTCTAGTCATCTGGCCTGTGGAAGAGTGGATTACTCCATCAAGGCAGCCAGATTTAACAGGGAAAAGAACCAGATTTAGCAACCATATCAAAAGCAGACATTGTTTCAAGAGATGTAAGACTCATATTCCATCCAGATACCAGCCCAGGCAGACAGCACAAACAAGTTCCTAACTCCTTCTTTAAAGGTGGATGGAGAATGTATTTTTTATCTAAAACTGTTTAAAATCCAAAAATAGTAACGAGTGTGTAGATAGAGTTAAAAATTGCACATGCATTTCTGGACCCGTGCCAAGGAACAGCAATGGCAGTGTGATCAAAATTAGGGCACTGAACCTCTTTTTTTGCCATAAAATCTGAAGAGTTAATATAGAGTATAGAAGCCATGACTGGAATTAAAATGCCAATTCCTCTTTGGTTTCAGTAGAACAACACCAAGGTAGACTGGCAGATTTCTCTCTCCGAAGAATCCTTTCCTGCATATTCAAACCCAAGAGCATCCTCTGAGCCCAGTCCTACTTCCATGTCCACGGGAACTATTTTAAACACCACCGCAGAAACTGGGACTGTGCTCCTGGCGTTATCCATCCCTTGCTCTCGCACAGGGCAGCCCCTGCGGTAGTGTCAACCCAAAATGAAGTGAGTTACAAACCAAAGGGAGGAGTAAGCTGGAGGATGTGCCGCCCTGAGAGCTGACACCAGTCAGTGGTCGGCCCAGGCCAAACCAGGACGAGTGAGTGCCTGCAGTTCCCACCGGCCCTTCTGCAAATGGGTCAGTGGCCAATTTGTGCTCTCCGCCTGGCTGCCAGCACGGGCTGCCAGCGGGGAGTGAGTCAGCTGAGCTGCGGTAGCCCTGCACAAGCCTGCGGTCAGTGCTGAGTGCCTGCTGTTTCCTTCTCTAAACGCTTCACCCCCTCCCTGCAGTGGGGAGAAAGCAAAAAACCCTTTACGGAGAGTCCACGCATGGGCGTTCATTTTTGAAGGACAGCTGGGGACTGGCAGTCTCGCTGCCTGCTGGTTGCTGTTGTTCTTCTGGGAGGGAGGGCTGAGCAACTTCCCTGACCCCAAAAGCTCCAGCCATGCGCTGAGGCTGACCCGGTGCCAATACTCTTCCTGTAGCTGATATATTTTTATCTCATCCTCGTAATCAGCGACCCAACCAACTGCAACGCCAGCTGCAGGGGAGAAGAGAACCTCTGCCAGGTATGGGGTTGTTTTTCATACGTAGCAGGATTTGACTTGTTTATTGAGGGAAGTGGGGTTGATTAGTCGTGTCACAGGACTCCTGCCCGCTTAGGGACCAGTGGGAAAGAATCCTTTTCCATCCATTTAGACCAGATATAACTACTGGGACAACGGGCAACAGGAGGAAGTCAACAACCTCTTAATCGAGCTGGTTTAGTAGTGGCTTAATCTGACTACATTTCCAGGATTTCTGGATTTACGCCCGGAAAGCAAACCCAATATATAATATAAATGATTAAGATAAATGCTATTATAAAATAATGGGATATATTATAGAAATCATAATAATATAAATTGTTATTATATTTTAGAACGGAACATGTAGGCAAATATACGTAGCTAGCTGGGCTGCTAATGCCCAGAAACTCTTCCTGTGTGCACTGTGCCAAGGCAGGACTTTTCGTCTGCTCTCATGAGCGTGCGGCAAGCATAGTTATGGTTAGTATCCGCCCTACTACATATGTATTATGCTATTGAAGTGCATGTGTGCAAGATGTCCATTATGTCCCAAACATTTCAGATTTACATGACCCACGCCCAAGAAAAGGACAAAGTAACTATGGCTCCAGCCATTTAGTTTATCTGGAAAAAGAGCCTCAAGGCTTTTCCTGCACGATTCTGTTAGTTCCTTGCTGTCTAACTGGTAACATTTTTGATCTTTCTTTCTTTCTCCCGTTAGCCCTGCCACTCTGCCTGTTTTGTCTTAAAAAAGAGTTACTGCAGAGGTTTCCAAAGGACAATTATCTGGGGAAATACTTGTGTTCTCTGGAAGCCAGTGTTATTAAATACCTGTGGATTTACTTCAAAGGAGAGGAAAGTTTAAATACAGAAACACTGGCAAATTAGCTCATTTCTATTTTTTATCTGCCTATTTTAGATTTGTAGCTGCAGACAAACCTTAATATAGGGTAAACTTTGGCTTAGGGAGGCACCATTGTTTGCCATGAGATGAGGGTCAGAAACAAGCTCTGGAAATCATTTGTCAATAAAACCCTGATAAAACTAGGAAGCTATTCATGTGGTTTGTATTCACACTAAGTCTTGTAAAGCACTATTTATCATGGTGACAGCCACCAAATAAGTCTCATAATTATAAAGAGACACTGCTAAACAGTTTCAAAACTAAAATGTTGAGTTGGAGCATCAGACACTCAGCTGAGCCATGTTCTGGGAAGACGCTAGAAATATCTCATAGCCACATAGTGAAGGAAAGCATATGGACTCATGTAAATGAACTTTGCTACGCAAAAGTGATGTACCAAGCAAAGTAACAAAGGACATTTGCCACCTGTTCAGCATGAAAGGATACCTTGAAATTAGAGGAGAGTGAGAAAAGGAATCAGATGTAAAGGATACTTTCGCTGAAGATGGTTTGCAGTGGATTGCTGTCCCTGGAGAAGGATAGATACGTCTTACCCAGGCAGTGATCCTGCACACAAACAACAGTTGCAATGTTAGCACCACGTATGCTTTCCCTGGTATGTTTAAAACATTAAGCAGTAAAGCAATGAGTTGGTCATGGGAAGAAGAGAGCCAACAGCACTTGTGGCTTTGAGACAGCGGGAGCTCTGGGGCCTGGAAAGTTGACAGCAAGTCTTGAGATGGGTCGTTAATGAACTGGGCAGGTAGAAGACTTTGACCCTCTGGTTCTCTCTGGGTTTTTTTGCCCTATTGAAAAGCTTTGGGCTGACTCAGGCTGGCTTGGCTTTTGGGTTAGAGACAGGCCTGGCTTCTCTGCCCAAAAGTAATGAGACTGCTTGATTTTCTGTGAGGGTCTTCACCAAAAGAGTCTGCGCCAGCTACTATAGCACTTTCAAGGCTAATCTGGTTCAGGGCTCTGTGGAGGCCACTCAGAGGAGGCAAGCTGCACAGTTCCCTGGCTGGTTCTTTTCCCGGGCCAGAAGAGCCAGCACAGATTCCTTCTAGCAACTGCGCAAAGAAAGAAACTGGAAAGGCTCGTACCCAGCATTGTTTTAAGTAAAGATCTCTTAGAAGAAAGAGAAGCCATCAGTTTCTTGTTCTGGTGCTGTTGGATGAGTGAGCTCAGCTTTTCCTCTTGTTTGTCATTTGCTCCTTTGTTTTCCATCTCCCCCCATCTCTGTCAGGGTCCTGAGTGCACCAACAGGCTTGAATTGCCCCCACCTTTCCTCTAGTTCCAATAGTCCCTCTCGTCTCCTATTTCAACAATATTTTCCCCATGACATCCTCTGAATCCAGGTTTATGTAACATAAGCAAATGAGTCAGAAAGAAATGAAGCTAACAAGCCATGCATCTATCACCACCTCCTCCCTTGATTTGTCTGTGCTATTATATCCCACAAACCTGACCATTGTTTGTCCTTTCAACTTGCAAGTTATGAAGGCCAGGAACTCCATCTTTGCATGCATTTGGGCAGCATACTATTCAGTGGGGACCTAATTTCTGCTTGGGGCATTGCTATAATATTAATTACGGTAATTGAGAGTCTCAGGTGTGCTTTGGCTGGAGTTGAACCATAACAAAAAGCAAGCCTGTAGACTATAAGCAAGGCAGAAGCTTACTCAGCCCTAACAATACATTTTCTCACTTTTGCCAAAGATGCAATAACAGTTTATATTTTTGCTTCCCGAAACACTACAGCAGATTCCCTGTAGGAAAGCCCAAGGGTTCTAGCACAAGGTTTTCCATAGTGAGCTGGGCACAGAGCTGAGAAGTGCCCTAGGGACACCTCCATACATCCCTCCTGGTATACCTTGATGAAATCCAGGTGATCTGTGGATGTAATCCACGTGATTCCGTGATTCCATGAAAGCAATCCACCAAGAACTCCCTAATACCACGTCCCGCCTGACCCACCTGCAGTCAGAGTTTTTCTCTGTCCTGAGGCCTTCACCCTCCAGGCAGAGTACCTCAGCAAGTCCACGTTATGCCCAGCCAGCTTCTTCAGAGAGCTTTTAATGTCAAATGGGGGTCTTGTGATTCCTTCATATTTTTAAAATTCCAGGTACGACTGGAATTTTTGCTGATTTTAAGAGCCTTGCCTCCAAGGCAATTAGATAGTCTGGCATCAGTCTTTAGGCAAATAAATTCTTTGTCCATACATGTGCATGTATTTTGTCAGGAGTGGTGCATCTATTGAGGCGGCTATCTCAAGCCTGCACCTTGTAGACTAAGATATATTAGGTGGCATTTACCTTTGTACACTGGCACTGGTCATTTGTATCCACGTATATGGCAGAACTGCCGGAGCAGCAAGTGGCAGCTCCCTTTCTGTGTAATGATAGGGGAGCATTTTAAGATTTGTCTAATGCTTACAATCACTGGCTTCACTCGGTTTCCAACTTCAAGACTGGGGCTGTCAAGCTGTCAAGCTGTTTTAACACAGCAGAAAGTATCAAGACAGGGAGCTAAAATGACGGGAATGCACAAAGAGCTAGCAGGTTCATTAACTCACAGACACTTTCTGGAAACCTGGAAATAGGGCTGCGGACTAACATTGAATTCAGGAGACATCTGCCGTCTCTCTGCCAATGCCACAGTACATGAGCCTGAGCATGGGGTTTCATTTCTCTGTTTTACCTCCTATCCGTGTAAATAACCAGGTCTTGTTACTCAATCCCCATAAAATTCCTGTTAAGTTAACTTATTTTTTGAATACGAAAACACATTCACAGGGAGTCTATAAACTGGTCTGAAAACCTTGAATGGAAGTGCCATCATCTCAGCTGAGAATGACTTCACAAGGTGATGTGGCAAACCAAGTCAGAGAATAGAAAGCGGGAGATTTTCATTTCTAGACATGTTCTCAGAAGATTGGATCCTTGTCCTCATTCTGCTGTCACAGTTAGCGCAGGCCTGAGGAAAATGATAGACTGAGAACCAGACGTGAGGAAAAGGAGGATCTTGCTGGCACAATGAGCAGGGTCAGCACTCAGCTCGGGCAGGACCTGTTTTGGCCTTGTCTGTCTCTCTTTTGGGAAAGACAGTTGGGTAAAGGGAAGGAGCTTTGCAGAACTTTTGAGAGTTTTTCAGTATTAAAAATATTGTCACAAAACTAAGCTAGCATGGGAAACGTTTGCACGTTAATCACATTGTATTTCCCACATTTGATCAATGAGTCATCATATTTAATTTCTTCTTTGACAGTGGTTAATACCAGATGTTTCAGAAAAATATGCAAGTAACCTAGTAAGTACATAGTATAAGGTTAGCCTGCCCAAGGCAAGTTTCTTCCTAAAGCCAGGTAGCTGGCTGATGGCCTGGCCCATGAAGGTTTGTTTCCCCACAGTCACGGTTCAAACAAAGATGCAACGATACACTGATTCCATAGATTACCTAATCACCGCACTGAGTTATTTTTTATTCCAAAGTACAAGTTATTAGAAACAGAACAGGAGGGAATGTTTTGAACTGTCTTGGTTTCTAACCTACCCAGATGAACCAAAGCACTGGAGAATTATATTAAGTGTTCTTCAAAGGGTGTTGTAAAAGAGTGTGAGACTTGAGAGTAATGTCAGTTGCATCCATTTTTAGGGCCAAGCCTCTGTTCTCTTCTCACTCCCCCCTCAATAGAAAATGAACAGTCAGAAGAGGGTTTGGGTAATCTTCGTAGTTTTCAGAGTCTGGGTTCAGGCAAGTACTAAAAGCTAAAGTTTATTTAGCATTTACATATACCCTATATTTCAGCGGATGAGGAACCAGTAAAACATTCTCTCACATAAAAATTTCCAGCTCTCTGACTTCTGGCAGCGGCCAAAAACCCTGCAAAACCAGCTTTTCTTGTGATATTTCAACCTTTTTGGTCCTGTTCCCAGGAGGAAATGAGAAGTGTAAAAAACATCGAAAAACTTACTCATAAAAGCATTTCAGGTAGCTACAATCTACCTCCAAAACAGGGCCCTTCTCCGGAAATGGCCTCCGTTGATGACGCTGGCAGATGCTGGGTATGTCTTCTGGACGGCGGTAGCTCTCTTCAGCTAGTTGCTTCCACTGCTTGTGGCTGACTGAAGTCTCTCAATTTATTTTATAAAAGAGAAACATTCAGTTTAAATTTAGTTTTAAACATTTTCGCAGTAACCATTAGAGTTTGTTTGCTCCTTCACAGCTTTCATCTGTCTTAAAATGGACATCAGCCATACTTGTATGGTCTTCCTACTTGTCTCTTTCAGCCAATATATTTTTGAAGACAGAAGAAGAAAAGAAAAAATGGCCTTTCTCATGTTCTCAGTCCTTCTCACAAATTCCACGACAATAATGTCCAACTTTTTGGTGCTATTGTAGCCTTTAGAGGATCATGTCCGAGGACAACACAAAGGCAGAAATACCTACTGGTCTGTAGCAACAGCATGACTCGTGCACCCTTACTATCTACATGCTCTGGGGAGCATGGCTTGTCTGCAGTAAAGCCAGGTTACTTCTTCTCAGCTTTTCAAGGCATTTTCTATGCCTTGCCACTGTGGCAAGACCACATTTGTCTTGTGTAAGTTCACTGGAACCTCACTGTAAGTGAATGGCATGTAAGTTCTTTCATGGACTACATTTGAAGACACAGTTGGCAAACTATTTTGCTCTCACAAGCTGGTGCAGAGCCAAACATAGCCAAACTAGGCTGAGAACTGCGCTAAAAGGATTAGCAAAGGTGGCAAAGGTGATTTGTAACCACCTTTCTGCGTCTGCCCGTTACCCTGTACAGAAGCTGCTCTTAGCCACAGGCACGATATCATAGGCATTTAAGGTTCGGCGCTGTTGTAAAAGATTGAGAAATTTGGGGGGAACACCAGGATATTTAGGACAGTCAGATCAAGAACTGGTTCTAAAAGTGAATTTAGATTCATTCGGGGTGGAAGTGCACGTCTGGAAAAGCAGCACCTGGGCTACTGGTGGCAGATCTTCAACTGCTAGATCATTTCTTTGTGAGGAGGATATTTTTCAACACTTACTAATTCACCAGCCAGACTGGGAGTGGAAAGGACTGGCAAATTACAAGCATGGTGTCAGGAATTTTGTTCTACTCCAGATTCTGATCAACTGCCTTGAGTTTCCCCTGCATTAAATATTTTGAAGCCTCAGCCACCAGCTGGGAGTCGGGCAGAGGCAGAAAGACAGCCATACACAAATTAACGAGATGCTGTGCTAGGAGGCTGATGTCCCCTACCTTGGTAAGGCAAAGAGACCAACTATTGACATTAACCACAGATTTTTTAGTGTAATACAGCCTTTGGGATTTCTAATTCAGGCTGCTTGGAATAATATTGTTCTGTCTTATGCTATAACAATCTCCCAGTGTGACAGAGTTACAAAGAGGGCAGTACATAACATCATATGCATTCAGGTTTCCCAGGCCAGTTAAACAAGCTTTCATTTGTTTTAGAAGGAATCTATTCAAGCTTTGGCAAAGCAAAACAATAATTGTGTGTTTCCTTTCTTCCTGCCACTTGGAATCCAGTCTGGATCACACTCGGAGATGGTGCAAGGGGAGGAGAGAAGGGGACCTCCAAGAAGTGAAATGCTTCCCACTACTAATTGAAGTAAAACGATCCCATTTCATGCGCTGCCCTCCACAACAACTATATTAATGTGGCACTTCACCTTGTAACAACAAAACAGGAAGGCCATCGCTCACCCCACTGCAGTTCCAGCTCTGGCTCTTCTCTGAGCTGTTTTTTTTATCCATTCTACCCAGACAGACCCTCGGGCTGTGGCCCCTGAAGCCATCTGATCCGCATGTCTGGCCTTACTGCTCCTCCTGCCACTGACATCTGCTCTATCTCCAGCATGTTTTGGGTGTCACTGGCATCCAGCTGTGTGTTTCACAGGACACTGTTTTTTTCTGCGCTTGCACCAGCAGCTAACTGGAGCTCTGCCCCATTAACAGCACACCGAGCCACCAGTTTCTAGCACCATTTAACTGAAATGAGCTGAATCGTAAAGAAATGAAGCAGGTTGCATGTAAAACAGTGTCTACGTTTATATAAACTTGCCAGTAGCTTCCAGTAGGTAGGAGGTGAATGGAGATGGAGGATACAACACCTGGGAATGCAGACTCAAGGAAATATGGGAAGTTATTGTAGGATTCTCAAAAGGCAGCAACTGCTCCCCAGACCTTAAATGAACCCTAATGATAAAATAGGTGTGCCAGAAGCTTTCTTGCATGAAAACCTGGGTTTTAATCAACTGCCCCTATATGGCAAGCAGTCCCACGCTCAGAGCTCATACGAGCTTGATCTTTGGAGGACTCTGTGAATCTGGTAGTGGCCTCTCACTAAAACCCTGATAAAATCCTCTGGGATAAAGCCTATTTCATGGCCTAATCCTTTGTCACATTTTGGTCACTGAATAGTCACAGATTGACTTAGTGGCAAGTTAAAAAAAGAAGTACACTCACCTAGCTTGCACAAAGGCAGGGTAAACTGCTGTTGCACATTTAACTCTTAAAGGTTAGCAATACTCTTAACTCCTAAAGGTTAGCATCACTGACCAAGAAACTCACCCTCAATGATGGGGAAGGAAGGAAAAAAAAAAACAAAAAAAAGAAAAATCCCAGTAACTAACAAAGATTTACAGCACCAATTCTCTCCTAAATTTGATCTCTTGCAGGTTGGATCCTCAATCCATCTCCTTTGTCTGTTTATCCCTCAAGTGTAAACCTCTTCAGCTCACATTGTTCTGCTTTGAGAGCTAATCCCACGTGAGTCATGGTGATGGAATGCCAATAAATATGGCTGTAACCATGCCCCAGTTTGTTGCTGCAGATCATTTTGGCACAAAATTAGGCCTGTTCTTATCTTTCTTTGTGCAGCTCTTCTCAAAAAAGGAGCTTCAGGCCTGGCTGTGGCCTTTGGGTGCAAAAGCAGGAGAAAGATTTCAAAAGAACAGAAACAGTTCATACTTTGTTGAACCAACCTACAGGCAGAGATGGGCTTCCTAGCTTCTGAAACCCCTCACAGTGGGGAAGTCCATGCTTCCCTCTATGAGGGCTACTCTCCATTCCTGCTAAGTCAGGCAAAGTATTGCCACTCGCTAATTGTGATGGGATCAGAAGAGGCCCCAGTGTGACTGATATTAGGTAGGGCTCCGTTTCCCAAAAGGTGTTCCAATGACATTTGTGCAGTTAAATTTGTTGCTCATCAATTACATATGGAAATAAAAGGCGAATACTTAATAATTCTCTTTCCTTCCTTCCTTCCTTCCTTCCTTCCTTCCTTCCTTCCTTCCTTCCTTCTTTTCTTCCTTCTTTTCTTCCTTCTTTTCTTCCTTCCTTCCTTCCTTCCTTCCTTCCTTCCTTCCTTCCTTCCTTCCTTCCTTCCTTCCTTCCTTCCTTCCTTCCTTCCTTCCTTCCTTCCTCCCCCCTCTTCCTCCCTCTTTTTCTTTCTCTCAGTCTCTTGTTCATTTTCTCTTTCAAGTATATCTTAAAACTGGCTTTTTTTGGCAACTATTCCTCAAGAATAAGTTGTCAAAAAGTCCTTCAACCAAAGTGAAATCACAAGCAGGGCCATGACAATCCCCTTTCCTAATAAGGTTGTCCATATCGGCTGGTTAAAACTGCCTAATGAGATTCATGTCCCTGGGGCCTGGAATGCAGTGCAGTAACCGAGGCATCTGTTTATAAGCTAGTTGAGAGATAATTGTGTTTATCTAATATTTAATCATTTGTATGAAGTTTTACAAATAAATCAGTCTCTTGGATATTGTCCTAGTATGAAAAATTTCTATCAAAAAATACAAAACAGTAGATCACAGCCAGTACAAAATACAGTCATAATTAGTTTTGTGCAGATCCTTCGGAAAATCACTTTTGTTTATATTACATTAAAAAAGCAGGGCTGTTTATGCTGTGGGTTTCTAGGCCTGACTAGTAGGGACATTGCATCTCAAAATACCGTGAGGTTGTACGGTACCCTCTGCTCTGCCGTGATCACGGGGACGGCAGCCGGTAGCCCTCTGGGAAGAGGTGGCAGGTCCTTTCCCAGACCCCAGCCCCAGCACAAAGGTGATTCTGACTCCTGCACATCACCCTTGCTGCGGTGCTGTTGAGCAATACTTCTTAATGAATGAGCCATTATCTTGAAATTGTTTTGGAGAGCACGCCGCTGTCTGGGAGCCAACACATTTTCCTCATTTATTGAAGGGTGTTATTTTATTTGTGAACGTCCTTCTTCATTTCTTCTTAATGACACTGGCTTCTTGTTTCTAACTGAAGTAACATGCAGTCCCAAGGCCAGTTTTTAAGCCTGGGTCCCTCAACCTGCATTTAGTGACCTAACAATAGTTATGTCTAGTGAGTCGCGTTCAGAAATGCTTCCCAAGCCAGTCCAGGTACACACACCAGCATCGCTTCCCAACTATGTTTTTCGATGACAGCTGAGTGTGGGAGGTCAGCTGCAGGGCAGAGCCATCCCATCAAAATAAAGGAGGACATAGACTTTTGTTTGTGTGTTTTCTGGGAGAAGAGAATTTCTTCCTCCGAGATTTCTACACAATGGTCACAGTTTCACTGCAAACCGCAAAGTCCTTGATAAGAGTCAGGTAAAGTAAATAGACTGCATTTGTGTTTACAGCACACGATGAATGAGTATGTGTTCACGCCAGGGGGATGATTCCATTAAATCTGCTTATACAGGGTTTATGCTTACGCAATACAACGCTTATACATTCTTCTCCAGGGCAGTGTGCTGGGATTGTGATTGATGAGAACAGTGCCCTTGACATCCCGCGCTGACAGAATCCCATTCCCAGCAACTTGGGTAGACCACAAAAGGGAAATTAAACAAGAGTCCAAAATATGTTAAGATTTTAAAGAAAATTATCTTTTCATCATTCTGCTGCGAAAGCTAAATCAAATTCAATGCAAAGAGCATTACCCGAGATATCTTTTGCACTGAACCAGTCTAGTGGGAAAAGCCTTATATAAATAACTGCAAATATATGTAAGTATGTAGTTTATATAGAGAGATATATACAAGATTTATTTTTATGCATGTACACGAATGTATGTATATATGGATGCATTGTTATATGTACTGTGATGGCACTGGAATTTCTGTCCCACATAAAGAAAATCTCTCTTTCTTGAACATTGCCTAAGAAAATCTGCCCCTGAAGTGGGACATTCCTTAGAGGGCAGCTTGTTACCAACCTTGGCTCCATTAACAGTAACCACTATCTTTGTCATCATTGACAGCAGCAGCCTAAAGGGATCTATAATTCACCGACAAGAAACAATTTAATTACCTTAACTGTTGTAACTTGCAGATCAGTCAGCGCAGCGCCCCAAGATAAGCTCCACACGGGTTGTACCTGAGAGCTCCTCGACTCCAGTGCTCTGCCCAGATGAGCCCGGGAAGCTTTGATCTGGAGCCAGGTCCCTGCCTGCTCATCACAGCCTGAGAGTCCAGCGCCGAGGCCCAGGTCCCGGCTCCGGAGGCCCTTCCAGAGCCGGCCTGCGGCAGCAGCCAGGTGAGGACCGAGAGGTTTCTACTTTGCTCAAAGCGGAGCTCAAGACCGTTTTTGCTTGATCTGTTTCATGTGTGAAATTCCTCCTGGCACACATCCTGAGCGGCTCCAGAAATGTGATCCTTCGGTATCCCACCACCTGTCGTGTGATGTATGGAGTCGCTGTAATCCTACATTCATCGTCGGGGGAATATTTTCAGGCATCCAGGCTTTGATCTGTACTTGGATTATGCAGATGTTTCAAAATGAGTTTAAATGTAGTGCTGATTTTTAAGAACAGAGCTTTTTGTTTTGTCCTGGAATGAATTGGGCTTCTTTCTTCTTCTTGGAGCCTCCTCAGGAAAGGACCCATGCCAGATCAAAGTTTCTTACAGGCACAAGGATCCATTGTTTCAAGAACTGCTACAAATTAGCAGTTGCAGTTAAAATAAAGGGTGGAGGTATTTTTCTGAGCCTAATTTAAAATTGTTTGGGGTAATTATCCCAAAGTACATTGATAAAGTAAAAGTCTCTTAGGGGCTGCCAATTCTGTAGGGATCCCATTCAGGCGCACATTTTTGTTGGATATCTGACCGGGCCATGATGATGTGTTGGAGGCAGAGTGGAGCGAAACTGCTCTAACTGCTCACCGCAAGACTGGTTCTGTTGCCTCTGGCAGCTGTAATGAGCTTTAGTGGCGGCACCCAAGGATTTCTCCCACAGTTAATGAGAAGACCCACTATATACTCAGACGGCACGAGGTGGGAAGGGAGGCATCCCTCCGGCATGCGGATGTCTAAACCAGATCCTTCACCCGTGCCTGAACCCCTCTGCACTTCTGGATGTACAAAAGACAGACCGCAGATTGGGTCAGAAGGCCTGGAGGAGGTTTTTGTAGCTCTGGCGGGACTCCCCAGTCCTGCCCTCAGCCTTCCTGCAGCACAGGCTGTGACAGCCAGCCCTCCTCCTGCCTTTTCGGCACCCCTCTGGCTAGAAGTGGAGAGCTGCGGCACTCAGCAGCGCGGTGGAGGCGGTGGGCTGAGGGCAGCAGGCAAAGGTGTAGCTGCCCTCCTCTAGCAGCTTCATGAAGAAAGCTGTTTCCAGCCTGCATGACTTGAACCTTGTCTTTGCTTTAGTTGGCGGAGGCGTGATCCTGCTCCAGATGAGGATCTATACCGACGGTGGCAACTTGTACTGTCCAAATGAAAGTGCTCATGTACAGAGGGCTCAGATGCAGCCCAGGGACCAGGGCAGCCGGCTGGCACTGCCAGTGAGCAGTGGTACCCTCTGCTCAGGCTGGACATTCCTCAGGGCTTTCCTTTTCACTTGGGTTTGTGCGCTACCTACCGCAACGGCCAGGTAGCCCACATGTGTGCTCTGTAAGGGGATTCTGCTGTTACAGATAATGGGATGGAGACATGCTATGCAGACAAGAAAGATTTGACTCCATGGAGCTCCCATGGCTGATGCCTTCCCTTTGCTGTCCTGGAGGTCTTGAGCAAGGCTACGGAGAAGGGATGTCCCCTCACTGCAAAGCCTGGGCTGTCACTCAGAGCTCGGTTCATCAAACCTCGGCATTCCTGTTTTGCAGGAAATACGGGTGTTTAAAAATGTGTGTTCTGAACAGGAATAAACCCAGCTATTTTCAAAATTATCTGCAGAAGAGGAAGTCAGAAGAAGTCTACCTGGAAAAAGTGATTTAACATTTTTTTGAAATGCAGTTTAAAAACAAATCATATTTTACACTTCCTTAAATGTTGCCGTTATTGTCTCATTATTTTAGGGGAAGTCACTAGTAGAACACAGTGTAAAAATATAACAGTTAAAGTATTATCTTGTGGTCTTCACAAAATCACAGGGAAAGAGGTCACTTACGCTGGCCCACTTCCCATTTCAGAAGTTGGGGCAGCTGCAACTGAGCATACATTAGGGCTGTACTTTCTAGCGGAGAGTGTCCCCAGTTAAAATTGTTTGGATCCAGGTTGGCTCACAGTTTTGATCATAATTTCTGGCATGCTCTATCCCTCACCTCTCCCCTCTCCTGAGGCAAATCTCGCTCATACAGATTGAGTGCCATTTCCCACTAGGTCTAGCTGGCCTGGAAGGGGGTGTGAAGCCAAAGTTCGCAGGGAGCAGGCTAGTGCATCCAGCCTTCCCACAGCACCGTTCCCCAACGCTCCTCCAGGACAGGACCCTCACCCGCACCCTGTGGCTGCAGAGCCATAACACAGCTTCACTTCTGCTGCCCAAAGGGATGGGGAATATACTCCAGGATGTCCCAGGGCCACGGGGACAGAGCACAGCGCTGGTGAAAACGCAGTCATTCAACTCAATGCTGTAAGCCTGGTGCCGATCAAGCGAAGAGTGGCTCTGAGATTTTGCCGGTTGACACAGAAGCAGGACTTGCGCTTGGGTATCTGGGCTTGTGTCCAGGAGAGTGGGAGGGTTAGGGGTGCCTCATGTTTCTTTATTTGTGGGAAGTGAATTACTGTGTGCATAACTCCATTGCGCTCACTTAACTTATTTATGAGAAAATCACACAGATTTAGCTCTGAAGGCATCCAGAGCACTGCTAGCCTTTATTCATGGTAACGTGAAGTTTCATTCCAATCTTTGATGCACTTCCCCACTCCCTCATTATTTAAAGTGTGGTTTTACTTTAAAGATTGACTGTATAAAATTGGCATCTGCTTCCTTAGCAGATATATTCCATGTGTGAAATCAAAATACCGGTCTAGTGACTTCAATGGCAAGAATTTTTTTTACATGCTCCTTTTTCGTGTTGGTGGTGCGATGGCTGAGTTGCATTCCTGCATCTCAGGCAGCAGTAGTACTGCTCGTCCTTTTTGACCCTAAGCTTTTAGCCAAATGAAAGAATAGTGGACTATTTTCTTTAAAAGAAAAAGTGGTGATGAGGAAGGTATTTCTTTTGATGTACCTCTGTTAATGCACTAAGGGTATGCCCTTGTCACAAATCACAGGAAAAATCAGACAAAAGGGGATAATCTCTTTTCTTATACCTCTAACCCAGTCAGATGCTCTTTCTTTCTTGCATAGCTTTTTATGTTGCACTATTGGGGTGGTTTTGTTTCAAGGGCTTCTTTTACATCTTCTCTGCTAGCTCCCCTTGGCTGCTTGGCCTCTTTCTCAAACACATAAGCCTTTGTAAAAGGAGAGGCAGTAAAACCTCTCCCCCTTCTATGCCTCGTGTGTACTTTCATCTGGAGTAGTGACACATACTTGTGTTTGATGTGGAGGTTCCTGTAGGTTTAATTATACGGTTTCTTGTGGAATGTAATCATTTCTTCAGCTATCAAGTGGTCGTCACTGTGGCTGGCCCAAGACAGTATTAAACTTCATCAATACCTGCTCAGTCAGATTCTGAGCTCATTCATCACTCTGCAATCCCACAGAAGACAAAGACGGTCCCCGGTGTGGAGGGCTGGGGTACAACGGCGTGCACCACGCAGGGGTAACGGGGCGTCGCCAGGTCTGCAGGCTGCTTGGGGCTGGGAATGAGACACAAGGAGGGGAACCACAGCTTGACTTTCAGATCTAAAATGAATCTTTGCCTGACAAATCAGAAAATCGTGGTCATTTGAGAAAGAACTTTGCCAAAAAAATCAGAATAATGGTATTAAAATATTCAGAGATTTCCCCATATTTCTCTGGACAAACCTACCCCAGGTTTTGTAGAATTCAAGGAGGATGATTGCTTTCTCTGGAAAGGCTTGTTGGGGGCAGGTAGTTTTCAGCAAAGGATGGTGGGAAGCTTTCATGGGTGCTGGCTCCCTGGTGCGCCTCCGTACGATGTTTGCTTAGCGTCAGGGCACCGGGGAATGTCCAGAGCAGCAGGTTGGTCACACAAATAGTGAAATATCTACTTAGGTCTTATTTAGAGCTAAACAAGCAGAAAACGTGAAAAATATAAGAAATTTTGTCTATGTAAGGACTTGAAGACCTGACAGTTACAAACCTGGATTCAGCTCCATGCCTACTTCCCTCTCTGTTGTAGGACAGCATCATGCAGGACTCTGGAACCTCCATGTAGGTCACCTCCTCCAAGTAGTGGTAAAATAGATGCCCTCACCCTGAGCTGCCCTGTGGCCCTCTGAGACATTAACAGCCCCCTTACATGGTGCGGGGCTTAGAGCAGATGGGGCTCTGACTAACACCATCTACACTAAGTCCTCCTCTCTTACAGTCCCTTCCACTTTATGAGAGACTTTATTACTGCAGCTGTGCACTGGCCTCATGGTTTCAAGGATTTTTCCATAATACTCTCAATCCCTTCCCTGCTCGTTGCTTTGGGTGATTGGTTCCTTGCCCTCATATTAAATTATGCTACATTTTTCTGCAGCAAACTGCATTATACTTTATTGCAAGCTGGTATTTACCATCTGCTGGCCCAATCTCACTAACAAGCCAAACCCTTTTGAATAAAAGGCATTTTTCCTCAGAGTTTGTACTGCCTCCAATGCAGTATTCTCTACAGACCCGAAGCACATAATTATTTCATGGGGTATCCTGCAAATAGATCCAAGCAGATTCCGGGGCATCCTACAGAATATATCTGTGGCAATGTGTTTGCAGGATTTGGCCTTTCCAAGGCAGACAGGTAAGACAAGAAGCTATTGCAGTCTTTTTGCTGCCCTCTTCTAGTAATTTAAATCTTCTTTCACAGGTGCACTTTGCTTCCTTCTCCTAATCTGGTTTTTGATGTTGCTTCCAGTTTGATCAGTTTTATAAACCAATTAGCCACAGGCTTTCCCCCAGAGGACCATTAATTGCTGACTGCCTCAGAACCACTGGACCATTACGCTGACTGTATTTATTTAGGTTTCTAAAAGATGCTCAATACCACTGCCCAACAATTTGCTAAATCTGAACCTACTGGAGTCCTAAGAACCGTAACCGTCCCAAATCCAGGAACCTCCCAGCTCTCCCCCCACCTCCCTCTGCAACGCCTGGGAGAGCAAATGAGCCTCACAGGCAGGTTCCTCCCGTGCGGAAGGGCAGCCTCTTTCACTGCTTGATTGCTCCACTGAATCTGTTTTAGCCTTGCTGCTTTGGTTGATCTGAGTTTGAAATGTAAATTGGTCTAAACAGATGAACTTCCAGCTCAGTCTTTGGCAATGGTGGTGAGAGGGAAGGAACGGTTGTGATGATGGTAAAAAATGACCCTGAAAGTTCAGGAAACATCTCATTATCCCCGGCTGAAATGAGGTTGCTGTGAACTGGGGCTTTGGGAGTAAATTAAGAAAGGATAAAGGTGGCCCTAGGCTAGGAGGATATTGAGAAGGTCAAAGTGGAGTGGGTACATCAGGCTTTGTCATGAATTCACATGCAAAAAGCCCTACAGCAAGACACCTTGGTTTAAAGGGAGTTAGCTGAAGCTAGCAACCCCGGGAATATGTGTCTGAAGCTTGGTGCATATTATTTCTTTATGTTAACAAATGTGCATTTTCTCCCGTACATGGGAATGTGTAACCCTTGAGTCTTGCTTTGCAGCTCCTTTACCAAAAGGGGTACCTCTTAATCATAGCAGTATGCGTAGCCGTGCACAGAAACATCTGTGCGAGCCCCAGACTTGGCTGTGTTCTTCTCGCCCGGATTTCTACGCTGCTCTGCACCCCTTGACTGTGCTTGCAGTGCAGATTTTTAAATGGCTTGAAGTGTTATTAAAATGGGGCTTGTAAGGAAAGAAACAGCTTCCACAGACTGAGGAATACAGCGTCAGCAAAAGACAACTATGTCTATCAGCAACATAACTGTATGTGCGAAATGATTTCTTATAAATACGTCTTTGCCACAAGACAAAGCACTTCCATGCACATTCGGTACATTTCAACTATTTTAGGGCTTCTGGGTTCTAGTCTAGTGTTTCCATTGGTTGGCTGAAAAAGATAAACATACATGTTTAAAGATAAAAATATACAGTTAAAGGTCATAATAAGAATTACTCAAAGATATTATTATATTATTATAATACTGCAATATAACATGTTGCAATAGTGTGCAATATAATTATAAATATGTAAATAGAAGCATGGGCGTGCTTTGAATCATCCTGCGTGCTTCTGCTCAAGAACAAGGGCTCAGCCTTCCCTCTTCAGCTGTACAGAACATGGACAAATAATAAACACACATTATTTTCTGTTCATTTGAGTCCCAATACCTGAGTGCGAGTGATCTGAGGGATAAGGAAATGGGAGAGAAGGTCCTGGATAAAAACTTGGGGTGTGAAGGCGAGAGGGTTTCTAGAAGCTTGTGCAATGCTTTGGGAAGTTTGCAAAGAAGCTGTGGTTTCACATTAGTTTTCTTAATCGTCCGCAGTTTGGGACATTACAGGGAAATACTGGAAGCTGCAGTGGCACCAAGTGTGATAACCTCTACAGAGAATGTGCAATCAGCTTTACTGGCAGGAGTGATGTGCTCCAAAGGGCTTAGGAAATCAATTCGTAAGCCTATCTCCTGGTGAGGGTAAGGCATGAAGCTGTCAGAGTCCAATACCCTCTGACCAGGTTCTTTTAGATGTTCCACACAAGGAGGGTTTGATGTTTACTATCAAATTTACTTATTTGTAGGTGTTTGACATTGCATGGAATTCTGATTTAACAGAGCGATACAGCAACATAATGAAATCACAACACAAACACAGTATAGCAATTGCAACATAAAGCTGGATGGCAATACAAACATGATCCCCATTACTGGCTGAAGGTAGCTCAAGGTTCCTCAGGGTTCATTTTGTTGCTTGTTTAATTTTTAGACTCTGTGTTGGGCTGAGCCACAAATACACTTCCCCCATGCAGGTCTGGCTGGCTCAGGGAGATAATACTCCCTATCGATTATTTCAGGGAAGGCCATTTACACAACCAGTTGGCCCACTCAACTGATACAGCTGTTTAACTAAAGCAAAGACCACCCTCCTCTCCCCTTCGCCTTGAGATAAGTTCAGATTCCTTTACAACAGCTGTGGTCACTTCCTACATGCTTTTCTGAGTTTCATGAGCTCATTATCCTTGCCTGTCTTCTTTGAGCCTTCTTCCATTGAAGGGGTTGGCTGGTGGGGCCACAGAAGTCCCCAGGCTTCAGAGCAAGCAGTGGTTCCACTCATGAAGTGGGCAAATGAATTCATACACCATCTCCACCTCATTTTCAGTTGTTATTAACCAAATCACAAAGCCCAGGCTAAACTCTTACTTCTGGTGGCAACCACTGGCACCAGGGCATAATCCAGCCTGACCATGTGCCCCGGGTGGCAAGCTGCTCTGCCCGCCGAGCCACCATGTTCAATTAGCAGGTTCCTCTTCTGTAAACTCTGCCACGTGCTGCGTAGCTTGAGTCCCTGACATCAAAATAATAGTGTCCAGCATTTTTTTAATGGGTGGTCATCTTTCTGGGTTCTGGAAGTCATTTTCCCTGGCTGGAGACCATACATGGCTAAGATTTATGTATATTTACTTTCGATGGCCTATTTGCTAAGTCTACAAGATTGTGCACGCAACACAGGGCATTCAGAGCTCATTTATCCCAGAGCAGGGGAGGAGTAGAGAAAAAGATTGAAGATTAAAAAAGTGAGACCAATATTAGGAATCATTTTTTACAGCATTCTTTTGAATGAATATACTTTTACAACATATTTTTCTCCTAAACGATGTGTTCAGGCAGAGGCCCAACGTTGTAAAAAGACACATAATTGGCACTCAAACAGGTCTGAATTATTGCCTGGTTGGTGTAATTTTACACCTGTCACTGCCCATATATTTAGATAGAGTGAAAAAAACAGACCTGGGGTTGTTTCCCTGCTGGTTGCCTTCAGGCTGACATGCTGGCCGAGTTCATAGCGTGCCTTTGTGAGCCGCGGTGCCTGCCGAGGCGAGGCCGAGAACTCACCTAAGACACAGCTCGGCAGGGGTCAACAAGTGGCCTCCGATTGCGGACTCCGCAGGAGTCTCGCGGCTTTTCAGGGCTGGCCTTGCTTTCCCATCTCCTTTTGCAGGAGGAAGAAGCCCGCCTCGAGGGAGCGGTGCCGATCCCCATCCCCTCCTCCCCGAGCATCAGTCCCCATCCCCTCCTTGCCGAGCATCGCCCAGCACTGGTGTGCTGCAGGTGGGCAGCAGGGCAGCGCACTGAGATAGCCGCCTTCTAAGGGAACTTTTATTAGATAGATTTGTTGGCTTTTTTGCTCCCTAGGATCTGCTGAAAGTACCTAGCCTGTGGCCTCAGCTGCTTTTCTTGAGCTTAATATATACAAATATAAGAACAGAAATCCAAAAGCGCTGCCAGCCAAGGCTGCCCAGACGTCAGTAGCACTTATCCAGAATAATAACATCACAAACCCAATCCTCCTTAATTTACCTTCTGGTGGCTGGGAACAGAAGGCTGGGCGGTACCAGTAAAAGAGCCTGTCCCCCTCCCTGCCACCACTTTTGGGTCAAGACGAGTTGTAGTTTGCCCCGGGTTGGTGGGTTCCTCCACCCAGAGGCAGAAGCCCCTCCTGGAGCCAGAGAGCAGACGCTCGGCTGTGGTGCTCCGGGAGCTTTCTGCAGGTGTCCCAACCCGAGGGGGCTGGGGCCAGGGGAAGCTAATCAGCTGGAAAGTCAGCTCATGAGCCCGGCTGTGCTAATCCCCTCTGCGGAAATGCTTGTCCAGGTACACCAGCGCCCTAGGCACTGCTTCTTAATCCTCCTCCTTTGTTTGACCCAGATGGATGATTATTTTTTTCTTCTCCTTTTTCCAGTTAGTCAGTGAGTCAGAAACAAAGCAGTTGTCTGCAGACCTCCAGCCACGATTTTTCTCAAAAGCTTTTGGATGATACAGCTGACTCCAGCAACTGCTGATTGCTAATGCAAACTGGGACAGACCTGCTGAGGGTGGCAGGTTCAGGGTGGGCAGAGCAGCCTTCCTCCCATGCCGGGCTGCCCGGCCATCCATCGCAGACCTCCTGCCTTTCCCAGGCAGGTTGTGGTCCCTCTCCTTTGCTTCTGACAGCTTGCTGTTTCTCGAGCAGAGAGGCTCAAGCACCAACGCAATCAGCATCGCTTTAGAGCTGTTTATTTAGAAGATTCGTTCAGCAGAAGTTGGCCAAGCTGCACTATCAGGGTGGAAAATCAGGGTGTCATCCATTTTTAATGGTTCTACAATGCTGAAGAAAGGCTGGCCTCTCTGGCTGTGGGACTGACACACCTCTGAATACAGACCAGTCAGTCAGACCCAATCAAGTTGATTTAAAATCATGATATTCTGTAGAATAACTTACTTCGGATACTTTTTCCTCTCGATTTCTATGAGTCATCAATTACATTAATTTCATATTTTCCATTTGCTTTCCCCTGAGGTGCTGTGAGCAAGAAGATTCTGTCCTGTGAACAGACATTTGCATTTCTTGCATGTCCAGATGGTAAGTCTCTAAGGACACCCGAAATGGCAGGACCCTTGTGACAGCAGCCCGGCTGTTAGCAGGTCCCCTGCAGCCTCAGAGTAGCAATACTGAACAAGTAACAATTCTGCACATAGCATATTTTGTCCCTCCTCAGTTTAAACTTTTTAATTTCCTGTGGCCATAAGCCGCATAAAGGAAGGTCTCACTGCCCCATTACTTTAGTGCTGTATTATATTCACACCTGTGGTAAATATTGAAGACAGATCTGTTTTTTAGTTCCTATCTGTAAATTCTAGCCTAGAAAAAAAAAAATAGGGAGACCTGCAAGCCCAAACCACCCAAAGTCAAGAGGGGGCCTTCGAGAGGGAAAGGTTTTCTAGAACAAGCTTTCTCATTGTGAAAGGCTAAAATTATTGCTCTCCTGTGATTTATAGTGCAAAGGCTTTCAGTCTTATAAAGCACCTGGAATATTCAGCAGTAATTCAGAAACAGAGATGCGTGTTGTTGATACAGCATATCACTGCAGAATATATAGCATCAGAGTACCCACACATACTACATACACCAAGAGGTTATCCTGAATGTGCTACTAACGTGTGTAAATATATTTGCTATTATTGGCATAATTCACAAGCACAAAATGAATGCGGCTACAACAAAGCCCTCTGGCTGCTCCATCAATTACTCCTCATTTTCTAGCTGTGACTTGTATCTGCTTATATCTTCCCAGAAGCCATGAATGATGAGAGACGAGAATAATTTAATTTATGGCTTCACCACAAATTAAGTCTTAGGTTACAAGTATGTAATCTTTGGGATTGTAGCGGAGCTACTCATGCAGCAAGGTTCTTTACTGAACAGAAAGAACCGGTGTTTACTTCTGAGTGCCTGCAGCACTTCTTCCCAGTGAAAGGTTAGACAGGCCCATGACCCGTTTCCTACATGCTGCCTAGAAAAAAAAGGCTACTGTGAGAGAGCCCAGACCATCTTTACCCTCACCCAGATGTGTCAGCACCTTAAGCGTGCTTCTGAGTTTAGCTGCTCCTCTCCTTTCTCGCTGACCCCCAGTTCAGCCCTTGGGGGACTTCTGCCTCCCAGGATGACAAAACCAGTGCTGGGCAACATTTGCTCACTGGTTTGAGAGAATGCTACCTTCTGCTAGCAGGGCGGACCAGCCCTGAGCCCTGCAACTCTCTGTCCCACGATAGTTTCCCTTCCTGTCCCAAATGTGCACACTTCATCCCTCAATCCACGGCATGACTGAGGGAGTCAGCATGAATAAGATGTGAATGAATAAGAGACCTGGAAGTGGTGCCTGCTCTGCTCCTGTCTACCTTAGGTATGTGGACGCGCTCTGGACCTGCAGTCTGGATCTGGGTGCTCTGTATTCTTCTAAATCTGCCCCTTTGGTCTCCAGCTTAGTCACTGGGAAAAGACTCTGACATTTTCGGGTACAGGTGGGTACCTGTGGCTCTGCTGTCCTAAGCCCCAAGAGCAATCCTGAATGCCATGCCCTTTAAAGTGTAAGGTTAAAGCCACTCTCCCCGTTCTCTGACCTCATGGGGTTGCTCGTTAAATTTTATTCTTTCAGGGACACCTAAGCACTGAAGCAAGTATGGCCAAGGCTTTGTTGAATGATTTCCAAGTGTAAGTGATGTAGCTGTAATAGGAAGCAGCAGGCCACCATTCCCACCCGTGACCTTGCAGTCTCTGGCACCTCTGTGGTCGCTGTTGTGCGTTGTTTCCACATTGCCTGTGCTTGAACGTATCTCTGGGGTGCAGCCTTCCCTTGTGTCACTCTTCTTCCAGGTGACCTCTCAATGTCCAGTGTACCCAGACCATGTTTCAGATACCTCTGACAATGCCTGATGTTTTGGTTCCTCCTTTTTGCCTGTTCTTTTCTGCTGCTAAATGAGGAAACTCATTTCACCCCAGTTACAGCCACACCATAGTCCCAGGTGGGGTGGGGGTGACATTTAGTGAGCAGTATATAGCCCTATGCAACCGCCCCCGCAGGGGCAGAGCTGGGCATCCATTCCCTGTCCTTTAACAGAAGACATATGATGAAGATATACCAGAAAGACCACCAGAACATAACAAGAGATAAAGTCCCTATCATCAGAGCCCCCAGACGGATGCTCCTTGTTGTGGCAGCCTGTACAGAGTCACTACCCCACGAGAAAATGCAGCTGTGGCCGTAGCCACGGGAGATGGAAAGGCTAACGAGATGGACTGACTGAGAGAGGCCAAGGAAGATTGGGGTTTGTAGGTCTTTTTATCCTGACAGTCTCATGCAGCTTCTCAGCACTGTTAGTAAATACCTCATGCTACCGCAGGAGGATTTAACATCCCAGAACTTGCATCTGGGAAGCGCGGCGTGCCCCCGGAGCCAGCCCACGGCCCAGGCTGCCTGTCCCCAGCAGCACTCGGGATGCCACAAGATCGGGCTCCCCAGCAGGGACAGTCCAGTGTAGCACGAAAGCCAAAACATGAAGCTAGAGGAATGTACACAAAGGAGAAACGGCAAAACAGTGCACGTCAGGATAACTCCTGACTGAGGCTCACTGAAAATGTAATCGTGACCCAGGCAAATTTGCCAGCGCTGGTAGCTGGGACGAGCATTTGGTCTTGTTTTTTTCTGTCACCAAAAGAAGGCATGGAGTTCTGCGTGGAATAATATTAAGGGCTGATTGATTGCAGATTAAGAGCCTGAATAAAAGCTTAATGACGTCAATGGAAAGATTCTCATTGGCTTGAGCCAGCCCCAAGACTGATGCAACGGGTTGTGTTGTTTTTTTTTTAAATGCAATTGTTATAATGTAAAAGCTTCTGTTGGACAGAAATATCTCATAGAAACAGAATTAAAAAGAGGCCTGGGACAAAAGGACAGATTTAGCTGCCCAAGTTTGCTACTTCAGAGCGGATGTACGTTTATGTGATGTTTCACAACAATGTGTACTTCATTCTTCGCATCGCGCGGAGGGAAAGCTCAGGTGTGCTGGGGGACAGGTAGCGTTTTGAACCTGGGCGTTTCCCTGTGTAAACTAGAACAGATCTCTCTCATCCAGTAAATGAAACGTTCCGTATAAAGATGTTTCTGTGCCTCTGAGGCCTGCCTGCTGTTGGGGAGAGCTTTACCAGTCCAGAATGATTCTTTTATCCTCCGTGCTCACGGGAGCGTGTTGTGCTTGGCACAGAGATACAGGCGTTGTTTGCAGGAAGGACAAGGGCCCTGTCCCCTCTTGCCTGTAACATATATTACCCATGAGAAGCAAACATATAAATATATCCAACTTTATATTGCATATTACTGTCCTCTTTCTTCAAAGCTAAGGAATTTTCATGAAGTGTGTATACATCTGGTATCGGATCAATTCAAGATTACGATAAAAAGAATATTTATAGCTCTGCATTGAAATTTGTTTATTGTATAGATGACATCACTATGCCAGACCGTTGCTTTAACTCAACATTTCCCGCTTTTATTGCACTTGTGATCCTGTATATGGCCACAGAACAAATCATTAAAGAGGATTGCATGAAGGATAATGAGTACCATAATACTTTTAAGCTTTGCATACGCTCTTTAGCTGGACTCAAATTCTTTTGATCTGTTGAGCAAAGTTGCAAGAAACAGAAAATAAAGGACGTTGAATGACACATTTGCTTGTAATCTCAGATTTTCCAAATCCCCGTGGTGTACCTGAGTTCCCCTTTTCCTCACTAATTCTGACACTGAAACAGATGTTGCCCTGTAAATTCTCTTACATTATTTTATTTCCCAGCAATGCTGCTGCTCCAGATTCATTCGGCAAGAGGCAAATGCTCAAATATGCTGACTCCTTTGTCATGTCTTTTCTTTTCCCCTTCTCTTGCTGTTTGCCAGATCATGGCGGACTCCATCCTGCATCATGCAAGACTTACATGGGAATGACCAGTTTTTGAAGTAAAGCAGTCGTCAAGTTTCTATTATTTTCTACAGACAAAACATTCTGCTGAGTAATTTATTAAAGCAGGCAGGAAAAAGATAAAATACATTTTTAAAAATCTATATTTCTATATTATATTTGCAAATTTACTACCAAAGTATGCAGTTGGGCCTGAGCCTGAGCCCTGTCACAGATGCCAGATTGGGAAAACAGCTTTGCACTGCCGTACTGTCCAGTCCCCTGCGAGACCTCCAGCTGTGCCTGCCTAGCCTTGGTCCCCAAACCCACCAGGGACCACCCAGAACGGCACAGCCACCACACTGGCTGCTGCTGGTCCAGCCATCGCTGGGCTTCCCCTCCCCATCAATTTGCCACTGCACAAGTGGAAAGCCAGTGCACCCCCTGTTTCGTTGTTGGGGCCGCAGCATTGTTTTATATGACTTTACAGTTTTGCTTGTAAAACACCTTCTTTTGGGTAGCTGTAGAAAGCAGCCTTTCTACCAAGGGACTTGTTCTTGCCAATTTTTCTTTCAGTGTTCTAAATTTTACAGAAAAAAAAGAGGTTTATTCGTGCAAAGAAGGAAACGGATTGCACTGTCTCTGATATGTTTACATAAGGGGCTTCACAGGCCCCAGTCTCAGACTAATTGGCCAAATGAAGTTGCCTCAGACTTCTTCAAAGTATGGCATGAAATGAACTTGTAATTAAGGCACAAATATTGTGTCACAAATTGTTTCATGCCTCTCCACAACATATATGCCAGTGGAGTCAGAGGCTACACAAACTAAGTGAGAGTGGCCCTCCGATCTCCTATTCTGTCTGTTCCAATTTCTGAGAAAAGGCCCATTTGCCGGATCAGAACCCGTTGATCTTTTCTTCTTGAATAACCCCTATTCTTCTCCCCACTCATCACTTTGCTTTTCATTTTCCTTCTGCTGCTCTCTAAATTTTCAGAACTTTCACGTTTTTATGATGTCTTGAAAGCTTAGGGTAACAAAGGGAAAAGTGAAAAACTAGGGAAAAGTGCTACTCTGTGGCCACCACTTAGTTTATTATATTTGGCAGCAAATAAGAAACCTAAAGCTAAACTACCAGAAAGTTGAAATACTTCGAAAACATTCCACAAATTGTGAAAAATGTAAAAAAAATGTTCACTTCAGGCTTTGCAAAATGAAAATATTTTTTATTCCATTCTGGTTAGTTTTTATTCTGTTCTGGTTTCTCATTGCATTCACTAAAAGTCATAACTGTTTAGGCCCGAGTTGTCCCTCCCGGTGTGGGCTGCAAGAGAAAGGTTCACAAACATCCTTGTGTTTTTCCTGGCTGGTTGTCACTTGGGAGGAGAGACATGGTTGTTTGTCTCTCTCTCCCATGGGAAAGACCTTGGTGGCCAAATCTGGTGGTTTCCCAGGGAAATGTATGAATTCAGAGGTGCGCTGCCCTTTACCTCATCGCCAGCTTTGAGTCCATACCCTTTTCCTCTCTGCTGGTCCACCTGGCCACAGTGAAGCATGACTACGCAGGACGTGCAATAGTGGTGGGCTTCACTTGATCCATCACCGTGGCAACATGGGGAAGCACTGAGTGAAAATTCCCTGTCACCTTGGGCTGTTGTACATGTGGAATTCACAAATAGCAGGAGATCAAGGCTCCGCACTGGCTTTGGTCCTGTCATCCCCAGGACTCTCGCCCGCACCTGGGGCAGGGTGCCGTGCACCATGCAGTGGGGTGAGAAGCAGCACAGCCTGGTGTTAGCATCTCCACCATAAACAGGCAGCACAGAGGGGCTTCTGGATTCACAGTAGTCTGCCTATAAGCACTGCAAAGCCGAGCTCCAAAGCCTTCACTTCCCTAAAACCAATGAGAATTTTGCCTGAGTAAAGGGTTGCCTTAAAAACCAAATAAGCGTTTCAGGATCTGCCCTTCTGGCATCTTCTCATTTTGTCTTGGCTGCTGCCTACATGTGCTCAGGGGATACCTCCAGAGCTCAGTTTTTGCTGCGTTTGGCTGCTAGCTGCTAGCTTCCCAGCCTACGATCATATGCGATTTGGCTTGGGGACACATCACATGTAGCTTTACGTCAGAAATGGTAGTTTGCCAATTGCAGGTATAATTAACAGACCAGAAAAAAACCCTTAACAATAGCTTCAAGTAGCCCGAAGCCAAGTTGTGGGTAGAATATTAAATAGACTACATTTTTTCAGAGTGTATAGAGAGAATTAAATCTGTGGCTGGGGAGTGGCTCCAGACAACCTGAGGGGAGCTTTGAAAGGCTCATTAGCTTGCAATGCTGAGATCTAAACTTTGGATTTGTTGGGCTGGTTGAGCCCCAGGATTATTTCCTGGGCTTTCACAATTCACACTCAGCCCGGTCACTCCTGTACTCACTTACCTTGAGAAAGAGAGAAGATGGCAATTGCTGACGTGAGGCTTATCAATGGTTCGTGACAGCCTGTCCTGCCCTCAGGATTAATAGGGTAGTCGTGCACATAAGATACTCTCTGGAGATCTGGGAGATTTGGGTTCAGTTACCAGCTTTGCTATGGGTTCTGTAGAGTCTGGTTTCCCTTGTCTGCGAAATAGGGATAAATAACAATTCCCTTTCTCTGCCTTGTGTCATTGCATGTAATTAATTTAAAGAAAAAAGAAACTCCTCTGGCAAAAGAGGCTCTCAGAGCTCGATGCCACTTGGAACTAAGAAACACTAGTGATAGAATTCAACAGGCACAATGGAGAACTCAGTGTCAATCAGACAAGGAAAAACAACTTCAGGGATTCAGGGCAGGACAAGAACAGAATGCAAACCCAGGTAATAATAGTCATTTACGTGCATACAAAGTCACAGAAACATAGAAAAACAGGGGGGAAGGTACCCTTCACACTCCTACAAAAGTTTTCCCATTCTGTAGGGATGTTTGTCCAGCCTGCTGTCAAAGATGTCCACTCCCTCCGTCACCACCACATTTCCATGTCTTGCTTATGAAAATGGCAAGATGCAGCATCCAGTGCCTGGCTAAAGTCAAGCCGCTTGCCCTTGCCCACAAGGCCTGCTACCTCAGCACAGGATGAAATGCACTTTATTTCAGAAATCTTTTCTTGACTTATCCATGCTGAGTGCTAATTATTTCCTTGGTATTGATTAAAAAATTCCCAGAGGATTAAAATTAACTACTAAAGGCCAAAATCTTGCCTCTTTTTCATTAGTATGGTTCACCCTGGTTACCTGGTTGCAGCAAAGACAGCTAAAAAAAAATGTACAATAAATTTAAGTCTTTTGCCAACAGTTGCAACCTTGGCGAGCTGTGAAGCAAGGCATTTCTTGGCTTTTTCCTTCTCCAAGTGTATCCATCAAATGGCTTCCTCTTCTTCTAGATGTCTCTTGGTAGCTACTACTTGATGTGTCCTGTGATCTTCTTTGTTATCTCGTCAGGAAGGACCTGCATGTCCAAGAGCTCATGCATTTTGTCAGCCATATCAGCTTGTCTAATAACAATGCTACTTCTCTGTACGAAGTCAGTGTCCCAAATGCTGTAGGCCACCACCACTTGCAAAGCCATCATGGCCATGCCCCCTTTTGAGATGTTCCTGTTTTGCTCTTGCCTCTTTCTTGCCTCAGCCTTGCCTTTCTTTTTCAGACTTTATGCCGAATTCACACAATGTTGTTTCCACTTCTTTTGTTGCCCTGTAGCACCCAAGCCCACTGTTTTAGCCAAGCTAGTCATTACCCTAATTGGGATGTTTGTCCTTGTGCCCTTACTATCACTTCTTTGAGGCAATGCCAGCTCTCCTTGGCTTCTTCCCTTTCTTCCCTCCCCTGGAATCTGTCAAGCAGTTGTTTTCTCCATTTTTTTATGTTCAGATATGCAGTCCCTGTTGATGTACTGTCAAAGAAGTTCTGTGCATGTCCTGGGGGCATACTTTTTCATTACTATTCCCATAAATTAAAAAGAATATCCAGACACATGATTAAAAAATGTAAATCTTTTGCTTGTCTTCATTAGGGATTCTGTATAGACTGCAGAAATTTTCAGCCTGAGTCTTAGGGATGAGCAAATAAAAGAAAAATTAAATATAAATTCAATAAATGTAGCTTTTCAAACCTTCTGGCAAAGTTCAAAAATCTGAGTTACTTAGACACATGTTTATCATATAACTATTTGTAGGTACATGGTATTTATCAAAAAAGTAAAATTTGCTTGCATTCCTATAGAGATATATTGTAAGGTGTGAGAAGAATGTCCTATCAACGACTGTCCTTTGCTTTCAAAAAGCTGAAATATGTTCTCATATAAATAAAAGAACAAGCCAGTAAGGGAAGGTTATTTCAGTGGAGGAAAATAACAGCTAAACCAGGAGTTAGATTTTTCACTGCAGAGACCATTTTACAACTTTGAAGTTTCTTTCATTCCAGAATGAATATTGCAAATGAATCCTAATTGTGAAAAAATACAAGATGGTTAAAACATCTTGTGCTAACAAAAATGAAGACTTTGATTGAAATAAGCTCTTGGGAAGAGGTTATAGTTTATAATACAAAGAAAAAGAACAAAGATATCCAAATAGAAAAATGTTAAATGTTATTAAAATTATATTTCCATTTTTTTCATCAGTTGATTTTTTTTTTTATTGAAGGCCAAAAGTATCCTCAAGACAGTTAACTGTAGTCAGCGTTTTGCAAGAAAAATCTTTCCATTGGAAGACTTCCAGCCAGGTCTCCATTTCAGTTCTGTAGAACATATAATTGGTTTTTCCATCTAGTTACAGTCTATCAGATGTATTTAAATATGTATTATGCTGCCTGTTTAATGTGGGTGACATATTTTATTAATTTTTAAGGATAATTTCTTGTTTCCAGTTTTCTCCGTGGACTTTTGAACTTACTATCCACAAGCTGAGGTCCAGATTTTGATGGTCTTATTCTTGATCTTACACTATGGCATTACCTACTCAATGCTTGTAACTACAAGTCTGTCGGGGTGACAGCATGAGCATGGACAGCGAATCTGGACTATGAGAACATGGGTGTTCACACCTCAAGATGCTACGCAGTGGCCAGCGTGTGTACTCCAGCCTCAGGCCCTCTCGGTGATTGCCAACAAAAGGCAGCAAGATCTAGCTGTGAATCCTGGGGTGGAATTCAGCCCCCAGAGCCAGACACCTAAAAGCAGGGATGTCTACAGGTGAAGGTGTATGAGATCCTCCTACTACATCAAAGGAGCTGGAGAGCCTTTGGTGGTCACATGTAGGCGTCTAGTCAAAATGACTGCCTACTCCACTGGTGTATTGGCTAGATTGCTAAGGACCATAATGGGGTTTAGACACCTAGATCCCCTGTGGGCACAAATGTCCTGATCCATGACCTGAATCCCACCTCTAGTTTCTTAATGAAGTGGTTGGATCTAGGAATCATGGATCTGTTGTTCTGCAAACTTCCCCCTCACACACAATGAAAAGGTGCAAACCCTTCCAAGAATCTAAAATAGAAGTAAACCCCAACCCCCCACCCCGCCCTTTCAGGTCCTTTATTGGATGTGTTAACCAGGATCAGAGCTGCAGAGCCACTCTGGTGTGCTGGTTTGTCGTGATACAAATATACAAATGGGAACTGAGGAGCTAAAGCTGGTTCAAGGTCAGCTTCAGGGAAGTCCCAAACATTCAATGGTGTATTAAAGTTGATATTTTCAGTCTTCGAAGGCTTGAGGATCATTACTCTCTCCTCATCATTTCACCATTTCAGAAAGAAAGTGACAGCACAGCACACGAGGGACCTTAGGCTGCTGCATCCTTAAAAGTATCGTCAACCTTTAAACAGAGGACATAGCAGCATTTGTAGAGCAGGAGCTGCAAGAGGACTGAACAGCGTATTTCTTACTTCTTGTTCTCGCTGGTCCAAGTTTCTTTCCCCTTACCCAGCAGTGCAGTTACCGTGCTGTGTACCAGCAGTGGAAGGAAGATGGCAGCATCAAAATACCAAAATTCACACATGTACAAATTACTCATTAGGGATTTTCCACTGGCTCCTCAGAGTTTTTAAATGGCTCTGGCTTAGCACAGTTTTGATGTTTCTCATATCTAAAGGTGGACACAAGAAAATTGCTGAACAAACTGTCTTTTTCCCTCCTCTGCCTCTCTCTTTGAAGAGGGGTAGAGGGGAGCATCTGTTGGTCCCATCTGGGGTTCCCCAGGTCCCCAATAGCCAATTTGGACTAAACCACAACAGATGACTGTTACAAATTTTACAAGACTACAAAGACAGCAGCAAATAAGACAAGGGGAATAATTTCTTCCACTGTGGTGGTTGAATTCACATGTGGACAGTTTGTCCCAGAAGCTTGAGCGTTCTTCAAGAAAAATCAGTGCCAGTTGTATGACTCTTGGCTACAAGAGTCTCACTACACATCTGTGTGGACCAGCTCCAGGTCTGATCTGGAAAACTGAGTGGTCATCCCTTCAGCATTTTTCACATCACATATGCCTATCCCATTTCTGACAGCTGCAGAATAAACAGAAGTGTTTCACAGAGGAGAGAGTGTGTGAGTATTCAATTGGATAATAGTTTTGTGCAGTTAGATGTTAATATTCCCTTTTTTTTTTTTTTTTTTTTTTTTTTTTTTTTAGCTAATAAATACCTCCATGAAGGAAATCTTAAAAGAAAATGGTCCTTTACTTGTTTGGTAACTCAGCGATTGTGGGAAAAAGGGATCCCAGCACACCCACAGCAAGCTGCCTGCATGGCAGTTAACTGAATGTTTGGTTATCTGAACAAGCCTTTTTATGACTAACTAGATGTCATTTAACATGAAATTTGCAACTGTCTCAGCTGCTCATTCATTGATTGCATCATTACTACTCTCATGTCATTCAGTTGTAATGATGAATGAGAGACAAATTGTTTTATCACTGGCAGAAAGAATGATGACTGTAGCGCACCTAAAATCTGATGACAGTGTGTAGATATGACTGCCTACTGCCTGGAACAGAGAAGAAAGACAGCAGAAGACTTTCTTGTACACGCAACTTGCTGGAGAATTCCCAAACACAAAACTCAGGGACATTGGCTGAACTCATGAATGACAGGAAAATGTTCCTGCATGGCACCACCACAGACCTTGCTCTGGGAAACTCGTTTCTAAGACATTATTAGCAGCAGAAACTACAGAAAAGAACCAAGACCCCTAATGCTGAATCAGGACTTGGGACACATACAGGATGTTGAAAAAAATTCAAGGTATGCTATGACATCTGTGGTAAATCTTTGAGTGACTATCAGGCTATCAGGAAGGTTAGCACTTCTTTTTAGGAAAATTGATGTCTGAAAATGATAGGATTTGAAGGGTTATGCAAGAAGGATCTATCTGAAAAATCACTGCCTCGCTGAAAAACACCTGCGCTTCAAGAGGAAACCCATGTCCCTGATTAAAAGATAGGCAAGGAACAACTCAATCTGTTGATACCTGCAAATACCTGTGCAGTGCATAGACCGCCTTTGGTACGTACGGGAAAAGCACTGAATACTCAACTCATTGGCTGAAACATACATGACAGTAAGCTTTGTCATTTACTGTGTCAGAAACACGATTCCACAGATATTTCATTCTACTGAGATATTGGCTTTTCTGGGCTTGTTCTGGAAGTCTACAAACTACACCTACTGAACCTCCTCATAAGAGCTTTGCTTGTTCTCAGCCATGTCTATGTCATCCTCACATGGAAATGCTCAAGTCTTAAGATGATGCAATCCGCTATATACTTTGGACTCCGTGCTTAACATCTAAGTACACCACCAGTCAGCCAGGGTCTGCAAGCCGTACATCAGAAAGGAACCTGCTTATCAGCTTCTTGCTGTCAAAAAAAAAAAAAAAAAAGGAGAGTTACTTTTGTAAACAGGTAATTAGAAGACTATACCCCTATGGTGGCAGCTGATGCACAGAGAAGATTGGTAGGAAAATGTGCTTCAGTTACTGAAGAAGAGCCAGATGACGCTTCTGATACTGTGCATATACCAGTCACCGTCCTCATCACAGAAGGAAATCGAGAAATGGATATGTGGTGAAGGTGGAAACCAAACATTCCCAAATGTGATGATTCCGAATAGACTCGGAAGCAGCAGTGAATCGTACATTTTTTAATGCTGCTATACTGTAAGAGATAAAATAAATGGCACTTACATTTCTTCTTCTATAGAAGCTCTCCTTTTTATTTTTGTGCCAACTTTTGCTTATCCTGATTTTCCAGACATGCTTGGCTTTGCTTTGTTCAGCTAATCAGTGGCCTATATTATTACCCAAGGTCTGGAAAGTGACATCTTTAGGCATACTCCTGGGATTCGATTTCTTGGAAAGAAGAATGTTAATTTTTCCTGGTTTAGACAAGGAAAGGTTTAGAAGGAAAAATAAAGCACAGCATGTGTTCTGTATAAGAAAAATCGTCCCTCTGCAAACCAGAGTCATGTTTGCACTTTCTGTTCACTTTTGTGAAGCAGCTTTGCCATCTCAGTAAAACACAAGAAAGGTGTTTTGCTAACAAGAAGTGCCAGCCAGCACCTTCTTGCACTAAACAAACCCTACTCCATACAGAGGGGAAAAGAAAAAGGTATCCCTTTTTTTGACCAATTCAGTACTGACTATGTAACATTATCTCTATTCAGTGTTGCCCAATAGGAGCAAAATTGTAGAGTGGAACTTGTTTGTCCTGAGGGCCGTGCCTGCACACTAACACCTTCAAGGGGGTCTTAGTTTGCTCCGGCTGGATGTGGTCCCATGGACAGAATGCCCCTGTGTTGCTGGGTGCATGGCTGGAGTACATTCCCACTTGCTTGAAAGGAATCCAGTTCGCATCCTCCAAAACTCTTCTGTGATCCCAGTCAAAGCATGGCACATGGAGACCTTTGCTTCAAAAGTCCTGTCCTGATCTGCACTGGGTTGTTAGTGGAGTCACAGCCAGCTCAGGGGTCTGCCATCATCTGTTCACCTGGCACAGCAGAGACACTCAAGGAGATGAAGGGGACAGTGAATCCCCTCTTTTATAACCAATCTGGCAACACTTCCACAACTTGGAAGTGGCTGACCACTTGGGAGGAGTACAGGGCTGCTGTCAGGGGATGTAGAGAGGCAACTAGGAAAGCTAAGGCCTCCTTAGAGTTAAACCTGGCAAGAGGGGTCAAAGACAACAGGAAGAGCTTTTTCAAATACATGGCAGATAAAACTAACACCAGAGGCAATGTAGGCCCACTACTGAATGGGGTGGGTGCCCTGGTGACAGAAGATACAGAGAAGGCAGAACTATTGAATGCCTTCTTTGTCTCTGTCTACTCTGTCGGGGGCTGTCCTGAGGAGTCCTGTTCTGCTGAGACCCCAGATGAAGTCAAGTCAATGGATGGGTTTGCCTTAGTTGATGAGGACTGGGTCAGAGACCAGTTAAGCAACCTGGACATCCATAAATCCATGGGTCCGGATGGGATGCACCCGCGGGTGCTGAAGGAGCTGTCTGAAGTCATTGCTGGACCACTCTCCACCATCTTTACCAAGTCTTGGGAAACGGGCGAGGTGCCTGAGGACTGGAGGAAAGCAAATGTCACTCCAGTCTTCAAAAAGGGCAAGAAGGAGGACCCGGGTAACTATAGACCGGTCAGCCTCACCTCCATCCCTGGGAAACTGATGGAGCAGCTTATCCTTGGTGCCCTCTCAAGGCATATCAAGGATAAGAGGGTTATTAGGGGCAGTCAGCATGGCTTTTCCAAGGGGAAGTCATGCTTGACCAACCTCATAGCCTTTTATGAGGAAATAACGAGGTGGATGGATGATGGCAGAGCGGTGGATGTGGTCTACCTTGACTTCAGTAAAGCATTTGACACGGTCTCCCACAGCATCCTCATGGCTAAACTGAGGAAGTGTGGACTGGATGACCGGATAATTAGGTGGACTGCGAGCTGGCTGAAGGAGAGAAGCCAGAGAGTCGTAGTTAATGGGGCAGAGTCCAGTTGGAGGCCGGTAACCAGCGGAGTGCCTCAAGGGTCGGTACTGGGGCCCATATTATTCAATATATTCATTAATGATTTAGATGAGGGAATTGAGTGTACTATCAGCAAGTTTGCTGATGACACTAAGCTAGGAGGAGTGGCTGACACGCCAGAGGGCTGTGCTGCCATCCAGAGAGACTTGGACAGGCTGGAGATTTGGGCAGGGAATAACTTAATGAAATACAACAAGGGAAAGTGTAGGGTCCTACATCTGGGCAGAAACAACCCCAGGTTCCAGTATAGGATGGGGAGCTACCTGTTAGAGAGCAGTGTAGAGGAAAGGGACCTGGGGGTCCTGGTGGACAGCAGGATGACCATGAGCCAGCACTGTGCCCTTGTGGCCAAGAAGGCCAATGGCATCCTGGGCTGTATTAGAAGGGGGGTGGTTAGCAGATCGAGAGAGGTCCTCCTTCCCCTCTACTCTGCCCTGGTGAGACCGCATCTGGAATATTGTGTCCAGTTCTGGGCCCCTCAGTTCAAGAAGGACAGAGAGCTGCTGGAGAGAGTCCAGCGTAGGGCAACTAAGATGATTAAGGGAGTGGAGCATCTCCCTTATGAGGAAAGACTGAGGGAGCTGGGTCTCTTTAGTTTGGAGAAGAGGAGACTGAGGGGTGATCTTATTAGCGTTTATAAATATATAAAGGGGGAATGTCATGAGGATGGAGCCAGGCTCTTCTCAGTGGCGACCAGTGATAGGACAAGGGGTAATGGATTCAAGCTGGAACACAAGAGGTTCCACTTAAATTTGAGAAGAAACTTCTTCTCAGTGAGGGTGACAGAGCACTGGAACAGGCTGCCCAGGGAGGTTGTGGAGTCTCCTTCTCTGGAGACATTCAAAACTCGCCTGGACACCTTCCTGTGCAACCTCGTCTAGGTGTTCCTGCTCCGACAGGGGGATTGGACTAGATGATCTTTTGAGGTCCCTTCCAATCCCTACCATACTGTGATACTGTGATACTGTGAACTTCTCACAGTTGCAATACTGATGGCATAATTTTCCATCTTTAACGGTGATGGTCTCCAGGTCCATGAAATCTGGATCTTTTTTATCCCTTGAGCCCTACAAGCCAACCGCAACATCACCAAATACAAATTAAGGTCATTCCATGTTTTACATCCATGTAAGGACGTTTGTCAAGAGGTCTCCCCTCACAGAAACCAAGGGGCTATTGGCAAGGACCCTGAGTGGAGCCAGCTGCTTGCCTCACCAGCACCTTGAGGCCCACCAGTCCCCTTGTGCAGTCAAGCCATGCCAGTTGAGACCAGACAGAGTAAGCACTAGACGGTGACTGATTAAATAGGGGTTATGGAGTATCCGAGGAGGCTGCCAAAACGCCTCATGATTAATCAAAATCTTAAAAAAAATTCAGGGAATCTGAGGGCTGCAAAATCTCACTCTGTTTTTCATCTCCCGGGAAGGTAAACAAATGAGCCTGCTCCACACCAGAAGTTAATGGGCTTGGAAGACCCTGGAGCCAACAAGCCTCATAGCTGTTCCCACAGCAGATCCCTGTCTCTTTCCTAGCGACTGGTTTTTAGCTAGTGCTCTCACTTCTCAACACCTCCTGGAGCACCTTCCTCAGCCTGGACCCCTACTCTTGGCCATCACCCATCACGCCTGTGCAGCAGTGGCCCTGGGCATTCCCCCCAAGAGCTCCCTGGGAGATGCAGGGAAAAGACCATTCTACAGGGGTGACAGATGCTCAAGCACACAACGGCAGAGGGACAGGACTCCTGTCACAGCATAGCTCAGGCAGGGGACAGAATCTGTCCGGTTACAGAAGTGAGAGCGGTTGTGTTAGGTCACATCCATAGTTCATGAAGATTTACAATAGGTGAAATCCAGCTCTTCTCATTCAGAGGTTCCTCCATGCTTCTTCCTGTCTCTCAAGTGAAGAAATATTGAAATATTCTGCCTTCTGGTGCCTGAAATGCTCCCTGATGACTCCGTGTCCAGGGAACAGGGTAGTGACTGCTCTGCCATTTATTCCAAGACACTAAGACCAGAGATCCAGCAGCCAGCATGCCTCAAACACAGGGGAAGGGCAAGCAGGGGTGCCCTTAAATTAGGAACCAAAAAGCTGTAATTTTGGACAGGCAGATGGAGCTGATAATAACAGTTTTATTTGTGGTGAGATTGTCTGAAAACCAGAGAGAATATGATGCTTGTGATGTTGGGGTCCTTGGCCTGGGGTCTTCCTGCACCCCTGACTATTCCTCATGATGCTTCAGGAAGCCCACACTGTGCTGAGCAGTTTGCTAATGACTATTGACTGCTTCATTTTACATACACCTCACTGGCAATTTGCTGAATGTGCACATTTGCCCAGTGCTGACAATCATGGGATGCTGGAAGCAGAGGGGAAAGCAGTGTGGATGTCAGCCGTCATCCAGGGCCAAGGGCCTTGTGGGGTCTGTTTCTGCCCACAGCAGGCTGAAATGTCCCGTGCTGGAGCACAGGAAGAAACCAAAAAATCTCCGCAAGTATGGCCTATGATTTCTGCTTACACAGACTGGATAAGCAAGCATTGAGACAGAATAAAGAATTTTTCTTTTAATAAATTAAGTTTACATGTGAACGCTTTGAAACTTGAAATAAACATTTCCACCTGGAGTACTGTCTCCAGCTTTGGAGCACAAGAAGGACATGGACCTGTTGGAGCGGGTCCAGAGGAGGGCCATGAAGATGATCCGAGGGCTGGAGCACCTCTGTTATGAGGACAGGCTGAGAGAGTTGGGGTTGTTCAGCCTGGAGAAGAGAAGGCTCCAAGGAGACTTTATAGCGGCCTTCCGGTATCTGAAGGGCACCTGCGAGAAAGCTGGAGAGGGACTTTTTGCAAAGGCATGTAGTGATAGGATGAGGGGGAATGGCTTCAACTAGAAAAGGGTAGATTTATATTAGATATCAGGAAAAAAAATTTCACAATAAGGGTGGTGAGGCACTGCAACGGGGTGCCCAGAGAAGTTGTGGAGGCCCCCTCCCTGGAGGTGTTCAAGGCCAGGCTGGATGGGGCTTTGGGCAACCTGGTCTAGTGAAAGGTGTCCCTGACCATGGCAGGGTGGTTGGAACTAGGTGATCTTTAAGGTCCCTTCCAACCCAAACCATTCCATGATTCTATGACTGGGGGGAGGTAATTTTCTGCATGGCAATGCATGTGTTGGAAAAACTTTGGGCTTGTGAGTAAATGACATATGCTTATCTGCAAGTCCACAAACATTGACACGCGCCTGCAACCTGTGGCTCTGTCTGGACCCAGAGCTGTACAGGGCAGATCTGTGTTGCTTCAACATCACGGGCATTTCTGTCTTTTTTGTTTGGTCCTTGTGTGCTCAGTTTCTTGTGGCACCTTCTCAGTCACAGCTTCTGTGACCGCTCTGCTTGGGGTGCATCTTCTCCCCACAGAAACAGGAAAATGAAATGAAATGAAATGAAATCAAAATGTATTCTTTGCCGAAGTTTTGTTAATCTGCAGAGGGAGCCAGACAGGAAATATGTACATTGGTCATCACTGACATTGAAAATAATATAAACTCCGTATTTCCTCCCCAGCTGGCTGGAAGCTTGGCCCCTTCAACACAATGAGGGGAAATGTAATTTTCTGTTTGTTGACTGTTGGAGTTTCTCGTTTTTACAGCTGCTATTTGATTCCCATGATTTTTTTATAAAAGGCTCTTGTTTCTCCTCATATGCAGGTTACCTCCCAAAATACAAACCTTTGGAGGATCTGCCGCACAGTCCCCAGCTCTTGCATCCATGCTCGCAGTGGTCATCGCGTCTGGAAAGAGCAGATGAGCCATGAGCCCGGGGTGCACCTCGTGCCCCAGTCCTCCCCGCCGCTTCCCAGCACAGCCTCCCCCAGGGACTCCTCCGAAAGACGATTGAAAACAATAACATTGGTAATAGCTGATCTGGATGCTCCTCAAGTATTTGCCCCGTGATACAAATGCTTGTGGTTATCCCACGAACCATCCTCCAGACAAATGTTTTGAATTATCTGTTTCCAGGAATGAGCTCTCTGGAACGGCCGGGAGCAGCTTTCCCAAACAAGTTAGCTACCTCCAGCCAGGCGGGTAGCTCTGCCGCACAGGTGAGACTCTCCCCGAGCCTCTGGGACACCCACCATCCCGCAGGCAGCCCGAGGGCAGGGGCAGCGCACGCCGAGGCGATGCGCGGGGCGGACGCCGGCCCTGAGCAGTTCTGCCGCTGGGCACCGAGGAGAGGCCGGACCCTGCGGGTCAGTCCCAGGCGCCGTGCCAGGGTGCCGGAGACAGGCAGCTGTACAGTCTCTGATGGTGGCCCAAGGGACCGGCATCCTTGCAGGTTCTGACAGTCTCCCAGGTCCATTCCCTTGTTCTCCTCAAAACGCGACAGCGTCTCATTATTAAACCTCTCCTTATGGGGAACTTCCCACACAGCGGAGTTTGATCCCACTCTCATAACTATCACATCTAGGATGCAGTCCGCAGGCTGTTAACAGCAGCCCAAATTAACAGAGTCCTTAGTACCTTAATAACCTTGGTTAGTAAGACTGAGAGAAGTATATAATCACCACAGGGCTGCTATGTACACACGAAGGCAAGACTAACAAACCATTGTCGAGCCCGGGGTAAGTCAATAAAGTGGAACTGATTGGAAGCCAGGTCAGCAGGCAGATAATCATTAATCTGTATGTGCGATACTGACTTTAAAGACCAGATGTTACTTGAAACCCGTGCAGATGCACGGGGTGTCCGGGTGGGCACCACAGCCGCTGTTACCTTACGCCCTTGTATGTGGAGCAGGAAGAGCTGCATTCTTTGTGATTAACCCAGCTTGAACTTTGAAATCTGAGTCCCAAATACTTGCAAGAAAATCACAACTAAGACAAAGGATTGGGGTTTGAAAGTTCCTTTGGTTCTACAGTTTGGGACTAGCTACAGGGCTTGGGGAGAGTCCTTTCAGCTCCTGGAACCTCACTTTCCCATGTTCAGAGTACGGTTCTTCCCCAAGCATATTTCCTTTGCATGTCTTTTTTCTAGGGGGAATTAGTACTGAAGTTTTAGAAGGGAAAAACAAGAAGGCGAAACTAAGAAATACCAAACCCTAAAACTAAAAGCCTGAGAGAGTTTTCAGTTATTTCAAAGAAGAAGAGAACAGATGGTCACAAAAGTAGCAAGCTTTTCCAAGTTCAAAAAAAGCCTTTGCCTAAATACCTGGGTAGTGCTTTGTTTCCCAGCTCATACTCATAATTATGTATGAGAAGGCACCATGTTTCCAGCAATCACAGCTTCACAGCTGTAAATCTGATATGTGGAGAGAGGTCTTATATTCTGAGGGCTTTAACAGAGCCCTTTTCCCCAGCTTTGGCTGGCCAGTGAAATACTCCCCTTTCCTTTCCTTGGCCCAGAGCGATCGGCAGCGTCTCCAGAGGACAGGGAGCGTGAACGAGGCCCTGGGTGATGTGATGTCCCGATGGTGCAGCATGCCCACCCCGCCGGCAGGCGTGGAGAAAGTCCCGACACCGGGGCTCTACAAACCCACCCCGCCGGCACCCCTTGCTTACACAAGTCGCAGCCAGAGCAGACTACTTATTTTACCCTTGTGAAAGTGCTTTAACTTAAGAATAAAATATTGTTTTACCTTCTGCCCTGCTGCTCTGCGTAACTTCAGTGATAGCTTCCATAACTATAACAGATTTCCCACGCAAACAGGTTTTAAACTCTGCTTCCAAACCAGGCTGGATAAGCAGCAAGCAAGCTTAATTAGGTGCAGTGGCCAATCCATTTTGCCAATCTCTGCCTCTGCTCCCCCCTGGCAGGAGTATGCGGATGGGCAGCCCGGAGAGTGTCTGTCAAAGGTGGACATGCTGCTCTCAGGAAGCTCACCAGGGCGTGTGGTGGGTGGGTGGTATTGGGGAGGACTTCTCCTGGATGGACAGATAGCTGCTTTCTGAGGAAGGCTGAGAAACAGAGCTTTGTCTTTCCACTTTACAACTCACTTTCCATTTTACAACTGAACTGAGTAAATGGGATATTTGTCTCCTTATTTCCATGGAGAGGGGGGATAGTTTAATGGCTTGGAGCCAGCACAAAGTGTCTACAGTGTTTAAAGCTGTGGAGTTTGAGTGGTTCGCTTCCCCGGAGGAGGGTGAACATAGCCCTGCGTGGCTGCAAGCAGCTCAGGTGTTCCCATCTGTGTCACCCGTGTGACAAACGGGGCTGAAGAAATTGATTTTGCAAGGTGGCAATGGCTGGTCAGACTCTTTCCAAGGCAGGGACCAATCTCCTCATCTTCTCTCCTGGTGGCAAGCAGAGCCGGCGGGAGGGGAGGGAGGTGATGGAAAGTTCCCCGGGGGAGTGTTATTACAGAGACTGAACAGGCTCTGGTACATCCAAGCACAAGTAAACGTAGCAATGTCAGGCCCAGTGCCCTGTTTTGTCTCATGACAGCACCTTCGCAAACATCTCAAACATTTGTTTTCCTTTGTGCAGCCTCACATGCCGCCACCCAGCACCAACAAATACAAGCTCCTTACTTTTTAAGCACAGCCTTATGAGGAAATATTGTTACAATGAGCCACAGCTCAAGCCTGGCATGAAGATAAAAATGAACGCAGGCATAGCAGGCAAGCGAGAGCCTGCGCAAAATAGAAGTTGCACAGAGAAGCGAGGCCAGGAACAACTGCAATGGCTCCCAGGAGCCCTACAGGGAAAAAGGGCCTTCAGATACAGAAAAATTCAGGACGTCTCTTCGGAAGAACTTGCTGTGGAGTTAGTACAAGCTGTTTTATGACTCTTTGGACTGAGATGGCTATCAAAAAGGAGTGGGTTAATTTTTTTTCTGAGGTGCAGTGAACTGTGTTGTTGCTGTAGCACCACCTTCACCAAAAGGAGCTGTTGTGCCACAACAGGGTCTGTCCTGTGGGGTGGGAGCCTTGCAGAGCTCGCATGAACACCAGTGACTCTGAGGCCTTGGATATGCATCTGCTCTGCTTGACACCTGAACAGGCCTGACTCCAGGAACCAGGTGCTTAGGATGCTTCAAAGATCACATCTTTTGAAAGACACCTCCACTAGTCATCCCAAACTGCTAATGGTTTTGCACACCCTGGCCTCAGGTCTCAGTCTTCTCAGCAGACCCTAGTGCCAAGGACAGCAAGGCTGGCTGACAGAAGTAGCTGATGGGGACATCACGTAGCCCCAAAGCCATGGATTTAATTGAGTTTAAGGACAGAAGACCACCAAACAGCCTGCAGGTTAGGCACTTAGCCAGTAAAGTTTTGGCTAGTTATTTATCACCTGAGATCATAGGCATAGACTCATTCACATGAGTCATGTGAATCCTCAGGGAACCAAGCTACTAATTGCCACTAGCAAAGAGCAAGATTCACCCCACTAATAGTGAGACCCAATTCCTCAGCCAAAATCTCCCAGCAGGGGAGCCAGGCAATGTCAGCCTGATGAGGGGAAAAGATCTTCAATGGAGCCCCAAATTAGACCCCAAGTATGTGTATAGGGAAGGCATCAAAGCAAGGGAATTCCCTGCCCATTTCACATCCTGTCTTCTCAAGACTTAGGAGGTTTTTCCTACCGCTGTGTTGTTCTGTGGCTCCCTCCCAACTTCCCTCTTGAAGTGCAGACAAGGAAATTGCATCGCACCAATCCTACCAGGGCTGTGCTGGAAAGGGAGAACTCCTTCCCTATTTCTCTTTGATGGACCCCCAGGAGACCCTGGTAGGTCCAAGGTTTCCTTAAGCCCTTATTTTGCTCCAGCCTGACGTTGAGCTCCTGCTAACGCCCTGGGAGCTGCTGCTGGAGTGATGACCTCAGCCCTCATCTGAGCCATGGCTCGCCAAGCCCATGCCACCCTGGGGTTGGCATCAGTATTTGTCTGCATTTCCATTTGCAAAGAGCGAGTGGTTTGAAGGAAGGGGAAGTCAGACTGCCCACACCATCAGTGGGACTGTCCATCAGCGGGACTGTCCATCAGCTGTGAGGGTCATGGTCTCATACCTGCACAGGAGCCAGAGGGTCGTCCTGGGCCTGGCCACCAACGGGCACTCTCCCGGAGACCTCCCTGTGCCCCAGGCCTCTCGCGGTTGCAGACTTGGCAGCTGGTGCTAGCTGGCCCCACCACACACATCTTTCCCTAAATATTATGTTTTTCAGGGTGTTGGTTTTAGCTGTTGTATTTGGCAGGTTTCCTTCATTGCCTTGAGCAGCAACGGCTTACTGATAGGAAGGAAAATTTGAGGACATTAGCAGCTTATTCCAGCTCCCCTACTTTGTCTCCTGCACATACACACACGCCACCCCCTTACTACCATGCCCAGAAATGGGGCCAAGTGGTGAGGACTGGTGCTCAGGGCAGGATATATCTGTATCTCCCTCCTTGCAAAACTTCTCCAGGATCAGACTTTCTCCCTGTGTTTTGTTTTTTTGATAATATTCGCCAACTTCTTGGTGGGATGAGATGTGGGGTAGATCAAGAGGTTCAGATTTCCCTGCTGGAAGACGCATACGGATATTTTTGTCCTTCTTAACACTGCAGGCTGGCATTTCAAAACTCCCTCTTAAATGCCAAAAAAGTAGCTACTGTCTCATCAGAGTTCAGATCCTGTGTGCTGCCAGTCTGTGACAGTTGCTCCCTGCCAAATTTCTGAAAAACTTGATCGTATTTCCACAGCTACTTTTGAATGTTTCAGCCACACAAATACATGGTCAGAAGAAAGAGAAAAGGACAGCTGGAGGGTGGTGGGAAGAAAAGGAGAGAGAAGATTCACCTCTTTTTCCCAACACAGTTCTTTGATCTGTGGATATGGGTTGTTACCTCAGCATTAGGATTTGTGCTGAAGGTTTACAGCAAAGACGTGCAAACCCCTGACCTATTCATGCATAAGGGGAAATAAATCCATAAATATTCAATTGAGACATCAGATGCTTACCAAGGCCACCCAGTGAGTTGGCTTTTATTCTTGACCATCTTTCTGTTCTGTATTTGTGCATGTCGTTCACTGCGGGGTGCTCAGCTCCAAGGGGGAACGCGACCTACCACTGCTATGCCAATGGCGGAGTGAGGCCTCCCTTGCATCACGTGCTGAGCTTTGCTGCACTCACCTTGCCAAGACTCCTGCAGAAACAGCCGGGAAGCTTCTCAGGGTGGAATACGTAGGGGAGGAAAGCTCTTTGGCAGGGCTGATTTCTGAACGCAGTGGATGGACCTCATCTTACTCAACACTAGCTGCTGCAAGGTAACTATTTAGCACCTAGTCCTTCCTATTTCCATTCCTACTAGAGCAAGCAAAAAAAAAAGGAAGAAGAACCATTTACCCCAGATCTTCATGATCTGGGGCCTCCCAGGAGGTGAGATGAATTCCACTCTGAGGAGCTTTGTGGGTTTTGGCCCAGCTTGCTGAGGGCAGGAGGGCAGAGCCAGCCCCTGTCTCTCAATTTGTTCTACAGACCTTGGCTTGTCTTTTGGGAGCTCCCAATGTAGCGAAGACCAACGTCATCTCCTGGGTTTTACTCTGAAAATGGGGGTCTGTACCCAAGGGCTAGCTGTTTCTAATATGTAGTGGCTCAAGACCAGTTGGTATGGCTTTACAGGAGTGGGGGGCTGAGTCCCCTCCTAGGACCATTGCCCGTTGGGCACTGTGCATGCTCTGGAGTTCAGCTGTTAGGCATCCAGCTCCCCTGTTTATGCTGCGGTTGCTTCCCAAACACTGTTTGAGGATCCAGACAAGACAAGAGCACTTCTTGTACTGTGTGCAATATATACAAGTTACAGGATAACTTCTGTCTCCAGGAACTCACAGTCTAAATTAAGACAAGATTGCAGTGAGAGATGTCACGAGAACTGGCAACAGGGAGAAAGGAGGATGGGAAATAAGAACCTTGCTACAATCTCATCCTTCTTTTAGCACACTGCCTTTTTGTTTAAAGCAAACTTTTCTGTTTTCTGGAATGATCTCCGAGCCCATCCCACTTCTGTCCTGTTTATCTCTGTCAATATCTGGTGCTTATACTGTATCTCTAGATACATAATGCATCAACCTCACATATGGTATTAATAAGCTGCGGGTATCTGCACAGAGTGGTGGCAAAGAGCATCTGACTGATTGCATTGCAGAAGGACGCCTGGAACTGGGGTTGTTTTCCCAGATGAATATAGGCAGGACACATCCGAGACCATTTTTTTCTCCATTCTTTCTCATCACATACATATTTTCAGGACTCAAAGTCTGGACAAGCAGAACATCACGATGTCAACCAAGGGAAGATGTAAATCTCCCTAAGTAATTTTTAATGAAAAAAAATATTGAGTTACTCTGAGTGCCATAGTTTCTGGGTGGCTGGCTTTAACTTTAGCAATCCATACTTAAAGGGAAATTTTACAGTCTTAATATATTCCAGATGCTCTCCTAGTCCCAGATGAAAGCTCTGTCGTCGTTTACTGTTAATATTTTTGTCAGCAGTTGAATTTTATTGTAATACCCCATCTTATTTGTAGTCGCTATTAGTCATGAGAGAAACTTCCTCTACAAGTAATCCCTGGGTCACTCCTTGAGTGTCCTGTCTCACTCTATTTAATTAAAAACCATTAACTGCTTGTTGTGTCCAAGACTTGTCTATACAATGCGCATATACAATGACTTTTTACCTGATGAAAACCATTTGCTTCTAGCAGTTAGACAAAAAAAACCATAAAGTTATACTCTAAAGTAACAACAGTTGGCTTTATAACAGCTCTCTGGTGGAATGAAAACAAGAGATTTGCTTTGAAAATAAACCTCCATGAACTTGGATCGACAACAAGGGACATGAAGGTTTACTGCAAAAACAAGAAACGTATTTCACGCTGTTAGTCTTTGGTCAGATGTTAGTTTCTCACAAGGAGAATAGTATTTATATGTGGCAATTTTGATCCTTTGTAGTGACCGATGATCTGATTACAGAGGGAAAGGGATTTGGGGGAACACAATAGAGCAGATTATCAAAGCACAAGTCCCCTGGATGGACCTCTGAAGACCTTCCTTATTCATTGAAGAGTAGCTAGAGTAGAAGTTAGTATGCAAGTTGGAAGCTGCTATGTTATTTTTTTCTCATCACTGCCTCTGACGATTAACCTGGTTTTGAAAAATAAAGCCTCATTGCTTCTGCTCTTGCCTCACCACCTTCCTCACAGGGCTCTGGAGCTGCTGACGGAAGCTGAGAGGAGCCACAGGGACACACACTCTCCTAATGTTGTAACCAACTCTTGGGCCAGCTCCTCAGCACCAGCAGCAGGGTTCTGCTCTTTGGAAAAAAGAGTCTTCTCTGGCAAGAGCAGTGGTAGGGATTAACTTTGCTGCATCCTGAGGTGCTGCGTGGGGCCTTGACGAGGATGAAGCACATCTTTTATTCCCGGGCTGTATTATCAACATGAATGTACTAGGCTATGAGACACACCAGTAGTGATCTCTCTGACACATGAGGCATTCCTATGTTGGATCCCATGAAGGAAATGTTTTACAGTATGATGGGAGCCTATGCACCTATACGAAACGTGGTTGCTGGTTTTGTGCAAAGTCTCTGCTGGGCAGCATAACTCCAGGCTGTGGCGTTGCCACCACAGCCCTTTCTGTTTCATGACCCAGCCTTGCAGACACAGCCGGTCAGTGGTGGAGCATGTGAACCGCCTGTGTTGGACACGTGGAACCTGGGCATGGCTGTAGGATGGTGTGCTGGGGGATCCTGCTGTGCAAGTCTCGCACACACACTCTGATTTGGCTGGGAAAACTATTACTGAGGTGTCCAAGCCTGTGGAGGCCCTATTCTGTGTTAATTCTGACAAACCCTAGGGATGTGGAACCTCACCAAGATGCAGGAAGGGCCTTCCAAAAGGACTTATCTGTGCACCGTGCTGTGGCCTCCAGCAAATGAGGGTCTCCTAAGAAAGAGGTGGCTGCTGGAGTCCTGCACCCCAATTTGCTAACCAGTGTTTACTCCATAATTAGTACCTTTGAGTCTTGACTAGAATCTGGTTTTGCTCAGTGATGGACAAATTTTGTTGCAGAAGGGTTCTACTCCAAAAACCTAAACCCAGAAGAATATCTAGAGAAACTAAGTACTGGGAAGTGTGGCCTCTGTGTTGAACTCCATACCCAGAAATCCCACTGTGAACAGGAGCTCTAACTTGCTAACGTAAAGCCGCCTCTGGAATATACTATATGAACTGCAGCTGAGACATACGCCTCAAAGAAAATTGGGATGTCGACCTCTTATTTAAAGCCATGGGTGAATTTATCCATGAAAGGTGCAAGACAGAGGCAGGGGGGAAGGAAATGCTGTCTACTCAAGCATGACTTGATCAAAGGGGACTAATTGGGCTAGAACTCCCATATTTGCTCTGCCCTCTGTGTCTCATGCTTCTAGTTTTGGTACTGGGACACCCATACTATTGCGAAGTCCCAGGGGTATGGCTAGAAACATAACAGGATTTATTACAAAGTCCTTGTTTGTACCATCCGGATGAATTTGAGCAAGTGCAGATTCCTAAAGGGATGTGAAGGTATGTAATAAATGCCCCAGGCCTCTGTGTCTGGGTGCCTCACCTTCCTGTGCAGCCCATTCCACCTCAGGGTGTAATCAAAGCGGTTTTTTAACCTTTTCAAAAGTTTCCTTTTAAGTTTACAAACATGCTTAGATCAAGGCTTAAAGTGCAAGCTAAAAAGATATTAGGGACATAATTATTCTCCAGAGGCGGCATTCGGATTACAGCAATAATGAGATAAAGGTTGGCCAGGTTTCTTCTGTCCTGCAGCTGCGGCTGTGGTTGTGTCTCCATGAAGTGGCCAGCAGAAAAGCGCCCTCTGTTCAGCTGAGCTCTTCACTGTGTGAAGCTATTCACAGGAACATAATGGAGTCACGACCAAAGAAAGGAAGCGGGGGATATTCTGCAGCTCTAGCGTGTGTAATGAGCCTTCCTATTAAAGAGGTCACAGCTCGTCAGAATGTCATTGAGACACTAATGTACTGTTCCTGAATTTTCTTTTGTGCAGCGGCACTGTGCACTGCTAGGAATATCATTTATTATACTTTACTATAATATAGTAATATCAGCAAACCACATCTAATTATGGATAGTACAACTATATCTGCTGATGTTAGGCTACCAGGTGAATTTCAGAGAGACACTAATTGGAAGGGAATAGACCCCAGTAAGCAGACTGTGCCTTATATATACCCTCCTTTCACTTTGGCACCATTACTGTCATCCAGGTGTAGTTACTGCATGTGAGCATAAAAACTCCTGCAATGCCTGCGCTGAGTGATGAATGACGACTGATGACACAGAATAGGTGCAGCAGCAAACTCTGGAGCAGCCTCTGCTCTCTCCTGATGTTTTTGGTAAAGATGGTCATCAGAAAACCTCATCTTTGGCTACATGGAAATTGTACATCAGTGTTTACCAGATTACTGAGCCATCCTCTGACACTGACCAGATGATGCCACCACTGGGAATTATATATTGCACTGTCTTTGAACCCCTTATGGCTTGAGTCGCTCTGATATTTTTGAAGAGAGGAACCTTCTAGCTAGTTGAAACCTGTTATGATAATCTTCCTTTTCTTTGTTACTTTCTACAAGCCATAGTCTGTAAGCCATAGGTTGATAACCACTGGTACTTACTTTGCACTGCAGTTGGCATACATTGCCATTTGCAACGTATTAGAGATGAGCCAGGAGAAATATCAGACTTGACGCAGGTCAATTAATTGGCTGAATTACACATGGTCTGCTGGTTAGCATCACCTCATGGTACGTGCATGGACCATTACTCAGCAATGCTGTGTACCAGCTTTCTTTTGCTTTTCCACTTTCTTTTCATTCTGTTTTTGGGGTTTTTTTCACTTTAGTTGTTTATGGGATCTCTTTTCCTGAGCTGTGGTCTTAATTTCCGCTTATCCTCTCATGCTTCCCTTCTCCTGAATTTTGTTCTATCAATAGTATTTGCTATTTACACACCAAGCCAGAAATTTTTTCCCGTGCATGCCATTTTCTTACCTGGCTTCCTTCTCTAAAAACAAACGTCTGCAATATTATTATGTTTTAACTGTCAAAGCCTCAAGCCCCAGTGATTCTTATTTCAGGTGTGAAAAATGTGATGAAAAATGGAGACCCCTGTTTCGGTTTTGCTTCGTTCCGCAATTAAAATCTGTTAAAATGCTGGGATTTTCTCCCTGTTGAACAGAAAATCCAACTTAATCAGCAGTTGAGCAGCCTGGTGTCACCCTGTGAAGTCCAGTCAGCTCCCCCTTCCCCTGTCACAACCCATGAATGAAATGGATATTCTCTGGTGTAAATCTCAGGTGTCCACCTGCACGGATAACCATGATCTGCCGACAGGCGATCTAAATGGAGTGGATAACTGCTGAGCACTCACTGGGGGCTTTTCCCCAAGAACAGGCAATGACCTGGGTCTCTGTCCTTTGTGCAGCCCCCAGGTCTTAAGGGATGGGGGGGAAGGCCCTCTCTGGGACCCTCATCCTGCTCCAACCTGGCTGCATTGGCACATGAGCTGGGAAGGCACTGGCTGGAGGAGAGGAAGGGAGTCCGACAGGCAGAGTGCAACCACGTGAGCCTCGTTTCCTTTGGAAAGCAGGCTCAGCAAAAAGTGCACAGGCCTTTTTTTTTTTTTCTACAGGGATTTTTTTTTCCACAGCTGCTAGAAGCCTAAAGAAAAACTTCAGCCCACTCAGACTCCTCTGACTTTACAGTGTGGGCACTTATGTGCATATTCAAGTCTTGTTCTACATAGGCATAAGCGATGGGTTGAGCCAGAACCTTAGGACTCAAGCGTGGTCGGATGCTGCTCTGCCAGGAGGACAGCTGGGAAGGTGTTTGCCTTTGTTGGAGCAATGGGGTCCCTCTCCGTGGGTGCAGCAGCCCATCAGTACGTTGGGGTGGGGTCTGTGCCCAGGGCCCAGCATCCCATCCTGCTCATGGAGATCGCGAGAAAGGCTGCTGCTTCTTCAGGAAACCAAACGCCAAGGTAATGCACACCGCCTGCAAAAGCCCCTGCCAGAGAAGCCAGGTAGAAGGGACCATGCTGCACCTTTACTTCAAAATTCTCTTTATATTTATGTGTGCAAGAAAGAGACAGAAATTTGCTGTTATTTTTACCCCTGCTGAATTCTAGTTGTAAAGGGTGGCAGCACAGAACCACAGGCTGTACAACATGTACATAAATGAGGCCGTGGGGTTGCGCTGGAGATGTGGAAGGGCAGTGACACTGCTGAAGGGGCGAGCAGGGACCCTCGGTGGGCTCAGAGCCAACACTGCCCAACACGGCAGATGTCGCGTCCAGGCGGCGTGAGCAGGGCTGGGATGGGCACCCCGTCCATCCAGCTTAGTCAATGGACAGCCTTTCAGGAGCCAACACTCCAGGTGGACTCTGTGGAGCTTCTCTCCTTTCTTGCATGCCCCAGAACATACATTTTGTTTGTGTGCCAACCACAAACAAGAAGTGGAGTTTCAACACGGGCTCTTTGGTGAAATGAAGCCAATCACCCCGAGTTCACTGCCTGTAGTACGCTCTCCCTCCCAAAGTGGAACACAGCTTTGGAAGGGCAGTACCTTATCATAAAACAAGCTATTGTTGTCTGTGTTTGAGTGCAAGCAGATTAATGATGAATCAGCTTTTTATGAATGCCTCTTTTCATTCCTTCCTTGTCCCTCACTTGTGTCTTGCTTTTGAGACAGATGGTGTAACTTCCTTTGCAACTTCAGTTCCCGTTGCTCACTTCTTGTCTTGCCGCTGGGGAGCACTCCCAGGTAGGGCAGCTCATAAATAAATCTTTTCTTACAATTGCTCAGTGACATGTGCAGCCTATAAACAACCAACATTGAATAAGGAGCTAATTTAAGATGGTGACCCTTAAGCATGAACTGAATACACTGAATAAAGACAGCTGGGTTTCGCTACTTTTGTAAAACATGCTTTAAATAAAAATAAATACATTAAATGTGAACTTAGATATGATCCAAAATGAAACCCACGTAGAATAGAAGCGAGAATTCCCAGATACACAAGGCTAGCAGTCAACTGCTTAAATGGGGTGAGTAAATCGATGTAATTGTCATTTCAGGATTAAAATGTGTAACACAATGAAATTAGATGCATTACAGAAGAACCTGATTCATTCTCTGTTCTGAATTCATTGTTCTGAACTAGTATTTCAAAGTTTCTTTTTCTGAAAGTAAAGATGAGTGAAATTTGCAGTACATTTCTGCAAATGGCTTATGCAGCTCCTCAGGACTTGCATTGTTAGGGTTATGTTGAAAAAGCCTGTATACTGCAGAGTAAGGATTTTTTTTACAGTATGGAGCCCTATTAAAAGACAAACATTTCTTCCCCCCCCCCCAAGGTCGTGGGAACTGTTTCTCATAGAGCTCTGCCCAGGAGTTTGTAGTTAAATGGCAGCCATTTTATTAAAATGTCTGTTTTCTGTCAAGGAAACTTAGCACATCTTTAACTGTCAGAAATGGCTATACAAACATAGGCTATAGCAGAACCCAGAGTCCATATACATTTGCTAATAACATTCTCTGACTTCACCGATAAAGGCAAGCTTATCACGTCCTAGAGTCAGCACTGTCATCGTGAAGGAGCCTTGCGTTGGGCCACAGCTGAGCGCAGAGGAGTACCGCAGGAACAATGTTATCTCTACCCTCGCCCTAGGGTTAGGCTGTGGTACATGCCGCTGCATTTGTTATTACGGTCTGATTTTGAATAGTGCCTGTTAGAGTAGGAAGATATGGGGCAACTTGTCTTAATTGCAAAAACCCATCAAGCCAAGAGCCCGGAGTCGGACCTTGTGGGGTCCCTTCCCACATCAGTATCAAGTCACTGCTTCATCCTGCAAGTCACTCAGCTACTCTGCCCTGCCTACACCTAAACTTACACACTGCATCACCGCATCTGAGCATGTCGCCGTCCTGAGGTCCCCGCTGGGATTAGCTCCTCATGTGCTTGCTTTCTTTTACTCTCTCTTCCAGTGTACACAATGATTTGAATTTTCTAACAATACACACATGTTATTATACATTTAAGAGAAGGTAACATCAAAGAAGCAGAGTTTATACTGAGGGCAGAAGGTGACGAGGTATTTCCTGGGGAAGTTCATACCGCGGTCTTAGAGCTGCTAAATATTGTTGTTCTGAGGAGTTAAGTCTTTGGTAACCTCAGGAGTCTATGTAAGTTTATGTTATGGGTGGTGTTCTTTAACCAATGTTTAGTATGCAGTCTGAGTTATTTGGCTGGGATTTGTATGGAAACCCAGTGACAGGAGAGCAGCATGCAGACTGTAAATTTATGGTACACAAAAGTTTCTAAAGTTCCCGCTTGAAAAGGCAGTGTGCTGCGGTACGGCACAGGCGCCCTTTGATAGGTGCTGCCCCAGGCACTCTGCTGAAGCCACCTTCTGCAGCTTTTGCTGCCAGGCCAAAGATCGTTTCCCTTTGAGTTTGTACAGCAATTCAATACAGCCTAAATACCAGTTAAGATGCTAACACAGTATAAATATTTACTGCTGTTACTGGGTTTGAGAGACAATATTAAGTTTGCATCTATGGATAACTGGAACTGGAAAAAGATGTCATGTGACTGCTGAGAGGTCCAAGAAGTGGCAGAAGAGAAGGCAGGAAAGATGGGAGAGACCCTGGACTTCCACAGATGTCTGGAGAGAAGGTCCAGCAAGGGCGTCACTTGGTTTGTAGAGACTATGGCAAGAGACAGGACCGGACCAGGAGGCACAGGAGAGATGAGCAGGCAAAGAAAGCAAGGTCAGGCTCACAGCATGGAGAAAAGAGAAAGAGAAGCAGGAGCAGGTAGAAGCAAAACTGATGCGATACTGAAGCAGGGAGCACTCAATCATCCCATAGATGGCCAGGTTCCAGGTACTGCCCTTAATGTAGGATGAAGCCATTTGTGATGAGGGGCAGGCAAGAATATATAGCCTGAGGTAGAGTGAGAGCATTTTAGCACCACAGCAGGGGGGCAATTTTGAAATCCTGCAAGAAATTTCATATAAAAGAGCTATAAACTCCCTTTCTTATTACTTGAAACAATAAGAGAGCTGTCCAATGATGGTATGCTCCTACCTCACGCTCTTTGAGGGACACAGAAAGAAGTAATGAAACTGAATAAGCACTAGAAGGAGCCAGATGGAGCTGCCTGGTTAGAGAGCAAAACAAAGGAGCCCTAAGAATAACATGGGGAAAATGCAAAATGAAGCAGAAAGCCAGGAGGAGTTGGAGAACGCATCCAAAACAGGATGCAGAGAGCTTGGAGAGCAGGCCAGGCAGGGCACTGGAAGCTGCCATGTAGTGTAACGAGTAGGTCTCGGCACCAGTATGTCTGGGATATTTCCATGAAGCTTATTTCTTCTATGGGGGACTAAGGAACCACTGCTCTGGATCACACTCGCAGTCCGGCACCTCCTGTGGAAGAAGAGCCAGAAGCCATGGCCATGGAAGAATGAAGCCTGAAGTTGACATTAGGGAACAGATGCTTCCCCAGGAGCGAGGTGAGAGGTTCTGCCCTATGGCCTCAAAGTTTAGATCCTTCCCATTGATCTTTCAGCTTTATTTGGTTTAATGCTAGAATGCAAGTGATTATTATTGGTTTTCAAACCACCATTTAATCCTCATATTTGAAAATCTCTTTAGAATAACACTGCATTCATACTAATTACTGCACCGAATAAAATCTGTTCTGAAGCACAAAAACTATCAAGTATATGTATTGTTTTTTCTTCAGTGCCAGGAATTCCCACTTTTCCCCTGGTTTCCCCTTTCAAAGTTGCATTGTTCTAACTGAAGAAGAAGTTATTTCAGGATTAGTTGTAAGGAACATCTGAGGCGATGGCTGATTGAGACATTACCCAGCCCTGTTTCTACAGAAGTTCCCGCTGACCTTACATGTCATGCTTTCTTTTTATTATTTAATATATTTTCTTGTTTTAGTAAGACACATAAGTTTTCTACTGATGTTATATTTTCACGGAGATACTTTCCTAATGCTCTGCATTGAGATTTCTGATTCTTGTCATTATCTATGAAGATTTTCAGCTGAAATTATTGTTTTTGTTTCATTTGGCATCTACATTTGGGAAAGAGCCAAGGGAGGAAGTGACAAATCCATCAGCTTAAGACGGGAAACCCTGTGATTTCAGAGCTGCTCATATCTCGTTAGAAGTTGCTTTTCCCTTTGGCTATTTCATACTGACATCCTTTCGTGGTGTAGTTTCTCCATGTGCATCATTAAAATATACCATCAAAACATTTAATCATCAAAAACTGACTGGAATAAGTCTAATCTTGCCCGTTATATACATTACCAGGCTTACACAGCACCCAAGATGGCAGACCTTAATAGGGACATGGGGCCATGACTGTATATTAAATGTAACACAGTAACAACAGCTTTACAAAAGGAATGGGTCATTTGCCTAATTGCTGTCCTGCTTCTAAACTGTTTTGCCTGGAAGATAGTAAGTCAATCATGAGTATCACGTTGTATGTGTATGTTCCTAACATACTTCCGTAGCACCTTTCCTCCTTTGCCCGAGGCACAGTGGAAACAAGCGGCAGTCACTCACTCTGGCTCCTTCCCCATGAAAAACACAGCGTATTTCAGCATCATATAAAGGGAGGTTTTCAGTTTGCTTCTCTCAGTAGCAACCCTCAGTGTCTCGAGGTGCTTCTCACAGTAGAAAAGGAAATGAGAATAACTGGATTGATTAAGTTGTGCCTAGCACAAGCCTTGCATAGGGATGCAGAATAATAATAAAAACATTGCAAAACAATATAAATACCAGTGTGATTAAAAAGCCTCCCTCTAAAGCAAACAAGTCAGAGCACACAGAAGGAGTGTTACATCGAATAGCTGCCCCGAGTAGCGCAGTATCTGACATCTCCTATCAGAAGCTCTCACCACCCCTCAGAACAGCCTCCAGCAAACAGAGGGCATTTTAGTCCCCCATCACTGGTCCCAAGAGGACTCGGTGCCTCCGCGTACATCCTCTAACTCCTCCTTTGGCATTGCAACACTAGCAGGGGAACCGCAAGGATGTGGACAAACAGCAGCACAGCTTGGAACGAGGCTGACTGAAAGAAAAGGGAGATTAGGGAGAGGGCTGCCTTGAACCAGAGCCAACCAGTCAAACCATGGTACTTACACAGTAAATAACCGCGATGACAACTTTGCTCACCTTTCAGCACTTGCCCCTTTTAAACAATTCTGTAGTATCTTGTGCCTTTACTCCTAACAACGTATCACCGTGGGTGTTGACATTTAACCTGTTTGTCAACAGATCAATTTACATCTCATTTCACTGGCACCCCATGCAAGAGGCAGTAAGTGAAGAGCATTTTAGCGCAAGCGATGAAAGATGTCATTGCTGGTGCCCTTTAGCATTGCCTGCACTGCCATGAAGTATAGTTACCATTAGTAACAGGGATTTGAGCGTACTGTCTGCTTTCACCCAGCAAGGTCAAAAATTTATGGTTCTGACCTTTTCTCTCTCATTTGATGTTGGACTGGGCTCGGGTCATGTTTGAAAGGAATAATGTAAAACCAAATAGAGTTGATGCAGGTTCAGTGTGAAGCGAAGCAGAGAAAGGATTCCGACTCTCCCTAAGAAAAGAGACTTCAACAACTTTAAAAATGAGGGCCATAAAGTTCCACAAACTTTACAGAAAAGGTTGTAAAGGTGTTAAATGTTTCAAAGGGGCACACAAGAGAATGCAACTATTCCAAGAAGACCTACATTTATTCTAACCATTTTATAGTTTCTCAGATTTATTTCTCAAGGTCTCAAACATATGTTTTGAGAAGAGCAAGTCCTGTTAAGGCACAAAGGTCTGTTAGCTAAACCAACATAACTTCAAAGTGCTGTGCTCTTAACTGGCTGTAAACTGATTTGACTTAGTTTGGGTTGGTCACTTTGCACACGCAGGCTGGAGAGACACACAAGCCCTTGTGCTGCATTCCCTTGATTTGACCAAGTTGGCTCAGTTGGACTGCTGCCTATGCTGACGAACCTGGGATGTTTAATGAACTCTTATACTTTTCCCTGATTCTTATTTTTAAGGCCAACTAGAGTTGAACTATTTGGATGAGTCACTTTTCATCACTGGAGTCCTCCTATGTGCAGAGCTGCCGTACGGTCCCTAGCGCTCTCCTCTCGCCCCGGCACCAGCAGCTCGGCACGCGAGGAGCGGGACTGCTGCTCTCCGGGCACACCAGTGATGGAGGGCAACTGCCCAGCGGCTTGGGGAAAGGGGTATTTTAGGGACTGTTGGCTCCTCTCTCACTAAGCGTGACAGACTAGAGCCACAAAGTTCAGCCAAGATCAATCCTGCTCGTGTTTAGGACTGGGGATTAGCTCAACCCATTGCAGACGCGGCGGCACAGTGAGAAAACATTTTCCAAATAACAAGTTGCTCTGCTGTCTCGTTATCTGGAAAGGGGTTTTACTTTTTTTTTTTTTCCCCAAAGGAGGTCAATGCCGTGTCCAACTATACAGAGATTCAAACATATGTCCTCTGTGATGCTGTAGTACTGCTGACATAAAGCATTTAATTTTGGTATAGTTTGTTTTACTTCGAATTTATTTTCTTACTGTTTTCAACATGAGTGAGACAACACTTTGACAAGGAAAGATGTAGAGCAATTCTGGACACTCACAAAACATGCTGATATGAGAGATCTGCTCATATCCTGCATTTTTTTTGTGCTGGTGTTCTTTTGCTTTGTATCTGTAGATGCTCCCCCTGGCTGCAGTACCACAACTCTCAGCAAATGTAGCCTTCCTTGAAGATAAACTTTCCCAAAGTTTCTGCTAGGATGCGTAACTTCATCAATTCCCCAAGTTTTGGATCTGAGTTTGGGACTTCTGCCAGAAAATTTAACGTCTATTTGCATTCAAGCTATCCATTTTAGTGTGCATACAAGCTGTCCTCTGCTGTCAGGGACTTCAGCAAGAATTGTTGCTTAACTGTCTTTGGAAATATCAAGTCATACATAAGCTATGACATAGACTGTTATTGTTATATGGATATTTTTAACACATTTGAGCACTGAGCAATTAATATGAACGCGTTTTGATTCCTATTAGCTAAATCCCTTGGTATCTAGCGTGCTTCCTCTCTGCCTTTTGTAGTCTAGCAGGAGATATAATTTGTACCAGCCCACCCAGGGCAAGGCAGCGAGAAATAAGATATATGTTGTCTCTTTTCTTGCTGCTTCTCACTGCTACAGTGACCTTTCTTCCTGCTGTGAAACTTAATGTCCAAATTTCCTCCCCAATACCACAGGATGCTGCAAGTACTAACTAAAAGAAATGCAGGGGAAAAACAAACAAACAAACCAACCAACCAACCAAAAAGAAAGAGAGCAGTTAAATGGTGATTAGCAAGGATAACAAGAGAAATAGGAATAGCTGTTACAACAGTGGTTCTAACCCCAGCAAGACCACTATGAGAGAATACAATATCCAGTAATGTTCCTTGTCAAACTTAATGGATTATAAGTACCTCGGCTGCTCCTTATATAGGTACTTTAAATTCACTTTGTAAAACCATGAGACAGATGTACTAAACACCTACCTCTGGCCATCTGCTCGTCCTCGTGGCAGCTCGTGACTCGCCTTGCATACCGCTGTGGTCCACTATGTCCATGCTTGGCCCTTCCTTTCTGGTCAAGAACATGGAGGTACATGGAAAGTCTCCTAACTATGGGGTATCTTCAGAGATGCGGGTACTACCCCTGGACCAGCACAGCAACGTGTTGTTTTTGTTACTACAGGTGGCCAACACTTTTCCAGGCAGTCTGATTCCTCCAGGGAACATTCCATTTTTAGTGCCACTCAGTTTTCACAGTGTTGGCTTTATATGAAACGAGACGACCCCTAGAAACTACAAGAAAGCGGAATCTTCTAAGTTTTGCCATTCTTAAAGTGCTGTTGGATTAAGCCCTGTGCTTCTGTTCCCCTGGATCCCTCTCATCCCCCCGAGCCCCTCCAGCTTAGGAGGCAGTGACGCTGGGGCACCCTGCGAGGCTTACCCCAGCACGGGAGCTACACCCCTGCACTGGAATAGGCATGAAATATGTGAGCCACAGCACCTATACGTAGAATTTGCTTACTCAAATGCCTGGTTTTCAACAAAAATAAGGACAAACTTTGGTTAGTTTTTTGTGTTTTTTTTTTCCATAAAAAATTAATAATTTTTTCCATTCTAAATAATAATGTAAAAATGAATTTTTTATATTATTATTTAGTTCTCTACCTGCTTGCTGGATATCAGCATTTCAAGCCTCACCACGACAGTAGCTGCAGAGCATTACCACTAGTACAACAACACGACACTATGCTCAGAAATACCATCTCTAAAGCAAGGGTTAACCCACTGAGCATTTTAGTGTTTTAGTTTTGCTTTTTGCTTAGCAATTAGAAAGTGCCCTTTGTTTGTGTTTCGACAGAATTATTGTAGTAGGACACTCTACCAAAAAAGGCAAGAAAAGAGCTTTTATGCCACTCAAGAGTTCTCTTTTTATTTTTCTAGCAATGACAGAATCGCAAAATAGGAGTATTTCAGATGTGGGCAATCTGGAGTTTGGTTAAACAGGAATGAAGCAAAATCTACAAGTGACAACTCGCTTTTGTAACAAAGATTACCTCAAACCCAGGAAACGTTACACAGTAAACCTCTCCCTGTTTGCATTTCAAAATAGTTGCTAAAATACCGCTTCTCAGGACTGGAAAATACCCGGTGCGTGTATTCCTCTCATGCCCTTCTCAGCAGGGTTTCGGAAACGGATCTGCCCCGCTGACTTTTCAGACCTGAGCTGCCGTGCATATTTGCCAGTGGTTTTTCCTCCTTTCGGTGTCGGTTGGGAAGGAAAAGGTGGAGCAGTTGGGGGAAGCCAGCTCCATCCCACTCCCCCGCCACCGCCAGCCTAGCCCCCGGCGCAGACTATTTTCTCATCCTCGCATGACTAATATAACCACAGGCACTCGAAGTGCATGGGAATTTTTCCAGCCCGTATTCAGAGGGCAGCAGCACCCTTTCTGCTGAGGAGGGTCTTATGACATATTTTCTTTTTTTTTTTTTTTTCCTTCCAGTTTTCTGGCACCATCGGTACAGCAAGACAGACCCCCCACCAGACCTGGCACCACTGGAAAATGACTCTTCTTGAATCCTTCCTGTACCTTGAATTTCATGCCAGCACAGGCCACACTGGTGACAGCGGCACTCTATGCATTTTCTCAGGCATGTTCCCTAGTTAAGCTCTGCCAAAAATGGCTGAACTGACCATTTCATGGTTACTGCACAAGAGCTCGTAAGACAGAAAGCGAAGCCTTGCTAGGCTGTGGGATATGTTCCACAGCAGCACGCGGTGGCGGCTCACAAGGTTGGTAAGAGCCATTTTAACTCTTGTATGTGCTGACACTGCCTTTTTGGGTTCTCCTTCGGTTTGCCAGGAGCCTGCAAGCCCCTGAGCAGGATTAACCAGCTCCCTGCTGGGGCTCTCATTAGGAGCAGCTGAGGCATTGCTGTTTCTTCTGTGCCTCTTTTTACATCTGTTTGGATGTTTCTGAGAAGCCCTGCCAAGAACCCCCCAATTTATTTAGCTCTCACATCTGATTTGATTTGGAGCTTCTCAGCCCCTCACCCTTGGGTCTGGCCAGATCACTGGAGCAGAAGTCACAAGATTTCTTAAAAAGAAAACAACAATAAAAAAGCTGATTAGACAAAACTGTTGAAAATCTCCAAGAATTAATTTACAGACTAGATGTGATAGCTTTGCAGAATGGCATCTTTCCAACGGCAGTGTCCCTATCACTCCAGTCAATGATGGGACAGATTAGGCACTGAATTCCTGCCAGCTGATACACTGGAGCGTTTTTATTTATGAGAAGTGTTGCAATTTGGTAGACTTTGACCATTCTTTGGAACTTTAGATGTTCACATTGCCTGATTTTGGCAAGTTTGCACCCCGGTGAATAGCTGCGTGCTGTTCAAAATTCACATGACCACAGCAACGATACCTTTTATTTATAAATGTCACCCACACGCACTTAGGCTACATGAGGTCTGGTAAAAGGAGACTGCAATTACACTTCAGCATGAGAAGAGACACAGAGCTGGAATAGACCGGGGGGGGGGGGGGGGGCGGTGTGTGAAGACGTTTTGCATGTTTCCATTTCAATGCTGTCTGACTGAAAGCTTGATAAAAATCCTATCTCAACCACAAAAACTGAACAGCCAATTAATCACTAACATTGTCTCAAATGACTTGTAAATAAAGGAGAATGTGGCTGTCTTCAAGGCTGACATTTTAAGTATGAAACTCAGTTTCACGCCGGAGATCCCCCACTCCGCTCTGCGATGAGCCCCCCGTGGGGCCAGCCCGGCCGCTGGCACTCTGCCTGGCCAGCCCAGTGGGGATCCTGGTCCACAAAACCCGCTGAATGATGCTGCAGGCCGGGAGCATCGCTAGCTAGTCCGTAAGAGAAATATGCCAGCGAGATGTACAGAAACACAGAAAAGTCTTCACAGAAAAGACAGTTGGAACAAACTCCTCGGTGTGAATTCTCTGTTGCAGTGGCAGTGTGTGGCTAAAACCCCAGCTATCGGCGGCTAAAAGGCACAGGCCCAAATCAGGTCTTTGTACTTTTGAAATATGGGGGAATTCATATTTAAGCCTTCAGGCCTAAGTCCTGTAGACTGAAATTTCTAACTAGCTCCACAGTGTCCAGCCCATAATAAAGAAAAAAGTCTTCATCGAGCAAGGAGAAAATTCCTTGTGACTGGCTCTCCAATTTTTACAGAACAACTTATGAAAATTACAGTCCTTACCCTTGGTTCAGTTTATAACCGGATCCCTGGGATAAAAATATAGATTTGGGACCAAACTCTGCTTCTTGCAATAGAAGAGATTGTTTTGTTTGACTTGTTTCCTACAGAGGTCGAAGGAGGGCAGTTATTTTTCCACAAATCTAAATGGGTATCGAGTGATGGTTAAAATAGGAAAACATCCCAGGAGCTGCAGCCGCTCGGCCTAGGTGCAAATCTGTAATTCAGCTGAATTCATTCCAGAGCTATATTAACCTGAGTGCAGGTCAGCAGCTGGCAGGCAGGACACCAGGGCAGAGTGGGACAGGAGAAGAGACTTGTTAAACCCTGAACCTGCAACCGGATCTTTGCCGGCGGCTGTTCAAAGCCGCCGGAGACTGCAGGCAAGCCGGGGGCCGGCAGGGCTCCGCGCCGGCACAGGCGGCCGCTGAATCAGGGCCTTGTGCAGTGATTTATTTTAGAAAGTCCAGGATGCAGTTACTGGGCAGCCTAAATATAGCTCTATCAAAATGGAAAAACAATCTGGATTCAGCCCCGTACAATCAACAAACCTCCTCACACCTCAGGTACCAGGATGTGCTGCACAACCTGCGAAAGTCAGGTCTTTGTCCCCCTCCTTTCCCAGAGGGGGAAGGAGAGAGCCAGCGGAGGGAGGACAGACCCTGAGCGGGAACCGGGTCTCCCTTGCCAACACAGCAGCAGGTAGATGTGAGGGGACTCCAGTCTGCAGAGCAAGCTGGCTTCGCCCAGAGCAAGAAACAGCCATCCCTCAATGGCCAACAAAAAAAAAAAAAAAAAAAAAAAAAAGACATCTGTAGAGAAAGCAAATGGTAATCACATGTTGATAGAGGTCTGGTTCTCCGAAAACTTACTCTGAAGCAAGATGTGGAGGAAATCTGGTTTTTACTTGTGCAAGCAGTCTTGGCCAAATGTCTTCTCTTCCCTCCCCCTTCACTACTTCGCTAGAAATCCCCTTCATTACTCACACACAAACAAGGCTGTTGCCATAGAAGTCTTCTTGACTTGGTTAAAAAGTGATTCAAGAGGATCACCCGGTGGCTGAACCGGCTTATGCCGCGTGTAAGACAGCAGAAACCAGGCCCTCTCAGGCGGCTGGGGCTGCGGGGAGAGCCCCGACTCTCCCGCCAGAGCTTGCCAATCTTCAGCTCTGGTTTTGCTCAGAAAGTGAAGCTGAACAGGAAATTATTGCGCTGCGTGACACAGAGCAGTGTATTATGCAGTATTAGGAGGATCATGTTTATGAAATGTTATTTTTCCACTTTAACGGTTAAACCTTTGGACTTGTTTTCTTAGCATAATTTTCATTTTCTGCAGTTATTTATGTTTTAGTGCTCTCCTCCTCCAAAGGATAGGATCCCCTCCTCTTGCAGTAAAGCATAAACTCTGTGTCTCCACGGCAGCCCTGGGGCCGAGGGAAGGGAAGGTGAGTCCTGACACACGCCAAGCGTGTGGTGGAAATCGTCCCCGTGTGCCTCTTCACTACCGACTGATGCCAGAGCGGCGAGCCAGGCTCCTGGGCACACGTGTGGCTTCAGGGACACAACGCGGGGTACAGGGAGGGAGGCAAAAGGAAGGGGCTAAGTGCGCCCTTCCTCCAGTGAGTAGCGATGTGGTCTCACCTCCCATGTCTTTCAGAAATGGTCGGTAGTGAAGTGCTGGCATCGCAAGGGGTCCTGTGTCCCAGAGAGCGCAGTATAAAATCATAGAATCACAGAATCATAGAACTGTCTAGGATGGAAGGGACTTTTAAGATCACTGAGTCCAACCATCCACCTGGCACTGCCAAGTCCACCACTAAACCATGTCCCTCAGCACCACGTCTACCCGTCTTTTAAATACCTCCAGGGATGGCAACTCCACCACTTCCCTGGGCAGCCTGTTCCAATGCTTGACAACCCATTTCCAAGAGCAAGACTAAAATAAAATATACACTGCTCAGCTCACTGTAAACATTAACAATCTTCCTTGTAGCCTTTCTGATGAGCCTCCTCTAGCTACTGCTATGTGCTGGAGCAGCAGGTTGGCATTGCCATTGCAGATATACACCCTCCCCAGAACATTCCCCAAGTTAAGGGTCCCTCTTGCCTCCGACAACTTGCACTTCTCACACGCTTGTTAGAGACCGAAGCTCCAGAGGTGCCACAGCAGCGAGCCTGCCCCGCTGCCCCTTCGCTGCTGCATGGCGCTGCCCCAGACCTGTGCCACCGCGGTGGCCATGCTGCTGCTGCAGGCACCGAGCAGCGGCGGGCTGCCCCACAGTCCCTCTGTGCCCAGGCACACGGTCCCTCCTCGGGTCCCAAATGTCCTTTGCCAACAGAGTGGCAATGAGTGGGGTGCAGCATCCTGCCTTTCATGGGAAGTGAAGGACAGAGAGAGATCGACAGGGTCTGCCCTCGGGATGGAAGGAAGGATGACACAGAGGCAGGAGCCAGGTCTGTTGGGGTGGATGGGAATGCCTGGTGAAGGCGAGAGGACAGCCACATCCTCAGCGGCTCCCCTGGGTGATGGCAACTTGCTGCTGAGCTCCAGCTGCCGGATCTGTGGGCTGACCCTGCCCTCGGCCGAGCAGGGAGCAGTTCCCAAGGCACCGGGTTACCCTCTGAGGAACGGGATGAAACCAATCTCTTGATTAGCTGTTGGTTAATTAACGGTAGCCTGCTGTACCCTGGGTGAGACAGAGGTCCTACAGGAGATGCAGCATCTGGTTGTGGAACCAGAGGCTCTGCCACTGTGCAGGACCTGAAACAAGGAGGCACAGGAGGGTAGTGGTCTTCCGTAGCTTGGAGGCTTCATTTGGTAGCTTCAATATTTAGTAGACGTATTTTTGTGTTATTTTATATTTTAAAACACACCCTGAAGTTCAACATAAACCACTGTCACAGGCCAGAAGCTGAAAAGCGAGGCAGGGCTCATGGTGTATCGTGCGTGCACGTGGATCTAATTATCGGGGCAGCATTAACAAAATAATGTCTCTCTGCTGAGGCTTACTGGGGCTCCCAAGACATCATCGGAGAGAAATATCTGACATCTTTAGAGTGTTAAGGCTAAGGATTTTTCACATTTTTTTAGAGCTAAACATGTGGGAAGCATACAATATATTTTTCCATTCTAATTAGCATTTTCATTGGCTAAACTGTGCCTGGCCCCAATAGTTCTAAGAAACACACAGATTACACGTGCCACAAGGGCCACCGAGGAAAACAGATATGCAAAGATAGTGTAATTACGCAGGATTTTAAGCAGCTTCCACTTAACCAGTGAATGGTGTAATACTAGTGTAAAAGCTCCAACCAGCCTTTGATGTAAAATTTAACTATTGAAAGAGAGAAACAGAGAGAGGAAAAGGGAGAGAGAGAAAAGAAAAAGCCCTGAACAGACTTTGCAGTCTGGAGCCACATGAAAATCACTGATCAAGCACTGTTTGATCAGCTGCATGCCATGATTTGAACAGAAGAAGAGGGGAGCTGAAAGCTCTGCTTGGAAGTTGTTTCCTTCCCAGATGCGAACTCAAAAGATCACTATCCGCTTGGTATTTAATTTGCAATATTGATGTGCTAAGCTGCTCGCACACACAGTAAATCAAGGAGCAAGGAGCAGAAGATAACTGCCAGCCCATACGGACAGTGACTCGCTTCATTTATTACCCAGGGAAGTGTGTCCGTTTTGCAAACAGAAGTGGCATTTTCCTCGCTCGGCGGCACTAAGTGTCTTATTACAGCAGGACTGCCAGGGCAAGAGACTTAGTGACAGCTTGGGTTAAAAGCGCCGAGCGCCCCGTGACTCCAACTCGGTGAAAGCCAGCCTGATGCAGACGCGGCCACTCGAATCTCTTTAAAGGACACAAATATAATGCAGTGGTGCCAGAAGTTCTTGGGAGTTTTTTACCTGGGAAACGACGTGTCTGAAAGGGAGAATAAAAGGATTTTGACAAGCTGCCCACGCCAAACGTGAAGTGCTTTGCTCTCTCCTGGAAGCAAGCAGGGCAAGCCTGAGGAGGTACACCTTCCCAGGCCTGCTGGGACACAGCTGGGCAGTCAAACCCAGCCTTTGCCTCTGTTAAAACAGGCCAGAAGCTCAAGAGCTCAGGAGATGAAAAGCGAGAGATACCTGTTCCATCACCCACAACGGCACTTCTCCACTAGCAGCTTTCAAACAGCTAATCAAAAAAGCAAGCCCAGGCTGGCATAACGCGTGAAACGTGCCGTTGCCTTTGCCTTTGCGTGTCGCTGTCATCCATCCTCGCGTGCTCCAAAGCCAGCACTCTGGTTTTGGGGCGAGGCACTGAAAAACTATTGCCCGTGAGGCGGAGCGGAGTGTGGCGCAGTGATGGAGCTCTGGAGTACAGCGCTGCCCCTCTCGGGAGCAGGCCAGAAGCTTTGCACCGAATTTGTAAGGGCTCAGAACTGAGGCTTTCGGGCTGCGCTTGGTCTGAACTTTTCTTGACCTGCTTGCAGCTTTGTTTTACTTTGTTTTGCTTCATTTAGCTGTGACAGCAAGTTCTCTAAGTGACCGTGTGTGCAAAGCTAATTTGTTTTACTTTTGTATATCTTTGCATAGTACAAGCATACTTTTATAGAGATAGCAGTCATTCTATACAGAATGAGACATTTATGAGTAACATAATAACGTAGCATAGTGGAGGACAGGTCTGCTACAACAGCCATCAAGAAGTGGAGACACAGAATGAGGCACAGAGGAGCACAGGCATGGGATGATGGCACATCGTGGGATGAGATGGGGCACAGGCTGGCACTGGCGATCTCACAGCTATAAACATCTCTCCCATAGTCAGTTCAATAAAAGTGGAGCTGGACAAAACTGCTTTTAGGGCAAAAAAGAGAACAAAGAAATAGTACCTAACATACGTAAAAGGCACCACATATAGTAAATTCTGATGAAATACGGAGCTGCAGCCTGGTGAAGAAAGAGAAAGGTGTAAAAAAACATGTTAGAAAACTTACCAAAATGACTCCAAGTGGATCTTAGATTGAGGAAGGAGACACCGTCAATCTGACCACCACACTCCTCCCCACAAAACACTCCGGACGCCCCTGACTCGCTGCAACACCCCCCTTAGCACCATCAGACTGAGACCATCCACCTCAGGGCACGGAGGAGCAGGGGAAGGGTGAGCCTGACACCAGGAAAAGGGGTAGAAACTCAGTGGGTGAAATGATTTTAAATGCACTGTTATTCTTTCTTTTTCTGTGACAATTAGATCTAGACTAGCAGTGATTGCTGAATTACTGTTAAGGTTTCAGTTAGGAGAATGTGATCTTCCTCTTCACCTGTAAACAAGATTTTTAACATAAAAATTGCTGGAATTAATGAATTGTGGTGACATCAAAATGACAGAGAGGTCACGGGTAGGAAAGAGTCTACTGGTCTCCTGTGGGTTTGCTCTGGCTGTCACAATTCCCATGACTGCGCCATGGTACGGGGTGGCTTCTGGAGGTCAGAGGAGGCACGGCTGGGAGCTGCACAGCACAGCATGTTCCCGGGTAAGGGACAACTATTTCGGCAGAGAGCGGCCGCGGTGGCAAGCTTTCACTCACCACAAGGAAACTGCTGCCTTTCCCAGGAAAGGGAACATGAACGGATCCCACCAAGGAAATGAGAATCCTAGGACAGATGAACTGCAACACACATTATTTATGTTAAAATACTAAAGATCAGGCCAGGAAATGCTATAGCCAAATTGATTTGGAAGGGCCAAGCTGGATTCATGAGAAGGAGGCAGGCAGAGGACGGTATGTGTATAATTTGTAACTTAACCCAGGCTGCAGTGATATGGAGACACCAGCTGTCATACCCTTCCACGGATGCATAGAAAACATTCAACATGATTTATCGGGACTATTTGGATCAAGTCATGTGGAAGTTTGTTTTTCACAAAACCTTTGCTGATAATGTTTTCTTTATGGATCTTCCCCTGCCAAAATGTTGCCAAAGCTCAGCAGAATGTAATTTCTTCTCCCATTTTCCCTGGGAAAAGAAAAGCACTGCAGTTCAGTGGGGTTAATCATACGAACAGGTATCAAGTCTTCAACAGTCTTTAATCAAGTCCTTTTTTTTTTTTTTCCCTTCACAAATGGGGAAAGGAGTATTTGCAGCTGCTACGTTAAAGCACTTGGGAAACACCAACCCCCAAAAAATAGAGGCTTGGGAGACCTGGGAGGGCCAGTGTCCAACGCATTATCATGCAAACTGCACCACGTAGAGCACCAACTACCAGTTGTGTAATCACAGCTTTAATGAACTCCAGGAGCTGTGATATGCTTTGAAAACCTAGTTTTTGGATGGACCTATCTGGATGCCAGATCCAAGTCAGCCTAACCAGCTCGGTGGAATGAAACTTAGGGATATCACACTTTGGATCAATAGAAGCACAAGACTCTGGCAACTCTTCAGATGGGCCAACGTTTTCAAAGGTCATTGCCAGTTTTGCAACGCCAGACTGTTAGTCTAATGCTCAGACCTATGCCACCTGCTTTACAGATACACAGAAAAGCTGGTCTTTGCTCTGAAGACCTTACTTTCTACAGGCAAGGCTGCTGCTAGAATTAATAGTCTACTAATCATGTTAGCTTTTACTTTTCAGCATATGCTGATGCCATATTTCTGCAGCCAAGTTATCTATAACATGATGGATAGTTTTGTCTGCTTCTAATTTTCAAATAATAGTGGGAAAATTTTAGATTTAATCAGGAGAACCTGACATTATTCTACAGTTTTGTTCTTGGCATTGCTTTCAAAATTCAAAAACATTCCCAGTGCTCCACTTTCAAACTCTTAACAGAGACGAGGGTGGCCATACCCAAAATTTCCTATCATCTCCATCATTATGAGTGGGACTCACTCAAGAGGTGAGCTGGTTTCCCGTTACTTGCTGCAGAGCCTGGACCTCCCATGTCACCAGCCCAGCACCAGGGCTGCTCACACAGTCTCCAACCCAGCAGCCACCTCATGCCTTGCACAGGGGCCACAGGGCAGGAGAGAGGTTGGTGCTGGGGAATATCCCTCCTCAAGCCCTTCTGGAAAGCAGCCTAACCTCAGGACCTGCTGCGCTGCCGTACTGCCTTCCAAAGCAGCCAGCGGTGGGGAGGGCAGGCACGGTGGCTGTCCTGTACAAGCGGACAGAGGAGTGCAGAGGGTGTAGTATCTCATGGCGCTGCCATGGTCCTTGCTTGAGTTGGACTGTGTGCTCTCAAAGGAAAGCACTGGGGAATGTTTTGCTGTGGTACATTCCCTTTCCCATCCTGGCAAGATAAGTCATAGAGCAGGGTGAGTTCATTATGTTCCATGTTTGTTGATCTAAGCGAGACAGAATGAACTAAGACTGATTTTATTTGGCTGGAAAGGGCTGAACAGCAGCTAATATTAAACACCTCTCATGTGAAGCAGGGACATTGGTACTGAAAGAATTATAATGACTTAATGTGAACATTAATAAAGTGATCATGAATAATACACTTTAAATTATTACCTAGATATTGGCTGGCTGGAGCTCCAACCTTAGCCCATATTTCTCTGGCATTATTTAACCTCGTCACTAATTTAGGGAATTAGAGGCACTAGAAATCTTAGCTGTGAGGCAATATGAATAGACTTAATAGTATAATCCTTGTCCCATTCACGCACAGCTTCCCTTTTGCTCCTATAAAAGAGGGTAACAGATAAAATGTCTATGAATGAAGTCCATAAAGTGAAGTCTGCTTTGAATCTATGGTCTTTCCACACTATGAGATGAGGTTTCCACCAACCCAGGCCATGCAGTATCCATAGAAGCTCATCAGAAGCACAGGAACCGTTTTCCTGTGAGGCTCCAAGTGTCTCCAGCAGATTCCTGCTAGCTCCACGCACTGTTGGCGTGACCAATTACTGTATTGTGTCTGATGGAGCAGACAGCAAACTCAGCCCATCTACTTTTGATTGTGAGAGTCAAGATTAGGATTCATTTGGAAAACACCCCACTAGCCAGAATTTTCCAAGCAATGGATGGAGGAGGCTTGTAAAGTGACGCACTGGACTTCTCTTTCCCCGTTGGCTGCTCGAGTACCTGTATCCATTTCCAATACTCAGCACACCCCCATGTACCTCCTGCATGGCGGTTTCTTGCAGTCGTGAAACTGCCCCTCTAGCAAGAGTATTAGTAACGGAGGGTACAGCTACGCAAACAGATTACTCTGAATGAAGTGGAGGTGTGGATTTACAGTGTCAGTGTAGCTGCTAGTAGCAACTTCTCAGAGGCATCCTCTTGCCTTGGAGCAAATTTCCCGTAGTGGTTAGGCAACTTTTGGCTTACCACAAGTTGTGAATGGGACCTTGCTGCAGGAAACATGATGTGATGTAAATGCACATCCCCACAGTTACTTGTTTGTATAGCTGTATCTTTAGAAATAAGAGTTGCAGCCAGACTAGAGCTTGAAAAGAGCCCTGCTGCTGGCCAAACAATGCTTTCAAAGGACTTTCAAACACTGCTTCATGTGGGATTTGTAAATTGTTTTGCTGTATGAATCACTGCAGCACCCGAGCCCATTTCAGCCTGGGTCTGAAGCACGGTTTATAGTTAAAAACACCATGCAGCTGTAATACAATAACAAAGCAGTTCCTCTAACTAAAACTGGCCGCAGTCCTAGGGGCTTTTCTCTTGCTTTCTCAGTCACACCCTCCCCTTAAATCCCCTCCTGGGTCATACAGCTGACCACAAGTCTGGGGCCTTTACTAGTTAGTCTAAACCAGCAAAATGATTTTCCAGACCTGAACGTTTAGTGTTTGCTATATAAAAAGTGAGCTTTAGTACTGTCTCATTTTTGACTCATGAGCAACGCCTGACCTTACTGATGTGCCCCCAGCTGCTTTTCAGGAACTGAGCTATCAGGGGAAATATTCATCCTGAAATTCCCAAGCACCATAGGCATCACGTGGATGCCACCAGAAGGCCATGCCCAATGCACACCCACACGCCTCTCCTCTGCCGTACCCCAAACCCCTGTGGCCCTTCAGGAGCTTAAACATCTGCAGCCTTTCTACAGCTCTTGGGTATGTACATAGGTGACAGCTGTTGGTTTTCTTCCAGCATTGTGAGCACCCGGAGGAGGGAGCCAGCATGGACCTGCGTGAACAGCCAGGCACAGCCACCCCTCCCCAGCCAAGCAACACTGTGCAGGACTGTGCTTTAATTTGGGACTGGGGTAAGGCTAAGCAGAGGGACATTTCCCACAGAATGTCCCAGTTTTCATCACATTTTTTTGGAAGATTGAATTAAAGTAAGGGAATGCATAGAAATACATATTTGCAGTAACCCTATTTGAAATTTTGAATTTTTGAATGTGATCCGTAAAAAAAACAAACCAAACCAAAACACCTTTTTTTTTTTTAAGAAAACCTCAAAATCTGCAGAGAAATATTCCTCAAATTTCTCTGACTGAAACTCCTGTCCAAGCCAGCCATTTTCACAGAAACAAAAGCAGTAGCAAAGCTGGATCATTAACATTGTGTAGAAGCCCAATTTCAGCCGATTGTGTTGGAAATGTTCATACTTTCAATATCTTTCTCTTCTTTACCAGTGCTAATAAACCACATAACTTAGGGGAAGGAGATACTACAACACAAAAAAGCCTTAGTAGTTCTCCTCGGTGCTCAGCGACCGTTTTAGCAAGCTAGGTGTCTGGTTTTGTCATCAATCCAGACATCACCCCACCCTGCAGTCCACCTTGCAGCACTCAAGAGTGCCTATGTGCTGCACTAGCTCAACTTGGACCAGCATCCACTTCCAGTGATGAAAGCCCACAGGACCAGGGGTCTCTAGGCCAAGCATTCCAGTAAGTGAAATTTATTGTTTTAATATTCCTTTCTCCCATTTCTCCATCAAGGGATCTTCCATCACTAAATCAACATGACTCAGCCTGCTGCAGGAAGACAGAAAACAGGACAAGTGCAGGCGGTCTAAAAGTAAAATGGGGCCAAAGAGGTCCTCTGCAATACTGAGCTCAAGAGAGCTACTCTGTGAGGCCAACAGAAGAAGCAAGTAGCAAGAAAAGCTTGTAATTGGCATCAATATGACAAGAATAGGTGAAAATCATTCTGGTCTCCACATTAAAGATGGAAATCTGAGATCCTGCACAGAGCAGGAGCAAGTAATCAGGTTCCGCCAGCCCAGCGCCTTTATCATCAACACTGGTCCCAGTGGAGGGCAGGAAGGTTTGAGGGTGAGCATTCACTTTGTGCTTTGCCCCTTTCTCTGTGCTCAAGGCCAGAGGGATAGAAGCATCTGCTATTTCAGTGTCCACTGGCAATTTCTCACTGCCAGAGAAGGAAAAATAGGGTTCTGCAACACTCTGTCTTATGGATGGCCCAAATGTACCACCCAAGGGAGAGGAGAAATAGTATCTTCAGCCTCCCCACATCAGCTGTCCATGTGGGAGCCACTAGGTCTGCCCCTCCCTGTAACTGGCCCATCCATCTCCCGCAGGATCCCTGGCATTGCTGTATTTCTAATAATGCTGAAGGAGAGTAGTCTCTGATGGTATGTCATGCACAAAACCAGTAAAAATATGATCCAGAGGGTTTACAATCTAATTAAAGAGTTTAATTCTTTATACACACTGTAAAACTGCAAATCCAGGGTAGGTCCATTTGAAAACAAAGCAAACCAGATAAATGTGAGCTGTTTCACACTGGGCTATGGGTATATTTATGTGGAAGACTGAACAAATAAATTAGTGGTTTCTTTTCTGATAATGTAAATACTCCCAAGAACACTGGAGATCCCAGCGAAGTCATCTGGACGGGGATATAATGCAGTGCAGATGTGAAAGTGCTTGAAGGGAAAGAGGGAGCGTCCAAGCCTTTCCTGAGACTCTCCTAACACCCTTATGACAGTGATCTGCCTCGGTGTTGTTGTTGGCATGGCTCGCTCAGCAGCCGTCACAGCCCAGCTTCGTAATTGAAGCTACAGGCCCAATTCATTAAAAGAAGATTTACTGGTGTTAAGAGGGTTTCGTTATAGATCTTGTTTTCATAAATGGGGCTCTATAGTGCATTGTGCGTGTGATTTACAGAGGAAAGAAAAAATTTCGAATTACGGGGAGAAGTGCATGTGAGCAATGTTCTTGGAGGGAGAATAGTTTAGTATGAAAATAAGATATGGATCTGGGGGGAGAAGAAATTCAATCTCTGCCTATCTGATGGTGTCCCAGGAGATGTCACAGCAAGATACGACACTATGGGGGTTGTTGAGGTGCTCTGTACACCACTCTGCTCCTGCTCCTGTTCTGTGCACTCCAGCAGCTCCAGAGGAGGTGGCAAGGAGCAGGGGGGGTCAGCTGCCACAGCTCACTGCCTTCTAAGTGTGGCCCTCGGAGAACGGCTAGGCTAAGTGCTGAGACCCTGTAGATGCCTTCTACACTTGAAGGGACTTTCCAGCCAGACTTGCAAGTACAGCCCAGCACGGCTAGCAGGGGGAGCTGCAGCTATACTGCAAGTGGCTATGGGAGCTATAGTGCAGGAGCCATGCTAGACATCTGGGTATGGCATAATAGATAACGTTTAGCAAATAGATACCTAGTCAATACCAGTAATGGAGTCTTGGGCGTGTCATGTCTATTCCTAAAATGGATGCCTAAAAAAACATGCTCCCCAGTTGCCCCCCTCTTTTCATCGACCACAAAGGGAGCCAGGCTGACTGGCCCCAGTCGAGATGAAGTCCCTCCACAGGTCCTGATTTAAGCCTAATTGCAACGTTCAAATCACGGTTGCTCATGTGGCAGAATACAAACAGCATCACTATGCACAGTGCTATCTACAAGGCAGGATCAATACAATGGCTGGATCCAGATTGGATCCTGAGGACAGACCAAAACTCTTCCCCCTCCCCTTAAAACAGTTTATGCCTCTTTAGCCCTTATGTCTAGAGTGCAAAACAATTGAGTAAAACATCCTGTTCCTTTACTGAACTCTTTAGATTACTGTTACTAAAAGTGCAGCTAAATTATTTTATCAAACAACTGTGGAAGCTTCTAATTTTTATAGATTTTGTCTCTCAAAATCTATAAAAGGCAACCATGTAATTAGCAAACCTAATGAGTAATGTGCAGCTTAGTACCAGCCCTGTCAGAGCTGCTCAAAATCCATGACACCCAGGAGCTAACAGATTTGGAGCAGTCAACAAGAGAAATTGCTGTGTGTTTTGATTGATGATATTGTGTTATAGTTATTTTGCACTTGCAATATGTGATATGCTGTAGTGACCTACAAGTGACACACAGCTCTTCCAGAGGGTGTCCTGTTCACAACCAAGCAATTTCCCTGGCCAGACCTTGGGCGTACAAATTATTTTCTGGAAATATTCATTCACATCTTTACAAGTGATTCACTTCTTACTGTAGGGATATCACAAAGGCCAAAAAAAGTTTGTAGGCATTTTAATAAAAAGGAAGTGTGAGGTGAAGCATTTACTGCCTTTAATTTAAGTTGTTCGTGTTTCCCCAGCAATCCAGAGGCCCTGCAGGTGTTCGAGTGCACATTGGATTTGACAGGGTCTATTGTTTGCGCCAAGCAGTAGATTTTTAAGCAACATTTGGAAATGTTCACACAAAAGGTCCGTTTTAGACTTGGACAATGGGAGTGATCATGCAAAAAACCCAAAGCTAAGTTTCATTTGCCCAATGGGAGAACAAGGAGCAAACTCATCCTTATTAGTCATGAATTCAGTCAACTCAGTCAGTGTCCAAATACTGCATACTAGATATAGGCTGCTCCCAAATTGCTTTTGACCAGGGAGTTATCCACTGAGTAATTTTGATTAAGCAAAAATATTCAAAATGGTCATAACCTGCTTGTGGCCGATTCACAAAAGGGAAAAAAAAAAAAAAAAAAAAAAAAAAAAGAGAAGTAATCCAAATACATAAATCTTTATTCCAAGAAGTTTATTCTGCTCTAATCACATGGCAACACTCAGGTTTATGTATCCAGTAACACCCCACTGGTAAGCCATCAGCAATAGGACACCAGGAAAATCAGCCTTGATATTTCAAACTCATTTTTCATTTGCAAACCTCTAAAGAACTATGTAGTGGAGGGGAAGATCCTGTATTTCAAATGCAAACTGGATGACAACAAGCGCTTAACTTGAACAATCCCTCCAGGGATCCACAGATGATGGCTTAAAACCATAGTTTTAGATCAATCATATCCAACAACCCAATTTCAGGGCTGGGCTTTTTCCGTGTTGGAACTGTAAAGTTAGAAAGAGATCAAGAAGCCTGCCTAATAATTGGCATTCCAGCCTGTCAGAGTCATATTATCACATATAAAACTTCTATTAGATGAACAATGCAAAAGTTGCCAAGACAAGTATTCAAAAGCTAGGCAATACCAGAAATAAGGTCATTACACTCTGTTTTAGCACTTTGAATGACGCAACCATGTTATCCTTCTGCGGCAGTCATCACTGGAGTGTCTGTCCTCCACAGAAAACAATTATTATTTTCAAGACAGATTGTGAGATTATAATTTCTGTGAGTGAAGATCCCATCCTATACTCTCCCATACAAATCATGACAGCCAAAGCCTGCCAGAAAATCAATTGTTCTGTTTGAAGTGTGTCTCCCCTGATTTTTCAGGATTTTTGTGTGGCACCTCATCTGCCAAAGCACAGATCCCACTGGCTTTCAGTGGCACCACCTACCTCTTCAAAGACTATTTGATTGATGTGTCCCGTGTCAGCTGGGGGCAGAGGGACAGGGAGAATCCAGCTTTCTGGGGTTGCACTGTCCTTCCTATCCCTGTGCTTCCTTGCTGCAATGTGCATTCTGCTTCCGTTTGTGCTCAGAGAGGATGAACTGTGGGAGGTACTAAAATGGCAGTCTGTAAATGTACCTTGAAGACTGTTCTGGTGTTTCAAAGGCTGTTCTTTTGGTCCGTGCTCTGCACTATTGCCACTTCTTCAGCCCTTCCCAGAGAGTGAAAGAACTGTCACCTGTCTCACCCTTACTCCCCACCCAAAAAAGGGCACTCAAGAATTTCAGGCCACGTGAAAAAAAAAAAAAAAAAAACCAAATGTTTTTCATCCTTAACTTCGATCTTGGAAGTAGCTCAAGCTGCATATTTGGCATGGAAAGTCTCCTGCCCAAACATTTTTAAGTTTGGCAAAATCACAAGCAAGGAAGACTGGGGTCTTATAGCAGAAAAAATTATTCAACCCAGATAAGGAGAGGTTCTACACTTCCTCAAAATAGCACTTGATATAAGAGCTTCTCCACATAGGGTTCAAAACTACTAAGCCGAGGACTGGTGTTTTATAAAGACCTAGAAGGACTGCAGAAAATCCGCTACATTTTCCTGTAGACGTTCCCTGAGATTAGACTGACACCAAGAGTTGTACTGAACTACATCTGCAGCCAAAACGTGATAGTGTCTCTTGGTTACTCTGAGTAGCCAATCTGCTCAGATTGAATCACTAGATTTCTAGTCTACACTAACAATCTGTAGGACTCATTCATGGACTATAATTGATCACTTATTAAATCAAGATGACAAATATTCACACAAATCAGCTTATTTTCTCATACGAATGGCTTCTTCAAACATGTTATGGTTCATTTACAGAAAGTTCTGCTTGGAAGAGAAAGGAAAAGCACTTGTTTGACACCAACTCCCTCTGTGTGAGCATTGCCCCTTGACCTGCTTTTCTCTTTCTAAGGGCTAAGACGTGGGAAGTGAAAGAGTGACTTAAAAAAAGTTCTGATTTAGATACCTAATGTGAGATAAATATGCTTGAATATTTATCATCCCAGATTCTGTTTCAGGTTCTCCCTTTACGCTCATCTCTATTCGTTTGGATTTCGTTTTCACTGATACGTGTTTTCCCGAAAGCCTCTTGCGCTCCAGGAGAGAAGAGCTCCCTGAAGTGGGTTTGTGTAGATCTTTAAAATAATACTGGCTTACACATTAAAAGACAGACACAGCTGCAGTGAAGGGCACTGGGGCTTTTGATCTTAAAAAAAAAAAAGAGAAGAACCTGGATTTAAAGAACATTCATTTTAGGCAAATAAATCTGTGCAGAAAAACAGTGTAAGAGAACTGCGTCTCCTTTAGAGACCAGAGAAAGCAGCTGGCCTGGCTCAGGCAGGAAGGAGCCTGCAGGTGCTGGGAAGCAGCCAGAGGGCGAGATTCTCAGCTGCCGGACTCAAACCTGGCCTTTGCCGCAGCAGGAGCAGGAGGACGTGCTTGAAGAAGCAGGGCTAGTGTGGTAGCTGTCCCTGCACAGATGGTCACCCCCTCCTGGCTCCAAGTGCTTGAAGGGAGTTGCTTGGCTCTTTATATCTATCAAATGCAGGTATCTATAAGGCTGGATGTTGTGTTTGTCTTTTCTTGTGAAATAAGACTTAATTTGAGAAATGTTGGTTCAGAGGTGGTGGCTGGCTGTAGGGCTGACTGTACTCTGACTTTGGTCAGCTCAATTTAAGAAAAACAGCTGAAAAAGACTGGAAAACACACTCATAAAGATGTAGTGCTAGTACAACCTTTTCCTACCTTCAGATCTCAAAATGCTTCACCATTTTATAAGATGGAAAGCGCACAAAGCTGAGTTCACCAAACCTTTTTATATCAGAATCAAGGGTGAAACATTGCCTTCCTGCTACTGCACTCTTAAAATGTTCTTCTTTCATCATCCAAGCATGTTTCAATAAATATCCCCTTCCCCAGAAGAGAGGTTCACTCAGTTCAAAAGTTGGAGGAAATCTAGGGTAAACTTGGGACTGAGATGGATTTTAGGAAAAATGGGATTGATTTGGCAGCATCTCTTTCAAACTTTGAGAAAAATGCATAAGGGATGGGTGAGGTGCAGCTGGACAATGAATTGTTCCGTTCAGTGGGTGTTCCCAGTCATCCTGGGACCCAGCTCCCCAGGAAAGAAATGCTGAGACACAGCTTTCCTCCTCCAGCATCAAGCTACCATGCCTAATCCCTTCCCATCTCCACACAATCAACAATGAAAACCAAAGCCAACCTCCACAGACTTTCATTTTACTCACTGCCCTCAAGCTATTTTCCATAGAAGTGTGAAATGTCAAGTTTGCCTATGCTGGGTCTGAAACCACAGGACCAGGATCGGACAATTCAGTTGTGGTAACAAAGTCAAATGGGATTACGGGTTACATATTTGGGACTGGAGTATAGGATGACTGGCATGAAAAGAGCTATGGAGCTCTGGCTGCTCAGGTTTGGCAAGTGGGAAGAAATTGTCCTTAATCTAATTTTGAAAACAGCCTCTTATTTCTCTGCCTCCATGAGAACCATCACTGGCATAAACCTCAAGTCTTTTGAAATATTCATTAAATAGAAAAGATTATCCCTTGCCAGAAGAGTCCAGCAGCCTAAAGTATGTAAACCCAACCTCATAATCTGGGTATGTACCAGGCAGAGCAGAGTCTGGCTGCCACGCATTGGCTTTTATTCTTTTATGAGATTCTGGGTTACATCTCAGTCTCTCCTTCTAAAAGTATCCTGTTTCATATAAATAATTTGATATTTGGGAAGGGTAGGAGAAATTGTGACTATGTAGACCATTAGTTGGAGCAAACTAATTACTAATTACTGGCATCCCAGTTTAGAAAGAGGAATTAAAAACAGAGGCTTTTGGCCAGAGTGCAAAGTGTAGATGGGAACAAGCCAGACCTGACAGCAAGGGCAGGTAGGAAGGATGGCTGTGGGAGGAAAGCAGAATGCTCTGAAGGGGTTTACTGAAGAGCAAAACGTTGATGTTGTTGTTTTGGCCAAAGTGGAACTAGAGGTGTTGTGCTCAGAACCAAGAGCAGACGTCAGTGGAGACAGATGTTTTAAAAGGTCAATGGTGACAAGTGAATGTGGTGACACTACCGAGTAATTTCACATATGTTTTGTTGATCGCTTCCTAGTTGTGGGAAATCCTCTCATAGTGCAGTTGTGGGTCCCCACACCTTCGGGGAAGTTACGAAAGCAGAACCCACATGTCTCAGGGATGCTCGGAAGGCAAACTGGTTGATGGTAGTAGATGGACTGGTCACCTATGAAGAGCAATGCTGAGCCATGTGCTGCTACAGACCTGAAGGGAGCTGCTGAGGTCAGGTACGTGCTCCCAGGTAGGCCTATCCTAAGGAAAGTCACAGTGAAAGTGTTTTCAGGACAGATGTACATTGATACATGCCTCAGGTAAATCCAAGGAGGTGTGAGCTCCAGTGGAAGGTTCTCCTAACTTTTTGTCTCTTTCTGGGTCTGCCAAACAATGCTTCTAACAATCACAGCCCCAGCTAGAGCAGCAAGCCATCACACTTAACCTACCTGCCCTCCCCACCCTCATCTGCCACTGGCTCTTTCTGCCCCTTATCCAGGCTCCAGTTTAACAGGACTTGGAACCCACCAGCACCCACCAATCCCCTCTGTCTCCCACCCAAACCCAACCTGTCCCTGAACACTCCTGCAAAATCCTGCTGTCCCACCACAGCCTGTTTCTGTTTCAGCTGCCTCACAAGCCGCTTTCTTTTTGGTAGAGATGCCTGGCCAGCACACAACCCCCTCCCTGCCACACTCTTCCCCATCCCCTACATCTCTCAGTAATGCCAGGCCCGGGACCAAGATGAGCAGGGTCAGGGTGGCAAATGGCCTCCCTGCCAGCTCGGCCTGTAGGGGCTGAGCCGCTTGGGCAGGCTGCTCACGATGGCCCTGGCAGCAGCTTTTCAAGGCTCCGCCACAGGGCCAAGGTCTCTCCTCCGCCCGGTACCAGGTCAGCTCCCCCAGGGACCCCCAGGACTACCAGCCCACCCTCAGCCTCAGCTCGCCGCTGTGCCCGGGGGGAGGCTGATCCCCAGCACCCCGACCACGGTGTCCCCTCGAGCCCGAGGACCCTCGCTCGGCACCTGCCCGGGGGCCGGGGCCCTCCCCTTGGCGCTGCCCGTGCGCCCCGCCCCGCGGCGACCCCACAGCCGCTGAGCCGTCCCAGGCCTTGCCCAGCGCCCCCGCTCCAGGCCCGGCCGGCCCGGCCGCAGCGCGCCCCGCAGGTGGCGCTGTTGCAAAGGCTGCCGCCGCCGGCAGGCCCGGCCCGGCCCGGCCGGGAGCGGAGCGGAGGGACAGTCGGTTCCCGCGGCGGGGAAAGGCTCCAGAGAGCCGCCGGGAGGGGGGCAGCCAGCTCCGCCGGCCCGCCGCCTGTTTGGGGGAAGCGCGGCCGGCGGCAGCGGGGACAATGGGGTTCAGCGGCTCTGCCCGCTGGGGCTGCGGCGCGTTTTTTTTGCAAGGCTGCGAGGAAGGCGTGAATTTCCCTGTATTTCATCCTCTCTGGTAAAGCTCCGGGATCCTGAGGGACACGGGGGTACCCCTAAGAAGGCTGTGCAGGATGGGGTGCCCCAGGGTGGGCAGTAGCCTCAAACACTGTACAAACTCTCACCACTTCTCATCATGGTTTCCCTTACATAAAGAACACCAATAAAACAGCAACAGCAAAACAGAGATAATTTTTCACTGACGGACTTTCTTCTGTGGAAAACACCAACCAACCATGGCAGCAAGCCTGAGGGCAGCCTTCCTTCCCCGAAATGAGAGACCTGCAGCCCCATGGCCACAGTGTCAGCACAAAATGGTGCCCTGCCCCAGCAGCGTCTCCAGGCCTGGGAAACCATGATGATTCCTCACAGATTTTGGCTTAGGGTCAGGGCACGTTTCAGGAGGTTGCGGTGGTGTGGCGGCCATGGCTCAGCAGCCATGACTCTGAGGGGATTTGTGAGAAAGGGGCCGCAGAGCCTCTTCATCTCAACTTGGCTCCTCTGTGTGAGGGAGAAACGGAGAATCGAGATCTGAGTCCTGCTGAAGGGGTGCTGTGAGCTGGCTGGACAGGAGGGCAAAGGGCCAACTCCCTGATGGGCCACTGAAGCCCATAAACGGTTATCATGCCTTGCTGTGTAAAAACTAGGTGGACACCGAAAAGGGCAACACCTGCTTGACAGAGATGACCTGAAGTTAAGTGAGACACATCACAGCTATGATTCTTGTCTCTGTCTTTACTCTTTTCACTCTCAAGCGTGAAGAGTTCTTCAGGAGGAGGTTGGGGAAGGAGGTCCATCACCATCTTCCCAGGAATTTCCACTGAAGAGCACAGTCAAACCCTTGTCAGAGCAAGAGTAGTGGTTACTAACTGCCTGTAAAGGGGACGTGCAAGCCAACAACCACACTCCAGTGAGGTTCGTGGGCTGATGGGAGATCAGAGGTCAGCTGCAGCAGTTTCAAACAAGCGACTCTCCTGAAAGAAGCTTAGATTTTTTTACTGCCCTGCCTGCATGTAATTGAGTTTTTGTTTCCCTTCTCAGCTTGATCTCTTCGCTTCACTGCTCCATGGCTATTATGAACTCCTTCAACTATTTATATGGTTCAAATGTACCTATACTGCCTAAAAAAATCCTTAAGGCAGAGTTTTAGGAAATAGGTCAGAAGTCTTAGAAACTGAGTCATTGGGGATGGGTTGAACTTTGCTTTTTTCTTCCAGCTGCCTGCTGTGTGTTTGTCAGATAGGGATTGAACTGAGAAAGGGTCTTGGAGTTCAAACGCCTTCCCTGCGGCAGCGAGGTGGAGCATGGCACAGGATGCAGCTTATCACAGATAACAGCTGTGTGTACCAGGGGTCTCCGCTTCCCCCTCCCATGCTGCTTGCTGGGCGCTCTGCCTCTCCCACACCCGCTGCATGGAGGGAGGCTGGGGTAGGATATGGTTTTCAGACCCATTAACGGCTCTTCAGCCAGCTAAAATCTGCGTCACAAGGCATATCCTGCTGATTCAGCAGTAGAGGGCAGTTCCTACCTCGGGGGGGGGGGGGGGGGAGGAGAATAAAAGAGATAAATAAATTTCCTTTGCCTTATGAGGCATGAGTTACACCTTTCAACCCTGTCTGATGAAGTATGAACCTATGTTACAAAACTCTACTGCATCACTCACATAGTTAAAGCAGTGTAATTTCTCAGCAGTCAACAAAACTGTACAGATATAAATGTAGACACCAACATCTACTAACCACTGAATTATAACTTCAGCTGCAATAGATATTCTGCTCCATAGAGCTGCGTGCACACCGGGCTTTGGTGGTCGTGGTATGAAAGGTTGGGGGTGGGGGGAACCTGGAGGTGTAAGCAGGTTAAAAAAAAAAAAAAAAAAGACTTTTGTGGGGGAAAAAAACGGGGCTTTCAAAGAGCATTTTAGAAGGTTTGAAATGTATCCACAATTGTTTCATTATTCCCACTTCCCCCAAATCCTTTCTCTAAATCTGTTATCAAAAACATTATCCAGGAGTTACTAAACACCAATGTCATAGCCAATAATCATTATATAATGAAAATGCAAAGCACACAGCAATAAAAGTCACAGTGTTCTCCATGAACATCCCCTTATTACAAGAATTGACGACATTCATGAATTTTGTTTTTCACTACTCCAGGGAATAAAGGATGATTTTTGCATAAGGAATGTTTCTGTTTAAGATCTGGCCCAGGAGCTTGGTGGACTCTGTTTGACTGTCCTGACCCACCTCCCCGCAGTGACTGTGATTCATGGGGGCAGGGGAAGGGGCCCTGTGATTTTGGCGCGGTGCTGATATCCTTCAGGGGACCTTTGGCTGTACTGACTGATTTGTATGAGAGCTGCTTAGGGTAAGGAGGGTGTTGCAGGAACATGGAGGTGTGTCTTCACTGGGAGAGAGAAGGAGCTGAAAAGTAATGCAAAAGGAAAAAAAAAAGTTTTGTGGATACATTTCAGCTTCAGGCAGTCAAGAGGAGGCTGAGAAGGGAAGGAAATAAGAAAAGCAGCATATCATGAAGTGAAGAGAGCGGTGACATTTTACAGCAGCCGGTGATCTTCTCCACAGTGTTTGTACTCCTTTCATGTGGTGTTATCAGAGTTCTTTGCGAGGGTTTATTATCGTGTTCTCCCAGACAGAAAGCAGACAGCCATCCTGTGACCCATATCCTGAGTTTTACAGCCCTCCTTGTCCTGTGCCATCTGGGGTATTAATAGTGTGACCCACCACCGGGAGAGCAGAGGACTTCCTTTATACTCTAAACATGAATAATAATGAGAAACTGGGACAAACGACAAGCCTTCCTGCCCACAAAATGTCATAACCCTGCTGCTTCAAATGAGGTGAGCTGGCTAGGTCACCATGCTGTTTGCTCGGCGGGTTTCGGATTGTTGGCGGTTGTTGCAACTATAGTGAAACCGCAGCTAAAGGCTGTTCCTGGGGCAGTACACAGAAAGTAAGTCTAAATACTCTGCAGGCTACATGGAGCAGGGAAGGGGTAAGAGGAGAAGCTGAAGCTCCCCGGTTAGGGCGGCATCTTTCCACCCAGCACTTCTCAAGGACTGGCTGTTAAATCAATGGCAAAGCGAGATGCAGCCAGCCCTTGAAGTACTGCAGAGCAGTACTATATCCCCTCAAAGAGATTTAAAGTCTTTTTTCCTATTTTTTTGGCAAACATTTGCCTTGATCTCAGTTATCATTACAAGAAATTTTCGTATTTCAAGGTGTAAAAGGGGGGACTTGGCTTCCTTCCTTTCTGCATTACCCCCTGAGGTATGACACGTCTGCAGGCTGGTGTTAGCACCTCACTGCATAAATGGTGCAGAGAAACTCCCAGGGGGCTGTTTTTCTTTCCCTCAAGAAAGGGAAGATTCAAAGCAGAACAGAGAGAGATAATAGAGCTTTAATTGAACCTGGACACGCATACCATTGTTACCCAGGAAAGGTCAAACACGCTCTAGGGCTGTAAGAGCTCAGTGGGAGAGATAAAGAAGATGAGGTGTGTGTCAAGTAAGATAAGAGCTAAAGGTTTTCTACAAGGTCTTCTACAAGGGTCAGGCATATGTGGGCTAGTGTGGCAAAGGGCGGATGAGCTGGTGGCTCTCCAACTAGTACTGGAGAGGGAATGAAGGGAAGCCCTGCAGCTGGGAGGGTCTCTGGTTGACTTAGCAAGAAACCTTCTGACTGAGGGCTGAGCTGCATCCACTCATCCTTAGCCGCCCCTGTTTCCCGCCAACTTGCTTTGCAGGCCAGGGTGGGCCTGAGCACCTACAGGTTTGTCTGTAGGGAGCATAGACTCTGTTGGCCAGCCCCGTCCCTGTCTGATGGCAGACAGCCGAACATCTGACCACCTGAAGCATGTCATGGGAGTGCTGGCCACGTAACATCCAAGAGAAAAGTGAGAAATGGCTCCCTGCTGGTGTCAGCCAGCACCAGCATTGATACAGCTGCCCACCTCTTTGCAGAGAGGGTGGGTGCAGCTGGGTGAGAGCAAGTGCAGAAAGGTCTCTGCCCTCATGCCTTCACTTTTCCTACTGGGTTGTGCATGTGGGCTCCCAAGACATGTCCAGCCCTTCACATTGAAGCATTAGGTCTCAGGGAACAATTTGATCCCTAGGCACTCTGGGAATTTCCTCCTGGTGTAGCTGATAACAAACATGCCGATTCCATAGCCATATATATCGCTGCCTCTGAAGAAGAGTAATCAACAATATGCATGCATTGACTTAGGGACCAAAACTAAGGTGAAGAGGAACAAAAAACCCCACCCATGAGCAATTGGAAAGAACCGGATGCCTGCCTTCTCTTTCCGAATGGGAAAATTGGTTTCTACATTCAAATTGGGTGGAAAATGGGATTAGGCTGGACTGAGGTTTCTGTACTTCAACAAGGTGGGGAAGGAGAGGGTATAGTGAGATCAGATTGGCTGGATGATGGAAAGAAAAAGACAGCAAAACTGCCATGGTGATTTCCATGTGCAGCCTTCCCAGATCTGTCTGGTCTTTTGTTCCACAGGTTTGTTGGTGACAGCTAAGGAGCACCAGGATGAATCCATTGCTTCTCCCCAGCAATGCAGGTAAGCATGACAATAAGGTCTAACCTGCTTGTGAGCCAGTGACAAAAGACAGAGCAACACATTCTAGCTGTGAGCAGCCTACACTTTTGCCTAAAAAAAAAGCTTTTTTTTTTTTATATTAACTTGATAACTTAGCTCTCTTGAAGTCCTATCAGCACAGATACAGAGCATGCCATTCTTTACTGCAACGTAGCCAAAGTAAACTATCCCAGTGCCATATCAACGTGTGCAAAGGGAGTGGAAAATACTCACATGGAGTGGAAAATGCTCTGACACCGTAGGTTTACCCGGTGCGGGTGGCTGGTTGCCAGGCAGTAAAGGAGGAATCGACTCTTGCGCAGGGGCAGAACGTACCCTAAAGGTAGCAAACAAACAGAACGCAACTTGGAAATGCGTGACCGACAGTCTGTGCTGATCTGAGAAAGTGCGGATATGGAAAGTAATTCTTTCAAGCAAACACAATTTCTGTACCTGATGGTGTAACAGGCCAGTCACAACGTCAGGTTTTGAAGTAGCAGGAGAATACTGCAGCCTTTTAACACTTCACCAATGCATTTATCTTTCTCGAAGGCAATGCAAACATCAAAGCACATGCTCCATTTTGCCCCACGATAACAACATCAACACCATCCCAGAGGAGCGTATCCATGCAAAATCTTTATTTGGAGAACGTCTTCTCTTGAATAACAGCACCCCTCCAGTTTACGTGTAAGCCCAGAAACACAGTGTTTGCATTGCACAGAAAAAAATACAAAGAAAAGACTTAAAACACATTCATCTTCTGATATCATATAAATAGTATTGTAATTGCTTACCTCTGTTTCTTCTCTGTATCCCTCTAAATCTGCCTTTGGGCTAGTTAGAGCAGAGAACCATGGCAATGACATAGTATTAGTTTTGGAAATAGGCCACAGTATCTTGAAAGGCAGTGTGGAGAATTGTCTGCATTGTATGAGGACAAAGACACAAGGATACTGATATACTGTCCAGCACATATATCTCCTTATTTTCCTTCCAGGTTAGGAATGGCTTTTGGACTGGTTCTGATTATTTTCTCTGCTGGTCCAGAGCTCAAAAGAAGGCTGAGATTGCTGCTGTTGAGGGTGGAAAGTTCCTCCTTCATTTTATAATCTGTATGTTATTGCGGTTTCTCTTGGCTGGGAAATTTCATTTTTATTTCTAATCTCAGCCATGTGTCGGTCAGTTCTGACTTAAGTTCCCTTCACCCTCTCCCTGCTGTGTGGCTCTGCAAGCCATATTGCAAACATATTTTTCAGCATGGGTGGGAGGTAGCATTACAGTTTGGGGCTTTATTATTGATATCAGGATTTCTCTTTTTCTTTGAAACATTCTTTTTCTTTAAAAATAGGAGTTGATGGTAAACAGCTTTCATTTAGTCCCCAGGGGGAGGTGCAGTGAACATTTTCATGCGAATTTGAATAAGAATTAAGTCACAATTTCCCAACTTTTCTAATTAATTCAATGATATAGTCATCATCTCATGAAATCTTCATCTTGATCCTCTATTGGGATTATGCAGAAGAATAAAAGTTTAAACTTTGTAGACTCCACTTGCAATTAAACCTCACTCCAGTAAATTAGGACCGCAGCATCATGGCTTATTGCCAGTGGAGGGAAAGGAAGGGATTGTTTTATGCTCAACCAAGAAAATACCAATGACTTCCAAAACGACAGCTTTACAGAAAACATGTCAATCCTTTCCATTCCTTTTAACACTGTTTTGTCTCTCTTCTTTGAGCTGATGTCTCCTGCCAAGTAATGATGCACTTCTCACATATACTTGCCTCTATCCGATCTTGAACCTGGACAAAAGTGCCCACTTTGCAATTGCAAGAACTTCTGCCATTTAAAATGCAAGAACATTTCACTTCTACTTTTCTCCCAATCGCTCCGCTATTTTTTCCTTTGAAAAAGGGCAGTGAAAGAAATATCAACATTTTAACCCAAAGAGAAGGTTGAGTGCTATAAAACTAACATTCAGGTGGCTGTCCACGTGGCAAAGGCAACAGAATGTTGGCCCTAGATATTAATAATGATTTATGATATTAAACAGAAATATTTTACTGAATTGCAATATTTATATGTAAATGAGCTTGATGGGACTGGTTATTTTCGAAGGGTGACAGATTAATTCTGTTACTTGACCAATTTAAGCATATGGTCTCCTGAATTTTTTTCAAGGGTTTTTTGGATGTTTCAGTATATGGACTATTTGCTCCCAACATCAGGAGCTGATTCAAGGAAACTGATAGCTTTGATAAAGGAGAGTTTGCAGTAAAGACTAACCTGCCATAAAACACGTGGTATGGAATACAACCCAGGGAAGGCTTTTTGAGTCAGCAGCTGACAAGTGATGCTCGGTGAGGCGTATCGCTGGGCATTTGTCACCGGCGATCCTGAGCCATTCAAAAGGGTTTCCCTCCTTTGCCTCCCCCATCCCACCCCGTTTAGCTGTGATGGCAGTGGGATTTGAAACACGTACTTACCAGCTCTTCTCAGACCACGCTTCTGCCTAGTTGGGAGGCTGGAGTGGGATCAGAAAATAGCGATTCTTCGTGGAAACGGACTTCCCGCTGGATCTGAGGGGAACCGCACGAGGGAGCGCTTTCCCCTCGCAACGCCGCGTCCTCCGCACCGCCCCCTCCCGCCGCTGCGGCGCCCCACGGACTCGCCCCTCTCTGCCCGCGTGGGCGAGTGAAGGCGGGCTCGGACGATTCAGTAGCCCCGAAGCCCACGGGTGACTCTTCTTTCTCAGACAGAAGAGAAGAGCCTGAAACTTTGGGTTCGTTGTGTATCTTCCTGGCACCTCGGCGCTGCCACCGAGTGCTGTTACTGTCACTAGCCCCTTACACAACGATCCCAAAGTTTCAGGCTCCTCTCACTAGACATTCTGGATTTCAACAGGGTAAATGGAAGGAGATGGCAGGTCCTATTTAGCTAGCCATCTCCTGGGGAGTGTCCCCATTACACATCTTTTAAATGTATAAACCAGGCACTTTTTTTTTTGCATGATTTTCTGGGAATGGTCATGAAACTGGTATCTTCCCAACCAAGCACTTTGACAACCTGTCATCCAGCCCCAGCTTCCCCCACTACAGCAGCACAGCGACAGCACAAGCTGGGAACACAAACCAGCTTGTAACAACGTGATTGCTACAGTTCTAACTCTGCTCTTCCTCCCAAGAACAGAGAGAAATGCGCAGTTCTTTGCTGCCGCTTTGCAGTCACACACCTGCGTTGCAGGAGGCACTGGCATCGGGCTGCCACATCCTCCTCCTCTGCCTCCGCTCAGCCCTGAGCTCCTGCCCTGGCCATTACCAGTGACAGCTGTTGCCATGACAGTTTTATGCATCCATTGAGACAGGCATTGAAAGTCACCATTTACTGTTTTTTAACTACAGCTGGTGTAAAATGAGCTTGCTGTTTACTGCTGTTCGCAACAGGCCAAAGGCTTCTGGAAAGGTGTTCAGCTATGGGACCATCCAGCCCATTCCGACAGCTGATATTTTAATTATGGCACAGGTACTGAAGAAACACTGAGCCACAATCATTCATAAATCTGTACTCCATGTATCTCATAGCTGTGTGTATGAAATGAAACAGCCAGGGTTGTTAGAAGAAGACACCATTTTTAAATCAGTACTAACTCTAGTCTTGCTTCCTCTGGTAAGTCACATACTATTGCAAAACAAAGTTTACTAACTTTCTAGGTTTTAATTTCTCATTCTTAGCCAATAAAACTCTCCCTGCAATATTGGTGCTTCCTATTTCTTCCTTTTTCTGTTTTTTTGTTTTGGTTTGTTTTGGTTTGTTTTTTTTTTTTTTTCATTTTTAAGATCTTGCCTGTTTATGTGCATTGGAAAAGTAATAACGTGACATGACTAATGAAACAGATGTTGCAGAATCAACCCCCTCCCCATCAGAAAATGCTCAGAAAACTCCCGTTCCACAGAGACATGAACTGAAGGTAGCAGGACTGGTTATATGAGACAATTTACAGTCCTCCAGAAATCAAGGATAAATTAAAACTTTCAAGTTATTGCTAGGCATCTCAGCTTTACTAGTAAGTAAGACGATGAGAGCTGAAGCAGTTCTTTTTAAGATCTGTTTTCTTCATGGGCAGAATTGGGGTGGGTGTGTGTGTGGGGGGGTAAAAGATGTTTTGCAGTTATTTACTAGCCCCCAGATGTCCTAGACAGTGATGAAGAAAGGTGGATATAGTAAGAGTGGTGGGAACAGTTTGTTAACAAGTATTGCTACACAGCATGCACAAGAGTTAATAAAATAAATTATACACTGCATTTTCTTTTCAAACAAGCTTTAAATAGTCCATATTTAACAGAATCATGTGTTACAGACAAGAAATTCTTGCTGCCAAAACACAGGATGAGTGTTTTTCCCCGTCATTTGTTCCAAATTAAAGGCTTAGGAAAAAGTATTTCAAGAAATTAGAAGATTTTCAAAAATTAAATTATGCTAAAAACCAGAAAAGGCCAGTAGAATAGACCAGTGAAATCCATGAACAAGTCATCAGAAGAATGTTAGTACACAGGTGCTTACAAAAAACACACAGGAGTGGAGATAAAGGCTTTAAAGACACAAACACTTTGCAGGCTAATTCAGTATCAAAGAGCAGAATGCATAGGCTTTATTATAAACTCTGTAATTCATGCATTTGTGTGTGCAGATAAAATATATTTAAAGCCATGTATTTAAATGCCATCAAGAAGACACCTGAACTTCTCCCCAGCAACATCAGTTGACTTCAGGGAAGAATTAAACCCAGTTTTGTTTATTTTTATACACTGGCCTAATCCAAACCTATAATCTGTGAAAGGGAACAAAGTAAAAGAAAGAAACCAGGTATTCTATCTGAGCCACTCGGAGACACCGGGATAAAGATCCAAACCCACTTTTTGGTAATCACCATCACTGGAATGTAATGGCAGCAACACCAGCTCGGGCAGTTCTCAGCTGTGTTTCAGAAAGTGGCTCCAAGAAGAACGATCCAAGGGCTGAGTGGGGAAAAATAGAAATTAACCCTGTAGTACATACATACATATATAGATGGCTCTTTTCAGAACAAAATAAGGTAGCGCTACTGAGTATGTGGCAATATGGAGTGCGCATTAAGATACACAAGTGAAATCTGCTTGGGGCACCTTCACTCAGAGGGATAAGTCTTCTTAAAATATAATAATTATAATAATAATAATACTTCTTTATACTTGCCACTTGTTAGCAATTGTTTACATCGTAGAAAAATAGATAGTATTCTGTAACAAGAAATATAGTTACTTTGTTAAAATGGGCTATTTTAAACCAGCTACTATTCTTTCATATAAAGAATTTCTAAACAGCCAAACAAAAATAGGTAATACTGAGTGCAAAACAGCCAGTGGTATACTTTGCATTGGTTTGAAACACTAGTTGCCAGCTACTATAATTACATGTTCTGTACACTGTACTACAAAAGTCTTCCATCTTTTAGAAGCTTTGGGGTTTTTGCTTTTCTTCTCTCTAGGTGGCAAGTAAGTATTTAATCCGAGTAAATTCAAACTCTGGAAGTCAGAAATAATTTCACAATCAGTCTTTGCTACCATTCTCTCGCATTCCTTCCCCCATGTAGTGCAGCAGCACTTTCTACTTATGGCCAAAAATCCGTTAAGTTAAAGAAAGTTTAGACTGTAGATACTTAGAAGTTTAGCTTATAAATTCACATTCTTTTAAAAATCATTTCACTAATCTCCCACGTTTACATTTACACCAAAGAGAAAGCTCAAAAGCCTCACTTCATGCATTTCATCATCCCCGCTGAAGACTGAAATAGAGTCCAGATAAAAACTCTTTGCCAACAGTAGGTATTAAGTCTTAACACTACAAAGCCAGATGGTTCCAATGTGAAGTCAGCTTTTTCTGTAGTCTCTGCAACAGTTTCAGATACGAATAGCTAATTCCTAGTGGCAGTGGTAAAGGCATTATCAGTACACCATGAACACCACAAATGGAGGCAATTTCCAAGCATCAAAGAACAAAAAAACCAAACAAAAAGCACCCAGAAAAAAAATCAGTGAAACATTCTTAATAGAGCAGAAATCTCTATTCTCCTCTCCGTTTATTTCACACCTTTTCAACTTTGGTGGGGTCATACGTATCTGAAAAAAAGACAAAAAAACACTATTAATAATGTATTGTGAAATCTATTCAATGTTGCTAGCTGCGGAAATGAGACATATTTTCCCTGGTTTTTATTAAAAAATGAAGCTAATACTGGACTCACAGTCTTAAAAATACATACTACATTCCTGACCCAAATTCTGTATTTACACCAGTGTAATTCGGGAACAACTTGGATCAAATGCATGGAGATATAATTTGGGAAATCTTGAGTGGGTAGCAACAAGCGCACTGACTGCTAAATGTTTACTTCTAGTTTTCAGATGCTTTGACAAGGAGAGAAAGACGTAAGATTTGCTCCCCCTTGTACTGAACACTAAGGACAAGTAAACGCTTTAAGAATCCTAACAGGGTGTTTAAGGCTGGCTGAAGAAGAGATGATTCCATCCAGTCATCAGGGTCTTTTCATTCGATTGCAAATCCTTGCTTTCAGATTAATTGAACAGAATACAGGAAAGCACAGCTGCGTTGCATCACTATGGTTAGACTGTCTCGCTTCAGTCTGCAAAACTGCAGCTCACGTTTGAACATTATTCACTACAGCACTGGACAGGCTTACTAACATTGGTCTTCATTTGCAGCCTACCTCTTGTCAGTTCACGGGACAGACCACACTTTGTTTTCCTTTTCCTGAAGCGCCAAGGACACTCTTCTGTCAGATTTTTTTATTGGATATATCCCAACATTGGCCATGAAGTAAGCAGATATGAGCTTTTTCCTTCACCCTTGTGACTCTGGGATAGGATTGCAAAAAAAGGGCTTTGCCTTGTGAGATCTGCCTGCCCTGTGCCATTATGCATGGTCATGGCATGGGGAAACCAGGGCTACCTATGGAGGTCATGCACATGTCTCACTTACCCTACGCTCCTTGGGATGCATGGTCATGATGTGGAGGGACCAGGGCTACCTGCGGAGGCGTCTGTTGGCACAGAGGGGCCTGGAGAAACTGGCACTGCAGCCCGTGCTACCATGTGCTACTTGCTGCTCTTATGCAACCTGGGTGTCTGTGCTAACCTTAAACATCCCTCCCGTAGGCTGTACTCCCACAGCAATCGCATTTTAACAGTTGAGCGTGAAAATAGCTGCACACATAAATATCACACTTCGGAGTAAAACGTTCACCCTCAGGACTTTTAAGTTGATGTGAGTGAATGTCTTCATTCAAACAAGCATAAAAATCCTCAGAGGGAAATTTTTCCTCCTGCATGCAAGTGTCCATCTGCAGCATCCAGACTCACATCAAGGGGTGACTGGCTAGGAAAGAACTTCTGGATTTGGCCCCAGTGGCTGGATTCCTGGTGCAGGACCGTTTATCACTTCTCTTGCCCACTCTCCTCAAATTGCTGGGCCAGCCGAGAAAGGAGTCTGTGCCAGCAATACCTATGTTTTCAGAACTGCTTATCGCTATTCAGACTCTTCTGCTATTTCCAAACTTCAAGAACAGACACCACATGAAAGCAAAAAAATTAAAGAGGAAAAAAGTTTTTGAGGACTAGTGCACTCCAGGATAATGCTGTATCTTTCTAAGCTTAATGCACTGATGATGTGCGAAGATGCCTCCAAACCAGCAGCATTTTTTTCAATTGTAAATAATTTGCCATCTAAACTGCTAGAACATACAAAAATTCTGAACTGTTCTGTGTGCAGTTTTCCTAAGAATAAAAATAGATTCACATTTCAGAAGCCTGGTTTTCCTGAGGCCGGGCACATTCACACCAACAGAACTCCCCACAAAACTGCAGGTGCTCACTGTTCTGGAATGGGGGGGGGGGGCGGGCAGGGGGAGAAAATCAGGCCACGAGACACAGAGCCTCTGCATGGCTCAGTTTATTCCTTGAAAGCTTACCCACGCCCTCGGCACCTAAGCCAAGGACATAAAAGTGCCAGACTGCCAGGCTACATCCCGCTTCTGGGGGGACAAACATTGGCGTTCTAGCACTGATACAGAAATGTTTATTCAACATTTGGTTAAGCTCATTTGAAACGCTCTCTCCAGAAACAGAGCCAGAGCAGCGGCCTCATGGAAGCAGTCTTCAAACAGCAAAGGCGAAAAGACATCCAGTGCACTTGGGAACATTTGGAGACTTTCTTCTAATGGCAGTATTTGCATAGTAAGATCAGCTTCTTCCACCGAGTTTCGGCAGAGCTCTTGCTCCGAGACGTGACTGTTCATCTGCCAAGCTGCATTATACGTGTGAAAACCTGTTTCTGCTGAGGCCTCTAGCCTCTGCGACGGGCCCAGACTGCAATTATAAGACTAACATCCCCCAACCTCACTCCAAATAGAATGGCCTTTAGCAATATTTACTCTTTAAAAGCAACAAATGCAATGGTTTTCCAGGATTCTCATTTTGGCTTTCAGTGGTACCAGTGAGCTAGTCTGGAAGGTGGAGTGAGATTTTACAGAGGAAGACACAGCACCAGGCCTTTCTACCAACGTGAATCTTCAGTCCTGCCCCGTTAAGGTTAGGTGAAGATCTTGTGGCCATCAACAAATCAGAGTCTCTCTGGATAGGAAGAAGCCAGCGGAGGAGATGCCTTCCCACCCCGAGTGGGTGCGTGTGACCCCGCAGTACTGAATGTGCGGCGAAGGAAGGGACACCCATGCTATCCAGGCGTGGGGAGGGCTGTTACGTCTGCGAGGGAACTGCTGCAAAGGGAACACACTGCAGAGCACAAGCCTGGCACTGTCAGCAAGAGGGATAAATTTAGACCTAATTTACTGCAAAATAACTCACCAGTAAAACACACACAATCTGTTTTGATACATCCCTGAAGTCATGTCACCACAACAGTTATTTTCTTCACTCCAGCAGAAACCCCAAGGGAGGAAAGTGTATGAAATGCATGTGGGGCATACTAGACCTGATGGGTACCAGGGAGCTGAATTAGCCTGTTTGGAAAATCTGGTCTAGAGTAACACAGCTCAGAGCAGAAAGAGACACAAAGCTGTGGGATACAGAAAAAAGACATGAAGGAAAGGCTGCAAGACTGCAGGAGTCAACACTTAGAACCCATACAAATATTTCTCTTCAGATGGAAATACATAAATCCACTTTAAAGTATGCTCCATTTAATTTCAGTCCCTCTGTACTGGAAAACTGTGAACAGATTTATATCGATGAGGTTTAATGAATAACCTGTGCAGATTTCAAGGTAGAATGTCAGCTGTTACAGAGAGGATGGCAAAAGGAAGGAGGAGATTAATATTCATTTAACAACTTTCACACCATGCATTTGCTCACTTCAATTAATTTAATGGACTAGACAGGTGGCCTGGGAGAATTATCCCTTTACACAGATCTATGGCAACAAGTGATTTTCAGTTGTTCAACACGATGCTGTATGAAAACTGTTTTGGAGAGAGAACAGCTCAGGTTACTCTTTGGGGATGCATATGGACTACACAAGTTTATACACTTTTAAGAGATGAGAAACACCAAAAAAAAAAAAAGGTGTTCACTGAAAAAGTCAACTTTCCATCTGACCTGGGGATAACAGTTATTCTCAACATCTGATCTGGAAAATATTCATGAGAGCGAGAGAGAGAATTTTCCAGGCTCCTTAATGCAGCCGTTTCCCAGAGGCTTCACAGAAGAACATCAGATTTTTATTTTTAGTTTCTTCTGAACTCTGATATAGTATGTGTCTACTTAAGTATTAGAGAGGGAAAAAATGGGTATTCAAGGAGAGGCTATGATTAAATCATCACGCATTCCCAAACACTGGTACTAGAGTGACTGTCTCTGAACTCTGCTGTTTGAATCTGGCTGTTCCCTGAAGCAACGGGACAGAGATAAGACCTCAGGGAGCACTCCTGTCTCTGTGAATGAGTTTCGGTATCTCAAGTGAGTTTTACAGTAACTTTTCCTAAGATGGGATCAGAGAACACTCATGTTATGTCTTCCACAAGGAGAACAAAGGGGATGGCAACCAGACAGTGGTAGTACCACCTACAGCCTGTTACTATTTGAGCAGCATTATGTGGGCATAAGCAAACCGCTCATGCCCATTACATAAGGAAATGGTACCCATTTGGATCTCCCATAATAGAGTCTTACCTAAAGCAAGATCTCTGTCGATCTTCTTCTTGTCCATTCCACCTAAATGTCCATTTTCACTGAGAGAGATAACACGCTTGGAAACAGCCCCTGAGCTTGCCAGTTTGCTTCCTCTCTCCTCTTGTACCCTTGACAGCTTCTCCTCATCTACCTCCTCTCCGGAGTCTGCACTCTTAATGCTCAGACGTCTCATCCGGGACACAGAGTCAACTTCTTTCATTCGCACTAAGCGATCCATGGCAGTCCGGCTAGGTGGAGAAGTGAGCTTGCCTTGGAGTGTCTCTATCACTTTCGAGGTGCTTCTCACTCTCTTTTCTGAATGCTGATACACAGTTGACTTGCAAACCAAGTTTTGGTCCTCACCTTGGCTGGGACTCGCAGGTTGTTCAAGAACTTGCTCAGTTACCAGTGGTTTAGCGCTGCTTTCCTGGTGAGAGGTCTGGCATTCATCAGGGTATAAAGATCGGCCTCCCGCTCCCACAAAGAGAGCACTCTCTGTCCAGCCACACTTTCGTCTGCCTTCATAAGAACCTTCTTTTTTTCCTTCTTTGTCACTTACTGTGCTCCCCGCTGATGACTTAAAGTCCTGGGCACCGTTTGCAGGGCTAGTGCTTGGGTGGGGCCCAACATGGTCATCCGGAAGGAGAGACTCCACTGCTATATCTATACCTAAAATTCTTGCAGCTCTTGCCTGCAATGACTCATTCACAGGGATTTCCACTGTATTTGCATTTGAAGAGTGATCAGAATTGTTAGCACCAGGTCCTGGGGCTACATCAAGTCCCACTGACCTCAAATCCGGCTCAGAGCGCCCTTGGTTCCTCTTCGTTAGTGACAAGTGTACTACCGAGCCTCTCTCTAATACCGTATCATTTGTGGGAGTTGCACCTTTGCTCAGTTTGACAAAGTCTAGGTAATTTTGGTCTTCACTCATCTCCTGCAAGACAGGGTTATTGAAAGGATTACTGTGACATGAACTGCTTGGGCTACTGGACAAAACTCTCTTGAGAGGGCCCCCACGAACTGGCTGCTTGCTTGTTCCGCTCTTGGCTTCCCCTGTCCTCATTTCTGTTATCAGACTTCCATCTGCTGGCCCGACTCCTTCACTGCTCCCTCCTGGCTGCGAGGAGCCTTGAGAGCCAACGCAGCCTGGCTCGCCACCATGCTCCGTCCCCACACTCCAACTTTCAGACTTACTTTTAACTCTTCCTGGCTTAAATACGGGCACCTCTGGCACAATCATTTCTGATTTCCTACTGTGTTTTGGCTCCTGGTTCAACTTCTCATTTCTGGATGCCCTCCTCTGTGTAAGGGCACCTGCCTGCGAAGAAGCCGCAGCACTTTCCAAGTCTTCATCGCTGCTTGTGCTCTCCTCCTGCTCTTGCAGCTCCTTGTTAAAACTTTCTAGCTCACTTATTGCATCCCAGGGACGGCGACTTACAGGCTTCAGCAGGAACTGCCCAAACAGCTCTTTACTGTTGCAGGGAGCGCCTGCTTCTCCCTTAACTACATCTCCCTTGGAAAGAAAGCCTGTTTCTCTCTCCTGGGCAGGCACAGGCTGGCTCTGGTGGGCTTTTGGGGAGGGGACCTGAAGGACAGAGGTGGCAGTCCTGGAAAACGCACTGTTGCTCGACTGGCTGAGGTACATCTGACCCTTCATGCTGTAAGTGCTCTGTCTGCAGCTTCTCTCATCAGAAGGCAACCCTGCTTGTTTTGACCCTGTCGTGGAGGCTGTATGTCCTAGGAGCTTTGGAGACAGTGGTTTGTTACTACCAGGCTTTGTACCATGGAAAAATTGTGGGCTTTTAGGTTCTTCAGAGAAACTGGTCTGTGTCTGCTGGTCTTTGTACTGATCACCTGGCCAGGAGCCAGAGTATTTGAGCTCTCTGTGTTTTGTAGGCTGAATAAATCTGAGGTCATTCATTTGTTTGAACTCTTCTGGCCTCCACAACTCTTGTTTTTGTAACTCATTTTTATTGGTCATGCTTCCTGTAAGTGCTTGTAACTCCAAGTCCGTTGAAGACATACTTAAGAGACTTTGTTCTTGCAAAGCCCCATTGTTATCAAACCCATTCTTATCAGGGCTCTGGGTTATGTTGTTGTTCCTATCTGTATCTGGCAGATTGGATTCTGATTTAACTGGGATAGAGACCAAACAAAATATAGTTTCATTCATTTTTTTCTTTGAACTCTTTTTGCTCTGCATCCCAGTTCCAGGTTCAAACTTTTTCACTTTTGTAACAGTCTCACAGGTGCTGTCCATATGTGAATTTCTTACAGAAAGTTTGCCTTTTGCGTACTCCGTGCTGGCTTCATTACGGGGGCTGTGATTAGTTGTGCTACAACTATCTCTTTGGTCTGGCAAGGCACAATTTTCCTGATCTCGGATGGATGGTGCCAACCATCTGTTGCTATGGGTGGAGCTGTCGGAAGTTCTTTCTCCCTTTGCAGAATTGGACAAGTTTGATGCATCCAAGAAGGCACTGTTGTACTGTACTTCAAGATCTCTCTCTTGCAAAGCACCAGAACTGGGACTACATGCATTTTCAGTGTACTTAGCGCTGTCCTGCAGACCTTCCGGTGGTGCAATTTTAATATGTCGTATTCGAGGATCATCAAAGGGAATATACTGAACAGAACGCAGATAGTCAATGGGGCGCCTCTCATGGCTTTGCTTCACATGAGGAAGATGGTTGTCTTTACAAGGGTCACCTCCCGCTTCAAAAGTATTCGCGGCTGGTCGTTGGCAGGGGACAACCCCCTCCACGGGACCCTGCTGATCACTGCTGGCATACGTGTCGCTGTTAGGCACTTCATTGAGGGGATGTGGGGTCACATTTTGGTGAGACGGGGATTTGTAAGATGGAGGAGGTACATAGACCGGGGGCTCCAAACCAGAATCTTGAATGCAAGCATCTTGCCTTGGCTCATTAACTTTGGCTAAGTAGGGGATGGGTTCATCTTTCTGGTAGTGGTCCTGGAAACCCCCAGTTTCCACAGGTGCCCTCGTCTGCCGCTGCAGTTCGTAGGATGGAGGCTTGAGAGGCCTCCCATACTTGGGTTTCACTAGGGGAAGGAAATGGCCTCCCGTTTCATGGTGCTTGGGTGGTTCCACACTCAGTCTGTTTGGGGGATAGGAGAGGGGTTTAGTTACGCTGAGCGAGTTGTTACTGTTGTTCAGGGAGGGCATTTCCACGCATCTCATACTCTCTGGCGAAAGGACTCTGGGCAAGGACTGCGATTTCCCCTTGTTGTGGGAGCTGAGTACATTATCTCCCAGGGTCAGTGAATACAGCTCTTGAAGCAGCTTCTCCCTGTCACCCTCGGACATTTGCCTCCCTACCTTTTTTGGCTGGTTCCAGCCTTCCATTCCCAGACTTTGCCATTGGCAGTCGCTGGGCAGTTCGCAGCTCTCCTGCAAGCCGCTTCTTCTGACGTACCCTGCGCCCGTCCCCACCTTCAGCTGACTCTCCTTGGGGTGCCGGGGTGCCCCCGGGGCCGCAGCCAGGCCTTTCATTTCCACACCACCTTTCTGGGAATACCCCAGTAGCACACTGAAGTCCTGTCCTCGTCTTCTCCAGTAGGCAAGATCTTTATCAGTCTTGGGCTGGGAAGACCATGCTAATTGAGGCCTGTCATAAACCCTGAAAAAGAAACGCAGCGTCACCAGGCAGTTTGCACAGATGCCCCTTTCTGTCCCTTACAGGTAAGTCCATTAGGAGGTCAAATGCTGAGTTATGCCAATGGGGTTTGTGTAATCTATTCGCAACCAGATGACATCATGATTTTAATGAGGGGATTTACAAGTCAGTCATTAATATGAGTAACGGGAGGGCCCGATGCTCTGCTGGCACGTTGTTAGCTATGCAAAGCTGTTAGAAAGAGAGACAAATGCACACAGTTACGTGCTGTGCAAACATGCACAGCCCTCCTTGATGGACACCAGAAACCCAGAAATGATTGTGTTGAACTTATTTCTGCACTCTGCTACATCAAAATCTATAGACGTCAAGGGGACTACTGTGGTACGCAAGTTTAATAGGAATTGAAAGCTAAAAAGTAGGGGTAGGGAGAACGGGTAGGGGGCTATTTCATAAGATATATCTGTAAGAAGCATGATTTACATCCTGGTACACGAGCTCAAATTAAACATGTCATTTCCACTGTTGATTTTTGTTCATCTTTCAAAGGGAACAAATTTCTTCAAAGTGCTTTGGATTAAATGATACATGCCACAACAATGATGATGTATCATCACAGTTATGAATAAGATGGAACCAATATTTTAAATCTAAAATACCTCAAAAGAAGGGTAACACTGTTAAATAAAAGAGGGATTAACTCCAGCAATCTGTTACTGAAATATGAAAGACATTAGACATTTTACTGTGAATTAGAAATTCAGAACACAGATTTACATGAACAGAATAGGTTCTTTATGTGTTCTGAACAGACTAAACTATTTAATACATTACTGCTGAACAAAATCGGTACCTTTCTATATAAATAATTAATCTTCTACTTGAACTGTGTTCTGCTATTCTTGTACCTAAGGTGTCCAACAGTATAACTGCCTTTACACTATGTAGCTGCCACCAGCATAAGACTGGAAAGAAAAATCAAAATTGACAGAAATAGGACAAGTATGTAGATAGAACCCAAGAATTTCTTTCTCTTCCCTCCACCCCAAGTTATATAAACAGTGTCATCTAGCTCTTTTTTTACTAAAAACAATGATCTATTCAAGTAGCAGTTTGTAAAAACATAATACAATTCAAAATTCGGAATGAAAACTAAGCAATCCAGATCCACAGCAATTTTATCTTATGTATGTTAACTACATCCTATGACTATAAAAGTTTAAAAACCAAACTGGGATAAGGAGCATCTTGTTCATATTAATTCAAGTAGATTAAGGCTTAAGATCTGAACAAAATGTTCTGCCTCTGAAGCACAGAGTACAGTTCGATCACTGAACCCCAGGAAGTAACAGACGTCTTTATTAATCAGTGAGATACAACAGGATGCCTCCTATATTGGAAAGTTGATTGCTGTAATAACGAACATTTCCATGCTTCTCTGCATGTGGAAATATGCAGCTGAACAAATGCTGCCTTCTTCTGAGATTATCAAAACTACCTTTTCATCCCATCCCCATGCTGCTATGGCACCATTTTTATCCGCATTTACAAAACGAAGTGAGAAACAGGGTCTAGCAATAGTGAGGAGGGAATGGACAGTTTGCTCTTTCTGTTTGGTTTTAACCGTCATCGTAAAAAGGTCTACTGAAATTGCAGGAAGTACAGAGTCATAGATTCCAAGATCAGCAGAGGCCGTTATGATTATTTAGTTTGACATCTTGCTCAACGCAGGCCATCAGACTTCCCCGAAATGACTCCAGCTTCAGTGGTAGTATGTCTTTTAGAAAAGCATCTGAAAATCTTGATCTTTAAATTTCCAGAGATGATGTTGCACAGCTTAATTCACCATTAAAAAAAACCCAAAGTAAACCCAAATTCTTATCAACCCAAATATAAAAACATTGGGGAAGGAGGTATGGTAGACAATACTACTGAGATTTGCAACAATTGCAACTAACAGCGCAGGAACAGAATGAGCTGGATGTTTAAAGGATTTAAGAGGAAATCGGGAATAGGGAAGGAAGCATTACTCGACTCTTTCCTAGGAAACCACTAAAACAGAAGAGTTTTGGTTAGTTTGCTTTTTTAAAAACAAACAAAACCCAAGCTCAGACATTCATTAAAGTAAATTAGCCCTAAGTTAGGACAGCTTCAGTTACAGAAAGGATGTTCCTCCATTTATTAAAAGCCATTTAAAAGATTAACTTTATTTTTAAATACTAAAAGATTAATAACTAGGCTCCATTAATAAATTTCTGAACATGATAAAAACCACTGTGACCTGTACTATGTGATCATTGCAATGTGAATGTAGAAAAGACATTTAAAATTAGGTATTTACAGCATTTTAAAACTGATCTTTTTCTATAACCTATTCACAAGGTGGCCAATACCAGTCTTTCCAGCTTCTGGCTCAGGCGCTAGAGGTGGTTACACAGACAGCCTGTTTCCTGGGCCCCGCAAGCCTCTGGAGAGAGTGGCACTGCACTGTGCAGTGGGAAGAGGATGCTCCACAGCCTCCCCATGGACCCTCCAGCTTAGCTCCAGCCTGCAGACTCCTCTGCTCCAAAAGATGGAGAGTGGCTCCTGCACACCTGCAGGCAGCAGGCATGGCAGGCAGGCAGCGGGCAGGCAGCAGGGCAGCACCGCACAACCCCACTGCTTGTGGCTGCGACTGCAGCAGAGTGGCTTCTTCCAGGCTATATGACACTTTTGGGTCTTGCAGTCAAATGAACCGGTGGGAAGGGGAAGCACCCAAGAGCCACCCCAAGTTCACTACAGCCTCAGCAATGCTACATCTCTGGATAGCGAATGTCATGCTGGATCCACAACATGATCAACTAAGAGATGGCATGGTCCCTTTTAGCAGCAGCTAGTCTCTGACCATGCCACTACGCAATTATATCTCACTCCATGATGCAACGGTACTGATGCACAAAGAAACGCACACCTGGATACAGCAAGTGCTTCACAGCTGGGAGGGGCGCCAAGGATGGAGCAGTCCATGGGACCAACTGGGAAGATCTAAGTGCCAGTGGTCCCGTGGGACCAAGGAGGTCGATTTTAACATTATGAACTCTTTTTTAACAGGCGTGATTCTAACAAATATCACATTTGCTGTCATAAAGTGCTTTGAATGGATTCCATATAAAATTAATCCAATGAAAACCATTTAAAGAAATAAATTGCTATTTCTAGCTTTCTATGAATTTTAGGCCTTTGCAAGAAACGAGGCCATCAGTCCACCCTGCACCAGCTGCATGACTGCATTTCACTGAGCTGCCCCCCTCAGAGCAGTGGGTTGAAGCTGCTGGGTTCCCTCAGGGCAGCACTGGACCAACAGGGCCTTTCATGACCCACAGAACGGGGCTGGAAATGAAGGAGCATGACACAGGCTGTGAAGTCAAAACCCCACAGAATGAGGCCACTGCAGGGCTATCTAGCAATACCGTGAGAGCTCCTGACCCTGTTTCTGGCTGCCATCATGCAAGCGGTAGGCATTAGGCACCCAGTAGCTCAGGGTGGATGAGCCGCAGGCACCAGGACAGACTTTGTGCCCAATGAGGAGGCACTGTTAAGAAATTTCCAGGATTTGGCAGCAATGGGGAATTTTTTTCAGGGGCTGTTCTGGACACTGGCAGCTTCTGTTCTATTTTGGGATCCTATCCTCACATACACTCTTCCAAGCCTCAACACTAGGAAACACCAGTACACTTTTCTAATTTTTCCAGCAGATAATCTCATTAACGATGCTATCTATTTATCTCTAAATTTGCTAGCTACCAACATAGTTCCTCCCACACAAACAGCTAAGCCAAGTGCCTCTTCTCTCCACTCAGAAGAGAAGCAGGAGTGAGTTCTCCTTCAGTGAACCCTCTCATCTCTACCCATAGGGTCAGCTTTCCCATTGTCTTCGCCTTGTCTCCTCTTCTAAACCTTTACTGTGCGGCCTCCTAATGCTCAGTTAAGCAAGGACAGCCAGGACAGCCCTCCCACCATCTGCTCCCACGCTTTGTCTGAAGAACAACGGGATGGAGCACAACATCAATTCCCCACTTTGCCGGGGTGTCACTCTCCCCTCACAAGCAGCAGCGGTGGGTGGTGTGATGTGCCCACCTGCAGCTGCTATGAAGCCTCTCTCCTCCTCCTCAGCAAGGTTTGATCAGCAGAACAATCCCAATGAGTGGAGACGACAGCATCATCCCCTGCCATCATGAAATACCTCAGCCCTGCAAACCTGTTTGTGAAGGCAGAGATGAAGTGGGCAACATCACTCACTTCTGTGGTGTTTGGAGGGTGATTAGCTCTTCTACATCAGCGGTCTGAGCATGAGTGTGGTGCAGATAATTCCCTGCCTGAGGAGCCTGAGTCATGTTCCAAATTGCCGTGGAGCTGGTTAAGGTCTGCAAAGGTGGTTGGGACACACAAAGCCTCTTCTGGCCCTCTCCTCCCACTGTGCTGCACTGAGAAGGCAGTGTCAGGAGATGGCTGCAGGAAGCCTGTGATGCCCAAATAGCAGTGTCTTCGTGCTGGATCTAGTTGGGTGGTTGTCACCTCTTCTGGCACAAATAGTCCCCAGGTCTCCGCAGTGTGCAGTTCTGTCCCAGCCCGAGAACAGGGAACCTATTTCCTGCGATGGTCCAGAAGCCAGACAGCGAGATCGAAGGTCACTATGGCCTGCCCTCAACAGGCCCAAACACCTCAAAGTGCGCCCTCACAAAACTCCTCTGTTTTAAAGCAGCTCCTGTCTGCATGGCAGCCCCGTGCCTCCGACCCTTCCCCAGGGCAGGGGAGTGGGTCAGGATGGGGACTGTCACCCTGGAGCTCAGCGACTGGAACACAGGTGCTCCAGCACTGAAGCTGCCGATGGCCATCCGGGATCTGGCCCATAGAGCTTGCTCCTCCCTCCCTCTGCCAGCGGGACAGCGGCAGTGCCGCGCTCTGCTCCAGAGGTGCTCTGCACACCCAGGGACGGCACGAAAGCGACGGCTGATACAAAGGTTTTCCCTTGTTCATAGCTGCTTGTGCCTTGTCAGAGTTCCCGATAGGCTCACTGGGAATCAGAGTTTCCTCTAACAACAATAGTAAGAAAAGACTTCTATTTTTGTGAAAGTGTGACAAAGCCATTTCCAGGGCTGTGTTCCCTATTTTATGGGGAAAAGCCGCTTTTTAAAACCAGGATGTAATATTTAACTATGCTACAGGCTGACAGGTTTCACCCCTTGCATTTTGAGATGTTAGAAAGAGACATTTAAAATGTCAGAGAGCATTATTTCGTATTTAGCTGACCCCAGCAGTTACAGATACCTCCACCACGTCCAAGACATGGGGCAGACGCACGAGCCCCTGCAGATGCCCCCGGAGAGGCGGGAGGCAGGGATGCAGCAGCCCCCCCATGCCCCCGTGCACCCACGCAGGCTCTGCCTTACAGGCGCTGCAGTCACTTCCAGCCTTGCACAGCCATATCTTCTTCATATCAGTTTTTCCTCCACGCTGCAAACTCAGCTCCGAGGCTGAGCATGACCTTCCTTGACACCCCTGAACACTCTCTTCCTCTGCTTTGGAGCATTTTTCAGTATCTTTCTTCACTTTATTGCTGCCTAGTTTACTTCACCCAAAACACACCATGAAGAATCCTCCTTATTACCTTCAAATCCGTGTCCTTCATTCTCCAGTAGGGATGGTTCCACCCAAGGACCTTCACCAGGGCTGGGACTTGCTGCCCTAGGACTGCTTTACGGGGCTTACATCTCTTCCTGCCTGTTATCCTAGCTGGCAGCCAGGAGCCATTCCTGCTCCAGGCAAACAGGCTTGCAAGGGGAAGAGATACGAAGGGAGAGAGCAGACGAGCCCAGCAGTCAGGGCACACGTGCCTCTGCCACATGTTACTGAAGGTCTTCGCAAGAGGACAAACTCCCACGGCGACAATGTTTTGCCTTGCTTTCAGTTTCAAGCCCGTTCGGCAGGAGGAAGGGGCTTTTCCTCGTAAACCATGGTCACACTTGGGCTGGCTTCCAGTCCTGCTGTAGCCCCTTTCCTTTGTTCATCTGCAGCACTCAAATAGCTGCAGAACAATGGCCGAGCGGCGCTGTGTACACACAGCTCTTCCTGCCCAGCCTGCCCCAGCCCCAGCACGCACGTACTCCGCGTTAAGCAACCCACGGTTGTACAAGCACGTTTTATGGAGTGACGACAAGAGCTTCCACTGGCTTTGAGCTGTTTTAAAAAGAAACACAGAGGCACCTTCTCACGCTTACTCCACGAGACCGGCCTTAAAAAAACAAGAAAGTCTGCGGTGCATGTAGGAACACCCACCGAGAGCTGCACGTGGCTGAATCTACAGCAAAACCCAGAGACCGCATGGGGCAGAAACTGGATTCAGTTTTTTTAAAAGTGAAGAATACGAAGAGCTTTTGCCCCCTTTTTTTTACTGTACTTGGGCTGAGCTTCTCTAAGCCCATCAGAAAGGCCTTTCTGATACAGACCATATTAGTAAATGACATTTTCCCCCACTCGGCCACTTCCCATCACCCCGATATCCTCAGAGGCCTCACTCTAGCAGAAGGTGAATGGACGTGCCACTGCTTTGTGTGGACTTGCAGTGCATGGCAATGGTCAATAGTATGGGAGCAGAAAGGATCACAGGAAGATGGTGTCAAGGGTTAGGGTCATGCTGAGTTATCTGTCAGGACCAAAAGGAAGAGAAAGCAAAGCCATGGCATGATGCTGAAACTTACCCCCCTTCTGAAGTATGAAAAGTGGACAAACCCTGAAGGTCATGGTGGTAACCAGGACCTGCTTGCCTCCCTTGGCTCCCATGGCTGCTTTCAGTGCTGCTCGAGTTCGTTTTCACCAGAGGTTTCTTGCTGTATGCCCCGGCTCTTGATTCTGCCTCAAACCCATTCAGCGTTCTCTGAGCAGATCTGTTCCCCGCGATTTCATGCCGGTATCCATCATACCTGTTCTCATATGAAACAGGGGGATTTTTTGACAATTTGTATCCATGAGAAATCAGGAGGTCCTCGACACTGAACATATTGTGCTGGTTTCACTCACAGCTGTGCCATCAGAAAGCTCTTTCCAGCAGGACCCATCACTGGAAAACAAAACCAAAAACAAACAGAAGGCCACTTGAAACACGGAAAGGTATTTTTGATCAGCTGGTAGGCTGCTGAAGCTAAGAGTCTCATCCCCTGGCCTCAGACTTCCACCCTTATAATAAAAGAGATGAAGCAAAGTGCATGCAGATGCTGATGAATCATGTGCTGACCTTCCCCAGCCAATACACCTCCATGCACTCCGCCAGGCAGCAGATGCTGCGCTGCTGCTGACTCAGTCCGTTTCACTGAAGAATTCACTGGTGATTGCAGCTTTCAGATTTCACTAAGTGATCTCAAAAAAAAATATCTTTGCACCGGAGGTAAGCCCACAGTCTGAGTCAGGCATTTCCTTAAAAAACAGTTTTTCTCCAGTCATGGAGAGGTGTGCTCTGCATTACGTTTTAAGTCACTGCAGGAGGAGGGGGCGGATTGCAGGGCAATGTGCCTCTCCCTACAGCTCTGCATATTCCAATTAAGAAAAAATGTTCACATGAACAAGGACAAAATATGCATGAGAACAAAAATGAGTTATGCAACCACATGAGAAACACAGGTAATATCATGCAATACCCGAGCTAAACAGTCCTTTTTACAGTTTACTTTCCTTTTGGCCTGTGTTGGCCTGCTGGAAATCAGTAATCCTCAGTTAGAATAATACAAAGCCTAAGATTTCAAGTACGCTCTATTTTTACAGCACACTTCCACTGTGTAAAATGACTGGAAACAACCTGAGATGCCCGTGTCTATTGTGTCTCAATGATTTCCAAGACATGGGACAAACAAGATTTTTCTTCCCAGTGACAGCCCTCAATTCTGCACTGACTAGAGCAAAGATCCAGCAAACTGAATTAGTTGGCTGGAAACAATCTCTATACCGCTCTTGCAGCTTATTATGGCAATTACAGAATACACATTCTTCCAGAGTTTTAAAACGAGTGGAAAGTAATGATCTACTTGGTAGGTTGTGCACAACGGACCCATTCTGATACATTCCTCTCTGCTTGAACTGTGTTACCGGAAGAAAGAAATAAAAAAAAAAGGTAGATAAAGAAGAAGTGAAACACACAGAAATAGATTTCATGATGTAAAACATAAAACACTCGAGATGATTTTCCCTGCACGAAGAGTTCATTTCATATGCCTGGTGAGTAGTGTGACCTTAGTGATAGCATGTCTACCTGAGGGACAGGAGCTCAGCATTGGCAGCTGCTCAAAGGAGATCGTCTCTGCAAAGACCATGAAAAGCAAGTGCATTTTCTACACCAGGCTCTAATGCTCTTCTTGGGCAAGAAGAAAAGAAGAACTTTGATCACTGCTGTTTACAATAATTTAGATGGAGCAACTACTGAGATGGCTGCTGCACATTTATTATTACTAAATCTCTCAGGCTACGTATATGCAGGAGTTGATGGGTTGGCTTAGAATATATACCAGTTTCTGTGGTGCGGCACTCCATATATTATGGCCACTTTGTGCCTATCCAGCGTTCCATCCATTTTCTGCTCCCGCCCTGTCTCCTGGATGCTGTGCAGACTGCGGAGCTGGTCCGGCCGGCTGCTCTGGACCAGCCTGGTGTGCAGCTCCCGGGCACGCAGGGACCCTCTGGCCGCCTCTGCCCTGCACTGCCCACCGCGGCCACGGTGCTCGCCTGAGGACAGCCCGCAGTGTGGAAAAACACGCACCATTTTTATGCAGAGCCACAATTTAACTGGTAACCTGGAAAGCTGCAGAAGTGGCTTTTCAGCCTGAGAGCCTGCTGAGCACTTAAACCGGTTTGTCTCTAGAGCTTAATGAATCTCTTCCCTTTTCACGCATGTAACACTGCACACCCTTTAAAATGGAGAAATAAAGCTCTGTGCCGACGATATTTTAGGAGTATCCCTTGCTAGATCAGGAGTCCAAATTCCCAGTAAGTGAGCCAGCAGTAAGTACAAGCAGGCAGAAAGCAGGGAGGAGCGGGACCCTTCCCTCTTGGAAGGAAGGGAAGGCTTCCTGGGTTATTTTTGAATGCTGACCTAAAAGGCTAATTTTCCATCCACCCGCCACCCCGGACTGTGCAAGGAGCCAGGTACGAGCAGAGCAAGGGGAACAGCTGGCTGCTAGAGCCGTTCAGCTTCTAACAAGAGAAAGATCCGATGTGACTACCATAAACAGCAGAAAGCCCATCGGAGTGCTTGCAGGTGCAAGGAAGAAATGTCTTTTTCCTGCTATTATTGTCAGGCTGGCTTGGAGCGCAGCTTAACCCTCTCTCTGCCGCCCGCTGCAGCCGTGGGGATATCAGAGAGGCACAGGCGAGTGGGCAAGAAGCCTCCAGCCCGTGGGGTTTACTCCGATCCTCCTTTTGGCACAGGTGGTGAGGAGCAACAGGGTGGAAGTGCACCGTGAGGAACTGTTGTAACTGTCTCCTCCTGCTCTGCAAACCTATCACGTGCGGAAGGGAAAACCCCGCAGTCCTACGGGCGGTGGGAAGGCCTGGCTGGGAGCGGGATGCTATCGCTGTGCCCATCGCAGCTCCGCAATAGGAACAAATAAGGTGGAGAAACCTGCACCCCTCTGTCTGCCGTGGTGTCCTCATCACCAAACTCCATGATAAGCTCTCCCCAGACGCACCACATGGAGAAAGGCTCCATGCCCATGGCACAAGCTCCCAGCAGCAGTGGTGGTGGGTGGCTGCTAGCTGGAATGCTGTCAGGACACATGCCTCAAAGATCTGTGGAGAAGTCACAGGGAGGTACCATCCCCCCGCATCGGACCTGGCCAGGGACAGGGGTGCTGGAGGCTCTCTCCCTGAGCAAAGCCTGCAGGACATCAACCATGTCAGCACCCAATGTCCGCAAGGATGCTAGCCAACTTTCCAAACCTGGCTGCGGCACTGGGACGCTCTTCCCACCCTCCCTTAGATAAATAAATCTAAATAATAAAATCAAAGGAATTGGATTGGCAGGAGTAACAAAACCATTGCTGCAGCACCGTCTTGCAAATCATGTGTCAGACTGGGCCAAAGAGTAAAGGCTGTGTAGAGCTTCTAATTTGAGGGAAGATCAACAACGCTGGAAAACAGTTTGTTTTTCCAGCACTCATTTGTTTTGTTTGCCAATGACATCAGTGCTTTCTGATAGGGTTTGCTTCCTGAGGATGCCTGCTATCTTGCCAGCGTTTCCGACTTGTCCCCGTCAGCCGGTACAGCTCCACATTACACTGGAAACAGGGGCCAAGCTTTTCTCTGGAAACTTCTCAGCAGCACTCTCATATGCAAAGAAACAAGCGCACACTGAACAGCGGAAATCGGCATCAGCCCCCATGTGCGCAGACACAATGGGGACCTGCAGCCTCGGTGAGCGGGACACAATAGGACCACCAGACGGAAACGTCATCAGAGCACCTCAGCTCGGGGTGCTCTGTCCCAGGGCGCAGATCTCATTGCTGGCCCTGAGAAAAGCCCAAAGTACTCCTAAAAGACACCCTGAAGAAATCTGGTGCTAGAGTTCCCTCTGAGGTGCTTCAGGGGCCCGTTCTCAGTGGGGAAAAAGCAACAGGTTTCTGTTGATGGTTTACCTTTATCTGTGGGTATCAGTGGCAGGAGTTCTCAAGCCCTACTAATTTGGAGGGGTACCACCACCACCTGTACGATGACCAGTACCCACAATGATGAATGCCAGCACTTGCAGCAGTGGCAGAAGCAGCTCTTACCTCCATGCTCTGAAATGGCTTGCATGCCGTTGAATCTCTCCTGCATGGTGTTTTGAGCGGCCCAACGGCATTCTCCTTCCTTTAGCCCTGGTTTTGGAGAATGTCACAGAATCATAGAATCATAGAATTGCTGAGGTTGGAAGGGACGTTTAAGATCATCAAGTCCAACCATTAACCTATCCTGACAAAACCACTTCTAAACCATGTCCCTAAGTACCACACCTACCCTTTTTTTAAACACCTCCAGGGATGGCGAATCCACCACCTCCCTGGGCAGCCTATTCCAATGTTTAATAACCCTTTCAGTGTCCTGGCACAGCACCCACTTATTGGGTGGGAGACCAGAAGTGATAGAGAATTTAGTCCTGACTGCTCTCTGTAACATCTCTCCTGCCCTCTGCTACTTGAAATAAAGTGGAAGGTGACAACCCTTAAGCTGTTTGAATACAACCCCTGAAGTCCTTGTGCATGATTTGCCCTGCACACCTCTGCAGGACTATTTATAACACTTTTGTGAGTGATTCTGTACAACTTCACAGAAAAGAAAACATCGAAGGAACATGATTCATATTGCAAAATGAAGCATACAAACATCATGAATTGCCAAAATCAAGGCACCCGGCATGGACGCACAAGTTGCTGCAGTCTGTAATTACATGACTTCAGGCTACTGAATTCAGCAGGACTCCCACCTGGGTTGATGTGCAGGCTAGGTGATGATGCTAGTCTTCCCGGGCTTTATCTACAGCAGCTATCCAAACACTGTTCTGAAGACAGAGTTACTAACAGGCATCTGAATTACAAAGCGTATTATCTAGATGGGTCACACATTAAGCTAGCTTATCTTCACTCGTGTCTGGGTGACATTATTCCCATTTCATATCAGACATGTGCCAGACAGAAGTATTTATGCAGACAGACTAAAGTGAAAACAACCCTCTCCATTCTAGGCAACCAGTCTGAAGTGCCTACAACCTGATTTTTTAAAGCACTTAGCCTTAAAAGTGAAGCAGGTATGTTCAAAGCAACTGCTGCAAGAACCTACTGCCTCTGCACATCAGCCCAAGGGTGGCAAGTCAGCTGTCCACACCGTGAAGATATGGGATGAGCCAAAAAACTGGTGCTCTCCTCCATCCCTCTGCCCATCTAAGCCAGCACCAACACTTTTGTCCAGGTGGCCCCTTATCCCTCCCACCTCTGTTAACTCCTCACCACCATGCACCCTGCTGCCTTCATTTCCCACTTCCCACACCCACCTGTCCTTCTTGCCACCCCCCAGCATCCCTTCCCTGCCTTCCCATCTCCTGGTCCCACCAGTCTGGCCACTCTTCCTGCACTGCCCACCGCCGTGCTAGCCAGCCCACCACCGTGCTAGCCAGCCCGCTCTGCCCTCCTGCACCTTCTTACAGCTTCTCCAGACCAGTCCTCAGTTCGCGTCCATCACCCCAATTTCCTCCTTCCCCTCTGGATGACCAGCTTCTGTTCCATCTACACTTCCAGCAGAAGCACCTCTGTGCCTGCTCTCTGCTTCCAGGTCTGAGACCCCATTTCATCTGTACCTGGGGACAATCCAACCCCGCTGCTGCAGCCCTGGGCAGGGGCACCATGCTGGGGCTACGCCGGCACACTCTGCTCGCACATCGGTTGGAGCGGTTAGGGCACGAGCGCCATCCCTTCGCAGGGCTGGGTCACGAGTGGGCTGCTCAGCACCGGAGGCTGGGGTGTGCTGATGGATGGGAGGGAAAAATCTTGGGAGAACGGAGCAGCTAGAAACAGAGATGAGTCTGCTGAGAACATGCGTGGACATCTCCGAGCCTTGTCACCATAGATCCTGTTCCTGAACATGATGGCACTGCAGCTCTCAATCAAACAGCTGGAGGATTTCTTTACTTTCCCCTTTTTAATGTAGGCAAAACAACATTCCTTCTCTCCTCCCTCCTCCCCCCCCCAGTTTTTCTTGGAAATGGTTGAATTGGTTTAGCTGACGATATTAAAATAAATTTAGCCTGAGAGAGACACAACCTGAAAGGCTCAGATCAAGTGATAAAAGCCTGACAGACTACAGCAATGGAAAACAGGTTCTTGTAGTAGAAGTTTTAATACTAGATAGTACTGTGCGCTCAGTCTAAATATAACCCTGAGCTACATCCCAGGAGAATATGGACGTCTTTGGCCATTGCAATCGCTCCCGTTTTCTCACTCTGGTTTTGCATGGGTGCATATGCGACAGCTTATCAAAAAGAAGCACATTAAATGAGGCTTTTGCCTTGCTCATTTCATCTTTTTGGGACAATAAAGTCAGATGGGACTGTAAACGGTAGGCTGCTGGGCTGCTGTGCGTGCAGCTGCCCCGGCCCGCCATGCCCCTGCCCTCTGCTGTGGAAACAGCCACCACCACGTCCACTGGCTTTGCAGACACACGCTCCATCGGGAAAGATAAGAGTCATGTGCTTGAAGAGCCTTCAACAACAATGTTCACTGTGATCAAATATGAGATATTTATTAGAAAGATAGTCTAGAACACAGGAAAAAGAGATTAGAGAATGTTAATGTAAGTTGGATGTATTCAACTTGGCAGGGCTTAATTAAGCGTCGGTTAGGAGTACGGAAGGAGTAGGGAATGAGCCAGGGCAGCCTCCGAGCAATGAGTAAATACCTCCTAGAAATTCTCAAAGGATAGGCGAAGGGCAAACATATTATCTAACTTCAAACAAAAGGGGGAAGAAGACAGATCTGAGGTTCCATAGACCAAACAGCCTGGCTTTGATACCGACTCAGACAAATTATTATTCAACCCACTTGTAAATACATATAACAGGTGTCGATTTATCGCGGAGCGGGAGGGAGCGAGTATGCAATCCAGGAGGAGCAGTGGCGTTTCCAGCTCCCTGCTTCCCGCCCCGCAGTGCAGCTGCATCCACTCCCACATGATAAAGTCATGAGAAAACAGAAAACACAGACTTGTCAAGAACAAATTAAGTCTAATCAATTTAATTTTCTTCTTTGACTGAGTTGGGAGCATAGCGACTAGGGAGGAGAAAACAGTAGAAGTTGTACATTGGAACGAGGAAAGCTTTTGATGGATGCATGTGATATACGCAAATCAGGTGAATACAATTTAGGTATGATTTATTCTAGGTGGGTATACAAATGTTTCGAATCTGTACTCAAGGAATAGTTAGTAAATTCAACGTCAGCCTGAAAAGGTCTGAGCCTGGGGTCTTGCTTTATTCGATATTTCCATTAATGACTTGTAAATTAGAATAAAGATTACAATTACAAATCTGTAGGGAGTGCTGCGAGCATTTTCAGGGATTACAATTAGAATAAAATCTTAATAAATTAGAGACGCAGTCTGAAATGAACGACTGAGATTCAATACAGGCAGGTGTAAAGCACCATGTTGAAGAAGAAGGATGCAATGCAAAAGTGCAAAATGGGGTGGTATGGCAAAAGAGTCTCGGGGGCTACAGCCACAAAGAGGGAAGCCATCAAGAGCAGTGCAGGGCTTGGTGCACACAGGTGGATATGCTTGGAGATACAGTAAGAGGAGCATCACACGTCAGGCTCTTTACTCCTCTCAGCCCTATATCCAGTTTTGGGCCCTACCTCGAGCGAGCCGCTGCTCCCTGCCACTTGCTCACAAGAATCAAAAGTTTAGGAGGTGTGACACCTTGAGAAGAGGGTACAAGAAGTGGGGTTGTTTAGCTGAAAGAAAAGGGAGGAGGAATGAGGGTGAGAGAATGAGAGACGATAAATCTCAAATACGTCAGGCTGCTAAAAGGCAGTGATAATCTTGTCCTGCTCCCTGTGGACGTGGAAAACTGAAGGGACTGGCTTAGCGTGCAGCAAGGGAGATTTAGGTTAGATATTAGGGGGAACTGTCTAGCCATGATGATACTTAACCACTGGTTATGCTGGGAGGCTGTGAATCTCCATCAACAGAGGTTTTCAAGAACAGGCTAAATGAAGAGCTATCAGGAATGGTGCAGATGAAGCAGATCCTGCCTCAGAGCCAAGGGATTTTGGTTTGAAACGAAACATTTTGACATTCCTCCTCTCCCTCCCCCTAAAACCAGCATTGTTTTGTTGGCGTGCCCCACACATTTCCAAGAAAATCAAAACTCTTCTGTAACCAAGATTCCCAGCCTTATAAAGAGCCACCTCACCTGAATAACAATGTGGCTTCCCCCCTCCTCCCCCCCCCCCAACTGTCTGAAGTAGAACAACCACTTTATCACAAAATGCCACCAATGACCTACCTGGCAACCCCCTTTTCTGCCATCCTCTGCATCGCGGGGATGAGTGAGGGGATACCGAGGGCGAGCAGGCCTGGCAAGGTGGCAAACACCACTTAGTAGGAACAGAAACTTTGCCTTTCCTCCAGGATCATATCATGGATCATATCAGATCACATGGGATCATGGGATCATATCAGATCACAGACACGCACCAGGCAAAGCTTCAAGGAAGTTCCTGTGACAGCCAACACCATACTGAGGACTTCAAAGCCGCTAGTGCTAAATGGAGAACCATCTCTGCTAACTACATGGGAAGAAGACGTGCCAAAGCCATTGCTGGAAGATAAACCAACTCTATGTTGGCTCTGCACATCTTCCCAAGCCAGTCTCTCTCATTCATCTCTCAGACATTAAAAAGAAATCTGTGAATTTTCGTGTTTAACCCTTAGTGCCTGTAAGCAGGAGGGTTCACATTTTTTCTCTGACACAGGGATTCACAGACAGTGAACATTACAGCTCACATCCTCTTTGTATTCTCTGAGCAAAAAGTCCTCACTGAAAACAGCAAGGAACTGTGCCAGAGAATAAATTAATGATACGACGTGTCTCCAATAAAATTAGGAAGTGGGAAGGAGAAGAGGAGTGAGTCTTGAAGAGTTTATTTAACTCTCAGAAGGTAGTTATTCCTGTCTTGTATCTCACCGGTGCAGATGCATCAGCAAACCCACTGTGGCATGAGAGAGAGCGCAGAGCATCTCCTGGGGGAGACCTTAACGAGTGACGGCTGCTCTCCAGGGGTTGCCAGCCCTGTTTGTCAGGAGGTTTCAGGTCATATTTCAAAGTTTGCCTTCTCAGATTTGCCAAGAAAAAATGGTAGAGAGCTAGATTCCTTTTTTTTTTTTTTTTTAAGTAATGTGGGTGTTTGAGTACTGCGTTCACACAATGATGAAATACGTGTCTGACAGTGCATGGATGGGAGTTTCTTTCTGAAATAAGGTTGATTTTGAAATTTCCATGGGCCAATCCAGCCCTGACTGAACACTGATTCGCTGAGACTCATAAGCATCCAAACAGAAGTAAACGTCTAAAGGGAGAGAGGGAACGTCCACGCATGCACAGATACTGCTGCTCGTATTAGCTGGTTTTCAAAATGTCAACAGCTCGCTTCCACCGATGACAGAGCAGCACATTACTCCACTGAAATCGGTCCAGATTTTTTTCAGAGAAGGAGCAATTGTTAAAGAGCACTCACTGCTACTCTGCGCTCCAGATACAACCAGTCCTTCGACCAATTGGCAGCATATGGTGTATTTTCCTCAAATGACAGCTTTTGTTTGTCACAACAGGAGAACAAAATAGTACATTTATTAAACAAAGTGTAATTAGCCAACTCTTTCCCTCCCAAAAAGGAACTGCAGAATAGGGTATTTTTTAGGATGCAGACAAATGTTTCCATGCTGTTTACGACACTTTTGTACAGAGCAATCCACTCTGGTGGAACAAAGCACTTGGAATCACATTTGTTATTCACAGCTTAAAATCAAGATGTTAAGGGCTAATCATCCCACCTAAAATACCTATGGCAAAGTGCTAATAAGCTACTCCCACACTAGAACTCCATGGATCATTATTATTGTTTGCATGCTTTTTAACAGAAAAGCTCTCCATCTGTACAAACCACAAAAAAAAAAAATCTCAATAACTGTATTAAATGTTTCGAAGTACAAATTTTTAATAAGGGTTCCATCACATAGTTGAACTTCTCTGAGGTGACAGTGACATGACTTATAGAGCCTGGGCTCCGTGATCAAAAGGATTACACACATTAGCATCCTACTAATCACAGCAGGACGGGCCAGCCCATCAGGCCAGGACTCACGGAGGAGAGATCCGTAAACAAACACTTTCTCCCGCTCACAAACGTGTCCGGGAGCAGAGGCGCTCCAAGGCCGGTGTGGTCTTCTCCTCTTTCAAAGAGATAAGGATTGTGTCTGCTGGAGTAAATAAATCCTCAGCGTAGTCTTATGCATCTGTTTGTTTACTCATTTTCAGACATTACCATCCTCTCCTGTGTTGTTATCCCTTTTATATTACCCTTGTATGTATAATCAAATGCCCTCTCTTCTGGATTGACCCTCTGCTTCTTCCTGTATTATAGACGCCTTTGATCTTTCTTTCTTGCATCTGTGTGTCCTGCCTTGTGGTCTCAGCAGGATTTCCCCCCCGACCCCTTGCACTACCAGAAAATAAATGCCAAAGTAGCATTTGTATGCATTAGCGTAGAAAAAAATAAGGCAGACACTCGAGGAGCCTACATGCAAGCGCCGCTGCGCTGCTGAGGCACTGGGTGTGCTGGGCAGGGTTGCCTACTGGTGGGGCAAACCCAGGCTGGTGAAAGGTGGCCCAGCTCCTGGGCACGGAGGAGCCCCCTGGACCAACAAGGCAAGCAGCTATCATTGTCATGGGGGAAGAGGGACCATCCTAAAATTTCAGAAATGGCTGTAAATTTTTGCCCTTCGTTATGCACTTGGTGACTTGCAGGGTGCCCTTGGCACTTTCCAAAAGCAAGACTCAGCCTTTAGCTATTTTTTTCTTTTTTTTTTACTAGCTCAGATTTCAAACCCCCTTCTCTTGCCCCACCATTTGAGATGGTCTGAGTTAGGGCTGACAAATTCTATTAATATCCTAACTATAATACACTTGGGCGATGAAGAGGCTGCTGCTGATTTTTGTTCTCTGCAGGCACTGCCAATGCCAGCAGAACTGAGGGTTATCTCTAGGTAGATGTGAAAAGATGCCATCAGTTCACACAGAGACCGTAACGATCGCATCAAGACTGCTGAAAGGCTGACCAACCCCTTCCTCCATAGCTGGAACTGGTGAGTAAGCTTCCCCAGCAAGCCCGAGTCCACTGGCTCTTCAAACAAAGCACAATAACAAGGTTGCAGAAAGTGAGATAACCCTTTCCACTCAAGAAGTGGAAAACAACATCTGTTAAAAACCAAATAAACCGGTGTAATGGCTTCAGCAAGAGACCCAGAGGATTTTAGAGATGCAGCTCGCGGCTTGGTCAACACATTGTGAACAGCAAATTACAAGAGAACAATTGTTTCATACCAAGCTCTCCCACCCCTGAACTCCCTGAAGGTTAATTAGGATGGCCTCTGGCCAAATTAATTAGAAAAGAAGATTTGGGCAGGACTTTGCTATGCACTCGTAAGTAGTTCCAAGGTGACCGAGAAGTTCAGAAATGCCTCACCTTCCAAATAAAGCCTGCTTGGCAAAAACCAAGCTCACATGTGCCATGTTATTTCTCTGACAATCAGGAGAAACACTTAAAAGTAATCTTTCCCTAACTAACGGCTATGGCAGAAGAATTTTCTGCATCCTTCCCACCGAACAATATGCCCTTGTTTATTTTTCTGTGTGCTTTTTAGGTCATAAGAGGCCAGTGAAATTATGCATCTAAAGAACAATATACTACTGTAATATGCCACTTGATACATGCAGCCTGGCAGACTCTGAAAGATCCGTCTTTTCCAAGAGCTGACCAATACATGTTGCCGCATGGAGAACTCCTGAACATCACCATAGGAAGGGAGGGTGCAGAAGTGGGCACAGCCTTTGAAACAATAGACTAAAATGGTATTTTAGTCGGTATTAGAACATGCCCCGGTGGCACAGCTTAGGAGAGCATCCTGCCTGCAGGGCGACAGCCCTGCCCAGCTCCTCTACCCCGCGGCAGCAACCTGCCTTGACCCCCTCCGGACTCCTGCTGCCCTCAGCATCCTCGGCAAAGGGAATAGCTGGCAGGACCACACTTTTTTCCTCCAAGTGATACCCCGGTGAGTGGTAGAGCTGCAAGAGCGTAGCAGGGTAGGGCAGATCTAGCCTCTGTGATTACAAACTAAGCACCGACACAAATTGAGGCTCTCGCAGTGGCTGCACCTCTGAACTGCAGAGCCCTTCCCTGTCATTAAACTGATATTCTTTAGTTGGAAGCTGGAAGGTTGCTTTTTTTCTGTGTGTCTGTTACCCACAAACAGCAACAGCCTTTCTGGGCAGAATCAGAACTTTTAAAGTAACAAAGAGAAAATGCTTCAGCTTATGCAAAGAAGCGTAGCTGAATACTTTTCGGCAGGACACAATTCTCATTGTCACTAGCCAAGATTTAATGTCTTGACTGTGTGGATCAGACTGACTACTCAGAACAGTTACATCGTATTTTCACTTAAAGACATGGGCTGGAGTAACTTAACATGTAGGGTCCATGCCACAAAAAAGCCATTATTCTCAACTCTTGACAAAAAAGAAAGAAAGGAAAAAAAACCCAACCAAACCCTTAATAGATGCAAGAGTCCTTTGGCACAGCTCCAGCGGCAGACTAAGGCCATAATTTGTAATTCTGAGGCAATTATGAAATGACATAACAGCACAGACCTCCTTCTGACATAACAGCTTTTTTTCATCTCCTTTGCAATAGTACAGGGTTTAAAACAACCACCGAAAAGGAAATAACCCCAAAGATCTATTTGACTGCTGCGGAAATATCAGAATAAGAACGAACACCAAGAGGGGCGGCAGTTGATGCTTCAAGACCCTGATGCCACATCCCGGTCGGTGTCAATGGCACCCAGCACCGAGTCGCAGCCGGTGCCCGTGTCCCGGGCGACAGCCGTTCGATAAAGGTGAGCGGCACCGAGTAACTTCCCCGGGACTCCCGCCCTATGCAGCGCTCGGCACAGCGGCAGAGAAACCGGGTGGCGATGGAAGGGAAAAGAGAGGAACGAGCAGGTGCAAAGCGGGATGGGGAACCCGAGGGGATGTCTTCTCCTCATCTCTCCCCCCACACAACCCCACCCCGGGTACCGGCGCATCGCCGCCCGCCCTGGGACACCTCCGAGCCTCCCTTCCCCCTCCACACCCCAACTCCTCCAGCCGCCTGCTACCCCCCTTTCCACGAACCTACCCGGGGACTCACCTCTCCGGGCGGCTGCCCGAGACCCTCGGGTGGCGGCTCGGGGCCGCCGCGGCAGCCGGGAGGCGCCGAGCCCGCGGGGGGGCGGGGCGGAGAGGGGGGCGGGGCGGGGCGGGGCGGGGGGCGGGCGGGGCCCCGCCCGCCCCCCGCCCCGCCCCGCCCCGCCCCCCCCTCCGCCCCGCCGCAGCATCCCGGTGGCGAAAAGCACTGGTTCCTCTCCGCTCTCCTGGTTTGAGGTGGGACAGAACCAATCTTCTGCTCCGTAATTTCACTTTTCGGCTCAGCCTCTTCCAACCGGCGGAAGGTCTCCGGAATTAACGGCGTGAGGTGAGACCCGCTCGTCTCGAATTCACGCTAAGGAATACTGCTATAACCCCTACAGCCAGCTAATTTGGTTATTTGCCCCATTGGAGGGTTGGAAGTGGAAATGCATAGAGGGGTCGCACCTGCGGGGAGGATCGGACAGGACAGGTGACCCAAAACTGACCCACAGCGTGTTCCATCGCATCTGCATCACGCTCAGTACAAAGCTGAGGGATCAAAGGGTCAGGCCTTTTCCTTCCATGGATGGTGTCCAAGGAAGACTCTGTTTCTCTGCCTTTGATCCTGATCCGTGCGTTCCTGAATCCAGATCTGGAATCCAGTTCCTGTCTGTCGCTGAGTCCAGTCTGGGACTTTCCCAGTGCCTGCCTGTGACGTGATCGTCTTTCTGGGAGCTAGATATGGTTTTGTATATATTGTATATCTTTCAATATTTTCTTTTTATTTTATTATTAATATATTTCATTAAAGTAGTTTAGTTTCTTTTCTAAACTCATAAGTCTCTTTCTCTCCCTCCCTCCTCTCCTGGGAGAGAGAGGTGGGGGAGAGCATCTGTTGTGCATCTCAGCGGCCAGTCCGGCCCAAACCGCGACACTCCACTGAAGAGATATTGTGGGACTTTTTTTTCTTGCTTTGTTTTTCAGGCACAGCTCTGCTGAGAAGAAAGACATCAACTTTCTAAGCACAAGGAAAATCTGCACATGGGGTCCATCAAGGATGGAGAGGGACCAGAGGAGACCCTTTCAAAGTTCGCTGTGCCTGCTGGCATCCAGCCGCACACCTAGAGGGCTTGTCCTCGCCATGGTTTTCACTGTGACATTGTCGTGGTTTAACACCAACCAACAACCAGGACCATGCAGCCGCTCACTCATTCCCCCCAGTTGAGATGGGGGAGAGAATCAGAAGAATAAAAGTGAGAAAAAACTCGGGGTTTGAGATAAAGACAGTTTAACACCTAAAGGAAAAGCCACATACGCAAGCAAAGCAAAATTAGGATTTCATTCCCTGCTTCCCATGGAAAGGCAGGTATCCAGCCATCTCCAGGAAAGCAGGGCTCCATCACGCGTAAGGGTTACTTGGGAAGACAAATGCCATAGATCTTAATGTCCACCCCTTCTTTCTTCTTCCCCCAGCTTTATATTCTGAGCATGACGTCACATGGTACGGAATATTTCTTTGGTCAGTTGGGGTCAGCTGTCCTGGCTGTGTCTCCTCCCAACTTTTTGTGCACTCCCAGTCTACTCACTGGTGGGGTGGTATGAGGAGCAGAAAAGGCCTTGACTGCTTAACAACAACCAAAAACATCAGTGTGTTATCAACACTATTTCTCATCCCAAATCCAAAACATAGCACTACACCACCTGCTAGTAGGAAAGTTAACTCCATCCCAGCTGAAACCATGACAGACATCTGCAAGGATGTTTGAAGGGCTGCTGGTTGCCTGCTTCCCCACCTCTCCTCTCCCCATCATTTATTCAGCCTCAAGAAACAGGTGAATAATTTGGAAATCTGCTTTGGTTTAATGACATTTTCGAAAAGTGTATTTGTGAATCATTTACTTTAGCAAATGCTTGGGCCCATAAGCTGTTCTCCATGTCTTAATTGACTTTTACCCTAGGCTATCAAGGCACTTCACACATGTTCATAAATTAAGTCCTGTTCAATATGTGCTCCAGTTAATAGTGGGAAAACAAGGGCAGTGAAGTTACATGATGAGTCCAAGGTCATGGGAGACGTCTGCAGGAAAGCCCACAACAGAGGACAGGTTTCTCAGTGCCCTGGTTTCGTAGGCCACTGGGAGTTATTGTCATTGCCCTGCTTTTCAACAGACATCTCCTTTTTTCTTCCAGCAGTGAGGGTCTGAGCCTGAAGCTGCTGACACATGAAGTATCCACCAAGGGCGATGCCACCGGCAGCAGGAGGACCTCCCGCAGGACCCCACGCAGGTACCTTACACCCTGCCCCTGCAGGGTACCTGTGGAGTTCTCTGTGGCTTTGCTGGTTGGCAAACACAGTATTTTCCCATGGTAAAGCCTTGTAACTGACACAGTCAGTTAGAAGTTTAGGTGTTGTCACAGAGCAGCTTCTTGTGGGTGTGACGATAGCACAGGTTTCCATCAAGGAAGCCGTGTTGGCACGAGTTACGGTTTATTATTTAAATATCTTGACTGCGGCAGGCAAATTGGGAGATGTGGGTTTTTTAAATACCTGCCTCTACTGTCTTGTGTGAAAAAAAAAAAAAATTGCAGGATGATTTTCTCATCTGCATGGCTGCAGCTCTGAGCTGTTTGCTCTCCTGGGTTGCAGGAGACAGTCCTGTTCATATCCCTCCTTTCCAAGCCAGAAAGCTTTTGCTCCCTCTTGGGTAGTTATGGTGCACCACACAGAGCAGTTCCTCGCTGCCGGAGCTCTCGGCTTTCCATTGGGAAAGCTGCTGCGGCACTGGCTTTAGGGGATGGGAAAGGGGGGGGGCACAGCCTGGAGCTGCCACTCCAGCGAGGGAAGTCTGGATCATTTGCTGAACAATGTCAAGGTGAAGGGAAGGGACATCTTTATGTCTTCAGGAGGTCACAGCCTGTGGAGAGTACGATAAAAGCACAGAGGACAGCACACCCCAGAGCTGCCTCTCTGCACCTGAAGGTATTTTTTGTTACACTTCTGAGAGCACTTTGTGGGCTGCAAAGGGAGGCACAGCCCTTGGAAGGAGGCACTTCTGCAGATTTATTTGGAGTCCTGCAGTCACTGAAGATTTCCCCCGAGTGAAGTCAAAGGGCCTCGAGTTGAGAAACAGAGCTTTCCTCCTAAAAAAAGAAAACAGCCGCACATGCTTCTAGCTCTCCTGTTACAGAGAAAAGCCTGAAAACCCGAGCTGAGCGTAGCTCCACGGTCAGACACCAGAAAGCAAACTGCATGATTTTTGAGACAATCTGAGGGATCTCTCGGGCTGGATTCACAATTAATGACCGATCACGGCTGGCAGCCCCAAATTGCGTCCAAGCAGGATTGCCGAGGGGGCTGGTGTAACGCATGAAGCCATTAGTCTGTGGTTTGGGAAGTCTGAGTGCTGCGCTCCTCAGCGGCAGCGTGGCTTTCAGGGACTCCCTTTGCTGCTGCTGCATCTTGCCCTCTGCCTGTTACAGGGCAAACTCTTTGGGCAGATGTTGGATCTGTTTTTGCCTTAGCTCAGTACCCAGATCAATGGGGTTGTGGTCTCGGGTGGCTACTGCAATGCAGACTGTGACTGCCAGGAGAAGGGCAAAGATGAAGAAAAGCAGAGGAGGCAGGAAAACAATTCTGCTTTTTGATGGCCAGAGTAAATGTGCACAACTGATGGAACATTGCTCCCCTGCAAAGCCTGCGGTCCTGTGGCCACCGGGGGAGATGTCCCTCTCCGGGGGAGATGTCCCTCTCCTGGCTCTTTCCAGAGAAGGGGACCGTAGTTGGACATGCTTCAGTTTAGAGTTCCAGCCTCAAAAAGGCTGGAAAAACTAAATATGGCTGCGAGAGAAGCGTAGAAATGGAGTTTGTGAATGATAAAAGAGTGCTAAAGCCTCTGCCCTGCCACAGAGGACTCCTGAGATAGGTGAAAATCGGTGTAATGGGGCAGGGTGACACAATGAGGCATCAGAGGAGAGAGCTGTTATTGCCCCTCTGCTTTCCATGGCTTGCAGGGGGCAAGAAGGGCAAAGGAACCATGAATCCGATGCCAGAGGTGGCTGTGTGCGGCAAAGGCGGGTATCTGGGCAGGGGCATGGAGGGGCTGTGCGAACCCAGCAAGTGGTAAAGCCGTCCCCTGTGTCGCAGCGGTCGGGTTCAGGTCAGTGTCCCGCGGCACACGGTAGAGCGGGTCCGCGTGCCTGGGCAAGCGGGGAACGCCCGGGCTCAGCTCCTCGGGAGACGAAGAGCAGCGCCTGCGAGTCTGAGTGAGTGGCCGTTATGGACAAAAATCATGGAAAACAGAAACACACAAACACGGGAGAGACAGGCCAGCTGGGGGAAATACAGATGAATTAATGCACAGGGAAAGGAAAAGGAAAAACACACAGGCGTGCTGCGCGCCAGCCAGCTCTTCAGCGGCAGCGCTGCTGCGTGCCATTGCTGTGATGAGTGAATGGGAAGTCCTGCGCCGCTTGGTGCAAGTTATTGCTGCTTTATGCTTTTATAATTCTCCCTGGCCTCAAAACCTCTCTGTTCGGGAGTCCTCTGTTTACGTTTTATGTCCTGTCATCAGCGTTGCTGCTCGGGGCCAGAGCTTTTCTGCCCTTCCTACCAAGCTTGTTGCAGGCTTGGTGCCTCATTTCTGGAGGTGATCCTGCATTAATGTTTTTTACATTGAAATCAAGCAGATTTCTTCATAATTTGGTGTGGTTTGAAGTGACTAGGTGCATTAATTATTCCCTGAAAGACTGTAACGGTTTTTGTCTTAGATCCAGTTGCTGGGAATGTATTTGGGAACATACACTGAAATCACCACATACCTGAAGTTTACCATAACTAACTAGCCACAGATGTGCTATTAAACCCGTGCTTATTTTTTCCTCTTGTCCGTCCTATACGGCATGTTACAGCCATGATATATTAAACTTTCTTAGAACAGATGCTAGTCATAAACAAAACAGCTATTACCCTTTTGCAAGAAAACATGTCACATTACCCATCCCGCCAGTAATCACCTGTTTATAGAGCTGGCACCTCTATTTAGTTCGGAACAGAAAAGCTTCAGATATTTTATTGCTACATCAAGGGAGAGACTAAGCACTGCCATGGAGAGGGGATGTTTTCATTTGACTGTATCTTAACATGAGGAGGAACTTCTTCACTTTGAGGGTAGTGGAGCACTGGAACAGGCTGCCCAGAGAGGTTGTGGAGTCTCCCACTCTGGAGACATTCAAAACCCGCCTGGACGCTGTCCTGTGCAACCTGTTGTAGGTGGCCCTGCTCTGGCAGGGGGATTGGACTAGATGATCTCCAGAGGTCCCTTCCAACCCTGACTATTCTGTGATTCTGTGATTCTTTGGTGCTTCTTTAGCTGTATTTTGACCTGGTATTCAGGGATTCAGTTCTTGAACTACTTTATCGCTTCCTAAGCATCCCAAAGAAGCAGATGGAATGGGTGTGTATTGAATAGAGGGAAATAGTTCCTGATGCCGAGTGATGACCATTCTGCAAGGACGACTGAATACACAGCAGTCAGTGTCTGTGCACAGTGTTGGGCCACAGGCTGCTGGGGAGGTGTAATAGTGCTCTGATGGAGAGTATTTTCCTTTATGTGTAAGGACTCAGCTATCATGTCTGTTAGATATACCTCAGAGTCCTAAAGTATGACACACAAATGTGTGCTGGAGGGATGAAAAAATGGGAAAAAAGTGCTAAAAAGTAAAAGCCTCGTTAACACAGGGGAAATGTACACCCATGTATGCCGTGTGTGTTCCTGAACATTGTGAAGACTGCCGAAAAGGCTACGAGGTGTGGCACACAAATTACCCTTCAGAATTTAGCTAGTTTACATTTGGGAAAATTAGGTGGTGCTTCCAAAACTTTTGAAGTGCTAAATATTGTTAAAATAATCCTCACAGCTCTTTCATTCAAGGACTTGGCTCAGGGTACTCAGCAAATATTAATGAGTTTCTCATCGTAACACCCAGGAGAGATGGGAAGTTACCACAGTAATTACCCCTGTCGCCCAGCTGAGGAACAGAACAGTTAGGCCTCATTTTTTCAGGAGACTTTCCTGACCAAAATATTTGTACAGTCGTTCAGCCGAAAAGCTCTTGAGAAGGGTTAGGAGCTCCAGCTGGCCTCCCAGCAAGGTTTCAAGATTGGTGCGGGAGAGGTTTGTCCCCAAAGGTAGGGGAAGATGAAAGGCGAATAGTTACACAGTAGCAAAGCATGTTGGATCTATCCTATTTTTCCTAGTTTAAAATTTGGATGCTTACTACTCTAGAGAAGGCTAATCCCTTCATTTGCTTAATAAAGTAATATAGATTTGACGCATTACATACAAGGGTACATGAACAGTACAATACAGATGTTGTGGCAGCTCCACTGATCTCCACGATGGTACATACGGAGGCTGAGTTGTGATGGCCACATCATCATTCCTGCTAGCGACGTGAGCGTCACTCGATAAGGAGTGACGTCTCACAGGCACTGGGAAGTGAGGTCATGGCTGAGAGGTGTGCAACTGGGAAGCAGTCTTTTTCCAAGCACAGGCAAGGTTTTAGCTTGATGTCTCTACTCAGAAAGAAGAGGTTAGCAAGGGCTGTGGATCCCATTAACGTCACTGTGTGGACTAGTGCTGGCGGAAAACACACTTCAAATAAGGTAAAAGAAGAGGGGGCCCTAGTCAGATCTCATGTATTACCACAAGATGTTGATGATCTCCAGGGAAATACCCACTTCACCGTTACTTGCAAGTGCTCAGTAGCTCCCAGCCAACACTCAGCAGCCCATTGGGTCGTGCCTGATATCCAGTGTAGCTCTAGTCCAGCAGTAGGATCCACCCTGTCATCACACCAAACTTCTAGCTACACCTCAGCACCGTCCAACTGTGACTCCAGATTTACTGTGGCAAAGTCAGGTACTGACCTGTTGGAGTTACAGTGAAGGACGAGAGCAAACTCAGGTTACCCATAGGCATTAGCTAAAAATTCTTCGTATTTTTCATTACGCTAATTGCAAATCTACTTTAAAAAAGAAAAAACAAACATAATTTTACCTTCAAAATAGCTGCAAAGATATTCTTAGCAATATAGATAACTTAATTTGCAAACACATAGTCTGTGCTGAGCAGCTCTTTATCTGGGAGAAGAGTCTGAAACAGCGGGGCACCTGGGGGAGGAGATGCACGAGAGGCAGGGTGATAAAGCTATGTGAAGTAATATAGATACAGTAGGGGTGGTTTGGGAATGTCTCCTCCCTTTCCAGACCATATATATAAACAGTTAGCTGGAAGATGGCACATACAGTACTGATAAAAGGATTCTTATTTATTTCCACTGATATAGCTAGGCTGTGAAAATCCCTGCTGTGAGATACAACTGAAGCCCTGAGGTTTATAAGGAAGGAAGAAAAATACATACTGATGGCAAAAGAACTTATAGTTACAGCAGTAAACGCCAAGAAATAGAGTCTGCAGGGGTTATAATCTTCAAAGCTTTGGGCAGACTATAATTATTGGGAAAATAAAGGAAACCTGCCCTGGAGCAGGTTACCCCCTTCCCCCAGTCCCGGTCGCTGCCATTTAGAGAGTCATGTGGGTGCTGAGGCACCTGTGCACAGCCAGGCTGGGGGGTGCAGCCGGGTGGGGAGTCGGGCCGGCAGCTCTAGGCTGTGGGCCAGCTATTGGCACGGTAGCCCTCCTGCTTGCCTTTAGAAGGCAGGAGGTAAACACAGCTTCGACACGGAGAGACCATCCGTCCCACAGCACTTGCTGTGCTTTGAGCAGCGTGGCTTTGGGTACCGCTCACGCTGAGCCTCTGCAGCAGCAAGTCCTTCCCCAGGGAGCTGGGAGAGGAGAGCATCGCTGAAATGGTGCGTTTTAACACAAAACCACAGCACACAATAAAAAGGCTCTTTTTATAAACGCTCTGCGGCGTAGTTCCTGGTAGTTCCATAAGGACTTAAGTAATAGCTATTTAACTCACCAACTTCAGCTTTTAGCTGTGGTAACATTAGTTTTTAAACCTTACGTTTCAAAAGGCAGCACTGTCCTTTCTGAAATACTGCCTCCCTCCCGTAGATCTACATGAGCTGGTTTTATGAGATCAAGCGGAGAAAACTATCTATAGTAGGTTGGTTTTGTTTTTTTCATTAGAGAAGTTGAGCACAGTAGCAAGGGCAGAGCATGAAGAAAGGCTTGTCTGTAGTGGGAGTACTCAAAAAGTTCAACAAGAGTTTGCAAGACCCCTTCATTCCAGTGTGTTCCCACAAAAAAGCCTCACCCAAAACGCTGAAATTACAGTCCTCCTCTGTTAAAGAGAGAAAATGTGAGAACGGCTTGTAATTTTTGAACCAGAAGAGCTATGTTTATCTTCCAAAGAACAGCCCCTTGAAGATGTGACTGTCATCCAGGGTTAAAGAGCAGGCAGAAAGCCCGCAGAGGGACGGGCCCTTGGCGGCTCAACACCCAGCACCAGGCATCTGTCTCCTCGGGCGGGGGGATGCTCCTGTTATCTAGCTGATATATACCAGAGTGTAGCGGCTTTCCATATCCAAACACATCTTGACACTGGAGATTACGCAGATCCCGGAGCTCTGGAGTGAGGCCAGGGATGCGCACCCCCCTCCCAGAGCAGCTCACCGCCACGGGAGCAGGCAGAGCCAGCGTGGAGAATCGTTACCAGAGAGCAATGACATGTCACGGCCGTCTCGAACGGGCCAGGGGGTCAAAGGATTATGGCTCAAATCCATTCTTCATAGGAAAAGTCTTTTCCAAATGCCTGACTGAAAGCTATGAAATCACACAGGGAGTGTGCTGTTATCTGTGGGGGTGGTACAGACCCACCTCTGCTTCAAGTGGGAATCCAAAAAAAGAAAAAGTGTAGCTGTGCAGAGCATCCCCGTTGCACGGAGTCATCCCTGCCAAGCTGCTTTCCTTCCCCCTCACACCCGCTGGTGGACAGGTTTAGAGGAACGAGTGGGGATGTGTCTTTTGACCCACAGTAATAAACTTGCCTTGTGCATATATATTTTAGTCTTGAATTTAACCCTTATTTGCTCTCATATTATTTTGCAGCAGGGTATGCACTTCTGCAGATACTGCTGCCATCCCCATTTCTTACCTGCTCTCCACTGGAATTGCTTTTGGAGGGACTGGAGAGGAGACACTTTTTTTTGAAAAGTGCTTTTGCCAAGAAATTATCTGAGCAGCATTACAGAAACACAGTTTTGCTCGATAACCTTTTAAGTCACAGCAACTGTGCAAGTTGCTGGTTTGGCCCAAACCAGAACAGGATTGCAGCATCAATACCAGAATGTTGGCCGGCACCATAAAGGTTTGCAGGTCTGTAGGGACTGTATTTGGGTTTGAAAGTCATTGAAATCTATTCATTATCTCGTAGAAGTTGATACTGATATTACAAAGAAATCTTGCTTGGAAGGTAGAGAAATCCAAGCTCTTATAACCCAATGCTTTTCTTGTCAACCTGAATTCTTCCATTTACCTCCTATCCAGGACCAGAGGGAAAATGGAACCAAGCACCGAAATAATAGAAGACTTTTATTAGGCAAAGCCTCATTCAGATTAATCAGAAGGCGTCCATGTGCGTTTTACTAGGTTATTTTGGTCTGAGGCCACCTTCTGTGCAATTTATGCAGCCCCCAAATCACTAGAGGGCTTTCAAACTCATCAGTGGAAATTACACCTCTGCCTCGCTGTATTTGCTGTGCTTCGCATCAGAAACAGCCACCATGGAAGCCTTAATTTATCACATCCTTTCTTTCACTGGCTCAGGCTTCGCCCTGATGTTTGGGCATATTGCAGCGCTGCGCTACAGAAGTGTCAGACGGGCTCTCCTTAGGAGGCAGGCTGTTTAAAGACTGAGGTGCCGCAGGACATTTATACCGCACACACTCTTTAATCACATTGTCACCCTGCCCAAACCCAGTCACCCCCACAAGCAAGTCCCCACTCTGGGGGGGTGTCCCGCATCCCCCTGCCAAGATCTGGGGGGGAAACCTCCCAAGACCTCCCTTCACAGCACAAAGACCTGAACCGAGAAGCTGATCCTTCGTTCGAGCTGTTTTGGAGCACCTTGTCTGTCCTCAGGAAGGCTCTGGGAGAAAAGCAGCCAGGCAGCCTCCAAATGAGCTGCTGTTTGAAAGGAGATTAAACCCTCCCCTGCACTTCTAGTCAGGCAGACAGCATCAGAGGAGCTGAGCTGCCTCCACTCCAAGGAGAAAGTTAAAATAGAAATGAGTCTTCTTACTCGAGCTCTGCCTTTTGTTGTGCCCTGCAGGCAGCGTGCACCTGCGACCGTGTATCCTCCAAAGTCAGAGTACACTTGCCCAGAGTGAAAAACAGCACACGCAGCCCTACATTTCATTCCTATCATTTCTAGAAGAGCCTCTGTTCTTCTTCTGTTGAATATGAACTTAGTGGCCATGAGCAGCACCACAAACCATGTAAGTACTTGACACATCTCAGAAGGGAAGCTGAAGAGTGAGTTGCAAAGCTCAGAGTGTAGCTCAGGTCCTTACAAGTGGCCGCTCCATATTTAAGGAAAGAAGCAAACAATCACTACAGAAATAACGATACTGCTGTAAGATGCTGTGCTCCTCTAACTGCCAGGAGACCTCTTCCTCTCTAGCAGGGCCAGAGGCACAGATGGTGAGAGCTGCAAATCCATTTCTACACTGTCAGTGGTACAAGCCTGGCTAGTTTTCTGGAGAGCACTAGGCTGATGGTTTTGCAGTGAAGCCAGCGAGGAAGGCTCTGCTGTGGGGTGTTTCCTTGTAGAAATGATGAAGGAAACAGCTTGGGGCAATGACACCATAACCCAGTACAGCTGTTTCCGTAGGGATCATTTGTTCACATCCTAGGATGCATTAAAAGAGCAGCTTGGAGCATTTCTGTTGCTGCTTATCCTCTGGCTGGGCTGTTGTTAATGCAACACTCATTCAATGAAGTGTTTGGGATGAGGTCCAAGAAAGCACTTAGGTGCCTAAATCCAAGACAGCGATTCACAGCTGCCTAAGGACTTAGGTTCCCCCTTTTGTACACCCCTAACCAAGACCCTCTTTAAAAACTTGGACTTCGGCAATGGGGGTGACTCTAGGTGCTGCCATCTTAGCTGGCCTTGGCCACCAGAGCCTGCCTTCTGCTGCTCTGCCATTGAGCCCTGCAGATGACGTGGACGTGTTTGGGGTCCCTCAGATGCTCTGCAGCTGTGCCCTGGGCTCTGAATTCAGCATCTGGAGCTGCTCTTGCTCAAACCATGGCTGGTGCTGCTCTTCCCCATCGCCACCATGGGAGGGTGGCGCCAGCTGGCTCTTTGCAACCAGAGAGTCATGACGAGCATGGAGCAAGGGTGACAAGGGAAGAGGCTGCCACTACCCTGGCTTGGGTATATTTTCTGTCATATAGCACACCCCTTCTCCCACTCCCTAAGAAGGGTCCAGGGTAGAAGTGATGAACATACCCACAAATATTTCCTCTTCCATTGCCCTTGCTACTGATGGCCTGATAGGGAATGGTGGAGCCAGGTGGACTCTGCAGTCTGGTGGCTGCTGCATGTGTGGAAGCTGGATGGGTCATGGGACATCAGGCTCAAAGCCACTCATACTGCCACCCATCAATAAAGCTGTACAAGAACTGGTTAAAGTCCTTCCTAACATGGTATGAAATTCTTCCATTAGCCAACTCTTCTACTACACCACAGAGTATACCTGTCCATGTGCCTCTTACCTCAAGATAAAGCTCAAAATAGTTACAGAAATCTGGTTATCAAACTCCTGTGGCTTAGAGGGAGCGAGAGAAAGCATAGTTGTTCTTCTACTACAGCTTATTCACCTTGCTCCTCAAAAAGCTGATTACCTCCCAGGAAGCTCTCTGGGTCGATGGCAAGCTGAGGCGCATGTGCTGGGGATGCCTTAGTTGGGATGGCAGCACCCGTCCCCACAGCCTGAGTATCTGTTCGGGTGATCTGACAGACATCTTTCAACCACGCTCACATGTCTTGCCATGAGAGCGTTAAGCTTTGCCAGGTTTCTCCTCTCATCTGATAAAGCAGTTAGGGCTCCGTGTAACTGACACTTGCACTTTTCAAATATATGTCTCAGGTAGGGCTCTACATGCGCAGGCTGTTTTTCTCATTAAGCCCTTCAGTTACTGCAATTCACCTAAATCCATGCTGGACTGTAAAAGGCTTAATCGATGTAACAGGTTCACTCCTCATGATGTCAGGGACCCACTCTACCAATCTAACAGATGAGCTGATCTGATAGCCCGTAAATTAGGGATGACAAGCAAGGTTTATCATGTTAAACCAGATGCCATCAGCACCCTTCAGGCCTGCAAAAGTGCTCTAATTCTTCATAAAGCTATTACTGAGACGTGTAAGGAAAACATGAGATCTGAGGTCCTTCCTGCTTCAGCCTCCTGCTGCTGGATCCTCTTCCTATGATCAGGAGGAGAGCCCCATGCGGAGGCATGTTTCTGAAATTACTTCAAAGATCAGCTTTGGTGTCTTCTCTGCCTACATGTGTCCTTGGCAGGAAAACTGCAGAGCAGCAGAAAAGGGAACACAAGGGCTACTGTGGGATGGAAAATGAATCGGCTGTAGATCTGTCCATGCATGTGTGTCTGGCTGGGCCCCGTACTCCAGCCATGCCGCAATCTGTATTTCAAAGGGACCATCATTCCTTCTCCAGTTACTGGTGCTGGCAGAGCAGCAGAGCTGGCAAGTGAGCTTTCAGGAATGTCTTGATCCTTCACAATCCATATGAAATAGGTCCAAGCAACAATATTCTTGGAGAGCCAGATACACAGATTTTGCAAAGGTTGGGAGCAGCAAAGCACGCTATTAATAAAACAGTCACAGTGCTCTTGGCTTTGTTCTGATTGTGATAATTATAAGCAGAAGTTTTCTTTTGTCTAGGCCAAAGTCTCTGTCACTTCAAGTTTAGAGGTGTCAGAGGCAGCTTCATTCAGTGGACAGCAGTATCCGGTCCAGCAAGTGCCATCAGTCTACGTTGGTAAGTTCAGTGGAAGAGCGAAGAGGAGAGCTTGTCTGAAGACCCACTCTCCCATCCGCTGTTAACACTATCGCAGCTCAGGGTAACTTACCAAAGGTGTCCTGGCGTCGAGAAAAAAAAAAAAAGATTTTTCTGGATGTGTACAAGCATATCCATGACCATATAGAATGGTAAGAGCTAGTATTACATCAATTTTCATATTTATTATTTTATTATTGCTGGCTTATTTTAACAGGGTACCTTGAGCAGGGAGAAATAAAGGACTCAAAATACTGTGAACCAGATACAGAAAAGAAGCTGCTCATAAGTGTCTTTTTTTATCCTCAACCAAATGTTATGAAACAAAATTGGTGCCTTCTGGCAGTATGAGCCTGCTTAGGAGGGGAGATTTTCTTCTGGTAGTCAATACATTTTCCCTACAGGTTTTCAAAAGGTAAGTCTCAACAGCTACCATTGAGACTCAAAGTCTTCATTCTCAAGAGGCCAAAGCACCCACCGTTTCACCTCATTTGCAATTTAACAGGTTTATCATTTACACCGCGGTGTCTCTTTTAAAGGAAATCCCAGCGGAATTAACCAATATTAGTTTTCAGGTGCAGCAGAAAAATGTGCAGAGAAGCATATTTATGCTAGAGAGAGACGTTTGTGCCTAGGTACGCTGCAGTGGATATCGCTGAAAAGGGCAGCTTTTCTGCAAAGTTTTGTTAGATCCTCTCAGCAGGAAACAATTACCCGCAATACCAATTTCCCTCAGAATTTCGCAAATCTTTCCCTACAGGGATTTCACCTTCCATTGTTTCCCCTGCACAGGACAGAAAATCTAACTGCAGTGGTACAAAATCAGAACTGAGTCTTTTTTTTTTTTTTTCAGCCTCTGGCAGCTGAAGGGAATAATCTCATCTTTGACTCGAAGGAGATGGGCAAACAGGGTAAGGGCTGGTGACCTGAGTCCCAAGATGACCTCTGGAGGTCCCTTCCCACTACACCCATTTCGTGGTGTGATGCCCATGAGGGTGCAGCAGTGGGGGTCCACACTTCAGGGGCTCTCATGCCTTGGCAGCAGAAGGGGTGCAAATCCCAACATGCCAAGACCCCGAGACACCTGTGGGAAGGAGCACTGCCATAACCGGTGCCTGCCGGGAGGAGCCCCTTGCAGCGCTCACCATACTCCCCATGGGTCCTCTGACGGCCATGCCATCCCCATGGCAGAGCCCCTGGCTGCCTTGAACCGCCTTGCCTTTGTCTTTGTCTTTCAGTGGTGGTGGTATGGGGTTACGAGGAGGATTACAGCCATGACAACCCGGAGTCATATTTTCAGCATGTCTTCTGCATTTTTCGCCTTTGTCCCTGTCCCCTATTCCAAAGTGAGATGTCTCACTGTGCACCTTCCTGGCGGCCTGGGCACAGTCCTGCCTGTGCAGGCAGTCTCAGAAACAACCCACGGCACGAATGGGGGTCTGCCTTCTTCCCCCACGTTGGAAAGAAACTCCGGGCTCAGTGCAGAGTTGCTCAGACCCCGTACTGGGCAGCACGTGCCCAGGGAAAGAGGATGTGTGGGATGCTCTGGGGAGGTGGGTGTACAGCCAGAGCGGGGACTTCTCTCTTGGAGCAGTTTGGCGTATCCAGAACTGCCCTATGTCAAGGTTTCCTTGAAGAATTCACCTTTTTCCCTCTCTACAGATATTTTGGGGAGGGGGCAGAGAACAAGGACTTTGGCTATGTGGTTGGGGATGCAGGTAGTATGACCCCAGGAACGCAAGACAGTCCGATTTGGTGTTCCCAGTACCCGTCAGCCCAGCAGCAGTGGGACCTGGCCTGCTGGGTGACAGGTACAAATGAATGGTTAGATGTTTTAGCTTCATTTCCCACCGAGAAGAGGCCTGTGAGTTTGCGCTGTCTGTCCATCTGCCCCTGGCAGCGTGTGGCTCCACCAGCCACTATCACTCAGCCATGATGGGGCAGGCATTTCAAAGCTATGAAGTCCCCACAGGTTTGGGACATGCAATGAGCTGGGGCCATCCTCAGCACTGGTGACCCTGGGCACTGGGGAGGACAGGGGCCGGACTGTGCAGGAAGCCAACCTCACAGGCTCCTATGAGCAACTCCATGGCTATTTGCCCCCGTCCATCCTGAGCTGTTTATTAACTCCACCCCAGATGACCTGACATTCCAGGTGAGCCGGACCTGATTTTCCGGCTGAGGGAACCCTCAGATCTTTACTGTTTCCAACCAGATCTGATCATGGAAAGCACATTGCCCTCTAAGGCCCGATCTCCAGTGCCAACAGCAGAAAGCACCAAGCGTGCCCAGCTGCCGGCAAAAGGGAACTCAGACCTTTGCTAAGCCCTGGCTGTGAAACAGGAGCAGCCCCTGGACACAGCTCTGGGGGTCCGACCTGGGGTCCCCACCAGTGCCTGTGGGTTACCCAGGGCGCAGCTTCTCCCCTGCACAGCTGGCACCCAGGGGATGCTCACCCCTCTCCAAAACACAGTTTGTGCCAGGGGGACATCGGTGGTGAGGTCCTGGTACTACTCAGGTGAACCAATATGGCAAGACACGCGGGAAAGGGGGGAGGCACCCGGGGAGCTGTGGAGGGTTTGGGGGTAAAAGAGAGAGGGACAAACAAAGGGACAAAAACAAATAGAAAGGATACCTCCTAGAAATTTTCCTGTTGTTAGGCCTGGTACCAGATATGGACAAATGAAATCCATATTTGTCAAGGTATTTTGTTTTCAAAAATTGGAAACTTAAACTATACAGGTGCCATTTTTTAAATCCACTGGAAAAAAAACTTTTTCAAAAGCAACATTTTCCTGCAGCAAGTGACTTACTTAAAAAAAAAATTACAACAAAATCCCTTATTTTGGGAGGAATGTTTTTAAGTCACAAAAGTCCAAGTGGCATCCCCACTGCAGATGCTTTAACACATGCCCACAGTGTGCATATGGAGATGTAATTTGCTCTTCTTTGGAGTGTCTTCATTGTTGGCCTTGAAACTGCAGGAGAGCTGCTGTGTTTCCCCCTCAGCGGAAGGGGATACAAAGTACGATGCTACTGTCCAAGAAGTGTGAGTACAACTGTGGTGGCACACAGAACCGCAACACTGAAATGTAAAGCTATGGAGCAATTCTGCACTGCTGTTAATATTGTTTGATGTCCATCCCTGAACATCCATTTGTATTCATGGTCTTTTTACTCGCTAGAATCCTCTAGCAATCTTTAATTTAAAAAAAACAAAAATCATTTCCCACTTGAGATGTCAGAGAAATGAGGTAAAAATGTAAGTTGCATGATAATCAAGGTCTCCTTCAGGGGAAGTGTAGGATCTGGATAAATTAGCCACAACCCGGCAAGAGTGGGAATATCCATCAAAAGTTTGCCCGCTTAATTCCTGAGTCCAGGTCATCACAAAATATTTGTTTTGTAGAAGCCAGGAGAGCAACAGCCAAAGGGAAAAGCTTTGTGCAGGTGGGCTCTGTACACCGGAAAGCGCTGCTGAAATGGTCACGGGGGAAAAAGGAGAAAAACCACAGGCTGCTCTCCCTGCCCGTGGCAGGCAGGAGGCGAAGCAAGGCAATGAGGCAGTTGAGGGGGGTGTCAGGGCAGGTTGTGGGGGATTGTGAACAGGTTTGACAAAAACTGGGAAGGCCACGTGGAGCTGAGCATGGCTGGGAGAGGGGGAGAAGCTGGTGAGCCTCCCCAGGCTGCAGGTCTCCAAGTGGAGATGCTGCACCTTGCCCTTGCCTTCACCCTGCCGAAGTCTGGGAAGGGGGTTTGTGGCACAGGCTCTCAGCACCTTTGTAGAGGATTTCTGGTTTTCAGTCTTGGTGCCTAATTCTTATTTTAAGTTGGACATTGTTGATTCATTTGCAGTGTAGCTGTGACGTCCCATGACGTGCCACAACTTTTACAAAAATCAACAACTGTCCAAGGGCGAACAGTGACTTCGTTGACTAGGAGAACTCCTGGTTATTTCCGAGTGCAAACAGGAGAAGCAGAGATCCTGGCCTTCCTCCACAATGTGTCCTTGAGGAGGATGTAATTACTGAATTGGGTTTTGTAGTTTTTCTGCTGGGCGCGCTCTGACTGACAGCCCAGGCCAACCCACACTCCTCTCCTTCATAATAGTGGAAGCTTATCTGCCTGCAGCGCCAATAAAAATAAATCATCTGGTTGCCTTATGCTCTGTGTGGATGAAAACAGAGTCATCAGTGGTCTGTGTACTTCTATGCTAACTTTACGCCCACAGCATTCTTTTTTTTTTAAATCAAATTGCAGGATTTTGAAGAGGCTACTATGTACTGGAGAAGAACAGCGGGCTGAGGCCCAGTGTGTGAGAATGAGGAGGTTACAATACATTCATTGTTCAGTTTAAATAATGGTTTTTCAGATTAGGTTTGCGTGTATGAGTGTAATGGTCTCATTGACTAGAGCGATGCACAATGGACCACCCACAATTTGGGAGAGCGTTATGAGTTTGTCCCTCTGTGGGCAGGCATCGCTCAGTTTTCCATCCCTATTCTGTCAATATATCTTCAGCCTGGCCTTAATCATGCCTTCTAGATGAGTTGGAAGCATATCTGGATCACATAATTTTCCATGGTGGCCTCAAGTGCAGTTAAAAGATGATTTCACGTTGAGAGCCTTCAAAGCCTGGAGAGTTGAGACTCGTACCACTGATCCAAAATTCAGCTTCAGCCTCTTCCATTCATTCAGTGTGGAAGTAAATCAGGATTTATTCTTCTGAAGTTGGGGATTTACATCACTTAAAAGCAGGAATAAGTGAACATTCCTCATCTGTCAAGGGGGAACCACGTAGCAGGTTAATTTTTTTTACCATATATTGTGAGTCCCTATTACCAGTCCCCCTACCTTCATAAAAAAGTAAGTGTGCCAAATACGATGCAGTTTGTGGAGGAATCACTCCCACTCAGGTCACATTGAGATAAAATTATATAACTTGAAGCCACCGAGGGCACAAGCCCCGGTTGTATTTCCATCTGGAACATATGTCCTTCCCTCAGCACTTGTAGGGGAGATGCTTGGACAAGTTGTTATTTATGTCGGCGCAAAGTGGTGGTACCAGGCATGTCTCCGCGGCAGTGAAGGAAAGTATTAGCGCCGGCATCATTGTGCAGCATATGTATGTGATGAGATAATAGACATCTGGCACTGAGCGGCTACTGGGGCTCTGTAAATCCCTTGTTTTGTAGTTCTGTGCAGAAAACCTACCTCCAGCACAGTATATGATTGTATAGTCTGGAGTAATAAATTAAAGATCGTTGGGGTCCTTACAAAGCTCTGAGCTGTGTAACGCTGCTCTTTGGTCCCCAGCTTAGCACTTGTGACTGGATGTCCCCAAGGACATCGGTGCCTGAAGAAGGACTCGGAGTTCTCAGGTGTCTGTGGACTTACTTGAAGTCCTTAAGGTTTGCTTGCTTCCTCATATCCTAGCATTTTGGCCGGGCCAAGCAGCTCAGTATCTGCCCTTGAGCTGGATGTTTCCCACCTGAGACCCTGCACTCCACACGTGTTGCCTGGCCGAGTCTTCCTGCACGAGTGTGCGCAATCACAGCCCAGGCACCCCACGCCACCTCCCCATCCCACATCGCTGCTGGCAACTCACTGTCCAGGATGTGGGAAATGTTTACCGTTTTCTGGGCCCGAGCAGATGCAAATGCCACGTGTCCCACTTCTGGGACAGGATAACTGAGTGTTGAGGTCCCTGCTCCAGGCGCAGGTTGTGCATTGCATCCAGCTGCTGTTTAGGGTATACACCCTAAAAATCTGTGTTATTAACTCAAGGTTAACATATAGTTAACATTATTCCAAATTGAGGAGATTAGAAATGACATTAACGTTCCCCACTGTTGAGAAGCGCCAGAGTGAACAACTCATTGGAGAGCGCTGTGACTATGGCGAACCCCCTGCAGGACATACAGCACGTTCAATTCCGTGATGGGGCATTGCCAGCTCAAAATCCCTCGGGATGGGTATGGGACCAAATTCAACTCTCTCTTGCACTGCCCTACAGCTAAACTGACTTCAGTTTGCATCCCTGTGGCTTTATGTGGTAAACTGGTGGGATATTTGATCTCCAGTACCAAGAATAGGAACGAAGTGTCTGATTCCAGTGCATGATATTTTGCAAATATCTATTTGAGTAGCCAGGTCTGAGTAAAAAAAGAAATCAAATAGAGGGATGTGGAAAAATCTCTTTATGCCTATAAAAGGATCACTTCAAAACCACAGGATTTTGTATAGGAACCTTTTTCCTTAAATAGTAGAAACAGTCGCCGGGTGCATTCCATCAGTGTAAAAAATGGGGGTTAGAGGAGAGCTGCTGTGTCCGGTGGCAGTTTCCTCTCCTTCCGTCTCTCCCTCTCCTCTCCCCGCAACACGTGTACCTCATCTTAGCCCCAGAAACCGTGCTTGTAGGAAGCACGAAAACCGTATAATTACAATATATGTATTTATACACATAGATATAATCAAACCCATATATATGCTGTGCAGTTAAAGAGGAACGTACGGTGGGATTTTTGTGCATTGCTTAGGAAATACCTTTCTCTCCCATTTTCCCACCAAGATAAACAAAACCTGGCAGCGGATTTTGCTGGGCGGCTAAAACCCCAGCGCAGGCTCCTACCGCAGGCTCACACCTTGCAGCCTCCTCCTGCCCACCAGAAGGCAGGGGAATAAAACCCAAAGCTCATCGGCAGTACCCGTACGAGGGCAGTGGGCCAAATCCTGCCACACAAAACCCCGCTGACATCATGGGGATTAGACAGGCTGCTAATCAGGGCAGCGGGATTTGTGTCAATCTTTTACTTCGTGTGCGATGGCGAGCGCCCCAGCGGTCAGCGTGGGGTGGCTGAGGTTGCGAAGGGACCGGGTCTCCCCGGGTGCAAGCAGCCGTAGGGGGTGGCGCTGGGCTTTGGGGTGCCCTGCTTGTGCTGCCGTGGGGAGGAGCAGGGATGTGGGACCGGCTCTCCCAGGGCATGGGACCCCAGTGCCTCTTAGGGCAAGGGTGCTGCTGCTGCCCTTTCCGGCTCGGGGCTCCCAGGCCAGCAGAGACGGGGGAGAAGATTTGTGTGATTTTGGGGCTCCCTGGCCCTTTTGCAGCAGGTTTGTCTGAGGGTAGGATGGGGAAAGGAGCCAAAATGTTTCCATCTTCAAACTGGAGATGGGCTCAGTTGAGACTGAAACCTTTTCTGGGGGCTGTTTAGAAACCAGGGTGATGTTTTTAGTACTTTATAAGAGGAGTCTCTTGTGTTTGTATTAATATGATGAAAATGTCATGCAGAAGGGTCCCTGGGGTCTCAAGCTGGCTCCAGTCCCTTCCTCCACCCCATGCCTAGGTCAGTCCTTACAGATGTCTGGATAACCTGTTCTTAAAAACCTTTAATAACAGAACCTCCACAGTCTCCTGAGACAAAGTATTTCAGCGTTTTACTACTCTTACTGTTAGAAACATTTCTTAAATCTGTCTTAAATCTTTCTTAACTCCCTCCCAACCAGACACAGTGCACACCCTCATTGAAATTTTCGCACGTGGCTATCTACAGCAGGAACAGAGAGCAGTGCATTTACTTTCCTTTTGCTCAGCCCCTTATATGCCTGAAAGCCATTATTTCTCCCTTCAGACATCTGTTCTTTAATCAAACCCAGTTTCTTTAGCCTACCTTCCTGCACATACGTCTTTCTTGAGGAATAACATCTCCATCCATAAAGAGATCTCTAGGTGAAGTCTCACACTAACAGGGGGAGATGAGCAGAGGGAAGGGGGATGTCTTGCATGCTGTGTTTCTCTTTGTGTACTCCACAATGGAGTTTGTTTTTTTTTTTTTTGCAACAGTATGACATTACAGGTGTTTGGTCAGCCTGTGACCCATCACAACCTGCAGGTCCTCGGAGCCGACCAGCAGCCCAGGCAGTCAGCCCCCGCCTGGCTCAGGGACACCGGGGAGTGGTGTGCATTCGTCCCTCCCAAACTGCATCTTAGGGCTTTTCAATCCCTGTCTCCAGTTTGTAATTCCTGCAAGCTACAGCCAATGCAACACCTGCTGTAGCTACAACAAGCACATGGCTTTACTTTTCCATTTCCCAAGCTGTCAATGAAAATGGGACAAAGGGACACCCCAAGGGTCCCTTTCAAGGCACTCCCCTACTCAACAGGGAAGTATTGACGCCTTCCACATACAACTTTGTAACAGCTTCACCCTTCCCATAATGGTCTCACTCCAACCCCATATCTGCTGCTTGCTCATGAAAGCGTTGGCACTCAGGGTTGGTAGAAACCAGGAGGGAAAGGTGCTGGGGTGAGAGCTTACCCCGCGGGTGAGGCCTGGGGTGGCACAGCAGTAGCACCCACCAGCTGGGGGCCGTGGGAGCCGCCGGCTGCACTGCGCCCCTCAGCAGAGAGAGGGGGGAAAAGCCACTTGGAGCACGGGCTCTGCTGTGGGAAAGCTTCGTAGACCCCAATTTTGGGGTCTCACAAGGCTGGGTAGGGGCTGGCACAGACAGGGCTTCAAACTGGGCAGGGGCTCTGCTGCGGCAGGGCGAAAGATGTGAGGGGCTGGAGAGCACAGGTTAGGAGCAGGGCGCCTCTCTTACGGTGCATACAACTCAGTTCTTCTACTGTAATAATTATTAGCAATCTCACAGTGGTAAGAGCTGTGCGTACAGCTGGCCACCTCCAGAATGGCTGTTTCTGCTTCACAGCCCCGTGCACCTTTTGTCCAGTCCTACCCTCTGTGGAGGGCAGAGGCCTTGTAGCGCACATGCACGAGTTTCTGGCAAAGTTGCTAGTGCAATTAAAAAAGGATAAAAAGTACCTCTGATGCAATTGTTCAATCGCCTTTTCGAAGAGCAACACATCCTACAGCTGGAGACACACTGCTGGAGAAAGCACACTCCACGTACTGGTCTAGCAAACACCTCCTGAACATTTTTTAATGTGACCTGGCAGCAGACCAGGGTAAATGGCATGTTCTTTTTCCAGTACTTTGGCCCAAAGTGTGTATTTCAGAGGCTTAAAAGAACAGTCAGTCAATTAAATGTGATAAACGAGGCCATTTGTCACCAGCATTTTAGCTTTTCTTTTAAAGTATAAAACGAGATAATGAGCAGGGCTTGAAGAAATCCTTTGTGGTGTTGGGAGCCAAGGGCACATGATATACAGAACGGATTTTCTGCCTCTCCCATCATGAGAATGCGATCTGACAATACTCCCCCTCATGACAGAGAAATCAGAGACAATGTTAAGAAGGAAAAAAATCACTAACGGATGAAAAACCAGTGACATGTTGCAATGAAGATAAGAAAAGAAATGCACTTAGTTAAGGTGCATTTCGACCCCCATTGCAAACTTCCCATTATAGATGCTGGTACAGAGACAGCTGCATAGTACCTTTAGCTTACGAAACATCCTCAAGCAGCATAGTTACCAACACATCACCTGCTCAGAAAGAAGCCAGCCGGGTATGCATCCAGGTCAGGCAGTGGTTGACGGAAAAGATGGCTCACCCTTCCCCTTCCCCCAGCATGGGAGAGGGGACATGGCTGTGACGGCCTACGTGAGCTGGGGGGTCCTGTACAGTGTGGAAGTCCCAGGGCTTTGGGGCTCCAGGTGGTGGAAGGATTGTCCTCCTGTAATGCCCACAGTTACATACAGTACACTGGGACACCCCGTTCCCTAGCAGCCACGTAGGCAATGCAGTATGGGTATGTAGTCCATAAGAGTGGTGGCCCTTAGGTGGTGTTCAAATTAGGGTGGGTTAGTATCCACGGCTGGAGGCTAGAGCTGGATCTGGATGAGGAGCTGGAGTGTTTCCAGCTCTCTTGTAAAAAACACCACCTTTCTTTCTGGCACATTCCCTGAATGTTTCCCTCTGTGTGCTGTTCTTCTCTGTCATGTGTGTCTAGGAATTAGAAAACATTTACTCCAATGTGTGAAACCTCTCTGCACCTGTGAGATGCGAACATATTGACTGTATTGACTGCATTTCACATCAGTGTGTGTGCCACTGGGTCAGTGTTGCTTCTGCACCCTTTTCCCCATCTCCCCTCTGCATCTACCCACTTGTGCTACCAGAGTAAGAAATTACTCTTTTTTTCTAACTTGTTTTCTCAATCAGTCATCAGTTTATACTGAACACATCGAGGCAGGAGTGCCAGTAAGTATGGTTGTGCACAAACACGAGCAGATAATTTGAGATGAGAATGGCTGACAGTTTGTCTCTACAACCTATGTTTTATTTATGTCTGTACTGTACTGTCTTGGCAGCATTTGATTTAGTCCTGGGATGAAAATCCTGCCTTCTTGCAAACATGGACAGCCTCACACATGCCTCTGACATTAAATAAGTAACATACACAGTGCACAGACACATATATTTTAAGAAAACTACCCAGACGCACCAGCAGCAGGAGGTATCAAAGTAACTCAAAAGACAAAGCATTAAAATCTCGTTAAAGGAATTGCATGAAAGGAAGTCCCAATCAGGTACCAAACAAGTGAACACCAAACATGCAGTCGAGCCAATGACTCAACATCAGGTGAGCCTCAAGTCAATGAGTTTTCAGCTGATAACGAACTTTGTGCACGGCCTTCAATGGGGCTCTGCGTGGAGAACAGCCCTCCTCGGCACCCAGCGGCCCGGCGGCAGCAGCGTGCCGCCAGCTGCACCCACACGAAGGATTCCATTCCTGGTGGCTACCACATTAGTGACGTCTGTGCCCGAGGGGATTTTTCAGATGAGGTTTCAAACAACAGAGCCAGAGCCTGTGCTGTATAAAACTGCTGGTAAGAGTGGTCTGTCTGTCCCTTGCCTCCCCTGGACGCAGGCTCAGCCCCAGCCCATGGGTCGCTCTGGCTAAGGCTTGCTGAAAGGGTGGGATAATCCTGCCGAAGCCCTTGGTGGGCTGCCCAGTTCCTCTCCTTCCGACTCGCTTGCTTCCAAAACAAATTCTTGTTGCAAAGGCTCAGGCCTTTTTAACTCCGCATTCCTGCTTGTAACAGGATCCCTTTTGAAACAGGAGGTGAACTGGTACAACTCAGTGAACTCAAAAGGAAAAAGATCCCAAATAATTGTTGGAAATGATTGGAAAGAAATATCTCCTAAAACAACATCCTAAACCAAACAGAGGGCTGAATGTTTCAGAAGCATTTAGCTGTGAAATGGTGTGTTTTCAAAAACACAGTGATTTACCACGGGCAGGCAATGGAAGTGTGGGAGTTGATGCCAACGCCTTTCCCTTCCTCACGCGCAGAGCCAGTGGGACTGCTGCCTGCACCGCCAGGCGGCTGCGTAAAGGCATGACCATCATCCGCCTTCACCAACAGTGGGAGAGAGCCACCACTGCTGTCCTCAGCTATGGCCCAAGGAACGAACAGCCCTTCCTTTCTGCAGCAGAGGTTTGCTGGCATCCACCTCATTTGTCTGGGTTAAGCGAGGAGGACGTGGAGGAGGAGGCTCTGACTCCCAAAAGTACAGGTTTACAGCTTCAGGAAGAAAGTTTCTTTGTGAACAATTTCCATGGTGTTCTTTCTCCCGTTAGCGCTACAGAAAATTGAGCATCCTTAAAACTGCATTAGCCTCCCTAAGGGAGGCTTGTTTTCAGATCCCTTCTCAAACCAATTTGGAGCAGGGACATCAAAAGCATGGCAAAGCTGGTCCCCTGTTAGCCTGGATCCATTTGGAGCTGGTCTGGGCAGTTGGAGCTTGCTGTGGTGTTCACGGTCTTTCGAAATATTTACTTATCTGACTGACAGAAGAGTTATTTAATAAGTTATGATGTATGCAGTTTTGTGTAAACAATTTACAGTGCCATGATTGATGCTGGTCGGTGTTTGGAGAGAGGCAAGACTGATTGTATATACTGGGCTTTGGTTTGGAGAGTTCAGCCCCAGGACTGGGCAGTATTGTACCTAATAAATAACAACAGTTAATCATTTGGACTCACGCTGCTTCAGTGCTCATAAGACCACACAAACATGGCTGAATTAAACCAATGCTTCTTTGAGCAGACCTTGGTCGCGCAAACATTAGGGACCTCTGCAGGTGTGCCAGGTAGAGCGGTCACAGTGCCCGGCTCTGCTCTTGCCCTGGGCCTATGCTGTCCACAGCCCTGCAGCACCTACTGGGCAAAAGGAAACGGGTGGGTTTCTGGATGAATACCTTCCGTTACGGGTGTGCAGGATCACGAGGAAAGTCTATTCCTTGGCAGAAGAGGTGTTCCCACCTCCAGTGGAGCAATACGGGACTGTGACTGCTGCGGCTCACGGGTGCATACAGCCCAGCTGGTGAGCCAGAGATACTATAGGTGACCTCAAGCCCCCATGAGACACCAGAGCAGAAAAGAGAGGGCATGGACTAACGTTAAACTGAGAGGGAGTCAGAGGTTTTGGTTCAGTTCAAACTGGAAACAAGTTGTTTCAGTTCTGAACTATCAAAATGTTTCGTTTCTGGAATTAAGTGACCTGGACATGTCTGAAACAACATTTTCAGGCCCATGCAGCTCCCTCAAATTTTCTGCAATTTGACTTACTGACCTGATTGTGTACGATGACAAGGGTATGACTCTCAGAAGTTCCCATGAAATGGAAACATGGGGGCCAGTGCAGCCATGTGCAATGCAGGAGCTATGCAAAAGCTACTACTGAAAGGCAAAAGCTTGGAAGGAGAGGAAAAGATGCTACCAAGCAACTGTTCAGATGGACTAGTACAGGCAAAAATTAAAAAAAAAAAAGATTTAAGAACTTTATTTTGGAAATATTCTTTCAGATGCATTCACCGTCAAAGGTCTGTGCCACACACTGAATAAAGAACGGGAGGAAATTAAAAGGGGGGAATTGCCCCTGACACTGACACAAGACGGCTGGGCGAATGTCAGCTGGATAAAGGCTGCACATACCCACACAGAGAAAAATGTGCTTCCTCTGAACAGAGCAAAGTAATGAAGTATTGATTTGAAATTATTGAACTGTGATACTACATCCATGTTGCTGATGATGGCCTTGTTTGATGGAGAGAAAAGTACAAGGAGGTCTTTCCAGCTCAGACTGGGAAAAGGAAAAGGATGTCTGAGGCAGACTTTCCACATATTGCATTCACCATGGGAGGAAAGTAATACTCAATGCCCTCCTGATGTTCAAAACTGTTTCTGCAATCATCCTCAGCCACCAGAAAAGGCTAATTGATCCCCCAGCTCCACCAACAGCATTTGCTCTCGAAAGGATATATCTTTTCATTTAGTCTGTTTAAATTTACACTTAGAACAAGAAGGATCTTGAGCAAAACGCAGCCTGCCTCTTCCTCCCAAGGGACCTGCCAGAGACGCACTGCACTTAGAAAAGCAAGTGAAGGTTTCAAGGGGACCAGAGGGACAGCAGGCTGATGGCACCACTCTCGGTCTCCATGGAAATGTGCCTTGATGTAATTAATGATAAATAATCGGGACAAGAATAAAAATGATTCAGAGGAGCTCTGGTACTTCTCCCCTGTTTAGCTCCCGTGATTAAACCCACATAGAGCCTAGAATGGGGAGATGAGTTTCAATTATAGCTAAGGAACAGCATAACAAATTATCTCCTTTGCACTTCTTTTGCTGATGAGTAATCTAATTCCTACCCAAAGCCATGTTGACTATGGAGATTTTGCCAATATCTGATTCATCAAGATGCTGGAAGAGTGTGGGATTAGAAATGCAGAAGAAGGACTGTAGCTCTCCACCACTTATTCTTAAACACTGATAATTTCAGGCAAACTTTTTAACAGATAACATGAATACAACCAAATACTTCGGTGAAAGTCCACCTTTTTCTAAAATGAAATAAAAAACAAATGAGCTGCTAAGTGAAGGCTTTGAATCTTCTCTTATATGTACAATGAAAAAAATCTTTTTATTTTGGATGGTGAGTCCTTCTTAGATTTGAGGACTTCAACTGAATCATTCAGAGCGTGTTTTATGCGTCTTGAAGGCCTTTTGCTCAGAAAACACCCAGAACTGCAGGTTCTGAAGTTATGATTTAAATACTATTGAAAGGTATCAGCAGCCTCAACCTCACCCCACCCCCTCCCCCGGCCGTTGACAGCCACAGAGGGTTGGCATCCCTGTGTTTCCAGCCTCAGCCGTTTTGTGTGGGTACCAGTAGGAAGAGACGGCTCTCAGCAGCTTTCCTGTGTCTGAAAGGAACCTATTCCTGGAAGTTATGGGGTTGTTGAGTTCCTGGGACAGAAACAATATGAATGCTGAAACTCTGCCTTGCGACTCTGGGAGCTGCTGGCACGATTTGAGGGCTGGGTCTGTAAGCCGGGCACCGGCTCTCTGAGCTACGGGAGCGGCAACCCTGGCAGAAGGAGATGCTGGCCCGCAGCGCAGCGGTGAGGTGGGAAAGCAGTTCAAATAAATTAAGAAAAAAAAAAAAAAAAAAAGAAAGATCGGGGTCTTTTATGAAAGGCAATCTTGTACAGCAATTTATAAAGAGCTCAAGGGATGTTATTGTTTAAATAAATATTTAAGGGAGATTCCTCTCAATTTAAACAGAGCGAGCTGTAGCATGTGGAAAGCAGCAGTGTTTCATTACATATATGCAAGAGGCCAAAGCAAACCGTTATGAACAAAGGCGGTGGAGGAGGAGAAAGCAATTTCATTTGATTCTGTTTCTCCGAGAGTCTATTGACAGCACCACCATTTCTGCTTAGTGCCGGAGCGCAGCAGGCGTACAAACCCTGGCAGTCCCAGCAGTGGGTGTGCTGGGCAAGAAAACCTTTCAGCGAGCCCCGTTGGTGTTTTGTCCGATGAGATGGCTGGGGACAGAATTAAGTGCAGGGTTTAGCTCCCGAGATGACACCCTGCCTGGTGGCTGGTGGCTGTATGCCCGAGGAGAAGGGGACAAGGGTGGGTATGGCTGATCATGCACGGCCCATCACGGGTGTTGGCCGGTCTTTGACAGACACACAATTGCAGCCTCGATACTAAAACCCTGCTTGATTTGGTTGGCTACAGAGCTGGTGTCACCTTGTGCGGTGAGCTCGGCACAGCCAAAGCTCAACACCGTGCGCTGTCAGAGGTTTGATACAAGGAGGTGATTTCTGCCCTGCAGGTAGAAAATGCCAAAGGCATAAACATCCAACTTGCAGTAGCAGAAAAGAAGAGAAAACAAGAGAAATTCACTGCTGAGGGACAGGACATCTAAATAAAAGTGAAAACATGCTAAAAGGCCATAAGCAGTTAAAAAACCCTCGGTGAGTTTGAGGTTATTAGGAACCTGTGTATGTCATACAACATACACAGATTTGGACTATGGGATTCATAAAGGTGTTATAAATTAATTGATAGAAAAGGACTTAGGGGAACCCATGACACTTGCCTCAGGGTAGGAAACCTGAATTTATGTCTGGGTAGGGGTTTCCCAAAAGGTCTTCACCAGTGCAAAAGGTTGAAACGCTCGTCTTCCTCACCCTGTGCTAGTCTCCTTCTTTTGAAAAAGGCAAGGCCTGAGCTTCTCTTTTCTGATGTAACTGTGTATTCACTCCCCTTCTGAGTTTAAGTCACAAGCCAGTATAGCACCAAATAAATCACTTTTCCAAAGTGTCCTTGAAACTGGAGGATTCTGTAAAGGTCACGCAGCCCAGGTGACACATATTTCATGGATGCATCTGAAGACATGGCAGATGCCCTGTACGAAGTAGGACATGATTTATCTAGGAGAACACTGTTTGGATTATCAAGAAGGTTGCTACAAGAGTACTCGGCCAGGGCTGTGTCTTGGTAGGAGACAAAACCTATGCACCCATTCATGAACAAAATTCTTTGATGTTTCACCCTATCCCATGTCACTGGACAGCAAAATAACATGAAGACAAATTTATATCTGTGATGTAACTGCAGGAAGGTAGCAAGCTTCTCTTAGGGCTGGGATCAATCTGGTTGTCTCCAGCACAGGATCTGAAGACCTCAATGTCACTGTACAACCACCTTCAGAAACCCAAAACCCTGGCATGGCTCAGGACAGAAGACCTGGCCCACACCACCTGTGGAGACACAGGGGTCTACACAGTAGGTCAAAGCAGATCATTTGGGAAAAAGAAACACATTCATTTCTGAGACAAAAATGGTCCATGGTTCGTGATTATTTGGAAACAAATGAGAAATAAGAATTACACAAAAGCCCTGTTTTGTTCTTTGAGGAACCACAGAATTAATTGCATGTACTTTAGTTTCCAGCAAAGGCTACGTCCCAAGGCACAGTGTTGTGATTGTTAAACTAGTCATGTCACACATACTGGTTTAATTCAGACCAAAACTGTAGGAAGACCATGACGGGATGCAGCCAGTAGCTCACTAGGGGTAGCAGCAGAGTCTTAGTCTCAAGTACATCAAGCAATTCATTAAGCAATGAAGCTTTTGGGTTAGCACCCACGAGGTGACCTCACTCTTTCCCTGGGCTGTGTGCAGTGAAAGGAGCTGGCTGGACCAGCCAAGGTTGCAGATTAGGAGAGAGGAGCTCTTCCAGAGCTGTGCAAGAAACCTTAAGCGCAGACCTGACTGCCTCATTCACGATGTTGTTCCCCACTTGTAATCATCACATCAAAGTTGTAACAGCAACAGCTTCCCGGATTTACTTCTTTCATGACAACTTTTTTAAATAAAAAGAACTGAGAACAGAAAACAAACCATCCAATTCTCACACAATAATCATCCCAGTCTGTGGACTGTCAGTCTCCGCTCCACCCATCCACTCTCATCCAGCATCAAAGTTTAGGGCACTGTTTGCCACAACGTCCAGACAAGCACTTTCTTGTTTTCTTCCGTGACACTTGGGGCAGCTGCCCGTAAGCATCCAGCACTCCTTTTCCTTTTCTGCTTCAGTTCTCCTGTGAATCCCTGCCTAAAAATCCTCCCTGTGACATCCTTGACAAAGGCGAGACTGTTGGTTTGCAGTAAGCATTGCCTGCCATGCTGGCCAACACCATCTCACAGCTTCTTAGCACTCCTTCATCCCTCAGCAGCTGTCTGTAGGCAGCTCTGGTCTTCTCACATTGTCGACTCCTGTGGAGTAATGGCTATTCTCCTGGTCTTTATTTCTACACCATCTGGCACAGCTGAGTCCTGATGTGTGCATGGGACTCCCAGGAGATGATGCAAATGATTAAACTTCGCCGCCCGGCTTTGTGGAAGGAGAGCCATATAGGATGCTCCATAGCCTGTAGCTGTAAAAGAAGTGAGGGAAACCACCTCTCCCTGTGACTCCATCGGGAGCGGAAACAAGCAGACTGCAGCTCCGTACCTTTCAATGTGGAAATCACGTCAAGTGGCAAAATGGAAACCCTGACATTTCACCATCTGTCTGCAAGTGCTGCATATGTATTGCATACAAAAATAGGCTATAAGAATACTGTTAAGACTGAAAAACCCATGAGGCAAGAGATGCCAGAATTAGCCCTCCCTTGTGCTATGTGTTATGATACACTTGTTAATTAGATGATCACACAGTATTTTGCCAGTGGTCTCAGCTTTATCCCATGGTACAGAATGGACTGTCTTCACTGGAGAAGATGTTATATAGAATTTCGTATTTTTCTTAGTGTTCAGTATGGTCCTAGGTTTTATTTGCTACTCAAGTCCTCTGAATAAAAATGACTGATTTTCCCAACATTGGGAAAATTTCAGTGGCAAACCTCCCTATAGTATGTGGGTACTTCACAAGTGTCTCTGAGCTCTGGTACCTCTGTCAGTGGTATGGTGGTGCTTTAGCCACTTGAACAAAATGGAAATGGAAAGAAGAGACTGACATGCAAGCAACCAGCTTGATCGCATCAGGGACCAATTTATCAGGGGTCTGGTTTGGTCACCCATCCCAGATGTCACCCACCACTGTGACCTTCCCTACAGCAAGATCCTTGCCCATATCCACCCTTGCAGGCTTCATGGGTCCCACAGCCCAGTGCTTCAAGGTCCTCAGCTGAGACCAAAGGGTGGCCAACAGCCATTGCTGGGGCTGAGGCTGTGCAAGGGTGTTCAGAATCAGGCAGCACTGGACATGCTGGTGGTTGACCTCCCAGTGGCTTCCCAGGAGTGGGCATTCAGTGCCGAGGTCTCACGGCATGTGCAGACAGGAGGGTACACCCCACAGCTACTGACTGGGTACTGGGGAAAGCCTCAGTGCGACCCAGCACAAAAGACCCTGCAGGGAGAACAGAACTGAAGCCAGTTCTGCAAGACGGTGCTCTTCTTCCCAAGAAGGGGATGTGGATGGGGCAGCTCAGGTTTTACATCAGGCTCTGGCATGTCCAGATTCTCCCTATGGCTCTCACCTTGACATACATCTCCCTGCCACACACATGAGCCCTCCGAGCCCCTGGCTCCTCACTTGCACCATGTACTCCCCATCCCAGTCCTGTGCCATCCTTCATTTTTATCATCCCTTTTGTACCAGACCTTCCATTAGCCCCGCATCTCCAGGGTCCCTGGTTGCCTCCTGGCTGTGCAGGAAAGGTGTCAAAAGAATGCCATTCCCTGCCTGCCTTCCCATTGCCAAACCCCTCTGCCCTGAGCAGCATTATGGGGAGAGCCCAGCCTCATCCTGCTCCTAGGACTGGGGATGGCTCTTGGGCTGCAGAGGGGGGACACAGGTAGCCCGGTCCCTGCAGAGCTGTGGGGAGGCATCAGGAGCAGCAGGAACTTGGTAGCAACAACTGGGTGCACAGGAGCACAGGGGTCGGCACTGGGAGCTGCCAGGACTCTGGGCTGAGCTTGCTTATGTGGGAAAAAAATCTCAGCAGATTTTCACTACTCAGTCCCAGCACATCCCTAATAAGTTGCTATTTTTTCCCTTCAAAGGCTATCACTAAGCCAAATTGGAGGATATTTACAAAGGGAAAAAAAAAAATTCACAGTCCTGACACAAAGCTGCCAAATTTCAGATCTATACTCCAAAGCACAGAGGGATAAAAACTATCCAAGGAAAGGATCACCAGGTTCCCCCCTCCTGCTTCTTCCTTTCTTTTTTTTCCAATTGGACAACAATGCCTTTTTCCCTGTGCTCATTCTTGGAAATGGCTGGACAGTTTTGGCTGAAATTTTCCAGAGAAGAACTTAGCCCGGGGCAGATAATCAAGTTAGAAGAACTCAGTCTAAGTGGTTCAAGTCTGGCAAAGTTATAAGCAACTGCAAATGCGGTCTTATAGAAGGGCACATATGAGTAACCTTAATCATAGGAGCTGCATGCAATCCCACCTTTGACGCATTCAAAGTTATAATAGCTAATGATGCTGTTCTATTCAGGCGTGTCTTATCACGATTCAGATATGTCACCAGGAAAAAAGCTTTAACTCAGTCATCCCACTGAAACTTCCCACACCCCTTCCTACTCGAACAGCTCTTCCTATCTAACAACTGGTCCTACAAAAAACCACAGTTCCCTCACCTCCAGTATTTGCATTTGAGCTTCTGCTTCTTGGATAAAGGCAGCTGGTGCTAAAATGGGATTGCTCTCTGAACTAATGTATTCAAAATTAATAAAAGAAATAAAGCAACACACTCCTCTGGCAGGTTCCCATGCATATTTTCCATAAAAGTTCATTTTTCCACATGAACAAATTGTGAGTATGTGGGGGATTTGCACTGAATCTTGATACGGAGCTTAGAATTCTTGGCACTGCTTGGGACGTTAAAATGACATCAGCTCCGCTTTCTACACTGCAATTTTATCGTTGCTGCCTGACCCCATTGCTTTGTTCTGCGCATATTCTCTCTCCTCCGAGCTGCCTCTCTGCCACGGTATGCTGTACATGAGTGTCATGAAAAGCTGTGTGTTTGTATAACTTATAGCCCTGCCTGCCCCTCCCTGCGCCGGGCACCCCGGTGATAAAGATGCATTTCTTCCTCCACGACAAAGCAACGTCGCGGGTTCAAGGGACGAGGGCACCTTGGCCAGCCGAGAGGCTTCCCCGTAGCGCGGCAGCTCTGAGCCGCGAGGGACCTGGCGTGCCAAGCAGGGTCCTCCTCTTTCCTCTGGAGGAGCAGAGTGGAGTGCGTGCTGCTGGGGTGACACGGCTGTGGGACGGCGGGGGCCAGGGGAGGTCAGTTGTTGCAGGCAGGACACTGTGAAACCGCCCTGCCTTGCTCGGGGAAGGGAAGGGGGAGTGGAAAGAAGGGGAAGAGAAAAGGGAGCATCCCTAGGTGGGAGACAAGGCTTTCTCCAGCACCGGTGAGGTAGCACCTGGAGCAGCGTTTGTTCAGTGCTGCCTTGACGGATGGAAAGCACGTGTGTCCTCCCAACACACACACTCCCAAGTGCCAAGGGAAGTGGCAGGGAGTGGCAGCATTTTTTAAAATTAGACAAAAATCTGAGTAACGGTGTTTCTGTATTGTCCACCAGCGTGAGCCACTGTGTTTGAACACAATGGTGCAGGAGGACTGATTTGATACTCGGGTTCCCCCATGAATCACAGCCGCGGGGAGAAGCGGGAGAGTCGGGGCAGGAAGAGTTAACAGCCTCCCGGCACTGGGAGTACAGTTCCACAGGCATTAGCTCGAACATCACACTTGCTTCCTGGATTTCAAATAAAACAAGGTTTCAAGGAAAAGATGATGCTTTCCTACAGCCCCCATGACTTAGAAAGCAATAAGAGCAAATAAAGACAGTTAATTATCTGGCACGTCACATCCAAACATTTCTGAGAGCACCACTCTGCCGTTACTGTAGGAGTCACGCTGGAACAGCACTAGCATATACTCTGTAAACAGACCCAGTGCCATCCTCCAGCACAGCCCCAGCCTCCCGCACGGGGATTACAGCAGCTGGACAAACCCAGGAGGGACTGTACCTGCCAGTCGACAAAATGCCAGCTTTGCTTTAGCCTGGCTTGATGGCAGTAGTACCCGGGTTTGTTATTTCCTACATCACCTACATGCTCAGCCTCTCTAACGTGTGATGGAGAATCGCTGCCGCTTGCTTCTCTGTGCAAGATTATCATTTCGTCATTTCACTGTCATATGGAAATAGCCACAAAACCAGATTAACAAACAGTTAAAGATTGTGAGGCCGTTCGCCAGACGCTTCTTGCTCTGTACGCAACAACATTTTTACAGTTGCATTTGCAACGGCATTTTTGCAATCACATTTATACTGCCCTTTACAAGCGCATGCAACCACATACAGAATGCAGAAAATCTTTACCTTGCGTTCCCAGAGGAGAGAGCCTGGTTTCCTCTCATGGATCAGAAGCAGGATGAAAAACAAACCTGAGAGAGACCCTTGAACAGACTCATCTGCTGAAAGTTGTCTAAATCCCAAGCCTGCTCCCGCTAGCAGCTCTAAGTTTGTGCTCTGAATAGAGGCTGTGTTATTTTAACCACAGGATTTCTAGTCATGGGGGAGGAGAGATGGATTAGGTACGTTTGCAATCTAATGCTTCACATTTACCTCAACTGAAATGAACTACTTTAAGCCTGATGTAAATAAGGACTGCTAAGATATAAATTTCAAGAGCCCACTAACCAATTATGCTTAAGCTAACATGCTAAATAACTGTGGAAAATTCCAGAGGAATAAGATAACACACTTTTGTGTTCTTTCCTAAATAAAAGGCATGTGTGGAATTTCATGCTAGATACTACGACAAGTGAGGGGCAGCAGACGAACTGTTCAAACTAACCTATGTAAGGTGCCGTACCTCATAAAACAAAATTCCTAACACCTGTTAGCATGGATTTCAGCAGGCATCCCAGCAATTTGGGTTTTCGTGGCTTGTAAAAAGTACAGATATGAGGAATTTGAATCTAATATTTCAAAAGAGCAAATAAAGCTCTCTAAGGTAATAAAGCAAGATTTTAAAAGGCCACAAGGTCTGTAGTTCTGCGGGAGCGTAGACGTTAGCCTGCTGAACAAGTGCCATCTCCAACGGTGGTGTAAGCTTGATTCCCTCCCTGCAGCTCATGGATTGCTACGGAGATTGTAAAATGCAGGCAAAATATTGTGTCCAGGACACTGGTTTGGGTTTTTTGTTGTTTAATCCAGCTCAAACTCTGCTTTCATTTCCCGGTTTGTGAAACTTTGGTGCCACAGCTGCTGTGGTTGCAAAGCATGGCTACAGTCCAGGCTTCCAGGGTCACCTCACAGCTGATGGAAAGGAGATCTATTAACTTTGTGGGAGGTATGATTTGTGAATAAAACACATTCTTAAACTTTGGGCTGAACCGAGGAAAGCAATTTGGATGCAAAACACTAGAGGAAAGGGGAGAAATTCCAGTTTGTCTTTGACAGCAGAGGCTTCAGGAACACAAGTTTAATTCCATTTTGAATAAAACCTGGCTCTATAAATAACATTATCTTACACTTACATAACACTCTTCATCCCAAAGCATTCCCAAGTGCTTTGCAGATGTAATCAGCTCGTCTGAAAACTGCCGGCAGACCTCCTGCCCTGGCGTAGAGGATAGTGTTGTCTGGCAGGAGGGAGGCAGCGGAACATCCAGCTGTGTCTCAACCAGCTCCTGTCCCTCCGCAGGACCCGGCAGCTGGCCGGGGCATCCCAGCCAGTGCCCTGCTCTTGGGGTGCCGGCCAGGAACACGGGGCGTCAGCTTGTTGGGTCACCCGTGTGGGTACTGCTGGCTGCAGGAGGGCTGGCTCTGATGTACAGGTCTGGTATCTTTAATGATCAGCAGTGGCTGAGAGAGGTTTTACCCGTCACCCAGTTCAGCCCGCAGGTTCCCAGAACAGACCAGGACATCTCCGGCGATGTCAGTCTACTTCCCAGAGCTCAGGCTGAGCTGTCTGAGCTCCCCCCGATGCTTGGCTCAGCCTGGCTCACCTGAGCTTGGGTTTTGCAGCGAAGGCAACTGGGATCCCAAGCATCTGTGCCACCAGCTGGGCGGGGATGTGCACCCGAGCTAGAAGCAAAATGTCCCCAAACCTCCCACCAATAGGCGTCCGATCCAGGAACTCCTTTCTCTTTCCACCAACCAAGCAGGCCGCTCCACCCCAGCTGCCTCTATTTGGCAGTGCTGTAACTGCCATAAGATCAGCCCCGCTGATGTTTCCCAGCTCCGAGTTCTACCTCTTCCTTGCATGGGACCCCACAAGGAGAGCAGGCATGAGAAATGCTCCCAGGGCAAGGGCAGGTGTTGCTGTAGCCCTCCTGGTGGGACCTCCAGCTGGAAGAGCCCAGGTCTCCCAGTTTGCAGAGATACTGGTATGACAGGCACCAGACCTGTACACCAACATGGCAAGCTGCCGGAGAGGACTTTAGGAAGAAAACAACACATCCCCTTTTCTTGTGCTCCCTGCTCCACCTGGATGGAGGATCTCTGCACGCACGAAGGAAGTTTCTGTGCTGCAGAGCGGTACATTTTTCATTTTTGCTGAGCTGGCTTAGAAGGAAACAGCAGGAGGAAGAGAGGCCAGCAGAAGTTGCTCTGCAGGTTGACCTGAAAAGAGTCCATTTTTCCAGAGAAACTAAAAAAAGGTGTGAGGGGAGAAAGCAAAAACAATTTTGAATTAAGTAAAAGCATTTGATCCTAACGCATGGTTTAGTTTTTCTAGTTTATCTCTTAGGTCAGACTGTACTCAGTTTACAAAGAAACAGCACTTCAAAAACAAACATAAAGGAAATGAAGAGTTTCATTTCTAAAATGTCAAGGCAAGACATTTCAGCATTCCGCATTGCTGCTCTTTCTTTGGGATGTGGAGAAAAGCAGCAACAGAGGGACAGGTTTAGTGTTTGTTTCCTTTCTCCTCCTAGACAAATCAATGAATTGGACCCAAATTCACAAACCGGTTCCTTCAAGTTCATATTTTTTTATCAAAAAAAAATCCCCCAAACCAACCCCAAATCATTCCGTCTGAAACCTTTGCCAGATCTAGGCTCTGACAGAGCAGCCAACATTTGTTCGTCGAACACCTGCCTGTTGATGAAGTTTGGCTTTTTTCTCTCTTTTTCTCAGACCTGCTGCCTCCCTGGCGTGTCCTCCTGCTGCAGCACAGACCACAGCCGTGCCTGCCGCCTCCAAAACAAAGTCAGCTCTGCATAGTTTCCTAGAGCTCTTTCCCTCTTCACCCAACCCTAAAATTACGGATCTTGGCTGGAATAGCTGTTTCCCAGGTGTAAACAGCAAAAAATTATTCCTGATCTGTGAGAGGAACGTTCCCTTTCAGCGTCCTCTGTGTGATGCTGGATATTTCTGCACCGTAATGACACCGGGCTGAAGTCTGTAAGCTGCAGTGCTCACCTGCCTTCCATTAAAGCCCGCAGAATAAAACACGGCCCATGCTCGAACAATTTAGGGATTCAGTTTTGCATTTCAGTCAGCGGTTAGATGAATCAAGCAACAAATGAAAGGAAATGTGGAGCACAATGAACTGTACAATGAAGTACAATTTTGCAGCAGCAAGAACTCCCACACAGCCCTCCCCTTCTGAGATAATGGGATGAAGAATTCGTAATAGACGTTGTCGATGGGAAATTACATGTTAAAGGAACCTGAGTAGTTGCCCATCTACTTTGCATGTTTTCTCCCCTTTTTATAAAGTGAACTGAGAATTAGAGATAAAAAGTTTCTATTTCTTTTGAATTAGGGAACTGCTTCTAGAAGTGATATTGCCAATCCACACCATTAAAAAGTCTTCCATTAGGATCTGCACAAAACCCCATGATTGATCTAGAAAACACAAACTTTTGGGAAAAAAGCCCATTGGGAGTGCTAGCAGACCACATTTTCACACTTCTGCTCTGCAGTTTTGACATCTGGCACTTCTGTTGCAAAAGAAAGCAAATGTTTTCTTTAATCAAAGTACTCGGGGAGCGGAGGCCCTGAACCAGCCCCTCCCTATGCCAAGTACCAGAAGATGCAAAATTGTGATAGTTGTCAAAAATGAAAAAGATTACAAGAAAAAAAAGTTAATTAAAGCTGATGTGTCTTGAATTATTTGTTTTCTGGATTGCAGTGCTTGTTTCTGTTCTATTTATGTCTAGAATTATGTCAATTGCAACCATTGGCGAACATAAAATACCAAATGACGTGACGAACTCAAACCAAATGAGCTTACAGTTAAGTTCAAGTTAACTCAGGGAATTACACTAAAGAGTTTCCCCTTACATGAAGTGTGTGAAGCTCTCAGTCACAAGCCCAAGATAAAACAGTTGGGCGCCCTGTCGGGGGGATCCCGGCCCTGTTGGCTGGCACAGGAGGAGCACTGGCAGCCATTGACCCTACGTGGGCATTGCTTTCCCCCTCCCAACACAGCAAGTCTTGCCCCTACCATGAGGAAGCTGCATCCAAACCAGCAAGAAGCATCTCCCAGTTAATGGCACTAGGACTCTGACCCCCGTTCAGGGTTACATGGGATGCCGCCCAATGAAGGCAGCCCCAGGCACCCACGGGGAGGAGGGAGGTCCAGGGGACATGGAGTAGGGGTACCCCCCGAGCCTGACCCTAGGAGATCCAGGTCTGCTGAGAAAGAGCAGGGACATGCTGGGGTGGGCTAAGCACCGCAGCCAGGCCCTGCAGGTTTTGCCATGGCTCTGGCATGATGAACTACTTCAAATCAATCTCCATCTGGAATGAGTGTTTGTGGAGGAAAGTTTAATTTTCACAGGTTATCACTGCCCCAGCAATCAACTTCCCTTCACATGGTGCAAAGCTCTGAAGTTGCTTTTAATGTTAGTACATGAGTACTGGGCAAAACCTAAAGTATAACATAAACTAACTGTAATGGTGCAGGCTCTTCTTACCTGGCAGTGGTGGATCTCACGGAACTGCAGGACTCTGCAGATGAGCAACAGATTAAATCACTGAATCACCAGGGACCAGTTGTGAGCCAAGGACCTACTGGGACTTCAGTGGAGGTGAAATGCTGAGCTCAGTGTGGAATAAGGAAAGCTGTGGTCACCTTCAAGCCTGGGGTACCTCACAGTTGTCCCAGGAAGGGTTCAGTGGCAGTGCCCAGGGCTGCCTCAGGATGAGGCTCACTTTTAATTGTCTGAATTGCCAATAACAGAAGTATAAGCCTGGCCTGTATCTGCAGTCTCTCAGAGGAGGGTGGGAATTTGTGTTGCTTAGCAAGTTCTTTTGGTTAAATAAACAAATTTAGAGAAAATAAGGATAATTAACTCTTCTCCACAGATGCTTAAGAGTGCATCGTGATTGTAGCTAAGTTGGCATCTCAGTTGGGTGTATCCCTAACTCTCATCCCGTTCATACCAAAATGCCTGCATTTGATGATGCTTCAAATTTGGGCTAACTGGCCCAGCACAGGTCTGGGGTTGAGTTGAGGGGGTGCTTTTGCAAGGGAACACCCTGTCTGCAAAGACGATGAAGCCGAAATCATTCAGCGGCTGGTAGTCTTCCCATAACTCCCTGCATGCCTAGAAGGCACCGGGAAGCATGCTCTCCCCAGTGTGCCTAGAAGGATGTTTTTTAAATTACTTACTAGGCAGGTACCATAGAACAGCTCATCTTCTGGCAAGATGATGGGTGTGGGGGGACTCACACGGGTGAGGGCAGCACTAAGCACATTAAGGTCAGTAGAGTTTCTGGGGTGACTGCTGACATCAAAACAAAACTGGCCCAGAAGCACCGCCCTTGATGTTAATCACTGGCATTAACTCTGTGATGAAAGCGTAACCAAACTGTCAATTGTATTGAGCAGATTTTTGTTCTAATTTTCTGGATATAAAATATTATTATATCGCCCTTATAGTAATTTGCTTTGGAAAGGGCTTCCTTTTGGTGGGAGGATTTCAGTTAATGGATTTGATTGGAAAATTCCTGTCTAGGTGAAAGTTTTTTATTATAATGTTAGAAAGAAGTATTACGTTCTGAGTATGTCTTATTTAAGCTTTCTTACCCTGTCTGTCTGTCTGCCCCTCTTCTACATCCCATCTCCCAGCTTTTTCTGGCTTGCTGTGAGTATGAGACAGAATGAGAAAATCCATGTGGATCTCAGAAGAAAGAACATGCATTTCCTGATGGGAGCTTTTGGATGAGATAGCTGAAAACCAGGATGTATATTCAGCTAAATTTCATTGAGGACAACACTGAAAATACTCCTAGAGAAGAGCCTGTTTTGCTCAGTGTGCTGGCTTTGGCTGGGATAGCGTTAATTTTCTTCATAGTAGCTAGAATGGGGCTATGTTTTGGATTTGTGCTGGAAACGGTGTTGATAATACAGGCATGGTTTAGTTAATACTAAGCAGTGCTTACACAGATTCAAGGCCTTTTCTGCTCCTCACACCACCCCGCCAGTGAGTAGGCTGGGGGTGCACAAAAAACTGGGAGGAGACACAGCCGGGACAGCTGACCCCAACTGACCAAAGGGATATTCCATACCATGTGGTGTCATGCTCAGTATATAAAGATGGGGAAAAAGAAAGAAGGGGGGATGTTTGGAATTTCAACATTCCATCTTCCCAAGTAACCGTTATAAGTGATGGAGCCCTGCTTTCCCGGAGGTGGCTGAACACCTGCCTGCCCATGGGAAGCAGAGACTGAATTCCTTGTTTTGCTTTCCTTGCATGTGCAGCTTTTGCTTTACTTATTTCATTGTCTTTATCTCAACCCACAAGTTTTTTCTCACTTTTACTTTTCTGATTCTCTCCCCCATTCCACTGGGAGGAAGTGAGTGAGCAGCTGCATGGTCCAGGCTGCTGGCTGGGGTTAAAGCACGACACTCAGCAATAGAGAAATGCCAGTAGCAGTGGCCAGTGAGACCTCTAGAAGATGTTATCTTCTCCCCCAGTCCCACCGGATGGGCAGATGCAATTTTTAATACCAAATATGGCTTTGTTATGAGGTAACTTCTGAGGTTCTCAAGCATATTAAACCCCAACAGGCAGGCTTACCCGTCAGCAGGGAGCATTTGCACTAGATATGTGACTGCTATAAACTGGAATTTCTTCCTTGGAGAACTTCTGTTATTAGAAAGCTCAGCTGTTGCAGGGAGACCTTTTCACATCTGCAATGTTTATATACTCATCCTTGTTGTGGAAAGGAAGATTACTTATTGTAACATTCATGATCAAAAATGAAGGCCATTGAGTTCTGATTTATGAGATGAAGGGTTTTCTCTGCCTTAACAAAGGATTCACGTTCTTGCAGTCAGGTCTGTGTATCTTTAACACCATGTTGCACAGTGGTACCCAAACCAAAGCAGTCTTCAGGTGCAGCAGGTAGTTTTAGGAGCGTCAGTTCCTGCTTTAGTTTGTGAACAATGTCTCTTTGAAGTCCTCTGTCTTATCTTGTACCAACTGTAGCATAAGCTGCTCTGAACATGCAGTAGAAGCCACCATGGCAGTGCTCATCCAGGACCAGGAAGGACCAAGCCAAACCAGGGCAGCTGGAGGCCTCTCCCACTCTTGTGCTCCTTTCTGAACTCCTTTACAATATGCACTGTATTGGGTTTGTGTGGCAAGGTTTTGGTAGCAGAGGGGACTACAGGGGTGGCTTCTCTGAGAAAGTGCTAGAAGCTTCCCCTATGTCTGATAGAGCCAATGTCAGCTGGCTCCAAGATGGACCTGCTCCTGGCCAAGGCTGAGTCCATCAGCAACAGTGGTAGTGCTTCTGGAAGAATATTTTTAAGAAGGGGAAAAAAGTTGCTGTGGAACAGCAACTGCAGTGGAAGAGAGGAGAGAGAATATGTGAGAGAAACAACTCTGAAGACACCAAGGACAGTGAAGAAGGAGGGAGAGGAGGTGCTCCAGGCAACGGAGCAGAGATTCCTCTGCACCCCATGGTGAAGACCATGGTGAGGCAATGGAGGTTACTGGTGGAGCAGATATCCACCTGCAGCCCATGGAGGACCCCATGCTGGAGCAGATGGATGTGCCTGAAGGAGGCTGTGATGCTGTGGGAAGCCTGTGCTGGACCAGTCTCCTGGCAGGACCTGTGGACCTGTGGAGAGAGAGGAGCCCACACTGGAGCAGGTTTGCTGGCAGGACCTGTGAACCTGTGGGAGACCCATCCTGGAGCAGTTTGTTTCTGAAGGACTGCACCCTGTGGAAAGAACCCATGCTGGAGCAGTTTGTGAAGAACTGTAGCCCATGGGAAGGACTCACATTGGAGAAGTTCATGGAGGACTGTCTCCCGTGGGAGGGACTCCATGCTGGAGCCGGGGAAGAGTGTGAGGAGTCCTGCCCCTGAGGAGGAAGGAGCGGCAGAGGCAATGTGTGATGAACTTACCATAACTCCCACTCCCCGTCCTCCTGCACCGCTCAGGTGAGGAGGGAGACACTCGGGAGTGAAGTTGAGCCCAGGAAGAAGGGAGGGGTGGGGGGAAGGTGCTTTAAGATTTGGTTTTATTGTTCATTGTCCTACTATGATTTGATTGGTAATAAACTAAACTAATTTCCCCAAGTCTAGCCTGTTTTGCCTGTGATGGTAGTTGGTGAATGATCTCTCCCTGTCCTTATCTTGACTCACAAGCATTTTGTTAGAATTTCTATCCCCTGTTGGGCTCTGGAGGGGAGTGATAGAGTGTCTTTGGTGGGCATCTGGCGTCCAGCCAGGGTGAACCCAGCACATGGGTAAAGGCTGTATGTGTTTCCCCCAGCAGCAACACTCCACATCTGCACAGACTGTGCTGTCACACCCACAGTGATGGCATGTATATTTAGGACGCTGATTGTTAAACCAGACTTGGAGCAACATGTTGCCAAGCTGTCCTTTAAATAACAAAAGTGTGAACAGAAGTAGCACAAGAGCATGGTGTGCCTCAGGAGACCGGTGTGCAGCACTTCTGGCGACTCAGAAGAAAAGTACGGCCACAACGATGCTCCCCACAGCCCACAGACTTCTTTCCCACAAACTTGCCCAGCTGCAAGGTGGCAGGATAAAGTCCCTGGTTTAGAGGGTGCTTTCAATGAGATGGGAGCAAATAACAGAAGTCCTTGTTCAGCTGAAGGTGTCAGGGTACGTTGTGGAGAAAATGGAGATGCAGCGGGCTAAGAGGAAAGGAACTCAGGGTTTTGGAGCAGGAACATCAGAGGTCCTGAAAATAGAGGCTAATGAGGAAAACAGAGTTAGCAGAGCTCTGTGCCGGACTTAAGAAAATGTTGATATTCAGGCAAAGTGTGCGATGGTTCTTGTTAGGTAATAACAGTGGTTCCTCTTTTCTTTCACACCTCCAATTGCAGGAGCCCAGGGATCTCTGGCAGGTCCCTGTGTCATGGACTGCAAAATGAGCCACGTTAGTGGAAGCTGCCATCGCACCACTGATGTCTGGTGGTGGTTATGGCTTGTCACTCCGTGCCATGAAAGCAAAATGCAGACCCAGACACCAGGAAGGGAGCAGGTCTGGTCTGACGGCTGCTCCTCTGAGAAAAGGAGTAATTGCTGCTAATGGAAGTGAGGGTGGGTCTGACACAGATTGGAGTCCTGTCCTGTGGCCTCCGTGGCTCCTTGGCTATTTTCATGTGGCAGTTCTTGATGATTTCAGCAAGGCAGGAGGCATCCAGGCAGCTGGGAGGGGAATAAGTCTCCTTTTAATGCATCCAGAACTGCAGCCTGCACCTCTAACAAAGCCTCTGTTCCCATGCCTCCCCTTCAGCTACTTTCCTGTAATTATTTCTCTTACAATTAGCCAAGTGGCTGCCCAGGCTGCAGTGTGAAAGCCTGTCTGAAGGAAATGCTCAGCTAAAGCTCATACTGAATGAAAAGGCAGGTCAGGAATAAAATGCAGACAGCACGGCATCGCACCAATGCTTACCTCTCTCACTGCTTCCAGAGCGGTGTTTCAATTTTGCCCTTTTTTTTTTTTTTTTCTTTTTTTCAGAAAAAGTTATCCTGCACATGATATTATCAGACTCAGGGAAAGATGCTTCACCAATCTGCTGGCAGGCGTTCTCCAAGCCTTCATCACACCTAGCAGCCCTGGAGGAATTTGTTCAGAAATTATGAAGTCTGCATAGAAGATCTAAAATCCTACTGAGCCCCAAAGCCCTTTGCAGTGCTCAGGGTGGGCAGGATGAGGTGGGGCTGTCTCTACCTCATCACAGTCATCCCAGCCCTGAGGACAGCCCTGAGGATATTTCCTCACAGAGAGGTCAGGTCCTTCTCTAGTGCTCCCTGGGGAAATATGCAAAAGGCTCCTAAGGAATTGCAAGATCTGCTTTGAGCTCTTTTTTTTGGTCTAAAGCAAGACAACTAAGCCAAGGCCAAGTCTTGTGCTTTCCAGACAAGTTAGAGGCCTGAATAATGTACTTTGTCTCTTAGATCAGGATTTCATCCCCAGATGTATCGCAGACTCCCTGTATCACTTTGGCAAGTCACTTTGTGATGGATTTTCATACACTTGGCACTAAAGCCAAGTCGTTCCAATAAATATACAAGGCAAGATCCCCAGAAGAGCTCATTTCCCCTTGTCCGGAGTTCTTTGGAAGAATTAGCCCCTTATTTTACTTACTAAATGGGACCTCAGCTCTTCTGAAAACCTGCCTGTGCTTGGCAGCCCCGAGTTCTTAAGAAACTCTATCCCCACAACTCTCTGCCTCCATTCCCATTTGTGTATTGAAAGAAACCATCTTTCCTTGGAGCCCTTCATCTGGCTTTTCTATCCCAACCATGAGTTCCCAGTGGTGAGATCTCCCTCATGTCAGGTCTCCCAACCTCTCTGGCATGGCAGGGCAGGAACCTCTGACACACACCTGCCTGCTCCCGTTACACAAATGCACACCATTGGCAACAGGAATCAAACTTAAAGCAGCAAACTGCATAGAGGAAGGACACTAAAAAGGAAAAGAAAACATCATGGTAAAAAAAAAAAAAAAAAAACAACAAAACCATTCCTTTTTGATGCACTTTAATCTGTTTTCTCTTGTAACATCCCGGGACCTATTTCTGCTTTGTACACTTGGAGGATTAGAAGGCACACATCCTGGGAAATGCTGTGTAAATCCTCTTCAGGTTTTTAAAGGCAAAGATGAATAAGGATGAGCATGCTCTGTCTAGAGTGAGCATCAGAAGAAGCAAAACATCAGGATTTCCCAGGAAATATGAAGAAAATGAGCTTAAGGTCAGAGCAAACTGAACTTTCCTCAATTTTATGGCCACAGTAATTCTGCTTGATTTTTTTATTTTTTTTTCTGAAACTGGTGTTTAGCATATGGTTTCTCAGACGCTGGAACTGCTCCTTTGAGCTATGGAAGCGTACTCATGAGGAAAGCTACAAAGGTAGTTGCACTCAAATTATACACTGCCCCTAGCAGACCAAACCTCATCTCCACCTGTTCGCATTCCAGAAAACCAAGCCTCACACTGGCCATGTGGGTCACTCACTGATTGGCAGTGCACAAAGGTTCAGAAGCAATGGAGAAAAACAAGGATATTTTTGGTAAAGTTCTGATAATCAGACTCGGATTTGCGCTAAGACCAAAGAGCTCACAGCAATCTTTCCCACCAAAAATTACAAGAAAGCGTGGTAACATTAAGGAGGATAATGCAGAGCCTAGCAGATGAGCTCCCATCTCCATCCTTGACAGACAACAATTTGCAGGGGTGACAGGGCGATATTTTTGAAATCTTGAGTGCCTTGTAGAAAGCTAAAAGTGCCAGGGGTCCTTCTAAATCCAGGGCATTTGGCACTTTATGGGGCAAATCTTGCTTTGGGGACAGCTCTGCCTGCCCTGCAGACCATACTGTGGATGTACCTGCCCTGGCTGCCGGCGAGCTTACAACAAAGCAGCTGCTGATGGAGTCAGGGACAGCCCTGTCTCATGGCCTGACCTTCCCACCTCCCCACAGCAAGTCAGGGAACTCGCAGGAGGCCACAAATCTTGTTCTGGGCACTGATCCGTTCAGTACGGAGAAAGCATCCCAAAAAGATTAGCAACTGCATCTACGTTGCATGTCTTCATACAGCACGGAGCTGCACTCCTGTGCGTGCCCCCTCGCTGCTGTTGCAATGCTTAATCGCTGTGCTTAATCGCCATTCAGGATGCGGTCAGGGAGGACAGTGACAGTGATGCAGTGAAATCTCCCACCGAATAAAAGGGTTTATGAAGACAGGAGCGGGAACATTTACCTGAGCAAAACCAAGGTGCAAATATCTTGGTTGCATCCCCCCAATATGGATGCTCCTGAATTTGAAGCTGGTTTTGTTAAACTTTAAGTAACAAACGTGTGGGTCTCTTTCTTTACCACCCCCTTTGCAATGCATTTCAGGACTCTGCAAAAAAGCAATGTCAGACTGTGCCGGGCCATATGCAGGGAGTGCCCTGGATACGGAGTCTTTCGCTTTTAGCTAATCTCTTCGAATCTATTTAAGACAGGCGCAGTTTGAAGCTCTTACCCTCTGAGAACTACTTGGCAGCTCAAATTAAATGCATTAGGCCAGGCTCCAGAAGATGTGACGTTGTCACAGCAAGGTCGGCAGCAGCCCTAGCCAGCATCCTGGTCCCTGTTCGCAGATGGGGCAAAAAACCCCACTACGCCCTGTCCACAGCCACGCGAGGACGTGAATGGGATATCACAGGCGCTTTCTTCTCAGAGCACGACTGGCTCTCTGGGCACAAAGCCAGGCTGCTGTGCCCCACCGCTGCTTGATGGCTCCCCTGCCCAGATGTGAGCAGCTGGGGTCTGTGGGCGGTGGGGATGAGGAAGGCAAGGTGGTGTGCTGCTGAAATTCCAGCCCACGCGGCATTTTCCATTATTGGTCAGGTTTGTCTCCTTGATCTTGTTAGAATTTTTCTTTTCCTTTTTGTTTATGCCTCCGTTTGAAGGAGATGTGGTTGCACTTGTTATCAATACTCAGCAGCAAAATAGTTAACCAGAGATTGTCCCAATGCATCTGTGTGTGTTGGTATTCCAGAATGACAGAAAGTGTATAAAAAGTTTTTTTTTTAAGGATTCTTATTTGAGGCAGGGCAGAAAAACAATCTTCCACTCTGGGAAAACTCGTGAGATTTGCAAAACCTTAGGAAAGCTCTGCTGTGAGGAAGCAGAGATGCCAGCCTGGTTTGCCTGCACGAGCCCAGCTGCCCCGGCAGGGCTGTGAGGAGGAAAACAGGGAGGGGGACCTGAGGCAAAACCAGCTCCTGTTCGCAGCCCTGCAACTGCTGTGGAAATCTGGGACCCTGGGGTGTGGAGAGGCTTTGTAGCCAGAGCCCCCATGGCAAAACTAACTGGTTTTAACTCCCCTGATTGCTCCAGTTTGTCAAAATCGACACATTCCTGCAGAACATCCCCTCCCATTTTGACCAAATGGCATTTTAAATTGGAAAAAAAAACAAACATTGAGCTGGAAAATATCCAACCGGATCTAGTCCTCAAGATGTGCTGCATTGACATGCTATTTATGCACTGGAGGTTGGCGTAGCTGTTGCAAGAAAATGAATCCAAGAAGAGCCTTAACAATGAACGGCAGCCAGCATTGGTATATTAAGATAGCAAAAATCTGCGTGTTAACAAACCCAGGCGATGCCATGAATATGACTGTAGCAAGTCCACATCAGCTGTTGTAATGATGTTAACTGATTGATAACTCCAAGTCCCCTGGAAACCAAGCTGCCTGAGAAGAAACCCGCTCCTTCTCCTCCCACTTAGACTCAACTGCTAAGCAAAATGGCAGAGAAAAAAACACATGAATTAGACACTCGAAGTCTCAACCTACTTTTTACTGCCCCTTCGTGCCTCCTAAAGGAGGGCAACATAGTGTTGCCTGCGTGAATCTGAAGATAAAAATGATTTCTGAATTTAGGGAACCAAAGACCAGAGTGTTTTGTTTATCTTCATTTCCTATGTATCTCCAGATACGAAATTAATCACAACACTGCTTTTCAATATGTTACACAAGCACGAGTTTCAGCCTTTTTGAGTGAAATTCTTCATTTGCTCCATTTTATAGGTAAAGAAAGAGAAACATGGGAGGTAAAATTGCTGACTTTAAGACATGCGGTTCATTGTCAGATAGATGACTCGGAGAACTGATGGATTGACCTGTGCCTGATTCATCTGACTCTGCTACCCCAGAAGTTCACAGCAGAATAATTCAGGTGATATGTCTGGTGTTGGTGGTCTTACCAATGCCTGCTCAAAACCGCTGGCAAAAACCAAGTTCACAGAATTTAGCAACAAACTAAAGAGAGTCCCTGCCACAGACAGGACCTGAGCACTGTCCTTCCAGTGACCCTGGTCTTTTCATAGCGTCCCTTCTCCATCGGCTGCAGTCTCGTGCTGTCGTGGTGTGTTGTCCTCCTCCTGCACTGCTCTCCCACCATCAGTCCCTTGGGGCTCTGAGAAAATCTGGGAGGGGCTGCTAAATTTTCAAGAAGATAACCGGATCAAAATGCAGATCTTAAAAATGAAGGATAACCCTCCCCCTGCAAATATGTGCCTCCCATCTATCCAAGAGACAGCACTGTGATGCTCGGGGCATTCTGTGTTCGCACCTCGTGTAGCAGGCTCTGGCTCTTCTTTAAGGCTCCGGTTCCTGGAATAATCTGATTACGTGAAAATGCCTATGTTTATTTAAGGAAAATATTAGTAGCTCTCTTGTTTGAGGAGAAAAGTTACAAAATATGAAACTGAGGGGATCAAAATCCAGGTGGCAAATGAAAAAGCTGTTGGGTGATTTCTTTTAGCTCACTACTCGGCTTGCCCTCACTCGTGAGGTGCTCACTCCCTTGCGAGACCTTCCTCTGCCTGTTGGGAAGCTCTCTGACCCACAGGCCACGTATACTTCCTTTGTGAGCTACAATTAGCACAATATATTAATCATAAGTAAGCATCGGGCTAGACTGGCACCCTGCTGCTGGACTGGCTGTGCTGGAAGGGGCACGTGCCGGCTGAGCGAGGGGAGATGTCTGCCCCGGGGGTGACGCAGGAGGCGCAAGGTGTGCAGCAGGAGCACCGCTTCGAACTCGGCAGGACCCCACTTGGCGAGGGCGGTGGGCACTGCACAGGAGGCTGCTGAAGCACAAGCTGCCCAGGAGGGACAACGAGGTTGTACTCATCCAAGTACCCCGTGGTTATGTCTCCTGAATGTCAGTCCTGTCCTGGGCACAACCAAAGTGCCATCCTCTCGCCTGTGAGAGGAGTCTCTGATACAGGAGCACGTATGCTGGACCCTCTTTTTCCCATTTCAACCAGACAAAAACAAATTGCTCTTTAATTTTCCCCTGGAGCGTTTGCTTCTGCATGCTCAGCCAGTGGTCACTGTAGAGAAGAGCCAGCAGCTGATGTGGTAGAAGCAGATGTTGCCATCAATGTGGCGTTCATCTTTGGAGCAGGGTGGTGCTTATGGTGCACTGGTGGCATGTTGTGTTTCTCATCAGGCTCCCCGCTGGGTATCTTTGTTGAACGGTGCCTGCTGGGCTCCCAGCCACATGGCATGAAGGCAAGTCTGCCTTGTGAGCTGGTGGCCATGCTGGGGAGGCTGTGCTGAGGGCAGTGAGGGGCTCAGCCAGGGTGCATGGGGATTTCACACCACCAGGTCCCACTTGGGCTGCGCTGGCAAAGGGACTTTGCTGTGTCACTCAGCTTCTACAGCTTCAGCACCCCCAGCAAAGCTGGCCTCATCAGCCAGCAAGAAGTACCTCACTGCAGAGAAGATGAAAACCTTTGATCATTTTCTTGCACAGATGCTTTTTTTGCATAAGGTTTCCTTGTCGGAAGCTCAGCCCTCATCTCTGGTCCCACAGGGCAGGATTAGGTGACCCGCAGGGCATGCTGCCAAGGCACGTTTGCTTCCAGGGCTTTTCCTGGGGCCGTAGGGAGGGATGTAATGGAGACAATATCTGCAGTGTGCCCAGCTAGGGGAACGCAATACTAATAAACAACACTAATTAGTTGCTGTGGGAGCGCTTGAAGCTATGGATGGAGACAGCTGCTCCCATGCACTAGGATGCTGCGCCTTCACTGCGCCTCTCCCTGGCCAAGCAGCTTAAATCCATCCAGAGCATCACAGCCCCTGAGCATCTACTGCTGCTCACAGAGCTCCCCAGAGCCCTCCTGGTGGTAAAAGGGCTGGAGCCAGTGCCTCAAAAGCCAGAACTGGGAAGTGCCATGTCCCCTTTCAGCCCCTATTCACTAGTGGTGTTCATTACCCCAACTTCTGAGCACTTCCCGAACGCTTGTGAACGTGTCCTCACCATCTCGCAGGTGAGGAGCCGGTGAGAGGAGAGCTAATGACAGGTTCAAGGTCATGCCGGGGGACTGGGCCTGTATGCTTGGCTGAGCTGGGATCCCCGAGCCTTTGCCCGGTGCATTAGCCGTAAAGCTCTCCTTACTCTTTCCTGTGTACTTGGAGCATTATTGATTTAAATCCCTTAACTCCCCCATCTCCTACAACAGTCAATTAGCGGTGATATTAAAAAAAAAAAAATCCCCAGAAACTGGACTCAAGAATTTTTGCCAGTTTAGAAGCAGACATTGGCAAGGCTGGTCAGCCAGAGGCCAAAGAACCAAGTTTTCCCACTGGTTACATTCATAGCTGATGAAAAAAAGGGTGTTGGGCATCTAAGGGGCATCCCCTCCTGTGGGTCGCCAGCCCTTCGGGGAGTGGGTCCCGGCTGACTTCTCATGCTTTGGCCATACTGTGGGGTGTCTGTTTCTGTTTGGATGGGCATTGTCCCTCATTGGTGAACTAATATGCTTCCTTAAATAGTTTATTTATTGATCTTTAATAGAGAGTAATAGTTTTGAAACATATAATTCCTCTCACCAATATTAGCTTTTTTAACTACCAATGTGTTTCTACATATGATTGGAAAATATCAATATAACGAAAATGTTGTGTTTGAAAGCTTATGACCACCACCATAACTTTGCTGAAAGAAGAGCAGGTAGATATTTTTGACTTGGCAGTTAGATTCACGGGACTGCTTTACAAGCCTGAATCTCGGATTTGTGGTGTGACGGTACCTTACAGGCAAGGTACTTCTGCCAGAACAGCGAAGGGATTTACCACCACCAAACTTAGTTTTTACTTGCTCATATCGGAGGGCTGACAGCAAAGCAAGAAAGATTTTCTTTCCCTTTTCTTTCTTCTGCTAATTTAAACAGGAGGAAGCCATCTTAAAATGACTTCACTTCAATGTGAGGCTGGAAATTGTTTAAATGACTGCAGTGAGGAAAAAGGACAAAATAACAGAGAAAGGACACCAGGGGAAAATGGTGCAGAAAATAAGCAACATTTTCTTTTTGCTGTTGCTGTAATAGCCAAATTACACATGTATGCTGTTGATAGGACTTTTGGAAATGGAAAAGCTCCATGCAACCATGCTGGTAATCTCACCCCCTGTTTTTTTCCGTGGGACATACCCACGGGAACAGGGTCATCTACTCCTCCACAGCATGTGGAAGGGACTGCAGCAACTCCAGAAATGCAGGAGGCACTGGAGAGGGGTTGTCTTCTCTGCTTTATAGGAGTCATCTCCACCACAAGGACACTGTATGTCTGCCTGTCAGCAGATACTCCTATGAAAATAAATGTGCTTTAATTTGCCATTAGTCATTAGCTGAAGGATGGCAGCAGACTGCAGATGCCCTTAGCGTTCCTCCATTCAGAGATGCCACTGTTCTGCTGGGGTCTAAGTCCTTCTGGCAGCAATAGGAGTGAGCAGTGGTGGCAGCTGAGGGTGGTATCCTGGTTGCTTGTAGCCCAGGCACGAGGAGGTTGGTACAGCTGGTTGCCACCATGGTCAACCTCTGCCAAAGAGAGGCAGGAGGTGCTTGATCTCGGCAGCAGAAAGCCAGTCCTACAGGATGAAGAGCCATCTCCTCCTGGTGTATGTCCTCCCTTGGGTGGACGTCAGACTATGCTGCAGCCTGCTTGGATTGAAGGCAGCCCAGCAGCCGGGCTTTTGGTCAACTGAAACGTGCTGCCAACCCCACAGCAGGTGAGCACCCACCGGCCTCTGCTCCTTTCCTCACAAACACTACATTCAAATGAGGGCAATGCTTGTGTGCTTGTGGTAGGCGAACCTGGGGTCTAACACTGAGGTTTGGGGGCTGACCTCAGATTGCCCATGTTGACCTCTAGAGGAGAGGGGTCCCCTGGAATGTGCTGGGGACCCTTCAAGCTCTGAGAGGGACCTGGCATGCAAGGAGTCCTTGTGTATTTCAGAAGGTGATTGAAGGTTCATTTGTGAAGCATTCAGAAGATGTCAGAAAGTAAAAACAACTTTATTCATCACGTACTTTCAATATGTCTTTCTGAACCTGTCCGTTAGGAGCTGGTCTTGCTAAAAGGTTGGTCCTTGTCACACTGGTAAAGTTACTGGATGCTCTAACAGAGCTGAAAGAAGACTTATTTTGGTAACTATCTTCAGTCTGAAACAGCTTGGGTTTATTTTTGAATAAACTTTCTCTGGAGTACAAGAGTAAGACGGGGCTTGTGTCAGGATGGAGCTCAGGGTGCCCCTGGCTGGGCTGGGCAGGTTGGCCACAGTGTGCTACCCCTGGCAGCCCTGCGGGGGCTTCGCTGCCTGCCCGGACACAGGGACCGCAGAGACCAGTACAATGGCTCACTCACAGCATGGGAGTCATGATTTCAACCAGGAATTAGGAGTTTTACCGGGATAAGGACTGAAGGGACAAGGGCCTGTTTTGACAAGGGTGGTATTTAATGGCTGTCAAGTGTACTGACACGGAGGAGAAAAAACTACTTATGTAAAGCCATTACAAAAATTGAAAACAATTTAGCGCTAATGCCTAGATTTCACTTCACTCTCTGCAGGGAAGTTGGAGAAAAATACTCTGTGCTCTCAGTTTTCTGTTTAAATGGGCAGGTTTCCTTAAGAGAAGCTTTTGACCTGCTAATAGCTAATACAGAAATGCTCCACTTTCTCCCAGATTTTTAAAGCTGTTCTTCATCTCTCCTTTCTAGTTAGATATGCAAGGGGAATTGAGGAATATCCAGCTACAAAATGATTGCTTAAACCTGTTATATTTCAGGACACTACACCCTTGCCTGAAAGAGATTTTGCAAAAATTTAGGTTCTGGCAAACAGATAGCACGAAGTCACTCATTGATAGAAAGGATGCAAGTATTATTTCACTAGAGGGTGAATTTTAAGTCTTTTTTTTTTTTTTCTCTATAAAATAAGAAATCAGCTAATCAAATCTGAGAAATACAGGAAAACTCATTTGGAAAAAAAAAGAAACAAATATACCTTCATATACCTTCACAGGTAATCATCCTTGAATCGCTTCAAGGTAACAAGCTTCCTAGAGGTCTTGCCATCATTACACATATTCAACAAAACCCATAATACCCACATCAGGGAGGGTGATACTGAGTGCTACAGAAATGGTGTTCAAGGTGTCAGACAACTGTTTGCCAAGTGTCTTGTCTTACGCTGCACAAATAGACGGAGCAGAGCAGTTCTCATAAAGTCACCCTCCGCTTGTGGCTCAGGATGAATATAAACACTAACTGCAGAGGTGTTGCAAGATGCGCACCTGAGGATACACAACAAATTCAAACAAAACAACCTGGGAAAGAGTGAAGAGGCTGAAGAAAAAAAGTGGATCTTGAAATAAAATCTGGGGCAGGGCATGTTGCTGTTTAGGTCACAACAACCCCACGCAGCGCTACAGGCTTGGGGAAGAGTGGCTAGAAAGCTGCCTGGTGGAAAAGGACCTGAGGGTGTTGGTTGACAGCCAGCTGAATATGAGCCAGCAGTGTGCCCAGGTGGCCAAGAAGACCAACAGCATCCTGGCTTGTATCAGAAATGGTGTGGCCAGCAGGACTAGGGCAGTGATTATCCCCCTGTACACAGCACTGTTGAGGCCCCACCTCAAATACCGTGTTCAGTTTTGGGCCCCTCACTACAAGAAAGGCATTGAGATTCTGGAGTGTGTCCAGAGAAGGGCAATGAAACTGGTGAGGGGTCCAGAGCACAAGTCTGATGAGGAGCGGCTGAGGGAACTGGGGTTGTTCAGCCTGGAGAAAAGGAGGCTGAGGGGAGACCTTACCGCTCTCTACAACTACCTGAAAGGAGGTTGTAGCCAGGTGGGGGTCAGTCTCTTCTCCCAAGTAACAAGCAACAGGACAAGAGGAAATGGCCTCAAGTTACACCAGGGGAGGATTAGACTGGATATTAGGAAAAATTTCTTCACAAAAAGGGTTATCAAGTATTGGAACAGGCTGCCCAGGGAAGTGGTGGAATCACCATCCCTGGAGATATTTAAAAGATGGGTAGACATTGTGCATAGGTACACGGTTTAGTGGTGGTTTTGGCAGTTTTAGGTTGATGGTTGGACTTGATGATCTTAAAGGTCCCTTCCAACCTAGACAATTTTATGATTCTATGATTCAATGGTATCACAGCACAAGGAGTCATGAAAGAAAATTGTATATGGTAGTTTGTGTTTGGGTAGTGGTACAGGGCACGCACAGGGAAAGAAGAAGAGAGAGACAGAAGTGAAGTTCATTTCAAAATGGGAAACTTGCCCCTTGGAATGCCTTTGAACCATCCAGGGGGCCAGGTTTGCTCTGTGTACTGCAATGATAGACAGTCCATCAGGTCCCTTGGAGAAAATCCTTATCAGGCTGATTTTCAGTGTGACCTTGAAGTGGTTTCCTGGCCTTCCGGCCCAGAAGTGGCTTCCTCCAGTTTCTGGAAGTGCTGCAATGGGAAAGGCATTGAAGCAGTCATGGACACTCAGGAAACCCCATCAGTGGACCTGGAAGCTCCAGCTTGGACCAAGGCTTGGAAAACTGAAGTTTTATTCCCAGATCTTCCAGTGAATTGATGTGTGATATTGGGGAAGGCAATCCAGCCATCTCTGCTTCACTTTCACCATATGTAAAATGGGAATAATCACCTTTTCTGTAGCGTGCTTTCAGTTCTACCAATGAAAAGAATAGATAAGAGTTTATTATTAATTATTATTATCAGTATTAAATGGGCAATAATTAGAGAGCAGCCCAGATCTCAAAAACTTTAAATCAAAGGTACTGACTTTCTTTCCCTAAGCCACCTGGCATCAGTGCTGCACGTATGCGATGCTGTAGAAATCCTGTTCTCCTTGTCAATGTGGCCACAGAGCTCATGGACCCACTGCCTGTGAGCTGGGAGCCACCACCCTGAGCTGGTCAGGTTGGGCATGGGGTTTCTTGGGGAAGGTTTCACTGTTGATGACTCTGGGCAGAGGAAGATAAAGGCTGGTATGCAGGCAACAGCCACAAGTCCTACTGAAGGGCCTCTACCCATCCCACTGATTGCAGGGACAGAGTAATGATGTAATGATGTGCTCTCACACTCTCCCTGCTGATGGGATTTCTAGATAATCCATTTAGCAGGCCATGAAAATCCTTTCTCACAAATCAGCATGCATTGTCACCCACAAGCTACCTTAGATACAGCCGCCTTATTTTATGAAGGACTTCAGAGGGCAATCGCAAACTGAATATAGCTGACCTGACTGTGTTCTTGGTTTGCATTCAGCTTAAGGCTGCTGCATTACATTAGCTTGGGTTATCTGAAAAGAAAATGCCATTGACAATTGGGATGGATTTGAATGGCTCTTCAATATATGCAGTTCAATGAAAAAATGAAAGAGCGTTTCCTTCACCTCCGTGGACTGCCTTAGAGATAGGCAGGGACACTTCTTGCAAAGGAACATTACCTATACTGATATTTGAGGTTCGCCCTTAATTCACCCAACCCACCCTTTTCTGTCTGTGCCACTCTTTACAACCCTCACCAAAACCATCCGCTTTGTCTCGGTGCTTGCAATGAGCATGTTCATACTCCGCTCCACGTATCAGAGCAAAGAAAGAACTGTGTAAAAGCAAAAGCTAGGCCACAGCTGAGGGAAAGTCAGTTTGGGATGAAATAGTAGTAAAACTAATGGGGAAAAAGTTCAACAGAAGCATAGGAATCTCTGTCAAAACCAGGCCAGGAAGGAAAAAATTCCGTGACAGTAATATTCTCATATTAATAGTCATATAATCCAGTACTACTTTTGAAGCGGTACAAATTTGCAAACAGGTTGAAGTTTCTCCCTTCCCACTTGGGCATGGGTGGGAAGACAGCAGGGCTACGCACGCCGTGTCCCTCTGGCCCAGTGGGTGGCCCAGCCTGGACAAGGCCCCTGGTACGGCAGGTGCCCTCAGCCTGTCTTCTGCTGGGCTGCAGAGCATGACCTGGGTGTGGGTCAGGCTCAGCCGAACCCCCTTTCTTAGGGGTGGATGGTAAACCCCAGCAGTTAATAGGGCAGAAGCTGGCAATGCCAACCCATCATCACCCCATCGTGCAGGTGAAGGGGACACAGGTTCCTGACCGTTCGTCCCCCATCTCTTACCAGGGCTCACTTTACCTGCAGCTCAGGTAGCTAAAATGAGTCCAGCTGACAGCCTGTGGTTGTACATCACATGTGATCGATTTAAATGGGAAAACCTAATAGACATCAGAGATGGGGTTTCTGAATATCAAGGGTAATGGCTGTGGTGGAGGTGAGGTCTGGAGGGTACAGGGCTGGAAGGGACAGGGATGGAGAAGACAGGATGTGGGGCAATGGGGCTGGGGAAACAGGTCTGCAGGGGACAGGACTGGCAGGGACAGGGCTGGCTTTCCAGGCTCAGAAGGCAGCTACCTCTCAGCTGGATCTGCAGCGTTTGCTCTGAAGTGCCTGAAGCTGCCCGGAGCACTGGGGTGTCAGGAATGTCTTCAGGTGATCTTTCCAAATATGCAAACCATCCATTTATGGAGCATTTATTGTCTTTTTTGTGCTCCCTCCTGTTCTGCACGTTGCTCAGCCGCTTTGCAGTGGTGGCAGTTCCAGTCCCTGGAATTTAGGGACTGTAGGTTTGCATGCAGGCTGGGCTAAGGTGTAGGCAGGTCCTCCTGCTTGGGAGAGAAGACAAAAATGTCTCTCCCTCCCCTTGGCTGCCAGGGGAATGCCAGGCACTCTGGGGACTGAGCGGAGACCCCGGCACACCCCACAGCAAGCAAGGATTGCTCTGAATTTGTAGAAGCAGCAAAATGTCACAAGGGCTGATGAGGGGAAGGAAAAGGAGACCCTCTTGCTTTGGCCTCAGTCGGTCTGTTTGATTGCTTCTCGTCCACAGAGTCCTGGAGAAAGGCCTGGGAGGGAACAGGCATTTTTGGGTGAGCTGAAAGTACACACAAATGATGCAGATGAAGGGTGTCCAGGAAAAAGCCTCTCCAAAAGGAAGACCTGGAATAGAGTGGAGGGGAAATGGCAGCCTGGGGGACGCAGGGAGGGAGGGATGCACCGCCACTGCTCAGAGGTTCAAGCGCCTGTCCCCAGAGGAAGGAGCAGCGTGGCTGGAGCCAGCACCGGTGTCGCTGCAGCTGCAGAGCTGCCTGCCTCTGCTGTCGGCACGGAGGAAGCCAGATGTGCACCCGCTCTGCTGGCAGGAAGACGGCGTTTTCCTGTAGAAACCATCTTTCACACCAGTTAATCTCTGCTCAGGGCTCACCGCGCCAAATCGAGAAGCTTTTCCTTTAGTGACTATTCTCTCTGCGAGCTGAGGAAACTCCGTTCTGGCCTTGAGTCAACAACGTCTCCCTTTCTATTTCATGTCTTCAGCACGTCACAATGTTTTGGACGAGGCGGTTGGGGTAGCATAGCAGAGCTGTGTTGCAAGGGAAGAGGAGACGTGCCATGCCCTGGGAGCAGGTCATGCTTAATGAGATGGCAGCCTCATTGCAAACATGGAGCTGCTAAAGGGACCCTGGAGCTCTCCATGGACACAGACAAGGCAGTAAAAATAAACCCCGAAAGAATGACGACGATGCTGCACCCTTGTCATGGGCAGGGAGCTACTCCCTAGCTCGGGCTGCTGTGCTCGTGGGACGTGGTGGGATCTTGTGAATCATAGTAGCAACCGCTGCAGGAAGGGTTTGGGAAACTGTAAAGGCTTGAGGAAGGATGATGGGTGTAACTGGAAGGAGTGATAACTCCGCTTTGTAAAACAGTGTTTGAGGCTCTCAGTGTGGTTTTGGAGTTTGTCAGAGATGAGTTCAGAGGGCCGGGATCACCGCTTGCTTGGGTGGGTCTTATCTGACTAAGCACAGATATATTTAAGCTTATTCTTTAGACTCCCTTTGAAGTCACTGCAGAGAAATAAGCACTTTAGGGGTGCAATTCTCCTCCTGCTGAAGGAGAGGTGACAAAGATTGTATCCTCAAAGTACCTGTTTCCCTCAACTGAGTATAAAGAGCCTGTGGTGACTTGCTCTGCTGGAGACATCCCTGCTGCAGCTGTCCAAAGGAAGAACCATGATGACCCCACCATAACTGATGCTAAAGAGAATAAAAATGTGATTGGGGCGCTCATCAATCTGGAAAACAAAGTGCAGCAAAATCTGGATCTGGATGTCAGAGCACAGGGGTTTTGGATCAAAAGGGAGGCATTTTAGGAATGACATTACCCAAATACAGGAATGTTTTAGCATAGGCTGAGGTGGATTTTCAAAACCCAGAAATTTTCCTAGAATGTATTTTTAAACAGAAATCCTCTGGTTCAAAGGCAAACTAATATAGGGAAGCTCTGGCCTGAGCTGCCTGGGAAGTCAGAGTAAAAGTTTATAACAGTCTCTTCTGATTCTGTATTCGGCAAATCTAAATGGCAAACCGAGGACAGGTTTCACCAGCTTTAGTACATTTTTCTTTAAGGTTTGCAAGTTGCCACACTACAGTGATGAGAACTAGATCTGATAGGCATTAGTAATGCTGAGCTCACCACGGCTCCATTTGCGGTATCTGCCACTCCTTCACCGGGGCAGCTAGAAAGAAAAATATTTCTTTGCTTGGACTGTCCAAGGCTGCATCAGGAAAGCAATTATTTTGAAAGGGAAATGACTGAAATCATTCAGGGTTTCACTCCACAGAATAAAACGGGACACAATTGAAACTGGGATGTTGTGGAAAGGCTGGGGAGTGCTTATTTTCTTGGCTGAGTCACCACCATCTTTTTCCCATGTAGGTTGTTACTGCGCATTCAGACAGAAGAATGGCACAGTGCTGGACTGGGAAAAAGGCTGAAATCAACTTCACAGAAGGTCAGACAAGCGTTTTTTCCAGGCCAAACACTATAGGTGCATTGTTTAGGAAGGATGGAAGTGAAACAGGTGCTTGAGCCAGGGCAGCAGCCAAGTGCAGCTCTGGCCACGTTTGGCTGGTCTCTGCCAAGGCAGGGCTCTGCGTTGTACCTCGTGCCTCTGCCACATCACGTTAGTTAAGCTCTCCTAGAGAGGTTTAAAGAAACAAATTGCTCGCTCTAATGTGAGCTGTCTTCCTCTCACGGTTTTCTTGCTTAAAAGAAGAAAAAGAGAAGGGTTTGTGGCAGCAGGGGCATCCATCTGTTTTAACCTTTAATTTTAACAAACTGCACATGAAAGATGTTTGCTGTGAGTTTCCCTTTCTTCTGCCTTTTGAAATATTTTTTTTGCCTGCTTGAGAAACATGTTTCACAAATTCTCTTTTTTAACTTGCATGCATGTGGGTGTATAAATGTACGCACCTATGGCTTAAAGTTTTCTGTTTGAATACACTACCTGGGGCAGGAGCAGTGGTTTTGATCCAGTGTCTAGCAGGAGGGACTCCCCAGAGTCCCTTGGGAAGACTCCTGGGCTTCACTGTGTACAGGGACATACTACAGCAGTGTAATAGGATGGGTTGTTCACTCCATGGCCAACTGGGAAAACACCAGTCCACCACACCTGAACACTACACAACCCTTCCTCGTGTGCATGGTCACTTTTTTCCTGCCTCTCTTCTTTTGGCTGTCAGCGTTTCTCCAGCCTCATGTCACCTCTTCTCAGGTGTCTCTGGGTGTCCCCCATTGACACCCTCAATATGGCACAGTTTCCCCAGACCTGTGCTCTGTCCCTGATGTCTAATCGCTGTGCCTAATCCCCCACATGCAAATTCTTCAGTCATTGCTGCTTGCAGTGTTATTTTGAATCACTGAAGCTGGATATTAAAAAGATCTGTTTAATCTTTAAGTCTCATCCCTTTTTCATATGTAAAGATCAAATCCCTTTTGAGAGGACACACTAAATATTTAATGTTATACTACACTTGATCTTCACCAAAAGCCTCTGAGAAGGTATTTGTGAAATCCTAGGCTTAATTAATAGTTTCCTTTTTTCTTTTTTTTTTTTTTTTTTCCCTTAACAAACAGCAAGTCAGTGTTTAAGAGGAAACAAATAAAGGGAAGCACCATGGTGTATGAAGAATGGAAAATATCCTGTGGGGTACCCCCAGCGTACCTGAGGCGTTGCTGTTCACCACCGACTTGTGGGCTCTGCGACGTGGTGCCTGCTACAACACTGGCACCCAGTGGGTGAGAGTCCCCAGTGGAACCTGTGGGTGGCCATGGGACATCAAAATGGATAGCAAGGAAACTGGAAAAAAATCAGCTAACAAGAAGCAACAGGGTTCAGCCCCAGTCTGGAAAGAAGAGCGCAGATGTAGACGGGCTGGGAATAGCTCTGACCCAGAGACGGGATACAACCTCCACTGCCTGCTAGCTGCTGGGAGGGGGAGTTTCATGGTAACCTCAGCCCTGTTTCTTATCTCACTGACGCTGGGGCGTTCACTCCCTTCCAGAGATAACAGGATCGCCGCACTGCTCCTCCTTCTCCCTGTGTAAGCCTGGAAGGACTGCGATGGCTTGTGTGGGACAGCGGGGAGAAGGGCTGGAGGAGACACTGCCCACTCCCTCCGCAGCTGTACAGCCTCACCCAAGCTGGTGTGAAGGAGCCTGGAAAGCATCACCACGATCGATAGTGAGGGTGGGGTGACAGAATAACACCCAGGAGCCCCTGTGCTATCACGCGCATCAGGAAGAACTCCACTGCCAACGTGAGAGGCAGCTCCACCACCCAAAAGTGCAAGGAGAGATGAAACAGTAGTTCAGGGCTATGTGCACAGAGAACCGGCCTGCTGAACTTGAGCAGCTTACATGAAAAATAAGATGCCAACACAGGGGGAATTTTCTATGTGAATACTGTAGGTCTGATCCCAGTTTTCTTGGCTGCACCTTTCTTAGGGAAAAGGGATGAGTTTGCAGCAGGAGCGTACTTCTCCAGGGACAGCAGCTGTGACCTGCACAGAAGGATAACCTTCTACAAGACTTTGCTCTATATTCTGTGCTGAGTGAACAAGAGCATAAAAATATTTTCTAACCGCTAATGAGAAACCCAACAATCCCTGTAGTCAACGAACCACGGAGGTGATAGATGAGAAAGATCAGTAAAATTAGGTCAGCTGGAGCATCCCTGTGCCAGTGCCAGAAAATCTTAAAGCTTAAAGGGCTGGCCGTAAAGCAGAGCACGCACACACAGTCTAAGTCGCCCCCAAGCATCCCAGTCCTAACACATGCAGTCCTGCTGAGGTCTTGCAGTGTCTTTGGTGGCAGTCAGGACCTCAGGAGACCCCATTTTGCTGCAAACATTCGTTTGACCTTGGCATGTCACTTACCCTTATGATTTTTCCACTCTTGTCTGTAAAAGGGAACTCATGTGAGAGCCACTTTCAGCATTGTGAGATACTCCAGTCTTACAGTTAATATAACTACCTGAGTAGTTAAGATACCTACTCAGCTGACCTGATGGTAGTAGATGCAGATCAGCACAAAACTAGAGCTTTGTGTGAGGTGGGCCTGGGATATGACTTCTCAAATTCTTGTATCTTTTGGTCTTTAACTCATGGTAACCTTTGGCTGCATTGGAAAAGCTCATTTTTGGGATAAAAAATGTCATGGACCTTGTTCTCCGTAACCCTGGGGAAGACAAGGATACGAGGTTGTGGGCATAGGGGATACAAAAGGAATGAATCCTTCACTGTCTCTCCCGCTGTTTCAAGTGTCAGAGGAAGCAGGACTGGGAGTAAAGCAAACACGTTCCAGCTCACCAACTACTTCACCTCAAGCCACAGGGTTTTCAAGATTTCCAAGCCTATTGAATTCAGAAGAAAGTAGACTCCTTAATGCTCTTGCTGTTATGACAGCCCAGTAGCCCTACTGAAAGGCAGCAGAGAGAAGTTCAGCAAGGATCAGCTTGGACCTGTCTGGCACCAAAATTCAGGAGGGTGTTTCTGGGGCCCCACAGCAGCCTGTTCCGACAATGACCATCCCAACAGGCTTTAGAGAAACACATTCAAAAGCGGGATAGCCCCCAGGTGTAGCTAAACCCCAAACAGCTGTGAGGATCTCCTCTCTCCCTCCCGATCTCCTGATTGTCATAATCTTCAGGTGATTTCTGGATTTTTGTTTCTGGTTTTGGTTTGGTTTTTTTTAGTAAATAAGATCCCAGATGCTCTGAGAAATGACAAGGGAAGGAAAGGCCTGGGTGTATTACCCTTGTGTTGCTGCGCTGTTGCACCAGGTTCAGAGACAACAGCTTCCTTGCAGCTGCCTGGTGGAGAGAGAACTGATGTCTCTGGAGACAAATGAAGTAATTTGGATGTGCCATCTGCCTTTTCATACGTACAGGGTGGCCTCGTGTTCCTTAGGGGGTAAGGACACTATGTTTAGGAGAGGAAATTTATCCCCTTGCGTGTGCACTGAAAAGAACCCATTAAGATAAGACCGTGCACCCTCCCTCAGACCTAAACCAGCTGTTCTTCATGGCTCCTTCCTGTGAGATGCTAAAAGAGATGCCAAGCCCAACCCATGGCTCATGGCATCCCTCCAGACAACACTTGGTTGGATCTTCCTCCTGCATTGCTACCGGATCAGTGCATCTGGAGTGAAGCCATGAAGGGAAGTCATAGGATTTTGTTCACGGGCCCCTTTTTTGAGCTTTCCTTCTAAACTCCTTTCCTCTTCATCCCACCTTCTGCTACATCTCCATGTGCTAGAAAAGCCTCAGATTGGCGGTGCCCAGGACGATGTTACCCAGGCACAGAGATGGCAGATGCTTCTGCTGGTGTCAGTCCAGCCTTACTCCTCTCCCAGTGCTCTCAGGGGACTCTTTCGCCATCTGCTCCCTCCAAAGTTCAGGTTTCCACACATACCACTGGTGCTAATAAGAAACATCAGGGTTGCTCCAGCAGAAATCATAATTATCCCCTCCAGCTGGGTGATGATTTTAGTACCTTCCCAGTGGGAAACGTGTCACTGGTTACTGAAGAGCAAACCTAACAAGCAGCAGAAATAACATCAGACAAGCCAATGTCCTCAGCTGGTAACAGGGGAGAAATGTCAGATTTTCTCTTGTATAAAGGAGGACCTGTATAAAGCCCATGTATGTTCTCTAGTCTTTCAGGGACAGCTTCTGAAAAGCATCCACTTGGGTGGCCATAAGAAAAGCATGCTCATGGTCCATGCCTTCCCCTGCCTGTCTGCTGTGGGGTTGCCCGCTCAGCACCCACCCATTGGGCACGTACAGCCACACTCCAAAGGACGATGTGTTGCTGCATCTCACCCACACTCAGTGCAAGGCAGCAACACTGGGGTGGAGTGTGCCCTTGGGCACCTCCAGTGGGGACTGGTGGCCAGAGGTAACGTTCCTACAAGCACATCACTAGATTTCTTTGAACACAGACAAGGTTGGTGCGCAAGGAACATCCCTGAGGATTAGTCTCTCCAGCACAGCACAAAGGTGAAAAACTTTATGTCTCCATCAAATAAAAGGAAGGAATTGCTAGACTCAAGCTTGCTGATGTTTTCCATTCTTATGGGGGCAGAAATGTTAGTCGCATACCAGTCTGGTGCTTAGGGGGGAAAAACACATTTGTGTTTTGGATGACAACATCAAAAAGCCCGAAGCAAAACAAACAGACGAAAAGAAACATGATAAACTGTAAAGAAACATGCTGGGCTGTTTCTTTGAGATTTTTAACACTTGCCCACCACATATGTTTAGATACCTGCCCTGCGTAGATTTTGGATGCTTTCAGTGCTCACACGCTAGCAGTTCATTTGCAGGGGAGCCAAGCCAGCGTGCCTGGCCAGGTGTGCGCCGTGGTTTCCCAGGGCCATGTGGTGCCCAGATGCACTGCGCAGCCTCTCGCTGCCCTGCACACGCACGCAGCGTGCCAGAGCGGCTCCAGCCAGCCCTGCTCTCCATCACAGAGTGGTGACAGCCGGCACCCAGCATCCCTGTCACCAAAAAGGCTCTGCTCACAGAGACTTGTGGCTTTGGGCTATGTAGTTGGTTGTGCTTCGTGTCTACTAAAGCAGACTGTCTTGGCTGGTTTTAGAAAAATACTGCCGCCCGTGCCAGGGCTAGCAGATGCTGGCTGCCACGTGCAGGTGTCCTCCGGGCAGGAGAAGCCATGAGGAAGGTCACTGCAGGGGGACAAGCTTCCCCCAGCAGGCTTGGGGCTGCACGTGAAGAGCAGCAGCAAGGCTGCAGCTCTGGGTCCCTCTGTGGTTGAAATTTGGCTTTACTGCCAGCCGTGAGCCCCAGGCACAGGGTGACCACATGGAGCTGCGGGCACAAAACACAGGGGCAGGTCAGCCCAGCTGGTTTCTCCCCTCCGCATTGCTTTGCCAGACAGCTCGGTGGTGTCCTCCGCCCCTGTTGATGGTGCAGGCACCTGCAAAGCATGGGGCTGCCATCACCAAGTGTGGCCTTTGTGGTGTTAAAGGTGGGATTACTTCAGGATGTTTCGGTTAACAAAGGAAAAGTAGCAGGAGGAGGCTTTTCCCAGCTGGGAGGGAGCGTGGGAGGAAGCGTGGTGGGTGACTCACACAATGCCAGCCCAACAATCGCAGGAACTTGCTGGAGGAAATGACTAAAATAGCCACGCGGGGCAGGCGGCTTCACATAAATAGCCAGGACATAAAAGCTGAACTGCACAAGGTGAGGGAGAGCGAGCGGGGAGGGGAAGAGGGGAGGTGCCAGAAGAGGATAGTGGAGGGAACAGCTGCCATCCTCCATGGTGAAGACCCCTCCCTGGTGATGGCTAAAAGGTTGGCAGCAGCACTGATGGATGCAGGAGGACCATGGCCTTCCCTGGGCTCCCTAGGAAAAGCATCGCAGGTCATCTTTGGTTCCTACTGAGCTGGGAGTAGGCAACTAGTCATTAGCAGTGCCAAAAAACAGCCAAGCAAAGGTTTTCTTCTTCTTCTCCTTTGGGAAAACCATGGCGGGGGGGAGTCATATCAGCCTGTCTACATCAGGACGAAGGTATTTTCAATGTTGCTACCTGAAAAGAAAGGTGCAGCCCCCGCCCCTTCCCTGGCAGGGGAGGCAGAGCTGCTGCCCCCAGGTGCCACATGTGCGGAGAGCCCTGCTCCGTGTGCTGCCGCTCGCCTCCGCCTCGGCCTCCGGAGCGCCAGCGCCTTCCTGCAAAGTACACAAGCCTTGGCAGAGTTTATATTAAAATGGTGGTTCTAATAAACAACCTCCCTGCAAAACAAGCAAACAGAGGAACGTCACCGCGCCAGCCTTTGTTTTCGAACGAGGTTCTCCCTGTTGGCTATCGTTGAGATGATTTTGTTTCTTCATCACAGATATTCCCTATATAAAATATATAGTTTATTAGCTTTGATCTCCGCACATGCAGTACTTGAAGCTGGTTCCAAGTTTTATACAGTTAAATACTACCACATGCTTCCAGAGCTCAGTACTGCCTTTTCTATAAACTAGCGTAAATCAGAGTAAGAATTTGAACTGCTTCTTGCCAAAATAGAGGGTGTGCCTCTTGCCCAAGCTAAACTCTTTTCTTCACCTTCTTAACCTGCAGTACAGCAGCCTGGGTTTACACGATACCCGCCACGTCCCATACAGGAACACTGCAGCCTTCCAGTGGCTCTGGGAAAGGCAGAAGAAATCTAACAGCCAAGATCACCAACAGTCATGAAAGTCTTTCTGATCCTGGTTAATCCTTTAGCATCCTGGTTACATTTGTTTGTCAAAACACATGAAACTTTGGGGGAAAAAAAAATGAAGCGGGGGGGAAAATCCTGTGTAGGATATACAAGACAGCCAGCCTGTGGAAACTCATCCGGTACTTCCCAGGCTCAGCATCCACAAGGCCATTTCAAGCACAGGAATATCATTCATCACTGTGAACCCTCTGTTCGGGCCCAGAGTATCAAACATCCTCATCTTTGTGGGGAACTGCACCTTTCAGTGTCTTTAGGAGGCGCTAAAGGAGAGGGCTGTCCTGGGCACAGGGGTTCATTCCTGCTCAACGCAGCTGGTCTGCTGGAAATCAGATTGAAGCAGAGCAGCAGAGCCCACATTGGCCTTCAGTTACTTGAAGACATGTTCCTGAAGGACAGGAGCTAGGGCTAAAGCAAACAGGAGGGCAAGGAGGGAGCAGTGAAAAATCCCACTGGAGGGGAAATTCCCGGGCAGACTGGGGGTTACAGGAAGACATGTAAACATGTGAACAGCCAGAGGCCCAGCCTGGGGCTTTATTTCTGATGAGGGCTTTATCCAAAATGGATGATGTTTTCCATGGTGTTCAGCTGCTGCAGATGGTGAGAGTATCAGGTGCTGGTGTGTGGTGTAAAGCTGTGTGCCCCGCCTCCATCCAGATACTCCCATGGAGCCTGGCTAGCGTCAGGACCAGGGCATATGGAGCATGGTTGGTGCTGAAAATCATAGAGTCCTGGAATGGTTTAGGTTGGAAGGGACCTTAAAGATCATCTAGTTCTAACCCCCCTGCCATGGGCGGGGACACCTTCCACTAGACCAAGTTGCTCAAAGTCCCATCCAGCCTGGCCTTGATAACATTTCCAGGGATGGGGCCTCCACAACTTCCCAGGCAACCTGTTCCAGCGCCTCACCACCCTCATCGTGAAAAATTTCTTCCTGATATCTAATCTAAATATATTCTTTTTCAATTTGAAGCCATTACCTCTCATCCTATCACTACATGCCCTTGTAAAAAGTCCTTCTCCAGCCTTCTTGTAGGCCCCGTTCAGATACTGGAAGGCTGCTATAAGGTGTCCCTGGACCTTATAGCATGGCTTTTGGGAAACCCTCTTTTTCTTTGCTCTGGGTGAAGCCCACCTGCTTTGGAAAGTATAGCATAGGAGACCACACCTTCCCAGCGCAAGCATGAAACACAAACCCATTGGAAGAGAGGCATCAGGAGCTTCTGTGTTCACCAAAGGGCTTGGTTTTGCATGAGCTTATTTTGCCCCTGCAGCCTCCAAGGGCTGTCCAGGGGTCAGAGCCCTGTGCTGCAGTCCCTCCACGTTGCTCTCAGCAGCGAAGGCAGGACTAGGTTTTCCAGGCTCATCATGCGGTTGTATTGCCCTGCTGCACTCAGAGGTGACCCAGGAGGATTTCCTGACATTTCTCCAGACCTGTTCCAGTTTTGGGCTGGACACTACCGTTTTGATCCACTGAGAAGCGGGTTTCTTGCAGACCTCTCCTGCACAAAGGCCCAGAGCACTGGAGGAGCTTGTCCTCACCCTGGACTGATGACAACAAAAACAAGCACCTGAAAAGAGGAGGAGGATGTGGATTGATTTGGTTTCAGTCTGTGCTGCTCACACACACTGAAGGCTCTTTGGAGCAGCCTGAAAAATCCACTCGATTAAAAAATACAGAAACAATTAAGCACTTACTGCTGTTTACTTTTGCAATAGGAACAATTGATCCTTCTTCCTTCTGACTTCCACCTCTGACCCTAATTCCTCACTCTCCACACAGCCAAGCACAGTTCAGACAGGGGAAACAGCAGGAGAGATTAAGATTCTGGACTTCAGTTAGAAATATAAATCAGCTTTGAAATACTCACATTTTTTGGCCTAACCAAAGGAAGTCATCTGTATAAATCAGGCTATGGTCACTTTTTTGTTATAACTAGAAATATGCCAGCTTCCTGGCTGTTGGAAATTATCTTTTTTTGTTGTTTTTTTCATGACACTGGGATCATGTAGCTGTAATGATTGAAGAGAAACTTAGAGCAGGGGAAGGAAAGAGGCAACATAAAGGCACTGCTGTGACAGTGGCTGCTGGCAATGGCAGGCACAGCACCCCTTGGTGACACGCCAGAAGGAAGCTGAGTGGAGGAGATTGCACGAGGTCCTAGGCTGTAGATGGAGCATGTGGGAAGGAAAGGGAACGTGAGGAGGAACTGTGAGATCTTATGATGCCCCTGCTCCTTTTGGGGGTATTTATTTTCATGGCTTTATTCTGTATTTTGCCACACTGGTGGTGACACACTTCACAACACTGGTGCCGGTGGCTCTACTGATGCTGGTGACCTCCAAACCCATCCCTCATTAGCTGATGTGTGGGTCCTAGCATCACCCGGGACACCTGCTCATTACAGATTTGGAGCAAAGGGGCAACCTGCCACAGCAGCACAATGAGCCCTGGTCCCAAGACCTGCCCAGGGGTCCCGTCTGCCTCCAGCATGGAGCCCCCGTGCCCAGGGGCTGCACAGCTGCTGGCCACAGCTAACCCGGCATCTCGCCTCGCTTGCCAGCAGACAGTTACTTCACTTGTGTAAAATGGGTAAGAAAAGTAAACTATTTGCTCAGCTTAAACACATATTAAACAGCTGCAGCTTTCCCCCTTTGGCTTGCTATTTCTTAACCCAAACCATTTCACTGACATAGTTTATGCTACAGCCCAAAAAAGCAGTTGCATTGGCACAACTGAAGGACAGTAAGAATAATTACAGTCTCTGCTAGCAGAAAAATATCAGCACCAAGCTTCTACCTCGTGCATGACAAAGACCACGAGACAGCACAGAACAGCCTTTGGGATAATAAATTTGTGCGTGAGAGACAGATAGGAGAGAGAGTAGAGGGTGATGGGAGGCAAATAATACATTTCTTTTTTCCAGTTCTACAAAATGAAGATTTAATTTAAATGTTTCAGGACTATAGCGATGAGAGGGGTACATTGGGGTATAAAACATATGAAACATCTCATGGCAAAGAATAGCTGAGAAATGCCCAGCAATAACAGAACTTCAGCTTCACATCTGTTCTTAAATATGTAAAACATCTAGAACTCCTCTGGGTAGCTCCCGCTGCCAAATCTGGATGTGCTGGGCCTTATACTAAAACTGTTTTCTCTCTGTAACCAGCTACTGAAGTTTCAGAGCAAAATGTGCTGTCCTTCATTTTGGTTTCCCAGCGTCCTTCTGCTGCTCAGTGTCCCATATGGCACTGATGCTAGATGAGAAGCTATTTCACTAAAGGCTCTCTCCCCCTAAACAGAGAGAGCATCTTCTGCAAACACGATGCCGATACAGACTGGTGTCTTTGAAGACAAGAAAATTGCACCTTTTGTTTTTGAAGCCTGGAACACAACCACCTTCCCGCTGGCCGTGTTGGTATGGCTGCCACCAATCGAGACTAAGGCTTTGTAAACAAAACCCAAAGACATCGGGAAGCCACCTCTCTGCTGCCCGCGTTGACATCACTTGTGGTGGGTTACCTCAGCCCAAACACTGCTGTGCTGACGGCACAGCTTGGATGCCTCCGTTCACCTTGCAGCAGCACGTGCCTGGTCTCCAGCCAGCCCTCCGGCAGCAGGCACACGCGTGGGCACACCGGGCTGCCCACAGCACCCTTCACAAACAGCTCAAACACGTGTAGACTCTTCGATTTAACAACTCTTTGCAGGCTTCTGTGGTTTTATTGTATTTCTGAATGGTTTGTGATTATTCCCCAGAAGAATGGTGTATCATTATGGGTGTGATCGTGATTTGTGCTGTACCATTCGGTAAGCGAAGGGATTGCATGGACAGAAGATCCAGGAGGGCAGAGTTGGGAGAATGTGAGTTATCATGCAGCGGTTTGGCTCTGGTGGCATTTGGAGGGTGACACAGGTCTGAAGAGAGAGTGCGTCACGGAGAAAACGTGGCATTACCTGGCTCCTGGTGCAGCCAGGTAAGGTGTTCACTCTCACCTTCCCTCCACCTCCCCAAAGCAAACAACCATCTGCCACTTCTTGGAGAAATACAGATAAAAATACTGATATATGTCTCTACAGTTCCACACAAATATTCTGCTTTTCCAGGCACCTTCCAATGCAATTCTTATTTCTCTTGCATGGCAGCGAGGCTGTAGGGGGTCAAAAGCCTCTCAGAACTGGGCTGCAAGAAGCGGCACATACCGCCACTTCTCTGCACTTACACATCTCCAATATCCACTGTGGAAAAGGACAGCAGTGGTGCAGCTGTCACTGCTCATCAGTGTCCCAGCACCAGGGAGACCTAAAGAGCACTCGAATTTACTCTAATCATCTCTAACCATTGAGTGTGGTTGCAGAAAGTCAGACGTGATCAGCCTCAGAGCGTGAGCGATTGCTGCAGCACTTCTTCATCACGTCAAAGGCAAAGCAGAGGCTGTGTGCGGATCCGGCCCGTTATCCCCCCCCAGCGCAGCGCTGCTCACCGTGATGCAGCTTCCCTGCCAACAGGGCTTCCAGGAGCAGAGACACTTGCATAGTTGGTTTGGTTTCTGCCACACCAGTTTCTCTCCAGGTTAAAAATATACCCTCCGGAACCTGGAATTTAATTGAAATCTTTTAAGAAGAATCTCAAATTGGCAGGGGCATGTGCTTGAAACCAGAGACCTGCGCTTCTGCGCTTCTGTTTAGGGGATTCAGTGTGCCCATCATGTTAACTGTGAACTTGGCATTAGACGTCTGGTTTATGCCACATGCAACCTGCTCTGGGCTTGCAAACACGGTCTGCACGTGTAGGAACAAGTCGGAGGTGAAGCCTGGCTCTCCATGCTCGCTGTCAACGGGTCTCCCAGGCTGCAGGTATACGTTGCTAAATTTTTTCTCCTTGTTTTTTGTTTGTTTGGGTTTTTTTTGTCCTGGAGCAGCGGGTAATGTTTTCTTGGATAGAAAATCTTTCCAGCTGGCAGTGTCCAAAATCCAACTGTCACACCATCCTATGGAAGGATCCGGTCTCACTGAAAGAGCTGAGAAGGAAAAAAAGTACCAGCATGGGGCAGAGAGGTGGCTTTTGGCACCCAGAGTAGAGGGGAAGACGGGGAGCAGGCTGGGGCCGGGGCGGGTTGCTGGGGTGATGTGGGCACAGGCAGAGAGAAACAGGGAAGGGGACTCATCCTTTCCACCAGCCGGCTGGGGGCTCTGCAGACGGCCGGGCAAAGGCCAGACCAATATTTCTGAAAAAGCTGCAGTGGTGTATTAATGCGGAGAGTGTTCTTCTGCTTGAGGAGGCAAACATAAAAGGCAGACGAGCACTTTGGAAAAAACCTGTCATTTCAGAGTATACGTGCTCCCCAGAAGTGTGAGTACCGGCGTGCGTGACAGCAACTGCTGGGAACTCTGCCCTGTGCCTGCCCGAGGCTCATCAGGAGCACGATCAACTTGTGCCAGGATCACCATGGTGGGGCAGGTGGGCTCCCATGCCGTGCTGTGCCATCCCAAGCATGGGGCAGCCAGGGCAAGGGTCCCCAGCCCTGGCAGGGAGCGGGGCAGGGGAGCAGCTCAGCGTCCTGCGCCACCCTCTGACAGCCGTACAGCTAAAAGCTGCTCTCGCCTGCCATTAGCACATTTTAAAGTCATTAATCTTTCAGGAAAATCCTGCAGTATTCTAAAGCACACCCTGGGTAGTAAGTTAAATTTGTATGTTTAAACAGCACCACTGCACCTTTTCACCGCGAAGATGTGGCAATGGTACCCTTTGCTGGGGATTTCACAATGTCAGCGCTGGGTCTGGGATGAAGTTAATGGAAAACCTTCATCAGTGCTCTCCTCCTCTGGAAAATGAAGCCGAAATTTTCAAGCATACACCGGCGGTTTAAGCGTGCAACACCTTTGCCCCTCAGAGAGGGAAAGGCGAGCCCATGGACATGCTGCAAAGCCCGTCTCCTCCTGTAGGCACTGGGGAAGGAGGAGGACTTAGAAATAAGGAGTTGGAGGTGAGTAGGAGGAAAAGGGAGGGAAGGAAGGTAGATATATAGAGGCTATAATTACATGGAAATATTGCTGCTGAAGTCATTTTTTCTGGAGAATACCATAGAACTGAATGGGGGAAACCCCAGTATGCTGTGAGCACTGCAAAGAATTAATGGAAAATTACTTCCTCGCTATAGGATGCTGTAAGACTGCCCTGAGACAAGTGGAAAAGTCTGGAGCAAGGAAGACATCCTCAGTGGAAGTGGATCAGGTTAGGGAACATTTAAACAAATTGGACATACACAGGCCCATGGGACCTCATGGGATGCACCCACAAGTGCTGAGGGGCTGGCCAATGGCGTTGCGAGGACACTCTCTATAATCTTTGAAAGGTCATGGCAATCAGGAGAGATTCCTGAAGACTGGAAGAAAGAAAATGTTCCTCCTTCTTTAGGAAGGGTGATAAAAAGATTTGGGGAAAGTTGGCAGAGAAGATCAATGATATCCTGGGCTGCATTAGACAAAGTATTGCCAGCAGGTTGAGGGAGGTGATCCTTCCCCTCTACTCAGCACTGGTGAGGACACACCTGGAGTGTTGTGTCCAGTTCTGGGCTCCTCAGACATGGACATACTGGAGAGTCAAACCGAGGGCCATGAAGATGATTAAGAGACAGGAGCATCTCTTAAGGGGGGGAAGCTGACAGAGCTGTGACTGTTCAGGCTGGACAAGAGAAGGCTCAGGGGGGATCTCACTATTATGTGTAAATACCTGATGGGAGGGTTTAAGTGAGATGGAGCCAAGCTCTTTTCAGTGGTGCCCAGTGACAGGACAGGAGGCAATGAGCACAAGCCGAAATGCAAGAAATTCTATTTAAACACAAGAAAAATCTGCTTTACTGCGAGGGTGGTCAAACACTGTAGCAGATTGCCCAGAGAGATAGCAGAAGTTTGGTCCTTGGAGACATTCAACATCAACTGGACATCCTGGGTGACCTGCTCTAGGTGATCCTGCTTTGAGCAGTAGGTTGGACTGGATGATCACCAGAGGTCCCTGTCAACCTCATCCAGCCTTACCAGTCTGTGATTCCAATGTTACCCAGCTTCAAATTGTTATCATTTTTCTCTCTTTATTTAATCATTGATAGAAGGACTTTTTGAGTGAATGACAAACAAGCTTTTTGGTGGCAAGAAGCATCTGATATACCAGGCACCATCAGCTCTCAACCCAAACAGAAAAGTCAATAGATCTTCACATTAGAGATTAAAGAATGCAGCTGCTACATGTAAATAACAGGGCTTGAAAGAATTGCCCTGGAATAACGAGAATTTTGTAGGAAAACTAAATCATTATTCTGGTTGATGCTTACAGGAGTATGACCAAACCTTCTCAGAAGACTCATTTTCAAATTCAGTTTTGGAGAAATCTGTGGAGGGATGGGAAAGGTTTCCCAGCTTGCTTAGGACTTCAGCAAATCCCTTCTAATCAACGTCCCCATGTTCCAGCCTTGGGAGAGCAGGCCAGGTAGGTTGATTCAGAGCTTGCAAGGAATGGTTTGGTGCCCTTGACGTGTGCTCCTGCAGAAGCAGCTATTCCATGCGAAAAATATGAATTTTTTGCACAGTGGCTCACAGCCTCACACTGAGAGAAAGAAGCTGGGCCAAGGGGAGGGAGGCCTGATGCCATGAGGCCTGTGGCAGGCAGAACAGATGCATAATTTCATCCTGAAAGAAATCACCTCCTTATACGAGCTGCCTCTGATACCCCTCCCACCACTACTGGTGGCATTTGCCTTTCTGAAAAGTGAGCCCACCGCACAGAAAAAGTAATTTATCTTCTCCTTTTACGAGATGTTTTTGCTGGCAGAGCCAGGCACCTTCTTTGCTTTCCAAAGTTTTCCAAGCACTGTGGTGGAACATTTCTAAACACACACCAGTGAAGCCCATCAACACAGTTGTTGCTTGGCTGGGAGCGCACACCCTGGCTGGGAGACGTTCTCGGCTGCGGCAGCCGCTTGCTCTGCAGCTGGTGCACTGCCGTGTACCCAACAGTGGGACAACCCGCACCCCGTGGCGCCACGTGTATCTTCATGGAGCAGCAAGGAGGAGGCTCAGCTGCGGTTCAGCTAAGCAGCAAATGTTTTTTGACAGGGAACAGCAGTGTGAAGTTTAGTCTGCTGTGCTGTGCTGAAGTCATCCAAAATTATAATCTACAGCATCTCCCCACCCACCGAGTTGCTACTCCTGGGAGCGGACCACCCAATCTGTCTTCCTCAGCGTACCGCAGGCTACTGCAAGGCCAAGTCCACGTGTCGTCCCTATGCACTACGGGATGGAGAGCTTTCCAACCCATTACCTTTGCCATCGTCAAGGACTGCTTATGGTTAAATTCCATGCAGATATTATTTTTTTTTCTGTTAATGCTGGGGATAAACCCCAAAACAAGACTGCAGGTGGTGTTTTGCTGTCTTCTGACTGCCAGGATCTGCCTTTCTACCAGCTGTTGAACATACAGAAGAGGGACAACATTTGTCCAGGACATGCACTTAAGACCAGAAAGGTGTAAGTGATGCAGTAGTCCAGCACTCCATAAGCTGGCAGGTGATAGAAAAAGTAGACAGAGAGCAGGAATCATTTACCTCAATAAAGAACCCACCCAGGGCTTTTCCCAGCACAAGGGAGAGAGGAGAGATAGGTTCAGAGGTAGGTGTGAGGAGACCAGAGGAGGGGGGGATGGCACACAGCCCAGACCCTGACTTGTGTGCTTTTACCATCATGAAAAGCATGACACAAGAGGCAGAGAAGCACTGGGGGTCTCGCAGGGCAGTGCCTGCCCCGGACTGCCGCCAGGCACCCCACAGCCCGGGAGGCACCTTCTGCAGAGCGGCTCAGAGTGGGATGCTCTGCCTGACTGCAGAGGAAGCCACGGCTGCACCCGACAGTTCCATTCAGCACATGCTACCTCCCTGCTGGGCTCCCGTAAAACGAGTGGTGGGTATGTACGGGGTGGTGGGGGCTTGCAGGGACACTGCCAGCAGAGGCTGGATGGCAACGGGCCTTGGGGGCAGATGACATCCCTAGCGTGGGTATTCGCTGGCGCACGCACCACGTGCAGGGTACAGATGTGGTAACTGCTTGAAAAGGCACTGGTTCATGCACACAGGGCAGAGCAGCAACAGTACAGAGAAGAAGCGAACTGCTGAGGACCCTGAGGACCTCAGCCCAGGGGAAGTGGTGCTCCAGCTTGGAAAGCACTGGTGTCTTAGATGGGTGATGGATAAATGGCCTGTATTTATCCAGTGTGAAGCTAATTACTTACAACGATTAAGCTTCACATTTACACACCACAATGTCACAAACTGCCCCTTCAAGTCTCAGTGGATCAAAAAAAGAGCCTCTCTGAAAGACAGAGGGAGTTTCTCTTGTGGGCTGTACCACAGCACATTCATGAAGCAACTGTTTTCCATGACGGGAAAATTTCTCCCATTTTGAACTGAAGGGGATGATGAGAAAGTTAAATCACTGCAACCCGTTTCGAAATCCAGGTGCTCGTAGCAAGTTGGTCCTCAGCCCGAGTCCCTCAGCTGTGGACTGCTTTCAGGCGTACGGCTGCCGTAGGCCTGCTGCAGTACGGAGTCACTCACGTGCTGGCAGCAACCGTCCGCCTGCCTTTGCTCACTGGTTTTGAAATACAAATGAAATTTCTTCAAGCTGTGTAAATGCCTTAAAAGGAAGAAAACAGAATTAGCACACTTTTCATGCTGTCCGTGTAGGAAGGGACTTCTCCCTCAAGTGCTATACCAAGAGAGAACGTGCTTTGCATTGTATCCCTAACAGGGCTGTGCAGCACAGAAACGCTCTCATGGACTTTGCAGAAGAGGGGGAATCAGGCTCTTTCCATGTTAAGCAATATATTCACTTCCCTGGGCCAGAATTTCCATTTCCAGGGAAAAAAATGGATCACTTTATCCCAGGGTTTTAGAACGGGAGCTCAACCCAGGAGCACCACAGCAATCAGAGTTTCCTCTCTCCCTTACTGGAAAGTTGGGGGCGATTTTCTCTGCCAACAGCAAGCAGAGCAGCCAGCCGCCCCACCCCCAGGGACTCCGGATGATTTGGGGAATGCCGCTGCTCAGGGGGTCCCCCCAGGGAGGTGCAGCAAGGGAGGATGCTGAGAAGGTCTCTGTGAGACACGGCACGCACCCTAAAACTTCCTGACAGAGCACAAGACATTTCAAAATCCCCCAACCGGAGCTGCAGCGGAGTCGAGCATCGGTGCATAATTGCTCCCAGCTCCGAAGTCATGTTGGGTGAGGACAGAGCTTTCCACATTACCTCTTCTCCAGCTAGAAAAGCGAAAGCTGCGAGGTCCACCCTATTGCACAAGAAGGACTCGCTTACGCAGGGGGATTTCCCAACGAGGAGCGCAGCTTGCTGAGCCCAACCCCGCGAGAGGCTCTCTGCGTCACGGGATGCTGCGTGGGCACCAGGCATGGTACCGCGGTGGTGGGGGCGGTTGCCTTGGGGATAAAGCCCACGTCAGTCTTTTTCTGATTACAACATAAAGAGAACATAAGTTATTAGAAACTGGTGTGATATTTACTGCTGACAGGCTGCAAGAGCTCATAAAAGCAGACGAAAACCAAGCTTGTAGCTTGCTATGCTCAGGGAACAGGCAGAGGAGCAGGGGAGCTGCGGGCTTTGTCGGGGTCACTTTTATGGCCCCTCTTCCTGGGCTGGTCGCTGCCTGGTGGGGCAGATGCCGTGCCCACACAAGAGGGCAATGCAGGAGCAGGAACTCGGTGGCAGCCGCAGCTGAAAGGGGCTGCAAAACTGCCCTAAAGGGTGCGCAAAGCTGCCGCCTTCCAGCAGGAGCTCAGGAAAGCGCTGCGTAAGTTTCTTTCCCGAGACGCAGGAAAATCCAACAGTTTCCATTATTTTCTTGTCTTAGCCTGTGCTGAGCCACCAGAGCACGTATGTATTTGGCTGTTGACAGCTTTCACTGGAGGTTGAAGTGGTGTAGCCAGAGTTATCCCCTGGTATTGCTAGACTTGCATGAGGTTATATTACAGCAGAATTTAATCCAAATATTTTCACTTTTAATGATTTAGGGTAAATTCCCCTACTCCAGGTAAATACACTAAAAAAAAAGGTTTTTAGTCAACTTACAGGAGTATTGTCACAGCTGATCCACATCAATAGTTTAACAGCCCTAAGCTTGCTCTTGATTCAACACCTGACCTTGCTGGGGAGGAAAGCACTACGCTCCCCCTGCACTGGAACCGAGTGGTTTTGCAAATCTCAATACATTTTGCTCATTATAAACAGCAGCTTGTTTCTGAAAATGGTACCAGTCGGGATAAGCTGTTAGAGCCCAACAAGAAGCTTTCACGTAGATGTGTATAAAATGCCTTAGAACTGTGAGGGAGGAACAAGAAAACTTTCACAAACAGGCGAGAAATCCATCCTTGAATTTTGGGGGGGCGGTTTGAGCATCTTGTTCAGCTACACCCTTAGTGCCAATGGAGAAAATCAAGGGGGAACCCGTTTCCCTTAATTTTTATAGGAATCAGACCAAACCCAACACTTTTTAGAAGTAGCTTTATTTAAATTAGTGTATTAAATAGATGCATATAAAAATAGCCTAATATAACAGTAATTATTACACCACCCAAATCTAAATATAATCTTTAAGCCTGACAGTCAAAGTGTGCGTGGTGAAGTCTTATCAAAAGATGTTTTTTTCATCCTGTCATGCTACTCCTTATTCTGGTGTTACAGATATTTAATGGGAAGATTAGAGTGTATCTCATGAACTATGCTCTTTTTTTTTCTATTTCTTTCAGCAACAAACAGTAGTGGTAGTGTTAAACGCGGTTATAATATCTTGTTTAATTAAAAACACCACCATTATTTGAACATTTGAAATAGTCAGCTATGCTTTTATCACAGCATCAACGGAGCTATTTGTTGGATCAGTTGGATCAAGTTTCCAGACGACTTCCCATTCTTCCAGATATACACTGGCTCATTTACAGAAACAAAGCCTGGGCTGGAAGGGATGACTGGCTCACCAGACCTACTGACCATTCATCACAGCGTGATGCTTCAACAGAAGACATGCTCCGTTTCTTCTTCCCAGCATAAACTGCTGTGTAATTGATTTTTCAGTCATTTTTCAAAGATGCCGAAAAGATTTGGGATTCGACGTTGGAGCCCTTTGAAAATACAAGTGGCATTTACATACAGATGCTTCTCTGTGTCAGAACGTGGTGTTCTGCTCTGTGTTTGCACACATTTCACATAAGAGCGCAGTTGCAGAAATCAAAATCCCCTTCCTTTATTATTCTTTATGCCTTTATTCATAACCAAGAACAATTGAGATCCTCAGCTAGTGTCTTCTGCTGAAAGCCATGAAGCTACAGGTATATACACAAATATACGGCTTCAACCCTTAGTAGAAGAGAAATCTGACGTTTAGACAGGTAAACAGAATTTCCCTGTTTTTTTTTTTAAATTAAGCCTTACCAGCAATAAAAATATAGATTAAATAAAATTCTCATTATGAGGCTGAAATAAAAATATCAGCGTTGCCACCCACTTCCCTTCTGAATTGTGTTGCAACTTAAAATCCTTGATAGCACACACTGTTATTTTAAATTTATTATCACCGGACTTGATATCTTCCCTGTATGAGACAGATTTTCATAAGATAATTAACCGAATCTCAAAGAAAAGAATTGCTATAAATGGTTAGGACTGATAAAAAGAGGAGAACAGCCTCATAAAAGTCCACATCGTGCTAATAAACATGCCAAGAAAAAGTATGATCATTAGACAACATCATGTCCAGCCATCGGAATTTATTTCCTTCTTTCCAGAGGTAAAAAAAGGTACATGATCTGATCTTGGAACATCGCCTCCAACTGCTTCAAAAATCTATTCAGCTCTCAAGATATGGGACAAAGAGAGTAAATTTTCCCTTGAATGCGTGCAAGGTGTGTGGTGTGGAACCTAAAAAAGTATGGGTTTGGCTGTAATGTTTGCCATAACGTACATTCGATCAATGCTGTAAGGCATTGCACATTCTCCCACTGATATGAGAAGAAGCTGACAGCCAGTTTCAAGGCGATGCATCATTTGGGAAAGTTATTCTCCCCAAAATAGGACGGCACAGTGCATTCCTCAGCTTCTCCTAGCTATAGAGCAATATTAGCTGTAGTGCTGCTGTTTACGTAGATAATGGTAACGGATGACCAGAGGGACAAACCTGGGAACTAGAGCCCGAGGTGCTTGCACGGGCACATGCTGAGACACGCCGTGCTCTGAAGAGTGCAGGATAACATCCAAACCTGCCAACCAAAAGCAGTCCCAGTTTAGAGCACTCACACAGGGCAAGAGATACAAGCTTGATTCTTCATCTTCAATAACCAGAGGCTTTCCTGGAAGGAAGAGACATCAAGGGAGAGCTAGGAGACTCCCACAAGAAGACACATCGTCACGATGTGCAATGGGGTGTCCAATAAAATGTTGTAATGCGTTACACAAAATTACAATGTTGTCCCCAACAACTTCATCTCCTGCCAATTTGCAATGCCCGTGTTGACTGACTAAGTAAAACCCAAACTGACGGGTGAACAAGCTTCTGAAGCACTATTACAGACATTAAAATGCACAGGGCTGTAAGAAAAGTCCTGAGCTAACCGAGTCACCTGCCAATTTCCCCTGACTCTTAAGTACATGAAATACCTGCATGAACATAAACTGCTGTCAGGAACTCATGCTGGAAGAGGGTGACTGAGTATTTCTAAGTGCCTTCCCCTTGACACTGACCCAGACTTGGATCACAGGGCTTGGGTAAAGAGTAAACGAGCTGTTTAATCTGGAAAATTAAACCTCCTCATATAGAGACAGTGTCCAGCTATGCCAGCTAGACAGCAAGTATTTGACAGCAAACTGTTTATAGCCTACCTCTGCCAGGGGAACAATTTAAGTAGTATCAGAATAGGGTTTTTCCTGTCATGCTTCCCATTCCCAGACTTCTTTGTAAAGTCTGCAAACAGAGATGCCAACATACCCCATTCTGACCTACATAGCAAACAATTGGACTTGTGTTCCTGCTGCGTTATCACCAAAGTGAATCATTGTCGCAACTCCTCGATGGCCTGGCAAGACGGAGAGTTTTCTGCTGGGAAGTGTCAGTTGAATCCCGCACCTACTGCTCTCATGACATCAACTGCATATTTTGTGTTTATCGCCGAAAAGAAAAACACACAGCAGAAAAAGGCTCAGCTTTAAATTTTGCTCTTTGCCAGGACAAACATGGGAGCAAGCGAAGAACAACTTTGAAAGCTCTAGCTTGTTAAACTCCAGGGAAAACAATTAAAATAGTTTCATCAATCTTCTTTGAAAAACAGAATAAAAATGTTAGATAAAAATGTCTGCCCCCCTCCCCCCAACAACATAAATTGCATAAATCTGAGGAATAGAAATGGCCATCCTGTAACATCATTGTTCACTCTTTCTGTATCTGAGAAGAATTTTAGGGTTGTGTCCTGCTGCTATGGGAATCAGGAGGAAAAAAGCTTGCTGGGAATGGGGCATGGGGATGACAAACCGTTCTTCGCCTTCTCAGGCTTCACAAATCCCTGGGTCGGCTTGGCAATGAAAGGTCCCCACTGAATCAGAAAGATTGTCTTCAGGGGAAGGCATCCCTACTGGGAGCAAGCAGCCGGCAGTGGTTAATATTTATAGTCTTCTGCTGCAATGGTGGGTGGGGTCTAAAAAAGTGTAGGACATTTGGACTAGATGTCTTTGGATCAAGCCTGCATCAACCTATGTGATCTGAAGCCTCTCTCTTACCAGCATTTGGAGCATAAAATCCTATCACTTATGCCTAACTGCCACATACTTGTAACCCTATACATGTGGGATAAAATTAAATCAAGACAAACTGAGATACCCATATTGTGCCTTTATAATTTATAAGGAAAAAAGGCAAGCTTTTTGCCAGGGCAGGGTTCAGGAACTCTAGACATCCTGCTAGAAAACATTTCTTCTCTCCCCATTAAGAGATATCTTTCAGAGTCTGTCAGACATCCAAAATACTATTTATCCTCTCTTCATTAGAAACCATGTTTTGGAAGCGACAGAGATGTACTCCTCACAGACCATTTACTTAAACAAATTATTAATCATAAAGTGCTGCTGGAATGCAAGAAATGCTGCATCTCCAACCATGACTCAATAGCAGTTGGTTTGACCTTTGTTTTGTTTGGAAAATTCCCAAAGTTAAAGACCTCTGTTGGGTGAATTTAAGCTGGCTGACAATCAGGTTGGCTTTCTCAGGGGTTTGTTTTCTTGGTGGTTTTTTTTGTTGTTGTTGTTGTTGGTTTTTTTTTTTGTGAGCTTTATAGACATCACTCCCTGGATGCTGAGGCGTTCGGAGAGCAACAGTTCAAACCCATTGCTCTACGAAATGCATCCCTGTTTCTGTATACAACAAACCTCTACCCAGTGACAGATGTTTTACTCTTTACCTCATTGAAGACTTCAACAGCACAATAGAACAGCAACTTACTGAGCAAATAGAGGAGACCTTTATTATATGTGCCCTAGAAGAAATATAAAATTAATCGCTGCAAAACATTTCAAAGATTGAAAATATTGTCTACAGTAAAAAGGGTAACCAAAATCATGCAGTCTAAGTGGGAGAAGTGTGAAAGTCTGTTGCTATCTGTAAGCATTTGCATTTTTAGGATCACTGAAAATGGTAATATTCCACATTCCTAAGCCAACTGCAATGCAAACCCTCTTAAACATGGATGTTAGTGCAGAACTGTAATAGCTAAGGTCTTTAGTGTCTCAACAAAACAGACCATAGTCATTTCAAATGAGACCTTACTTTGCAAGCTCAGATATCACGCAATTATAGCAAACTCTCTTTTGATAGGTTTCCAAAGATAATTTTCAAAAGGAAGAAGTATGAATCACCTAAAGATCACAGAACAATTCTCTATATTGTATTTTTGGAGTCAAAAACATCTCTGAATCTCATTTCATGATGATGGAGTCAGTAATGCTTTTTTATTTACTGCAGTGCTTAAGTACTCACCCTCCCATGAATTGGATATTGTAATTTCTATTCAGTATGCTCTCCCAAATCCCATCCTTTTATAAAAGTAGTGCACCACTGAGAGGATGACAGAAAATGAAGGGAGGAGAAATGGTTCAAAGAGACAAGGCAGTGTTCCTTGTTATTGCTGGATTGTTACATGTACTCTTTCCACTATACAACTATTTTTGATAATTAATCTAATAGTAATTGCCATTTTATAATTACTTGAAATATGAAGCCTTTATGTATTCTCCCAGCTCCTTCTCTCATCCTGAAAATCTCCAGCAATAGCTTCCAGAACAGGACTGTAGAAAACCAAACTTCAGCTGTAAATATTCAGAAAGAATTTAAATAATTCTGCTTTTCAACCTAACAATCCAAATTCTAAGATATGTACCTTTCCTTCTGCAGGAAAGCGGCATTTTGCCTGCGTCCAACATGAGGAAAAAGCAATACAGAATTACGGGAATTGTTCCATCCCGTGGAGTCAGTAACACAAATGGGAGGCTATGCCTTAGTAATTCGTGGGGCTTCTACCTCCCCCATCGGGCCACAAGGATAATACCTAGAAGACATATTCTGGGAGTTGTTCCATGCAAGATTCCTGTACAGGGCTGCACTGTTTACATTGACTACAAATCTGTACGCATAAGAGAGCTCAGCATGGGAACAAACCCCTATCTCCGAAGTCTTTCTGTGAAACAAATTGAACATAGTTTTCCCCATAACAACAGAGGAAAACAAATAATTTTGAAGGGTAAAGCGCCTCTCAAAAAATTTGCAGGGAATTTCTGCTTTCTCATACTGCAGACTGTGTTAAATGAGTCTCTTAAATGAACAGACTTCCTAAAAATACATGCTTGGTATAGGTGAAGCCCATCAAGTCCGGCTAATTGATCCCCCTATGAGCTACAGAAAAGGCAGTGTGGAGACTCAATCTACACAAGAAATTTAGCAGTCGAAAAAAGTTACATTGCAATGTGAGAGCCATGTTTTATAAACTACTCATTTAATACAGATGTATTCACTGTTGGTCCACAAAATACTATGGGCTAAATGAAATACTATTTTTTACAGATCAGATCAATCAGACATGATGAAAAGACGATGGGGAGGGGGAAAAGAAGCAGGAAGGTCCTGCAAAAGAAAGCAAAACAACCCTCTACTTAAAGAAGGTACGAGAAACAAGTCTGCAAAAGTAGCGGATCAAGACTTTCAACTAAGAGGACTTATGGAGGAACAGATTTTATCTCCAGGCACAGGCTACCCTTGTATAAATCCTAACCCTTGTTTTAAACAAACTGACCCCAAATTACCCATGACGTTTTGAAGAATTTCGTACTAGAAGAGAACCTTGGTGGTAATCTTGCGATAAGCAAGACAAAGCGTTTGGAAGAGAGAGTTTTTCAGTGAACAGGATGATTTCACTTTGAAAACCTTCCTAATTGTTGATTCATCAGATCTCCAAAGCAGCTCAGGCTGGAAATCCTAAACTTGCTTCAGTTGAACTTGGCATGGACCTTTAAATAGTTTGTTGGCAAAATTATTTAAATGAAGGTTCTGTGTCTATCTTTCCTTTTTCCAAAGGTACAAAATTGTGTTAAGTAAAAACATAGCCCGTACCCCCCAGAGAGTATAAACTAAATTGAACTTAGAAATAAATCTGCAAGAGCGAAGACATGCTGTTGTAAGAACACTTTCCCTTAACGACCACAGACCCAGCTGAGCATGGAGTACAGCTACATTGCAGCTGAGAACCCAACTGCTCTGGACCCAGAAACAACAGAACATCAGCAATGTGCCAAATCCATATTGACAAGCTCTGCTGGGCAGCAAAGTCCTCTTCCACACCTGCACAAGTGTCTCTGCATGGTGTTATGTTATGGGATCTCAAGAACAATAAAAAAGGATTAACAGAAACCCATCTCAAACGTACAGATACAAATGTGTGCAGCCTGGGGAACAAGCAGGAGGAACTGGAGCTCCTCATGCCATTATTACAGCACTGTTGGAATAACTGATACGGTGGGAGAGCTCACATGTGGTGGGAGCACTGTGATAGATGGATACAAGCTCCTCAGGAAAGACAGCAAAGGAAGAAGAGAAAGATTTGGGGCAGCAGTCTTTACATGAAGGTGCAGCTTGAACGTTTGTGATGATGGAAGTCTGATTGAGAGTGTGGGTCAGGATCAGAAAATAAACCAGTCAGAGTGACAAGGATGTGGCAGTGTATTACAGACCAGCCCATCAGGGTGATGAGGACAGTCAAGCACTGGAACAGATTGTCCAGAGAAGCTGTGCAGTCTCCATCCTTGGAGATTTTCAAGGCCTGACTAGCTAAAGCCCTGAGGAACCTGGTCTAATCTCACAGCTGATCTTGCTTGAACAGAAGGCTTGACTAGGTCCAGAGGTCTCTCCCAACCTGAATTATATTGTGATCCAAAGTCCAAAGGATGGAATCCCAGGCAGGAACTGTAGTTTTGAAATTGAGGCACAGGAATACAACATCTGCTACCAGCCAAGAAGTCTCAATATCGTGACTGTGTCTTACCCATGAGTATCACACAGAGGTGCTCACCCAGCAGCTAACTGGACACCAAGGCTAGAGATTCCCAGGAAGCTACAGAGGAATGATGGAGTAGTGGCAGTTGCAGCAAACCCCATTCCTGCAACACTTGCAAGCATCAAACAGCTAGAAAGAAAAATAATCCCTGGCAACAAATGTTAACTTGAAGTTAATGTCCCAAAGAGCATTTTCTCAAGGCAACGAACTTTTAAGTGTTTGCATTTTCCCTAACCAGTTAAGAGACAGGGAATGTGAGACTGCACTGAAAAGTATTCCCAGTGAGGGGAAGGGGCAGGGGGGCAAAAATGTGTTTAATTCACTGATGTTCTTTACGTGTCCTCCCCAGCAATCCTACTTTACTATATAGCATATCAGCGCCAAGTTTGAGAAGTAACTTAAAACTTTCTGCCTCACTCTTGCCAAGACATTGTTTACATGTTTTTGGATGAGCTGAACAAGCTCTCAAGTCCAGACTGTCACCATAGTCCTTTCTTGACAAATATCCAACCCTTGTTTTTACTGACAGAACCATGTTGATTGTTTCTGACCATCTTCAATGTGTTAAGGCTGCTGCCCTCGAGAAATTATAATCACACCATCTCTCTTGATTTGCTAAATACACCCCCTCAAATCTTGGTCCTCCTCTTCTGTCTGGTTCTCTTCCCGCAGGTGGCTTCAGTTCCACCAGTGTCATGCAGCTCTTCTCCCAGACACAGCTCATGCCCTAGGGAAGCTCACGGTCGACTCTCCATCCCCAGCAAGCAGCCTCCTCTATAAAAGGAGTTGGGCTTATTTATATCATCAATGATAGCTGCTCCTCAAAGTCTCTAGGCTTCTCTCAGCAGCTGGTCTCCAGCTCCCTGGCCTTGCAGACCTCTGAAACAATCACCTGTGCATTTCCATTGCTACAACACGGCTTTTGGCTTCTTTCTTTTCTTTTCAGAAATTGGCCTGCAGCCATGACAAGGGTTCAGAACTATTCCCAAAAGGGACAGGCAGTCTAAACAGAAAAGTGATGCTGAAAGCCGCTGCATGTACAGTACCCGTGTTCTGCCCTGCCTTTTAAGGAATACTAAGCCGCTTGAATGCCTATACACATTTACAAACGAAGCATGTGCTTCAGCGTGGCTCAACCGTATAACCAAATTACAGTTTATTAGTATTTGACTAGAAGAATCCTGTGTCTATGTGTCAAAATTCTTATAAAAACTTTCCTATGTCAAGAGTGAACCACTGTGAATATAATGCCACAGTTCTGCTATATGCTTCTGTCCCTGATAAGCCATTTTCTTATTATTGCACTGCAGTATTACCCATTTTTGTTTAGCTGGGAAAAAGAAAAATCACAAGTACTCAAGTAGTGCCCAAATTTTTGAAAAGCTTCAAAGTCTACTGCTGGGGAAACAGCAGAAAATGTACCTCTAGGTTCTGTAAAGATTAAGGTAGCAACAGACTCCTTACAGCATCAGTGCCAAGCTTGCTATCAAAGGCTTTGGGTTAGCACCAGTAACAAGTTACAATAAACTTCGTACCAGCCTCCAAAAAGAAGTTCACACACTAGCACCAGGATTTAGGTATAAAACTAAGTTTGAAATTCAAAGCTCAATCTTGAAGAAATTAATAGGAGAATTCCTGTGACCAAGATAATGACTATGTGAGTCATTATTTGAGAAAACATTTATGAATCAGAAAATGGACACACATGAACAATATTTTAAATTCCCAATAAACTAACATGGAATTGATCTGTAAGAGGGTCTTCCTGCCACTCAAGGTCTAACCCTTCAGTCTGTCAACTGCTGGAAAATACTTTTCCTTGCTCAGTTTTTACAAGTACTTTGGAAATATGCATTACTGCCCACAGTATTTCCAACAAATAATACCTCAGAGAAAAGAGAAAACACACTTTTTAACTCTTCAGACTACACCATTAGTAAGAAAGTCTGCACAAAATCATACACCACTGAAACATTAAAGAATCTAAAACCACTGAAAATTAAACAGTAGTCATCAACATCAATGTTGCATCTGCATGATAATCTCTGAGTTATAGTAATTTCTTGTATGGCATTTCTGTTAAGAATAAAGGCAACAGTCTGGAGAGTTGCCATTGCCATTTAGTTTTAGTGCACGTGTGGCTCTCCAACTTGACAGATAGAATACTCACAAGTGTACCTGGAAAATCTATCTGACATTTGCCTGCTCTCCATTTCCCTTTCTGACTTCCTTCCTTCCCTCCCCTCTCCCACTTCCTCTGAACACACTCTTTTGTGGCAGATGGACAGAGAACTCAATGCTTTAAGTCAATGAGAAGCACTGACTCTCACTGGCCCAACAGGTCTGGAGGGACGACTGTCACTGTTCTGCTGAATATCTGAAAAACACGGCAAGAATGGGAACAAGACTCCAGCATGATATATGATTCCATATGGACCTCTGCAAGGGACAGCGAGAAGGCGGCTTTGGTGTTGCCTAGTAGGCAACTCTGAGGAGAGTGATGAGGCAAGAAGGGCATGCAAAAGCCCCTGCCTCAACCTGAAATACAGGTTTAAAGTGAAGTTGAAGGCAAAATGAGAAACATGAGTGTATATACAATTGTGGGTGGGAACCAGTCCTATGGGTACAGAAAACAAGAGAGAGTTGACTGAAGAAATTTGAGATCAGGTGGTAAACACAAGAGCAAAACCACTTTTCCAACACAAAACAGTTGCACTACCATTGGAGAGCAACGTTTTATAAAACTGCAAACCTTACTGTCCAATTCCATTCTCTTTATTTTGTCTTGGCACTACCTACATGAATGGAAAACAACTGCAAAAATAGATACATGCACTTTGGTTTTCCTGGCTTCCAGAACACAACTGGAATGGAAGCAACGGTTCAAACATTCATCTTCTTATAAAGTGTGGTTTCACTGAAAGGTGGCTGTTTCTTGAGCTTTTACTTAGCATATTATTTGTATGTTTGCCAACAGAATTCCCAAAGGCTTTTTCCCATGCTGCTCCTGCTAGTCGTCGTCTTGGTTTTTAAAGAGTGCCCAACTGAAGGCTACATCCAAAACGTATCTGTAACACTTGCATTTGAATACTCTTCATTCATAAAGCAGATGGAAAAGTGAAGAGTAAGGAGGAGAAAAATGTACAGAAAGAAAGCAGACCTGTACAAAAAGCATCACGATGGAAAGCAGAGGTCATTTGACTCTCCATTTCATCCTAATAGAAATATTAAAAGTAAATGTTCTTTGGACTGTGTGTCACATTCAATTCCTGAAACAGAATATCAGCTACTGTGTTTCTGTGCTGAAAGTCACTTTCCCACTGCTTTTTGTAGACTGTTTGCATTATTTAACTTTAAAGAGTCCAAGAGGCTTCTGATTGTTTCACTTCCTATTCCTTTCATTCTATTCTTCATCTTGCTGGGATTACTTTTTCCAAATGGTATCAGTAGGGCTGCCAGTCCCCAAGGCTCTTTACTGATCATTCGCTGAGTTTTCTCTTCCTTCTGTAAAATCCAGGCACTTTCTCTGGACATAGCTACAAATTTCTCCAGCTGTGGCTGATTAACATTCTTGCTGATATTAAGGTCTTGTTCAAAGGGATTCCAGATATAAAGAGGAGACGACTCAGGTTTATTTACTTCCTTTCCCTGCAGACAGTGTAAAGAAAAAGCCAAAGATGCATATATGCATTATAGGCTGAGCAAATAACAAATCACCTTGAGTTATTACATTAGCATTAAAAGTATTTTGACCTAGTGGGGAACTTTTTTGGGGAAAAAAGTCACTATTAATCAAGTTAATTTTCCTGTTAACTTGACTGTATGATTCCTGTTCCCTGAATCCTCTTAGTGGTGGTTTTCCTTGCCACATTTAGCTTAGATTTCCTCCAAGGCAAAGAACACACAACTACAGCTTTGCCTTTTTGGCCATTCTCCCATTTGCTTTTCCACAAGTCTCAGACCTCCCTCATTGCAACCTCCTACTCCTATCTCCACTCGTGTATGGGCAACATGAGTGTGTCATATCAACCTGCATAGCCCAGTCTGATAAACTACTACAAGCACTTAAACTGTTAAAACCATTCCTCTCACAGGGCTCACTCAGAGCTAGTATAACAAAACAAGATTACTCACTTGGCTGAAATTCCTCCCAGTTTAATCTGTCTTTTAAGTACAGAACTATTCAGGTCATGGTCTGCTTTTGGGCACTTTGTATAGTACAATGAAAGTTGTTGACAACTATGTAGTTTGCTATTTAGATGCACTTCTATCTCAGTGCTTATCAGTGCTCCTTAGATGACCTGCTCTGTATTACAGAACTTCTGCAAGCCTTCCACAGCAAGCTCTAGCAGGAACCCACCAGCTAATGCTAGTCCAGGAAGTGTCCATGTACATGTTACATACTCTTTCCCCAGGGACAAGAGGACGGACTGAGCAGTTAAACAGAAAAACAGCAGCAGCACAGACATTTGCCCTGTGTGTGGTTTTGCTTGGCTTTTTTAAGGCTTAATGGCAAACAAAAGCTCGCCAGCTTAATGAATCAGATCAACCTGCAGCGACAAAGAGAGCTCTTATGCCAGTAATCCATAGCATCCAAGTAGGAAACAGAACACAAACAAGAGTGTCCACACAGCAACATGGCACTGAAATCCCCCATCCTGTAAGCAGCCCAGCAGGAAGAGGTGCAAGTTAAGGTAGTTACCTTTATATATATTTCTATTATACTTGCATGCATATACACACGTACCAATAAATAGCATGACTTAAACATATAAAGTAAACCAAAGTGACAGCGCAGACCTCTTGGCAAGCACAGAACAATCATGTTATCCATCATGCTTACTGAGTGGTAAGTAGGTTTACTGTAGGCTGCAGTAGGAAACCCAAGTGCCAAAAGCCAATTTCAGAACTCAGGTGTAAGCTTTAATGCAGACACTGTTTGGGTCCGGCCTCCCAACTTTAAACGTAAAGCCTGTTGGCATACAGGGTTTGTCATAGACTTTTGCTATGACATACATCATGGCGTTTTAAAAGTTTCCCTCTCACAGAGGCAAAATAGCTTCTACTTTTTAAAACCGCCACTTTTATTACAGGGTGGTCAAGAAAAATCATACAGTCAAAAAAAAAAAAAGAAAAATCATACACAAACATCATCAGAGTTTGTGATTTCCAACGTCTCCAAGTAATGACACTGTAATGTTCTTAAAGGTGCTGTCAGTGATTAGGCTCCGAGATAAAAACTCTAGTCTTTCACAGAAAGGACTCACTTTCTGGATACAACCAATTTAAATGTACTTTGTATACACAATTAAAAATGACAGAAATTGTTGCTTAGCCTATGTAGTTTGTCAAATGGCAGACAGAGAAATTCAACTGATAATGATGAGACATTAAAACTCATTTACCTTTCGAAGATTTATGGAATTCTTTCTGAAATCAAAGTTTCCAAAATATTCAAAAAAGTCACTCAACAATACATCTAAGGGAAAGAAAAACAATAGCCATCAGTAACATTAAGGAAAAGTTTATTTTCAATACACTTATAAAAATTATAAGAAAAGTTGATTAAGATTTACCTACCAAGTGTTTCTGTATTTTTTGTAGGTTTAATCTTGCTTAAATCACTAACAAATGAGCAATCACATCCTCCAATTACATGCTTGTCTTTTTCACCTGAAACAAAATTCACAGGCATATTTAGAAGTGCTAAACAATAAAACGTATTTAGCAAAACTCAGATAACAGACATGACTGAATTCAGTGAATGCTATCATATTAAGTAAATCAAATTAAGACTTAACAAGTGAACCTTCAGGTTTAAGATTCAACTTAAGTGGTTAAAGATTTAAAAGGAAAAAAAGTCAGTGGACAGGCAAAGGAAAAGAAGCATGAGTAAATGGCATGTTTTCAAAAGCCTACAGGAATAAGCTATATGACATCTTTGTATCTCTGACGTTACTCCTTTTGAGTAACAAACCTGATATCTCTACATACACAGCACAAGTCTCTGAGGTTAATACCTGTACGAGGGTTTCAAAAAAATCACACCCAAAGTGCCCACTGCCTTTTTCTGAAAAACTTAAAGAGAATTAGGAATATTCTTGTAAAATTTCAGGACAGGTGTTTTATATTTTAAAATTCTATAGAATTCTGATGGAAATGCTTAAAGTGATTTTAAAGCAACCGAACAAAGACCTTTTTCTCCACTCAAAGCTTCCAAGGAAGCATGTCAATAAGCAGAAGGTATGAGTGAGGAATCAAGAACCTGGGATGTCATTCTCTATGCTTTCATTAGATTTACTGAAGATAATACACCCTGAAAGCTATGTATGAAACAGCCAGAACAGCTTGTTTGTGAAGATTTAAGAATTATTCGCAGATGGCCTGAACATTCTCAAAGATATTACAAATTGTGAGGGAAAAATATAGCCTTTCTTTTAAACATTTGGTTTCTATAAAACAATAGGCAACATATCAATCTGCACAAAATCCTTAACAACTGCAGAGACATTTGCGACCTTAATGCAATCAAAACACAAAATAAACAAAAACAGCCAGCATGGGACCATTGAGCAAATAAATGATTTTTAATTATCTCTAAGTAGAATTTAGTATTGTATTGAAAATTGATTTATTTTGCCTTAAAAAATGCACCTTAAAAAAAAAAAAAAACACAAGTAGAACTTGCATAATCCCTCAAACTTAAGGCATACATAATACACATTAGTACTTGAGAGCATGAAGAAATTGCTTGGGTTTATTAATCACTTTAGAGAAAACAAATGCGAAAGTCACTTCAATAAACACATGAAAAGCTGTCCTTACCTGCCAATGCTTTAAGTTGGTCTAGTGTTGGAATGATAGGTGGTGATCTCTTTTGCAGAAAAAACATGACCATCATGGTCAGAGAGAAGTTTGTAATCCAGCTACCAGGAACACTATTTGTAAGTCCATGAACACGGGCCCAACATCGTACACTGAACACTAGTGCTCTTACACGTGAATCAAGACAGCCATAGATGTACAAGAGTTCCGAACTTTTTATAGCAATGCTGAAGAAGAAATTAAAAGTAAAAGACACGTAAATAATGACAGAATTGTGAAGTGCCAGATGCAGTGTTTGTTGTTCAGTCCTAGAGCACCAGTTATAAGGGAAGAGGATAACCATAAAAAAAAAAAAAAAAGTTTAACTGCGCATTTAAAAATATAGAAGAGAATGCCTGAAATTGTCCAGGATTAAATACCTGGCAGGTTTCCATAGTCAGAAGGATACAGTCTATCTCAATATATAATAAAATACAACTAGAACTTTACAATTCAATTTTAATCCAAAAAGTAATAAAATAATGCACTGAAAAATATATGAAGTGCAGAGACACAATGAAATCTACAAAACAAGTCAATTTGGTAATTTTCAAATTACTAATATTTGGTTCTGCTGAAGGAACAACTAATCTGGAAAGATAAGGGTTTTCAGATGGGTCAGTTTTTGATCTGCTTCCTCATATAGTCACACAAACATTCATGTAGTGTACAAATGGGAATGCAAGAAAAAGCAGAACAAAAACGGAAGCATGGGGTGAGAGCAAAACTTACTTTGGGATCAGATTTAGTCTAAAGTGCTTGTTGAACTACACTTGCAGGAGTTTTTACTTCCAATGTTGCACTGAATTCTTCTAAAAATCCAGCATGGCATTTTGGGGAAGTTTACCGCGTCAAAGTTTTGTAACACCTGGACTTCTAAAATTTCAACTCTGAAGTGCTTCCTTGTGTCTGCACAGGTTTGTTATTACTCCAGATCATAACAAGACAACACACACAGTCCCAACCAGCCAAACCATCAGCAGAGAATTACACAGAAGTTTGCACAGTACTGCATGCCGACTTTCACGGTGGCTGCATATACAAAAGTAATTCTGTTGTAAGACATTTTCTTACTAATGCCTTAACAACTCCTGCATGTTCTGAAACAGAACTCTGGGTACTTCAGAAAATTCAATCTAAGATCTGATTTTATCTGATGTAGACAATTCACAAAATCTGCACTGAAAGTCACATCAAAAGTATTCTGAAAGATAATCACTCGTATTTTACTATTCCCTAACAACAATGAAAAGGGTTAGTAACTCATTTTTCATTATGTACCCTTATGCCGGGGCTACGGATGTATACTGGATTAAGGTGGGTATTTCTTAATAAAGTAAGTGACAGCAAAACAAATTATATGCTTTACTGTCAACCAAATGAGAGCAAGCTGGAAGAAGAAAAAAATAGATGCAAAGAGGTATTTCTAAGAAGCCTGCTCCCTCTATTGGGCACTGCTGTGAAAGGTCCTAAATGACAGTAACAGTTTAGGCTGTTTTCTGATACAGTGAGTTAATTTAGCATTCAAGATACCTTGCCAGCAAACAGGTGTATGCAGGCCCTTAAGAATAAAAGAGGGACACCAAAATAACTAGAAGCCCAATCACTGGAAATTAACACAATGGAGCTGCTTAAAAAAGCAATCAAAAGAAGGCTGTGCATATACCCATATACACAAAGCGAAGTAATGACTAATGAACACTGCCTTCTTTCAACTCCTTACAAGCTAACCTTATTGTATAGAGTGGTTTTCAGGTCTTCAGTTTCAGCTCGCAAGTATTTCCTATGCTGCAGAAAGGTATCTTAAGCACATTAAAACCTAAGCTCTAGAAGTCAAAAATATCCTTTTTATGTTCAGAGCTAACATTCACATTTCTTAAGAACACAGAAAGGAGTAGACTAAACAGTACCCATTACAGGTTTTCAGAACATAAGTACAGTAGTAGTTTTCCTAAACTTTTTTAAACCATGTCTCACCTGTTGCTCACTGACAGATCACACTGGAATCCTGTTGGTTGATGGGAAAATTTCACCAGCGGGCAGCGAGCATTGAGTATCTTCTGTACACTCACACATCCAGGACCAAAATTATCAAGGCAATCACCAATCACAGAAAGAATTTTCTGAGTTGCTAATCTTTCAGATGGTAATCTTTTCATCTGATACTCCATTTCGAAAGGACCTTTTTTCTAACACAAAATTTTAAAAGTAAACTGTTAGTTCTGGAACCAAAGAGACATTTAAGAATACTTCTGAAAGACTACACCAATTTGCAAAGGAGCCTGTACAATGACAGACTGAAAGACAAGAATTATTCACAGCAGCGCACAGAGCTTCAAAAAGGTAAAAACATACTCCTTTTTCTATTCTTTTTCAGTGATTCAACTTTTCCAGGTTAATAGTGATCAATTTACTGGAAAGTTACTTGTTCAGATGAGGGTGTAAATACAACTACATCTCACTATTGCCTAAAAGAAGTAATTCTGGAATTCCTGAGAGAGTACATATGCTCTGACTGAAAAGAGGAGCATAGAATTTAATTGAAAAGAGGGCCAAAACACAACCAAACCACCGTTAATTTCAAACCACCAGTAATTCCATTTCAAATCCCCAAAGAACAATGCGTTATTACTGAATCAAGTAGCAGTGTCGAGGAAAATGTCTTTTTAATTTGAAAAAAGAAATTTAGCATACAAATTACTTAATCCTTCAAAATGAAGGTAAGTTTCTATAAGACTTAATCGCTTCACATCAGACAGTTTTTCTGACAAATAAAAAAAGTGGAGATGTATTTTGACAACATCAGACATTAATTTTCCTGTAGGTCTTTGTATTTTGAATTGTCATATTTGTAGTTAATACCTCAATAAAATAACTTCATGCCTATTAAATCTCCATTCTCTTTATAGTCCCTCTTTGTTTCTAAGCCTCAGCTGATTTTGCTTGTTAATCGAATACTTGACACTGACTTAGCCTCCCCCTTGGAACATGTCATGGATGAATGCACACCATACAAACAGCACTGTGCAGTGACTTAACTAGTCCTCTGAGACACAGGGGAGGTTACTTTTGTTGTCATCAGGTTAGTGCAAAGAAAACATGCACTCACAGATGGGCAAAACTATTCAGAAGATACAGACCTTGCAACCTTTCCCACAAACTCGCTTTAGGTGCTGAATTTCTGAGTTGCTCTGGCAATCATTGAGGTGACTGTTCTGCTCTCCTCTTGGCAACATTTCTCCAGCCGGCACGCGTGTTCGAACAGACCAGGAAGACATCCCTAATCTCATTTGGCTGCACAGCTGCATGCTACAGCGGGGCTGGCTCAAAGTGAAAGGAGCCTGTAACTATTAACACTGAGGTAGGTAACCGGAAAGAAAAAGACGGGGGCTCAGATGACATGTAGGTGTACTGGTGTTCAGACCTTTACGTCACAATGTGCCTTCCCAGAGAGCAGCTCAGTATCTCTCAGAAGCTGAATGAAGACTTTTTTGTAATGATAAAACTGACACTCTTAATAATTGATAGGACCTTCATGCATAGCTTTGGTGCCAGCTTGGGGCAGATGAAGTACTGATACACTTGCCCCAACCCTGTGGTTCTCACCCTATGCTTGCCATGTTGCTCAAAACAGCAAATGTAGATAAAGTAAACCATTACTTCAATGTAAATTGACATTGTACTCTAAGCAAGAAGCAGAACTGTTTTAATGCAAAAAAACATTATTCTAAAAATATCACAGAATTCTGTTTTAAGTCATTCACCAATGTCCCTAAATGCCCGCATGTTAACACCTTATCTGTGGTCAAACACTATACTGATAATCCACTCTTGGTAAAGAATGCTCCCACTTTTGCTGCGTTTTAAATTCACCATCAGTTTGCCCTCAGACTCAAAAAATGTTATTTAATGTAAATAGGTGCTGAAATGCTGGTACCATTGCTGGTACCTCCTGAAAGTCTGCAATAGTGCAGACATTTAGTGTACTAAATAGTACAAAAAAATGAGTGAATTGTCAATCTTCAAAACCTTAAGCCCATTGCATTTTTTTTTTTTAAGGGAAACAAAACTAGTCTTTCCCAAACTATCTGTCACCATAAAAATAAAAAGAAGTATTCAAAACACCAGAATCACTTATTAAATTACCCATTCAGAATACCAACTTCTCCACAGGGCATTTCTGATCTAACTCTCCCTTCTTCCTATCCTGATTCGCATCTCTTTCATATTTCATCTCCATTCCGAAAGGATATTTACACTGTCCACAGTCAAAAAGCAGCAAGAGATAATATCGTTCCCAAAATGCCTTGTCTAGTCCATTCCCATTCTTTATGTCTACATGTACAAGGATCGAGACACAACCTATTCTAAATAACCATTACGATTTGAAGCTGCCCAAATACTAACACTAAACATGTGAACTTGGTTACATAGCACAGATTTCCAAATCGTAATATGGGTAAAGACATGAATAAAATGAAATTTAATATGTGCATTGAAAAAGGCAATACTGTTGCCTGAATACTGCTTACTGGCAGTCTTGTAAGCCTCCAGCTTCTTGAGGTAGTGATGCAAATTCTGTACTTTGGTCAGCAAATTCAAGTGAGTATATTTCAATTTCAAGCCTCTACACTTGCTTAGTAATCACCACTTGCCTTGGTGCTTGCTGTTGTATTACCAATGAGGTACGCAAATAATTATGAACTATCTTGTGGAAAGTCTGACAACTAAAATACCTGCATTATTGGTCTGGCTCGGTTTCCGTTCTGCTCCTGGGCCCCGGGCCCCAAAACACCTACAGTTCACACATACCAGCTTATCCTTGAGGTTCCTTTCAGGAGTAAGCCAACTAATTCCCTTCACACTGAAAATCAAGTACTGTTAACATGATCATTTTCCCCAGACAGACAATACAAATATGAATATGTGTGCCACCTGCAACTATTCACCAATACTATCCCAGGTCTTAAACTTTCACACCTCCACACACTCTTATGTGTATGTGTGTGTATATATATATATGCACCCCAGTACATAATTCAGTAACTTTTCTATAGCATGAAGTCAACTCTTTAAACTAAGGAAAAGAACCTGACAACCTTCCCAAAATGCGCATGCGCACACACACACAAAATTATTGTGCTTTAGAACATGGGAAACCCTAAAAATCAAATCCAATCTTGGACTGCATGGATGAAGCCCAGCAGCTCCAGAGAAGAAAACACAACACTAGGATGGGAAGGTCTGACATTGCTGAATCAATTTTTGGAGGATGAGGATTTTTTTCACAGTGAAATTGACTTTAACAATACAAAGTCTAAGTAAACACCGACTCATTTTCTTCCTATTGCAAGGAAGATCTCTTCCATGTCACATCCAGCTTTTTAAAGTCTTCAAATCCAAACATTCAAATAAACTTGTTCACAGTCTATAGTAGGAAGTCATATAAAATCTAAGTATAAATAAACTGATTCCTGTGTGTGAAACAGCAAATGAGCTGCTCTGTTGAAGAAATCCTACAGACTGAAGATGCGGCGCATAATCTTACCATTTTTGTAGCATGCTTTTGTACATCATGGAAGTCCAGAAACATGTCCACATCACATCCCAATTTGCCAAAGGTGTTGACTGAAGAGCCAAATGGCTTTACCGTGCTGTCTGGAAAATATGCACGTGCGAAATCCCGAACCAGAGAACAGGCCAGAAATCGAAGCTTGATATTTTCTTCCGTCAGCTGATACTCATTCAGTAGAATATACATTTGCTTGCTTATCTAGTTAAGAAAATATACACTGTAAAAATACAATGACCCATCTTCCATCTATTAACATATATTTTCAGCTACTTAGTATCATTGCAATTAGAATATTTTTTTTAATCTCAAACATACAGAAAAAATTATTTTGACAATTAAAATGACTATTTGTTTCAACATAGGAGAACCATTCACAGAAAATTCTAACAGAGGCTACTTTTTTTTTTTTAATACAAATAAATTGCTTTATAAGTTGCACATGACCACTTGCAAATCTGAAATGGACAGTGGTCATTTTTAATTGAGAGAGATCCAGAAACCTCTACTTACACTGTCTGCATGGCAAAGCTTTTGAATAAGCTCTTTCACTGGAATGTGAGACTGAGGAGAGAGGTGAACTGGTGTCTCTTCAGCAGCTTGACTCACTGGGTTTTTCAGAGTGAAAGTAAAAAGTCTAGATTTAAATGGGACAACATGATGCTCTGCAGCATTTGGGAGTCCAACAGCGTCCTGCAATGAGGCTATACTGTTCTTTTCCGAAAATTCTATTAAAGCATGGATACCCTAAAACATTAAGAATGGAAATAGCGTTAGATAAATGCATACAAGCCCTGAACTGACTGTACTGATATCATTCAGTTGTTCCAGGGAGTACTGGGCCAGTTTAACATGACAGTCCTGAAGCTGAATGCTAGGTTCTGTACCTCAACACTTTGTAGACACTTTTTCACAAGACATCAAAAATATTTAAGATACTCTGTTCTTGTCAGTAAGCACTAAACATAAAAGTTCTAAAAACTATTTATCTTCACAACTGTAATACTCAAGAAACACATTAAAAAGTTAGCTCTATTTTTAGAACAATGAATAGTGCTATGTAAATGTTTCAAAGATTTAGTGCAAAACAGGTTGCTAGCTATCACTTAGACGTGTTGCTTAGCTGCCTTATGAATAAAAATCTGTTGCTCAGCAACTTGTAAACATTAACAATGATAAAAACTAATTTAATATACTAATTATGTATAATTTGCTTAACTTGCATGTATGCACTCTTGACCAAATGCTGGTATTTCTTTTTGTCTAAGTCTAGATTTTAGTTTGCATTGTTAATTACTTACATGATTTTCAAAAAAGAAATGACTCTTAATGTTTCCATGACTGGATAAATACTGCAATAATTTTTTTTCATTAGGTTTTGGCGGGCACTTAATTAAAACAGTCCGTTCTGCTTGCTCCAATCGTTCTGTTTGAACCTCAGTGAATGTCTTCTTTCTGGTATTGACTTCAGCATCTGCAAGAAGAAATGAGCATCAAAGCTTATATATATAAACAGAAAGATTTAAAACTGATTTTACTACACTTAATCTCTTCCTCTGGATTGAGCAACTGGACAAAGGTTTGTCCTGGCTCTCTAAGAGGGTTACAGCAAAAGAGAAAACAATCAAGAATGAATGGAAGACACAAACATAACTGTATTTCTCTCACAAATGCGTACATTTGTAAGAACAAGGAATAGGAAACATAGGAAGAAAATGATACTGACTTCCCTCGATGCCACAGGACAATTGACGATATAAGGAATCTTTGCTCTTCTTTGATTTGCTGTTCACCATCAAAAAGCTCAGCACAGTTGGACTCTACACACGAGTCTGGAAATACCAGCTAGAGTATGATGCAGAGCTAGACCTTTGGCAAGCTGCACTGAAATTATAATCTCTCTCAGCTACCACAAAACCAGCACTTTCACCTTCGGAACAATTCAACACTTTCTTATTTTTAGAACTCACCACCTTCTTTTACAGTAAACTCCTACTCAAAATTTTCAATTAATACTATACTTTCATCTATTCTACTACAATAAACCCACAGATCAGTCATATCTCACTACACTACTGGCAATCTGTTGTTGCTGACAGCCTACAGAATTAACGCGGAAATGAGATGTGCTGGAACATCCAGAAACACAGAAACTTTTTTCTTGATTGCATACAGGCAAAGGGGCCACATCCCAAATTTGAAATCATAATCACTTCCCTGCATAACTCAAACTAATCCATCGATCACATCACATTATTAGAGCCTGTGAAGCTGCTACCTGCTAATACTGCCATTCGTAATTCAGACTGGGAAGCTGGAAAACATGCAGTTATTTCCCTGCAGCTACTATCTGCCACAGAAAGATTCAACAGAGAGCTCTTTAGTCTATGTTTTGATTTTGAGGAACCCACAGGATATAGTTGCCTCAAGAAAATCTTAACTATCATCTAATGACACTTGTTAGTATTCAATATTATTTTTTTTAAATCTTTTATGTTACAAGTTTGAGCTCATAGGCAGGCTTGTAAATAAAAATATAACCAAAGCAGTTGTTTCAATAGCTTAGTTTTATATTAGCATTTTTCACCAGAAGACCAAAGAAGCATGTTATGAAGATGATGAATATCCCATTTTCTGTAGGAGCAGAAAAGTGTGAAGTGACTGAGATGAAGAAAGGACAAGCCCCGTGGACGAGTGACACAATCAGGAGATTAATCCAGATCTTCTCACTCCCACTTCTCTCTGCAATAGGCCAGAACGTCTATATGATTCTTGCCTGATTTACCACCTGTACATGCATAGGTACTATAGCAACTATAGCTCTGCTGTCGTTTGCACAATCTGAGCATAGCACAGCTGCAGATGATCTCATCCAAACGGTGGCTGTAAGCATTTTAAATGCACAAGAGGCAGTCCACTTTGCTTTCTCCCCAAGTTCCATACAACATTTCCAGTTAGTGCCAGAGTTTCACAAATATTTTAAACAGGTATACACCAGCACTGCTGCTGGAAGAAACATCCCCATCCTTCACATGGTGCTTGCACATATTCTGCTGCTGCCCTCTGCATGCCGATGCTAATGCAAGCATGTAGCAAATACAGTCATGCAGCAATCCAGGTGAGGCTAATGATCAAATTTATACGCCCAAACGAGGATGATTACCTGAATTCTGGAATTGCTCTGTATTTGTTAGTACAAGGATATGAACAGCAAGACTGTGGGTTTTGTGAAACTGTGATAATACAGCCTGATCTCCTCCTCTCTTTAAGGGAAGCCTGCTACCTAGTGTTTGTCAACCTCAAACATGAACATGAGCAGAAGCACAGGCCTCAGGCTCCCAAGCGCGTTAACAGCAAGTTACACGGATCGCCCGAGTTACAGCACATCGATAAGGCACAGTCCTCACGAATTATGGGCTTGTACTTTGCTCTAAAGACACGGCAACAATCAATGTTTCCTATGTGTTTTATGTCTCTCGGGAATAACCACTGTCACTGCATTCACCTCCACCTGATATCGACGTTTAATAAAGCAAGTCCTAGACGACGACAGCGGGATTCTGCCCTCCCGGACTGCACCCAGCCGCTGGGGGAAAGCACAGGCCGACCCCTTGCCCCCGCCCGGCCCCGAGGAGCTCCTCACCCCCGGGACGCCGGTAACGCCCAGGCGCCTCCCCCGGAACAGAACCGCCCGCCGCAAACACGACGGCGGCCGCTCCACTCCCCACGCTCTCGCCTGACCCCATCGCCCCCCCCGAGGGAGAAACGGCCCCGGTCCCCCACGGCAGCCAGGCCCTGAGGGGAAGGCGGCGCGGCCCGGCGACCCCTACCTTCACCCGCCTCCTCAGCGCCGGCTGCCTGCGGCGCCCTCTGCACCGCGGCGCCGGAGGAGCCGAGGCGGGCCTGCCCGTGGGCCGCGCAGCCGCCGGCAGCCGCCGCCGGGCCAGGGAGGCGCAGGCGGCCCTGCAGCAGGCAGAGAGCTCGCCCGCCCGCCCGGTGCGCCATTACCGGGCCGCACCGCGCCGGCAGCAGCCTCTGCGCAGGCGCTCTCCGCCGCGTTCGACGGCGGCCGGCGAGGCTCAGCCTACCTCCGGCTGGCGCGGAGGGGCTGCCGGTGCGACGGGCCGCCCTTGGGCCAGCGGGCACGGCGTTTCCCGGGCCGGGAAAGGCTGTTGGTGCTGCCGAGGCGTGTGAGAGCAAAGCAGCGGGAGGGAGCAAAGCTGTCCGGCCGGCCCAGGCCCGGGCCTGGCCCAAGGCCGTGGCTGGGGCACGGGGCTGCAGCGCGGTCGGGTCATTGCCATGGGCCTGCTGTGTGGTTCCCTGCGCGTGGAATGGAGATGACATCGCTTTCTTTAGTATTTTAAAACAGTAATTTATGTAAAACTCGTGGGTACATCCGTAGTATACACATGGGGCCGTGTGACTACTTCATGTGTTGGCAGGTCTTCGCTGCAGAGCTACACTCTTGGTGGCCTCCAGGTAAGCCAGGGTCTGTAGGTAATTGCTATAACCTTATTATCTTTGTTTTGTATCCCAGGATGATCCAGGTGAAGAGAGCAGTTTGCTTTTAAAGTACTGCATGTCAATTTATGTGCTACGTACACGTGCCATGGAGCAGAAACGTGTATTTCCTCCATCTCTCCATGGTAAGTATGCAAGTTTCCTCTGGAATTCTATGACTTGTCCGTCATTGATGTGGAGAGAGAGAAACTCCTCCTCTTTTTGCCTTTGAAGCTGGTCTAAAAAAGGAAAATGGTTTCATTAAAATTAATTGTGGGTTTTAGGAAAACTAATAACCCAAGCAGGTTCCTGAAAGAGGATACCAAAGGTGTCCTAGCGTGAGAGCTGCCACATGTTAAGGATGTGTTACTCAGCCTTAACCTCCCACTTTCAAGGTGTTGACAATTCTGCACTCTTGTAGGCCTGGCCTCTCACCTTTTTACATCTCCTGTACCTTATTCCTCAGTCCCCTCATTTCCTTCCTCTGTTTTTTCTTCCTTTAATCATCTTCAACTTTCTTGCATTTTTTCACAGATGTTTCTTAGTGAATCTGCTGACTAGTGCAATTGAACAAGATCAAACTCAACAAAGAAGATATATATTCTGTTATGGAGATTTGCCAATGTATTTATCATCTGTATATTTTGGAGAAGCCGTGTGTGAGCAGAGGTTAACTCTTCTAGCAATGTTTCGCATACGAAATCATGATGCTAAGGAAAACAAAATCAGGTAGTGAGTCTGTGTGAATCCTTGCACATTTCAGAATGTTGTTTGTGGCATACTGGACAATTTTGAACAACATAGGAGAGGTAGCAAACATAACCTGTAAACGAAGGAGTCAGTGTGTCTGGATAATACAGGCAGAAAAGGATTTGTATGTATTGATAATAAACACTGAAACCTAAGGTGAGTGTTTGTCCTGAAACTTTGTAATGAAAGTGTGGCCATTGACTTCAGTAAGCAAATAGTCATTATAGTGCAGATAATTATCAGAAAATCCAGCTAGTGTCTCATGAGGTCTGGAGACAGGTTCAACTCACCAGGTCACTACTGGGGCAACTGGTTTTGGTGATCGAGAGGTCCCACTTCTCTCCTTAAAAACTTATTTCACTGTAGAGGAGCTATTGGGCAGCACAGTCCTGCAAGAGTTACTGTCTTTTGGAAGAGAAACAAAATGTAGTCCTACCCAATTTTAGCAATTGCCAAACTCACGTTACTGTCTCCCGGAGTATTTTAATCCTACTGCCTCTGACAAATCCTTCACATTGTTGTCCTACATTCCACCCGAGTTTCAGCTGAAGTTTTATTCCGATGCTGCTCAGACGAAATGTGCGTAGGTGGCCGATGGGATCCTCTCTAGATGCGCGTGGGAACATCACGGGGGGGCTGCGGGAGGGGTTTCGCCGATGCCACCGCCAGGGACGTGCTGGGGCACGACGAGAGCGCCGGCGGGGGGCGATGGCAGAGCCGGGGCCGCGCTGGCTCCCGCCTTCCAGGAAACCGAAATAGAAACGGCGGCCGGAGCCGCCCCGGTCCCCCGCCCTCGGCGAGGGGCGGGCGGTGCCACCTGCGCCCTTCCCCGCCCACGGGAGTTTCCCGCGGGACCCGGCGGAGCGGCCCCGGCGCTGGCGGACGGCGCGGGCTCTCCCGGCGCCCCGCGGGTAAGCGGGAACGGGGGAGAGCGGGGCTGGGAGAGGGGGGGGCCGGGGAGAAGAGCCCGGGCAGGACGGGGCTGCGGAGGCGACTGGGCTGCCTGTCCGCTCGCCCTCCGGCTCGTCCGGCTGGGGGCAGCGATGGGGATGCGGGGGGGGGGGGAGCTGGATCCGGGCGGGTTCCTGGCGGTCCTCGGCCCCCTCTGCAGCGTCGTGTTTGTCGCTGGAGTCGTTTGATCTGTAGCACCTGTGCTGTTCCTGGAAGGGGGGGGCACTGGAACACCCCCCTGCTGGAGGGGAGTTTATTGCCGCTGTCAGCGCTGGGGGGGGTGGTGGTGGTGGTGGTGGTGTGTTTTCTTTTTCCCAGGTGAAAATCTGAAATGATGTAAAAATTGAAATTGTTGGTATTTCTTGTCCTTTAACAGCAGAACTTTTTTTTTTTTTTTTTAAGAGATTGTGTTTTTCAAGGTCTGTTGATAACTTTTCTTAAAAGCAAATAAGGACTTTTTTTTTCATCACTGGTGGACAAGTACTTGCTATTTAGGACAGAAAATTATTCCCTAAAAACAGCACAAGAAATCTTTATTATGGGTGTATGGTTGTGTTGAGCCAGTCTGTGCAGTTTTTGGTTAGGGTTTGGGTTTGGTGTTTTGTTTTTTTTGTTTTGTTTTTTTTTTTTTAATTTTTATTGTAGATTTTGTTATATTTTTTGTTTTGTTGGTTCTTGACAGAAAAAAAATCCCACGGGAGCTCAAAAGACTGGTAACCAGTTACTCTTATTTTAATACGGTGGATACAAGGATGCTCTCAAGCAGCACACTTCTCAGAAAAAGGAGTTTAGGGAAAAGCTACTCATGATAAGTAGAGAAATAAACCCTTGGCTTGCAAATTACTCATGTGATGATGTTGAAATAATGGCAGAACTGGAGAAAGAGTCTTGCGCTTTAGCAACGGACTTAAGTGCTTATATTTAGTTTATTTTTCCACTGTATGTAAAAACAGTTTTTTAACTGAGAACTTAAGTAAAGCATACTTAGTGCTGTAATTTCTTCATGTACCTGGATTGCATAGAATGATTTAGAACATTACTTGAGTGCCCACCACAGATATTAGTACAGGATTTCAGGGATAAAAAGGAAGAATGAATTCCCTGTTGGCAAATGGACACCTTTTTTGCCAATGGTGGAAATATAATACATAAATTGCTGCATAATTAAAAAAAAAAAAAGCTTTACATAGTCTAGACACTGCTCTCATTGTGTAAACATTTAGTGTTTCGAATTTGCTAGATATAGGGAAAAATGAAGGGTCTGCTGCTTTTCTCAAGCACTAAAAGCAAAAAACTGAGCATACATAGGTTATAGTCACTTTTTCTTGTTATTCAGAGCTTTTTGGATACTGTCAGGAATATTATTAGTATGTGCTGTAGTTTGGGAACATTTTGAGGAACAGCGCAGAGCTGGTACTTAATGGAAAGCTGCATTTGGTCTGAACTGTACAGGTGCCTTATGCATGAAAACATTATCAGAGAGTGAATTAATTTAATTGTGGTATGTACTTGTCTTTATCCACAAAAGACTAGAGCATCTAGAGGCTTATGTTTTTCTTCAGAAAGTCCCCCAGGACTACTTTCTGACTTTACCTGACTTTACACGTGCAGTTTCTCAGTTCCTTTTATGACTGGACTGTTTCTTTTCTCTCCACCCCCACTAATTCAGCACCAAAAAAAAAAGAAAAAAAGGCAATGAATAAAAGTCCTGCTGTGGGGAAAAATAGAAATCTCCTTTACAATAGAGAGTAAACACTTTCAGGCTTTGTTAACAGCCTTTATCTTGGGCATAGAGCGGGAAGGTGGGATGCTAGGAGTTAGAAAACATCCTTAGCATCTTTTATTTCTTGTGTAGGTTGGAAAAACCTGACCTCTCTGAGCACCCCAGATACAAAGCCTGGGCGCTCACCACTTGAGCAGCGCTAGTGACCGCAAGGCTTCCTACACGGCTGCCCTAATGCTAGGGGTGCCGTCAGGTTGACTTGAGGCTGGGTGAACTGGTGTAGAGTGCCGGTGAAAGTTGCCGTGTCCATCTTGGGAGGACGGGGAGGCACGGGGCTGCTTTGCCACCATCACCCCAGGGGTTTGAAAAGGAGTGTGTTGCACCGGAGGCACTCCCCTTTGCCTGTGCTGCATCTGCTCAGCTGTCCTGTCCTGCCTTTCGAACTCGCAGCACGTGGTCTGAGTTTCTTTGCCAAGTCAGCCGCGTCATTTTACTCGGTTTTCTTCAACGTTAGAGCTGACGTAAATACTCTAACCCATGAGAAATATGTGCCACAAAGCTTCCACATACTTGCGGGGAGGGTAAGAAAGATAATGATCATAACCAGAAACTGTACCTGGGTAAACGGCATTGCTTCATGGCCTTAGGGGACCGAGACTGCTGCTTGTCCTTGAGATAAATAGGTTGTGCTTGCTGCTTTTCTTTTTTTTTTTTTTTTCTTAAAGTATCTTTTTGTCTGGTTGTTATCTTTTGACCAAAATAGATGATTGCAGTAGATTATGAAAAAGGGAAACGAGAGCTCTCTAAATAGGGCACGCTTTACTCAGTTCTGCTAGAGGAAGAGGAGATCCTTCTCTTTGCTATTAGCAAGCATGAGGCAGGAAGAATAAGACTCAGGACCTAACCATGGAAAAACTATTTTTCACTACTACTTGGAAATCTGGATGATCATATAGTAGCTGGATTCTTTTTTGAGCTGTCGTCTTTTTCTGCAGAAAAATCCCCTGTTATCTCAGCCTCGTGATTACTAGTTTTTCTTTCCGTGAAGCCTGTGAAGCAAAAGATCATATGAGTATAAACCAGTCCTTCTGCTTGAGCTGGTCTACCATGGCTTTATTTGTTTTGCTTTTTTAATAGACTGCTACAGAACACTGTGAAATTATCATCGGTGGTAAATAGGGGTTCAAGAACCATGACGACTTTAGGGATTATATTGAGAAGTTTTTGATGGTTTTGTGTGATGTAACCAGGATAAATACAAGGTAAGTGCTCTGGACATTTAAGTGTTGAAAACTATTTGTGTCAGTATTTTAATGACTGACCACGCATATGTTTTTAACTTGAATAGAGCAACTCTCTCTGGCTTAAAGTAGGAAGCTGGGATGGGAAGTGACTTTTTGGGATGCTGAACCCAGTTTCTTGTAGTGAAAGCCCACTTCAGCAAAAGGGTCGATGTTATCTCAAAAAGTTATTGTTAGGACTAGCGAGGGTGGAATAAAATGCTAGAAAGCTCATTGCTTTTATGCTAACTCAATTTCTGATTTTCTTCTGAAACTGGTGAAAATTTCAATTCAAGTCTAGTTCTGACCAGTTATTTGCAAAAAAGATGGGTTGTGTATCTCAGGTGGTGACTTGCTTGTACTTTATGCAATGATACTAACAGGTGCTTATTGCTAGTGGGATGATCTTGCTCCGTGACCTTCTCCTCTTCTGGACATATCACATAAATTGCTCATAAAAGCTTGGGGATAAACTAATTGACTACGTTTATATGTCTCTCTGTCATTCATTTCCAAATAATAAATTCCTTCATTTATATTGAGAGTGCTCCTTCATTTTTGCATATCCAGAAAAATATAACTAGTTTGTGCTTCTTTATTGTGCCAGTTCCTCTAATGAAAAGCTTTATCAAAGTAAATTCCAAGAATGAACGACAAGGGAAGTTCACTAATAACCTCTAAATAAAATTTCACTAACAAAGACTTTTCCTTCATTTCCCCTTCACCCAGTCTACTATGATTTTCTTCATAATACAAATTAATAATTTTAAATCTAACTGTATAATAATGAGCTGGCTATCACCCCGGTCATTTCTTTTCATTCTTACTTTGCTAAAACAAATTTAGGTGAAAAGTGTTTTCAGGTTTGTTTGTTTCTTTTTTTTCAGGAGTGGTTTTGCAAAGTGGACAGTAATGGAGTATATGAGCACGGGTAGTGATAGCAAAGAGGAGATTGACTTGTTGCTAACTAATTTAAATATGTCTGAGGTGATAGACATCATGGAAAACCTTTATCCAGGTGGAGACCTTGCAGTCTATGAAGACAGCTTAATTACAATGTGTGAAGAGGAAAATCGAAATGAAGAACGTGCGGAATCTTTACTGTTTTGTGAAAGGGAGGTTTCTTTGATGTCCTCCGTCAAATATGGGACTGTGGAAGACCTGCTTGCTTTTGCAAATCAGGTGTCCAACACTGCAAAACAATTTAAAGGATGCAGACAGCAAGAATCTGGAATCCTCTTGAATATGGTATGTCCCTTTTCTTTTTACTTGAAAATCAGTAGACCTTAGGAATTAGAAGGTCTTAATGAATCTAAATAAAGATCACCCCCAATCCCAGCAATAACAGTCAGGCTGTTGTTCCCTGTGCAAACCTGGGGCCGGAGGGGTTCTCTGAGGTCATCAAGTCTGGCCCCTGCAGTCTCAGGCAGCTATGGAGAAAGGTCTGTTGTTCAGAAAGATCTACTCTATGCTGCCTCTTGGTATCCCTGGAGATTAGAAAACATTTCCCAACATTGAATACAAACGTGAGACACACAGTAAAAAAGGAAAAGCTACAACTATGGTGGTTTCCAGGTTTGGGAGATGGGAAGGGTTTTCCAGTGCCTTGTGTTCATGCAGTGAAGAGAGTTCATTATGCAGAACTCCCAAATAAAGGTCTAGATCTATTTTCGTATAGTTACTGAATTCAGTCTATCTGCACAAAATGTAAAAGGTAGTCGTGTAAGGAGAAAACGCATATAGTATCAACTGTGACTTTCAGAATTACAATATTACATAGTATCACACACTGCTAAATTCAAGTATAGATGTGTTGTTTTAAGATATGTTTATTTCTTCTCTAAAATGATTTGTGTTATACAAGCATCTGTAGATATTGGTGTCACTGGACTTCTATTTAAAATCAGTTACTCTACAAACAATCAATTATGAAATGGAAGTTTATTCATATATGTTTGTGCTGCTGCTTTATTTTCTTAAGATGTTCTACATCTATCATCTTAAATATCTTGCATGTAATATGTTATATATGTGAACATTGGGTGCTTGAGGCTTACTGGTTACTCAGGTGCGAAATAGCACGGGGTATTGCTTTATTCTGATTTGGAGGGAGCGTTGCAGTATTGCAAAACAATCACTTTTCAACTCTGTAACATTGAAATAACACTTACTAATATTCAATGTTTCCTATACTTAGGATAGACACTGTTCTACATACTCGCAGTTGTTTTGCTTGCATACTCTTTCTACAGATGCATACAATTGGTATGAACCAAATACTATTAGGTGCACGTGATCCCATTAAGCAACTGTGGATTGGAGACAGGGCATTACCTGTGCATGCATTTCAGCAGGTGCATCTGCATCATTAATATCTCCAGCATTTTAGTCAGGATCATGAATGTTTCTGATTGCCTGGTGACCCCCAGTGACTGCACCGTGGCTTGCGTCACGCAGGGTCTTGGAGCGCACAAGCTGGATTGCTTTCAGTTGAAACTAAACTGGAGGATGCGTTACAGCCACAAATGAGGGTTCATTCCACAGGACCAGGCTGGGAACTGGTCCTGGAAGCCTCCTGAAAATGTGAATAGTGTGGTGGTTGTTGCTCTCTTGCTCTGCAAATCCACTCCACTTGGCCCGTGTTACTTTCCAGGATAGGTGTAACCCATGCGGGTTAGCTGGTCTCAGCCCCTTGAAATGCAGAAGCGAGCGGGCGGGATGTATGGATTGCTAGAGACTTTACTTTGGTTCTGATAAGTAGAGGAGAGGCTCATTCTGCATATCCTAAGCAAAATACTTTTAATAAAAAGGCACATACCTGGTTACAGTTAAGAACTTATCCTCCCCCAAATTAAGAACTCTGAAGAACTTATTTCATGTAGACGCTAGTCACAAATTATAGATTTAGCAAGTCAAGAAGATACTTTCCTAATTGAAGAACAGGAGGTAGTTAAAGCACAGAAACATTATGCGTGTTAAATCTTAAAAAGAAATCTAAACCAAATAATCTTCCTAACATGCTGTTATCTTAAAAAGGGTGGCTGAAGAGCTGGGTATGTGAGGCCATGTGACAGACACGATGTGATAAATATCCTTGATCTGCTTTTGCACATCTTCAAGAGCCTCGATAAAGTAGCAGTAAACGGGTTAATGATACTCCAGATACTGACAATACTGTATATCCCTGAATTAATTAGAAGCATATTCACAGGAAATATTACTAGTTCTTTAGCTGAGAGAATATTAAGAGACTGAAGAAATAACACCAAACCTCAAGCAGTCCTGGCTGTAGTTAGGAGTTTGGTCTCTCTCTATCGTGTGCAGAGGGAGGGAGTTGTTTTGGAGGAAGATTTAGAGCAAGATACTGACTTAGATGCTCTGAATCGCTTCCTGGTGGAGCCCTCCTTGCCTTGTTGGCAGTATAGAGAAACAAAGCTCTCAACATTACCCACCTAAAGCAGACAGTGTGACTCCCACTCTTTGACCTTTTACTAAGCAGCAGAAACTCTGATACAAGATAGAAAATTAAAATGTGTTCCCCTAGCAGTCCATGTGATATTAGGAAATGCTGAAACTCTTGCTCACATCGTACAAGATAGCCTGTGAGTAACAGGTATGCGGTATAACAAGTTAGCAGATTACAGGAAGGACAAACATGTGCGGGTAAATCTAATAACAAGAGGTGGGTAATTTCATTAACCCAGCTGCTGTTGTTGTTGTTTCAAGACAATTAATTGCAACTTACACTTTGTAAGTTAGTCACTCGAGAGAAACGTGGATGCCTGGGCTGTGAATGAATGCCGCACCTCACATGCTGTTCCCATTTGGTGTTTCTAAACAAAGACTGCTGAACAGATCGCATGCATCATGTACATATAAGTGATATTATTTTTCTTCCCCACTACATATATAAATTTAATTAGGCTTGAAGTAGTTTTAACTTCATTGTAATTTTTTTTTTCTAAATTTAACCCACAGATCACACCCAAGAATGGGCGCTATCAAATTGACTCCGATGTGCTCCTGTTTCCGTGGAAGCTGACTTACAGGAACATTGGCTCTGATTTTATTCCTCGGGGAGCTTTTGGGAAAGTGTACTTGGCCCAAGATAGAGAAACCAAGAAACGAATGGCATGCAAACTGGTATGTTAGTTCAGTAGTTTTATCTCTGAGCAAATATTGTATGACATAGTACATACAGTATATTTTCAAATTCTACTGTTAGGCTGATGATCATCTTGGTGGTGTTGGTCTACACAAGGTAGGAGAAATGAACGTTTTTAACTGTTAACTTATTTTAATTTTTTGACCCTGAGACTGCAAAAGCTTCAGCATTTTGAAATTATCTGGAAGTATGTGTAACTGCCACATGGGCAGGCCTGATGCAGTGCAGCAGTAGAAGAATTTCTACTTTTCCTGCTGTACTCACGGTGGTAAAATACCAGCATGAGATCACATCCCTGCTGAAGGTGATAGCAAAACCCTGCTGCTGCAGATGCTTTTAGGACCTCATCCTTTAACTGGGGTCTTCAGACATAAGTTTTCTTGGTGCCATAAGGTCCCTGAGAGCTCAGCTTATGTGCAGTTCTCATTATGCTGTCAGTACCCAAAACAAGGTTGTGAGATGTCTCAAGAAAACTGCTGAGCACCTGCCTATTTTTATAGAAGCCAACGTTTTCTTTCAACGTTACTTTTCAACATACTATTCTAAATAGAGCAGTAAATATTTAGGGCCAGTAAAAGCTCAGCTGGGACACTGCTCTATATCCCCCGGATCATGAATAAGCTCCTGCATTACTTCTGTGTGTGCAGGAGTTGAGAAAGCTGTTGTACGTCCCTCCCTTGCAGCCAGTGTATCCACACGGGGACAGATTTAGTTTGCCGTTCCTACATAACCCACTGCAGAATTAAAGCTTCCTAATGTTTCTGAAAACACAGTGTTTCACATTGCAATAAAAATATTAGCCTCTTGGTTCACAGCCAGAAGGCTGAGGGAAGGAGGATAAAAAGAGCAGTAGTAGCCTTTCCGTGTGTAAGCAAACACTGCTTTTTATTGCCTTAGCAATCTGCCGTCAGTACTTTTTAAAGAAATATAGTGCTGTCGGGTGCTCGCTTTAAAGCAAGTTTCATTTCTCGTAAGCCATAAAACAGAGCTGATAAGGATTGGATCGAGGGCGGTAATGGTCCTGAGCCTGTCCTTAGTCTGTAGACTGTGCTGAGTGCTGCAAGCACCGATCCACCTGTCAGACGGGTGTATAGTTCTGGTAGAGCAGATGAGACTGCACAAAGCTAATGGAAAAGGCAGTGGGATTTTTTATCTTCTTCACCAGGAAGTTTGCATAGAGCGTTTGCGTAACCACTGCATTTTGACGGGAATAACTTGCTACATTGTTTTTTCTGGAAGATGGCACTTTTTCTTTGGGCATGATTCCAAAAACTCTCTCAACTTTAAACAGGATGTATCTCAACTGGAAAGGAAGATCAAGTCACAGGATCAAAATAAAGCTCTGTATTTTAAGAAGTGGACAGGAGTGCTTTGCTTCCTTCTATTTTAATCTATAGGATAACTAGTTTTGGTATGGATAACTTGTTTTTTGAGCTGCTTTTCTGTGGTTTTGTTTCAACGTCCTAGGTCCCAGTGGAACAGTTCAAACCGTCAGATGTTGAAATACAGGCATGTTTCCGACATGAAAACATTGCTGAATTATACGGTGCTATTTTGTGGGATGAAACAATCCATCTGTTTATGGAAGCTGGAGAGGGAGGATCTGTCATGGAAAAGCTGGAGAGTTGTGGTCCTATGAGAGAATTTGAAATCATTTGGGTGACAAAGCATATTTTGAAAGGACTTGACTTTCTTCACTCCAAGAGGATTATTCACCATGATATCAAACGTATGTATGTGGTTCATTGGGGTGCTTTCTGGTCCGGGCTGGGCTGGGGCTCCAGTGGAGAGCCTGGGACTGGGCTGGGGCACGTAGCCTGCACCTCTGGGAGGGAGAGGTAGATAATGGTCAACAAATGACAAGGTCAGGTTCTACAGATAATTGTTATTGACGCTATTTATTAATTCACTTCAGTGGAGAGGATGATTCGAAAGTCCCAGTTCCTTTGCCTTTCTTGAGCAACTCAATTTGAAATAAAAACCTAAAGAAAATGAGAGAAATTATCAGCCTGTATTAAGCTAGAAGTTTCCCTCTTTCCATGTAAATTCATCCTGAGTGCATCCGTGTCTATCTTCCACTTGCACCTGCTTTTAGGTTTTAGGCCTCTGCATGACTGTTCTTCAGTTTGAGACACCTTAGAACTAAATACATAATTTGTACTGTTTTTTTTTCTTTCAACAATTACTGCAAATTTTAGTATATATTTGCTTTAAAAAGCTCTGGGTATTAACATGTATAAATAGTCAAAACTTATTGATATTAAACCTGAATTAAATAAAATAATAAATTATTTTAAAACTTAATTTTAATGCATTACATTTAATTTAATATTAAATACTGTTTCTCCCAACATCACCTCCCCCCGCAGACAGATAAATTCTGGCTTTCTAAGAGCAGTGCTTCTAATGAAGACATGTCTCTTCCGCGAGTTAATTTTGCTAAACTTGAGGGTTTAAAATAGAAATATTCAAACTGAAGTGTTACAATAAATAGTTGACAGAAGATTATTATCAGGAATTGCTAAATTTTGATCTGAGTTTTGCTTTTTTTTTTTTTTGCTTAATGTGGGTCAGTACTGTAGATGTAAGCCTTTGAGATTTTGACAGCTATAAAACTGCTTAATTTTCCCTTAGTTGTGCTTTCTAGCTTGTAGTTAATCTTTTCTATGGGTTTATTGTAATTGGCAGTAACAACAACTTTAATTAAAAGGTTTAAAAACCAAACGAGCCCAAACCCAACCCATGACATCTAGATAGCGGATGGGAGAATCAGCCAGTTGCGAATGTGGCAGATGTGAGTGCGTTTTGCTTTTCCCAGCCTTTTTCTGCCATTTCGCCTTTCCCAGCCTTTTTCGGTGTTGCTGGGTGCAGGGCAGGAGCTGAGGCAGAGGTCGCCTGGGGCTGATGGCCACCAGGCCTAGAGGCACCTGGGTGCAAACCCCGGCCCTGCTCCTGCCTGCTAGGAGCTGTTTTGTTTGAGGGGGTGAGCTGGGGAACCCCGACCCCTTAAGGGCAGCTGTGCCTCCGCTCCAGGGAGCCAAGGTGTGTGTTTTCACCGGCCAGGCAGAATCGATTTTTGCCAAACATCTCTTTCTTCCTCACTTGCATTGGGTGTTGTTGAGTCTCTGTGGTGCTGATGCAGGAGGACATGGGAGTTATACCCAGAGAAAGACTGCCTGAGCCTGGAAGGGGAAAAAGACTTTCTGTTGGCTCTTTGGAGCAGCTCAGTGCTGCCACTCGTTTTGACCCTTGGTTGGAAAGCAGTTAAATCTAAGGTTAATTGGTGGGAGGAACTTTAGTCTGAAACCAGCTGGGGCTGGGTGCAGTCCCAAACAGGCAGCAGAGCTTGCTGCACTGTGGCTGTGTGGCCCTCTGCACCATCCTTTATGTGGTGTTTAAAGTCCGTATCTTCAAAAGTATCCCTAAAATTACACTTATTTGAGTAGTTTTGTAGCACTGGTAAGGAAGCAGGTATGTGAAGGATCCGGTACCACTGAAATCAAGCCTGTGCCTTCCCTCTGGGGAGTCATGGTGGGCACCGTCAAGATGGAAAATGACCCACAGTTTCTTCAGGGAGAAAATGTGTTTCTGTTATGTAACTTGGAGACTTCATTTGTCCACGTCTTCTGAAACTGCAAACAAGAATTTCTCAAGGCTTACACAGAGCACTACCTTCATAAATATTTGATCAGAAATACAACTGCAAAGAAAGCCTCTGGGCACAAAATTGTGCCTTTGGCAGAGTTTTATGAAGGAAAGTGGATTAAGCCTCTAGATGTTGCTGCAATTTGGTGGAGTTTGGAACTCTGTCTTTTATGACTTTTGCAGCCATAGTCTGTCCTCTGTCGTCGCGCTGAGCCGCTCTCACTGACCACTGCAGGAGACTGGTGTGGCTGCTCTGGAGGGCCCTCAGTTCCTCTCTACTTCTGTCTTCATTTAAATTGTTAGTGTCGAGAAACCTCTTGGGGGCGAACAGTTCTGTTTATAGCCAGACCTGCACAGCATGCTCTCCACTCTGGACACCATCAAACATCTTCAGAGCAAGCCTTGCTGTGCTGAGGTGCCTACCAGTCTCCCACCCTCCTCCCTTACCCTCAGCCATTTTTTCTCTCTCTCTCTTTTTTTTTTTTTTTAAAGCTAGGAAAATGTCCAGACGATGATTCTTCTTTTACATAAACCAGTCCAGTTTGATTTTTAAGATATGATTTTATCACTAACACTAATAGACCTGTTTTGGCTAGGAGGAGGACTGTGTTGGCTATAGAGACTGGTGGGTCTAATCGACCTTTTTGGGCTAACATCCATATGAAACAGGCATGTTGTAAAATCAATGCACAACATGCTAGAAACTTAAATGCTGTCATTTTTGTTTTTCTTTTAGCAAGCAACATTGTCTTTATGTCAACTAAGGCTGTTTTGGTGGATTTTGGCCTAAGTGTGCAAATGACTGAAGACATTTACTATCCCAAAGACCTTAGAGGAACAGAGGTAAGAAGCTGGAGGGACAAAAGCCCTTATGTTGTGTTATTCCCATGGTTGTGATGCTTAGGCTCAAATTTGGAGCTTGAGCATAGAGGCTGGGGCAAAAAAGTTTCATAATAACTTATCAAAAAATTACAAACATTAATATAATCTAAATTATATTTTTATTTTCAACTTACTGAAAGGAGAACCAGGTGTTACACTTTGAAAGCCATGTCACCTTCTCTGCAGTCCCATTTGTTAACAATTATTAAATCTGAAGTCAAAGAGAAATTTGGGTTCACTGAAGTCAAACAAAGGAACAGTACTCTGAGTAGGGTGGTTTGCAGTGAATCAGCTACTGGTCAGAGATGCTTCAGACTGGTTCTTTGCTCTAGCAAAGATTTCTTCTGAGATACCAGCTGTGGACTGGGGTGACCTGCTCAACACAGTAGTTTCACTCCTCCTTCGAAACCGCAGAAATTGCAGACCTCTGGGTTTCATCCCTTAACATTTCTAAGCTCTGTTCCCCATCTGCATGTATGGCACAGGTGATGATTATCTGGTAAACTACTTAGGCATTACAGCGATGGAGGTGAGGGCCTTTTAAAAGTTCTCAGTGACTTTGACTCTGAATGTGTGCAGAGGTCCTGCATGCCACTTGGGCTACCCTCCTGCCAAAATGTTTCCAGGGCTGGAGCTTTAGCAAACAACCAAGCAGCAACAAGGAGCTTGGATAGCTGCTGCAAATGTGGCTTTGTATGCTCTCCGTTGCTGGAGGAAGTTTTTTACGGGAAGCACTTCAGCTGAAATGTTGGCACTTACCGTTTTGATAGTCTTCTGCACTTTAGGCATGTGTTTAGAGGAGATTCGTGTGTAACTGACAAAAAGCATTTCAGTCCTTGAAAGGGTGGGATAAACTAAGATTTCGCAGAATGTCAGGCTTCTTTGTTTATTTGTTTTTGAGATATTTGGGAAAATACTTGAATATTTGTTTTCACTATCGTTCTAGTTAGGGGAATTAAGAGCTTAAAATGCTTACTGTGCTGGAAGCAGTGTGCTTTCTGGCATTTAATACATGCTTTGTTGGTGTCTTGTTTTGCTTTGGTTTGGGGTTTTTTGTTTGTCTGTTTGGGGTAGTTTTGTGTGCTGTTAATGAGAATAAGAAAAATGATGGGAATGAGTTGGAAGCCCTGGTTGGGTATTTCCTGAGGATAGAGATGTGTGTAAACAGGAAATTTCCAGGGCTATGGAGTGGACTGGTGATCATCTGCTCCTGGCTGTTGGAGGACAGGCCAAGTTCATGTTGGTAAGAACAACTGCAAAAAACACGTAGTTGTTCATTTAGTAGGAAGAAAATTCTACGCTTGAGCACCTGCAGTCACGTCCTCAGAAAGCAGATAATTCCCACAACTCTGAAACGTGGTGGCGCTTGGTGTTTGCTGTCTCAGGGGAGAAGTAGCCACTCCTCGGAACCGGCAATCCTGCTCTGCTGCCACAACATTGAGGGCCAGAAGTATGGTAGCAGAGCGCTGGGAAAGATTTTTCAAATATCAGTCAAAGACTTATAGGAACATAATGAATGCTAGTCTATATGTTTTTCTGCTCACAGCCTTCCTCCTAAGCATCTTCCTCTCCACAGTGCCTGTGTTCAGCCTTGTGGGGTGCCTAATCCAGTCACTCACAAATGCCCTCCGTAGCCTTTGACAGCACTGGCTTTCCTGAATTTTTCAAAGTAAGATCTTGACTGCCCAAAGTCCTCCTGAGTTTTGCACCCTTTATTATGCAGCCGTAAGAAGTGGGGCCGTTGGTCCAGGAGCTCTGTTTTTGCACATAGTTGTGCAACCCCTTGCTAGGGCTCTATCACTGCCATGTGGCATCGTGCCTGTGAACTGGCTGGTTTTGGTTACATCTGGTATTGGCAGGGACTCGTGTCCATGAAGGAAGCGGCAGTTGGAGTTATCTTTCTCCTGTGCATCTTCTCCCCTGGGGGTTTAGGATTTTATTGGCTTCTGTAGCGCAGGAAATCTGAATGTAGTGAATCTTCTTCGTGTTTATGCAAATGAATAGTTGCGATTCTGGGCAGAATGATTGAAAGGTAGTTAAATTTTGTTCAGTTGGTGTAGCGTGAAAAACCTGGGGTTTCTGAACAGTGTGTGTACAAGGCATGCAGCACAATATCCCGTGGTTGTGATGAAACTGCTCCGCAGGAAATACTTTTTCTAGGCATTTGCTACCCTTTCTGTTAGGCTTCTGTCGCTTTGTTAAAATATGTGAGCTTCAGTTACAACCATTTGAGGGGAGGAAAAAGTTGTCTGCTAAGCCTTATTGAGTGTGGAAGGTGTGATTCATTTGCAGGAATGCTAAACTAAAACTAGCACAGCAAGAAGAAAAGGACTGGGTTTTAGCTGGGTTGTGTCTCCGGTCTGACTGGCAGGCAAGTGCCAGCCCAGCAGCAGGAAGGAGTGGGAGTGGGAAGGTACCTGGGGCTTGGGCTGCCCACTTCAGTGACAAGAGGGTCTTAGGCCAGTCTAAATCGGTCTGAAATCGCGGCTGGAGTGCACATCTCATTTTTGCTTTTTGGTGTTGTGCAGTCAAGGTGCATCCTGACCGTTTTCACACTGTGACTGTAACTGCAGGCTGGTTCTTGTTCCAGTATCTTTGTTTTCCTCAAGAAGTCAGCTGCTTTTTGTTTATATAGATTTCACTCAAGTTGTATTGTATTTGCTAATGACTTTTTTTTTTTTCCACAAAATTAGAAATTCTGTCCTTTGCTCCTTATGAGACTTAAACGTGGGGGGTGCAGACGCATTTATTCTGTCTTAGCCCGAGGAAAGCAACGGATAGGAGTAATTAGCAGCTGTAGATGCATGCTAAACCTTTGCACACGCTTCTGATCTGAAGCTCTGTTTGCAGATACGGTATGTGATTTACTGGGAAATATTCCTTGGAATTTGCGTGAGCCCTACAGCCGTTCTCAATCTGTGGTAATAAGTAGTCAAACCATGCGGTGATGACTTAACTTCCTGCTCTTGTGTCAGTTAATGGCTTTTAATGTGATTCTTTGTGGCAGGATGACTTGAACTAATTAATGTTCTGTTTGGCCCCTTTAGAGGGAAATTGGGTGAGGGAAAAGTAAAAACCAGAGGCAGATAGGGCAGCTTGCTAACCTAGTGTGTTGTGGGCTGTGCCCAGGTCATGTTGAAACCAACTCCCTAGTGCGATGGTGGTGGTGGTGGCAGAGGTGCGCGAGCAGCTCCTGCCTGCCGTGGGGTGTGCCTCCTGCATCCTGCCCATCTGGTTCTCCTCCAGCTGTGCTCCCAGCTGCCTGGAGCTGGCAGGAGCTTCACACCAGATCCTTCTTGACAAACGCAAATGTTTCAGTGAAATGTTTGGACAGAAACTGGGTTTTGGTTTAGACGAGATTAAAATTTTTGGCTTAAAAAAAGGATGGAAGAGGGATGCTTGCATTAATAGCTGCTCTGGGGTAACCTGGTGGAAAGGGCACACACCAGGACTTAAGAGACCTGGCTTTTAATTTATGCCTTGCTTTAGACCTGACTTGTTCCTCACCATCCCATTTCTTAGGATAATGCCGCTATATGCACATTATTGGATAAGGGGGGAGAGGAGAAGAGTGAGGAAGACAGGAATCATAGAATGGTTTAGGTTGGAAGGTGTATATTTGACAGTTTCGTCCAGAAAAGTTGTGTAGTATCCAATGTAACAGGGATTTGAGGAGTGGACTCCTACCCCCAGCTGGGTGGCAGGCAGCGGGGTCACCTTCTCTCTTAAGCCTCTTTAGCATGTCCATGTTGTTCAAGCAGAATGGAGCAGTCCCAGAAGTGCCTGGCAAAACAAACCGGCAATTCAGGCACTTCCTTTTTCTGTGGAGGGATGAGGTTCCTGCTACTCAGCTGAACCAAGCAGAGCCATGGCTTGAACTTCAGCCTCTCACAGCTCAGCTAAGTCCCCCAGCCACTGAGCTGTGCCTGTCTGAGGAGGGCAAACCTGAGATATGAATTTGTCCATATGCTAAACCAGAAGATCTATGTGATTGTGGTAACGTGCAGAGCAGAAAAATATTATTCCCCAGATCGTGTTGGTCTTTAAGCTGCAGGTACTACTGGGATGCATCCCTTCAGAGGGGAGTTTCCTGGATCACAAAATGTCACAATTAATCTTTGTTTGTTGTTTTCCCTTATTGATGAATCTTTTTTTTGACTCTTTTTCACAGATTTACATGAGCCCTGAAGTTATCCTCTGTAGAGGCCACACAACAAAAGCGGACATCTACAGCATGGGGGCTACTATTATTCATATGCAAACCGGCATCCCGCCCTGGGTGAACAGATACCCTCGTTCTGCATATCCATCCTACCTCTACATTGTAAGTGTCCTTAGCAAAGCTGTAGCACAGTTTCAGTTGAAGGGTTTCCTTTACTCTTATTGGGAAAGCTCCAGTCATACAAAAGCTATCAAAATATTTGTTAGAGAGATGATATCATCCTTTTTGCTTCGGAGGAGGGAGGGAAGAAGTGGGTTTTGATCATTTAGTGGAAGACAGAGGCTGAGCTGGAGTCATCTCTGTGGTTTGTGTTACAATTTACAGGCCTTGGGTTTACTGCAAGGACAAGGTTAGAACAGCATGAAATTTGATTGAAACAAGCCCATCTATGTTCTACTTGTCTGATTTGCTTGGAAATCACAGATAAAAACCGAAACCTGGCAAATTTGATTCTCTGGTTCTTCCAGGGTGGTACAGAAATCCGGTGAATGTGCATTGCACTGGATTCTAGGCTTGCTTGGAGTTGCTTTGAGTTTTTAAATTTATGATAAAAACCTGATTTTAAAAAAAGGTGTATTTTGTGCAGTTACATGTTCTGTTCTCATTGACCAGCCCGTCTTAGGGAGGTGATGAGTTGTAAGTGGGGAATTTCCAGACCACTCGTGGTTATCTGTGACTTCCTCTTCCATTGTTTTTGGAATAACTGTTCCAATGGTCTTTTTTTTATTCCAACAGATACACAAGCAAGCTCCCCCACTAGAAGACATCGCTGAAGACTGCAGCACTTCCATGAGAGAGTTGCTAGAAGCAGCTCTAGAAAGGAATCCTAATCATAGGCTGTCTGCTGCAGACTTACTGAAACACGAAGCCTTACACCCACCCCCAGAAGAGCAGCCACGGTGCCAGAGTCTGGACTCGGCATTGTTTGAAAGGAAAAGACTACTCGCGAGGAAGGAGCTGCAGTTGCCAGAAAACATTACAGGTGATGATATCAAGCGTACTTACCTTGCACTCTGTAGACTTTATTTTGTGTCAAAACTCGATTTGACTGAGTGTTTAGAAACAAAAGAAACTCAAAAACCTCCTGGAGAGAGACTAGTAAAAATCCCAATCAGATGAGATCAGACCCAGGGCTCATTAAGTGTTATGTAAAACACCCATTGACTTCAACGGGGGAAGAACTTAGGCCGAATTCTGCAGCTCCGGAAGGGCTGGCTCACGAAAAAGCCCTGGCAGTCATTCAGGGCGCTTCTTCACAAAGTGTAGGCTGCTGCCCCAAATTGCCTTATTTTGCCACAGTAGTAGAGATGTTATATTGCTACTAGTGATTTGTTTGTTAACAGAAAAAAAAAAGTCCCAACAACCACCACCAAAACCAACAATTTTTGCTTCCTTAAAGGCACACACAAAACCGTAACTGTAATGTTGCTGAGTGTCAGCAGTACAAGCCCTTTGTTTTAAAAACAAAAATGACTGCAGGATAGAACACAGTTCCCCTGTGCATTAATAAGTGCTTTATGAAAGATAACATATGAACCAGTTAGAAAACTCAGTGTGTCTTTAGATAATATCAAGATCAAGGGAGATTTGGTGCCATCAACCTGCTATCCGGCTTCAAACTGCTTTTCTTCTACTTCTAAAATGTGTTTGGAGTATCCTGACAAAAAGCATTTAAAAACCGCCCCCAGACAAGTGCTTTATTTGATTGTGATAAGTATTTGAAACAATATCTGTGCAAAGTTTTGGGTGCTGTAATGCATAATTGTTGCCATGAATCCACTTAACATTTAAATCAGTAACAGCCTTTGCATCTAGAATGGCATCGTGCCTTCTGGCTTTTGCCTTGTGGGTGCATAATCCTTTGATCAGCTCAGGCCATATGAATCAGTGCTTTTGAAGATGAAAAAAGATTTGACCATTAAACTACAACTGTAGTTTAGGTGCTTGAGATCCCAGGACACTCATTACACAAGTATTCAGGGGACTTCTGCCATTGCAAAGGTTTCTTCAAACCTTGATTTAAAAGAAAAAAAAAAAGAAATAAATCAAGACTGATGGTCCCATATTTGTTCTGTATCGTCACACCCAGCCACACAAAGAGGATGTCATCTGTTTAGGTGAAAATTCCCCTGTAATGTAGGGGAATTCTTGAATGGCAGAAAGCTAGCAGAGTTGTTTAGTGCACCAAACTCTCCTTTCACACTATGGCTCAGAGGATAAGGAAGCTCTGTCTAGCTGTCCCAGCTGATGGAGGGTTTTTTGAGAATTGAACACACTTGCTGTTCCTAGTAGCAAACTGCTTACCTTTTTGCCATACAGTTGTGGGTTGATTTGGTTTATTTTATTTTACGAGGTTTATGTTACATTGTCCTTAAAAATGAAGCTTTCTAAACCACAGATAAACAAAAGCAAACATTAGGCCAATTATTCCAGTAATGTCTGCAACCATGAAACTGAACTAATATAGCTATTTGTGCAATAATGACATGCTTTGTCTCTTTCCTTTTTAGATTCATCATTGTGTACTGGGAGCATGGAAGAGTCAGACCTGCTAAAGAGGCAAAGGTCACTCTACATAGATCTTGGAGCTCTGGCTGGTTACTTCAATATTGTTAGGGGACCACCGGCCTTAGAATACGACTGACTCAGTGATATTGTATGTCAGCAGGTCAGAAATGGACCTCTACCTCTCAAAACTTGATTTTAAGACTTGATTTTCAAAAATGTACATAAAAACATTGGCATTGTAGGCTGTAAAATGTGAATAGTGTATAATTGCACAGATGATTAAGCTAAACCCTTAGGGGCTCTGATAAGCTGAACCCAAGCAATGATAGTTGTGCGTCTGCTGGTTGACCAACAAGAAGACGGCAAAAAAGAACACTGCTGGGAATGTCTTAATCCAGGATAACTTTCTGTGCTGGGCCTTGCACTTTTGTAAAACTTATAATATATGCTTGCAAATACTGCCATGAAAAAAAAAATGAGCATGTGGGCTGTAAGATTCAGTCTATCTGAGCTGTCCTTAGACAAAAACCTTTCCCCCAAAAAACTCCTTCATATAACCAGTCAAAGACTGGTTCAGTCTTGTTCTGCCTTTGAGACTTGGCCAGTCTCTGGTCATTCTTAATGGAAATCGGGGCCTCCCTTCAGCTGAGCTAATTTCTGTCAGCTATCTTTGGAGCCAAAGCATCACTTGGTTACAGATGTGTGTTAACTTGGCATCTTCCCAGGGCTGTCAGAGCTAAGCAGGGCGCTGTCCTCCTTCTCTGTGGGTGTAGGGAATCCTTCACTGGCTCTATTGGTTAGCTTTGGGAATAGCACAGCAAGCTGGCCCTGACAGCACAGCAGCGACTCTGCCTGCTTCCCATGTTAGAGCTACTGCAAGGTTATCTTGGGTAGTTTTCAGGGGTAGATCAAATGTTATTCCCTGTTGGTAACAGTGGGCAGGCTCCAGACTCTTGCTTTTTAATACTTTAAAATTGTACACGTATATAATTGCTGTGAGTGCTGTGGTTTGGAAAGCGTGTCATTAGTGACAAGCTGTGTTTATGTTCCTATGGAAATGGAATTATATTGTTCTTGCTGTGCCTTATACATTTGAAACATGATGTTTTGGATGATAGTAAAACTATGTAAACTGCATAGTTCTGTACATCCCATGGGATGAGAACGTAAACTTTTATAAAACTCTCTTCGATGCTTAGGATGACTCTTTATAAGCATTTGTGTTAAAATGGCATACTATGTATGTTGTACACCGAATCTTTTCTGAAGCACAGTCTCTTTTTCATACATCTATTATTTAATGCTGCTCCTATCTAACACATGATCTTAAACAGATGATTTCTAGTTTGATACTGATATGGTCAAATGAATAAATCCAGCTCAGTGCCTTGAGATGTGGTCACTCTGTTCTTTCATCTTTGAAAACAGTGTGGGGCTGTGACCGTGTTTGGGCCAACCTCCCCTTCCGTGGCCCAGGTACACTACATGTATCGTTCCGCTTATTGGGGAGTTGAGTGAAGGTTGCTGTTGATGGATTTGGGACTCTGGTAACAGACAATGAGTGTTTCTGGCAAAATCTCATTCTTAAACCACAACGCGCCTTCTGGACTGCCTGAATGTTGCACAGCAGTTGTGTACAACATGCAGCGTGTCAGACCTGATGTTAATTGCCGCAAAAAAAACCCCTGCTGGGAATAACCCACCTGCTCCAGTACTTTGTGCAAAATCTCTAGATGACTAGCTGCTTTGGGGAGAGCTGTGCAGGGGGTCCGTCTTCATATTTATCCTGGCTGTAGTGATCGGGATGTTCAGGGATCAGACTTTCAGTGTAGCTGACTTAAAGACAACATGACCTAATGGTTTGGATGCTCTCCTTTGCCTTGAGAGACCTGGGTTCAATTTTCTGGTCTTTGGCTTTTGATCTTTAATGAGATTCACAGAATTAGTAGGAAACAGCTCTTCGGGTAACTAGGGGTGGGCTTAAAATCTCTTCCCCAGTTTCCCTTCAATAAAATGAAGGTGTTTACCCTCAGCAAATAGTGGCTAGATATAAGGCAAATGCTTATCAAGTGCCTAGATACTTCAACAATGAGATCCATGTAGGAATTATAGGCTGCTAGGGGGCTTATACCATTGCTTGAAAAATGTTACACTGATTTGTCTTCTTTTATTTCTTTCTTTAATGCCATCCTCCTTTCTGCCACCCAGGTAAATGATTTAGCATTGAAATATGGGGACAGGTTCGCTATTTAATATTTGTTCTTTGTATATGGCTGTTATATGTCTTCACGCTATGAGAGTAATAAGCAATGAGGTTATCCAAAGTAATTACAGTTTATGTATTGCCAGGCAGAGGTGATAAGGTTTGGCTGAGTGAACCAATAGCTCTTTATAGGCACATCCACAGGTCTAAACAGTATGAGGCTTCACAAGAAGTGTCACTTCAGAGGGCTAGTACACAATCGACAAGTAGCTGTTCAGGTACACCAAACACCAAGCATTGCTGCCGGCTCTGTGAGCTCTCTAATAGCTGAGGACTACTTTTCAGGTGAGCCTCAGGCTGCAGCTAAGCAGGGATTTCTCTGTGGAGCAATACATCGTACCCCAAGGGTATCCCACAGTGGTTGATCCCTGCGTTGTGTAGGTTCACTTGTTTGTGCCACCGCCTGGGGAAGGAGGTCAGGGAAATGAACGGGGTTAGAAATAACCTAGGAGAGGGAAGATTGTTTCTCTAATCTGGTTGCCTGAGCAGCTGTGTACTTGGAGCAATCAGGGCTGGAGGTGAGGGAGGAGGAACGAAAAGGGATGGTGGGAAAACCCTGCCAGCACAAGTCCCAGGGGTATGGCTGTTCTGCACTGAGCTGTGGGATTCTGCAAATGGTTTGCCTCTGTTCGTGTTGATTTCTGGTGTGTAGTTTCATTTTTCTCTTGGGGGAATACTGAGACTTGTGCTAACTGTAAAGGAAAGTGCATGGAGAAGCCCACTAGTCGTGGTAACTGATGAAATTGGAGAGCCGGAGGTGCCTTTTCTCCTTGTGAGCTTAGCAGATTTCTTGGGCTCAAGTCAGCCTGTCACCCTGAGACTGAGCCCACCACCGTGCTCCTCTGCAGAGCTTCCTGGTGTGAGCAGCCTTAGCGGGTATGGAGATGGTTTGAAGACGTGCTAAGCTTCCCGCTCTGTTTGTGAAGGAAGATTGGGTTTAGGTCATGCCTTTGGAAGAACATGGGGGAAGAAAAGGAAGTCGAAGCACCTTTTTTCCTGTTTTCTTTTAGCTGCTGCTGCTTTGCACCTCCCACCCCCCTTCTTTCTCCCATGACTCCTGTAAGTGAGGTTTCACTTGCTGCCTGGATTCTGAAGGTTTCCTAACTTCTAAAATCAGGCCCTTGTTTTTCTAATCCTGCAAAAATGTCAGTGGGTAGAAGAGACCTGGAGGACAAATTGGAAGAAGCAAAAATAAGGGCTTTCCTGATGGTCTTCCCTGTTAACCCAGGTGGAGGTCTGAGAGAAGCTGGAGTAGAAGTACAGAGTGGTTTGCCATGCCCCCTCCACGTGCATTGCTGGTGAGGACTGGGAGGGAGGCACCCTTGGCTGGTGCTGGCTTTCCCCATTGAGACCTTGGAGAAACCAGTGTGTTGCTCTTCCAGCTAAATTGCAGAAGTGAAGAGGCAGCTGGGGAAGGGTCACTGGACGTGTGACCCCTGTAGCAGCTGGGAAGACCAAATGGGTTGGTTGGGAAGGGCTGGAGCATAGGGAGGTGCACAGTGCTGTGCAGCACTGGGAAGGCAGTTTCCCCTGGGGCTGTGTCAGCTGCTTCCAAGGCAGGCTCAGGCACTGCAGGCAAGGACTTTGCTTCCTACGCTTTGCTTTGCATCTCATGGCCAGGGAGGAAGGACTTTGCACATTCCTGGTAAACGAGCACCAAAGAACTATTATGAGCCTGGGCATCATTTCTTTTCCTTACAGGAAAGGCCCAGAAAGGTCCATTTCTAAAACTGTCACCTTCCAAAGCTAATCATTTGGGCAGTGGGAAAACAAGCCCTTTATAAATGGTGCATGCTGGCCAAACTCAGCAACGCCCAAAAAAATCCAGCCGGACCTTGGGAGTGGCTCATTACAGTCCCATGGGTGCACTCGTGCTGCTTCAGGCTGGCCACCAGAAATAGCCCTGCTGACTGATACTGGGACACGGTGACTCACCGGGGAGGAGGCGAGCTGCTGCCACAGCCACTAGCCTTTGCTGACCTGCGCCCCATACCTCCTGTGCGAGGCAGCACCACGTGCCACCTGAGCAGTGGGGTGGCACAGCCGCAGGGTCCATCTGAGATGTGTCCAGGAGAAGGTGGGTTTGTCTGGAGAGAGGCTGGTGGAGGGAGGAGAGCCGGAGATGCTCCAAAGTGAGATGTGCAAGAGAAAACAGCTGTGCATAGTGGATCTTCATCAAAGCCACATGCAATAGCAGCATCATGCTGATCTCATGCATGAACCTTGTTCCAGTAGGAGCCAGTTTCAGAGGAAGCTACCATATATGAGCATAGCTTTGCTAATATGAAGAAGTCAAATAAATGGTCATGTTTGAAATGTTTAAAGTCCCTCCTGCTGCCAATAGCAAGTCACGTGCTGAAGCGGCACACAGCCAAAGAAGGGCGAGGGATGGAGATGAGAGACGGGCAGGGAGGGACTCAGTGAGGTGTGTACAGAGCCGGAGAGGAGTGGGCGGCAGGAAGGTGTTCATCAAACCTCTGGAATTGAAGTGCCACAGAACCAGCAAGCAGCCTGAGGCCCGTTAAAGCTGCTGGTGGTGCAAAGGGTTGCCTTCTCCTCTAACTTTCACTTACAATAAGGCAAGGTCAACTTTTCTTCTTTCCCTAACCCCCTCCAAAAAAGAAAACAAAAACACGGTTTGCCCAAAGAGGAAGTCCTCAAAACTGATGTGCGAATTCCCAGTGTAGACCTTTTCCCTTTGTCAGCTCCTCTCTGTCCTATCTAAATTACAAGTGAGCAAGAGCTGCTGCATATAGTCCTGGTACATGTAAGCTCATGGCAGGGTCATGGCAGAGCTGACCCTGAGCAGAGCCTGTGCCCATATCCCACCATCACTGCAGGTGCTGTTTCAGGAGCCTTTATCCACTGGTCGTATAAAGATCCCCTCTAGCCACTGAGCTGTTGTACCTTATTTGTGCGCATAAGGATAGTAGTTTCCAAGCCAAACTTGGTGTCTCCATCACCTGTGCCAGCTCTCCTCCCATCTCACAGCTTTTGGTCTCTCTCTGCAATGCTGTCTGGTCCTCGCAGGTCACCACCTGCACAGCACATCCCGGGGTGCCAGCCAGCCTGGCGGCCCCCTGGCACAGGCGCAGAGGGATGCTGGAGGAGGCTGGCACCAGGGCTCTGCTTCTGCGCGGGGTCACTGGCTGCTTGGAGGTGACTTGACTGCCACTAGCAGCACAGGCAGAGCTGTTTGGGGAACGTGGCTCCTTCAACTGCTGATCTTCCGCCAAGGTGTCTGGAGGTGGTGGGTTTCAGCTGCTGCCCTGGGCATGACCAGGAACATGGACATGTTCTGGGGATGACAGCAGCACAGTAGCACTGTGCTCCCATCCCGCGGGTACCAGTGTCCCAGGGCCAACCTGGACCCCGAGGAGCATCTAACAGGCCTGTCCTTGCCTGAGCGTCGTGAGCACCATGGCTGCATTTTCTGGCATACAGAGGTGGCAACACCAGGGTGCCAGGGATGCTGGCAAAGGCTCCCGCTAAGGGCTGTGTTTGAAAAATGGTCCAAAACCCCATGTAATGATACCTGGTCTAACTGGCTCCCTGCTCACCCTGCAGACCTGCTGCGGAGGGACACATATGCTGCATCCATGTGGCTTTGAGTGTAGGTAGTTTTGAAAGAACAGAAAGCCATGTTTCACTGTCTTGGGCAGAGTTAGCCAAATGCCATTTTCACGTACGCACTGGGTTATTTTCAGGGAAGAATGAAGCATTTTCTGCGTAAGAAAAGATCTTCTCAAGCAAGCAAGGAGTACTCTGAAGTTAAGTTGGCTCTTCCATAAAAATATGAAAACATCTTTGGCTGCAACACATCAATAACTCATCTTGCCGAAAGAGCAATATTTCAGGGAAGGGAAATGACCCAAATAATATTAAAAATATTCAGGAAGTCTGGCTCCCCTTCTGCACTGTTTAATGCAACTACTACCCCCGTCAGGTTTCATTTTCCAGCCTTGCAGCAAGACTCCTGTTTTAACTGCTGCATTGTTCTCTTAACCTTCCCTGCAGTGGATGTGAATAAGGGCAGGTTTGATAAGAAGTCAGAAATGACCTGGAAGGAGGAGGCCTCGAGGTGTGTCTCTGAGTGTGCATATCTTAAAGAGAGGCGTGGTATTTCCTCCTGCGCCCCATGACATTTCTAAACGGGGCCAGAAGCATTCCTTCTTCCATGACGACTGGGGGGGGACTCCCAGTGCTGATTTATCAGGCGGACGCTTGGGCAGCGTTGCCCACTCATACACCTGAAGCCAGAGTTAGCACGCGTACCCGGCACCTGGCACCCCTGCACACCTCATGTCCTGGCACACCAGAGGACAGGAGGGACCACCCAACAAACCCCTCCGTCAGCAGGTTGTGGGCACAAGCCCACTTGCATGCACACCTCTAGACCACTTTCGTCTCCAGGGCACACAGGAGATGAAACCAGCACGGTAGGGAGGCCTGCTGGAGACCGTCAGCAATAGAGACCTTTTATCCCTCAGCTGCCTGGGGAAAGGAGGAAAATTCTGGATTTAGGCGAGGCAAATTCTGGATTTAGGCAAGGAAAATTGGTGCTCCTTGCAAATTTGATCTGACTCCAGCAGTTGCAAGCTGGAATTTGCCTTCTCTTAGACTTTAACATTTTGCATGCCCAGCCTTCATATTTCAGTAGATATTATTCTTCTAGATTTTGCAATAGTGATGATTACAGCACTTCATTGTGCCTTTTTTAATCAGAAGGGGTCTTATTTATATTTAGGAAGTGGTTTTAGTGAATCGGATAGTGCTGCTATGTGAAAAGCCATCATGGCACAGTCAAGCTTCTCACAGGAGCAATTAGTACCAGAAGCTATGAAGACAGATCATCTTCTCCAAAATCATATTGTCGGTGTTGTATTTGCAAATGTTGTCTTAGGCAACATCACCTATGCTTCTGAAAGATTACAAAATGAGGCAGAGGTTAGACACCAGGGAAACATGTCCAGCTATTAAATATCAGCCTGTTGGGAGTGACTCATCTTTGCAATACTCCCTGCTGAGTGCTCCTCTCCCAAGTCCCGTGAGACTCTGACTGGTAAGCTGAAGTCACACACTCCCAGCGACATAACAGTTTCAGACCAGTTTTCAAAATAAGAGCAACCAACCAAGTGCATAAGATGGCATGCACAATTTCAAGTCTAATTTATGAGGTTACTTGCCTTAATTTTGTAATTTTTTTTTTTTTTAATGGATACAGGGACACACTTTCAGAGCTTAAATGGGACAACCCAAACAACCAGGTGTGACTTTACAGTTGGCGCTGAATGGACCAGAGATTGGACTACAGACATCTCCTGCTCCCTGCAGACCTGAATTTTTGGGGGCGACAGGCAGCAGCAGGGGAAAGCTGAGCCACCCCATTGCCAGCTGACCCATGTTTTGGATGGAGGGCAGAGGCTGGTGCACAAGCAGTGGCAAACCTCATCTCCCTTCAGTGTCTGCCTGCACCTTCACCTTCGGCTGCTGTCCCAGACCCTCCTCTGCTTGCTTACCTCACCCCCTTCCCGGGTGACCTCCTCGCACTGTCTCGCAAGGTCTCAGGAACAGCTTTTATAATTTCCACCTCCCCATGACACGGTGTCTCCTACTCCCTGTCCCTGCAGCTCTCCCCATGCATCCCCTCGCTTGACTCAGTCATCTTCTATCCCCTTTCATCTAAGGCTGCTGGGAGAGGGACTGCCACGACCTCAGTGTCTTTCTGAGCAGGAAATTCCACCTAAGCACTAGCGCTGTGATAAGAGGGTTACTCTCCTCTCTCCTGCTAACCCCGGCGAGGCAAGGTTTTGCTGGGAGAGGAGCCAAGCAGAAAGCCTGGAAGGGTTCAAGCTTTTAGCAGAGGACGACACTTAGCGTAGTTGCACTGTCACCAAAGCGCACTGAAGAGCAGAGGTGGCCCATACACCGTGCTTGCCCTGAGCCAGTGGTCTGGCAGTGCTGGGCTGGCTCAGATGTCTGGTACTTTGGGAGGCCGACTGCTGTGGGAAGGGGTCCTGTCCTGCACACCAGCTGGTGCTGAGCACAGCACCCAGTGTGTCCCCTGCGGGAGCACCGCTGTATTGCTGTAACACAGAGAGTGGAAAGATTAAAGATTATTTCCACTTTCCCAGCAATGTCAGTGCCTCCACCTCGCCTCCTCTCGGGACACGAAGCGGTAAATCCAAAGCCGTTCCACTGCCAACTCGTGAGTCAAAGCCATAGGATGATGCATGCACCAAAAGGGCACCAGGGAGGCAGAAGCTGACCAGAGGCACGGGATGTCATCTTATTAATTTGCCTAATACATTTTTCCATAACATGCACACAGGTGTCTCTTTTCTTTGAAATAAGCCTCTCCCGTGTCTTCACCTCGCACACACCTGCCTGGTTTGCAGGACAGCGGCTCGCGGCTCGCGCCCTGCACCTCACTGAGCAGGGTGGTCTTTCTGGGTTGAAATCCCTACCCTCCTCTAAGCAGAGGAACGGGCCGGTTTGTGCCCACCCTGCCCTCAGGTACCCTGAGACACTTGGAGCTTTGCTAGCCTGATGCTTTCCTGCCCCTCGCCTCGCATCTTCCCAAGTGCCGCGCGGTCCGTACGGAGCCGCCTAGCCTGCAGAACCAGGAAAGCTGCCGGCGTTCGGCGAGCCTGCTCCTGCCCCAGCCCAGCCAGGGCAGCCGAGATGCCTCCTGTCACTCACACACTTGAGCTCTGAGCTACTCATTTATGGCAGGGTCCTTCTAAGTGTCTCCACCTCCTCCTCCTCGGCAACTGGTCGCCTAGTCCCAGGCGTGCACTTCAGAAACTCCATACGGAGCACGTCTGTCCCGCATCTGCCGGGACGACAGGCAGTCACATATATTTAAGAAGTTATGTTACTGTTTGTGGCGAGCCTCACATAGCTTTCCATCCCAGGGTGGTGCAGGCAGGATTATTCACAACCTCCACAACTCCCACGGACTCACTGCTGGTGTGTAGCTGACTCCCGGTGTCACACCGCTGACTGTACAGGCACACTGCCAGGGACAGGATATCTTCCCGCACTTCTCCCGGTTGGTAAACGGTTTCTCAGCCACGTGGGCCGGAGCCCTCGGCTTATTTCCTTGCCGGTGAGAGCCAAGCACAGTATAATGTTTGTTTATTTGTGCCTGAAGCTTGTCTCAGCTTTCACGGGGTGTGGGAAGAAAAGGCTCGTGTCCGGAGAGCTCCGTGTCCGCATGCCCCATGCGAGGCAGAGCTCGCAGCCTGCCTCACCCCCGGGGAGGAAAGCCACGGACACCGGGACCGCGGGAGGGAATGTGGCTCCCACCGGTTCGGGCTGGGCATTTTGGCAACAGCATGCTCTCTGTCTTCCTTCTGCCTTCCTCTGCCGTGGTTCCCCGGCCTTTGAGGTGCTTTCCACAGTGAAGTTTTGTGGAGTCCCTGCAGAGGGATGGAGGAGATGCCTCAGAGATCAGACCTCACTGCAGACCGCCCCCCGGAGGGGAAAGCTCCAGTGTGCAGCAAAATGAACAGAGCAAACGCGCGAGATAGAGAGAGGAAATAGTTCAGAAAGCTTAAAACTGAAAGGGATAATTATCGTCTTGTCTAACTTTTTGCATAAGACAAGCTAAGGGACTCCTCACAGAAACTCCCCCAGCAACTCTGCCCTGCGCCGCTCCCCGGAGCAGGAGGGACGGAGAGCAGTGCATGAAGTACTCCAGAAACACGAGAAGACCCGAATGCCATGGCTGAGTGATACCAGCTGTGAAAACTGGCCTCACGGACGTGAGCTACGTGGATTCCTGCTGCAAGCGGAGGAGTTCAGCAGACCGCTGAGCGGGGCCGGGCAGCGTGGGCACTGTGAGCACCCCTGGGCTGGGGCACCTGCCGCAGAGGGTTCTCTCCCGTCTCTGCTGGTGGCACTGGGAAGCACTATGTCGGAAGGACGCAGGAGCTGGCTACTGTGCCTGGTCCATTCCATGCCCCCAGCGTGGCAATAGCCACCCCAGGAACCACATCCCTGCCTACGCCTTCATCTGCCTCATCCAGTATCACTACACCTCTGCAATCCCAGACCCTTTCCACACTCATCCTTCTCCTGCACAGACCAACGAGCCCCAGGTTTTCCCCCTTCCCTCCCAGGCTGCTGCTTGGTGTCCTGATGTCCAGCAGCTAGAGGATGCTGTGTGTGCTTGCTGCCGGGTGAGTCACGCTAGGAGCACCCGTGGGCACCAAGGCGTTGGTATTCCCCTGCCCACCTTCCCTGTGAGTCACCCACCGTGGCCTCTGACCCTCTTCGGGCACTGTGAGCCAGTGTGAAGGCAGGGAAAGGGAGGTGACCCCTCAAAGGGGGCTGCTTCTATTTTGCACCCCCTTGGCAGCTTTCTTGGAAAAGTCTGTCTCAGGCTGGTATTTCTTTTATGTACAAGATCTGTGCAGAAATGAGCTGGCAGCGGGGAAAGTTTACTTTAAAAACCGCCTTCAGACTTCACCTGAATGCAGGAAAAGATCTTTTTCTGTTGCATTTTCAGGTGCTTTTCTGTACTCTGGTAGGTCTGAGCTAGTTTTGTTTTCAGCCCTTGTAGCTTGGGGATTTCCTGAGAGCTTAAATGGGGAAGGTGTCTGGAGCCAGATCCTAAAAAGGACACAGGAACTGAAGTCCAGCACCTGATCAGCTGATGCCAGCCCTTGATGATGCCTAAAGGCTCTCTATTTTTTCTTTATGCCCAGACTTCCCTAGAAACTGGAGGAAAAGTAGAACTAAGGAGAAACTAAGAGTAAAAATACTCTCAGGGAAAATGTCTGTACAATCGTGCTGGTTTTTGCAACACCCAGGGCGCTGCTGCATCATGCATCAGACCTTGCACAAAAGAGGAAGAGTTCCTGCGGTGAGTTCTTTCTCCACTTCGTTTAACCCATACTTTGCTGATTGTTTCGATGTCCTTTGACCGATGCGGCTTGCCTCATGACAGCTCTCGCTTTCCCCTTGCACCCTGAGATGTCCAAGGCATGACCTTGACTGCTTAGTTCCTCTTCCCAGCCTCTGTAAGCTCCTGCTTACACCTGAAACCCTTACTCAGCTACTAAATCATCCCATTCGGAATGGAGCCTTTCCATACTTTCTTCTTTCTCCTAACAGCTTCTGCATCTTCTGCTTGGTGGAGGTTTGGATAACGTGTAGCCCATAAGCTCGTCAACTCTTACACATGGACAGGGAATTGCCCTGCCAGCCCCCAGCCCGTTCTCTGCTGCTCTGGGTACCGCGGCCTCTGTGTTTTTTCTCTCCTACAAGGCCTGTGTTCATGTCATGCAACCAAATAGAGACCTCATGAACATGTGACAGCTGCCCATCCATACACCTGGAAGACGTGGGCAAGTGTCCCGCGGCTGTGTGGCAGGAACATGTCTGGTTCTGCAGTGGGGAGGGATGTCGCATGCTGACCCTGCACTTTGGCGCATCAGGTCCATGAGGAAAAAGCCTGGTGGCCTCCAACACTGTCATTGTTCCACCCCTCTCTGATAATATTTGGAGAGTGTTATCACAATGCAAATTTGACCTTAAGGAATCTACAACAGATTCCTAAAACTGTCCTGCTAGCAGTTCTTTATGATTGGTTCAGCAAGTTGATTTTTACACAGTTCAAAATTGTTTTCTTTCCCATTCCTGAAATGAAGAAAGCTTTCCATCACCTCCCCTGGTACTGTTGTCCTTCCTGCTGGCTATCAACCCTACAACTCTGGGTGACATTCCTGCTGCTGTTATCTCTGTACTAGCTGATTTCACATCTTTCACTGGAAGATCAAGATATTCTTCCATTTTATTACCTGGTGTGCCTGTGTTTATGTACGATCCTCTTGATTTCCTGGGGTTTTGTTCTTTCTTTCTGTCTGACATCACCATATTTCTTAGCGGAAACAGGCATAGTTCTCTCATTTACTGTAATGTTTCCTTAATAACTGCCCTTATCAGCACGACTGCTTCCTTTTCCTTGATGCACATTCTCCTGCCCTATAGACTTCTTGTATCCCCTACCCTATCTTACTTTTATCTTCCCGTCCATTGCTCACAGTCATTTGGTCTAACAAAGAAAGACCCATAGGCTTTCACTGCTCCCAAGTGATGCCTGCAGTTTCAAATCTTCTCTTGGTGTCATTGCTCTTGGCAAACATGTTTGCACTGCAGAGAAACTTGTAATCCTCCCTTGTAAAAAGCACACAAGTAGATAAACAGATCTGGATCTCATCTCTCCATCCTGATCAGATAATTTTTTCCGAGACCTCTTCATTCTTCTTTGGTTTCTGGGTCCAGGCCATCTCCGTTGCACTGAAGCATCGTAAGCTAAGTGCTGATTAAAAGAAACAACAAAAATCGGAGCCTTTCTCTTGGCTTTTATTCCAACGTTTCTCATAATATCTGAGTGACTGAAGAAATCAGTGGCCATAGCAAGACCTGGTACTCCCCACTGCATCCTTGGTCCATAGTAGGAGGACAGCTTGGGAAGGCAGATGAACTGCTGAAGCACGGCTGCATCTCAGGTTAAGGGACTCCAGCATCGTTCTCAGCTCTGCTGCTGCCTCCCTGGGTGGCTGACACCAGAGCTGTACAAAAGAGTGACTACGAAAAAGAGGCAGTTACTACCTGTATCAAAATATGGCCATCTGCTGAAGGAAAATGTGAAGAAATATTACCTACTTCAGGACACAGGATACTGGGGCTCTAGCCCAGGAACAGAGCATAAGTTTGGGCAAGCAATGTAAGGCCTCGCATTCAGAAAATCTGTCGTTTCTCAGCTCTTAGTTTGGCAAAATTAAAATTTTGCAATTATTTTGATACCTTCAGACAGGATTTCTGACAGAACAGCAAACTATTATTACTCACAGACATTTTCTGCTAGGCAAAACTGAAACTGAGCTGTGGATGCTGATACCAAGTGGGAATTTCAGAGGGAGGAGAAAGTATGTGGCTGGTTCACTGGGATAGGCAAGTGTCAAAATTTGGTTTTCCTTTAGCTAAGCACAAACCAAATTATCTCATAATGCCCCTGTTTTGTTTCCAAAACCTCCTGACTTTGCTTGAACCTAAAATACCCTGAGAACAGCTTTTCTTGCTGCTTTTCGCTTCTGCTTTTGGTGGTAACTGGAAACCAGAAGCTCCAGCACACACGAAAACGGTGGTGACGAGAGAAAGAGAATTACACTTACTCCTTTGAACTACCAATGGAAAAAACAAGCTAAAACTTCCCAGGTGGGTCTGAGCTTTCGGTGGAACCTGAAGGGAGGAGGCTGGTGCCACTGCCATTGTTTCTGCCGGGGTATGAGGTGGGGGCCAGGTTATCTGCCCTCCAGCCTGGCTGGGGGCTGCCCACCCAGGTGCAGCGAATAAATAGGAATCACTGACATTGATTATGAATGGCTAAAACACAGCTTTGGAGCTTGTGGGAATTTCCTTTCCCTGTTTTCCAGGTACACGTGTCCTTCAGGGAGGAATTCCCAGGGAAATCCCCCCCGCCAGGACTTTGCCTTGGCTGTGGAGAGGGGGACATTTGATCTCAAGCCCCTTGTGGTGGCAGAGAACTGCTTGCCAGCTCAGCCTGAGCCCTCTCAGGGTAAGCAGAGGTTTGTGAGAGTTTTCCACTGGTAGAAGAGGGTGTTGCAATCCCGACCTTCCCTGGGAAAAACCCTCTGCCACCACGGGGAGAGCCCGGCAGCACTGCTGGCCCTGGCAGGAGCCGAGCCCAGCCGGTGGGTGAATTTTTGGTGCGTCAGCTTCTGCCTTTCAAGGTAACACTCTGCCCTTGCAGCCACACCAGATGTGCCCCAAAGGCTTTGCCCTCCATCTCCCCAATATTCCCCCCACTGACGGCTCCTCTCCCCGCACCCAGCCCTCCTGCTGCCCAGGTGGGTTCCTCTCGCCTTTCTTCTCCCGTTACCAGTCCAAGAGATGTGTCGGGAAGGATGCAATGTGGTGGCATCGTCTTTCCATAACACCACCTTAGAAACACAGAAATATGCGTTAAATGGCTTCTGTGATGTTTCAGGATTTACACTTAACCACGTCCCAGTGAGATGCTTGGTGGGTGCTAACACACTTGGACTGCCAAGAGAAAAGAGAAACAACACCAGAAAAACCCATAAAATTCTCTCAAACAGTCCAACGGTATGTTTTCTGACAGACACCTGGCTTGTGAACAGTGACGGAGGGTAGGGGAGGTGTGTGGTTTGAGTTTCTACTTCGGGGGAAAAACAGAGCAGCTATTGGGGCTGTCACCTGTGAGCACCAGCCTTAGCCGAAGCTGTGCTGAGACCAACCCGGTAATACCGGCACACGCCAGGTTGCCAGCCCTGGCCCGGTGGATGCTCACCGATGCGTTTCCCCGGGGTGCTGCAGGGCAGTGTCCTGCCTACTGAGCCTTCCAGTGGTTGAGCAGTGTTTGCAGGGGGCAACGAATCTTCTCAGCTCCATCGAGAAACTCTTTCTGCTGAAAATGACCCAACCGTGACTGAAAGGGTGGCTCAGGGGCTGGGGTGGGGGTGCAGCCCTGGTGCGACTCCCTCCTCTGCTGCAGGCTCCCAGGACACTGACCGGTTTCTCCTGTTGCCGGTGCCTCAGTGCCTGTCTATGTTTTCCTGCTCACAAAGCTGTTGTGAAGATGAAAACTTGGAAGGCGGTGCAGATAGGTCCTCTGCCCTCTGGCTGAGAGTTAGTAGTTAGAAAACACAAGACTGCCATCTAGACCATGGCCTCCTCTTTCAATCTGTCTCACAGGGTCTAATTTAATCCAAACCCTCACTGAATGATGGGGGGCTGCAGGGTAGGTATATAAAAAAGACACCGCATTTAGATGGTGGTATAAGAATGTGAAGCCCACAGCAAAGTGGTTTTGCCCTTGGTTTCACTCTGGCACTAGGAGACTGCAGAGAGGCCACCAGACCCTGCCCCTACCTACATTCATCCTTGACTCCCAGGAGGAGACAACCCGCCCTTAGCAAGGTGTGTCGTTTCCTGAGTCATTGGGGAAATCTGGGGCACGGGCACATGTAAAGGTCACAAAAATACGTCCCTGCAAGCCCACGAAGATGATGTTGAAGACTATATGCTCTGGGGACTGGAGGAGCAGGGAACAAGTTTCAATACCCCAACAGGTACTACTGTCCCTGCTGTAAGGCAGAGGGATGCCATCGCTTTTGGGATGCTGTCTCTGCTCCCCTAGCAGAGCACAGCAAACAGCGGCAGAGCAGACAGCAACCAGAAACAAGTGAGAAACAGACATTCTTGGCCTTGGTAACTTCAGTAATACTCCAAAGTCGTTTCGATAATTAACCCTTTTGTGACTTTACAATTTTGCATCATGGGCCAGAAAACACCAATAATTTGCTCAACCCCTTTTTAAAATTCAGCTGGAACTGAAACTCTGTGCAGGTTGCCTGACAACAATGAATCATAGGGGTCATTTATACAGAAAGACAAGTTAATCGTGTTTGCAGCACATAATAAGGAGATATGCCTCCCACAGCTTCTCCAAGGAGTAGCTTAACACCCAGAATGGCAAGCGACTTCCTTGCAGAAGACTTTTATTCTATGCAAAGTTCAATTTAATTTTCTTGGCCTTTCCTCTTTTGACCTCTTTTTTTTTTTTTCCCCTCCCCCTTTTTGCATAGAATTAAATTAACCCTAAGGCTGAGTGCAGGGTGGAGATACACCAGGGCACTGCTGGGGGGGTGGGGGGGCGGCTGACTGGTGAGAAGGCAACATCCTGCAGCCTGGGAGTGAGCCCAAACGCTTTTATTCCTGAATGACGTGGCAAACGCCGCTCTGGGCACCTCAGTGCTATTATTCTGGTCCATTGCCCAAGCTCAGGTTACTCGGCCATGCTCAGGAGCTGCAGCGGGTGCAATGGGACGTGATTATTTGCATCGTTCCATTAGCAGACAGAGGACCTCCAGCTGCGCAACTGCCTCTGTATCTCCAGCCCAGCATGCCGGATTCTTGCCTCGAAACAAAGGTAAGTATAGTACAATGTGGCCTTTTGCCTCTCCAAGAGGGAAAAGGGGTGTGATGGCTGGAGCTGCAGCGTCCCATCAGCAGCCCAAGCTATAGTTTCTGCCCCATAGGTTATATACAGGAGGGGTAATTTACACCGTTGTTCTGGCACCGCGCAGGGCAGTATTAACACAATATTTAAGGTCTTTCCTGCTGTCTCTGGCTAAGTTTTTTGCAGCTCGAGTGGACTCCAGGAGCAGTGCCACCGATGTCAGCCTCATTCCTCCTGGGGCCGGGAGCCTTTTTGGGGAGTTCAAGCCTGAACCACATCCCTTTACGCCTTGGGCAAATCCTAAGGAGACACCCTCTCGGTTTGAAAACTTCTATCGCCATCTAGTGATGTCCCTTCGAGAGACACGTTTTCGGGAGCCGCACGGCTGGAACGCAAAACGAGATGGGGGGAAAAAAAACAAAGACCAGCTGAAAGCGGGGACATCGCAACTGGTTCCCCTCGGTGGGCTGGTAGGGTGGGTTTTCTTGTATCGTACCAGCTCCCTGCTTTCCTCTGGGAATGCCGTATGCCCAAAATGCGGCTGAGCCTGCACAGCTGGCTGGGAGGGCACAGAGGTTCCGTGCTACCAGCGGGTATGGTGCCGGGGCCCCGCAGACAGCGGCTGCCACTTTGTCCCTCTTTGCTCTGCTGTCAGCCATCAGCTGCCCTATGGACTCAGCAGCCCGTGCTCGCCTACTAAGGGACAGGATTTCAGCAACGCTCGGTTTAAACCCCCAAGTGCAGTGTGATCTCCCTTCAGTTTCACAGGTTAAACTGGGAATATATATGTCCTGGTAATTTGGTGTTATGAGCATTGCATAGGCAGTCCAGCTTTACTGCCACGAACTACAGGATAAACTTTTCAAGTCATCAGATGCAAGAATTAATGTGATGCAGAGAAGAAACATAAACCTTAGAGCACATAAATGTCTTCTATGCAAAAATAAACTCATTAAGCTGTTCATTAGAAAACAGCAAGCACTTGTCAATCCACCAGTGATGAAAATTTAATCCAATGTAGCTGAACTTTCTTAAACAGAAAACTTTTAAGAGATGATCTGAGATATTTGTGCAGTAGGAGCAGGAGGATCCAGCTTCACGAGATAACAAATAAAATATACACACAAAAAGGTTAAGTAGCACCATTGCTAGCTCATTGGCTCTGTCCCTCCACATGGCTGTGCAGCAGCCACAGGCTGCCACCTCACCTGCTGTGGCTTGCACCGGTGGCGTCATGCAAGTGTGACCCTGCTGCAAAGCCGGAACAAGGAGCTCTTTGCCCTGCCCCAGGCACTTGTTCCCATCCCCACGCACAGCACATCTCCCTCTCGCTCCCGCCTGGGACTAGATCTGACTTGAAAAGATCTCAGAATAAAAATGAATAAATTTGGGAGCGAGCAGGCAGGGATGGGGGGCTGGAGAGCTTTCTGCTGCACTGCTGCCGAGCCTCCAATCCCAACCCTGCAGTCCCCGTGTGCTGTGGAAGGGCACCCTGACAGCAGTGGCTTGCTTTGCTTTCCATTTTAAAGCCCAATTCCATTTTCTTTTAACTACACTCTTCTTTCGTTCCAGCCTCTTCCTTCTTCTACTTCCCCATGGGGTACCCAAGTGCAGCTGTGGGCACTCACTTGTGCCAGTGGCTGGTGGCACCGAGAGGTCTCCAGGCACGCTGGGCACATCCACGCCTCTGATTCACCACACTGCTGTGGAAATGCCACTGGCACTGTCCTCTCCCTGCGCCTCTGCTGATACACGGCATTTGTACTTCTCCCTTTGGTTCTTGATCTTGGTCTCGCTTTCATTCAAATGACTTTTCCCCTTTAATAACACCACCCAGAACTCCACCAGGCATGACTCAGCCCCGGGGCTGGTTTCCCAGATTGATTCCCTCTCTGCACTGGCACCAGAGGAAGCAGATTATCTGCGCTTGCAGGCTGAGATCAGACCGGCCGCAGCACGTTTCTGCTGCCTGAGGGCCCTCAGGACTGTGCAGGCGTCACATCGGTGGCCTCGGTGATCTAGCTGGAGAGGTCTGGGCTGACCTTTCTGCTGTGCACTGGACTCACCTGCTTTTGCCCACTTTCCAGCTCTCCAGACTGCGCCCAGCCTGTTTGCCCGTATCTCTGCCCTCTCCCCTGCCCACCTCATCTCGGGGGGTTCCCACCTTCTTCAACTTTCCACCATGTCCACAGTCCCGTGGTTTCTGCTCCGCAGCGGTGGCCTGGCCTCCCTCTCCACAGTCACCATGCCAGGCACAGCTCTCCTTGTGATACGCTTTGCTCTGAGCAGCCTTCTCATATAACCCAAGGATTTTGTGATTTTACCCAAGTTATTTCCCTGACACCTGAGAGCCTCACAGTTTCTGGTGACTCTAATTGGAAGTGCACAGGGACGGACCTAATCAGCTCATAAAACCACCCGCGGAAGAGAGGTTATACATTTGCTAGGTTTGTTTAATGACTTTTTTAAAGAAAACTGTGTGTTTTCCTAAGAAGGGACAAGGTTGGTAAAGAAATGCAGTGAACGATGCACTTTAAACATTTGGAAGGGGGAAATATAAAATAATTTCATAAATATTTTCATAAATCAACATTTTGTTTAATGGCTGTGGCTCAGAGGATTTTTACTGGCATTTTACCCCAGAGCTGGAGCTGTTGCTCTTTCCTAATAGTATCAGCACTGGAAAGAACATTTATGGAACCAGTTTTTATAACCAAATGGGAAGTTGTGGGTTTTTTTTCTTGCCTTGGGAGAATTTGCAAACTTTGTGTTGAGGCTTTCTTGGACTTTCCATTGAGGTCACTTGTGGTGCAAGGAGCAGGACATAAACATAAAAGCTGAGATAAAAATAAATAAACTGAGTAAAATAACCTTTGAAAACAAGGAGAGATACAAAGAGATCTAGAACTGAAAAAAGAAATATTCACCGTTACCAGAGCTGAACTGGTTTTATTTATTTATGTTTTAATCTTGGTCAGAATTTTAAAACGAGGTCTTTGGTATTGTTCTTAGCTTGTGTCATCACTTCAAAGTAGTACTTTAGAGAATGAGTTCACAGCCAGAAAACACCCAATAGGTGCAGGGGATTTCCAGTGCATTTCGAGCCAGCAGTGCAGAAGGGTTGTAAGAAGGCAGCTTCATCCCCCAAACTCACAACCCATTTACCACTGAAATCTCTTTCTGAAATCTCTCAAAACACAAATATTGACTGTCACTGTCTTGCCCAAAGAGATCAAAAGCTTGGACATGTTGTATTAATTCTGAAATACATGGGGAAAAGCCCTGCAGACCAAAAATTATTCGGGATCTCTCCTCCAACGTTTGGCAAATAACGTCAAGACGAGAAAATATCCTTCCCCCACCAATTAGCTGCTTCTGGAGAACTTGTGATCAGAAAAAAGAATAATTTCTGAGTCCTTCTTGAGTATTGATTCAGTTCTTGTCAGTAAGGAGACAACGAGGCTGTCCCTGGCTCTTCCTCTCCTGGCACTGAGAAACAGTCCAATTATTCCTTCTGCTTGCAGAAGGCCTGAGCTGTGCAGGCATCTCCTTGGGTTGCAGTACCTTCTTGTGCTGCGATATAACTGTTTTTTAGAGCTCATGCCCCAGGAGAGGGTGGAAGGTCCAAAAAATAGCATAGGAATTCAGTCTGACTTCTCTCACTAACAGCCCACACTGTGGTCCCCGCTCTGCACCCATCCTGCAGTGGGGCCGTGATGTGCAGCGTGGGCCACCCACTCCGCCCCTAGGGGCTGGGAGGGTGGGCAGCACCCAGGGACCCCTCCTGGAGGCCCCCCGCCAAAACCCTGCTGCAGCCAAGCAGTTCTTCACAGGCAGAGAACAAGAGGAAAAACATTGCATCATTTGGGACTTTAAAGATTTTGAAGACTTCTCCAGTGTTCAGTAGGGAGAGGATTTTAAACAGAGCACTTGTTCTCACACCCGAAGTTCATTATGAAGGAAAAGGGTTTGTGAGCAAACATGAAGACCTACAAAATCCTATAAATGGAATTTGCTGAATGAATCAGTGTTCTGTAATGAACGCGTGCCAGTAAGGATAAATTAAGTCAATACCTGTGCTTATGGCTCAGAGGGAAAGATAATATGCCCAGAAGGAATCAGAACTTGTCCCATCCGGTCGTTATTACCACTACCCGGCCGTATAAATATCACCTTGCTTGCACAGCCACATACAGTCTGCACAACACTCTTAACCTGTTGACATATTAAAGAGGAACTATGGATTTCCCAGAAGCTCATATCACTTCCTTGACAACGCTGCAAGGACTTAAATATATACGCAGCATATCCTGCTGTCTCCCCCCTTCATCTGCAGACAGGATCGTGAAGGCTGAGCAGAGTCGTTTTCTGCAAACAGCTTTGCTTTTGTTGGCAAAGGTTTCCCGTTCCAGGTGAAGAGAAATCATGCAGTAAGGAGATTAGCCCTCTTCTCTCAAAAAACTTTATTAGTTTATAAAAAAATGGGCAGGCAGTTCCTCCCTGCCCGGCTATAATGCAGCTTCCTTCAGCCTGCACATTAAAAACTGCCCTTTGGCTGCTCTGTTTTGTATACACTCCAGTCCTTATTAAATAACATTTGACTGAAACGGATCTGGAGAATCAAATGGAGTTTACAGCTAGTTGATTGAGATAGAGGAAACTACATAAAGATAAGCGCTTTCATGTTTCAATAGCAACAACAAGACCTATAAAAATAGTCATCAGTATACAATGTCATTTCCTTGAAGTATAAACCGCTGGTCTTGTCTTCTACAAGTCTGGAATTTGTATCTCAATAAAAGTTGTGCACAAACCACTTATTTACCACTGGCATCTTAGCAAAAGCTTTAGCTTGCAGTGATTTCCAGTGAAGACTCCTTAACCACATGCAGTTTTCTGAATTTTTTCTCTTTTAATATTTTCTGTAACTATGTTGGTTTAAGGGTCAGTATGCTTCTAAGTCTGTCAGCAGCAGCTGATTTTAGAAGTGGCTCTTAGATCCATGTAAATTTTTACAAACTTTACCTTGCTGAATCTTTCAGGCTGACATTTCCTGGCGTTTGGGGGAAAGCAGTCAGGTTTTTTCATAATTTGAGCGGAAATGGTTTACTTCTATTGAAGACCAAGTGAAAATCATACGTTTCCCATTAAGATTTTTGTTTGGGCTTGAGGTGGGGATGAGCTGGCACTGGGAGGACGGAAGGTTCTCCAGTGGTTTTCATGCTGGATCTTGTGGGAACAGCGTATTGATATTTTCTGCATAGATGAGCTCACCATCTGGGCAATCTGGGTTTGGGAATTGGTTTTGCAAGGGTGCTTGTGCGTCACTTCTGTATACACACATTTGCAAAACTAAACACTGCTAATGCTTTCATTAAAAAAACCCTTACAAATCTCTAACTCCAATTAATTTATTTTGGAGCTAAAATAAAACTTAGTGTCTGCTGATCTAATATATACCAGCAAAAAACTTTCTGTCATGTGTGGCTATAGAGTGAAAGTCCTCAGACAGGGAAATTAGTTACTATATTTAAAGACATTGAAACTCTCCCCTACAACACTTCATGTAACTTTCCTTCCTCTTTAAATAACAGTACTTCTCTATGTTGTAGCAACACTAAAGCTTGCATATTACCCCAAATTCTGCAAGAATTTGTTTTTTAAGACTCCCTAGCTCTTGGACTCAGCAAGTATTTATGAAAATTTTGCTTTTCATTGAACATGACCTGCAGTCCCAACAGCTGCAAGATATGTCCACTGCTGTGAAGTCTACAGGCCTTTAGCTGTCAGAAGCTGGAAAATAACTCCATCATCCCTGTAACTGTATTAGGAAACTTTGTGGTCTCTAAGATAGTTTTAGGTGATGGAGAGAGGCAGGCCTGACTCCCGGTTGTGCAGCATCTCAGCACTGGCCAGGCTGATTTCTCCAGTCCCAGCTCCCCACTTCCACCTGCATTTTGTAAATGCCACCACATTTTCCCTGTGTTAGGGGCTGTGCTCCCTCTTCACACTCTGCTTGGGGATTTCTGAACATCTTTCCACTCTCACCTGGGCACCATCTCCCTCCCCTTCCCTGTCGCTTTTCCAAGTGGTGGTTTTGGAGGGCAGGAGAGCCTTTCCCTCCTGACCCCCAGGTTTGGCCAGGGGGTCTCTCTCTCTCGCTGAGGTGAGTTTGGGAGCGGTGCCAGCCCGCGCCCCCCAGCAATGCCGCGGTGCTGGGGTGGTCAGAGCAGCCCCGGAGGCCATTCATGTGGTGGGATGCGCAGTGTTAAAGAAGGACCGGGTTTTACAGAGAAATTGAGGGGGGAGAAGATGTTCCCTTCTGCGAGGGATGTTTCGCACCGTCTGGAGTGACCAGTCCAGGGAGCCACGGCGATGGCTAACCAGCTGCGGAGCCGCCCTCCCTCCCTGCCCAGCCGGCCCCGGCACACCAAAGGGGGCCGCAAGCGCTGCAGCAGCCCGGCCAGCCGCCCCCCCTCACGGTCCTCCCTCGGTTCCCCCCGGCGTGTCCGCGGTCCCCGCCGCGGCGGTCGGCAGGTGGCAGCGCATCCTCTGCCTTCGGGAAAGGCTCCGCCCGCCCCGCCCCGCCTGCGCCCCGCCGACCGAGCCGCCCCTGCGGGCAGGGAGGGGGCAGGGGGAGATGCTGTCCTGCCCTACCGACCCGCAGCGGCGGGGAGAAGGCTTGCCTCCCGCTGGTGTTCTTCCACGTGTGAGCACACGGTCCGGGCAGGGAGAAGGGGGGAGGCACGGAAAACACACGGCTGGCCAAACGCAGGAGTGTTTAATGTGCTGTCTGGAACGGGCCAAGAGAGATAAGTGACATATCTGATAGCATTTATGGAGAAAGAGCCCCACACAACACCCACCCTCCTTTTTATTAGCTGCATTTGCATGGCAGGAGACAGGCAGCGTTGGCTAAAGAACACACCAGGAGATAGAGATCTCCTGGAGCCGACGGGTTTTCTATTAATTTGATATGTGACCTTGGGTAAGTTATTTAAACTTTGTATGCTGGCTCCTCGCTGAATTATTCTGGGCACACTGGTCTTTTTCCGTGGTAGCCTCCCACCCACACGAGCCTGAAGGTAATGGGATGTGGCAAGCTGGGGTTCCTCAAGGCCGTCCTGCCATAGGAGCTCACTGGGATGGCCCCCACAAAGTCAGCTTGACCGGTTCTGCATCACTTGAGGGTAGGTTTCTTCACTCCTTTCTTCTCCTGCCCTCTTTCTCTCCAAGCAAGTGACCATGGCAGCAGCATGGAAGTTTTTTCATGCCAAATAATGGCTTTATGGGAAATACAAAAAGTCCTGTGGCTATGGAATAATTTAGCTGACTCATAAGAGTTTATCATTTAAAAAAAAAGGGTTTTTTTCTTTTCTTTTTCCTTTCTAATGGTGAATTTCTTCATATGGATCTAGTTTACCCATGTCTAAGCCCTCTTGGAAACCTGATATACACTTGGCTTCAATGAAATCACGAGGTAGTAAATGCCAGAGATAATGTGATATAAAAACTCCTTTCTTTTGTTCATTTAAAAATTATCCTTAAATGTGTAGCTTTTCCGTTTCATTGAGTTACACAGATCCAGTGTTTCCCGTTGCTCTTTCTCTGCCTCTGTCATCGTTTTCATTTCCCGTCTTTCAGCTCCCACTATCTCTGCATCACTTCTTGTGAAAGATTGACCAGAGCTGAACAAATTATTTTTGTCAGGGTAGACTTAGGACTTATCGAACATTTTCAAACACTTTTTCATTGACTTTAAGTGAGCTATGACTGTTTGTAGTGTATGAAGTTTCAAGCTGTGAACACCACGGCATTTACATCAGTCTTGGGGCAAAATCCCAAACCCCTTGAACACAAAAGACACTCTGCCACGAACACAAAGAAATTTTTGTCAGGCTTTATGAGTGCAATTCAGCTCACAGCTGAATGTAGGTGTCCCAGTTTGTGAGACGAGTCCCTGCCATGTCCATGCTGCAGAGTAAGAGGCAGATTTAAGGACCATAAGCACCATTAGCGTGTCGTGATACCGCAGTCACTGTAGTGCTGTGAAGTGAGCATAGCCAGAGCTGTAGCAAGGGCAGGTTGACAGACATCAAGTGAAGCAAATACGTGACTTCATCCCTCTTTTTGCCACATACAGTGGAAGTTCAAGTCCCGCTGTCGTCGTGCTCTGTGAAGGGTGTTGACACCTGCCTTTAAAGTGCTGGCACGACTCGCAGACGCACGGTGACCACTGCAGATGGTAGCTTGAAGGCTCAGTTCTGCGTTGCATGGAGGGGCAGCATCAATCAGCACTGGAAAATTGGCACAGAAGGTTTTTCTGACCTGGGGGGATCCAGCTTAGCAGTGTGCGTGGTCTGGACAAGTGCAGGTGTCTAGACTTTGCGCTGTGCCCTTAGGAGTTCTGCTGGATAGAAGAATAATCTGGCGTGTTTTTAAGGGGAGAAAATGACCAAGGCAAAGCTGTTCCTTCAACTGAAGGGTATGAGAGGAGACACTTTTATAACCATCAGAGTAATCCTAAACAAATCCTGAAACTTTAATGGGAGTCGTTTTAGCATATTTCCTGTAATTTGTAATATTTATTTTGATATACGTTCAGAAAGTTTATGTAATATTTTTCATGCATGAGCTACTTTTGGCAAAATATAGAGATCTTCACATGCGTAAAAATTTGCTATTATGATTGGCCAAACTTTAATAAATGATTTGTAATAGCAAATATTGGCCATGAGTTCGGAACGGGGGTGTGCCAGGACCACATTACCCAGTGATCCAGCATGGAAATATCTGCTTATTGCAGATGACCTGACCTCAGCTGGCCTTTGCGTGACCGCTGCAGAAGTTGGTCTGACCTGTGGCCCTGCTTTCTACCCTGAAAGCTTTTCCAGACTATACAAGATGGCAGCTTTAGGGGCCAGATTCCTCAGTTATACCTTGTCTTATATCCCACGTCTGTCATTTTCCTGTGGCTATGTAAAGCGTTGTATTGTGGCTCTGAATATTCATTCTTTGCACAATGTGAAAAACACTGGCAAATAGGGCGAGAAATTGATCTCGCTGTCAATCATGTAATATTAGGGAAAATCTTTTTCATCAGATAGAGTAATTCTGAATTGTGGTCTGCATCTGAATCCAGCTTGTTATGTCCACTAGCAAGAGTGATTCATTTCTGCAATTAATTGAAAATAGTACAGGAAAAAAAAATAAAGCTGGAATTAGGAAAGAAACACTTGGGAACAGGAGCTGCTGTGGTACCTCTTTGTGTACCTATGAGAAAGCAGCGCCCCGTGTTAACTACGTGTGGGTGAGAATTGCTTTGTATCACACAAAGATCAAACTTTTCAAGTGAAAATGAAACTGAAATGGTCTTGATGTCCTCAGTCTGCTGGGTGCCCTTCCTCCGTGGGTCCTACTCACCACCTCGGTGGCTCTGCCCGGGAGGAAGAAGTCCCCTCCTCCCCACCCGGGGTCTGGGGCTGCCAGGCTGCGGTACGTCACTGGCTGCTCTTCCCTCAAGCGATGCTCTGCTGGCCACCACCTGTCTCAGTGCTGGTTACCCAGACCCAGGCAGCTGCAGACACCACTTGTGTCACCCACATTCTTCATACACCAGAGTCTCCTGACTCTAATATTCTTGGACCACAACATGGAGAGGAAGAGTGTGAAGCCCCTGTGTGAGAAGTGGGGAGCGCTCTGCTGCTGAGCTCACGGGGAGGCTCCTGTCAGTGAGCCCACACTTCCATGCCAGCCCCGGCCCTGGCAGGGCTTCTCCTTCAGGAGGTGTTTGAAAACTTGGCTGGCTTGAATGAAAGGATTTGCTGTCTTGCTGGCTGCTGACCTGCAGAAGGTCTCCTTGGCCATTGCTGCTGAGCCCAGCGAGTGTGCTGCTGCGTTAGCCAGTGCCCACACTACCCCAGGCCACGGGCAGGGGGTCGGCGTGTGGCACAGCTGAGGAGCCCGAGAGGAGCCCGAAGCCTGCACCCACGCCACGCGTGGGGCCAGCCAGCCCGGCTGCTCATGAGGATGCTCAGTTTGCAACAAACTGGAGTCACCGAGCTGCACTTTAACTAACCCCTCTCTTGTAGGGCACATCTATACACCAAGCAGTTACATTATTTTCTAGCACCATCTAGTGGGTGGACAGGCCCACATGTCACCTTAGGAGAATGTTTTCCCCTCACTGCGGGTTTAAACAAACAGTTATAAAAGCTTCCACTTGACCTCTACTCTTTTTTCCATTCATTCCTTACCAGCATTGCTTCACGAAACGATGGACTGATACACGAACAAGCAATCCGTCCCGTCCCCGCAGGCACAGGGCTGCCGAAGAGCACCAGAGATCTCAGTTTATCATCAGCCCTTCACAGGAACTTGACTGGACAGGCTCTGAAAGAAACTGAACATTTCGTAAGAAAAAAAAAGTTGGACAAAGCTGCTACTGATCTAATTTTGCTGCCTGAAATACGCGGGACAAGCCAGCTGTAGGTAGATATGGAAAAAAAAAAAAGAGAAAACATCAATTTTCTATTATTTACAGCGTGGCTGTCACACACAGAAAATGTGCCAGGATTTTCTTGGCGGTTGTTTCCCCCCTTGTTTTAAAACACGCAAATAATAAACAGAGAACAGATAAGGCTCAGCCACAGCTGACGGGAATATATGAAAAGAGGCAGTGAACAGCAAGACTGTTCAGAGCCCCTGAGCACACCTGTAACTGAAACTGGGTTTATAAGTTGTGTTCAACTCAAACAGCCTTTAATCTAAGCTTTACCATAGTTTTTGCTGTCAGTATATGTTGGAGAACGAGGCTCACAGGTACCTTTCAGCAAAAGCTCAGGCCTGATCCTGCTCCAAACGTGGATGAAGAACAAACCTGTTTGTTTTCATCCAAGGGAGGGATGCAAATGTAGATGCTTTCTGAAGCCATATACGGGAAGAAATATGTGAGAGAACTGTGTCCTTGCTTGCTTAGCAACACTCCTCGTGGCACGGGGCTCTCACCAAAAGTGCTCCAACACCAAATGTTGAAGGTGCTGAAGCTTTGTCTTAGTAGACCTGTACCTTCTTCACTCAGACTTGGAGTAGAATTTGGCCTCTGGATTTCAAAAAGGTTTGGGAGAAGCTTGTCCTTTGTGTTTGTGCAGAGGTTTTTTTCTGCAAGACACTTGCATTTCTGTTATAGCTGCGTATTATCATTACACAGGAACTGACTGCCTTTTTTTCATGTGTATTCTTCCAGATTTCCTGGCATGCAACTTTTATGTTGACTGCTGGGGAATTGCTTCCAGTTCTCACCGACTGAGAGGAGAACTCACACACTGTATGTAAATATATATTGTAAATTGCTTCTGCAAGAACCAGCTGCAGAACAACAGAGAATACGGTCAGAAAAGGGCATTTGGCTGGATTTGGCATCGTGTTCATCTATCACCCCTACACAGATGCTCCTCCAAACGTAAAGACATCTGTAGGTAATGTGCAGTCAGCTCCATGCCTTCCGATCTGAGTCCCAAGGGAGGAGGTTGTTAGAGACATTTCCAGTGGGACAGAAATGGTGGGAGTCCCTGTGCGAGTGACTCCTGCTCTGGAGAAGCCCTCTGGGGGCTATTGCAGCCAGCACAGCACGGGCTTTCCCTGGCCAGGCTGTTGGCTTCTTCGGGTCTGCCCAAACCTCTGTTTGGAATTCCCAGCGGCTCTTTTTTCTGTACCTTATTTCAAGTTTCATCACACACAGAAGATTCAGTCTCCAGGCTTCAGTTGAGTGGGTTTTTTGCGAGCAGAACGACACCCAGTTTGCACAGTGCTGATGTAAACATCAACCTCAAATAATTAGTACATGTGGCCAGTTAATCATCTCGCTGGCTCCAGGTGGAAACACGCCAAGACATTTCTGTAGTAGTGAGGCCATTACATTTGCACTTTATTTGCATTGGATGTTTAAACATTTCTGTATTCCAGTCACAGTTTCCTCCACCGGTTCTTACAAGTTTTATACGTGTTTTGGATAGAGCTGAGCAGAAAATATTTTTAGTTAATATATAAATTCACAGCAGTTTTAGAACAATTGAATCAATTTGGGTCACGTTTGATAAATCATTTTGACAAAAAGTGGGGAGAAGGCCTGGAAAGCATCTTGTCATTTTGTTTAAAAACAATATTTTCATTTTGAAATCAGGTTATATTTAAAAATGAAAAAATCAAATCAGTCCCAAATACTTCTTTCCAGTTGGCAGTTGAAAAAAAATAATCTATTTTTGCCCAGTTCTACTGGAGAGTTTGACAGGGCTTGGTGACCTGGTCTTACTAGGAAAATAAATACTTTTGGATTATTTGTGGTTGACTCTATAATGGCTTTCCACTCAGGACTATCACAAAGGATTTTGCAAGCAGCAGTCTTGTAACATGCATGGTACCTCTGAAGAAATTGTTATGCAGGTGACTGTCCCTTCCAGATTACTTTTGAGGGCTGATAAATCACTGCGGCAAGAGGAGAATGTCTGAAAGACAAGAGGCAGGATTCCTTGTTGGTAACATCTCTGACAGTCTCTTGGCCAGGAAATTTCAGTGGTAGTGCTCATAAAATGATTCTATGTCTCAGGTATCACCTCGGGCTCAATATTATCCTGCTATCATCAATATAATAAGGAATACCATGAAGAAGTTTATCAGGTCTTGCCCCTTTCTCATACCCAGGTGCCTTGCTGATGCATAGCTGTCAAGTTTTCAATGTGAGTGCTGTTCGTGCTTAAACATGCTTGTAGCATATGGAACAGATGAAACAAGAAGGTAAAATATAGTTAACATTGGGGTGTTGCACTATAGCACCCACAGACAGTCATTTCCTGCACTCCTGTTAGCATTGCTCATTACCATCTCATAGATGATACGTGCTGTCAGTCCTCTGGCTTGTTTATGTTTGCACTAGAGCGTAAGGTATGAAAATACCCCCCCCAACATATATATATATATATATATATATATATATATATATATTTAGTGTATGCTAAATCTTGAATTGTGAATAAATGCTTTGATCAGTTTAATTCATCCTCTGGTCATGTTCTGACTTCTGTTTGCTTGTTCATTATTCATCAGCCTTTGCTGAATAACACAGACAAACCATTTTCAGACTATGAGTTTTCTGGGAATCATTCACTTCAGCTATTCACTATTCATCTTTTATGGTAGAAGACTGGCTACTTAAACCACACAGTGGTTTTCCCCTAATCCCTAACTGGGTATTTATAAACAGTAAAATAAAGACAGACGAATTGTGAATGCTTTTCTTTGATTGTGAAGATCCTTGTTTGCCTGCCTGTGTGGGAATACGTCCCAAGAGCAGCCTTGGCCGGAAACGTGCGCATCCGTACAAGCACACAGAAATTTGGGCTTTGGGGAAAGGTCTGTGAACATAAAGGAGCACAGCATGCGGGAACCGTGTTTCAGGGCATAGAACTTAACCATGTATGTGTTTTGGATGGGATCTAGCAGTTCTCGTGTTTGCTTTACAGCGCAAAATAGCGCTGCTTGTTCTCATTTTCAAGGCTTTGGTCTACCTGCTAACCTGTTTGCGCATCTATGCCCCTCTTAGTCACAGGGCTGTCTGTATGGGTGGCTCCTTCCTACCACCGGCACCCCTGGGTAGGGCTGTGAAGCCAACATTAAAAGTCAGGAAAAAAAAGGAGAGACAGAAAGATTTTCGTCATTGAAGTTGATCTGAAAAAGGAAAAGAGTCTTGTTCCCCACTCAGCTGAAAAAGGGGGGAGGCTGTCCTCTGGCATACTTGTGTTTTGCCAGACAGGTCAGGATCTGTGTTTGGCTGCCCGCTGCGCCTCTGCCAGGGGCTGAGAAGCAGGGAGAGAAGGCAATCAGGGTGGGAGAACTCACCCCTCAATGTGAGTTGGAGCTCCGGTGCTGTGACCTGGGGACAATCCCGCAAAGAATGGTGTACACATAATTGTTGTTCATGGAGCAGAAACTGCCTAGAATATCACTGCTTTTGCAACACCTCTATGATCTGATTCTGGGGACCGTTTAGGTCCCAATGCTGGATGGTTTAGGGTGGACTCCATCTGCTGTCACTGGATTCCCTCTGTGCTTTAGGAGGGCATCTCAGAAGGGTGATGGATCACCTCTGATGGTGCTGATTTCCCTCTGCGGACCAGAGGGATCAAGGCTTAAATGTAGACATTGACATTGACCTATACTTGCTCTTGTTGTTGCTCTTGCAACAACCTGTTGGTGTCTCTTGGAGGAGATAACTATTCATTTGGCTTGTACATAGAAGAGGTTTCTACCAGGTTGGCTGTGAGAAGCCCGTCTAGTTTCGTGTGATAATGAGGGGTTTTTGCAATCAGCTGGAAGTGATTCACGGAGCTCAGGACAGACTAATTGAATGACTGGAATGAGCTGAGCTGATTTTGCTTTTATTGGTATTTTCCAAGTAGAGATTCTCTGGGGATCATTTATGTACTGTCACCACTAGTACTGTGCTGCCCGGTCAGACCATACTGGAAGCCGCTGGAGTGTGTGAAAACTCTGGGTGTCTGGAGGATTTTAAAATCAAAATACCAGAAGTGTCTATGGATTTTAGGGTAACACAGCAAGTGGTTGGGGATTTTGTGGATTGCATTTATGCATGTGCTTAAATTCTGCTTATGTGCTAGTTCTGGTGGCCATACCTTTTTGCTTCTTGGGCCTAGACAACAGTGTTATCATGGGGTAGAGGATGATGGACTTACTTGCTGCCAGTTAAGGTATTCATTTCCTGTAATTTGTTTTGACTTGGTTCTATCAATGTATCTATTTCAAAGTTTATTGCGGAGGCCATCGTCATCATAAATAAGCAGATGGAGAAAGGGCAGTCGCCATGGTGATGTGCTAAGCAAGTGGTGTTTGATCTAATCAGTTTTTATTTTGAGCATTTCTAGGTCTGTAATTTAATAATAAAATAGTGAGTTGGGCTGCAAATCCTGTTGAGTAGGCATTGTTACTGACACAGAGGGAAACCGGTCCCGACCTTGGAGAACCCAGGAACTTAAACCCACTTCGGATAGCACCTAGCTCCTCCCACAACTGCAAGTAAGTCGACGGTGATTCTTTCTCCCTTACCTGCAAGGTTTTTCACTGGCATATGTCAATGTGTTTTATAAAGGCGATCATTCAAAGACAGTGATAGGGAGACAGAGAGAGGCAAACTACTCATAAAGCATTCCTTGTGCTTCCTTGTGCAATGCCCGGCACTATGTTGCACTGGAGACCGAGAGGACTTCCCCTGTGCTTTGGGAGAAGCTATCTCCTGAGTGCTGCGGTGAGTCAGAGCCACAATTACAAACTTCCAGCAGAATAACACAAGGGAGCTGTGCTTGCAATTCCTTCCTCAAAATAGTATCAGCGTGTTGGGGGCAGTATAGGAGGAGAAGGGCTGCTGTAGATAGGAGGAAAGACATACAAGTTGAAATGTAGTAGGTTTTAAAAAACATAACAAAGAGTACAGAAACCATCAGGAAGCATCCCTAAATTGTGGGAAGAAAGACGAACTTTTACTTTCCAGGCCAAGTACTAAATGTAATACCTATGATAAAGGATCTCAAAGTGTGGGGACGGAGCAGCACTGGGGATGTCAGGCAAGGTGTCCTTCTTCTTTATCGGTTGTGACTCCTGAGTTATTATCCTGCCAAGTGGAGAAGGGACAGATCAATCCACTGAAATGGAGATTGTGTGCATACAGAAATTTTTGTCTGTCTTTGCCGAGTAAAGAGAAGCTGGGACACTCAAAAACCCCAAACATTTCCTTAGCCTACCTAGGATGAATGTCAGAAGTTTTGAACAAGGTAGGCTGACACCCAGGCTGCCCAAGGGCTGAGGGAGGGGAGGGTGGACTGCGCTGCGTCTCCTCTGCACACTCTCGTTAAGGTGGGTCCAACAGCACTGTAACTCTACGTCCAAAGTCTTCAGATGAGAACACTTATTCCTCCGCAGATGCATCGATGAAAACTGTGACTGAGCTGGCCAGCGAGTGTGCCAGAGAGCTATACTGGATTCCACTTACTAGTGTGATGAGGTACAAGTTTCCATTTTCTCTGTGCGATGTCTGTAAACCCGTGACCTTGCTAAAGAAGTAAAATAAATAAATAAATAAAACAAGGCCTCCTTTTGTGTCCATGTGAGATTACTTCAACAGACAGTTTTCAACCAGTCAACAGTCAACACAGTCCCTTATGTTTATCAAGGCACATTTTCCATTATATTTAAAGACTTTTTTTTTTTTTTTTAATATGAAAGGTCATTTTGAGAGCCCACAGTACCACCCTGTTACATAGGCCCAACAGAATTTCTGGAAATGTTTAATTTGTGTACTGTGTTGAAAGCTCTCTCAAACAAAGTGTGCACCACTTAGTCTATAGAACCTCCTGCTTCTCCTAAATATACTCTTATTCTACCTCTCAGCTGAGAAAGCCTTACTTTCTGTTATCATCAGTTTTTAGTATTTTATTGTGAGCATTAAGGGATAGTCAAACTTGTTCAAAACAAAGAAAAATATCTGAGATTTTCTGTCTTCTCTCTTTAATTTCATTTTTTTGTGTTAGTCTGAAAAGGCTTTCTTGAGGACTTGGAAAAATGCAAGGGTTAAAAAAAAAAAAAAGGAAAGACTAAACACGCTAAAATAAAAGACTCTCTCAATGTACATCACTTTCAGTCTCCTCTGGTAGACTACAGAGAGTGCGATCCGACAACACCTTCAGTAATACCTGAGCAGCCTCCTTGAGAAGGTAGACTTGCTTCAGCATACGTGAGGGCAGAATTGGGCCCCGCGGTTTGTTCTCAACTATGGGCTCGACTCTGCTGTGGTGAGGCCAGGCCACAGAGAGAGGTAAGGAAAGGTTGCAGAACTGGGCGCTCGGCTATGCTGGGCGTACTTCAAGAATTTAATTTGGCCATGGAATTGTTCCCAGCACAGCGATATTCCCCTTCATTAAAGGAGGGAATATCGCTGTAGCCCATAACCTCTGTAGGGGAGGAATTAACTTTTAAACTGAACGCTGCATTTGGATAGGAAATGAGCTTAGTGGGGTCTGTGTGCTAAGGAACGCGTGTGCTTTGATAGAAATACTCTTTCAAGTTTCAACCTATGCACAGAGTAACAATGGCCAAACGCAGACCAGGAGTTAATAACTGTGAAGTGGTTTCCAGTTAAAAAATATCCTTATTAGTTTATCATTCTTTCTCTGAATGTTTTCTAGTGTCGTATAATTGTGTTGATTACTAAATAATTACTGAAGCGAACCGTGGAGGTTATTTTTCCAGACGGAGAGTGTGAGAGAAGACCTTTCAAGCTGCTTTGCATTGCCCTTGAGCAGGTTCATCCATGCAAAGCCACATTTTGACCTGCAGCCATGTTGGTCTGCATGAACCTCCCAGCGCGGGCAATCATAAGTACAGCTGTGGCAAAGCTTCTACGGTCTTGCTGCGCAGGACTGCAGGATTTGGGGAGCCTGTGGGGGCTTACATCCAGAAGTCAAGCAAGGCTTTATTTTGTTCTGCCTTACTTTTGGTTTCTTTTTCTTGCTTTGCTTCATGGTATGAAAAATAAAATCAAAACTTAGGGTTTGGTTATACCTTCAGGTTGGTTTTAATCCTAATAGAAGTATAAAAAAAAAGTTGAAATTTAAAATTGAATCTCTTTCTTGAATGGTAATTTTGCAGATTATACTCTAATGTTGTCAAACAAATCTGCTTCTCCTGAATAATTTATTTGAGAATTTTCTGATATTTGCTCTGTAATATTGGACCTTGGTGGTGAAGGCATAAATTGGAGTCTTGAAAATATTCTTTCAGCACTCACATAGCTTACTGGAACTGCAAGTATAATTTCTGCCAGTTAATACAGCTGAAGCATAACATTTTTATGGCATTCCCAGTCGTTTAATATGTTTTCTTTCTAACTGAAATGTGGCTCATCTGCTAAATGAACCAAGACTTAGCTTAATCTTTTCTGGAGTGTTTCTAAGTCCAGATCACTCTTGTTTTCTTGGGAGATTTCATGACCCTTAAGAAGTTCCAAATTCTCATCAGATCTTTCATAGCAAAATATGTCCAACTTTGATTTTACGTATGTATAAAACATGACTATTTTCAATTTCTGACTGAAGCATTTCCAATTACATACTTGGTTTGATTAGATGAAATTTTGCCTTTTTGCTGAAGTCTGGATATATATGTAAGACAAAGTGTGTGTCATCCTGTTTTTCTCAGATTTTTTTCCTGTTTTTTCATCATTGCTAGAGATGATTCAGAAAAAAAGAGAAAAGATGTTTGTTGTTTCAAGGTGATGTTTCTAATCAAGCAGGGTGCATGCTCAGTTTGTTTACACTGAGGAATTTTTATTGCCTTTTTAGCAGCTTTGGTATAAGTCCAATGCCTTTAAAAGCATCCTTTTTCAGCTGAAAAACCAGGATTTGTGGTCCACGTTCTGGCAGAAATCACTGCACTCCAAGAGTTGCTGCAGCATCCCAGCTGCACGCAGTCTAGTAAGATAAGTGTATTTCTTCAAATTTCATTAAAATTTTATAGCTAGAACCATTCTCAGTTAGTTGGATTATTTCCATTCCTTACAGAAAGTGTAAGGTGCTTTACTTGTTGTGCCAGAGGTTTTTCTTCTGACAGTGTCTCTGCTTCAAGCTGCAGTTTATCAGCAGAGCGATTTTAAACTCCCAGCTTCAGCAGAAGTTGTCAGCTCAATGCTTTGATGTTGATCATGTCATCTTCTTGGACACCTTTCCCAAAGAGTGAATTTGCAGTTTTCTCTCTCATTTTGCTTCTTTGATTTCCTTGACTCCTGCGGTCATCAGCTTTGCTATTTTCATCATATTTGCTCAATTTTCTATTGGGTTATTCCAAGCATGTCAATGACTTAAAGAATCATTGATTTTAAAAATAAATAGTTAAGCCTTTCCTTTCACTCCTCCAAAATTACAGTCCATGAGCAGCTTGTCTTGCAAGAATGTAGTGAACACTCGTTATGGAAAAATATTGTGTGTGCAATTCATTACAATGAAATTAGACTTTCCTTCATCTCTATTCTGATATCATCCTGAATGATTGTTGCTGAAGTGCCAACTTTGTCTCTTGTGCTTTCTGCTTTAGCGTAATTTTGTCCTCTGGCTTTCCAGAATGGAGTAAAAAATTTTGCAGCATTTTGAATCCTCCAGTAGTTTAAATAATCTTCTGGTTTCAGAGATGCAACCTGAGCAAGCATCCCATAAGGTAACGTTATCGAGTCTTACAATAGTTGACATATTTTTGAACATGAGTGCAGAATGGCTTGTTCTATTAAAATTCTGCACTGGGACTTCAGTGATACTGTGAGTTTGTTATCATACTTTATTGTCCTTACCCTGCATTTCCTTCATATAGAAAAAAGAAAATGAAGCATACCTCTGAGGGCAATGACTTTGACTGTACCTCACAATTTGACTGATGCTCCCTCTGCTTCTTCTGCTTAACAAAGAGGTTCCATTTCTACATTGCTGTTTGAAAAACTGTTGCATGAGATTATCCTGGTTTTTCTCCACTACCAAGATCCAGTTGTCTAAACGTCCTGCAGAAGAAATTTTATTTCAGAAAGGGACCCAAACCACTCATACAGCACTGGTGAGTGTTCCCAGAAATGAATTAAGTATGGAGATGGTTTTGTAAAGTGTGGAGTGTAAATCTGAGGAGCAGGTTAGGAAGGGATGGTCATGTGTCTTTACTAGCTTGTGTGAGCTGTTGAGGTGTGGGGAGAAGACCCGTTCTCAGCTGCCTTGTCCCCACACAGCTGAGGAACATGTCACTGCTTCGGAATCGAGGTTGCTTACTCTGCAGAGCAAGTCCAGGCACTGATCAGCCAGTTACCTAAAGTGCTGCACACAGGCCCTGCTTCTCCATCCCCACCCTGCTGCTTTTTCTTAGAAGTTGATTATAAAAAGTTGCTGTGTTTTATCTGGACGTGCATATCTGTATTGGTCAGGTCAGTAAATAGGACACAATTACATTTGGATTCCACTCCAGTGCTGATAAAAGCAACAGAAACAATTATCCAATTCCTGTTCGGTTCCTGTTTAATCCTGTTTAATTGCTTTTAGTTGCCTCAGGGCCCGGGAAGAGCGTCTTCCATCATTTACCTAGTGTTGCTCCAAAGTCAGGCCACAGCTGGATCAGTCTGATGTACTTCCCCTGAAGTGAGGCAAAGCACAACACTGAAAGCAGGGTCACTGTATGAGTCGCAGCTGTGTAAGAGTCCTTGTCCTCGTGCCATCCTTGAAGAAACGGGCCATCCAAGCCAAGTTGCTTAGGAAAAGAACATGCCAGCAATGGATTTAGTTGCACTGAAGAGCAGAGCCACCAGATGCACACAAGAAGCATCTCCATCACAGTGTTTGTGTAGAACATGTCATATTGCCAGAAAGTTAATGTCCTATTTCTTTCTTTAAAACCTTTTCTACAAATGAATTTCTTATAGTTAAAAAGTGCTCATTCCTCAGCTCACTGAACAGCTACTGCACTTTCACACTCCGACCGGTTGGCAAAGACCAACTGGATGAGGACGTTGCAGACACATGTTTGTCTACATGAAGATTTATTTGTGCTCCTGTCCACATGATTCATGCTTGCTCCAGGGGGGAAGCTGTAGGTGAGAAGGGATGCTAAGCTACCATGATTTTCCATACCTTCATATAAAAGAAAATCTTTCTTCTATCCTTTTATTTATTTTTTGTCCCATTCAGTGGTGATGTGGAGTGCTGTTAGAACAATAGTCAGTCTAATCCAGACAGTCATTTCATTGTAAATCACCAGGGTGCAGATTTTACAGTTCAGGTATTATTGGTTTTGTTCTGTTTCTTCACTTTTCAGGCTTAAAATTGGCCAACACAAGCTTTCAGAAAATGAATAAAAAATTAAATGGCTCAGGACCGGGACATGGTTTGCCAAGTGTCAGCCTGGGGAGGTGTTCTGTAACTCTGTGGTAAACCCCAATGTATATAAACACAAAGGAAACGCTGACAGACCTTTAGCAGTAGCTTTGCAGTAATAAAGTATTATTATTAACAGATCCTTTCATCCAGGGATCTCAAAGCACTTTATGAATATTCCATTACAGGGCAATGCGCAGGGGTAAGGCATACAGTTTAATCTTCTTTACACCATGTCATATCAACAGCCAGGTCTGGCACCTTCTTCTCAGCATGTGCTGTGTGAGGGACTCATGCTTAGGGACATTGCCATGGCGGAAGGGTTGGGAAGGCATGATCTAGCAAGAGGATAAAAGACCAGATGAGATATGCGTGTGATGGCAAGTTTCTCTGGAGAAGCAGCTCAGTGATGAACTTCTCACAGCCCCTGACAATGTCCTAAACAACATCAGGAACTCGAAGCATTCAAGAGTATTTTCCCTCTCTTTACACGACATGCTCTATGCATTCTTTTCTCTTCTGTGGGGACGGGCTGCAGTGGTGTTCTGTGACTTGTGAGGGACACCGTTTGCTATGGACGCATTCAACACCATGACCTCATGAACCTGTGGCTGACAGAACTGCTCATCTGCTGCCTCCCTCTCTACGGAGACCCAGCTAGAGGACCTGGCGACAGCAGGCATTTGAAGGACGTCAACTAATCCTTGCATGCAAAATGCTAGGCCATGAAGTTTTGTTTTCCTCTTCTTGGCTGAGACTTAAAAATATGCAATGTTTTTATTTACTGACTTTATTCCTGGACAGCCTCCAGGGAACTTGGGCTGTAGAGCCGCAGGGGCTGCCTGTGCTCAGGCTGTTTGGGTGAGTTTAAGGGACTGGGCTCCGGGACCGAGACCTGGGCTACTGCAGGTCACACTCAAGTGGCACGAGCCTTTCTCTCACGCATCCTTTCCTTCCCTTTTTTGCTGCACAAATATACCTTTTGTGGCTGTGTGCAATGTTCAAACAGCAACCAGCAGCCAGCCCAGGGTGGCCTCAGGCAACATTTCCCTTCCTTCTCTTTGCTTACCCCTTCATTCAACAGGATTATTTATTAAATGACATACCCGCTATGCAGCATTTCACCATTTAGCCTAGGAAAGATTTTATTAATTTCTGACTCCCTTCTGTCTTGCTCAGCAGCTGTCTGTTTAACGTGGACTCGAGAGGCTGCGCCCGCAGCTTGCTGGACAATGAAGTTAGTCTTTTAAAGGATCTGTTTGCAAAATATGGTACATCTGCTAATGAATTTAGAGACCTTTTCATGGCAGTAAATTAAGCCTCGCAGCAAAGATGCACGATTGATGGATCACCATGAGAAAAGGTGCAACAGGGGGTACCCCTCACACAGGTACCTGGGCACAGAGCTCCCGACCATGGTGTATGTCCCAGTGGTTCCCCCGGCTGAGGCAGGGATGGCTGTGCATGTGCTGTTAAAGCTTTCATCCGCATGTCTTATCTCCTTGAACACCTCTGCTGTGCCAAAATTGTCACCCTGTGGTGTGAACATACCTTAACAGAGCCCAGCACTGGCCGGCTCCCATGGGCTGTTTGCCAAGGTGGCTGCCAGCCACTAGACACGTCACACATGCCTTGGTGAGCTGGTCATAGCCACACTGTGCAATCCTGGCAGGAGAGGCACTTGGTCTGCTGGAGGACTACAAAGTGACCAAGACTGCCTTAATCTAAGAAAATACAACTGATGGCAGGGTCAGGAATTCGTATCACACTCCTGAGAATGCCACTTTCTCCATACAGCATGGATGAGCTAAGAGATCAGGTCGTTCCCAGAGCATCAGCTCAGCTCTGCGAAAGCATTCAAACATGGGTTTGGATCAGCTTTAGTACAAACTGAACATCTGTCCGAACAGCAAAGTTCACTAGCCTTGAAGTCTCTGCGTTCACCACCCCCTCCCCACAAATGAATCTTATTGTGGGGAAAATATATGAGTAGATAATTCATTTTGGAGTCTGTGGGTGGCCCCTGAGGTGAATCGGAGCGCTGAGTTTTACATACGCACACCCCCACGCAAACTCTGTCTTTGCTTCAATTCAGCATCAGCGAGCCTACGCACACCTCTCCTAAGGCCTCTCTACAGAACCTTTATTCTTCTACCAACGGGGAAGCCAAACCCCCAGGGTGAAAGACAAGTTGAAAGCTAAGATCCGAATGATTTGGCATAAATTGGAGGTATTGCAAGATTTTCCAGGATGAGCCCACTGGGGGACTGGAGAGCTCATGATGGTTTAATGGCTTAAAAGAGAGAATGGAGTTTAATCTAGACCATGTGCTAAGATGAGCCGCTGAGCATGGAGGTAAAGTATGGCAAACCCACCCTGACTACAGCAACACATCTGGATCACTCGGAAATGGTGTCTGTCTTCCTCTGTTCCTTGTTCTTAAAATACCGAAGTGCTGAGCTAAGCTTCCTTTTTGTGGTTGGACCCTCCTACATGGGGTGGGGTTTGTATCCTGGGGGTGTCCAAGGGTGTGCTTGGAGACTTCTCCGGGTGGAGAGGCATTTGGGGAGCAGGGTTGGGGACGGCAAACCCTACACGGCCCTTGAGCCCAGACAGGCATGCAGACTCCTCCAGCTCTTGCAGAGGATGCTCAGGAAAATGCATCTTGAGGCATTGCTGCAAGACAGGGCTGCAAGTGGAGCTTTGGACCCTGCAGCTGCAGCACAAGGAGCTTCTGTGGTAGGCTTGTTGAAGACACGCAGCAGTACTGTGTCTCTGGATGTGAAAAGACAAATGCCTGGCTGTTAACTGCAAAGACTGTCAGACCCCGGGAAGGAGAAAAGAGGAGGAAGAAAGGAAAAAGTAGCCACAGGCAGAAAAGTAGGAACAGGGCAGTAGAAGAGGACTTCCTAGGGACACGGGACCTGGGCTCCTGCTCCCCCCTGCTTGTGTCCCTATCGCTGTCTGCTTTCCCCATCCTTGCTTCTGCTGTGCCCAGCCACAGAAGTGGAAAGAAACCATTGCATGACTTTGACCCAGAAATGCCTTTTAACTGTGTGAGATGGGACAAGGCTCTTCTGCTTTCTCAGCATAAACACTGTGAATTATATCTGTAATGCCTGGTCTGAGAGAGCTGCTTGCTCAGTCTTGCTGGGATCCAAAGCCCTCTTCTAAACCAGAGCAGGTGCAAGATGTTAGAGAGAAAACAGACCCCAGCAAGGGAGGAGAGGGATCCCCAGAGGGATTGTCTGCAGGGAAAAATACAGCCTTGGAGAACCAAAATTCCTTTGTTCATACTGCTAAGAAATAAGACATTGATGCATTTAAGGAAGTCTGCTCAGCCCTGACTGGCCAGCGCTAACCTCAGTACTGCTGAGGCATGGATTTAGATGGAGGTTTACTGTGGAAGCTGGAAGATCTCACAACTCATAAACCATCTTCAGCATCCTCCTTAGGACATGACATTAACTTTTAGATAACAACATGCTCTGGTTGGGTTTAGATTTTCAAGCCTCTAATGAGAAACAGATACATCTCACTGGCCTTGGGGTGCCAACGGCTGGCTAAGGGGACTGAGGCAGTCCTGTCAGCCCCGTTCGCTCACCATCAGTACACGAGGCAGACACTTGCAAACACAACTCCTTCCAACGGAGGTGTCTAAACGAGGTGGGTGGACGATGTCTGGAGCCATCTGCTCATCTTCTCTGTCACAGGAGCTGTGGCAGGTACATCTCTGACTCTGCAGGGCTAGGTGGGATGAGCCACCGTCAACAATCTGGATGAGGAGACAGGGTGTACCCTCAGCAAGTTTGCTGATGACACAAAACTGGGTGAGGTGGCTGGTGCACCAGAAGAAGGCTGTGCCACCATACAGCAAGACCTGGACAGGCTAAAGTGTTTGGTGGAGAGGAACCTAATGAAGTTCAACAAGGGCAACTGTAGGGTCCTGCACCCAGGGAGGAATAATCCCATGCATCAGTACAGGCTGGGGCTGATCTGCTGGAAAGCATCTCTGCAGAGAGGGACCTGGGAGTCCTGGTGGACAACAAGTTGACCATGAGCCAGCAATGCACACTTGTGGCCAAGAAGGCCAATGGCTTCCTGAGATGCACTAAAAAGATCATGGCCAACGGTCAAGAGGGGTTATCCTCCCCGTCTACTTTGCCCTGTGAGGCACATCTAGAGTAGTGTGTCTGGTTCTGGGCTCCCCAGTTCAAGAAAGACAGGGAACAACTGGAGAGAGTCCATTGGAGGGCTATGAATATGATCAAGGGACTGGAGCACCTCTCTTATGAGGAAAGGCTGAGAGACCTGGGTCTGTTTAGCCTGGAGAAGAGAAGACTGAGAGGGATCTCATCAATGCTTATAAATATCTAAAGGGTGGGTGTCAAGAGGATGGAGCCAGACTCTTTTCAGTGGTGCCCAGCGACAGGACAAGGGACAATGGGCACAAACTGGAACACAGGAAATTCCATCTCAACATGAAGAAAAACTACTTTCAGGGTGACAGAGCACTGGAACAGGCTACCCAGAAAGGTTGTGAAGTCTCCTTTTCTGGAGATATTCAAAACCTGCCTGGATGCAAATATTCAAAACCTTCCTGTCCAACTTGCCCTAGGTGAACCCACTTTGGCAGGGGGTTAGGACTAGATCTCCAAAGGTCCCTTCCAACCCCTGCCATTCTGTGATTCTGTGATTCCCTAGCCTGCTTGCAAGGCACAGCCTGATCCCTCTCCAATCACAAACAGGTGCTGTAGCTGGACCAGGGTCGCTGCTTACAGATGGGATCAGCTACACTGCACAGCCATGCGTGGAAAATACCAAAACCCACCCCGGGGGCCAGGATGAACCCTGAAGTAGGGAGGAACAAGGTGTTACATGACCTGCAGCATACTGATGGGGCCAGAGCATTGTGGAAGGCGGTGGGGACAAAATTACGAAGGATAAGATTTGCAAGAATCCCAATTAGGAGAGTCAGCGCCAGAAGGTGCCAAAAAAGCCTGTTGCCACAGAAGCCTTCTCACTGCTGTGTGGGGTGCCTGGGGCTGCCGTGTCAGGGTGACTCCTGGGAATGGGGACCATGAGAACACTGTCTTTTTCTGCCTGGACACATTTAACTTCTGACCTGTATCAGCTGTCAGATTAGAAGAGGTTTAGTCACATCAGTCTGAGCAGGAATTAAAGCCAAGCTCCAGGGGTGAAAGGGCAGAGCCTTAAAGGGATCACCTTAATTGACAGGGCCTCTTAATCCTCCTGTTCTTGTACATTAATCCAAATACCTCCAGTTCTTCTTCTTAACCTGTTTTCATAAAGTAAAGAGAATTATACTTAATATAACAAAGCTGAGTGTAGGAGGAAAGCATGACCTTAGCCCTCCTGAAGAAGGGGTTTGAGGCTGTTGTGAATGCTGCTCTTTATCCCGGTCACTCCCCAGCCCTTCCCCAGCAGTTTGGGAGCTGGAAATGATCAGGCAGCTCCTCCTTGGCTCAGCCGTGGCAGTGATGCTGTGCAGGACGGGGCTGTTGTTTGATGTTCCATTTGCAGTTTACATTTATAATGGCAGTGCTCTGATAACCCGGGTGCTTGAAACAGGCCCAAGCAGAGAGGAGCTTGGAGCACACCACATCCATCACCTTATGAGCGTGGTCGGTGGGGCTCTGCTTGGAGCATCCCTCTCTACGGTAGCAGCTGGCATGCACAACCTGGAGGCTCTGCTGCCCACCTCTGGGGGTGGCTTGAAGGGCTGAACAGAGCTATATGTGCCCTTTGAATCGGGGAAGTGATGGGATTGCTTTCTAAGCGCGTGGTGTACAGAGGATTTCAGGCTCTTTGACCATCAGCCCAGCAGCTTTCCAGGCTATCAGCTAAAAAGCAGTTGGATTTCCAAAGTTTTAATGCACACAAGGAATGATGGGCAGTAGCCATTTACATCAAATCACTTTTTGGAAGAAGAGTGTTGGTGTGCAAGATCAGTTGTATCTGAAATGCCTTTTTACAGTAAGCTTCCTTGGAGGCTGATCTCCAGCACAGGAGGTGTAACTGGGATCACAAACACTAAATGCACTCTGTAGGCAGTGGGAAAGGTAACTGGTAACCTGGCAAAGTTAATTACAAGCTGTTAAACTAAGCTGTTAACAGCTAAGCTAAGTTGTTAAATTATCAGGGGCATGGATTGTGCCTTCATACACTTTGGTAGTACAGCTATGCACTGCGATCAGCAGCTCTCAGCTTTATCGAGAGATCAACAGGGGGATGAAGAAGAGGTTCAGCTCGTGGACCATGGGGAGGAGGGAGAAACCCCACACTTGGCTACATGACTGTCACAACTCTGACATTAACAGAGTTTCAGGTGTTGGGGACAGTGCCCATGGTGCCAACCTTGGGGATCATGCTAGCCCTGGGTGGTTTCGGTGGTCATTGCTTCTCACTACCATGCAGACCCAGCCTAATGGGCAAAAGCATCCCTAACGCTGCCCTCCTGCCATCCATGTGCATCATGCTTTGTAGCTACGTTGCCGTGTTCTGGTGGTGAGAAACTTACCCTGCAAACCAAGTTCTTTTCAAAATCCATCTATTTTCCTGCTGGCATGGTGGAGAAAGCCACAGAAAATTGTGGAAAGAATGAAGTTTCCAGGGGCAAATTTATTTTGTCTCATTCTCAGCCTGCTTAAAGTTCAACTCAGATGTTTCAGCAGCCAGATTTGTACTGAAGGGAAGCAGTCTAAGAAACAGTTGTGGATAAAAGAAATCTGAAAGCTATACAAAAAAAAAATCTTTTGAGTGGGCTGAAGGAAAACAAACACAGATCCCATGAGGAGAAGGAGGAGAAAAGAAAAACTCCAATGAAAAGAAAAAGAATTGGACGGTGAAAACTTGGTCTCACAGAGGTCAATAATATTTTGCTGCTAGCTTAGCTGGGCCAGGATTTTATCCACGGTTTCTAATCATGGTGATGGGCTCTTCCTTCCAAAGTTGTGCTTCCATCTCGTGATTCATCACATCTCCTGACTGGATGTATGCTAGCACAGAACTCCCATTTAGTTAGGAAAATACTCTTTTAATGGAACGAATCACTCTTGGAAAAAAAACTCATTTCAAGTGACCGGAGGAGGAAGGGAAAAGTTCATGACCTCGATCCAATTTTCGAACCCTGTGAACACACAAAAATAATTTGAAAGGTTCATGAAAGCTCAATTTCCAGCAGATTTACCCATCCCAAACTTTGGGCTTGTCAGGCCAGATGCCCAGATTCCTCCTTAGATCCAGCCCTGTGCAGACAGTGACACTGATGCCCTTTGTAAAAAGCCTGGCCAAAAACCAGAGCCCTGGAAAAGGATCTATTTGGGCAGCAGGAGCAAGAGAAGGGAGAGCCAGTCCCTTTGAAGTAATCAGCTAGGCGAGGCGTCGGATAAGCCAGGGCCGTTTGTAATCAGATGTCTGAGAGGACTGTCAAAGAAATCTCCTGACACTTGCCTTGTCGCTGATGGTATCTCAGTGCAGATAAAATAAAAGCAGCAGTAAAAGGGAAGTTCCAGCCATTATCTGCCCGCACCTGGGCTGCAAAGGGGGCCAAGCACAGACAGCGCCCAGCCGTGTCCGAGTCTGTGAGGACATTTTGGAGCAAGAAAGCTGTCTCCCACAAGGTACAGGGGCCCATCGCCCCCCAGCCCTGGGGAGCACAGCCTGCAGCATCACTCCCGACCACAGATTGGGGTTTTGTATTTACGGTAGAGACTCTGTATTCACAGCCTTAACTATCAGCTTCCTATGAATGCTGGGCTGAAAAGGTGTTTTCTTCCCAGGATAATGGGGAAATGCCATTACAGCTTTTTGAGAAGGATTTGCAGGCTTTCACAAGGCTGCTCGCTACATCTTTCCCTGGCCTCCAGTGTTCATGGGAAGTAGCTTCACAAGCCACAGAACCAAAGTCTCAGTTTTGGTGTTTCCTTTCCTTGTGCATTTCCTGGAGTGGGATAGGGTGGAGGTTATGTAGCAGTTTTTACTTTCAGGAGGCATTTCTAGGCTCTCTGTATCCCGTGCACTTTAAATCAGCTTGCAAGAATGTGATCCCTTGAAGCTTCCTCTGCTGCCAAAACTTAATTGGAATTGGCCAGCAGGCTTGAAGGCACAGATGGATAGACAAACATATAAACAAACTGCTATCATATTTGCTCTATTTTTCTTGGAAAGCTGAGCTAGAAACTCCAGTAACCTAAGCAGAGATCTGGGGTAATACCACATAACATGGACAACCCATCTTAGGCCCTGCTCTGCGAGAAGTGGATCATTCATGGGTGCTGTACAAGCACCGAGAACTTGTCTGCACACAGGGTAACCTCAGCTGTGCCCAGAGTCACTGCAACAGATGTATGTTTTGAAATGACCTTTGGAAATTTTCATCATAACTCCATGGCTGTTGTGAGACAACAGCGTAAAATGCCCAGTGGGGCTCAAAACAAGGAGCCTCCGTATTACACCTTGGTCCTTGTATGTTTTGGTATATATTTTTTTTTTCTCTCGGCAGTGGAGACGCCCTAATTCTTCTGTCTTAGAAGTCCTCTGCAGGGAACAGGGGAAGTTCTGCTTGGTGCTGGGATTTAGCCAGTGCTGTCAGGTACACCTCTTAGGGATTTTTCTATTTGGTCTTTGGGCTTACTGATGCTTTGTGCTGATGTCCTACCAGCACAGATACTCCGTGAGCAAATCCCTCTGTGGGAACTTTGCTCAATTTTTATTACATCCTAAACTTATTTACTCCAAGAACTCAACGATGGCCTAAATTCTAGCCACCATGCAGAGACCAAGGGGGTCTATAGCATTACAGCGGTGTGAAAAGAGATCTTGACCCCTTCAGTATGTTTAACATAAATCAACTGTCACAGTGGGGTTAAAACTCCATGTATATTAACCAACATCCCATACTTATTAAACTACAGTAACTGTCTTCCTGCCCTTCCCCCGCTTTCTAATAGCGGTATAAATAGTCCAAAGGCCTCTTGTCAACACAGCTCCCAGAATTCTAGGTCTTTGAGGGGCAAACGTAGTTTGTTTTATTACTTGTATGGCGTTCCTCAAAGAAGGAGACTTTGACCTTCTGAAATTCCTCCTGGAGATTAAATACCAAAACCAGCAGTCCACAAGGGAATTAATAGACAACTTCAATACACACAGCAGGACCTTTGGAGGGGGTCAAGTTATTAACACACTGGGAAATGTAGATTGTATCTTCTGATGCAGGATATATCTTGCATTCTAGATCAGATAATGATGATGGGGCCTAGAGAGCTGCATTTCTGAGATGAGCTCTGCAGCTCTCAGCAGATCTTCCAATTCTGCATATTTTACTGAGGACACCAACTTTGCTGACTTTGGAAGTCTTCACATAAAAAGGAATGCATAACAAACTTATTTTTTGGGGAGAAATTGTGCCTTCTGTATTAACAGTGGGCCCATGTGGCTTTATTTTTCATTACACAAGGAATCTTACCTGGGGGCTTAATACTTATTCAACCTCCTACCACCTCAAACCAGACAACCCTACAAAAAATATTCGGCTAATATTTACATGTTTAAGGAAATTAATGTCAGGCATTGAAAGACATTTAAAGTTCCTTTTTGTGCACTTTTGGATAATCAAAATTCTCAGAAACTATTTAAGCCTGATGATGCCTAAATGGTCGTGGAAAACTCATTTCAGCTTTCTTGCAGTGCATATTAGCACTGGAAGCATGATTAAAAATGTTCACTTAAGGTAGCTGTGCCAAGGAACAAGGATATGTGATAGAATCAACCAAAGGTTTTAGATTGATTCATCATTTCTGTAGAACTTTGATACTTGAAAAAAGTAAGGAAATATGACAGTTTAACGATCCTCCCTTGTTTTTCAACAGCTGTGCATCAGTCCGAGATTTTACCTTTGAAATTCTCAAGAAGGGGATAACATCTTACAAAATGTCTTCTTTCTTTACCCCCTCCATTTGCTTTATGTGGTTGGCCACTGCTAAACAACACGAGTTCTTGAGATGAAAGCCCTACAGTAAATGAAAATCATGAAAAAAATGAGTAAGTTGGAACATATTACTTGTTATGAAATATTCCTTTGGCATGAATTGCAATAAACAAACCAACATCCATTCCAAAACAGCTGTAAACAAATCTTGACTACTCCCCGATTGCCAAAAATCTCACACCACTCAAATTGACATGGAAAAAAGCATTACTGTTAGTGAGGGATGAATTTCAGGAAGGCTGGGTTTGGTCTGGATAAGCATATCTGACATATGCAAGCCTTCTGGGAGCCTATAAAAACAAGCTTTCTTGGGAGATTTCCTGCACTTCTGGTTGGGTTGGTAATATCATGACAGCTGGCTTCGCTGCAGCACTTGGGCATGCCAGGTTGTCTTCCTGGCCAGAAATCAGGGAAACAAAGATGCCTGGAAAGGGAAGAAACCACATAACAATACTTAGAGCTTCTAGAGCAATTCCCAGCCAACGTGCTTAGTGTGCTCTTACATGCAACCAGAGCTGTGTGGAAGATCTGCGCTTCTCCCTCTGTACAGAAACAAACTGAGGAATGAATGGTTGAAAAATGCTTTCCATCTCTTTTCTAGCTGCATGCAGGATGTACAACTATGCAGGTCAACCCATACTGTTCTACCCTTGGGGCACAGGAAAAGTGCAAAGGTAAAAGCTGTCACAAATCCATTGTACATGCCCATGTTGCTGCGTAATTTCACAGCTCTTCCACCTTCTGTCCTCTCCCCATGAATTAATTTGATTTATAAAGTCCTAATAACAACTTAAAAAATGCCGTCCTGCCATATGGAAGCAAAGTTTGAAATGCAGAGGACCTGTTAGAGGTTTGAATCCTAACCTTAGTGGAGCTTCTAACAAAGGCAAAATAGACTGGCTCTGTCCTAATGATAACATTAGGACGTGTTATTGTTTGTGTACCAGTCTTGTCTCATACAAACAAAAAAGCATAGCGAAGCTGTGGAGCCCCTTGCCAAAAGGTCTGGGTGCTAACAGGTTGCATGGGTTCAAAAAGGCAAATTAAGAGAAGAAAAATCTAGCAATGGCAATGAAAAAACCCATAGTATGCTCAGAAGTACCTTCACTATGAATTACTGGATGTCAGGGGAGTGTTCATAGCCTGTGTCAGTGCTTACTGGTTCTGTGCTCACCCTCTTCCCTGGGCATCTGCACTGGCACTGCAGGAGCACCAGGCACTGCAGGAGCACAAGGACGAGATCTCACTGCAGGAGATGGGCTGTTGCCCTCAACCAGTGCAGAAGAAATGCCCCTTTGCTGCCCATCCCACATGAGGATCAGATTTGCCCTTATCTTTTGTTTTTTTTTTACTGATTTGAGCAGAAAAAGTAATGATGTTGGACTAAAATCTGCTTTTAATAAGACTGCTAGGTATGCTCCAGATGGCTTACTGCTCCTTACTGAGCTTCTCCAGCTGGAGATGTACTCTTTCCAAAAGATACCCTAAGTGAGGCCCCAAGCTGATGCCTCCCTGGGCTTTAAGCCTCACTAGGCAGTGTGCCAGCCACGGGCTATCAGCTGGGCTGTCACCAACATCTCCTGGAAATACCTTGCTCCTCTGTGGTAGTCTTGAAGAACACTCCCCATCCCCTCACGTGACTGAAAATGCAGCCTGTTTTGCTGCCTTCTGCTAGTTTCACAGACCATTCAGAGGCAAAAGATAATTTTTCCAAGGCAGACATTCATGGAAATACAGCTCCCTCGAATACACAAGGGACGATGAAAGGCAGTGAGGGGGAAGGTCTCCTGCTCTGGTCTTCCTGGGATAGTTTTCTATTTCCTCATGATTCCTCAGGCCACTGCTTGGGTGCTGCCCTTCCCATTGGCAGTGGTCTCTGTCATATTATCGATCCTTGGATTCATTTGGCCGAAGGACTGAGGAATCATTCCTGAGCCTGCTTTGCAAGGTTATGCTACCTTTGCACAAGGCTTTAGGTGTCAGGCTTCCTCATGACTTGTGTGTTAGGAGCACCTGGGCGTGCTTGCCCCCTTCCAAGTGACAGAAGGTGTTAACCTGCCATCCCTCTCTGTGGGGACAAGGCACAGCTTTTTCTACCTCTGTGGCTTGTAGCTGTATCTGTAAAACACAATGAAGTGTAAAATACTTGTCTGGCTTTTGATCCTTGGGCCAAACGCAACCCTGATGTAACCTACTGAAAGAAACTTTAATTTCCTCCATGGGGCCGTTGCAGGTTTTGCACGCTGAGTGGGCAGTGCTTTTGGCTTCCGGCCTAATTCCTCATCATCCCCCGCTCCCCCATACACATCCTGGGAAAGAAAGGTGTCACCAACCTGGGAGCACAGGGGCAGGAAGGAGGTGGCAAAGCAAGTCTGTCTGCACAAGGCTCAAATGCTAGTTCTGTTGTTCTTCTAATAAAGAACCAGTTTAGGTTTATGAACACAAAGGCCTTTGATGATGTTACTCAGCAAATGGTGCCTTAAAGATAATAGATGGTTTCATGGGCTGAGCCCTTGGTTGGGGGTTGGCAGCTAACGCCAGGCAAGCCATGCTCCAGCAGAGCACCTCCCTTGGTGTACGTAAGCTCTCCCGAGGGCAGCCATCGGAGCACCCCACCTCTCCCAGCCATCTGGAGAGGGGGAGATAGCTGCCTCCCTCACAGGGTCTTGCAGAGCTGCACTGATGTTTGCACAGTTCTTTGAAGATAACTTATTTACCAGCTAACATTTGCTAACTTGTTCCATCCCTTCAAGTCGTCCTTCATGTGGGCCATGCAGGCAGCTCCAGCTTGATGTTAAACCGTTGCCAGGAGGAGCTACCTTCTCCTTGGCCCCTCAGCTCTGCCGTTCAGAGACACACCTCTGACAAGCTGCTTGGCTTAGGGTTTTGGTGGGACTTGGCTACTACTTGGCTCCAGCGAGGAGCTCTGACACTGTTTCTTCCTGGCAGCTAGCGCCCAGCCATGAACACGGGGATGTATGTGAAACCTGCTTTGGGGCTGCCAAGGCAGCCCCCCCCCCGTGGGGGGCACGCACCCTTCCTGGGGACCTGCCCTCTCCCAGGCACTGCCTGGCATCTCTCTGTCCTCCTGCAGCTCACGTTCTTCTGGCACGGTGGGGATCTCTGCCACCCCCCAACCCATCTCCCAGGGCTCTGCTCCAAGAGGGGTTTGTGTCTGCTCTTGTTCCCTCCTGGCCCTTGGGAGCTGCTGGCTGAGGAAGGAGGTGGCCATTTTGAAGGTGCAGTTGGCACTGACACTAAGGAGGCTGCTGATCCCACGAGGGAGAGCAAAGCATTATGAGGAGGAGAAGGCATAAATCCCCAGCAGGAGCATTAATCCTCTTATTGAGCTGTCAGTTATGATTCATCATCCCGTTTCATTTTAATGCTGTTGCACCTTCAGTGCTCCTACCCTGTGCAATGACTGGGTCGTTTCCCGTGAGGGAGGAATGTGTGAGTGTGTGAGTGTGTGTGTGTGAGTGTGTGTGTGTGTGAGTGTGTGTGTGAGGGGTGTGTGTACTTCAAACTGTGTAACAGGAGATGAATTCAAAGCACCTCCCCGGGACATTGTCGCTGTAGACGGGCACTTTGTTCGCCGCTGTGGTGGAGCCGTCAGCCCCTCCAAGTCCCGATCAGCGTCCCAACCCCAAGCGAGTCCCGTTTCAGCGGCGCTCCCCCTCCCCACGCCAGCACATAATGTTTCTATTGTGCCAATGCTGTTTTTCTGGGGAAGCGGCAGGGATTTAAATATCATAAAGGCACAAGTTGGGCTTTGATATACTGTCAGCAAAAGCTGAATACTGTAATTTCGAGCAATTTTCTCCGAACTCCCCTTCCCACCCTCCCCCTCCGGCCCCCGGCCCCCTCCTCTCCCTGGGCCTCCTCCCTGGTGCTTTTTTCCTGACAAGCCACTCCGTCGCTTCTCTCGCACGATCCTCACCCGGCAAATTAATGTGCTGCTGCTGATGAGAGACAGTGGGTTACTGTGAGCGTAGGCTCTCTCATCTCCTCTTGCTATTACACCCTGGCAGCTTCAAAGCTCCAGTCATCCTGTTTCCATCTCCCCATGGGTCGGCAGGGCCTGACTCAACGGCACGGTTCAAAAGTGCAAACTGGCCGGGACGGCCACGGCCCCGGCTCCGCCGCCGTCCATTGAGGCAGCCGTGGTCAGCACTGCAGAGCTTCTTCCCCTTCTCCTCCTGGGATTAATTGCCACACTGGGAGGGTAATCCTCCTTCTCCCACTTCTTTTCATTTCCAGCTGAGGCAGTCTTTTGTAGAAAGAGCCCTTTCCTTTCCCTTTTCCCTTCTCTCTCTTTTTTTTTTTTTTTTTTTTGTGGACAACTATTTAATCTTTTGCGATCTGCCCTTCTGGGCTGCCTGGCAGTTCCCCTGGCGGTAACCATGCTGTTTGTTTTAGCCGGTAACAAGATACTGTTTTGAAAAGTAATTCTGATTACTCTGTGAATTTAGGCTTTATTTCGTAAGTGTTCTTTCCACGGCAGAGAGAGATCTTTGTGATTTCTCCCTGTAACAATGATTTTTGCATATGCATGAAGGAGAGGTGCATGGGGAATGGGCTGAAGGTCTGCCTGCCTGCCTGCCTCCTGTCCTCAAAAACGTGCAGTACTGGTGAGAAATGTTGCTGCATTTTCACCGTTTCTGGGCTTTTGCACCCCTGTGGATGGGTATGTGGTGGGACGAGGAAAGCAGCTGCTGGGAACTGGGGCTGTGCGGGTGCCACCCCGGCTGCAGAGCTCTCACAGGGCAAGGTTTGGTGCGCTGGGCCACATGCCTCCATCTCCCTTCCCAGCATTTGGCTCACGGGTGAGCAAAGTGCCCAGAAACCCTGGCCTTGCCAGGCTGCGAGGGAAAGGCAGCTCCTTCCAAAATCAGCGTGCTTTGTGTCTGTAAGCTGCTCAGTAAACAACAATCCTACCCCATCCATAGGCTCCCTGCCCAAACAGCAGTCAGGGAGAAGCATAAAGGGCCCATACATTCTGCGTGTCATCCCCTGCCTGAATCTTTCACAACCAGGAGCAGTAAATATTTGTCTTCTGCTCAGCTGCAAAGGTCCCAGGAGGGCTGCTGGCTGCGGTGGCAGTCCTTGCTGTCCAGACAGGGAACAGCCACCCTTCAGGAGCTGCAACACACACTCAGAGGGGCTTCTCTGAGAAAAAGTAGATGTCCATCCCTGGAGCTACAAAGACCCCTGCTACCTCACACCACAGGGGCAGCATCCCAAGCTGTACCCACCCGAGGGGCTGTATTGCAGCGAGCCTGTGGCTCTCATTCCCTTGGTGTTGTGATTTATTTTGCTTAGGCAGTGGCTAAGTTTTTCTCTCTCTGACTGCTGGAACAACTCGAGAGTGCTGGCCTCAGTCCGAGGAGTACAGTAGCTCTTCTTCCCCGGAGAAAGCGAGACAGTCTAAGAATAAGGAGTAGCTTAGCGCAGGAGAGGGTCATATTTCGCCCAGTGGGATTTTAACTGGCTTGTGGACTTTATTCACCCGAGCTGCCCCTCAGCAGCTCCCTCGGGTGACCCAGCCATCCACATCATCTGCCTCACATAAAGCCTATGCAGAGCACAGATAAAATAAAAGAAGGAAGACAGATGTTCCAGCAACCGGAGTGGTTTGCTGTGTAAAGCTGGGCTCGCAGCTGTTGTCACACAACACATAGCCTTGGGTACATCTAACATTCCTGCTTTTCAACTCCAACAGAGCAGGGGGAAACACACAGTAGTTGAGATTATATGATGTCTAAGTGTGCTTAGATTTCTTCCTAGTTGCCCAGGGTTTGCAGAATTTACAGTATTATAGGTTTATCAGGGATGAACATCAGTATGCGACAAACTTTGAGTGATTCCAAAAAAGAACAAGTCCTTCCATTAACTACCTGTCTGAGTATATTTTCATGTAAGGCAGGTCCTACAAAATCTAGCAAGCTCCTATGGGGTTTTGGAGCATGTTACTAGAGGATCTGTTAAAGAGTAAAATTTTGCCAAGGTTACAGTTGAATTAAAACAGGTCTGAAGCTCCCAGCCATGCCACTCCCATTACCTCAACACAATTTAAGTACGTTAAAGAAACAAGGAGAATGACAAACCCATGCAGCATAGTAGTGTCTGAGTAGCTGGTATTAAGGCACTGAATTTCATCCCGACTGTTTCATTTTGAGTCACTATTTTATGACCAAGTCCTCAGATCTCAGTGGCTAAAAATCTTGCTTCAGGCATCCCTGTTGTGTTATTTTCCACATAATGACATCGTTGCGTGTAATAAGATGTTAGCAGCTCATTCACTGCTTACATCTGTCTTGGAGGAGAAAATTGCAATTTCTTGACTTACACACTGATTAGTGTAAATGTAAGTTAGTCATGGCAAATTTTGAGAAGTCCAAACTTTGGAAATTATGGCAAGAATGATGAAGACTCAAAGGTATGTTTCGAGGGAACCACCTACTTTTGGAGAAGTTGGCCTCTGCATTTGATTAATTTCATGCCAGAAGTATGCCTTTCACAAAACTGCTTGCTTATTTGGAAGGACATGGCGTGTTCAACGGGGAATTGATTACGCCGGTCAGAATGGCATGAGCTTCAAACCTTTACTAAAACACTCCTTTGGATAATTTGTAGGAAAAAATCTAGTAGAATCAAAGAGGTCCTTTGGGGAACAAAGCCTAAGCAAAACCCAGGAGCAGCTCTTTGTTTTGGAGGGAACGACAGTGTTTAATTCAAGTGCCCTTGAATTCAAGAGTGCTCTTCTCGCAGCCGTTCGGATTATTGTCAGTATTTTTCCTGATAGAGTAACCCAGGAGTTCAGATTTGGCCACCCACGTGCAAGCAGTTAAATGTGGATGTCTGAACACTAGGTAGCTAAACCCTCATTATAGTCAATGGAGATTCAGTCAACGTGGTCAACAGAGTTTGGGTCAATTGCCTAAATATGACCTGCTGATGCCACCAGAGATGATTTAGGATATTGCAGTATCTGAACTGGCTGGGAGGTATTGTGCAGGACCAATGGAGTAACCACATGCTCACAGGCCTGCAGCTGGAGGGCACACAGGAGACCTCCTGATATCTCCAATGCCTCTTGGTGCCTGTGTTTAAGTACCAAATTTAGTCCAAGGAGCTCTGCATACTATTCAGCTGAATAGGAAAGAGGTATCTGCTTTAAGGTGAGCTGAATCCCACTCTAATTGCTTAACTCTGCCTAAAAGTACACTGTAGTCCACATGAAAAAGTCTAAAGCTGACACCAATGGCCCCACTGCATGTCTCCTACTCACTGAGCTCCCTGCCTAGATCCTAGGACCAAAAAGGTCATTCTGGTGAGCACTTTTCTATTTAATTTATATGGGAAATAAAATTAAACACTTCATTTCAATCTGCTTCAGAACAAGATTTTTCAACTTGTTGAACCTGTAGCGGGACGCACGTCTTGAGTCTGCTTGATGATGATGTGGATGAGGCCCCTTCCTGGAAGATCTCTTCCAATGGTCACACAGCCCCTCCAAGGGGGGGGGGGGAGCTTTCTGGGAGCTGTTTGGTCATGGCTCACATGATAATGTGTACCGTGGTGAGGAGCCTGACCCTCAGATGAGATCTGGGGGACATAAGGAACCTGAATGGCAGGTCCTAGCAGCAGCAGCAACAACTCAAGGGGACACAACAACACACCGCCTTTTGGTTTGAGAATGTCAAAATACTTTGCGTTGGCAACTTTAGAAAAATGTATTTTACACAGACATTTACCAGAACTTTCTATTTTTGAGAAACTTTGGCTATCTGAGCTTTTTGCTCCTAGTGAAAGCAAATGGGCAACGACCACCGTTTCTCAGGGTCAGAAAGTCTGATCTCCTGCTGCCTGCTGAGCAGCAGCCTGGGTAGTATCTACAAGCAAGGGAACAGAGAAATGTTTTTGCTCTCATGTTTTTCTCTCTCTTATGTTACACCACTCCTTGTAGCCCTGCATCGGAGAGTACAAAGTACCTCCTGGCCATGACATCATGCCACAGAAAACAGACTAATGAGGCAAAGGAAGCGAGGCTCACTTTTCTGCAGGGAGGCTGGCTCCGATCACCTGGTTGTAGTTAAGACAGATCACACTGAGCTGTTCTGCTTTGTAAGAGCTGAATTTCATTCTGTGTTACTGCGTGTTTATCTGATATCTTGTAAAAACGGTTGTCCATTTCTCCTGCCTTTAGATCTTTTGCTTTTCTGAAATGCTAAATCTCCAACTGTGACCCTTCAGCAAAACCAGTTCACTCCATCAAATGAATCCTGTGACTTTGATTATGTAGGAGCTTTTATTAAAGGAGTCCAAAGTAAAGCAGACAAGGAAATGTCTTTGTGATTTGCAGCAATGCATTGAGAAACAAAAGGAAATGGATGGCAGAGATAAGGAAAATAAAATAGCCACAATTTTTTAATAAGGGGAATGGAATTTCCCCTGAGGGTCTGTGTTATAATGCTCTTTAGTAAAACACAAGCAAACCTCATAGTAGTGGAACTTAAATACAAAAAATTGCCAGCTTTGAGCAACACAATGAAATCGCTAATAGACAGAAAATGCTGGCATGAAGGCATCATCTAGAGCATTGTAAGCTCTAGATAGTAGTGCTTCCAGCAAACAATTTGTTATTATGGATTTAACCATAAAACTGGAACCGCCATGTGCACTGCTGCTAAGACATATGCTGCAACAACATCACATTTTACACTTTGCTTCCTTTGTTCTTTTAATTGTGGAGTTCAATTATGGCACATACATTCTAATTCTTTTCTGGTTTTCGACACTATATTTTGCAGTTTTAAAAAACAAAATCATCCATGGATGATGTGAATGGGACTAGCTCTATCTTCCAGGGCACCATTAGTTAGCTAATACCAGTGTGCAATGCAAAGGCAGTATGTTTACAAAGGGGTCTGGTTAGCACACAATACCAGCATAGACTGTGTAAATCAGTGCAGAAAATCAGCCAGGCTTGCTGACAATCTCACCTGTAAATTCTATTTACTTTTTCCCACATGGATTTTCTTGCAGCTTAACATCAAGCGATTAAAGGAATGAGGTTGATGCTTGGGTTCTTGAATATTTTTGTGGTTTGGATTTTTTTATAGGAGAAATGCATTTGATTGTTATTCCATTTACAAACTCCTTCATGAAAATGATCCAAACAGCCATCACAGAGCTGCTGTCTTATGTAAAACCCAGTTAAACTATGCAGCAACATTGCCTATGAGTTGAGTTTCTTTGTCTTAATTAAAATTTAGAGCAGATCCCAGGCCATGGTAGATCTCATGTGGTTATTTTTTTAATTCCTTCAACCAAACACAGTAGAAAACCCCCAAAAGGATTGCCTTACTGCTAACCTTTCAACATCATCTATTTTCTTGCAGCATTGCCAAAAGAACTGATTATCCTTTTAACAATTATAAAAGTCTATTTTACCACTCTCCCACAATTCGAAAGACGCTGAAGGGATTTTGTTCAAAGTTTCCACAAAGGTTACTCCTCTAGCTAAGACCAGCATGGATGACATCAGCCCAGAACAGTTAAAAAAAAAATCAGCATGTGGAAAGAAGGAGTTCAGGACAGAAAGTGTCCTGCAACCTTGATGGAGAAATGAATCTGGCACAAATCTGAAGTCATTTTTCTGAGATGGTTTGCAGCAGCCCCAGTTGCACTAACGCGGGGGGCCCAGCTGGAGGGAGCCAGGACATGGTCCAGCCAAGTGGGAATCAGCGCTGAGGGCAGAAGAGCGGGATGGGCTGCCGGCAGATGGGGACGATGCTCCTCACAGGAACCGCAGTCCCTGCCCAGCGCTGCTGCAGAAGGGTCGTGAGCAAACACTCTGAGTGCCCTGGGAAACTGTGAAAGGATTCATAGACATTGGGCCAGAAGAGTCCATTAGATCATCTTTTCCTCGCTAAGGGCCAAATGTGATTTTCACATACCTTTTGAGAGCCACATGGTGGCACACCCTTTAGTGTTAGAAAGTCTAAATTTTCAGCAAGGCACTGATACTCAGGAAAAAGGGACCAGGATCAGTTTCAAGGCTCTTGTAGTAAAACCACACTCACCTATTATCTAATAATCTTGGAAATTCAATTACGGCGTCTGAGATCTAAGGCATGAATGATACTTCTCACTGCCATGGAAGTTAGACAAAAATACTGAACCCAAGGGGCCTTAAGGCTTCCCCACTTCCGACTGTTAGATGTTCAGGACGGTCTTTTCCCCCTTCTCCTTAGGAGTCCATGGGACTCTGTCAGCATCAGCAGGACTGACCATCTCTCCCTTTCCCTGTGGATGGTGTGAGGAGGCATCAGAGATAGCAGCAAGAGGCAGAGTGACAGGCTGGTCCCCATGAGATGGCACTGAGCCCCACTCCATGGAGGCAGGACACTCAGCAGGTACTGGGGATGGGGCAATAAATTGTGGTCCTGAGCTGGCAATGGCGAGCTGGCAATGGTGACCTGTCTCATCCAGAGAGGGGTGGCAAGTGTCACAAAGCGAATCTGGAGCAGGCTAAAATCTGAGCCTGATCCAGCCTGAGGGTGAGCGAGCTGCCGTTGCTGACACCTGACTGCAGAATTTCACCCATGTCCCCTTTGGCAGAGCCCCAGGAGCTGCCTTCCACCTTTGCAGACCCAGAAAAGCATCTGGTCTCTGTCAGGAGATGTCAAGAGCCGGAGAAGACACCATTTCTTCTGCTTGTTTATTCTGGTTGTTAATCTCCTTTCACTGATTAAAAGTTTATAACTTATTTCTCCGTTGAATTTGCCTGGAGTTAAGTCCCAGCCATCAGTTCTTGTTATGCTTTTCTCCCCTGGATTAAAGAGCTCTGCCGTGCCCAGAATTTCTACCCATGATGGTACTTACACTTTGTAATCACATCATCCCTTGATCTTTTTGATCAGGCCACCAGGCTGATCTCCTTAGTCCCAGAGAGATCTTTTGGAGATAGCAGTGGTGAACAGAAACACTGATTTTGTGCTAGACTGGCTCCACACACGGCTGAGTGCACGGGACCAGGTTCCCCTGTTTAACATCACTGACACAGGAACACAGGCCGTGAATATGGGTGAAGGTTTGGAGATTAAACCATTTGAAAGGATTAAACAGATTCCCCAGTCTCTGTAACAATACATTAATTTTCAGTCAAGATGGCCAAACTACGCAACTTTGTACCTTTTCAGTATTTCCCCTCCTTGTGAATTATACAGGTGTTTCTTTCCTCAGCATCTTCTGCTTTACTCACCCTACTTCATCCTAATGCAAACACAACAGTATTTACTGTCTTATCCTGGTGTAGATTAAATTACACTGAAGTTGCCAGCCTCTCCCTCAGGATCTGTGTAAAAACCATTGTTTTTCTTTACGTAAGCTCTGGGATCAGTAGCTGTAACAGCAGGACACCAGCTGGGTGGTGGACAGGGAGCACAGCCTGGAGAGGAGCTGCTCGTGGCTGAAGGCGAGTACCTGCCCCCAGCCTGCACACACAGGGGACCAGTGACGGTGGGGGGGGGGGGTGTGCATGTGTAAAAGAGGGATGCAGGGAGCCCAGAAGCAGATGCAGAGGAGAGGCAGGCTGGCAGCTGGCATGCCAGACCACACAGAACAGCTTTGACAGAAGGAGCAATTTGGGAGGGCACCGAAAGAAACTTCATTTTGAATTGGGAGGAAATAATTGCCCCTGGTTGCATGAGTTGTCCTGTGCCTGGTACAGTCTGTATAACTCTGTAGAGAAAGGGGATTGCGTTGAGGAAACAGCTAAATTAATCTTCAGTTTCTCCTAATAAATATAATCTGCAGAATCCAAAAATCTGGCTGCGTACTCAGGTTGGAAGAAGGTGGTGATATTTGGCCAGTAGCAGAGTAAACAGAGAAACTGAGTTTGCAGTGGTACCTTTGGCAGGGACATGTTGGTGCTCCAGGATGTCTCTTGTGTTCACAGAGCAGCTGGATCCAGCATCCCTGGTTTTGTTCATTGGAGTTGGGGTGTGGGGCTGGAGATCATGGAGGAGATCATGGAGCAGAGGACCAGCTCTCCCCTCTGATCTCATGAACCTCATACCAACACTTTCAAGTCCCTATAGCAGCTGCATTTGGTCTCAAAAGCTTTCCAGATGAAAGCAAAGCCCCCAGCTTCACTGTAGAGGTGGCTGGCTGGACACACAGCTGGGTTTTGGGGTGGTGCATAACACTGACTCCAACAGCTCCAGCTGTCTTGCTCCATTCCCATGCACGTACATGGGTCACCCGGCAGCTCTGGTCACACACAGCCCTGCTCTCGGTACTGTGAGCTGTGGCCTGATGGCTCGTAAGCTCTCATGGACCACAAGCCACACATCAGCCAAGTGACTGTCCCTGTTCTAGCAGTGGCTTCCTGACTGCTGGCTGATCCCTTGGTATCACTTACCTCCCTTGCACCTCAAAATAGTGATTGCAACATCAATTAATTAATCTATTTTGCTTTTTTAATTTCTTTAAGAATGAGTGAATTCATTTTTTAAAGCAAGGTAGTGCAAAGACAGTAAATGGTATTGCATAGCAGCAGCAACTTAAAAACATCCAAGAAGAGCTCTTTCTCTTTTTTTTTCTTTGTGTGTGGAAAAAATGTTAAAAACAAATCTCCTAATTTGCTTGTAGGCCGAGATTTCTGCCAAGTGAATATTTATGTCCTGGTTTGAAAGATGGGGCGTATAATGGAAGTGTTGAAATACTCTCAAGCAATCTGGAGCTGTTTGATGACATACCCTACAAGGTCAGTCCTGTTTGCTGTTAAAATCAGTGGTAAAGCTTCCTTTAAATTCACGGGGAAACAGGATCAGGCCCTTTATTTAATTTGTTTCTATCTTGGTAGGAGGTTTCTTGTTCCTCTAAAATGTGCCTGTAGATGATCTCATGATCCCCGTTGTCCATGTGTGCTGGCAAGGTCCTCAAGCAGTTACAGTGCTCAGACATGAGAGCGTGCCAGATTACCTGCAGTCCTCGTGTCACCAGGGGGGCTGCAGGCTGGGGGATACTGTTTTTTCATAAGGATTACCAAATTTCCCCTGCAAATACTACCTCGTAGAAATAAACGGAAAATTTGCTTTCATCAAGAAAGCAAGGAAAATATATTCTCTCTGCCTTTCTTGGTATTTCAGGTGGATATGGTTGAAAGCAAGTTCCTTACTTGGTTTCCGGGTGAGTGAAGCTAGACACCTAGATTTTTGCCTTAAGTGAAAGGGAAGAGACAGGCTATCTGTCACAGCTTACACAAGGCAGCTGTCCTGTGTCCTCAGAGCTCTGCCATGAGTCAACTACACATTTTGCTGAGGAAGATAGCAGAGCTTCTATGGGACTGGTTTGACAGAACTGTGGCCAGTCACATCCAGAAATGAACATGGGTCCCCTGTGTTTTCATATCTGCTCCAGGACTCCTGCACTAACATTCAAATATTTGAGATATCCACCATCTCCAGAAAATGCAGAAAATATTCAAGTAAGTCACAGGTGAAAATTTTGGCCTTAATCCCTGGTACTGTATAGAAATTGCCCCAGATTTTCCTTAGAACAGGAATGAATAGGATCTTCCAAAGATTAGAGTATATTTTCTGTTAGGATCTGGCATTTTGATTTGAATGACATTTTTTTGGTGAAGCGGCAATCATCACACATGGAAAGCATCCACCTTGGCTTACATCTCTAGACATAGGCTTGGATTTCAAAGTTCAGCAGTGTTGGGAGGTAAGATTTTGATTCAGACCCCATCTACTGACAACAAATAGGTTGCTTTGATTTTTTTCTCTTTTCTCCTTTTAAAAACCACCACAACATAATAAAAAAAAAATATGCCTTTGTATTTTTGTACTTTCCCAAGCATTCAAAGAAAACAGACAGACCTAATACCCATCTGTGGTGACAGCCGCCACCACCACCACCACCACCACCACCGTTTCTCTTTAACCCTTTCTGTCCCTGCATTGAATCCTCCCAGCTGCAAGCCGCAGCCGTTCCCATGCCAGATATCTCCTTCCACTGCATTGTGGCCTTTCCACAGTGGAGGAACACTGCCAGCACAGGGCAAGCTTCTATGCACAGGTGGGACTGCTGTAGAAATCTAGTTGCAGGACCGGCCGGTTACGGCACGAGCTGCACCGCTGGCGGGAGACCTCACTCGCCTCCTTTGTCCGGGCAGTCATGAACAGGCTGTGCAGCACTTTGATTTCCCACAGGGACAGCTTACCTTGCTGAGCAGATACAAGTTTCACCCAGTAAGGTTCTGGGTTGTGTTTTGCGGCAATTTTATTACAAATATGTAAATAAGAGGTGTTGGAAAGCTTGCAGATTTGCATCCTTTTTTGAGGTTTTCCTTTTTTCAGTTTCTTTGAAAACTCCAGAGAAATCAGCTATGTCCAAGGGTATCGTTATCTACCCAGCTCCTGACCCTCACCCCCTTGCCCCATTCAAACCTGCACAAAAAAGCCCCCAGAGAAAATATTTTGGGGCTGGACCCTAAATCACATGTGAAAATGGAAAGTCAAGTTTTTTTTTAAAAAAAACATGCTGCATTGTTAAAGTTATTTTATTCCTTGTGGAGCGCATTAGGTTTGCAAATACTAACTGAGAAGCACTGTGCAGTGAAGGAGAAGCTCTCCCCTTGCAGGAGAAGAGAGGCAGCCCCCATCAGCTGCAGCGGAGCTGGGCTGGGGACTTTCTTACAGGTCGCATCCTTCCACCCACTCAGACAAGTCTTGTCCCTTGGAGTACATCGCTCAGCCCTCCCTGAGGATAGAAGAAGGAAAAAGAGACTATTTAGGTACTAGACTGATATAAGTAATATCCAGTATGAGCAGGTTCAGTGTTTTTGTAGGGTCCTTTCCAATGAGACACCTCTTGTCACTAGCCCTGGAGAAGGACTTGCAGACCCTCCCACTGTGGCTGAGTGTCGCGCAGCCATTGCTGTCCCTTGATGCCACCTGAGCTCTCTCTGAGTCCATGCCAGGAATAATGAAACTCAATGGCAGGTTCTGCCACCTCCTGCCACTGCAAGGGTCCATCCTTCACTGGTACACAGCAGTTGAGCACAGTGTGCTGAGCACGCAGCAGACCATGCAACAGCAATGCTCACCACAGGGGCCCTGAGACCGTTCGCTTGTATGCCGCACAAATTACTTACCTCAACTCTACTCAGAAATGCTGCTGGTTTTGCGGTGGGCCGGGCTTTGTAGCAGCCCACCACAGGAAGCAAAACCGGCTAATGAGTCCAACTGCAACGGCGGGGAGTGGGCGGGGGGAATCTGAAGGCAGAATCTTGTCCCTCAACTTGGAACGCGTTCAGGATTCAGTGGTTAACGCCACTGTTTTTGCACAAAATGCCTTGGGACTTTAGACAACCACATATTTATATGATCCTTGGAATTGTCTTCTACCCCCACTTCTGTTTTCTCAGCCTGTTGGTTGTTCTGCCTTTACAGGCTTCCTATGTTATCGCAGCCCAGAGACCCAGGGATGGTCCAGGGCTTCACCAAGCAAGGGCTGTCATCTAGATTAATCAGGGTATTTCAGTGATTAATGCTCTTAAATGCTCTGGGAAGAATTGCTTCCATGCTAGGTGCTTCCAGCTAAGATAAGAGACAGTAAAAACTGGGGGAAGGAGCTCTTTGAAGAACTATGAAAGCATAAGACAGAGAGAAATCTTCAAGAGCTAACCTATTAGCCGATGGGCTACATATTGACCATATATTTTTCACCTGAGATTTTTTTCTGAAACTCTTTTTTTCCCTGCTCCATCCTCCCTAGTCTTTCCTGTGAGACACTTTGCGGAGACTGACGCAGTGCAAGTCTGTGTTTCCATTCCCACCCACCTACAAATCCTTGGAGTTGTGGTTCCTCCTCTTTGGTGTGGCTGTGCTGCCTTTGTGTAACAGTCAGGCAAAGGGCAGCCCTACCCCTTCAGAAACACATGAGCCCTGCCAAAGAAACCGTCCCCAAAGCCCCTTACCAGGCATTCATTCCTCTTGGGTCTCTCACAATTCTTTGGGCACAGATAATGTCATCAGTTATGTTACTCGATATCAGATCTGCAGGGACAGAAGCACAGACCCCATGAGCTCACTCGAGGGCAGGACACCAACCTGGAGCAGATTCCCCTGCTGGGTGCGGAGAGGGTCAGGCACTAGAGCAGCCCCAGGCATTGGTGTGGGGCTGGATGCTGCTCTTTCTCCCCACCGCCAGGCTGTCATCAGCCTCACGTGCTTGAATGCTGCCGGCAGGCACCCTCATCTGCTTCTGCGCGGCCAGCAGCAACCATAAATGTATGTCTTCTGCAAGTGCTGATGTGCCTGCCTCTGTAATCACATGGGAGAGAGATAGAAGGTGGGGAGGCAGAAGAATAGGAGGCAGACCCATCTATGCTTGTGATATTTCAATCCCTTCCTGCTTGTTCTGCTGGGGAAAAAAATGCTGTTAGGGAGCTTATCTGCCTATCTAGAAAAAGAGGTTATGGTTTGAACAGGGATGGGAGGTCCAGCCACAGCCTCCCAGACCTTGAGTTTTCTCATGTAGCAGGATGTCTGCTGGTCAGATACAGCAAAACCCTTCCCATGTCTGCCTGGGAGCTCCCACCGGTGGCAGACCCCGAGCCAAGACCTGGATCTGCCTGGCAGTAATACAGCCTTGGGTGATCACTTTCCCAACTACCCGCTCCACAGCCTGGGGGATGCATTTATCTCATCCAACCCCACATCACGACCCCCCCTCCCCCTCCCCAAATCAGGACTGCCTATCTTCCACCCACAGTCAAAACACCCAGAGACCCCTGGGGTCCCTTGTATCCCAGAAGAGGAAAGAATGGATATGGGACAAGCTCACCCAGAGTTGTAAGGTGAAACCCTGGAGAAGTCTTAGAGGCAGTGATGCTATGATGCCTGGGAGAAACACCTCTGGCAATGGCCATGCCTTCTCGCTCCCCAACCTCAGAAGTCACCGGGGTTACCCACACCCTGCACAGATCAAAAGAGGAGCTGAACCCAGCCATTTACCACCCCCCCAGGCACTGAGTTGCCCAGGTTGGGCCCCAAATTCCCCTGTGGCTCCTTTTTGGCCAGGGGCTGAAGTTGGGCAGAGCAGGAGGGCTCAGGCTCCTGGGGCTGCCTCTGGAGGAGCAGTGCTGTGGTACCCCTGCATCTGGAAGATGCCGTAGTCAGCGCTGCTGTCCACTTTGATGCTCTGACCTGCTGTGTTGAAGGTGCTCTCGTAAAAGGCCACTCAGACCCCTGGGCAGGGGCAGAAGGCACTCAGACTGTGCCACAGCTACCATCTATGGGGATGGCAGTAGCCAGGAAGGAAAGGCCGTGGGCAGACAGGGGACTGAAACTCACAGTTGGGAAGGCTGTATCCCCCATAGCCGTCCAACCCCTCTTCCTGGAGCACACAAGCCAGCTCACACCTTGGCTTTGGTGACCGTGGTCAGCAAGGCCAGCAGCAGCAGCAGCAGGGGAGACCCTATTCCTGCAAGGCTGCTAGTCCTTGTGTACCGGGATCCCCACGGTGAAAGGCGAAAACAAGGCGTAAGCAGGCAGTAAAGCACAGTTAGACATTCCGGGCCAGCTCCTCAGCAGGTAGTGACACGGCTGGCTCTGGTGACCCCCGGCTGCTCCTGCCTGCTGTTGGGGCATGCACACCCATGCCTGCAGGAATGCACGTAGACAGAGGCTGTGCCGGACAGCCCGGGCCACAAACAGGTTTTAGCAGTGGAAAACACAGAGCTTCAGGCACTGCCATATTGCAGTTCTCTTATATTAGTGGTGAAAGGTCAAGCGTCCTGTGGGAACTGGAAAGCTGACAAATGGGACCCACTAAGGGAAGGGTTACATGCTTCAGCTGCTCAGACACCTCGGCCTCTTACCTTGGTGCTGGTCAGCCTCTGAGCAGAAGCCGTGATGTGCAGTGACCTCATTGCTGTTGGGAAGCCATACCCAAACTCACTAACCCTTAGCCCCGATTTGCACATCAGCCTTTTACACAATGACCAGCACCCACAGTCACATCCTACAAGTCCAAGGAGTTGTCTGAGGAAAGACCTCAAATTTGAGCTTTAACAAACAGAATTAAAAACCTTTCCTTGGGGGTATTTCTCTCATATCCCTCCTTTCTTCCTTTCCTCCTCCCTGTGCCCCCTCTTTTACCAAACCCGCCAGGCGGTGGGCTTTCTGGCTGTGCAGGGCAGCGCAGTCCCGCCGCCCCGCCAGGCTATGCCCAGGTGCCCCTGCAACCAGAGCCATTTGTCCCTGCAGAGCAAGGAGCAGAGGCGAGGGGTACCTCTGGTGCTGCCCCTGGTTCTCTGCGAGCAACGGCAGTAGAGGCTGCTTAATGAAAAAAAAAAACCAAACATGTATACCTGGAGAAATCAGTACCTTCAGCAATGGGGCTTAGCACCAGGCCTGGGGTGGGCACCCCAGAGGGATGTCCCCTGGCAACTGCTTGCCCTTGCAGAGCCCCTGCCACCCCGTCACCTGGGGTTGAAGCCTCACGATTCCTGCCCTACGCCACAGGAACAGGGACCAGCACAGCCAGGGAGCATCATAGCTGTGGCTGTGCTTTTCAGGGACAGCCCTTTGGGTCTCGTTTTCTGGTTCACCTGAAAATTAATCCTGCAAGTGAGTCTACCAGCATGGGTATATTTTATATTTTAAGCTAATATTGCAGGATATTTTCACAGACAGAAATATCACCTTCTTACCAAGTATAAAAGCAGAACTGTTTCTAATGCTTCCAGCCAGACAGAGGTGGGATCCCATGAACAAAATTCAAGTAAATTTGTGCCCAAAATGCTTATAATCTCTACAGGGAGTTGCCCATGAGTAAGTGGCAAACCAAGAATTATCACACAAATCAATGGATGAGCAGAGGCAAGCAACGAATTACACACTTATACTGGGTTAGATGCTCTAAAGACAATTAGCTAAAGGATCTTCAAGTCAAGACAGTAAAAAGAAACATGAACATGCCTGCTTTCCTCAGGTTTGTGGTGAGGACCTGAGGAGGTTTTCTGTACACCCCAGAGTGGTTAGCGCTTGCTCCTGGCAAGTTGGCGTCTCCAGCTGCGTCAATGAAAACCACTTCTGCCCATGAGCTGGTACCACCGCACAACTGAACCTGGACCTGGCCACACAGCAAGGCGGAGGTCTTCATTCACTCTTGTCTTACCATTCTGGTATCTCTTTTGTTTTGGCCATGAATGCTAATAAACCCAATGAGAATTAGAAAATCACTTAGAAGAGGAGCAGCGGAAGGAATCTCCCCCTTATGGGAGCATTTGCTTTAATTTAAACTATCTAAAGATAATAAATAACAGGGCTCCATAATGACATAATTTGTTCATCTTCTTGGTTTCGAAGTATTTTTTAACAAGCAAAATGAGGTTTCAAACATGTCTGTGATATCTCTTCTGGATTAAATATTAATCATGTTGCCAAAGTAATAAATACACAAATCCTGCCTGGTTGTTCTGACATGCAAGTCCTTAATTGTGTGGGAAGCTGCTCAGATGGGTTTCAGTTTCAGCAGGAGATAAAATGCCACAGACCCAGTACAGTATCTGTGTCACTACAAGATTTACAGCTCGATTCCCTGCCTGGAAACAAAGGAACAAATAGCTGCATGTCACGCACTGAACTGAAACATTATGGATTATATTATTACTTGAGTTTCTACAGGACTTCTCAGTAGGGGAAAAAAAATTCTATTAACTCTCTTTTACGACTACCAGCAGGGCAACGTGAAGAGAATAATCTCCTCCATTTATAAGGTCTGGGGGCCTTAAAACCTGAATAGCAGCCCAGGAGCTTTGTCACAAGGTCTGGCTGTTTCCTTTCCTTCATAAAATTCCTATCTCCATTAATCTGTGTTTATTTTCCTTCTGCTTTTTAATTTGCTTAATGGACTTCAGCCGAAGTCTCTCCTAGAAGTCAGAGGAAAGTAAACTCTGATAAATCCTTTGGGACTTAATAGTCACAGTTAAGCACTTCTTTGGATTATTTTGTCTGACTTTCATCTTTGCTGCTGCAGAAATGTCTGCTGCCTAGTACCACAGCCCTAACCCCATGACTTAAGAGCCTGGGAATGAACTGACAAAAGATATCCCTCTTTCTTCCTTCTTCTGCAGGCATGGAACTACAACAAGACTAGATTTAAACTCATAAAAGGCAACTGGGGTGTTCTGCACGTGTTTGCCCCATGCAGAAAGCATGCTGGAGGCCCAGTGCTCCCCAAACGGCCAATCTCTGCCAGTGTCTCCCATCCCCAGGCTTTGGTTTCCAGGGGCAGAAGGAGGAAGCCCCAGCTGGGCAGGAGCTGCTGTGCCTTGTACTGGACCCAGACTGAGTGCTGAGGAGCACAGCACAGTCTGGGTACCTCCAGGCTCAGCTTCCTGAAGCCAGGTAGTGTCACTGTATGGGAGGTACCAGCTGCCCCTCCATCACGCAGCCTGGCACCCTCTCACCTCAGCTCCCAGCACAGATGGGGTAAAGAGGGGGCTACAGGTCTCAAGCCTCATAGGGAACCTGCCCTCTGGCAGTCCGTAATGGGCATTAGAGCCCTCCTGCTGGAGAGGAGACCTGTGACGTTTCCTTGTTCCCAGTCCTACTGGCATCATCTGTTCAATAACGTTTCATGTTATTAATCTATTATTATTTTCTTTTCAATGGGTAGGCTTTGAATGGCAGCCAACATCGGTATTAGTCTCTAAATACCTTTTTGTTAGGAGTCCAAATCCTTTGTGTTCTAACTCATATATTACTTTCTATGCAGCAGATTTATTTTTGCACAGCATTTATTCCTGCAGGATCCGCTTACTCAGAAATTGCATTGTATAATTAGGTCCCAACTGCCTATTTCTAATCCCAAACAAAGGTTCATTTTATTGTTCATTTCAGTAATTCACATTTTCATTTTACATCTTCCATCTATGATAGACATAATTAATTAGGTCCCATTCCACCAACCTTTCTATTTCCTGTGTCTAACGATCATGCTTTTAAAGAAACTGTCCATGGTTTCACATGTTGCTGGAGCAATTTACACATGCCCACCTGTAATGAAACTAAGGCACAAAGCAAAGGAGAGCACAAAGCAAAGAGGAGCTGAGCTCCTCTGACTGACAAACTTTGGTACAGACAAATGATGAGCCTGTTGACTTGTAATTGAAATTTTACATATATTTTGGCCCAATCTGCAAAGACTGAGGGCAATTTGTTCCTAAAGAAAATTTCAAGCTTCTTGATTTTTTTTGACCCACTCAGTAAAGCTGTCACCTGTGAATGCATGGGCTGTGAGTAGGTGGCCAGGGAGAAGGTAATTCCGGTCATTTTTAAGAAAACACACGGTCATGTTCCAGAAGAAAAGCTGAGGCATTGAGCAAGCCCCGTATCACAGTAATATCCAGCCCTGACTACTTTGCCTTGGATCTGTTTTTCTTTCCTTGGTATAAAAGGGCTCAGCTCAGCCCCTCACATGCTAACCATAAATCTCAGCAAAGCCTTCATTACAGCAGAGTATATCTTATCTGAACGTGCTTTCTTCTGGTACCAGGTGGTCAGCCACAGCACAGCTTTGACTTGCTGTTTTGTAGCATCGTTTGACGTAGAAGTAACAAGAGATTCGGAGCTGGAAGTTAATACTGCGAGGGCTTGTAATTATACAACTCTAGGGTCCGAAGGCCTTATTTAAAAGAGGGATCCAGCACTTAGGGACACCAGCAAATGGACTGCGGCAGCATCACAAGGAAATGGGCTCTTTGGAAAGGCTGAAGGCTTTGTCAAACTGCGGTGGGTACCACCATTGCTATATGGAGCAGATAAACCTCGGTGTGTTTGAAACCAGGCAGCTCAGGTTGTAGGAGAAATGTGGCTGGGAGAGCACAAAACTCTGCTGGATGCAGAACCCACCCAAGAAGCTGGGTAAATACTCCAGTGGTTTGTGCTGTGGAGGTTGCTGCCAGCAAGCTTGCTGCTGGCGTCCCAGTTGGCCATGGGCCAGCGCAGGGGTGTCTGCACCGCTCTGCAGGCACAACAGGGATTAGAGGAGCTGAGCAGTGAGTTGCACAAGCTGATGCGTCTCCTGGGATCGGCTGGAGACAACTGATCAGGAGTCCTGTTTTGGAGTTGACAGTGGTGGAACAAAAGCGGAGGCTGAGATCCCATATCTGCTTTTGTGAAACTCATACTAAGCAAGGAAAAGCTGTGCAGCTTGGCCTGGGATGACAAAGAGCAGACTGGACCCTGCTGAGATGAGCCACTTTCCATGGGTGGACAGGAACCCTTGTGGCTTATTACTCTGGTTCCCCGATCCATGCTATGATGCCTGGGATCCTGCTAACGAAATTATCACATCTCGTAAGAGTCAAAGTTGCTTTGTGGGAACCATGAGTTTCCTGTCTTCTTTGCATTTGTGAAGAAAGACTTTGTCATGTTCCCAGGGTAGAAGTCACAATTTGCATTAGGAAAATATAAACAAAATGAAAAGATCAGCCCCGTGATAGAGCCAGCACAACAACAGCAGATTCAGGAAAGTACTAACTAAATGCTGCACAGCGGGCAGATTTTGATTTATATTTCTGAGCCTTTTCCATTTCAAAATACAGTATTCATCCTCTTTCATCTCCAAAACCCAGCCAATACAAAACAGAAACATAGCTTTTGGCGGTCTTCATTTTTTAGCTAAACTTGTTTGTGTTCTCTCTTAGCGCTTGAAGCAGAGCAGTAGCAAATTACATTACTGCTTCTCAGTTTGTGACACACTTGACCATGTTTTTTCAATAAAAATGACACCACTTAACTTTGCTGGGTCAGTAATGAAGCAGCAAGAAAGATTTTGTTTGGCAACAAAAACTAGCTAAGAATCCAGAGCTTCTTACAGCTAAAGCAAAATAAAGGATTTAGGTTAATTAGACTATTTATGAACTCTAAACTCTTCCCTTAATTTATGTATTACGATGAAATGTATCTCCGTGGCTGCTTTGAGCAGTCTTCCACACGCTATGGGAATATTTTTCCCACTCTGCACAGCAGCGGTGGTGCGCAGACACTGCGGAGCAAAGCTTGTCCCTGGGGTGCCGATGGGAGCCTTTGTGTCTGTCTTACTGAGGAAGAGGTATGTCTCTTTGACATGAACTAGTACCACAATCCAGCGCAAAGAGTTCCCACCAGAGATGGCCAGCTAGCTGGAAGCGGGCAGGGACAGCCTGTCCTTTGCTTCTAGGGCCATGCCAGCTTGGTGGAAACATCTCAGCTATGCAACTTTTCTGAGGACTCAGATTTCCGTGCACTTCCATCACCATCCTGTTTCCAGCTGAGGGATGGGTCAGCTGAGTTGGTCCTGAGGACACTGGTTGTGTTCTCTGAGGAAAACCTAGAGTGTAACAGGCACTCTACCACTTTTGGGAAGAGAAAGCTCATTTCCAGGTGTGTCAGACATCAAGACCCAAATCTTCCTTCACGTAAGCCTGCTTTCCTCTCACCTTTCCGTTATTTCAGTCTCATGACATCAGCATCTCTAAAGGTGGCAGCATGCTTGAAAACAGATGGTAGCAAGTCTCGCTTGCGTTGAAGCTGGCAAGGTAGCATCACAGCACACCTGACAGGAACGGCAGCCTGAAAATAGGTACTGTGTCGTGACATTTCTAGTGGGTCTTTGAAGTCAGCCAGACTAACGCCTGCATCTGATGAGACCTCCTGAACCAGCGCTTCTGGCTTTGAAGAAGCTGCTAGCTCAGCCCGAGGCGTAGGAGGGCTGGTGGGGGCCTGTGCTCGGAGGAGCGAAGCTCTGCCTAGGGTAGAGGTTTGTGTCCCCAAGCGTCCCCGTGGGAGCATGGTGTCCCCATGCAGACAGTCCCCTGCTGCCTGTGCCAAGGTGTGGATGCCATTTGCCCTTTTCCAGGGGAAATACAGACCTCTGTCAGGCAGCCATGCACCAGCAGGCAGGCTGTGTTTTGGGAAGTGCCCTCCCATGTCACCTGGGAGCAGTGCAGGGCACCCAGGAGCGCGGGGAGCAGGGCCTGGCATCATCTGCTGCACCCTTGCGTTTCAGCCAGGGACCTGCTTGGCACCACTCTGCACTGGGCCAGCACCAAACCCTCGAAGCATTTGCACGGCAACAGCATGTAGGCAGTGAATCCCTTGCAAAGAGGCGAATTGCACCCCTTGCCTAAAAGTGACTTTTTTTCTGGCCGACAATAATTATCCTTCATGCACTGTAAGTATTTGGGGGATGGCATTGACTTCAATGGCGTACAACGTCAATAGCACTGAACCTTGTTACTGGGAAATGATCTATGTTGACAACCATATTTTGGCTTTGCCTTGAATTTTATTTTCTATAAATGCCTTGCCATTTCTTTTGCGGTGCCTGGATTTTTTCCAGTCACAGCGGTCTGTTTCATCCATGTCCTTATCTCTTAAGAACAATGCCTTATTTGTGGAAGGATTGTTGGTGCTTGTCTGAACTCATGTAATTTTGATGTGGGCAGTAAAGAAGGCATTTTGGTTTGTATCTGAAGCGGATTTTCTCAAGTCCATACACAGCTGGTTTTATCTGGTAAACTACTACTACTATTATTATTATTATTATTGTTATTGTTATTACTATTATTATTTTATAACTTCCTTCAATGGAATTTATGCAGCTAAAAAGCTTAATGTAACAAGCTGAGAATATTTGCTGTATATATATACACACATACATATTCAGGCAGGCATGCATGTACACATACATTCACATAATCTTTCTTTATTTGCAAATCGAACTGTTTGCTAACACTGAAAATGCAGAGAAAAAAGAGTTATAATACGAATTGCCTTGAAATAATGACACCCTCACTCTCAATTGATCAATGGATCATGTTTGTCTTGAACAAAGTCACAGATCCAGTTTTGTAGTTTCTTTATCAACCTTCATGCCTGTCTAAGAAATACACTGAATGTGCTTTACTGTGACCGTTCCTGCCACTTAAATTTCACACTCAAGAGAATACTGGAAATGTTATTAGCTTAGAAGGGTATTTAAATTTATTTGTGGTTTGGCAGCAGAGAAAATAATGTTCGGTGTAATTTTTGTTCCTATTTGTAAGGGAATTTAGTAATTTTGGAGACTGGATGTTTATCTATGTTTATCCATGAATACCACATGAGTTAACTGTATCAAATCTGTCAATACCACATGAGAGGTGGCAGAATGCTTTCATACCATTTTTTTTTTCCCCAACAGAAAGATGAAAATACATAATTCTGGAGTTTGTTCAGTTCCGATGATTGAAAATAACCCAGAAAGCTAATTTGCAAATAAGGAAACGGATTTCCAATTCATTGTTTGGTTGTTCTTTTTTCATTTTCTTTTTCACCTCTATTTTATCAGGTATAACACGGCCATGTTTTTGGGTCAGCCACAACCACAGCATCCCACCCTCAGTTTACACCAGCTCCAAATTTGGCCCCTTGGCACTAACCAAGAAAGCCTTTGCATATACACTCCTATCAACATCTGTAAACATTAAAAGATTTCAAGGTTACTCAGGGGTTAAAGTTGTTCTAGTAAGTGTCCTTAATAAGGAATTCAGACGGTTTCTGTTTGGTTTTAATTATGACAGCCTTTCATATAGGTTGGAGGGGCTCCTGGCTCTGTCCCGTTGAGACATTAAAGGTCCCTTTGTTTAAAAGCCCAGAGCCAGACCTGAGATCGCCTGTAGTTCACCTTTAGGATATAGAAAAGTGCTGAGACATGGCAGGGTTTGATGCTGGTAGCCCCCGCGGTGGGAGCCGCGGCACGGGGTGTTGTCAGCATCGCTCTCCCTGCTGCAGCCTGCTTGCTCCGGCCGCGATGCTATCAGCATTCCTCGCTGGAGCCTGTCTGAGTGATGGCTGATTAATGAACTGGGGCTACAGCTATCTGTGAGAAAGAAGAATTGCTTATTTCACCCATGTCACAGTCCTAATTGGGAAAGGCTGACAGCATCTGGTTCCCTCCATGTATAGACAGCAGACACACAAAAGAACTTCCAAGATCACCGTGATTTTCACTGATCTCGCCCCTGCAACACCCCTCTCCCCAGGAAATAAAACAACCAACCCTGGAATTTCTTTCTGAGGTAGACAGAGAGGAAGGAAAAACACGACCCTCCTCCTTAAGTACTTTTATGAAGTGAAGCATAAAACACAAACTTGTTTCACAAGCGCTTTGACATCGAAAGTCTCATGCACTGTTTCATCTGGAAAAATAACAATCTTGCAAGTAAATACAACAGAGATCTCTGTTCTGATGACTGGAGAGCCCCTTTAATTTCTGCTCTTACATGAGATGTCTGCCATTTTATTTGCTTTCTCTTCGCTTAGCTGGTACAACAAAATCAAAATAAAAGGTTGCAGATGCACCCCCGCATCACTAGCCAAGAAGGACCAGACTAGCAGTAACCCACGTTGTCCTTCTTCGTGCACGCCAATGCAGGAAGACACTGGAACTTCCATGTTTCCGTTTCAGCCCCTGTTCAATACGCTACAGAGCTCATCGGTAAGAGAACAGGTCTCTCAAGAAACTTGCTGGATTCACTGATGTTACTCCCCAATCTCTCTTGGCAACCAATTATTTTCTCATCCATGTTACACTTGGCAGGACATTTAGGGTTTTCCAGATGGTAGATCTGGCCTCCAGTTTGCCTGAGAGAAAATAGCACTGAAGATATAAGGCTGCAGAAGTTCAAATCTGAAATCTGAACATAGTATTAAATCTGTACTGACATTAAATCTCTCTGCCATCTGTGACCTGCTGCTAGGCTAAAGCATTTGGGGTATTTCAACTATGCAGAAGATAAAATTGTTCACGATTGCCTGCAAATAAAGACATAGTAGGCATCTTCCTGGACATTTTCTTCTCTAGAAGGTCTTCTAACTCATAAAAATACTCATACCAGGGATTTATGAGCTGTAGATGCTGCAAATTGCGCTTGTCTGAAGGGCAGTATTACATCAGAGTGTCAAAAAGACACTGAAAGCTGTCAAGGAGTCTCTTCAGTGACGGAAACGTCAACCTGCCCCTTCTGCATTGACTGTGCTAGTAAGCCTCATACAAAATGCCAGATTTCTGCCAGGGCGGTGACTCAGGACATAAGTATGCTACCTCGTCTTCTAATCCTCTGCCAAATCAATAAGTTCTTCTCAAGGATAGGATTTTCAGCTGCAGTATAGGGAGATAGTGTGTGAGGCACAATGTAAGCTGAGCAGAGTCTTGGCTTTGCGAAACCTCCCTGTTACCCCAGAGCCACCTGCAGAGTGTGGCAGGAGCTCTGCCATTTGTGCAGGCACTGGGCCAGCCTGACTCCTAGGTCCCAAATTTGCTTCTTCAAAGGAAAATCTGAGTAGGTCATGTACTTCAAGAAAAATATCTGCTTTACTAGGAAACTGTATTTTGGCGAGATGAGCATGTCTGATGAGCTCACCTTGGTGTGCCGTGCCACAGTATCTCAGACTGAATGAAAATCCATGTCTCTGGCTGTGTCGTTGTTTTATCCTGTCGTCCTTTAATGTAATGTCTGGCAGTTCAAAGGAAACCTTTGAACTTCAAGCCTGTACACTCTCAAAACACATCCATCGGGCCAGCTTCTGGGGGTTCCTCATGGATCCCAGGGGCAAGTGAGGGACCTGATGTTAATCTCCTTCCAGATCCCAGCACTGCGATGAACTTTGCAAAGTTAAAATAACATCAGTAGTGTTTCCAGGTACACTGAGACACCGCAGAACCCGAGGATCAGGGACCGCTGGGCTCAGGGGCAAGGCTTTTTCTTTTGCTGTAGCCACACGGCTGCAGCTGTTCCTTCTCCTTAGGGCATGCTCCAAGGGTCTTGGTGACACTGGCTTGGTTGCCCTGCATACATGCAATTTTTACAGAATCTGCTTTCAGAGGCCTGTTCTTTCTCCCCTGGAGCTGTGTCAAACACTCCGAGCCTGAAAAATGGAGATGCAGTAGGAGAACCAGAGGAGTACTGTCACAAAAGCACCAAACAGAAAGGCAAAAAGATTCAAGTTGCAGCAGTCCCCGTGCCCATATCAGCTAACGTGGTTGCAATATGCTTCCATCTTCCCAGGACCACACAGCTTTCTTCTGTTAATCAGCACACAGCTGCACAGAAGACATAAATAACCTTAAAAGAAGGTGAAGGTATCTTCTTAGCAACAAGATAAGTGGCTGGACCCCAGGGATGAATATTTGCACAGTTTCAGGACCCAAGAGGTGCAAAGCCATGCTGGTTGTGGGAATAGCAGCACCCTGACTGCCTGCAGAGCCTTGGAGTCAATGGTGCCACTTTCTCAGCTAGCAGTGCTGGGGTAGCTCAGGTACTGTTGTTACCTGCAGCACTCTCACTTCCAGTCATGTTTATTTCTGATTTGAATAAAGCCTGAAAAGGGAAAAGAGGGTTAAACTCAGTATATTCATGAAGAAAGGAAGAAAGGGGTGAATTCGTCCCTGGTTTATACCTTGTGTAGCTCTGCGCATTGCATACTGGTGTTAGAACTCAACAGGGCTAAGCTTTTCCATAGGGGCATAGAATAAAGTTAAACATCTGGATACGTGTAGGAACAGAAGGTTTTTTACATACAAGGTAAAGTCAGAGCAACTTGGAAATACTATGGGCTGAGCCCAATGCTTTTCTTGCTCAGCTTTATCTTTGAAGTCTGTGCGTGGTCTATGCTTCAGCCCATTCCAGCAATCTTCCCACTCCTTCCCAGTCGCTTCCATGAAACCTATTTGTGTGGCAAGATTAATGCAGCCAAAATGCACATATATCATCTGGGCTGGGCAGCCTGGTTTAGAGATTTCAATTGTTGGGTCCTCTTAGGGGGACTTTTAAGGAATCATATTAACAAAGCACATGGAGTCAGATTAGGAAAATTCAGCCCTCCTTTGAATCCATCTGCTAGGTCGTCGCAGGATATTTGGAAGTGGTCTTCCTAATGGTGCCAGGGGGACAGCTGGAGGAAGCTTCACAGTGTCCACTTTTCAGTCTGATCTCAATGAACCTTTGTGGTCCCATTGATGCCAACGTGAGAACATTTCCTCTGAAGTCATTCGTGTAAACAGTCCAGGGACCAACTCAGAGCATTCAGCTTTGTTCCACAGGACGGGGACAGTAACCTGACTGTTGATTTATTTAAAAGGAGAAAAACAACAACAAAAAATGCCGCCAGGAAGTTGCATGACTATCAGGAAAAGCTCACCAAAGGGACTGTGTTAAGCAAAGTATGCAAAGCCAGCAAACAAATCCACTATTTTACAAAATAACACTTTTTATTTGTATTTCTGACAACACATTAAACTATTCTGTCAGGGATGTCAACTCTGCTCCAAATCCCTTTTTAACTTCTTAAAACATTTTTAAGCATGGAGTATTTCTTTAGGACACATTGCAGAAAATGGCTGTAATAGGGAATTTATTTTCATGCTTATGTGTTCCCGTTTTGTCATTAACATTCTTTCCACTGTACCATGGCCAGGAATGGGTGCCAGGTCCAGGAGTTTAGAAATTATTTCTGCATCATGTGGAAGCTCTGCTAATGGGCTGGTGTTCTGTAATACAGTGGGAAAGTCCAGGGATTTTGAACTGAAGCAGTTTCATACAAGCCTGCTGTGTCTTCCCATAATATTTGTGCTCCCCTTGAACCTCTGGCCCCAAAGATTTCCTGACCCAAAATCTCTTTCTGCTCTCAAAGAGGAGAGGTGGGAAAAATGTCTGGTAATGCCAGGAACATGGGCATTATTCAGAGCAGGATGGAAAATGGAAAACAAAATTCATCAACACGTTCTTCAGCAAAGAACATGTCTATTCAAGGCCGAGGCTTTTATTCGATGGGTTACATGCGGGTTGTTTTTTTTTTGGGGGGGAGGGAGGGGGGTGTCTTTCAAAATAAGGTACTTTCTGGGAAGGGAAAACAGCCCTTATAAAAAACACGTTTTCAAATGAGAACTCAGGTGGAGTGAAAATGTTTAATGTGCTTAGTGTTATCTTGCATTGCCAGCCCCTCGGATCAGAGCAGAAGCCCCTGCCCCGTGCTGTGCCCAGTGCTCTTCTCATGCGAGGGCTGCAGCAGATGAAGAAGCAGCCACTGACTCCCATGGCAGAATGAGACCGGCCACAGGACTGCTGTGCCGGTCACCAGCCGTGCAACCGGGGTTGTGCAGTGCCGGGGCTTCAACAGTGGGTGAGGAGCCGGGTTTTGTCCGTCTGCAGCCTGGCTCAGGGCTGCCTGCTGGTGACACCTGCCCTCCGTGCCAGCTCTCATCACCTTCCCCCCAGCTGGGGAACTTTCGGATCATGTATAAATTGTGCCTCTGTAAACCCCATAGAAAAGAAGGGTAGAATTCCCTTTTGCCCACCCTCATTTGTCTGTGCTTTGCCGCTTCTCTTGAAGAGTTTATTTGGGGTCCAATTTGGTGAAATGCCTTACTATAAATTTTCTGCACTTGGAAAAGCAAGCATAAGCTTAACTAGATTCTAAAGCTTTGCTATATCAGGGTCTTGCTGGTGTGCGTTACAGCCTGCTGCCCACCCACCACTAACTGACTGGAAGGCAGGATACTGAAACCAAGACCTGGAGGAAGATCCTATTTCAATGTCTGATACAAGCTAGCATGTCACTAAGCTTCTATAAACACAGAATTGAACCTAGATTACATCAGCACAAACCAGTTCAAACTATTCATTTGAGAGCAGAATATTCCATTTCATTAAAAACTGGAACTGCAATTTCACAGCTCTAATTCCCGTAAAATAATAAAAGCAGTGAGCCAAGAATGGACTTTTTTGTTTAAAATGAGATGTATCAGGAGATGAAAAATCTTGATAGCACAAGTGATAAGAAGGTGTGCACAGTAGTTTAGTACTCAAGATATTCACTAAATAGACATCTTTCAATAATGTATGGGAGAATGTTCCCGGTACTTTTGCTGTTAATCAAGACACTGGTTATTTACTGCTGCTGCACATTTACCCAAAGTCGCATTGCTTTAATACCTTACTGAAATGTTCTAATTAAACATAATTTCTAAATGGGTTCTACTATTCATTTATTGATTTGGAAACATCCTTCTTTACACACAGTCAGGGGTTTTTTTTTGCAAGCACCACTGTCTCAGGGGTGGGGACAGTCACATGATGATAGACCAGCACAGCATATCTCTTTTGCTCCTTCTCCAATAGACCACAAAAAAACTTGTTTCTTGCCCTCAGAAAGTCTTAGTAGTCCCCTTCCCCAGCTCGTATCATCCCAGATTGGTGGGACAGGCTGAGGGTAGCTGCCCACGAACCTGAGCTGGTGGGAAGGGGTTCTTCATTCCATTTGCTGGGGATGTGGCAGGGGTGGTGGCAAAGGGCTGTCAGCAGGCTGCAGAGCTTTGGTCAGATCTCTGTGCCTGGCTATCTACAGCTGAATGGAGACTACCAGTGGGGAGATGCATACCATGTCCCTGGCAGTAATTTATTTGGGGATTGGACTAGATGATCTTTGAAGGTCCCTTCCAACCCAAACCATTCTATGATTCTATGATAACTCTTTTTGTGACTGTTCTCTCTTTGTCAGGACAAATGCTTTTTTTTTTCTGCCTTTTTTTTTTTCCCCCTAGAAAATCTCTTCAAGCACATGAGCAGCTAGAAGTCTGAGGTCTGGGCTTGCTGTCAAAGAACTGCAGAAGTTAAAGTCCCAGCCTGTCAGTGGAGTAAGCCACAGAATTTGGGACCAAATGGACCAACATGGCCACATTTCTCAGTAAAAGAACTTCTGGTAGCTGTTAAACCATGTGGCCAAGGTAGACCTGCCAAACCAAGTACTGTAGTCTAAACAACTGTCTAGCTCTCATCACTGTTTAATACTTCCTCTATGCCTGAAACCTTCAAGTTTGGTAGTATTGACTTTCTACCCTGGTAACACTGCTCTCCATCCTTATGCAGTGCCCTTTGTCTCATAGCCAGTTAGTCACTCTTTACCTTTGGGTGGAGTCTGCAGAGGGGAGAGTTTCACAAAAGGAAATTAAGAAAATCTCCCCCTAAATCCCATCTATAACCTGCTTAAATCTCCTTAGAGGGATGACTCACTCTGTGAAGCACTCTAGGAGCCTGCTCGTCAGAAACACTGTAGGAAAATACGGTTTTGTATTCCTATGATGTCTTCAGTTGCCGGGGCAAGTGATTTCCAAAGCTTCATTGGGCCATCATTGCCTTGCAGAGTAGCAGAAAGGCAGCCTAGGACCTCAGTGGGTGAATGTTACTGGTTAATACAGGAACTGTTTCATGTGGCTGCAAGGAGTGGCATAGACCAGTCTATGTCTAGAAAAGTCTCAGATATAGAAAGTCTCCAGACCTTCCATGCTCTGTCCCTAAAGTCTTGCACACCCTGGCATTTTAAACTATTATAGAGTGCAGCAGGATCCAGGTTCTCCTGAAAGCTCTCTGCTCTCAGAAGATAGCAGTAGATGGGCCAAGCAAAACATTACTAGACAAAGGGGTGAAATGATTCTGGTCCTCAAAGCACCTCTTTAGCAAAGGACGACTCAGACGGCTCACTGAAGCCATCCCTTTACTCTTCAGGATCACAATCACTGCCCAAAAACTGCTGACACCACACATCTTCTGCTTAGAGTATAACCAGGATTGTGCTGCCGAGAAAAAGATCCACGAGACTTCTTCACCCACCTGGCCACATTAGGTGTTATGAAGACCAGAGCTTGCTAGCAGAACAGAGCACTCAGCACCACTTCGGATCAGGACTGAATTAAGATTACATGCAGACTAGTAGCAAAATGAGTACCACCAGGATAAACCTCCTAGAAAGCAAATCACCAGACCTGCAAGTTTGGGTGGATGGAGTGTCTCCCATCTTATCTGGGAGGATGTAACCCACCTGGCCCAGGGAAGCCGTGGCACAGCAGACTGTGACATGGGCTATCAGGCCTGCTCCACTCCCTGTTACAAAGATACCTTCCAAAGGTACTCCTTTTGCCACCAGAGACTTCTTTGCTTTTCTCTTCCTGCTTCTGACTGTTCACCATGCACCTGCCTACAAGTGCAGGGCTTTGTGTGATGGGAGGAGATGCGGCAAGGCTCAGGATCAGAGGCTTGTCCTGAATACCACCCCTGGATCTCAACTTACTCCTTAGATATTGTGATTTTAAAACCAGAAGGGATTAATTTGCTACTTCAGGCAGTGTACAAGCTGCTCAAAACTGCAGATAGCTGCCAGAGATTTCACTTGTGAGCTTCCCCTGCCTCTGGGCAGCAACCTTGCAGGTCGTCTTCCCCACGCTGTGGCACTTGTGATTCACCCTTTCCCTCACCAAGATCTGCCACTGATGGTGCCTGGCGTGGGGTGCAAGGATTCGGAGGAAAGACAGGGAATCTGACACCCCCTGGGGCATCACATCAGAAAGGACCCTATTACTAGGCCCTGTAAGAATCCTGCTATAGAAATAGAACAGCTCTGAAAATGTTGCAGTTATTTAAATTGTTTGTGAACCTAAAAAACATTTTTTTAAATAGGATTTTGCAGAATTAATACCGTGGAGTGTTTCCACTCTATCATCCTCAGCTAGCACCTCTCAGCTGGGAGAAGCAGAGAGCTCCTGGAGTGACTTTCTGAGGTGATAGAGTAGCACGACAGAGTAATGATGAGGCTCAGATGGTAAAGGCAAGCTCCAATTTAAAAAGCATACTTTCCTTGGAGTTATTCTCTTGCCATTTCTCATTCCAGTGACAATCAGGCTGTGTAAAACCAGCCAGTCCTTTCTTGACACAGCCCCCCTCATGGCCTTCAGCAAAAAGGCATGGCCACCCAGCCTGGGGAGAGAGGAGACACCCTGTCCCGCTTGCCTCCTGAGACTGCTGCAAGGGCGACTACCAGAGCTGCCCATCGCTGCCTGCCCAAGACCCAGCAGATGGCACTCCTGGATGGTGTTTCTCCCAGTTCACGAGCAGCATCTGCCTCCAGCTGCCCCAGCTGCCCCATCCCAGCTGGCCTGCTGGGGAGAGGGCTGCAGGGCAAGGCAGGGCTGTGCCTGGGGAGGCGGGGAGGCAGGGAGGCAGGCAAGCTGCCCGCTTGGTCTTAAAAACTGGTGGTCGAAGCGCCTCGGGTGCAAAGCTGGAAACACTCGGCAGCACGCTGATGGAGTAGGCCAGTCTTCTGGGGTCTTGTGCTCCTCTGCAAAGGGGAGAAAGCCAAGATCTGTGCTCTTTGAAAGCCAGTCCTGCCTTCTCCCAAGAGCCTCACTGGGTCAGACAGACTTCACATGAGAAGGGCAAACCTGTGGGCTGCTGTTTGGGCTGCAGAGTAAATCACAGAACCACAGAATGGTCAGGGTTGGAAGGGACCTCTGGAGATCATCTAGTCCAACCCCCCTGCCAGAGCAGGGTCACCTACAGCAGGTTGCACAGGACGGCGTCCAGGTGGGTTTTGAATGTCTCCGGAGTGGGAGACTCCACAACCTCTCTGGGCAGCCTGCTCCAGTGCTCTGCCACCCTCAAAGTAAAGAAGTTCTTCCTCATGTTAAGATAGAACTTCCTATGTTCAAGTTTGTGCCCGTTACCTCTTGTCCTATCACTGGGCACCACTGAAAAAAAATACAGCTGACCAACAGGTCTGGAGAGGTCAGGATCTCACGCATCAGAAAACCACAGAATCATCCAGTCCACCTGCTCACACCAGGGTCAGGTACAGTATGTTGTCTGGGACTGTGTCCAGTTGGGTTTTGCATATCTCCAAGGATGGAAACTATGCAACTTCCTTGGGCAACCTGTTCCGGTGTTTGACCACCCTCACAGTAAAAAGGTTTTCTTGTATGTTTAAGTGGAAATTCTTGTGTTTTGATTTGCACCCATTCCCTCTTGTTCTGTCACTGGCCACTGCTGAGAAAAGGATGTGTCAGACTTCTTTACTATCCCCGTCAGGTGTTTACATCCATGGACAAAATCCACCCCGAGCCTTTGCTGCCACCCCTTTGATATTTCTTCTTTCTTTCTTATGAAACAATATCAAAGTTTAACAGACCCTATATGGATCCTGCTATTGAAACACAACAGCTCTGAAAAGTCAAAGTTATTAAATTGTTTATCAATCTGAAAACTGGCTTTTAAATAGGATTTCACAGGATTAGCACCATGGAGTGTTCCCAGCTCTATCATCCTCAGCTCTGTCATCCTATACAAGTAGGCAGGGTGCCACCTAGAGAGTATGTCACTAGAAGAAGCATTTTCATATTACATGCCTAACTGTAGGGCTGAAATCACAGCAAGGTGCATATCTCAGCATAGTAGGTATTTCTTTGGTTTAGGCAGAGACAGCCAACACCAGAATTTTGGATCAAACTATTCCCAACTTGGGGGAAGAGATTTCAAGCCTGGACCTTGGGCTCTTGAAACTTTGCTTTTGACAGATCCAAAACACTGAAGGCTTTTCTGGAACTGGGGACCAGGTGCAAATGCTGTTCAACAGAGCGAGCTTTTTTGCTTAAGCTTTTAGAAACATTATTTGGCTTGTTCCATCCTTGTTGGACCTTCCCACCATGATAAGTAGCTCTTAATAGCAGGCTGGGTAAGGAGTTTCTTCTTCCCCTTGTGCTTTCTCTTGACAAGCACTGGCTGCTCTAGACAGAGGTGTCTGCGTGCCAAGCCACGATATTCCTCCCAGCGCGATTTCACAGTGATTTATTTATTTATTTCTGTGCTGCATCCTGCTTGCTTGCCAGTGGAAATCTGCCTGGGGGTTTTATTTCATGTCTCTTGCAATAGGACATGGAAGTCTGCCTTCCCAGCTTTACCAAAGCACTCCTGGCCAATATTAGGAGAGGATGCCAGAATATAACAGCTCCTGTACTGCATGGGAAATGCATCTCCCTTGTTAGCTAAGAATTTCTGCTCTTTGGTGGTTCCTCCCTCCTCCTTCACCTTCTCCTCCTCCTTCTCCTCCTCCTCCTCTTTTAGAACTGTTGTTAATAATACATTTGTTTTCCAGAGGAGGCAAAGGAGTATCTTGCAGCTCTGCCAAGGAGCCTTATCTGCACACTACACTTGAAATATAGATTCCTCTATATTCATGGACCAACACTTATTATGCCATTTCACTGATCAGATTTATTAGTTCCATCCCCTCAAACTTTTTGCCTAACAAAAATCTTGAAACCTATTTTATTCATGACCACTTTGATCCCTGCTTCCTGCAGAATGGAGATAAAAAGTTGTCCCCCAATGTAATCTGTAAAGCTGAGCATTACACAAGAGAAATCACAAGGCTCTTATTGCAGCTTCTGTTGCATGAGGACACAAGACTGTGTTGTTGAGTGTATGGGTCCTTCAGAAGGTTTTCACATGTTGCATGTTGAGACATGAAAACAAGCTAAAAAGGGGGTCTGATACAAACCTGACTGCAGTCACTGGAAGGTTGTCAGATGACTGTAAAGGGCCTTCAATCTCAGATTCATTTATTTGAGCCCATGGAATTTTGCAGTTGACTTTACGGGTTCCTAGATATTGACTTTCAGCAGCTCATCCAAATCAACTGCTGACAAGGGAGTGCGAGACCTTCCTGAATGTGCTCTTGGCTTTAGTTTAGTTAAGTTTCTTCACAGGAGCATCAACCATTTAGTTAAGTTTCAAAAATGCAGCTCCACACTAGAGAAGAAGAAAAATGCAGCAGTGTGTTTTGGAAGAGCTACAGTTTGGCTCTTCATTATGACATAATCGGAAAACATCTTCACTGAGCTGTTGTTATGGCAAAAATGCAGAAGATACTAGAGACAGAGACTCAAAATGTCCTGAATGTTGCATTAGTTTCATTGAGATAATCTTGACTTTTCAAAAAAATCTTACTGAAAAAAGTTAAAGGATAGTTCTCTCCCATCTTCCTGTCACATCATAATATAACTCCTGCCTGATAAACAGGCAAATCTGTAAAACCCTAAGCAGATTTGTACAGCAGAGAGCTGGGCACTTTACAGGAAAGTACAGCTTGTTGTGGGAAATGAGCCTATTTGCCAGTCTTGAACCAGAAACATCCAGCAGCACATCTGAGCAGCACAGGTGGCAGAATGAAGAGGTCTTGTCCCGGTTGCGACTGGCCATAAAAACATGTAGATTTTGTTCCATGTCTCTTCCTCCCCTCTCTTGCTGGTCAATACCAGCTGTGGAGGGATGGTGAGCCAGGGGGCGTGCGGGAGAAGTTTCCTATGGTTGGCAGGAGAGGTTGGAAAAGAGGGTTACAAATGGTTATTGGAATGCATGTGCCTCTTTATAAAGCCGGCATTAAAGATCTCATTTCTTGTTCTTAGCATGCTCCAACCCAGCTGGAGATGTAGATTCCCACCCAGAGCTTTCATCACTCAGGTTGTTCAGATCAACCGAATTCACACTCGGTGCTGCTAAACTGTAGCCCTGAGCCCTGCAGGATAGTGTGGGAGGAGAGCAAAGTACCTCCATTTCTACAGTCTTTTCCCAGGCCTTGTAAATCCAGTTGTGGCCCTGGGTTTAGCTGTGCATCCAGGCTGCAAATTAAAGCTTCAAAGGAAGCTGGTATGAGCTAGTACCTGTCCAGTCAGGCAACTTGGAAAGCCACAACGTAGAAACATGAGCTGGTATAACAAGTAATCAGAACACTTGGGTTTACCTGAGTCATCATCATACCTTACTAATGAACATCCTGGGGGCTCCACTAGCAGCAGGCAAACTCCTTTGGAAGTCAAGATCCCACAGTCTTAAATTGACTTGGGTATATTTACCTCTTCTTTTCAGATCCTGAGATGAGCAAATGCATGGGCAAGATCACTGCCATCTTGGGGCAGGAGTGTATGAAAACACACAGGACTGATTTAATGGAAACTCAGAAAGAAGCCACAACTGGCAAGGAACACAGGGGGAGGTCCTCAGAGATGGTGTTGGGGTGCCTGAAGCAAGAAACAAACAGAATTCAGGCGGTTGAATTGAAGCTCATGCTCCAGTGAACTCACTGAACTCCTGAATTTTATCTCCAGGTCTCTTGGCTTTTCATCTCAACACAGGAACAGCATCAGGAACAGAAAGGCAAGAGTCCAGGTATTTCAATGCACTGACAGGCTACAGAACGAGACCTCTTGTTTGTCCTCCTCTGTCCAGTGACTCCTACATCCTTGGCTGTGTGATGCCCACCTTCAGGAGCAGGAGAGAGGAACAGCCCTGTAACAGGTTGCTCTGGAGCATCATTATTAGGGTTTTCTTGGAGAGATAAGAAGTCCTTCCACTCCAGCTTGTGAAGGACCTTGCTACCCCAACCATAGCAGATAGTGGTTCTTCTCATGCAGCCCTGAGACAAGTACTAAATTCCTAGAGAGCAATAGCCCTTTGTTCAGCGTTTTTATCACCTATCAATCTTGCTTGTGAATTTTTGTGGGTTAATCTGCAAAGGCACTAAGTTTTTCCTATGGGCCAGGAGTTATTGTTCAGGGTCTTGCCCCTGACTCTACTGGGCAGAGAGCCACAAAGATATATGCTGAGTTTTCAGGCATCTGTCATCACATAACATCGGTGGACCTTTCTCTATTTTCAGCAGCCTTTGCCAACTGTGCCTATCTCTGTTTCCCTGAAATGGGATTAGACATTTAATTTTTTTTTTAGATATCACAAGTTCTAAGTTAGGGATGCACAGGGCTGCAAAACACGCAACATGTTAGCTGGTCATAGCTTCTGATGGCTGTAACAGTAAATTAAGGTTTCTTAGTCCTTTCAGGACTGAGCCTGGATGAAGTCAAACACATGCACACACATACACAGCCTGTCAAGCCTGAGCCTTTGAGAAACTGGGTCTAACAATACGTGTGACCCCTTCCCCGCAGCTCTTCAACAGGCCAAAGAAGGCCATACATGGAGGGTCAAGTTTGGTCCATGATGTTGATTAATCACTTTAACATTATGAGACTCCCACACGTTTCTGACACAAGGATGAGCTGTGGAAACACATTCACATAAATAGGTCAGCCTGAACATGTCAGCCTGGTGAAAAATAGTTCTTGTCTCAGAAAACTAAGCAGTGAGGCAAGTCCATGTATCATATCTTACATTTAGGAATGACTGCCCCATAGCTCCTCGTGCACAAAACACTGTTGTGTGGTTATTTGGGGGCGGGCAGACACACAGCAGCAAAAGGAAAGTTTTGAAGGCAGCCACAGGGTAGAGGCATGCATTCATGTCCTTGGCGCTGTGAAGTGATCCATATGTATAACCCTCATTGCCTCATTTAGCCCCTGTTGGGCCGGGCACTGTTAAAGCAGCCACACATTTTCTGACAAGCTGCTTTGTCCCTTCCTGTGCCCCTGCATTTGATAAGTATGTGTCCCATGTGCCCAGAAGAGACAGGCAGCGTGTGTTAAGTTTGCCCCCTCCGTTATTCTCTTGACTCTACATCTATATGGGTTGGCGCTGCATATGCATCACTCTTTCACATTCACGGTGGAGTCCAATATATGCAGTATAAAACAAGAGAGAAGCAAGCAACTCTCAGACCCCACGCTTACAGTCTGGAAGCTGCATCACTTCAATGTGGCCTGTAGTAGCACTAATAAAAGCTGGTGGCTGGGAGATGGTTACCAGTCAGACCAGTTTGGTATCACTGTGCTGCATTTTACAGGATCTGGAGTATGATGCAAGGATACCTGAATGCAAAATCAACTCAAGTCAATCAAGCCGGAGCTGCTGGCACCAGCCCTGGGGGGTGGGAGAGGGGACAACGGGTGGAGGCAGGACATGAAACCACTGTGCTGAATGTTTCATGCTCCGGGGTGCCGGAAATCGTACTGCTCCGGCACGGAACAGCACCTGCCCGCAGAGGCAGCTTGGGCTTTGGCTCCCCGTGAATTCGCCCTGCAACAACCAGGTGCACGGGAGCGAAGGGTTTCCACAGGAGCCAGCCCGGCTGGACCAAAGTCCAGTCTTTGTCAAGTCCTTCAGGTATCTGTGCGTCATGCTTCAGGAGTGTTACACTACTAGGGGGATCCCGGCTGGATTTCCCCAGCTGATGGGGAGCTGACTATAAATCAATGCCTATTTTGCATGGTTCACCTTCAAAGCTCTGCATCAACGTTAGCTGACAGCTCTCTGAAACAGATGCTCATTGTCCAAAATGGGGAGATGAAGACATTTGCTTACCGTCTCCCGGTGAATCTGTGACAGTGCAAGGATGTGTGCTGGGAGGCCCTGGCTCCCCCCAGTAATTCACTAGACCTCATTGCCTCTCACGCTAATGGCTTCCATGCACAGAAAGCATTACTGAAAGCCATGAGTGAGTGTGAGAAAGATGCCTGCAAGGAATCTTTGAAGAGCCTCATAAAGACGGGGCATGCAGGAAATGCCTGAATGATGGTTTAACTGGCCATGCATCCTTGCACGTGAAGTTTGCTGGCTTCTCATCACGCACATTATGCCACTAATATCCTTTGAAGAGAAAGCACTTTCCTACCCATTCATGCAGCTACGTGTCTGAAATGCACTTAGTCAGGTAAAGCTACTTGTCTCTATTTACCTCGAGATCAAAAGCTGTTCTGATATCCAGGTATATTTGAAGTACAATTAAACTCCTCACAGCTGTAACAGCCCTTTCCATGCCCATCCTAACACGCTGATTTTAGGCAAGTGAGTGGGAGTTCGAAGGTGCCTAAAATATGGGCATTTTTAACAGCACAAATGAGTAAGCAGTGAACAGTTTTGGATTGCAGATATTTCAGTTCAGCTTAGGGGCAGACATTTTTGGCCCTGGTGTGCTTTCCTTAAAAGTCTGAGTAACTGCAGTTCAGACGTGTGCTGTTCCTAGGCACGCACTTCCCTATCTCCTCTCCTTCACACACAGCAGCTGTGCGTTTGTGAGAAGAACTGGTGTCAAATTAATAGTGAGTAATTGCTAAGAGCTGATGAATCTCTCAGATGGAAGGCACCATCTAATTACAAACTTTTGTCACTGTTCGTTATTATGAAGCCATCAGTTAAAGGACTGTTGCCCCTAGAAATCTTCCTTTTTGTGTGTTTATAAGGTTTTAAATGGTTTCAGTTCTTGCATCATCTTGCTAAAGTTTTAGTCTCAGGCTTTTGTCTCCTTTCGTTTTTTGGGGGGGTCCTTTTTCTCTAAAAGAGCTTTTTGCCTTTTCTGTTTGACAAAATATCTCAATGTGCCATATAGGCTGTGTAGACAAGCTACTCACAGCCACATTGAAAACGTGGTTTGAAAGCTGATGCTGTGTATTTGCAGTCATGCCTTAGCTGAAGATGCAGTATTTGGGGCTCATCTCTGGTTTCTTAACAATGTTCCTGTAAACTGCAGTGCTTGTTTGAGGTAGACAACACTTGTGAAAGAAGATGGAGAAGTTCTGAAAAGTAAAATTGATCAGGTCCAGCAATGATCTGGTCTGTGCCTCTGCATGTGTCTGGGCGTGTGTACATGCAATTACTACAATGCCAGGCTGCAGCTTGTAAATAAGAACCGCAATAACAAATCAGATATAAAATAAACAGCTCCTGAGACTGAAGAGAGAAGCGCTCAATATATGCGAAACAGAATATCAGACATAGCGCTAAATGGGATCAGACTGGAAACTTAAACCACTTCTGTGCCAAGTCCACGGCTGGAATAACTTCACGGAGTTTAGTGGTGAACCAGGGATGAGTTTGGCATGGGGTGAACTTTTTGTTCTTGGGTAAGTTGTGACATAATGTTGAAATTATTGTTACTGAAGTATGGCTGACTCAAATTAGCTGAGGCTCCAAGCAGGAGCTTGGTTGTTGTGAACGGAAACTGCACGCAAAGTTAACAGAGGCTAGTTTAGACAGTGATTGCTTGCAGTTGATTAAAGGAAGATAACCATCCTGCTGAAAACCATAACTGAATTTCCACAGCCATTCACTCTCAGAAGGCTTCAATTAGACTACTGTGCATCCCTTGCTCTGCACTGGAAACCACAGTGCTGCTCTCCGAGCCACCTATGCACTCACATGGGATCTCTTCTCCCACTGCCGTGTGGCTGTAGAAGACGGAAACATCCATCTTCAGCTTTTAGACACAGGGCTCAACTTTCTAAGTTTTGCTAGCTCTTCCCTCTGGTTTGCTATTACAGTTTGGTAAAGGTTCAAATAGAGGAGGTGAAATCTATCTGCGTTCTTGGGATAAGAAATTTTGGCCTGCTAGGTTTACTCTTGCAGGGACCTGATCCTGAGATGCGTATCGGCACAACCCTCAGTTTCACTGCTGTGTCTTTGACATTGATCATCGACACTTTGTGTGTGGTGCGTGATGGATCTCAGAGCTTTCTGACATCAGAGTTATAGTCCAAATACAAAAGTACTGAATTTGCTGGGGTCTAAAATGAACAAAAAGCTTCAGGCCATGGGGAAAACGTAATGATTCAAAATTATGTCGGAATTATAACCCTGGACTATCCCTATTTCTTCGTAAAACGACAAACAGCTCCATTGCATCTCTGAGTTTTGCGATTCGTTCCGCTTCATTGAATCCCCACCAAAACAAGTGGTAATGATTATAAGCCCCTTTTTAAGGTGAAAAATAAAATTCATCTCAGTCCTAAGAGCTCACGTATGTTCTTAACCTGGCAGACTTGTGCAAAGATACCAACGCTGCTGTTCCGCAGTGGGAGCACAGTGGGGAAGGGATCTGCAAAGTCTTCAGAGTCTCACCGATGCCAGATACTCCTGGTGCCTGACTGATTTATAGGCTGCCCTAAATAACTCAGCTTCCCCTTGCTGATAGCAGAAGTCTGCTTTGCTTAATCCCACTGAACAGCAGAGAGTTGGTGTCATCTGCATTTCTGATGATTATTTCCTTCTGAACTTACTGATAACACCTCCTCTGAGGAAGCCGACACTGACAAAACAATAGTTCCCCTGCTGACAAAGTTATTTAAAACACAAAATAACAAAGTGATGTTAGGTATTACTGGATCTTATAAGAAGATGTATGCGATTTAATTCCCACAGTGTACTTCAGAGACCTTATTATTTCCTTACACTGATGTGCTTATGTCTCAGCCGTCTCCATTAGCCTCAGCTGAATGCCTTGGTGTTATCCTGGTAATGGGTCAGGTCTCAGAGTAGAGGACAGGAGACACGTGTCTCCAGTGCTAATGCTTGGTCATCCAGTGAAACATAGAGTGGAAGTAGGAGCGAATGGAGGCCAAAGAGAGGTGCAGAGCATAAATGAGAGCGATGACAGAAATTCATGTTTTCAAGGATTTCCTGGCGAAGTAAGGCTACAAGATGCTGTATAATTGAGTTTTGTTCTTTTAGTTTTGCTACAAGACATACTGATTATACAAATGACTCCCAGCTGAAAAGGGGATGGGATTTTGGCATGTTTAGCAAGAAGAGTTTTTCTCCTAACCGGGTTTAGAATTTGCCAATACTGCTGAAGAATTGCAGTGTTGTATGAAATAATCTTTCTCTTTTTTTTCTTTTTCTTTTTTTTTTCTTTTTTTTCCCCCCAGTTGTTTCCATTGCAATCTCTTTTGTTTCTTTAGTCATTCTGGTATGCCGATGGCCACCCATATTATGCTCCAAAAAGAGCTGTGGCCCTGCATAACCAGAAACTTTTGGTCAAAAAATTTACCTTTAAATGCTTGAACATTCAGAGCTTTTTTTTTTTTTCAGTAAGTCTCAAAAAGGCCACTTTTTCTGCCGTTCAGAAAAATACATTCTGCAATTACCCTTAATCTTATTTGTCCTTATCCTGAACTATATCTTTTTTCTTCATCCAGCTGCCATCTTTTTGCTGGGAAAGGTATTTGTGGAAGAAAATCCATTGATTTTTATCTACAGTGCCATCTAAAAAAGATATGCATGGGTTTGCTCATGTCTGATGTTAAACTAAAACGATAATTTGGAAGCCATATATTCAGAATGTAAATGACTCATCTTTAGGTGAAACTGACCCTAATTAGATCTAGATCAGCCATCATTTGACAGAAAGAAAGAAAATTCATTTTCTCTGAAATGTGGTAATGGCTAGGAAACTAGCCCCAGAACCTTAAATTAAAAGCAGGTTTTAACATGCTGGCTCCATGCCTGCCTTCAATATCAGCCTTTCCCTGTTTCAGTTAAATAAATGGTAACAAAAGAAGACAGGCTGGGTGACGTTAAATAAAGAGAAATTTAAGAGAGTAATTATAGCATTAAACAGGGCCAGAGGTGAGGAACTATAAACTTTGTGGAACAAAGTGCAGCATCGCAGTTTCTCCAAAACTTTGCTCGCCAAAACCTTTTTATTCCTGGTCATGCAAAGCTGTCTTTTAGCTAACGTGCCTGTCCCCAGCCTGTGCTCCCGACATTGGTCTGGCCACGCTCCTGGCATGTAGCTGCCCCTCACAGGCAAGTATGAGGAGTGGGATGGGAGATGAAGGAGCAACGGCTCTGGGTGGCAAGGGTGGATCCTGGGGTGGTCAGCAGCACGGCCAGTGTGGTGTCCCCCCGAAGGGGCATCTCACGCTGCTTTTCCATCCCATTTGTCGTCTCATTTTCATAAAATGTGTGACTCGCTCTTCTTCCCCTAACTGACAGGTGGCTTTGGAAAAGAAAGTTTAATGCAGAATGGGCTGCATCTCCTACCGACAGGTTTTTAAGGGTTTGAGTTGAGGAGATACGATGAAGTAACAGCCCATCTCAGTCAGTAAGAGTCCTAAAAGAACAGTTCTAACCACTGGTTATTTTAATGAAGCCAAGGATAACCCTGTAAAACCAATTGCTCTAATAACATATGGTGGGCAAAGCTCAAAAGATTAGGGGCTTAATTCATGTAAGCACCCGGGAGAAGCACACAGAGGGGAATTGAATTTTAAAAAAATCATCTGGGTTTCACATGTCTTTGAAATGTGATGCCCTTGTTATGAATGAGGCTATTTAGGCATCCGTGCTCTGTGTGTGTGTGTGTGTGTGCATGTGTGTGTGCATAGCGAGACATAAGAAACACACTCACAAACAGAATAATCCCATAGCCTGATGTTCTTGGGTAGTTCAGAGGACAAAAGCTCAGTTTAATGCTTTTTAAATGTTCAGTGGCAGGAGGACTGATGTGGAAAGGAAAAAGCTTGTGCATCGGCTGGCTTTCAGGCCGGAGCAGGCTCCTGGTGTGCAGTCATCCCCCATCATCTCCCTGTGCCTTGGTCCAGACTTATCCCAGTTAACAAGCTGCAGGGCCCGAGCAAACCCAACTTTCATGCAGCTTTCTTCTGGAAATTAAACTAAAGCATATCCCTGCTCTGGAGGCAGACACGTTGTTATTGGCTAGCACAGTATAGCTGTGTTTCGATGACCTAGTAAATCCTGTCAAGGGCCAGAGAAGGCATTCCCAGGCAGCCATTCAGAAATCAGGAGCTGCACCCAAAACTCATGAGATTTTTGGCATTGCTAACTGTCATGCTCTTTGCTCTTCCCTTCTGCTTTCATATTTTTTCAGTGCAAGGTTTCCGGCTTTTGATAACTTTGAGGGCCCGAGAAAGCAAATATTCTCAATTAATTACATAAATTCAGGATCTGGGGATTTAGCTGAAATCTACTGAGATCTCCAAGAATGTAACGCCTGTTTCAGGAATGTCCTGTGTAATACTAAGTTAATTTGTTGCTGGATCTGAGCATGGTAAAAAGGGGGGGTGGTATTTATTTCAGAATATTTTTATAGAAAAAAATTGTCATCTTTTCTGTTTATAGAAGAGTAACTGAAAATTTTGCCAACAGCTTTTGCTGATGCTTTTAATCCATTCATTCACTGAACGCGTTTTTCTATAATCATTTATGCAAGATATTCACCTCAATTTAAAAATGAAATGTCAGTGGAAAAATGCTTACAATATTATTGATCAGACTTTTAAAATCAGTTCCTCTGAAAAAAAAATAACATAAAGTACTCTAACTGTCAGTATTTCATTCAAGATTCTTTTCATACACTAGAGTCTGCAATTCAGGTACCTACCAAGTAAGATGTGATCAGTTTGCTTTGAGACCTCCATCCCAAAGGGAATACCTGCTCCAAGGCCTCTGATGGGTTCCGTTTCCTTTGTGGTTTTAAGGTAACTTTTACAAATGCGGAACATGTTGAATTTTACAGAGCTCCTGATGGTTTCTGGGTCCTGACACCTTTGGCTATCTGGACTATTTGCATCTTAAAATATTCTTAGAAGGTGGAAGAGCAAATTTTATGGCCCTAATGGCTTGTTCGTGAATTTCAAAGTGTTGTTATCAGTATTGATGCATAGGTCTGGGGAAATGTCCCTTTTCCACCACCTAGGGAAAAGGGAAGGGCAATATGCATTGGATTCTTTAGGAAAAAAGAAAATGAAAGTGCTGGTGCCGAGCTGATAACGTTTCTTTGAAAGGAGAAACATCTCTGTCCTCCCTAGTAACATTACCATGGTGTGAGTGCTTCCCTCCTGCCTCTAAGATTTCTCAGGAAATCTCTTTTTTTGCAGGCCATGCTGGCACTTGGAGAGCACCCCAGTCAGCAGAGTACAAGATACATGTTCAGGTCACCTTGGCTAAGGTTTTGGGGGGAATCTCTCCCTGCAGTTTAAGAGGATTTTCTCAAACTGGTTGCATAACTTATTTCCACACATCTGTCAGTCACCTTGTCTTTGCTTTGCTCCTTTAGAACTTGTTGTCTTGGACTCCTGAACCAGGGGAGCTCTGCCTAGCTCGTCTGACCTGAAGGTGAGTCCTCCAGTTCCCTGAGGCAGCCATGATTGGCACAGAGACCCACTTTATCTTGTCTGTAATGACTTGGGTGTTATACACTCGGTGCAGGGTGATATTTCCTCAATGACCATTAATCTGGTCTCCTTAAAGCTGAGGCCAGACTTTGATGTCTTCTTAACTCACATTTCTTGCCTTTGCTGGCACTATAGGATCTTTAAGTCTCCAAATCTGGCAATTAGTGTTCAGCTGCAAGCAAAGAGTAGCTGCACATCCAATAGGTGCTGTCTCACATCCACTCCTGGCCAGACAGTGACCCTCCTGCAGCTGGGACGGTTGCCTTGCAAGCAGTTGCCCAGCCCAGGCCAGCACAGATACCTCCTGCAGAGCATCTCTGCAAGCCTTGGTCTTACTAGCGCTTGTCATGTTCTCCATTGCAGCTATGGCAAGAGATAAGAGAGCCCTGATCTCTAGAAATAGGGGCTGTGTTTGATTTCTGATGTTCGCAGATGCTTTGAAGCCAGTGTGTCAGCACACAGGTAATGGAGGGCAGATGTGGTGTCAGAAGTTACCCAAACGATCAGCAGTGATCTTATTACCTTCTGGAGATGCCTTCAGCTTTCTAAATGAGACACAGTTTTCAAATAGAAAGTGTGTAGAGCAATGCGCTGTTGACTGAAGTGAAAAGACTACAGGAAAGTATAAAAATACATTCTTTAATATCTTACCCATAGTGCTGGACCTCCAAGAGTAACAGCGTAAATTTAACCTCTGGCAGCTTGGTGGTGTGGGAAATGCTATTGATGTTCTACACACCCACAGAGGACTGAGGCAGTGAGAAAGATGGATTCAGGGGCCTTGGCAGATGGCTAATGCCTCACAAACATTCCCAGTGCATGGCAGAGTGGAGCCTGAACCGTGCAAGAAGGGAATACGATCAAATTGATGCTGAGAGGGATTTTCTACATGTGTCCTCTCCATAGCACAACTATATGTGTCTATATGGCTCTCTGGGCTCATGCCCACATTCTGAGCTTATGGTACATGGGGTCATTAATGGGTTCATTCTGTGGCTTTCTTTGGCTTTGGACAGGGAAGTGAACCCCTCTAGCTGTGGTACAAATGCAGGGGACTGTATCTTAGGCTGATGTCCCAGTGACGCTGTTCTTCCTTCTCTGGGCTAATGGAGCTGGGAAACCCAGGTTGGGTCCTGTCCCAGTTGGTGGAGCTGCCCAGTGACAGGTCCTGCCCATCTCATGCTCCAGGTCCTGCCTTGGCACAGCCAGGCTCATTAACCTGGTTCCTAATTCATGCCACCAAGAGATTTTGCTGTAACTACTCACACACTTCACTCCAGGCATGCTGCTGAGCACTTTGCCAGATTAAGACTTTTACTGCTCATCTAAGAGCTGATTTAATTAAAAACTATCACACTTTTCATATGTGTATTCCAAGGGCATGGAGTGCAGGTTTTGCAGTGTTCGTTTACAAACAATCAAGAATACAATTATCTTTAATAATGAAACAAAAATTGTTTGAAAGGCAGCACCTTGAGAGTTGGGGCAATGACCTTTACACTCTTTTACAGCAGCTTTCTTATGCTTTTTCTGCTTTTATAGTATGTCTCCGCTGCAGAGGGTGGTGTTCTCATATAGCAAAGGGCAGGATGCCTATTAGCAGAAGCAAAAGGATTTAAGTCTCTGGTTTTTAGGTATTAAGAGTTCTCCTTGTCCACATATTCTAAGAAGGGCAGATATATCAAGGTAATCTCCTTGTTGTTGTTGCTCTGTGTATGTCAGCTCTTCCATGACTAATGTGTCCCATATTCTTATCATCCAAATCTTGACATCAGATGGTTCCTTTTAGAGTGAGATGTGATTAAGCATTGCAGGCACTGAGAGCTCAGAGATCGGCTTACACTCCTTACTCTGAATGGGCCTGTAACCAGCACCCTGAGAATAAAGACTTCCTGAGGAGGATCAAAATAGCACTCCTATGTAATCTGAAACACCAGATCTTGAGCCTGTGGAGATCCACCTCAGCCCAGGAGGAGGAGCAGACCTTGCACGTCCCTGTGAATCCCAGCCTTTCCCTTGGATTTGCAGAAGAACTAGTGCTGGGGCTGCCATGCTGCCATCTGCTTAGTGTAGAGGAGAACAGGGGGTCTCAGGACTGGGGTGAGCCGTCCATACATCATGTGAAGATGGGGAAACCACAGAAGTAATTCACCGAACTCCAGAGACCAGCTTCCCTCAAGCATGCGTTTCTCGATAAAACCTGGCACTAGCCAGAACCCTCTGAAGTGACATTTGCCCCATAACTTCCCAGTCAAACACAACAAAAATAAAACCCCACAGCCACCACAGCCTTCTTGCTTATAATCAGTCATCTCCCAGGGACGCTCACGGAGGCAGCAGTGCCACAGCTCTTGAAGAGCACTAAAGCTGGAAGTTGAGCACAGGTTTTCCCAGCCTCCCACAGCTACCACCTCTGGTGCCTCCGCAGGCAACACAACTGCCACCGTGCCCGTGTGCCCCTGCTCCCCGCCACTGGGAAGGGCAGTTTTGCCTGCAAGTCCCCGGGCATGGGGGGATTCATACCTCGGGCAGCTCCCCGGCTGGTCTTGCAGTCTGCAGCCCATGTTCCCTCCTGTGGATGCCTTTCCTGCCAGGGCGTCCTCACAACTTTGTTGTCTCTTCTTTTATATAAGCACACACACACACACACACACACACACACACACACACATACATATGTATACACATGACTGCTTTGCCATGGGTTTTTTAAAGGGAAGAAATCTTATTTATCAGTTTTCTGTTGGGGAAAAAAAAAGTCAGAATGGGTTAACTAGAGTGGAGGTTCTTTTCTTTACATACAGGTATGACTGCTCTGCTGTCTTTAATTACAATCCTATATAGAATTAACAGTAATTTTTTTATCAAATGATGGTATTACACTTTCTGCCTCTTTCTGTCCATTTTTATGCCCATCCAGTAGTTTGCTTATCCCCACTATGGAGCAAGGCCTCTACCATACACCCTAAAACGAGCCTTTGTATTGCCATGGCTTGTCCTTCGAAGCCAGCGTTACATCTCAGCAGATGCTCCATGCCCGATGCAGCAGTGACCAGTCAAAATGACAAGGGACAGTCTAGCCCCTGAACTTTGTCCACCACACCCAGGAAAGCTCCTCAGAGCTGCTGGGGCTGTGGTCCTCTGGCTGTGTCTGCTCTGCTGGTGATCATTCGCCTCTCCAAAGAGGTACATTTGCTTCAGCATTTGTATCTTCTTTCATATTCACAGCCTTAGCTTGGATTTCCCCAGTTGTGTCAGCAAGTGTGGTCCAGGTGTGCCTTGACACTTTCACATCCATCTCCTTTGCCTTTGCTTCTTCCTCGGCTGTTGCTAGGTCAAGACGTCCCACTTCATGCAGGGAGACCTCAGAAGAACTCCAGTCACTCCTGGAGCAGTCAGCCAGACATGCTGCAGTATGAGACTAAACATGGGGCATGTTAGCTCTGCATCAGCTACTGAGTCCCCCCCCGAGAAGTGGGTGTCATAGCGATTCCTGAGTTGGGAATATCTGGGCAGGGTTTGAGGAATGCATTAAGGAAACAATAAGTTTGAACAATTGCACAGAGTCAGAAAACACCACATGGGAGGTATGCATGGTCTGAGTTCAGCCCCTCCGCATCCCTGTGATGCCTGACACCCTGTAATTACAGGCTCATAGACGTGGCTTGTACTTAAAAGCATCGCTTCAACCATAGATCCACAGAGACAGCATCTCTGTTTGGTGTAGCCATTCTTAATTTCATTGACCTAAGCTTCCCAAATGTGTCTTTTGACTTCGGCTTTTAATACAATCCATTCTTTTTTTTTATTTCCCAAATAGTCTGTGGAGCCAGACTAATCGCCACTCATCAAGTGCCCATTGTGTTTCTATTTCCCTGTCCCATGGTAACAGACACTTTTATTGTGATTATTCATCTGCTGTTCTTTCATTAATGAAACATTTAGATTTCACTGCCACAAGCCCTTTTCAATAGCCTCATATTATAAATACACTTTCAAATGGAAACCTATTCTTTGGTACCCCAAGCAGTGACACCTGAGAGTCTGTTCTAGCTTCTTGCTTAGCCAGTGATGGTAAGAAATGCCCACTTCAGGGACTGATGTTCTCCATTCCCCCTTGGTGGGCTAGTTCTCGGTGTGCTGCAGCCTAGATGCCCCTGAGTAAGGGGCCAGAAGGGGAAGGACCATCATTAGTTTTTAGTGTGTTTCTTCCCACCCCTTGAGGGTAAGAGGGTGCTTGGACAAGTCTCCCACACCTTTGGGATCTAACTAATTCCCTCTGCTGGTGTGTATTTGCTCTAGCCTGTGCCAGATCGTGCATGTATTGCCTGAAATGCCATTTAGGTAGGCCTAGTATGTACATAAGAGGAGTATGTTTATTAAGGGAATGCCCCTACTGCCGCACTGTGTCTGGGCTGCCATCGCTACCAGGTCCCGGCCAGGTCCCTGCTGTGCCTCTAGGTGAACCGGTGGTGTTATTCTGCCTAGCAGGCAGCGTGCAGATCAGGTCTCCATACTCTTTGGCTCAGTCTACTTTTCCCTTTAATTAAGACCAATCCTGTTGTCTAGAACCTGGAGAAAATTAAGACCCATTTAGCCTTGCATTGAATAAGTGTGTTTATGATCATTCTGGGTAGCATAAAAATGTCTTTTCCAGGAAGACTGTCTCCTGGACTGCTTACCCTCAAGGACCATTTCTTTTTATAGGTCTGCTTTGGGGGACAACTGAGCCATCTTTCCAGGCACAGAGACTACCATATCGACTGAGATAGGGACTATGCCCTTTGCCTTAGTTTTTCTAAGGTCTCTAGTGATAACAGAAGAGGAAGAAAGCCTATCATTGTGCAATGCTCATTTTTATAGATCATAGTTCTCAAAGCAAAAAAACTGTCAGTGGGATGGTGATGATGACAATTTTTCTTAAAAAAATTTTCTTCTCTCAGTCCTCTGAGAAGGAATCTGAGTCCGTCCTCCACTAAGTTCCTCACCGTCTCCTTGGCTCCTTCCATGTGGCTCATTCTTCCCCTCTTCTTTAACACCTTACACGCGTGCTTTTTTCTGTTGCAGACTAAAAGTCAGGTTTGATCCCCCTCAGAAAGAAATCCCTCATTTCTACTCGTCTCTCTAGTTATAGCCATGGAAAATGATGTTGGATATGTCTTGCAAATCAGTCACTGACTATGCATCCACGACACTGAGACCCTGGCAGTCTCCCCACTAACTGCTTCTCCTTTCTAAGGCTCGAGTTTTTCCTCACACGTCTTTTTGCCGCATCCACTTACCAGCTTGATCCATTTGTTATTGCCTATATCTCTGCGGTCGAACGTATTTTTGCCTGGACACCGATGTTGTTCGCCCTGCACTGCCACCTCTGCGGCCTGTGTGTGGGGTCCCTCAGCAAGGAGACCTTCAGACTGCTCCCAGGCTCGTACCTGCTGAGCAGCTGCCTCACCTGCCAAAGAGATGAGTTTTCTAAGTGCGCTCTTCTGCTTATCCACACACTTCTTTCTGTTTCGCCCAACTATGAGACGGCAGTGATACTGCCCACCCATCCCATCCTAAGCTGACGTGGTGGTCTGCCACTCACCTGCCATTACAAAAATTGTGTAGTCCTTCCTCCTGGACAACTCCTTATTTGTGTCAGGAGGTACCTCAGTACCTCACAAATTTTTGGGTACACTAATACAGTTTGACCAGGCACCTCCAGAGCCCAGGACCGCTCATAAAGGGCAGGATGGCTGTTTTCTGCTTGTAATACAGCACTTTCAAGCCCCTGCTGCAGAGCAGGTCCCTCCAGACAAACATCTTCACAAGATAGTGCCTGCCCAAAACCACTTATAATTGGAGCGTAAGGCAAAAGACCATGAGAGAATCAACAGGTTCGCAGCACACAAGAAACTAGTGAGGTAATACTCAGGGAGTAAGCTTGTATAGCCAGATAATGAGGTTATAGTTACCTATAATGAGATTATTCCCCAGAGGCTTGTTTTTATAAGAACTCTAATGTGCAGTCAAGATTTTCATCATGCTGCTGCCAGCCCTGCGCCTTGCTGCTGCTGCCCTCCGTGTCTGAAGACCTGAAACAGTCCTGACTGTGGCTTATGAGTTTGCAGAGGAGCAGAAGGTATAAAAATGCTGAACTTTGGACAGGGAGTTATATTCAGTGTTTTCAGAGGATGGTGAGAGCAGCTCCAAGGTCAGCCATGGGGAAGAGCAAATTGAGCCTGCCTGGCTAAGGCGACAGAGATGTCTTTCAGAATTTGGTCTTTCAGCACAATTCTCATGTTTTAGCCAGTTGACAGCCTGCTCTTTGAAAGGGCATCTGTGCAACTGTGTGAACACGGTCCTTTCAGATCCCTTCACTATTGTGTGCTGCTCTGTGAACTCAATACACCGAGGTGGGAGTTCACACAGATCAACGTCTTTTATATGTTTCATCAGGTGAGTCATTCTCACTTTATAGCCAAGTCACCTGAATTTGACCTGATCTGTCACAGCAAGGGAGATTCAGCAAGCTTTGAGGCTAATAGGCTTGTTTTCTAAATCAAATCTACACTCTTCCCTGAGCTTTGAATTAGCTTGATTTGTCCCCAGAAACTGCACCTCTGGTAACACCAGTGTGGCCTGTAAAGAAAACATTTAACATTTTCTAAAAACCTCCAGTCCTTGACTTTTTTCTAAGTTGCTGTCTATGCATGGGATTTATGGCCAGAGTGACTGCTCCTCGCTGTCCTTCTGTCTAGAGAAGTGTCAGCCCAGAGACAACTGGGGCATTTCTGAGATAACTGACGTGGCTCCGGTTCTGAACTGTGAATAATGTGTGGAGTATGAACTGCTCCATATCAAGCAAGAAAGTTTATAAACAAAGAGGGGTGGGAAAAACAACATGAGAACATCCTTGGTTAATTATGAGATTGACCACCCTGACAGACTGGCATTGATACTGTGACAGTCTTAGGGGAGAGAACTCTTTTGCATGTCTCAAGTACATTTTTGTGAATTGCGAAAGGTTACTTTAGTCTAATCAGGTGTTCGTAATGAACAGATCAAACATATCATCACATACCTCATCTACATAAGAATATGCACCAGTTTAACTCAACCTGGTGCCATGTGTTTCATGAGTATTCTTGCTTAATTTAAGAATACATTTCAATTTATTATCAACCTGCCTTGAGTTCATATAAAGTAAAACAGAAAAAGACCTGTCTTGGGAGATTGCTGAGTTAACCACACTCTTTCAGAGCAACTTGTTTCACAGGGTGTGGTTCATCTGGCAGTCTTGTAGACATCTTTATCTGCACTGGTCACCGCAATCTGACTATCTGTAGTTGGCGAATCTGGGCCACAATTCGTTCCATCCTAGAGCAGATGCATAAATGAGATTAGTAGAATTATACTATATGGGCACCTCTCCTTCCACATTGCTCCTAAATGGAGCTAAGGGAGACAAGATCAGCTGAAGACTTCTAGGCTCTGATGCTGTACACTTGGGTCATATAAATCCTACCTGTCCCACTGCAGAGAGGTCACCTGAGCCAGGGTCACCACAGGACCTGACCCCATGGCAAGCTCTGGGGGACCTGGGTCTGCCTCTGCCCCAGGTGCTGGTGGATTTGTGTGGGGCTGCAGAAAATAACGCATAATGCATGAAGGGTTTGATTCTTAACACTAAAGGCAGCAACAGCAGTAGGCTCAGGAATGAGACAGAGACAGAAAATGAACCTATCACTGAAGTGAGGAGAGGCTATGAGGTGCTCAGGATGTTCACTCCTCACTGCAGAAAGCATCTCTATGGGCCTTCTAACATTTGCTAGGAAAGAGAGGGATGGCACAGCTAGTTCACTTGCAGTAGAGGAGGACAAAGACATGCATGGTCTAAATATGCAGAAAAGCAGAGACAGCTGAAGATCCCCATCAGTACAGGTACTCACAGACCAGTGGACTCTGAAATCCCCAGGGGGACAAGTGAGGAGGAGTATGATGAATTTTAAAAATGCAGCCCCTGTTCCAAGGATCAGGAAAACCTAGAGGGCAGCAGTCAGTCATCCTGAGGGATAGCTGTCCTTTCCTTTCTGTCTCCTGTCTCAAGAGTGATGATGGGAGTGATGGAGTCTGGCCGTGAAGTCAATGTTGGAAATGACCTGCTGATAAGAAACCTCAGGTCCCCTCTGCTGTACACAGCACAGGATAGATGTAAACCAGCACTCTGTTGAATTTCCTGTTGATTTTTCCTTAAAGTTAAAATTCTGGCTTGTCAGGAGCAGTAGCTGCTGCTCCTCTTGCATCCTCTCCCCACCCTCCTCCAGGGCACACGGGCAGGATAAGGACTCCTAGAGCAGAAGAAAGAAGTTAGCATGAGCTGCCTACTTGGTACGTCAGCAGTTCCGTCTGTGTCCACAGCTCCCTCACCTTCATGAGTGGTCCTACAGATGCACTGAGCTTTCTTGAATGCTTTTTAGAAGGAAATCTATGACTACAGGTGTTTGGGAAGCAGAAATTCACTTTGCGAAGTATTTTCATTTAATGACCTTTGGGTCCTATTTGCTCCAATTAGGAGTACCACCCTCCCTTTTTTGCAATATCCTATGCATAAAAAAGCAGAAAAGAACATTTCGTTTGGGGCACCTGCTGTTCTATTCACTGTTACCTTTTAAAATTACTGAGATATTCTCCTTGTTATTCTTCCACTTAAGAAAGAGAAAAGGTAACTAAGCAAAACAGTTTCTTGAAGTGTTATGATTTAATTGAAAAAGCATCATGTGGCATAAAATGGTGGTTGTTGCTTTGGTTATTTTCTGACCTGTTTCTCCTCAGAGAGAACTGGGGATGAACTTGGGACTAAAATCTCACAGGGTATTAGCTATCTTCATGGGGCATGTTAAGCTGCATAGTTCCGAAATGTTCATCGTTCTGATTGATTGGGTAGGAAAGCTTCAGGTTGCAGAGGCCGGACATGGGGTTTGACAGCCACGTCCTGTAGCTAAGCCTAGCCTAGCTGATCCAGTATGCTGCAGTCCTGGAGAAGAACATACCTTCCTTGAAGCGTTTTGCAAAAAATAAGATGCTGGACTTGGTGGTCCCGTAGGGGGGATCCTGTGGTTTCCACAGAATGGTGTGAACTCTGGTACGAAGCACAGCGGGCGAAAGAAACAATAAAAAGAATAAAAAAGTATGAGCCCATGGTGAAATAATTTTCCAGATTCAATAACTAGATCTAATTAAGTACTGGGAGAGCTTTTCAAATTCCAAAGGCTTCTGGGTGTTTAAATTTTTCTGACATCCTTCTATTATCTGAGATATTAAGGTAGTTAAAGCCTGAGAAAAATGTAAACTATGTCTGTGTATTTTGTGTGGTGCTATCAGTTAATCCCAAGGCTTTCTCAAGGAATCCAGTTCTTAGTCTGGGATTTAGAAAAATGACATTAATGTTCCTTTGCCTCCAACCGAACATCCATTAGATATAAATTACAGTCTCTCCCAGCTTGATTGCTAGAAGTCCCTACTCTTGCGTCTCTTGGCACATGTTTCTCTCTCATCAGGCTGCGAAAATGCTTGTGCCCAATTTGTCCCTCTCTCTTGTTCTCACTGCTTCAGCCCCACCTGAAGACATCCTGTGACGTGGCTTCCCACCAGCCTCCCACCTAACTCAGTCCTGGGCCCTTTGCAACCCTATCACTCATGCATGCTTTTAGTCTGGGTCCCCACTTCAGATCCTACTCTTTCTTGACCTCCTGCACGTCTCTGGTTTCTTCTGAGCTGCGAAATTCTGAAGGAGACTAATTCAGAGAACAAGACTATATGGCACATGGCTTGGACAACAATGAATATCAGAGGCGAGAGGCAGAGGCTGGGGTGCTCCTCATGGCTCAGGAGGTATTGCCTCTACACCTTCTGCTGAACCCACCAGTGATCAAACCAGCCATGGAACAAGTATGTAGATTAAAAGGAGACCTGAGACCTGGGGTCCATACAGTACTTAGGGACATGGCTGCAAGTAATTTCAGAAGCGTTTAAGAAGGATTAGGCACTGTCAAGAATATAGGGAGCTGCACCTCTGGGCCCAGAAGGCAGTGTTGATTGTGGGAGCAAACTGGCCTCCAGCTGCAAATCCAGCAGAGCAGGTGTCACAAATCTAAAACCTTGACATTGGTGTCTTGGCACATGGGACATCTGATGGAACTGACATGAACTTTTGCCTCTCCCTGCGCAGCAATGCAGCTTTGGACAAAATGGTTTGGAGCTGGAGGCCCCTGTTCCTTCAGCTGTCACCTTGTGGGTCCTCAACTCTGGGCTTCATCGGCTCCCTGGGTGAGGGGACCCAGGGAGACCAGCTAAATTTGATGCTGTGCATTCTGCTGGGTGATAAGGGCAGGAGAAAAGGCTTCCAGCACCAAACTACTGAAAGGTGCAATAAAGACGAATGCAGGAGGCAGGATCTTCCCCATCCAATGCCTGTAGCTTCAACCATCACATCAGATGGGTCGATTGCTAGGCTGCATATAAACTCTGCCACAGAGAATGCCAGAGTCTTGGCCTGCCATCCTGCAGTCAGAGGGACCTGCTGGGGCTCTCCAGGCTCCTGCTTGGCCTGGGCACTCTGCGCTCTTCCGCACAAACCCAGCCCACAGCAGCTGAACGACGCGCCCTGATATGTGCTGGGCGGCTGGAGGTAAACCCAGGTCCCTCCCAAGAGCTACCTTCTTGTTAGTGCAAGCAGTAAATGGCAGCGGAGAATGTGGAGAAAAGAGAGGGGAAAGGGAAAAGTGAAATACAAGAAAGTGCAGCCAAGATTAATGTCAGTAACTGGCAGAAAAGACATGAGAGAAATGTCCTTCTAGACTCTCAGAAATGTTGCTAATAAAAAAGAAGAGAAAAAGGAAAAGAATGACAATGTTTAGGAATTTTTTTGTAGTATCAAGGAGGTACTGGGGGGACCAGTTCACAGAGAAAGATTAAAAAAGTCAGAAATCCACAGGTCATTTTAAACTTATCATGGCAACAGCTGGTAAGGGACTCTAGGAAAGGAGGGGAATTTTTTAAAGCTCACTGAAGTAGAGTAACTGGGAGTCAGGAGAAGAAGCTGAACATTGGATTGCTCATGACTGATTCAGATTCCTTTGAGTCACTGCTTGGACCAAGAGAAACCAAGTCTCTGAGGCTGAAGGACTGTATCAACAGAAGTGGGCATCCTCTTCTGGGAAAGGCTGACAGACATCATCAGACAAGGATGATGAGTCCCTTTGGCAGGGCCTTGAGCCAACCTGCTCAGCAGATTACCAGATGCTGCCAAAATGTGCAAAACGTAAAAAACCTGTATCAAGCTATGCTGCTCTAAAAGGCTCCCGCAGAAGAAGGGGTAATTGTGAGTTTGCAGCGGGGAACTTCTGTCTCGTTGTCGTGGCAATGCGCCATGCTGATCTCTAACACTTTTCTAAAGCAATATGTAAAACAAGGAATAACAGGATTAGCTGACCAGTTACATTACTGAAACCTAAATGTGATTAGTAATTCAAACTCGTTCTACTTCTGGGTGAAATTCTTAGACTGGAGGTTACTTTTCACAGCAGAGAGATGATGTTCATCATTTCTAGGGGCTGGTAACTCTATATGTCCAGTTTAATGCCTGCTAGTAATATCTCCTGAAATTAGAAGGGTTTTCTGTGGTGGTCTCAAAGGTTACATTTACTTATGGTTTCTTCTTTGTTGCAAATAAAGTTGCTTGATATAGTTATAGGAAAAGAGCAAAATATTCAGTATTTTATTATCACTTAATAAGGAGATTTTATTTTTTTTAACATGGCAGGCTAGAATTCAACTTGACTAAGAGATCCAAAGTGAATAAACACGAGTCCTCACATTTATGCACTCTAAGCTTAGTTTAACACAGGCTTCAGTTGTACGCACAGAGCATTTATGACGGTTTGAGGAAGGATGAAAAGCTAATATGAAAACTGTCTTTAATCATTGTTTTATATACTAAATATTGCTATTGAGGGGGCTGCTTTGACCAGGCTGGTCATAATAATGCATTTGATGAATGCACTGTGTGTAATGTTTCCTGGTATTTCCCTATTTCAAGATATATCACAAATATGATTGTGATCTGACTGTAGCCTGTGACATCAGAGACACAATCCAAACGCATTCCTTCAGCAGCATCTTGACATGAAATGCTTTTGAGAGAGACCCTCTGCCAAGGGAAAAATATGTCGAAGGTTCTCCAATCTTTCACAAGGGAATACAACAATATGCATGAGGTATGTTGTCTTAGAGAAGCTGCAGTGGCCTTAAGAGTTTGAAAAGAGGCATTACCGCAAATGAGTATAAAGCCACTAACAGAGCGTTTGAGATCGAGAGACTTGTTTTGAACCTTTATTACTTGTACACAGTAGTATGCAAGTTGTGTTTCCCGATTTCAATACCAACACTGGCAAAGCTGGCTGCCACAAGGTTTGGACCCCTTGGGGACATGTGGCTTTGGGGCCCCACCACCAATGCCAGCTGTGACAGCCTGGTGTTCAGCACCACGGGAGCCTATTTCTGAAATACCAAACTAGAGAACATGGGTTTAAAAAAATGTACCAAGACTCTAGAAAACAGGATGGTGCTGTATTTTTATTGGGCAAAGGCAGAACAAGAAGGTCCCAGCCAGCTACAGGACCCAAAGAGCACTCAGGGTTCCTCCTGCTGAAGGATCGCTGGTAGATTTTTCTCTGCAATTATTATTGCTTTGCTCTTCCTGATGTTAGCTTCCATTGTCTTTATAGTCAACTATGTTTTGTTGTCTGCTTGTTTGTTTTATTTAATCATATCCATAGTCTCTTACAGCTCTGAAGATAGTCCTTTCCCCCTTCCAAAGCTGGGATGAAAACCACGGTGTGGGCACCATGCAGTCAGAGGGATGACACATGGGAGCTGGGGCAGCACATTGTCCCAGCTGCTCTGGACCTTTCAGGAACTGCCGCAGGAGCCAGAACCACATGGAAACCTGTCCCAGGAGCAGGAGCCCCGAGCCCATGTGTACCTCAGAAGCAGCAGAGGAGGCTTGGCCAGGCATGCCTCCCCAAAACAAAACGCAAAGCTGTCCAGCCAGAGCTGGAGGGGGTACCCCAGAGATGGCACCTGCAGCAAAAGGGACAGCACCTTGGCATGACCCTCAGCCCAGAAAGGGTTGTGCTCCAAGTTGCCTTGAGCTCCACCTGCGGGCACCCCATGGGTCTCTCTGCCACCTGCATTGCGTTTGTGCCCAGCACCAGGCTGTGTCTTCTACTGACGTGCCACCCAGCCACGGGGACCCCAGCACACCATTTAGCACTGTGTCGACAGTAGCAAAGCACATCACTTGAATTTCAGCCATGGGGCACAGATTGTTTGAATCGATGAAGGAAGGTTTTCATCAGCTCTCTTAACAACAATGAACAGAATTATGTATTTGTTTAACAATCAGTCTTGCATGAGATGTAATAATTTCCAGTTCCTGTTTCTTGTTTATCTTCCTGTTTCCAAACAGTATTCAATAAAAAGAAAATATTGCTCAAAGGAAGGATTTAATTATAACTACCTTTTCAATGCCTTAGCTAGAGTGTATAAAACTGCATTTTATGCTCTGATGTTGATCAAATTTTTCGATACTAGTACAGATACTTTGATATTATTCCAAGGTAAGTGGGCGGGTATTAAAGAAATTAGTCTTGGTCTATACTTTTATAGATCAGAGCAAGATTATTTCAATTAAATAAGTGCATAGTTGATACAATTGAAAAACTGCATAATCCAGAAAAAAAAACAATTTTGATTAAACAAGCATTTTATTTGACAGTATGTATGAGACATTTCTTTTACTTTTCATGGATAAGACCTTTTCAAAATAATTTAGCTGGCTTTCAAAATGAGTTTTTGAAAGAAAAATGCTGTTTCATTTTAATAACATTAGAACAAAAAGCTTCGACTTTTCTGATCTTCTTTCTCTAATCTCCGTTTCTGTTCAAAATTATTCATTTAATTTTATCCCAAATCACAATCTGATTTGTTTAAAAATGCACCTTTTAGCAAATACATTATTATTCAGAAATATGCCATCTGGCCATATCCATGACGGATGTCTTTTTTACTTCAGTGCTCCATTATTGTATTGACATGCCTTGCACCGTGCTATGGAGGAGAGGGGGAGATGAAGGAAAACTGTAAGAAATAGAGGATAATTTCATGTAAGGTATTTTTCACAGTATCCCAGACGGTATATCTGAAGACACACTAAATACAGTATCCCTACTGCTAGATCATAACAAATTCAATTGTGGGGCTTGCTGGTGCCTCCACATCATAAATCTATCTAGAAGCTTAATTATTTCACCAAAAGTGGCACAACGGGATCCTGTAATTTTAACAGAAATGGAAGGAGCTGCTGCCATACAGAAAAGATTTACCCCCTGGATTTAGACCGTACTATATCCAGGTAAATATGGCAATGTTAAAGGTGAGGTGTTTGCAACTTGCAGCAGCAAGATACTTCTGCAATGGACCTTCTTTCACTGAATTGCACGGGCTAGCAATTAATTCCATGAGAATGCAATTCCTGACATTCAAAATTTAATTAAAAGCAGCATTTTGTTCTAAATCTGAGGACTGGGTCTCAAAGGACAAAATAGGGGTCTAAAGGACAAGTCTCCTACAAAATGAACAGATTCCAAAATACTGGAAAGATCCTGTGAATTTTGTAATGTTGACTTTATAATGCACATTGCTTTTTTAAATTCAGGCTCATCACTGTGAGACTCACAGATAGAAGTAACACCTTAACTTTAAACTTCAGTGTTTTGACAATCCCAACCTAGTTTTGCATTGCAAACTTATAACCTTTTTGCAGCGTTGAAGTTTTGGGGGTTTTTTGGGCCAGTGTGACGGCCATAGGAGCTGGGTAGTGCTGTTAAGTATTCAGTACAGACCAGCTTTCAACTTGTCTGATTACTTGGGCCTTTTAGGGGTAAAGAAAACTGCTCAGCTCAGAGGAACAGGATGCATGTTGATGTATGCTCCCCGTTTGCAGGATTGGATGCACATCCCGCATTAATTAGCACTGGGGGAGAAAAGCTGGGCGATGTTTATGGCTGGAGGCAGCGGCAGGCACGTGTGCACAGCAGCGTGTGGGACCGGGAGCCTCGCGCAGTGCTACGGGACCACTGGAGGTCCTCACTTCTGCGGCGAAAGTGAGTGGCATTTGTCCCTGACAAAGAAAGGAGGTTCGTTCTGCTAAAATATAGACCTCTAATCCAGGAGGTTTCTGCACATGACATGGAGAGTTGACCTCCACCTTTCCCACGGAAGGGTGTGAGGGCACCTCCTCTTCCATCCCCATGGATGTTATTGGAGCAGCAGAAAGTTGGACTTTTAAACACAGCACCCAAATTACATCCTGCAATCGGGAGATTTTTTCTTTTAAAAGCTGTGGCTTATTTATGGTGGTGTTGGTGCTTGCATAATGCTTGTGGAAATTCTCATCTCACCTCACCTCCTGCCGTCTCAGGCAGCCAGTACACACAGTCATCCCTTCGCTTTACCTCAGACCACAAGCACAGAAGGTCCTACCTCCTATGCTCACAAACTTTGTCTTACTTTTAGCTCTGTTTTCTCTTCTCTGTTCAGCATGCTATCTCTCAAACTTCTTGGATTCCCCCATAAAAATTTTCCCACAAAATCCATTCCCCCGTTGCCTCACTGGTGGTACTGGCCTTTTTCCATGCTGTGCTCCCACCTACCTTTAGTGCTGCCCTTTCTTGGCACCTTGTCCATGCTGCTTGGCTGCTGAACCTGGTGCAGCACGCCAGATCCTCCCATTTAGCACCAGATGGGACCACGGTTCTGGCCACTCTCGTGGGAGCAGGTAATGTCTCTAATGGTAATGCACATGCCTTGCACAAGGCAAGGTCTTGCACTTACCTGCAGATGCAGACCAGCATGTTGCTTTCACTCCTTCTCACAAACAGGACACTCCTACAGTCACCATCAAAAACCATGAAGTGTGAGAAGGGCTGCTCTGTTTTACTGTTTTCTATTCTTGGCAGCTGCTGTACTGCCCTCGCCACCACAGTAGCCACATGCCGAGCGTACCTGTGCTATGTGATGCAACCAAACTCTGCCACATGCAGGTCAGCATCTTTCATCCTTTCCCTCAGGAGAAGAAGGAGGGGTGTGTATGTGTGTGTGTGTGTGTGTTGGTGCTTCTTTTGACTACCTGTGACTCAAGGTGCACATTAGGTCAAAGAAGTCCATCTCAAGAAAAAGCAGGAGTGGGGAGATCTGTGATAGCCTGTTAGTGCCTTTGTGAGTTTGTTCTGCTAAGACTTGCTCCTGAGGAAGTTCTGCTTCTCACAGAGACATGGAGAAAGTTAACTCTGCCAAAGAGATGGTGGTATTTAGCAGAGTCCTCGGTCAGGGCTTGGGATGGCTGCACCCAGGATCATACATATGGCTTGATAGCCAGCACAGAGAGAAAATAATGTTTGTGCTTGAGTTTGCAGTAGCTCATGCTGCTTGCTGCTAACTGAAGTTTCCAAGTGGCTGAAGACTTCAGGTCCAGACACGCTGTGCTGCCACAGTGCAAATAGGAGATTTGACAAGTTCAGTCACTGCTGGGTTAGGATTTGTTAGGTTGATTACTCCTGGCAGATAACAGGATGACCATCCCACGGCTGAACGGAGACAGGGGAAAGCGCTAGTCATGGATACTTCCACGTGAAAGCTTTGTGTGTGAAATGAACTAAAAAAAAAAACAAACCCAAATGAAATTAAATGAGCCCACAAGCAACCCACAATGTCTGGACTCAAAGTGAAGACTGAAGACTCTTATCTGCCAACCTGTTTATTTGCATTCAGTTCCAAAAAGCCCTTTTCCGTGCCTGTGCTGATTTTGACCCAGATCAGGATCGTCCTGCTGACTATGATCCATATATGGTACTGGATTGGAAGGACGTTCTGCAATCTGCATGTTGCCTGCTAAGGCATTTCCCCAAGAGGAAGTCTTTTGGTTAATTTCTATTGCGATGTCTTGAGGGCATTTTCCTTTCTGTGATCTCATCAGATCTCACAACAAAAGAGAGCCAAATATGTTTGGCATTTCACTGGGAGACTTCATGAAAACCGGTAAGCGAGAGTGGCCTGAAGTTCTGCCAGCGAATCAGCAGGGTGCTCTGTGCTGGCACCATTGGAAAAGGAGTGCGCATAAATGTGCATGAACATTTAAATGTATGCAAATGTGGAGAGAAGCCAAACTATCTTTTTGCACCCGCAGAACCCTGTGCTTACTGCCTTGCGATACTGCCGGAGATGCTGCGGGATGCCTGACAGTGAGCTGGCAGGTAAAATGCATGTATGGAAAGTTGGGTGATGTTTGAAAAAGGTCTGGTTTCCCAGGTTATATGGTCTTCAACCTTAACCATTATGGTGTTTTCCCCAGGCCCAGAATTTTTTTTTGCCATATCACCAAAAAACTCCTGGCAGTTTGCACACAAGCAAACTGGGACCCAAGTCCATTGTTTTTTTTGTCTGGCCCTTGTATCTGGGCTTGGAGTAGGCAGAAGATATTGGCAGAAGACATGAGAAGCCCTCAGTCTTGTCTCCACAAAACCCCAGTGTCCTACACAGACTAAGGAGTTAACACATCATGGAGCTTTCCTGTAACAGATTTAGAAAAGCAGAAACCAAGGTTATTTGCTGTTCCCACATTCTGCACTCAGAGCAGTTTTAAATTGCTAGGTTAACTAGCCATTCCTGAAAGAAATTTTCTGTGCACCAATGTATTCTTTGTGGTTGAAGCAAAAATTACTTACAGACAGTGCAATGTTTTTTGCGAAGGAAAGCTTCAGCCAATGGAATATTTTAAAATCCAGCTGTGATATCTGTTAGCTTCTTTCTCGCTGAGGGTTAATTTGATCTATACCTTTTCATGCAGACAGACAGAAGAAATGTCTCACTTGCGAAGAGACATTGTCATGGAGATATGACGTAAGGCAGAACATATTAAAAATTGCCCTAAGTTCTATTGTAGTTACTGTTAATAGCACTGAGATGTAGTGTAAGCACACCACAAGCCAACTTCTGATGTCAATTACATCAGTGTAAACGAGATTAGACATTGGCCCAAGCCTATAGGTTTAAACATGACTGTCTTGAACTTTATTTTCAGGACAGATAATGTTTTCGAGGAAAACAATGCACTTGTTAATTTTAGCAGTTTTATCTCAGCACACTTTGGCAACAGTTCTAGTATATTTCCAGCACTTGGCTTTATTTTAGTGTTCATTATATTGCCTGAGCATCAGCACAACTCAGCCTGTCAGGTTAGATATTCCAGTGACCAAAATACAGGTTTGAAGGCTGGGGACCAATAATGGGAGAAATGCAAACAACTGTCATTAGGCATGGACTTCATATTTTGTGAATGACATATTTTCCTCTCTGGTAGGTCTGTACCAGGTCTGCTTTTATCCCATCTGGTATTCAACACTTAGGCTGCTTATTATTAGATGTAGAAATCCGTAACAAATTTCAAACAGATCAATGATATCAGAAAACTTGCCATCATGCAGGAGTAAAACAATCCAACAAGATAAGAGTGAATTTATTTTCCCTGGCATCTGTAATCTTTTTTGGATACTCAAAGAACAACATTTCTTTGACCTCTTGATTAATTGACATACTTACAGAAAAGAAACAACATTTGTCTTATGTATGAAATAGCTAAATACAAATCTGAATCTACCCCAAGGAAAAATAGTTGGGACCGATACTACTTAGGCCAGCAAAAGTCTCAGGTAACTTTTAAGCATCACTTATACTTTCCTTTTGAGACTTGGCAAGAGGCTTCTGTGCTGGCCATTACAGGCATTGTTGCTGCTACGAATGTTACTGAGCTAACGCGAGATTCAGGCCAAAGATGTGGACCTAAATGTCCTTTCCAGACATGACGAGACTTCGCAAAGTTCAATTTTCAAATAAAAAAAGCAATCAAGATGTCCTCACAGAAGATCAAGTCTCTTAAAAAACGATCTGCAAGTGTTCCAGTCCAACCCAAGTCAACTGAGAGCAAGGAATTAACCAAGGAACACAACTATGCAGGAAAACATGTGAAAGATCTAATCACTAATGAGAAACATTTACTCCCTCACTCTCTGGATTGTGTGCTGATCTTCCATTCACTTTTTCTTTTTCTTTTTTTTTTTTTTTTTTTAGTATTTTCTGTGCTATAATTCGCAACAGCTGGAACCATTTTGTGCGTGTGTGTGAGTGTGCGTGCATGTGTGTATGTGCCGGACAAAAGAACATTACCAACTTGAAAAGGAAAAGGATGGGCACTGTTTTTGGAACTTGGCTCTGAAGGGGATGTATAATGATATGAGAAAGATTAAGTAAGTGGAGGAAGCTGGGGGATCTTCTAGCCGCAAGGCTGCTGCAACGTGGGTGGGCTCAGCAAGGGTCTCAGCACATCCTGCCCTACCAGTAATGCCCTGACCCAGGTTCAGAGATTTCACAGCGCTGTGGAGCAAGAGGGTGGATACGTTCACTGCAAAGCCTTCTCCAGCCAAAATTTCTCTGGGCTGAGGCTGGCCAGTGACTGATAGCTATGCAGAGAAATTTCAATTTCTTCTACACAAACATAATGAGGCATTGTTTATTGTAGTCCTGAAAGTTTTGGGGTTGAGGTATTGGGGGAAACAAAGAGACACTTTGCGAGCTCTCTGAGCAGTAAGCGGTTCCCCTTGGCATGCTCTGACAGGCCATTTCACTTTAGCTTTGCTGAATCAGCTTAATGGGGAAAACTCAAAACTCATTGCCAAGCTCTTATGGCAATTTCTCTTTACCACAGTGGTCATAAACAGATGTTGTTATCCTCTATACTGGGAACCAAGTATTCCTTGGGGCAAGTTTGTGTAGGATGTGCAGATTGCTCCAAAATTAGGGAAAGGCTGAGGGTTAGGGGTGTATGCAGTGGAAGCGAGCATTGGGTTTGTCACATGGAACACATAAATTCCATCAAAAACCTACACGTGTGACCTCGGCCAATGTGACACTGAAACACATCAGCACCTACGTTAAACCAAATGCAACTCTGTGTGTGGGTCAGGGGCAGGAGGGGTTCTCAGATTTTTATCTCATAAAATGTCATAAGTGAAAGCAATATATATAAATTAACCATCTATCTTCCTTTCGCAAGGCATTGACAGCAGAATGACACAACCAGGCCATTAGTGCAAGCTGTAAGCTGACTTCCATGGAAGGAGATGCACCAAGAAGTTCAAAGCTTGCAGTGAGTTAGCAGGGTATCACTCACAGCAGAAGCTACTGAGAGAAGAATTCAGCAAAGACATCTCTCTAAAGAACTATGGCCAGAGTCCCGTTCCCAGCCTCGAAGGCAGGCAGAAGTTTTGTTCAAGGCCTGACATCGTCCTTTTGCTGGTGGACATAGTATGAACACAAGCAAATGTTCTTTGGGACGGATTCAGCTTTTATTATGGTAATTCATACGGGAGACAAACACAGGTTTTCTTCAAGCGTGATATTTTGAATTGCATACAGATATGCCCTATTCAGTATGCAGAAGAGTGTATAATTATGTGATTTTACACATGGTAATTCTGCTAATACAAACAAAAATGGTGCTTACATTTTATAACACAACGTCACAATGTTAATTGGATCACTATAAACCTCAAGAGGTACAGCAGCCACCAGAAAACACAAGTGAAAAATTGGGTTTAGTGGGACTTTCTTCTCATGATCATACATTGAAGCCATTGGGACAAATTCCCCAAGAAACAACTGTGTCCAAACTTTTGACTGAAGAAGAACCTTGGAACAAATTTTGCATCTTCTCCTGCCTGCTGAGCTTTGGAAAAAAATCAGAAGTGTCTGGGCCATCTCTGTCCTTCGTGCCTCTCAACTGCGACTCTCACAGACTTGAAAATGGAGTATAGCTTACTCCAGTTGTACATTCCCACTCTTACCACAGCAAGCTGCTCCCTGAACAAAATCCCAGCGTCTCTGCATCCCTGACCAGTCCTGTTCTTGTCTAGAGATCAGGCAGCAAACTCTTACCCTTTGAAAGAAGTGTGGGTCGGAGACATGCCCGAGGCATAGTTCCTAGTGAGTAAACCTGAGTCTTAAAGTATTATCTGCAACAAATAAAGTTTGACTGCCAGGACACCCACAATGCAGGGCATCTTTCCATTTGGTTCTTTGCGATCCAGGGCTTAGAACGAGACGCAGCACAGAGACAGCCCAGTAGCAAAGGCCAAATTTCAGTTTCCAACTGCTGGGGTGGCTGAACGATGCTGAACCCTGGCTGGTTTTGCTGCACCCTGTAAGGTTACCAGTTTTCCCTAGCTGTCAGCGTAAGATGACCTCTGCTCGGAAGGCTAAACACGCCCTGACCGTGGGCCACCTCATCTAGACTGTGCAGAAAGGCTACATCAAGGACATGACCTGGATCCACCAAAATCTCTGCCGTGTCCTCTTGTCCTGCGATGTCCTTCCCAATCAGTAACTCCCCTGCACCTCCGATCAGACCTTCTTTGCTGTTCATTTTGCCAGCTTTGTATCCAGTGCCCCCATGGCCAAAAGAGCTGTTTCCTGCAGAGAACCCATAATGTGGATCATGGGTTTTGATTAATAGATCCGTACATTCTTTATGCCTGAATGCATGCCATAATTTATGAGTAACAACAAGGATGTGTTCTCCAAAGAAAGTAATACTTGACTAAATTGTTCTCTTGACGTAAACCTGTAATTTAAAAATTATATATATTTAGAGTGCAAGTCAAAACAGGAAGCACATTCCCAAAGCGGATAAAGATATTTCTGAACCTAAATATCTAGTGATACAAAATTGCCTTGAAATGTCTCTCCCTTCCTCGCCTAACAAAACCACCCTTTGCCAAATAAGCATGCTATTTATGGGAGCACTTTGCTCTACAGGCAAGTTAGCTATCGCTGTCTCTTTCAACGGTGAGACTGAGGACCTTCATAGTCGCAGGCTGTCCAAAGAGTATTCTGCCACTGGAAAATACATCTGTTAAAAGCAAAGCAAATCTAGCATTGAAAAACCATTTATAAAAGTTCAGATAAGGAAGAATATATCGGGGAAAATCAACACAATTCAGTAGCAGATCGCTAAATATCCAGTGGGAAATTCATCTAGCTATATGCAGCTAAATCATCTCAGCTAACTCTACCTGCTGTTGGCTCTGTTCATCTACCATGGGGAGCTAGTCAGCGTAGGCAAGGCAGACTGGGCTGTGGCACCTCTCATCCTCAAACAGCTGTCTAAAACGGAAAAAACAGAAATGCGCTCAGAAGGTAGCTGGTTCTCTCCATTAGCCATCTGGCACGGCTGGTTTGGCTGCAGCCAGCCACGTGGCGAGTATCAGAGGTTAGGTGCTGTGACGCTACAGCTGGAGTGGATCTGCACATCAGGTGAGATGCATTAACAGCAAAATAAAACAGGTTGTGAATGGGGCTGGGGCAAGGGGGAAAATAATGATGGGAGGTATGAGTTGATAGGAAGCAGTTGCTATGTGGTCTGACTTATTACTCCCACTCAGGGAGCAGCAGTCTACGTGCAATCAGTCCCTTCGGCAGGCAGGAACTGTGCCTTTGCAGAGAGCGACACAGAGGGCTGCAGGGATCCCCCTTCTCCTTCATTATACAGTTGCCTGCATGCAGCATATCCCACCAAAGCAGTCTGTCTCTAAAAGCATTTGGGAATTCACAAATAGCAAAAAATATATGTAATATATGTATGCACATAGGTCTACACTTACACACACATATATTTTTATATTACATGCTTATTTATAACTCAAGATTTTGCATAGGAACTGGTTATACAGATGTTAAAGCAAGACCTCAGGAAACATGTTCCAACGGGAAGAGTAAGTCTGGCATGATAGCAGCTAGATACAGGAACACCAGTTTTGCTAAAGCCCTAAATCCCAGCGTAATTTCTGATTCACAATATTTAGATACGTAACAGATGAAGAGACCTCAGAAGACTCAGAAGAGACCAAGCTGTTGCCTCAGTGCTATTTTCATTATTTTGTGAGGCACAAATTAGCATGGAACTATGACCTGTAATTAATTCCATGGCAAAATCATATTACTATTGTACTATTCTGTGCAATTGCAAAACAGGAACTTTTTTTTTTTTTTTTCTGCTGTATTTCTACTAAAACCAATTGCTCCAGGCATTTTTGCATGACTACAGGTTGTTCTTTGGGTAGGTAGCCTGGAGGGATCACCTCCTTTGAGACCTGAACTCAACCTGGACTCCCTTTATTTCCCAACAGATCTGGACACATTTCTCATAACAGAGACAAAGTAAGGGAGATGACCTGATCCATGACCTGCCTTAGTAACTCCCATAACTTCAGAGTCATCGTGCTTTGCTCTAGGCTAAAGGGATAGCATGACAAGAAAAATGAAATAATTCCTATAGCAGTACTGCTGCTGCTGGAAGGTACAGGTGAAATATCCACAGGTGATCAAAAGCTGGGCAGTGCAATGCCTGCACTGAATTATAATTCTGCAGCAGTATACTTCTAAGTCATTTAATTTTATGTGTAACCCTGCATCTACCAAGCAGCTCCCTGAATCCATAGATTTTACAGCATTTTTGTGTGTAACTATCTGGCTATCAGGGTACACGCTTGTCCATTTGCACTCCAAAACAGCCTTGCAAGAAGTACTAAACGTCCTCATCTGTTCACAGCTGCAGAGAAGATCCCAAGGATGCCTCATGCCAACATCTGCTCCACAGGTTGGTTGTGCTCTGGTGAAACGGGTTTCTCCAGGCGCGCTGTACCACTGTGGCCATGGATACACAGGCTTAAAGGTACCTTAGGCCAACCTAATGCAGTCTCCTTCTTTCTACAGACAGCTTCATTAGTTTAATAGATGTTTAAAGAGACCACGCTAGTGTTGTTGTACTGCTCTATTTACACTAGCGTAAGGAAAACACCGCCAGCCCTCTCACCTTCTCCATGAAGCACGTGCCTCAGTGTTCACTATCTCCTTTTGATGTGTTGTTGTCAGAAGAATACACGGTATTTGAAGTTTCCTGCCTTCCTGACTGACGTGACTCATCCAATTGTACATAATCGTTTTCTTTTCTTCATGTAAGTGAACAGTGTTATGCTAACTGAAGTTACAGCATGTCTTCAGCATGTATTAGAAAGTAACTACTCAGGAGAATGCCAGAAAATAACAGAAAAAGACTTCAGGCACTTTATTCAGCTGGTTTTCACTTAAAAAAAAAAAAAAAAAAAAAAGCTTACACCCTTGTCTGATGGTTTTACGGTCCATTGCACAATAACCTGTTATTATGCAATTTTTTTTACCACGCTCACCTAAGGCAATATGAGCTCTTATAATTGAAGTGAAATATTGAAACGGAATTTTCTACCAACTATGAGCGATACTGATCTACAGCATTCTCCTTCTATTTTTTTTTGTAGGGGACAATAACAAAATATTCCTACTAACTTGATTGTTTTATGTCATGAAACAGAAACGCCAAAATCAAGGTCAAAAGTATGTGAGCGTTTTAATTTCCCTGGTGCTAGCCCACAGTAAAACTCCTCAGGATATAGTCTCCTGGTCTCCTGCAAGTCATTATGTATTTAATTTTCTCCCTGTAAAGTGCTTTTCTTGAATGCAAAGTCTGTGTATTTTAGAGGTAAATGCATTAAGATAAAAGCTTCAAAGAGTCCTTTTCTAAAGACATCTTATAATGTCTTGTAAGCTTCCTTATGAAATTCCAGTGCAAACCCCAACCATACTGTCTTCAAAAGAATTCCCAGTGCATTTTCTTTATTTGCACAAAGGAAGGAAGGAAAATTAAAGGGGAGAGGGAGGGGGAAACTGCGGTCAATGTTACAGCCCTCCAGATTGCTGGAGTCAGACACTCTGGACCCTCGGAGTGAAAAAAGATCTATGAGGCAGGGCACTGCATGGGAATTCGCTTGTATCTACTTGTCTTGGCTTCCACGGCCTTCAGAGCATCTCATCTCTCAGATGCTACTGTACTGCCGACTCCCCCCTAACGCGGCAAAGCCCTAGCGTGTTTTCCAACAGCTTGCTGCTTCTCTCCCGGACTACTGTCTCTCGCTACGGGAGGAGCCCCCATTAGAAACAGCCCTAAGCTAACCTCTCTCAAGTCACTCCTTTACCAGCACGACTCCCGCAAAACTTACAGTGGTGTGCCGAGATTACTGGCTGACATGCCGCCCAAACCTGTCTCACTGGTTTCTCTTGCCGCCTCCCAATCTCCTTGTTTTATCTAGCCTTTGTCCCGTGTTTTATAGCGCGGGCTCTTTGGGGTAGGGACTGCCTTCCCAGTGCTTGCACACCTCCTAAAGCCCTGGGATGGGGCACCCCAAAGCGCCAGGGCCCTAGATGTCCTAATAAATAATAATCCTAGCAGTCACATGGGGAAGCCTCACCTCTCTACATTAGAGAAGGTGGTAGGAAAGATAAAGATGAGGTAGACAGAGCATACTGCAGCAACTGGCTTAACATGCGCTTTGGCTTTAGATTGTCTCTCTTCCAAGACTCCGCCACAGAATTTTTGCGAGACTGCAGGCAGCTCTGCCTGTGAAGGAGCGCACCAACTGCTCTGCTCAGGCAGGCTTAATGGCTCTGCAGAGCCTAGTAAAGGCATAAAAAAAAAAAAACCAAACAACCCTTCTTCCTACGCTTGTGGTCTCCGTTAGGCAGTTCTCGTGCTCCCAGGGGCTGACTCCAGTTTCAGGAAGGCTGCGCTTCCTCTCCAGCACCCCTGGGTACCTGAGTTTCTGCTGAGGTCCGGCATCCCTGCCTGCCACACAGGCATTCCTCCCCCAAGTCCAGCTCAAACACATATTGAGGGCTCAAACGAGTCCCAGTATTTATAGTGCTGTTGTTCCCGCTGCAACTGGGCACTGGTGAACGTGGCAGACGCTTATCTGCATTCAGTTATTCAAAAAAATATGTCTTGCAAATTTGCAATCTGCCTCCATTAATGACAAAGTCTTCAGTTGACAGGAAAAGCTCAGAAAATCATACCCAACTCCAGAAAAACTCCAGAAAAAACATGTTAAACTTACCAGCGCGTGTGCTGTGTGCATGGCTGTGACAGACATGGCTGTTCTCAAATCCTGCTGCTCCCTAGTGCAGCCGTGGGAAACCACGAACGTTAGCTGTCAGCATCTGCCCAGCACCAGACTGGCCCAAAACAGCTGCTATCCAGGCTCCAAAGAGTTTGTTCGTGGCTTGAGAAGCTAAAAGGGATGTGAGACATGTTAGGGGCAGAAAGGGTGGTAGCCAGGTAGTCTGTCACACCTTTGCCTTTCTAGAGCTCCCAGCGAGGGAAGGAAAATGGGCTTACATTATCTAAACTGGGTGAATTTTGCCTTTTGCATGGTTATTTAAATGGGTTCTTCCATTGTGCAAACGCAGATACAACAGTTGGGAGAGAAAATTAAATGAGAGTGCCTTACCAAGGGACTGAAATAAACTGGACATTAGCATTGGTGGACATTAGCAAGGATGAACACAGTGGAGTTGTTCTTTGAGGGAACACAAATGGGGACAAGCTGTGTAAAATCAGAACAACTGTATACAGAAGTCCATAATGAAGGCTGGGTCCTCTGAAGATACATGATCCAACCACAGTGTGTTAGCACTGGGTGGCTCTGGCGGGGACAAGTCATGCAGGGAGAGCAACACTCATCCCAGCAGGACAGGCAAACATGTCCTGTAACGGTGGGTCACAGCGGACCCCGCAGTTTTCAACAGACATGCTGTTCAGCTAAGTTCTCATTGCTTTTTGGGTTACAATAAGGAGTTGGCTTTGTTCTTGCTTCTCCCTCATCTGACAGCTGGTTGCTAAATTGTCTTAGCAACTATCTCGTTTGCCAATACAATCACACAGGGTTTGTGCTGATGGTGTTTTGTAAACTCACTCAGACTGGACCCCAGCAGCCTGTGGAGGTGACCCAGGCTCACCTCTATCAAACAGGCACAACTGCATTTACTGGGCTACCAGTGTCCCCTCGCCACTGAAAAACCTCTCAGAGCCGAACTGTACTCCAGACTGTGAGAAAATTACTCCAAAGCGACCTTTGTTTTACCTGCAGGTATACTGCCCTGCGCTGTGATCTTGTCAGATCTTGTTAACTCATCAGTGCGAGGGCAACCTTGGATGATAAAAGCCAAGGAAGACCTCACTGCTGAGGGAGGTTGTGCCTGTAGAATCACGAAAATGGGAACAATGAGGCACCACCATCCTTTTTTCCCCTCTTTTTACAAAGAACTTTACAGGAGGCACTAACAATATATTATGGATGGCTTGTAAAGAGCCCCAGATTTAAGATCCTGCAGGAAAGAAAAAGCACTGGCTTAGGACTGGACTGAGATCATCCACTTTACAAAAGCTGCTGTGTAGCCAGTTTGTCTTTTTTTCCCCTGCCTCTTTGTTAGGCTAACTTTAAAAGGAAATATTGTACACTGCACTATACAGTCTGCAGTTGTTTTCTGAAACAGGTTTTAGGATGCCTTGCTAAAACTGATGTTGCCGTGCCTTCGCCTGCATGTTTCTCTGTCTCTGCAATGGGTTTCCAATGCTGTGCAGCCACCTCCAGAGCTGTGACACCTCCAGACTTCCTACAGTGAAGCCCAGGGAGTAGAAATCGGGAAGGTGGTGTGCCAGGCTGCATTTTTCTTCCAAAGTTAGAGGATGCGCAGCAGGAACAAGAGGGCAGGAACACGAACACTGTCAGTGTCAGGATGTTTCTGTGACATTCCAGCCATGCCATGCCCTGTCCCAGGGAGGGCGGTGGGAGTCAAGACAGGAGTGCCCATCCTGCTCAAATCCACCTTAAAATGAACTGTCTGTCAGCTCAGATGTCGGAGTCTGTAGGGAAACGAAAACAATTCTTGCTCTACCTCACAGGTGCCCCAGCACAGTGACACCAAAATAAAAATTGCTCTGTACCTCCAAGTTTTTTCAAGCTTTGGAAATACAGCTAAACACTCTTGCTGTTGTTCTACCCTATTTTGAGTCCTAGTGACAATGGAGCAGAGGGACAGTGTAACGCTCTGCAGCAACTACAGCTCTACAAACCTGTCCCTGTACCCAAGGAGGAGGTTGCAGATTTGCCAGCAGAAGAAAGTCTCAGGTCTGGGACCTTACTCTGAGCTCTGCCAAGCTATGCTGCCTGCATTGGTGCTAAGGGACATATTTAAAATAAGGTAGTGTGTGTTCAGCGGATGGTCACCTCCACAGAAAAATGATTCACTACCTTTGTAGAAATGCAGATATACCCCTAGAAGTCATGGCTGGCCACAGCAAAGACAGTATCCTCTCCCAAACTTCTTGCAAGGTAGAATAAAAGAAAAATAAATAAATCAACATAGATCTATAAAGTAACAGCCTCTGTGGGTGATGGCCAATCATGGCTGTTCATGGAAAGAAGACCTGTCAAATTCCAACAGCCCTTGTGACACAATGAGGAGGAAATCCAAGTCACCTCTCTTGGTTCAGTTAATCTCCACAAATTGATGGAATAAAAGCCAAAGCCCTGAGCACAGAGGTACTCCAGATTCCAGATGTTTTAAATATTCGGGGTGGCTATAAAGCTACCATGATCCTTTAATACTGAATCCAAACAGTTATTTTCTACTTAAGCTTGAATGTTTGGAATTCACTAGGTTAGGGTTAATTACAGAATAATAGACAAGGAAAAGTTTGTGACACTGGAAAAGACACAGAAGTGTACGTAAGCCTGAAACTTCATGTCCTGGGTCTGCTTGTGGAAAACCTTGTTCAGAACCCCCGATCCTCTGAACACCCAGGGGAAACAACCCTCAAGGTGAGCATCAGACAGCTCGTCTCTGCTTCCAGCCTGTGGTCTGAGAACAGGAAAGGATGAGCTCCAAAGGGAGGGAAACCTGAGGAAAAAGTGAAGAATAAAAAAATCAGAGGAAGAGAGTCTGTAAATGGAGCACAAAGATCACTCCCAAAAGGAAAGACAAAACCGTAGTCTTGATGTGTCCCTCAGGACATGGCAGCAGGGGTGATCCAGTGGGTGGTGGCCAGAGAAAGACAGTGTGGATCGAATCGGTGGGATGATGTTTTGCAGATACAGTGTCTGAAGACGAAGGTGAAAGCAGCTTATTCACGTTTGTTGTGGATCCAGGCATAAACGGGAGAAACAGCACGTATGACACTATCCTTGGAAACTGGGCAGAGGTGCTGCAGTTTAAAATGCTGGAAGTGTGAGTGTCTATAAGATACCCATGTAAGATTTTCCTCAAGAAGTATTTCTAGCCAGTAGATCTTGGAAAATGAAATAATTCACTTTGTTAATGCCATGTTGAGTTAGCTGTTCTTAAAATTAGCGGTTGGTGCTGTGTGGCAAGTTAGTTCCTGATTTCTGTGGGCATAAACCCTGAGTGATGGATCAGCTCATCAGATGCTGATGTGAACCCCAAAACTCTGCAGAAACACAACAGCAGGGCAAGATCTGTTCCACGAGGCTTTTCTGCAAGGTTCCTGAAGCTGGTTGAAATATGTTGAGCTTGCCAGCAAAAAATATTCAGTGCTGCTGACTCTCCTCCAGCATTCAGTGCTGTTTCTCCCATGTATATGCTCTCACGGTGAGGCGGCTCCATGAGGTGCAGATGGCTGCAGGGTTGGCATGCTTATCTTCTCCCTGCTGGTCCCCCTCCTCCACTGCATGAGACACAGACCCCCCCAAGTGAAGCAAATCTTCACTTACACTCAGTTTGCACAAGTAGCTGCAGCAGATTTGTTGCTTAAGGCTGCAAACAGCCCACATATTTAATGATTGTGCAAGAAAATTCACTGAGAATAAAGCCTGAGCTTCAGAGGGTTGGGTTTTTTTTAGGTGTAAGCTGAAATAAAAGTTTCCATAGCTATTTTGGATTTCCAAATGTTTGTAAACATCCAGGCAGCGGAGAGGTTGTCCTCCTTCCCCTCTCCCACAAGGAACCATCTCGCTGCTTTACCTCCCCCTCTCCAAGCTGCCTGCCGGCTCTGGAAACAGCCCTGGGAATGAGGCAACACAGATGAGAAGACACTGTCTTCTTTCCCCATCTGTGACCACTGTACTCCTGTATGCAGGGAGCCAATGTGTTCAGAAAGGAAAGATGGGCTACAAGCCCCCACGCTAACTGTTCCCAATGTTTCGGTCACTTTTTTCATGATTAAGTGCTTGAAACTAAAGCACGGGGATTTTCCATGGCACTGACCACTTGGGGTTTGTGGGTGCTCAGAGAGCCAGGTATCAGCTAATCAACCGGGACATCTCTAAACGTGGCTGCAGATATATGAATTTTAGGTGTTGAGATTTCACCTTTGACCCTTCCTTTATTAAAGTTATTCTAAATTGGGCCAGATGCAAACACCGTTGGCACTGGCTTTGGGTACAGCACTTCCAGTGTCACGATAAAACGGTCCCTGTGAGGCCGGGCAGAGCTGCTGGTTTGATGCCTTCACTGCAAACCACCTCTTGGTGGGCCTTTGCAGCCTGGGCTCTGCTGTGCACAGGTACTTCATGCCCACCTAAGACAGCAGTGTGGCTCTACCTGCTTATGTCGGGATAAGATACCTCCCTGAAACAGGCTGGAAGTCCTCCCTTCACCACCCCCCTACCACCCCCCACCCCTTTTTTTTGTCTTTCCTTTTGCCCCTTGCATTGTGCTCCTGTGGATTGCACATAAAATGACAGGAGCGTGTCATTGACTGCACAGTAGTGTGATACATGAGCTGAGGGGACTCCAACTCTGCTCCTCGGTCCCACTTGCCCTGGAGCAGACTGGTGACAAACTGAGGAGCCATGGCCAGGCCCCAGCAGCCTCCGTGCTCTGTTGCTCATCATTGGAAACTGGACAGAAGGGACAGAGGGATCCCGGGGTTTTGCAAGTGTCTCCCAGGACACAGAACTGGCATGCAAACCAAATTGTCACTGGAAATCACAAGGAGGAGGTCTCTATCTTGGTACATTTCCCTCTCCCATGTGGGAGGCTGCTGGCTGTTGCTAGTGAAGGGTCTGGTGGGTCTTGGTGACATCTCAGCTCCAGACATCCTTTCGCTGGTGTCTCTCACCTTTCCTGGTCAGGAACTTCTGAGTCAAATGAAAGGAGAGAGGTTTTTCATCATGGGAGCTATACCCTTTGATTATGGCTTTAAAAAGTTTATTATTAATCACTTATTCCTTTCAAGTTTCCAAGGCATAAAAAGTAGGACACGGCTCTAGAGACTAAAAAGTTCAAAGACAAGGCTGGAGCACACAGGCATATGGAAAGCCCAAATGAAGAAAGCACCTAAAGTTTTAATTTGGATGAGTGATTTCTTTTATCAGCTCCTTTCGTGGACATTATAGGGAAACTAAGTCTTGTAGGGACCTATGAATGTGAACAAGTCGTCAGTTTGGCAAACCAGGATGGGAGTTGCAATCAGTAAATAAAGGCAATGTAGAGAAAGACGAAAAGAAAGGAAAAAGGGAGGAAAAATGGTAGCAAGAGCAGCAGCCTCTATCAGGAAGATGAGCGCAAGGAGAGAAAAGGGGTTGAATCCCACAAACGTAAGGGCACGGGATTTTCATCTGGAAAGGAGAATTTCAGAGACTTTCCAAGACTATGCATCCAAGTGAGGTGATTTCTTTAGGAAGCAGCACGGCATCAGAATTTTTCATGAGGTAGCTGGCATAAAATGCAAGCACAAGTTCGGCAGCTGAGGCTGGCAGGCAGTCCTGAGCATCCCCAGGTGAACTGGCTCTGCATATTTAGACACAACTGCAGCGACAAGGACTGCTTCGGCAGGCTCGTATGGGCTGAAAAGTCAGAATGAGAACTCAAAGCGTGGAAGTGCTGACAGGATAAAGGCATCCTCACAGCGTTTGAACCCAGTCCAGGACTAACATAAGTGAAAACCTCTGGAGAAGCTGTTCTTGTTGAATTGCGAGTTGCTTTTTCCCCCTATTTAAATAAGCCAAAGTAGTTAAATTGAGATGATAAGAATCTGAACTGCTTATCTAAACCTTATCAGTGAATTCCACCTTTCAAAAATAGTTACTCAAATTCTTACTTCATCAGGCTTTAGGAGGTAATATATTTAAAGAAATAAAATGTGGAAAAAATCCATTTGAAGGTGCTGGCTTCATCTGCATAGCAATGAAATGTTCTCAAGAAAGGCGTTTACTTTTAATTAATAATAAAGCAAATGCAAACCACCACAGGCCACATATGAGAAAATGCTGCAGTTCAAAGTGAGAAAAGACTTTTATTAAAAGAAAGTGCCAGTGAGTACCATTAAATGAACGTCAACACAATCATTAGAGCAATCTATCAACCAGCATAAAGAAAGTATAAAATCACACAGGCAGGTTATGGGTATAATAGGAATTTGATTGTATTTTTGTGCTTTGACTCCAGGAGAGAGAGGTCTCTCCACAACAAAAGATGGTCATCTCAGAAGCAACCCCAGCCCTAACCAGGAGGGGCCGGCTCCAACCTAGCATGTTTTTGAAGATCCCTACTGCAAGGATTTAGTACTGTCCTCCTCACCAGCGGGGTTAATTCATGTTCTGACATGATATGCTGTATTGTCATGCTTATAGCCCACGTCTCCATTAATGCCTACCACTGTCCAATGCTGCTTCTTGTGAATAAGGCCTCAGATAAGCCACATCCTTGCACGACCCAGCGCAGCGCCTGCTGTTCTGCGGCCATGCCGGGGGTCCCACCGTCACCCCACTCTTAGCTGGGCAAAGGGCCAGGGCCAGGGAGGACGCCGACTTTGGGGTCAGAGGATGGGTAGCTCCTGTTTCACCCCTGGGCGCCCACAAGCCCTGCAGCTGACCAGCTGGGGTTGGAGGGGACAGGCTATGGGTCCCCCATGCAGCAATGTGCCGTGATCTGCTCCCAACAGCACATAGAGTTGATTTTTGACAGAAATGGTTACCCTTCATTTCTGTTCTCTCTCCGGCCTACTTTTTTAAGCGTAGAGTTATTCCTCAGGGCTGGGGCTGCCCCTTCTTGAACAGTGGAAAACCCGTAGTACACCATGGGTGCTGTTAGCAGCCAATATATACTAAGTCATAATAACAACAAATTTCTGGGCTGATTTCCAACCCCGCTCCCCACACAGCTAGTACCATAAAGGAAACTCTACCAGGAAAAAACACAAAGGAAGAGAATAAGGGAGGGTGCTTGAGCACATGTCTCCCTCTAGGAGGTGCAGAGCTGTCCCCTGTAGTGTGCAACCCAGCAGTGCCTGGGGGCGCACAACCCCCAAAGGGCACTTCCCCGAGGAAAGCTGGTGCTGCCTTCCATAAAGAAGATGATTTTTATTTTATTTATTTTTGCTTAGAAGGAAAAAGGAGTGCACGGTAATGCTGACCATGTTTAGCTGCATCAGAGAGAGGGAATGATGCTCAGTCTGTTTTCTTGCTTTGCTCTGCTCCCCTTTCATTCGCAAGTGCCTTGGAATGACGGGAGCTGCTGTCCTGGAGGATCAGGGGGTGGTGACGCTGCAAGAGGAAGTGCTAAATATAAGAGTGGCTAAATGGGAGTTTGGTGATCTCAGCTCTGTGTGAGATAGGAAAAACAAGGACTATGTTCAGCTCCACCGGGCTCAACAGCAAGGGCATAAAATGCCTCTGAGTGGGCTAAACGGCTCCGGCTCCAGAAAAAGACAGTTGAGACGCTGAGATTATACTTAATTGGGGCTGTGGGAAGGCAGCCTCTCTGCAAGGCAGCCTACGCTGTCCCCTCGTACAAAGCCTTTTCATGAGCTACCGGGGACACGCTGCCAAACATCTCAGCAAATACCAGTGCTGTAATGTCATCTCAGGAAGCAGAGGAGCCCAAAGCCACCAGGACAGTCTCACTGCCCTCATGGTCTGTCCCTACCGCCCCTGCCCCTGCCCTTTCCCTCCCGGGACAATTTGCCCCTGTTCCCCATGCCCCAGATCCCCTAGCAGGCTGGATGGGGACCTCATCCCACTCCCCGTAGCAATGTCAGTAACAACAGGGGCAATGTTTTCCTTTAGGGAAGGACGGGGGTCTGCTCCCCCATCATGGTGTCTTGTTTAAATATTTATTCAGGATTTGGCCCCAGCTGGGAGGAGGCAGGGTTACAGCTACACAACCCCCCCAAGAGCAAGACAGTGCAGATACCTTGTCCAAGCCAGTTTTCCTCGCAGCAACACTCACACCTGCGTCTCTTCTCCATCATGCCAAGAGGCCCAACATCCCACCTTGTCTGTGAATGCATCGGGCTGTTCTGCTAGTGTCTGACAGCAGAATTTTGCGCTAAATATACTACGCCCTCCCTAGCACTGCTCAAGCTGCATGGAGCTCACCTGGCTAGAAGCTACATTTACATTAGGAAGCCTGGAGTATGCTGCCAAGATGCTGGTAGAGAGACTTGCCCACACCAGGAGTCCCAACGAATTCGCTGACATGTCTGTCTCTCTGTGCTTTCTCCACTGCTAACAGAAAATTTCCCCCCAGAAAATGAAACCTTGGTCAACTTTGTCACTGATAGTTTCCACCTCTCAGTGAATGCCACCAGGAACCACCATAATCATGTGCCACATAGACATGGACATGTCACGAAGGTGCTCAGGGCAAAGTAGGACCCTCACATTATGCTGAGGTATTGAGAGAGCATGTCTTTTCCCTTTACATGTGTCTGCCAGTGGTTTTCTGCAGGGCTCGTTATGTGCCATAAACAGAGCAGGTCACTAATGTAGGCAACACTACAGTGAACTAATAGTACCCTGAAATAGGCCACGGAGAGAGTTCACCCACAGATGCAATCCAGCAGACTGCACAGGGAGGGGATCTAACTTCCCTCTGAATTTTTCACTTCCCAGATTAACTTTTGCATGGGATATTAGGAGAAAGGGCTTGGCTGGGCCTCATTAATGTGACTGACTGTGTGAGCTTGAGATGCAAGTGTGCACACGGTCATGCATCACCTATGTTTGTGTCCAAATGCCTGACTTACACACACAGAGCAAGTAAAAATGGACCAGAAAAAATGGTAATAGTTGGGGGGAGGGGAGGCGGGATGTTGGAGAGCTTTTCTTTCTTTCTTCTTTTATTTTTTGTAATTGGTCTTCTATGTTTTGAAGGTGTGGTGCAGTTGATTTAGCAATTTTGTTCTCCGAAGGAACTATTTTACCATTTTTAGTTTATTTTCTCAACTTTGAAACCTGAACCTAAGCCTCTTTTTCCTAACTATGCCTTGAAAATAAAAGAACTTGGAGCCAGATGCTGAGCTGGTATATCCATAGGAACACTTCATTTTGTTTCCTACACGCTGCTTTTTCAGGCAGCCTGTTCTGAGGCCAGGCATAGCAGAGCAAGTTCAACCAGGCTGCTTCCAGGGGTCATCCAAGCTGAAATCCGTGGTTACGCGAGCCCAGCCTAGTGGCTCCCAGCTGGTGAGACAGCGGTTCCCAAGGGAATAAACTCTGCTAACACTGCTCGCTGGAGCTGGGAGCACTGGGGAGGTGCCCGAGCTGTCCTGGGAGATCCAGCCTGCTCCAGCCGTGCCTCCTGGCCCCTGCAGCCGGACGAGCTGAGACGTAGAGCTCTGCCAGGGTCCTCCGGTGAGGCTCAGCTACCGTGGGCTGGCAGAAAGACGACCCTGGGGGCTGTAGCTGCCATGTATATGTTGTGAAACGCCTCCATAAATGAAAAAAAGGGGCTACTGCATATAGTGCAAAGTACCTGGTGAGGGGTGCTGCAGATGGTATGAGAAAAGGTCCCCAGAGCGGAGCAGAACTCTTTGCCTTGCTGTGTTGTTTTCGGCATTCCCACAACACTTTGCCTTTTGAGCTCAGCCTTACAAGCTGCAAGGCAAATCAACAAGTTCAAGCACGAAGCTAATTCAAGCTCTGAATAAACCCCATACCTGACAACTTTAATTATTAGGCTGATGCGTCATATTTACATTAATTTGAGCACTACTTAGATTCAATTACAATAATTCTTCCATATATTCATTCCAAGAGATTTCAATGACTTAGCAGATAGCATATATAATCAAAGCTTAGCTAAAGAAACAGGTTTGCTTTCTACAGACAAATTGTTCCTGATCCCGGGTGCTGACTACAGCATCCTGTGCATACGTCTGCATGGATGTGCCTAAAATGGTATCAGCATTTTGAACACAGGTGAGCCAAAGGACAGGGACTGGAAAGCCCATGAGCCTTGGCCATGTTCCCAGGATCAAATCGTCATCCCTGTGAGGGGGGGTCCATGTCGACCTTGGCATGTGCTTTTGAAGTCTGGAAGTACAGCTGGATTCCTCTTTTGCTCTTCATTGATCGTCCTGCACCAGTGCCCAGCACAGACTTTTTTCACCATCAGCTGGCCAGAGAGTTTATTCCAGGTGGGCCTTGGCTCATTGTCCCTACCTCTTTCCCTGTGCCATTTTCAGAGACACAGCTTACATCTGTTGGATGCAGAATGTGACAACGCACTCAAGCAGAATGCGACAACGCACTCAAGCAGAATGCCATGTCAGCAGCTCCTTGCACCATAACACAGTCTGTTCTAGTTGTTTGATAACTCCTAGGTATAGCCTATGCTGTTTGTGACTGATAAGTTGTTAAATGATCTGCATCCCCAAAGTGGAGAACCTGTCTCCCCCTTTCCACCACCAACACCCCAGGACAGTACTCCCATACTCACGAACTACCAAGTGAAGAGTGAAAGCCACTGCCCAGGTGTTCTCCACCCTTGTGCTTGGGTTTCTTTCGCTCACCTGGTGGAATATCAACAGTTGAGATGTATGGCAAAGAACTGCTCTTTTCCCAGGCATTAGAGATGATGGCATACCACAAACAAATTTTAGAGTCCAAGTTCTGTTTGAAGACCTGTGTCCTCGTAAAACTTCTCAGGATGTTGTGGGGAAACAACAGTGAGCAGAGAGGACCTCGCTTTGAACATGAATTTCACTGCCAAGGTAGGGGATAAACAAATAAATAAGGGCTAGTTTAAAATCCAGCAAAAATTTTATGATTCTGTGACTATGCTACGCTTTACAGTGGTGGGGATTAGTTTCCCAAGCGGTTTGCCTGCCTTGAGGAAGGTCCTGATTTCAAAGGAAGCAAGAGCTAGCTCTGAGAGTTACTGTATTTCATCATTTACTTCCACGCTGCTTATTCCTTCCAACATTTTTTTTTTCTCTGATTGAGCTGACCAAGCCGGTACCGGCGGTGCACTGGGGGGCCGCTGTCCCCGCAGAGCAGGCGGCGGGGGGACGGTGTCGCTGGGGGGGAGCGGGTCCCCGCGCTGCGCCCCGCCGGCCGCTGCAGTGGGGTGTTCGCTCCACTCGAGGGAGCTCACGCTTTTGAGTAGCTGAACTTAAACCCTCGCAGCATCTTCAGGCAAAATCCTGCGAGTGACAAACCCTTTGTGTCAGGGGAGGCTACACCCAGGGAGGACTTCTTCCCTCCTGAGAGGCTGAGGAGATGCTTGTGCCGGAGCCTACGCTGCTCCTGGGTAAGGTAAAGCGTTTTCAAGCCCGTTGTGTTTCAGCCCAGGGTGTCCAGGGTTCCTGCCACCCATCCTGGCTGTTGGGGCAGCCACAGCACCCAGCACACTCCCGCCTGTCCTTGGCACTGCAGCCGCCGTGGCCCAAGCACTGCTGGATGAAGGTGTGCAGCGTGGGGCCGTGCGGGAAGGGGCAGTTTCCAACTGCAGAGCAGACTCATAAGGCTGATAGGACCACTGACCAATTTGAAAATGTTGACTTCAGGAACAAGGCTTGCTGTGGATATTGCTTTATAAGCAATAATTGGCCTTACTGTGTCCCACAAAGTGACTTGGCACAGCAGAAGTCTGCATTTTCCCAAGAAATCACTCTTCTAAGGAAGCTGAATGTATGTAAAGGGAATGATCGAGAAGATAATTTCATTCCCTTGTACAAAAAAAAAATAATAATCCCTTATCTCAAACATCCATGCCTCACAATATCAAGACAAAAATAGGATTTAACCAGATGCTTAGAAAGCATCTGCACCTTTGACAGGACAGCAGAAAGGGAGCTGCTCCTCACATCCCTGGTCAGCCAGAACTCCCAGAAGTGCAGATGCTTTTGGAGAAGGCCAGAGGGCAAAATCCAGCCCCGGCTTCATTAGAGACAGTTAAACCTGATTCATCCTGTCTCCAGCCACTCCCTGACTTGTCTCCCGAAAGCCAGTGCACACCGAGGCGTTCCCCAGCCAGGGTCAGGTGTCAGAGGCAGCTTCTCCAGCGAGCCAGTGTGAGTCAGAGCGTTTGGGAACCGCTCCAAGCTATTGGAAAAAAACAACTCCCAAATTAGCTGGGGTGGCTCCCAAGCGAATCCACCTCCGCGGGGAAGGAGGTGATCTAATGAAAGCGTGCGGTCAGAAATCAAAAGAGCCTGGAAAGCATTCCAAGCTGCATAATAAGATTTCACATTTCATATCTTCAAAGCATTAAGTGAACATTATCTAATTAATCCTCACAACACTCCTCAGAGATATTATCCCTATTTTACAGACGGAGAAACCAAGGCACAAAGTTAAGTCACTTGCCCGGGGCCAGAGAAGGGAGTGTCAGAGCTGGGATTAGAGTCCAGGAGTTCCTGGCGCCCAACTTTTTCCTCAGACTACTGGGTCATGTGTCTTCCCTGCAGGGAAGATAATAATGAGCCCATAATTACCCATACAAATTCCCAATGACCAGGCTAACCCGTCTGTATAAAGCTATTTGTAATTCCAATAAACACGCCCACGATTTAGCTGCCTCCATGAACTACCAGTACTCTCCCAGCCATAGGGAGCCAGACCTTCAAATAAGGGCTGTTCCTTGCCAGAGCGAATCCCAACTCTGGTCTGCACCAAAGGCTGGTGGAGAACATCTTCCCACTTGTAAATCCCTGGTGACCATCCACGTATGGCATGAGCGCTGTGGGAGCTGTGGTGGCAAGGCAAGGTTTGTGGAGAGAGGGAACAGAGCTGGAAAAACTGGACAAGCCCTTCAGGCACACATGCTCTTTTCCAAGCCTGACACAGAAGCAGAAGTTTTGCGCTCAGTACAGGCTGAGAGCAACTTCTCACCACCAAAGAAGCGTTTGTGAGGTCAAATGCATTGCCTGGCTCAATCTGGCCGTCTCGTAAAATAAATAACCCCTTCCACAGGTTCACATGGTCTCCTGAAATGGCCTTGAGCAGACTCACTGCAGCGTCACTGGAAAACTGGCAGCACCCACGGTGTCCCACACCTTCAGCTCATTCCCCATCCCACCCGGGGGAAGAGGAGAGCGAGCTTTTGCCTCCCCACTGCTTGAGGTCCTGTGTATGTCTGGGGGAGACGGCTCTGCTCCGAGGCACCTGCTGTGGCTGGTTTTTAGCCTGTTTTTCCAGCACGGTCAGGCCTCTGTGATTATGCCGTGAGTGTGTGCACGTGTGGGTGTAAGTGTACCCTTACCTCTGTGGCACTGTGTTCCCTCTTCTACCAATATATCTGAACCCAGGTAAGCAGGTCTTCCTGAGCTGAGGCTCAGGCATTGGGTGACCAGAGCCCTCCATCATGCAAAGTTTGTCTGTTGCTATCTCGGCAGCGACCCCTTTCCACAAAGCCTCTATCATCCCTACTCAACCCAACTTGTTGTTACTCCAGAGCAGAGATCACCATGAAATGCCCATGTGGGATGTGATGCATTGCTGTGACAAGCAGCATGCACTATTTTAGCTGAGACTTGCATGTCTGCTCCATCTCTTCTCTCACTCTGCAGTGTCTACTCTTGCTTGTGATGTACTTTGCCAGGGCCACCTATGGTTCCTGTCACGGGCCAGCAAAGCACCAACTAGACACTGTGAAACACAGGGATAGCCCCTCTTCCTGCCATGTCAGCCCCTGTGCTTGGGTCAGACCACTCACAGAGATGCCAGAGATGCTGCAAGAATTAATAGCTAATAAAGTTTTTAGTGCTCAGGAGACCTATGGTGCTGCCTGGGTGTGGGGCAGCCCTTGGGATGGGCAAGGACACAGCAAGCAGTTCTGTCACTTCCACTGGGGCCAGTACTCAGGCTCACTCCTCCAGAGCACTATCATGGCAGTGATAAGGACTTATCTGGGTGCCTTTTCTCTAGGCACACGGTCGCCGTTTCCCAGCCAGGCTGCGCCACAGATAACTCCCTATGGGTCCCGGAGGTTTGCTTAGGCTCAGGCACCAGCACCAGAGATGCTCCCACGCAGCTCAAGCGCTGCTTAGTATTGCCTCTGATTCACAGCGATGTGGGGAAGCCCGTCTGCTACTTTTCAGCACCTTCGGCAATGTTCCAAAACCAGGCCAGGCCAGCAGCAATGCTGAGCTCCAGATGATGTCGTGCTGGCCGAAACCTGTCCCACGCTGGCCACACTGCATCCTTAGAGCACTGGTCAATTGCCTTTTGGGGCTCCGGGGTTTAGAAGGGGCAGGAAGGCAGGGACAGCCTCGGGGAGACTCAGGAGGCCATGGCAGGTGTCCTCAGAGAGGTAAAAGAAAAGGGTGATGAAGGGACAGCAACAATGAGGTTTCCTCCAAGAAGGGTTGGACACCCAAGATCTGTATGTTCTCTGTACGTGTGATGGCACCTTGTTGTTGAGAAAAGGAGAACAAAAGGGCAATCATTTTTCAATGACTTTAAAAAAAAAATGGCCATGTCTGTCAAACCCCAGGATGCCACATCACAACCCCGGCAGGCTGTGGGGCAGACCAGCAGCAGGGATATAATGGAGCATTTGGGAACACGCACAACTCTTCCTAAGCCAAGAGCTGCACATTAAAGCTGACTGCTTAGCAACAGAAGAGGGACCGCTCGGCATTTAGAGCCATATTTCTCAAACTTGATCAAAACCTGCTCTGGTCCCAGGCTTTTAGTGCACTCAGTTGAGGAGTCTACTTGTTATGGCTGTGCTTTCAAGCTACAGAGCAGTGGTTTCTGCTGAGGGCTGAGTGCTTTGCACAGACAGCTGCTTCGGTGCCGTGCTGAAATGAGAGATGTTGCTCTTTGGAAAATCTGGCTTTTCCTTTCTTTTTCATTATTCCTTTGATTTTTATTACTGCTTTTATTCGTATATCTGGAATTATCATTAAAAGAAATTAAAGCCACATTTTGTTTACTAAAATACTTTGACGTGATTTTTTAAAAAAAAAATAATTATGGTAAATGCACACACACACATTTTATCTAGCCTTTACATTTATGAGCAGATTTAGTCTTGTGAGAAATCATATTGCCTTTTCCTCACTTTTTTCACCCAGGAATCAAGAACTCCTGTGCAAGAGCTTGTACAATCACTCATAGAGATGTTTTCACTGTAATAATCACAAGAAGTTCAGTAGGGCTTCTTGTTGGCTCTTCTCCTACTGGGCTGTAACAACAAAAACATACAAAATATGTATATGTATGTGTATGTCTCCCCACAAATAAAAAAGATTGACACTAAACGCTGACAAACAGGAATTATATTATTTCAGAAATACTGCTAACAATACAATAAAACATTTTTTTCCTGTAAATGGTATGATTTAATGACATAAAGCCATAGTATGAAATGGCATGTTAGAGACTCATTAGATACTGACAGCTGTAAGCATTTCAGGATATTGTATTAAAAACATCTGCATAAAGGAAAAACTAGCATTAAAAAAAGAAAGGAATGAAAAGATGAGAATAGCCTCACATCCAATTTGTTGTCTGGTAGCTGCTGAAACTGGGAGTGACCAAGACTTCCTGATTTCAATAAGCTAAATATAACAAGGGCCAGATCCTTGGCATCTGGGCACACTGTGTCTCAAGTTACACATTTTGCCTTATATTCCTTTTTGCCTTATACTGTGGGGCATTCATTTTGTGAAATGCCGTCGTAGAGTTATCACATGGTAGGTGGTTCCAATAAGCGATGTAACCACTGCACCACCGATTTCTTACCAGCTGTGGTCTTGCAGATTTTTCACTCAACGTGCTCAAGATGGGTTTTAGACATGAAGAGACCTTGGGCTGCAAAGGAGGGCTAAAAGTTTTGCTTAGGATATTGTGCAGTAACAGGGAAATACATGTGGAGTCGATCACCCAAAATCCAGATGCAGCTACTGTTTGGCATCTGCTTCTGCTGTTTCTAATTTTGTTTTTCCTGAAGCTGAGTTGTCGTACCTTTGGTGTCCTCAACTTTCAGGTGCTGGCACGCAGACAAGGAATCCAGGAGGGTGTGACCTCGTGGTACCTCTATGCCAAATAACACAAAAGGGTTTAAAAAACCCCAACAAACCCTAGTTCCCCCAGCCTCCTAAGCTGGAGCCATGGGCTGGTCTGATCTCCAAATAAGGGTGCTTCAGAGGCAACCCTGCTGTTCTCAGAAGGCTCCTGAGCCTCTTGGCCATTGCAAAGCAGAAAGTTGAGTCTCACTCGCAAAGGGCGGGTAGGATGAACACTCCCAGAGAGCCTAAACACAGGGCTTGGTGAAGGATTGTAGTTTCTAGTTGCTGAAGGAATGACTCGCAGCCATGGATGAAAGCTATTCCTCCTATTCTGTTGGAGCAAAATATACCATTGCAAACCGAAACTGGAATTGTAATACTTTGTGAAATGTTGTTCTGTTTCCTAAACAGAACTCTTGGTGTTTGAAAATGGGAAGTGTCAACATAAAGACACGTATGTGCAACTTTTCCTTTATGGAAAATTTTCAAATTCAACGTTTTTGGTGCCATTTTATAAAAAGTCTTTCTGGATTTTCCAGCTAACTCTGGAAGCATGAGCATGTGATGCCTGGAAATGGGACTGACAATAAACATCACGGCAGATGTTCTCCAAGCATTTCAAGTTGCTTAATTCTCACAAGACAAAAAACCTGAAAGGAAAAAAACTCTTTAATGGAAACCCATTGAAATGTAGGGAAGCTGAGCAAGCAAGTTATGCCATTGAAAGAGGAGACTCGGTCACTCTTAAAAATGGGGTGATTCTAAAAGTTTAAAAGCCCAGCAACAGGGTCAAGTTCCCGAGACTTCAGTTGCTGAGCATCAGCTGAGCCAAGTAATGCAACTATACACAGCCTAAGTGAAACAAGGTTCAGGAAAATCAGATTACTTTGCATTTTCCATGGCCTAACCTGCATATACCCATGGACAATCTCTGCCTCAGCTGACACATTAACTTGGTCAGCTGTAGTAACATGGCCAAGCTGGAGTCACAGCTGCTGCTTATGCGTCTGGTCCAAAGCCTGTATGGAGATCACTGGGGGGTCTCCTTTCACTTCAGAGGATGTTGGCCCAAGCCAAAAGTGATGTGAAAGGAGAGCCACAACAGTTACTGAACTGTTACACCTACATGGTACTTCTGACATGGAGACACATATTCCCCTTTGCACTTAGTGTGATACAGGACAAAAGCCTCAACACATAAACACGACATTTTTTATATTTCTCCTTGTCAGATGCACTCGAGCTGTCGGGAAACAAGACAAAATCTCACAAAACCTTTCACCAAACAGTTTTGCTCTTCAGCAGCAGTTTTGCTTCCAGCAGCCCATTTACCCAAAGCCATCCTTCGTCAGATATGAAGTATCCCTTCCTCTTGCCAACCCGCCGGGAATTTCATGGGCAATTACTTCCTGCCTCCATCTTGAACCAAGGACTCATAGAAAGATTTATACCTGAGCAAACATCTGAAAGCTTCACCAGTTGTGTCCAAATATTTATGTTCATGCCTACATAGTAAAAGATTGCATCTCTTATAAAAGAAAGAGGTACAGACAAATAAAGGAAGTCTTGGTGACAAAGGAAAGTGATGAAAACCATCAAGCAGTTTGAAGGTTAGACAAATGGCTCCCGAGTTGTGAGCCACATTCCTGCTCAGATCATAACACTGTAACTTCATTGTTAACATCGCTAAATGCAATTTTGCACTGTCTTAGGAGAGAGATTCTGTGCAGTGCATCCTTCATAATTAGGAAGGAAACCATTGTCTCTTTTCCAAGTCAAATAAACCTTGTTTATCTGGAGGGGGAGTAAGTGCGGTGAGCTGGTCTGAGAGACAATTTTGAAACTTTAGATCCAGAGGAGTCTGAAAGTCTGAGCTGGGGACAAAGGACTCATCTGCAGCATCATATAAAAGGCCCTGGCACAGAAAGCTGTCAGGATCCTGGCTGTGAACACTTGGGGCATGTTGAAAGCTGAAGGACAATAGACCTGACCCAGCACCGTGGAGCCAGAGGGCACTCTGGCAAACCCACAGCGTGCGCAGCGCCGAATCCCAGTGGACACAAGCGGAAGGGATCAAAGGCAGCGTGAGCTTTCCCCAACTGCTGCCCTGCCTGCACATCGCTGCCTGCACAGGTTTTGCACTGGCCCATGAGGGGCTCTTTGATCACAGCTATCAGGTGTTGCCTGACAGCAGCAAGAAAGTACGGCCATACTGCGGGAGGGATGGGGTTTGCAGATGGAGGAGTTTGTATTTTGAGTCTTATCTGGTAGCCACTGAGAGAGGGTCTGAGTAAACGCTGGCAATCCCATGGGAGGGCAGGCTCAGAAATGATCAGGGCTAGAGTTAGCTGCCATTCTTCATTGATTCAGTCTGAAGGTCTCCCCTGTGTCCTTGCTATACTGCCACACACTGCCACTCGCTGTGCTGACCACGAGCTAGGAGAAAAGAGCTCCAAGCAAACATTTTTGTTCCTAAGAAGTCTTGCAATTACAAAGATTCATCTTGCATGTGGTGCTTCTGGTGATGTGCTTGATGTTGCTTCTTTCATCTGCTGGACTCCAGCAATAAAATCAGTAATTGTGGCCACTCACACAGTAAGTGTGGCAGGTTCACAATGCCAACTGAGATGTATCGTTTGCAACAAACAGCAAGGTTTGTGGCTGGATTTAGGCTAAGTCCCTGGCAAATTCCACTGCTGACTCCGCTGGCAGGTCTTCAGAGACAGCCTCTGGGGCTGTTTTGGATTCAGGCAATTGCTGGTTTGGCCTCTCTCTCATGTCTTCTTGGACATGGCTCCCCTTTGTCTTTCTCTCCGTGACATGTATTCCCTCTGAAACAATTAGGACCTTCACAAGCTCTTTGTTTCTAACTCTGGGCAGTTTAGCACAAAGTATGTTTATGCTAATTGCATACTGAAAGTGTACTCAGCTCAGCTTGGCTTTCCCTCCTCAGGACTTTTAAGAAGATATATGTCATTGCTTAGAGCAACATTGGAGGTGGCAGAGCTGCAAACCTAAAGGATCTGCCCTCCCCCTCTTTACCCTCTGTCCTGCAATTGGGTAGCATTGGATATTGATGTCTTGAGAGTTTTCCAGTTCTTGTTCCACTTTAAAATGTCAGCTCTACTTTAAAACTTCATGGTTCCCATCCAAGCAAGCATATCTGCTCTGAGCCTGGGTGATGTCAATCTCCCCTTCAGCAGAGCAGATCTCCCCTTCAGTGGAGCAAAGCTGGGAGGCAACAAAAATACTTGTGTTCCTCCTTTGGAGGGGGTGTCCCAAGGCTGAGGCTGTGGCTATGGTGCATGAAATGAGCCCTAGAATGGAAAACTAGCTCAAGTATCTACATAGCATGGAGCACATTCAGGTTTTGCACAGAAATGGCCTCCAATGGATAGAGCATTATCCTGGGCTGTCAGAAGCTCTGTTTTGAGTCCCTGCTGCCCCATAGGCTCCCGAGTAAGTCATTAGGGTGGTGTTAATGCTGTAGTTATATTGCTAACCCTCCTCGTCTGTGTGCTCCTACCCTGGAGCATAAAGGCACACATGGGGAGCTACGGTCTTGTAGTTATGCCATACAGTTGCCCATGAAGATAAGCCTCTAGCCCATGCTATGCCTTAGTGTCCCACTGGGAAACTGCAAGTAGTATCTTCATCCCCTCCAGGAAGGTTGTGGGAGCAAATTCTCTGAAGATCTCAGGTACTATGGTGGGATGGGCCCAGCGTGTGCAGGTTCCTCTGACCAAAACAGAGGTCACTTTGCATTTTTACCACATTCAAACAATAAAAAGATATAAAATTATATTTTTAGGAACCTTACAGTTTGCTGCAAAGAATTTACTCTTAAGTGATACTTAAATATCTACGAACATTGTTTACCTTCATGCTTTCCTTCTCTCTCCCTCTTTCCTCTTTCCTGCATTATTTGGTCCTTTCCCAGCAGTAAGCAGTTTCCAGCATTTCTACTTCCCACTGCTCCTTTCACAGGCTCTTCTCAAGAGCAGAAACTAATGTGATGCCAGCAACTAAGGTGTAACTGTAACTAAAATGTAAGTTATGTGAGACAACAGCATACATCCCTGTACCCTCTCCTGCACAGTTCCTCTAGATACAAAATCACGAGGCTGATAAATAATTCAGGAAAATAGTAATAGCTTGCACAACCACGTGCATTACACCTTCCTTCAAAATGCCTTGGAAACATCCACAAGCTGGAAAAAAAACTGACTTTCTGATTTGTGTAGACAGTGAAGCCTTGGGTTTTTATTTCCTTCACGCACCAGGAAGCAGGGAGACGACTGAAGAGCGTTTCTTTCACATATTAATGAGAGAGGGCAACAGAAGAATTTGTTTTATTTTTTGGTGTGACTCTGTTTTTGCAGGTATAAGTGTTTTAAAACAACTTCGTCCATGTCAGATGATGAAAGGACAAGGGAACAATGTCGGAGGTGCCTGTGGAAAGATGCATCCAACCAGGCATTGCAGGCTGCTTGCAGACCTTACAGGCCTTGCCTGCTTACAGGCACGGGTCAGCCGGATACAGCCCAGCTGCAAACTAGAGGCTGGTGGCCACACTACAACCTGCTGAGCTGCAAGGCAACATTAGCACATCTTGTTAAGATACCGATGTGTCTCCACCAGTCCTGGTTATCTTCAAGACTGTGTGTAGGCCCATGGTGGCAGGTAGAGCTGATTCTCCTTTTTTTCTTACTGGCTTCAGAAAACCTGACCATCTGAGCTCGCTCTTGGGTGGGAAAATCTTGTACACGACATTAATGTGTTTGCTAGGCATGTGGGTGACTGTAACTTTAAAGCCAAACAACCATCCCAGCATGATCCACTCAGAGCCAGGTCACTGGTCCTTCAGCAAGGTGCACTTGTGGAACCAGATGGAAAATTTCCAACCAGGCAAGCATCCATGTGCCTCAGTGCTTGGGAGCATGTAAGTAGATTTCATGAATAAAACTGCCTCTGAATGCTGCTGTTGCATTTTACAGCTCATTTTAAGTCTGCTACGTGGTAATGGCAGCAAAAGGCTAAGCATGGTCTGCAAAAGCCAGCCCAGAAGCAGGCCAAATGGCTGAGTTTCTGGACTCTGTGACCTGCCAGCTGCTGCTGTGGTGCTGGGGAGAGCTGGTGTACCTGAGCCTTCAAGCTGTGGGACAGGAGCTAGACAGGCTTCATAGTCAGCTCCCATCTTCAGCTCATTCCAAGGTGGAAGCGAAACCATCTGCACCTCCAACATCTGCTGCCTGAGGAACCTAATAGCCTGGGGTGGGATGGGCTAAAGGGGACACACTGGCTGTAAGCTTAATTTAAACGGGTATTCGCAGGCCCTGACCCCGCTGGCTGATGTGCTCCCTGCACAGCGTCCGTGCCAGAAGAGAGCAGAAAATGGCTGGCACCAGGATGGCCCTTTGCACACTGGGATTTCCCATCAGTGGTCAAATCTGCGGTTAAAATGGCTTCCTGTTTGGTTTACCCCGCCCAAAAACATACAGACAGCATCCAGCCCAAATATTCCAAGGATATTACTTCAATTTATCTTTCAGCTCAGGCTATTTCAATTTCCCAAACTGCATTCAGCCCCATGGAAAAACAAAAAATAAAGGTACCTTATAGATGGAAAGGACTCATCTGTTTAAAAAAATAAATGGCAGTGGGTGTGTGCTGTTGGATTTATGGCTGAGAAGGTAACGCACAAGCAGCGCCCTGGGCTTTGATAGCTTAGCACTTGTGTGATGTGTGAATGAAGTCCAGCAGGCCCAGGACCACGTTAATCTCAGGGTTTTGATCTCTGTCCGTAATGAGATGCCGGCAGCCTGTACTTCAAAGCCTGCACTGATACAGATAATCTTGTGAAAGGCTCTCTGCATTTCCAGCCAGCTTGTATTGGGGATTACAGCGACAACAGGAGGAGATGATGGAAGAGGAGGTGCTTGTTTGATGCTCGCTCTTTCAGTTTCTTTCTAATATTCCTTTTGGTTTTAATTTCCGAAGGGTGGTGTGGGCCCCCACCCAACCCAGCTCAGCAGGACTCATTCTGTCAGATGGACCCTGTGTGCTACAGGGCAGACAGGGTGTCCAGGATGCTCTTCTGTCCTGGATGCCTGTGAAAATATGGCCATTCGGCACTGAAGCAGTGGATGCTACAGCATCTTGGCTGAAATACAGGCAGGGATTGCGTTAGAAACTGCACAGGCAGTTAAATGTTTCACTTCCAGACTTCTGAGGTTCGTTCTTTCTTGAAACAGTTGTAAGGGAGTAGGGGAGAGGGTAAAGATGACAGGAGACCACAGGCTATGAGAAGCATGTTATAAAGCAAAATGAGCACTAGTTTCGCATACACAATTATGCTTTACGTTGAAAGTATATAATTTTCAAGGCGTGTCTGACCAGGAAACAGAACTGAAATACTTTTATGTTGATGAACCCTACCGATCTAAGAGAAAAACAGTGGCAAGGACATATTACAAATGTGTATCTTGATTGCTCTTCCAGCAAGAACATTTACAGAAAATAAGACCAAAAATTAGACTATAAATTTAATTGGAATAAATAGAGTTTAATATCTGGGACCCCAATACCAGCTACATTCTCAGAAACCTTGTTGAAGACAACTTGAACATATATTTAAGCACAGTTAAACCTATATTTTCCAGGCCTAAAAATGAATAATGTGGCATTGGATCTGTACTCTTGTCTGTCTTACAGGGACGGCAGCACGGACTGCAGTATGCAGAGAGGTAGCAACAGCAAAAAAGCCATTGTACTGGGTGAATTCAGTCACTCTCGTGTGCACTGGCTGTTTGACATGGGGACACAAAGCGCAGGTTAGTTTTTGGGGTGCTACCACTGATAGCATCCTGGCATTAGCAGGTTAGTGGCTCCGCAGAGGAAATCCAGTTCTGCCCTCGGGACAGAGCGATGTACAAGGTCAGTTCAAGATCTCATAGTGGAACCTCCCCCTGTGTTTTCTCCATCACATGCATAGATCCAGCATGCCTACTTGAGCATCAGAGCCCCAAAACTCTTCCATAGACATGATAAAATGCAGAGAGGTCAACTGTATAAATGAGGAAAATAAAAACAGAAGCTAAGGCAGCTAAATCTTTCCTGCGATATGGAGAGCGCTGGACGTCAGACACTACACTGGGAGTGGAGTGACATGCACAGCCTTAAGAAAGGGTAAGGGTTTGCTTGGCTACATCACCAGGTGAAAGAGGTAGTTTGATTCCCAAAAGCATCATTCAAGAAGCTTTATCAAAATGGTGATGGTTCACTCCAGTGGGTTAAATGTAAAAATATGATTGAGCCATAAAGTAGTTTAAGGAGCAACTGCATAAAAGGAATCAAAGCTGCTTCAAAACACCGCTTCAACACATCAGGATCAAAAATTTTGGCAGAAGTCTGTAGGCCCAGCTGAAGCCTGGGGTCTAAAAGCAATGCTAAGGGGGGACAAGACCACTGCAGAGAAGCAAGGTGAATTCTTGGTGCCCCTGTAGCAGAAACTGGGAGATTCCCACAAAGGAACTTTCTTGTGAGAGGACTCGGACAGGGTGTCTCCAAAATTTGGGGGAATTCCATGGAAGAAGCCATGGCACAAATAGATGGGATGGGGCCCATCAGACTGCCAGGAGCAGATGGCAAGAGATTCATGACAACCTGAGGATGATCAGATTCAGTTACTGGGATACTGCCCGCCCCACTGAACACCTTCTTGGTATGTCAGGAAGGAAATGTGCCACCAAGGTTACGAAAAGCATTAGGAGGATCCAGGGACCTAGAGGCATGTAAACCTGAGGTCTGCACCAGCCAAAATAATAAAAGTTATAATAAAAGATCAAACTAGTAGACACCTTAAAAAAATATGATCTGGATAGATATGATCTACTTGGTAAGAGCCAACATGGCTTCTGGAAATCCTGCCTTTCCAATCTCTCAAAGTTCTTGAAAGGAGTAACAAACTTGTTGATAAAGGTTATCTAGTAAAGTCTCTCCAGGCAGACTTTTAGGAAAACTAAGGAGCCAGGGGAAGGGGGGAGTCCTGACATAGAGAAATGGCTGAAAAGTAGGAAACAGAGTACAGAAGAAATGGTCATTTCACTCAACAGAGTGAAGTTACCAGTGGAAATTTCAGTGACTTCTGTTCTGTTCAAAATACCCATAAATAACACGGAAAAGGTCGTGAGAAGTGAAAGACAAAGGTCACATACGATACAAAGTTGTTTAAAGTAGTAAGGGTAGGTTGTGACAAATTGCGGAAGCATTTTATGAGACTGCATGAAATGTCAGGTGAAGTTTTGCATGGCTAAAGATAAAGCAATAAGACACCATGAAAAGCAGTCCTAGTTTCACACCAGATTTTGGTCCTTGAGTGACCATTTGCTATTGAGGAGCGAGGCTTTGGGATTAGGACAGATGACTCCATAAAGACACAACTGCAGTGCTACAAAGCTGTGGAACTCCTCACAGAAGAACGCAAAGGGCAAAAGCAGTTTTCGTCAGTTCAAGGCGAGACTGGACAAGTATGTGGAAAGAAATCCATTGAAGTCACTTGACAAATTGTGATGGGTTCAGCAAAGCTTAGTGCCCCTGCCTCGCTCCTCTGCTGCCCCACAGACCAGGCTGCCTCTGAACCCCTTACTTCTGTGGTCCTCAAGGGCTCATGGGGAGAATGAAACCACAGATGGGATTAACACCTAAGAGCCTATGGGAGCTCTGAGAAGGCCAAGAGGAGACTGGGACCAGGTGGAAACAAGTGATGGTGACTGCATGGAGGAACGTGTGTACATAGCTGATACAGAGCAGCTGGGTTACTGCCTCTGTCTTACGCTACATACTTGTGGCGAAGCTGATGTTTAAGACATGGCATGTCTGGAGCTGTACCTCACAAACTGATGAGGGATTTTAAAACAATGGTATGAGATAATTGCTGCTCATGAAGCCATATGTGAAGGCAGTGGAAGAAAGGCTAGATGTATCCAGTAATTACAAGAGACAGAAGGGCAAACATGTTCCCAGTGAAACTGCCAGTCTGCACTGAGAGCCAGCAAAAAGGGTTTGACTGGTTTAGCTGGGAAGCAGGCAGAGGCTGAACAGTTTGGAAGAAAGTTGACTGGAACAAGTGATGAGAGTGCAGGGTTACAAGGGACAAGAGCTAGCTCTGCACTGCAGGGAATAGGGACACTCGCAGATGGCCTGTCTCACAGGGTGGGTCAAACACAATGATAGGGGCAAGGAGGTCTACGAGGGAGGAGATTTTGAAGCAGTTAATTTTATATTCACTTAAAAAAAAAATCTTTATGGGAGTAGCCAGATGAGATTAAGGGGGGCGGGGGGGAGAAAAAAAAGTTGGAAAAAGAATGAAAGAGTGTTTAAGACTGAAAGGCTCAGAAAAAGTACAAGAACAGAAAGAAATTCCATAGCGAAGAGAGAGCCAGCCTAAATATATAAGAAAAGAAAGCAACTGGCACTAGGAAACTAAAAGATGAGTTACAGTCTATGGAGTAAAGCATGGGCATGGAGGCAAAATTAAGAGTTGCACAGGTGAGGACTGAGTTTGATTTCAGCAATGTATTATGGACCTATCTGCTATGTCTTAGACCCAGCTATATATCAGCTCACTCACTCTGTCTGCACATCAGACTGATCTTGTGTGAAAGCTTCAGGTAAATAGCAGAACTGGGACTTTCATTTTTTCACAAGCTTTGTAGCGTTAGTCCCCCATGCAGAAGATTCTGCATACATCCCTGCCCCAGATGACTCCCCTTGGTCACACGGGCACAGACACAACACAATAAGCTCCAGAGCATCTCAGTTCCCAAGGAGGGTTGAAGATCCCAGTTCAGAAATCACGGTGAGCTCAGCCGCTCTGTTTACCCTCAGGCCTGACACGGCCCTCGTGCCCCAGGAGCCTCCCAGAGAGCCTCCCTAAAGGCATAGTTTGTGGAAAGGCAAGGAATACGGAGAAATGTATTTTTCCAAGTTGGGCTGTCTCAGAAGCAGCACACCGCAGCTGTACTATCAATTATAAATTGAAAAAAATACCAGAGGAACGCTGAGGTTCATACTCTGTGATTAGGCAGAGACCTTAATTTATGCTTGCCTGTATCCAGAGGATGTCTACTACTCAGGGCTGAGCCTACCAGCTTTTGCACGGGGAGCAAAAAAGAAGCAGATGCCATCAAAGCAATATACTGACTTGCTTCATTAAAACCAGCAGCTGCCACAAATAAAGTTTCCTGAGGGACCACTAGTCAAGCAGCATCCTCTTTCAGGCAGGCTTGATGAAAGGAGATAAATCCCTGCTTTTAGTGCCTCTCTCTGACTCAGCTTCCTTCGGACAAACCACGCTGCGGTGAGTGCGTGAGACTGTGCATGGAGAGAGGACGGGGCATGAGGAGGAGGAGGAGGATGGACACAGAGTTTGGGAGCTGGAGGGAAAACTCTTCCCATGTTTCCCACTCCTCACGCCACCAGCATTTCACCATGCTGAGCATCTGCAGTCTGATTCCCGAGTGAGGATCGGGGGTATCCACTCTCTTGCCCAGAGGCGGTGCTTCCCTTCTTCATCAGTGTAGGAGTGCAGGGTGGAAGGAAGGGTGTATAAATAAATAAAATGAAAAAAGCTCCCAGGCTCCAGCAACAGCTGGAGATGTTCTGCACTCACAGTAACTAACTGTCCTCCTCCAAAAGACAAAACCCAAACTAAAACAGCAACAAGAGGCACTTAACTATTTTTAAACCAAATTACTTAGCATGTAAGTAAAGAAAACAGATCATCAAAACTACTGGCCTCCTCCTGGTCTGGAAATGCTCAGGAATCCTATTTCATTAATGGCAGGAGCAATGACTTCTCCTCTGTAAGGCAGTTAGACGTCTCTCTGTTCAGCAGGACAAGAAAGGTAGTCAGTTAAATGAATGTCTTGCTTCAGAAGGCATCAAAGAACAATTTTTTATAGCACATGGTAAAGAGAGGATTTGTTTGTGTAGGGTAATATGTCATTATATTCTATTAAATATACTTTCCAAATATATATCCCTCTCCTGCCCCCATGCTTCTACAAGATATCTATTTATACTAATTCATACACCTCCAGAATCATAAAATGATGCAATTCTTACTTCAAAGACTTTCTCGAGCATGAGCTGGAGATTTTCGTTAGGCATTTTATATCACCTAGATGTTATTGCTTTTAAGTATCTTCAGAACACTAAAGAAATCTCTCTCCAAGCTTTTATTTGGTTGAAGCAAGCACCTGCAAGATTATATGCAGAATTTTTTTCCTAGTAGACAGGCTTATCATGACTTCAGCCAGAGGGAATCTGTGTTTTATCTCACCTGATGCAATACCCCATGTTAGTCTTAATTCACACTTCACTTCTGGTAACCTCTAGGGCACCTTTAATGACTACTGGAAATCTTCTTTAGCAGGCTGTACATTTTAGGAAGAAATCCTTTGACTGAAATCAATGGTTTCTGGCTTCTGGAAAGGTTTCACTCCTTGTTTCCAGCTACTACATACTTGGAAACACTCCCAAGTGCTTCTGACTATATAGTGGCTGTAGAAATGCAATTCCTCTGCCAGGGGTGCAGCCACAAAACCCGCCCAAAATCTCAGCAGTTCTCATTCTCTGATACCTTATTTGCTTTGTCTGCTGCTCCATACTGCTAGTACCATAAGACATGTACTTGCATGGTGAGTATAAAGACGTACCTGATGTAAGACACCAGAGAATCAGTCTCAGCCGCTAGCGAACAGTGTTCCTAGATGACAGCCTTCTGAGAGGTTCCACGCTGCTGATGTTTCACAGAGAGATGTTAACACCTTCCCAGGAGGCACCAGCCAAAGCCCTCTCCCAAAGTTTCCATCAGGGGCAAGAGAGTCTCCTCCATTTGCAGCACTGCAAAAGCACGTCTGAAGAGTCTTGAATTTCATCCACCTGTGGAAGAAGCGGAGGTACTTCTAAATAATAAGAGCACCTTTGCAACATTATAACATAAATATTTCCAAGCCCTCGTGCCTCTGTGTCGCTGCCTTTAATTTCCAGGTGGAGGAATAATAAAGCAAAAATCCATCATCTGTTCTGGATCAGAGAAGATCAATGCCAGAAACGAAGTTGGTTGTTCTAACTCCCTGAGCTAACACCATGCCTTGTTAGTCTTTTAGACCAGAAGGCCATTGTTAAGTGAGAAAGGAGAGCCAGAGCCGTGTTACTATCCATCGGTTCTTGTGGTCTTCCCAGAGCAGAGCATGGGTCGTTCCGTGGCAGCAGGGTCGCAAAAGCAGCAGCACCCAGAGCTCTGCAGTACCTGCCCAGTCCAGCCAGCAGGCAGCCCTCCTAAACATCAGGGTACAAATTACACATTTTTTACCACTATGTGAAATGTTTTCTTGGTGTGCTTCTCACCTTTACAAGGAATGCCTCGTGGAATCAGTTTTGAAATGGAATCCTAGAATTAAAAATTTAAAAAAAAAAAAAAAAAACAACAAAAAACACAAAACAAAAACACCCCCAGAACTTCTGGGAAGGGTGAATGGAGATGGATCAAACATCGTATCTTTGTGCATGGAGAATCTATGTGGAGTTTTTCTCTCATGATTAGTTTGTGAAGCTGTGCTGGTTAATCAGGGAAGATATTAGAAACTAATAGAGGAAATAATCTGGCACATTTGGAAGCAGTGAGAGAAATTTTCCTTTGGAGACTTCTATTTTTTAAAGAAATAGGGGATATCTTTCAGCTCAGAAGATTTTTATGTCTTTGTTCTGCATCATTAAAAACCAGCCCTCTCATGACCAGGAAAGAAAAGTCAGAGTTGTTTAATTTTCAAATTTGCTACAGAAGATGGAAGAAAATAAGGAATGCTTTTCTTCTTTGGCAAGTACTGGTATAATTCTGAAAATAGGAAGTCTCCATCAGAAACGCAGTTCTTGTACCTCTTTGTCTGCTCTGAAATGTCTGCATTTTAAAAATAAACTACTGCAGCCCTCTGACGTGATTAAATCTAGTCACCACATCACTGCTGTTACTTGGCTGCATGCTTCCTTCACGTTCAGGAGCACAGCAGAGCTCTTCACACCTCTCTCCTGCCAGATGAGAAGAGGTTTGTTCTTAGCTGGCTTGCGGGTAGCGTAAGCCCACATCTTCTAATCTGAGATGTCCTTGTAGCATGAGGAAGAACAGGATAGATCACACATTTGTACAGCAAAAGGACAAAGAAATAACTTTATAACTCAGATATGCAATTGGGAAAAAAAAAATGTGGCAGAAGTGACTGAATTAAGGATGTCCTGAAAGTCTGTATTTTTATCCCAAATTTAAATTTGCTTTTTTCTAATTTTCTGTCTGAACTGACGTACAGTCATTTAGCCAGAGTAATGTTGCAGACAGAGATAATTTATCTTGTTTTCTAAAATTGCCACCTACGGAGAAGGAGATACCTCTGGTATGAAAACAGAGACTGGCACTTAGTGGCTCTGAAGTGGCCTGTTGCATGCCAACGCACACAGTTTGCACAGACAAGTGGCTGTTGGCACTTGTACGATTTTGGCAGGTGTGACACAGATGCTTGTCTTTGAATACTGACCGCAGACCAAATCCATTAGACATTTGGGTGAGTTTTCCCTCGGGTGTACAAACTAGGGAAGTTATAGCACAGCTCTCAGTCTGACAAACAGTTTTGAATTTTACCTTGCAGCTTTACCATTATAACAAATGCAAAAATAATCTTGCGATTCATTTATACTACCAAAAGCCCACAGCAGTCACCAGTTACTTTATATTTCAAAATTTCAAGTTCGTCTGTGTGGTATTAGTGATCTAGAAAGAGGAACATTAAGAAGCAGGGGTAGAACAAGTTTGGTCCAAGCTTGTAACCATGCATGATAGCATCCATCACACCTAAATGCTGCTATCTAAAATATAGGGTCTGATTCATCAGCCTGCAGAAAGAGTAGGTCTCACCAAAGGGTGAATTATCCCATCCTAAAATTGATGTCAGTGTAGGGATTCCAGCTGAATGAACTTAGTAAAAAAGCCTATTATGACAGTGCCTAAGTAGTGTATCCTACCTCTTTCCCAGATGTGCAATCCTGTTTGTCAGAGTAAAGTTTGGCTTTCATTGGGCCCCTTCAATGCATGTTACAAACTTGGTATTTGAATTATCCCTCTGGAGATAACCAGAACTTGTCATAGTACATGAACACAGGACACTATACAACTAGTTCCTCTCTCTTTCAATGTTTTCAGTTCTTTATGCGTTTTGTTTGCTGGATTTTTAATTGCAACTTAATTTTTTGTTGTTGTTTAATCAAAACCTTATGCTTATTTTCTGTGCAGTGATGAAGGAATGTAAGAGTCATTGGATCAAACTTGTAGATTAAGCCTGTGCTATTCTAGCACAGACAGAAATAGAAGAAATATTTTCCATCTAAGGCCCCCATTGTAAGTCTGGGAGCAAGAAAATAAACTGTATGGGTAGCAAGATTTCTGAAGTTACAGCACCAAATGGAACAAAATCACACTGAGAGGAATTTTTTAGAGCAGCTATCTAAGGATGCTGAGATTTCCATGTTGTTCTAGGTTTTCTCTCTCAGTTTTGGAACCATCTATTTACTACGCAGTGTTCAATACTGTTAAAGAAGCATTTATCCCATCTCCAGAGCTGAATCACGAGTGGTTTCTTCTGGGACACCTCACTTCAAATTGTGCTTAGAGCAGAGGTTATTGAGCAGCTGGTGGTCTGATTGCAGTCCATAGTATTGCTGCAGATCTGCTTCTGCAGCTCAGAGGTATGCTGTATACGTTCAAGGTGATATTAATACCAGTGCTACTAGAAACCGCAAAAAACTATTGTGGTTTGCAGTTCCATTCCAAGGTCTCAACTCAATCCAGATGTATGTTTCAGGTCTGCACATTTTTTCAGGAAACATGGACAAAAATTCTTCAAAAATTGAGTTACTTCATGGTTTGTGACCAAAAAAAACCCACCTCAAACCCCAAACAAAGTCCAAACAATGGAATTTACGAAAGAAGGAAAAACCTGGTGGCTTTAATAAAATTTCTGTATGAAGTTTCTGTATGCAATACACATCCTCACACAATATACACTTTAAAGACCTAGAAACAAGTAAGGTGATGTTTGCAGGGAGAAATAATATGTTTTATTAGAGCAGCTGATCTAGTTAGAAAAAAACTGGGGTATGCAAGTTCCCTCCAAGGCCACACCATCAGCATCCTGCTTCCTATAGCCATTCCTCCCTGGAGGCAGCACGCTTCACCCCATGCCTGAGCTGGTGGAAGCCACCCAGGGGAAATGGAGCAACCACCGTGCACTGGGGTGAGCTCACACAGACGATGGGTAGACTTCTTACCAGGAGGTGAGCTGTTTCTCATGCAACAGCTGTTCTAGCCCTTCAATTCTCACTCTCAAGAAAAAGCTATAAATATTTTAAACTGGTGGAATTCTACTGGATGTTACAAATCATGGATTTAGCTGGTTATTTCGTTCAGTGCGATTCCCCCTTCTAACCACACTCTGGCTCCTGCTCTCTCTTTTTCCCTTGAGATAACCACACTATCACCTCTCCGTCTGCAGTATCCCACCCTTCGCTCCACAGGAACAATGTTTGTATGCAGGTGGGTCATCCAATTACCATATCTAGTGAAACGTGAACAGGTTGTTCCCAGTTTCCACTCAGCGTTAACATTTACTGCCTCTACTTCAAATCTGATGTTCAGAAGACATCATGACACAGGAATACCCTATCTGCCTTGGAAGTTTGTTCTACAACATGATCATCCACACACATACAAACTTGTGTGTCTCTGTTGCCTTTCAATGCCTTTCTTTGCTTTGGAAGAGCCCCTGAATGTAATTCGACAAAATGATCGTGCCTTCTTTGTTTGTCTTCTGAATAACCATAGAGAATAAGCAGGTTAAAGTACCTCACTATAAGGCATCGTCTCAATCTCAAAGATCTTTTTCTGGCTCTTTTCTGCACCCTGTTAAGTCACCAGACCTGAAAAGGCCTTTGCAGGAGTTCTATACTTAGATTTGTAACACCCTTTTTGGTCCTTTCACTGCTCTTCCTTATATTCATGTCATGTTAGGTCATGTTAGGTCTCCTTGTTCTACAGCCCTGCTATACTGAGTTGTTTTCAACCACAGAAACCCTAAATAATTTCCATAGATATTGTTTTTAGGACATGACCTCTCATTTTGTGGCATAGTTTCTCTCCTAACTGGAAAATTCAAATTTTATCATATTAAAACAAACTAACAGCTCTGGATATTTTCTGTAATTGAATCTAACATGAAGTTTTCCATGATATGAAATTCAGATTAATAGCTGTCCAACCCATCCAAATACCTTTTAAAATATCATTAAATTAACTTTTTGCACTTTTGAAATTAACATGGTATTCAAGGTTTATAAAAAATCAGCATCAGCAAATGAAAGATTTAATCTGCCATCTGTTCAAAATACTTATTTCTAATAGCTGTAGTCCAACAGCCTACTTAGTCTTTAACGGACGGCAGTCATTTATCATCCTCGTGTGGTAGTAGCCCATTATCTTGCTCTCTCCTAAATGGAAAATAGTGGGGTTTAGTGAATATTTTACTCTATATCTTTACTATCTCTCTTTCAAGAAATGTTCCTATATCGTTGCTTCCATTTCTTGTGTTCTTGGTACAAGTCAAAACTTTTTCTTTTCAGTGCCCTTTGCTTCACTAGTCCACTAGTCACATTGGTGCCAGCTTGCCACACCAGTGGTATTTTCATCTTCCCTCTTTGGTGTTTTCTACTACAGAATGTGCAATTTCTGTTCATTGGCATTTGGGGGGGGAGGGGGGGAGGGAATACTTGCTAATTATTTTATTTATAACTAGTGCTGGGTTCACCACTGCACCAGAATGAGCTTTAACCCAAAGTTGTCTTCACTCCCAACCGACTTACCTAGCTATGTTTATTTTGTCCATCTAAGCAGCTTTTAAAGAATTCCCAGGATCTACTCACATTTTTTTCTGTCCACACTCTTCCTCACAGGATTTTCACTTGTAATGCTCCTCAGCTGGACAACACCAGCTGGTTGGAGCATAGGGTAGCTCCCAGGTGGATCCATCTGGCTGACTGCTGGCCAAAGCTGCCAGCAGCTACATCTCAGGGAGGTGGAAAGCTTCACCCCTGATAGGTGAACCTTTCCCATGCCCTCTCTAGCACCATTTGACACACTTTGGTATATGGAGTTTTTCTTTCAGACACTGCACCGGATGCTTCTTCAGTGGACACAAAGTAATTTAAAATCCTCTTCCATTTTGTGTGATTCCTAAAGATGTTTATCTTAGGCCAGAGGAATTCCCCCCATGCCCTAAGTCTCACTGGTGTGGGACAGGGGAAGGAGATGACTCAAATTTGCTGACAGATGACCCTCTGCAGGTAAAAACAGAGGTACAAAGCATATCCATTACAATTGTAGGATTTAGGAATTTAGGAATTCCATTGAGGAATAAATTATTTTCAGTCTCAGAGTGTGCCTTATTTTTAAGTTTTAGCTGTAAATTTTCTTCTTCCTCCTGCAGAGATCAGACACAAAAATAGTTTGTTTTCTTGGAAATTCGATTTTCCATTAATTCACTGGAAGATGGTGGAAGATGCTCAGTCTACCCTGTGGGTACAGTGTGTTTCACTTAAATGCTCATTAACGAAAGGAATTAGGGATGCAATATAATTCTGTGTGAAGTTCTACAAGGGCTGTGATCCCCTCTCCCTGCCATGGCTCCACAATGGCAGATGGAGAGAAACGGAGCTAAATGAGTGTGATCTCCTTGCAAGCAAGATAAAGTAGTGCTTGTAGTGAGTTAGGAGCTGTACTTGCATGTCTATAGGCAAGAAAAAGACCCGGCAAATTAGTTCCTATCCAGGATGGACTAAGAGCCTGCTGTAGTGATATTTTGGATTATCCTGCAGAGAGATTCCAGCACAATTTTATGCAGGGTTATCACAACTCTGGAAGCCTGGGGAAGAGAAGGCTCCAGGGAGATCTTATTGCGGCCTTCCAGTACCTAAACGGGGCCTACAGGAGAGCTGGGGAAGGACTTTTTACCAGGGCATGTAGCAACAGGACGAGGGGGAATGGCTTTAAACTGGAAGAGGGCAGGTTCAGATTAAACATTAGGAAGAAGTTTTTCATTTTGAGGGTGGTAAGGCGCTGGAACAGGTTGCCCAGAGAGGTTGTTGAGGCCCCATGCCTGGAGGTGTTCAAGGCCAGGCTGGACATGGCCTTGGGCAACCTGGTCTAGTGGGAGGTGTCCCTGCCTATGGCAGGGGGGTTGGAACTCGATGATCTTCAAGGTCCTTTCCAACCTAAACCATTCTATGATTCTATGAACACTTAGTCAGGAGCAAACACACAGGCTCTTTAGCACAACATTACAAACCAGCAGGCTGGGTAGGCCAAATGACTGGGTAGGAATAATTGTGTCTAGCATTTTTATGTGATCTCAGAGCACACACTTAAACTGTGCAAAATTTACTTTGTGACATAGTAAAGTCTAAACACTTCAAACATTTTTAAAGTTTCCTGAGGCTTGTCAGGGCCCTGTCCCATTTTATTGAGTAGCATGTTTATGAGTCTGTCAGATGAATTCTAGAGTAAATAATATTTGAACAAGATGAAGAACATAAAGTTGCAAAATAAAAAGCTTTTTTAAAAGCAGCCTATTACTCTGTTCAAATACCCCAGCATTAGAGTGCTTGGAAACCTCTTACAGCTAAGTGTGCATTTTTAAATAACATTGTTCGGGTTGCAGTTACTGAATTCCAGCTTGACACTGAGCACTTAAAGAGTTTAGAGAATCCAGACTCTCTTATCAGCTTGCAGACAAGGGCACTAAATGTCATGTAGGCTTCCTTTTGGCTTGTAGCCACAAGCTGCGCATACTATTTAATGTAGTCTCTGGTTCTTAAAGTATTAGGAAAACCTGAAAACAAAGTGCCTGCCATTAGTGAAATTGGTGCTGTCTTTTGACATTCTACAGTATGCGTTTCTGGTTTGGTATGCCTCAAAACTTCCCTTAAAACAGAGGTGGGGTGTTGCCTGTAACTTCTTCACAAGATACAGAGAAAATTTTCAGTGAGGTTCACTGGAAGCACGTGTTACCGTTTTCCATTCCTACCCTTGGTATGTTGATTGAATAACCTACTTCGCTATGTTTTTATGTCCCACACTTTACCCAATAATAAGATATGAATCATGTGTGCTACACTGATGATTGTGGCATTTCTTTTGTACATAGTAAAATATTTTAATTATGGAGTTAAATTCACCATAACATATTACTTAAACACAAAAAAAGTAAGAAAAGATGATAAAATCATTAAATCCATTTTTATTTTTAAGAATTAATTTCTTTAGATCATCAGATGCATAATGTTATAGAAAGGAAAGCACTACTCTGAAAAGCTAGCTGTCAATCATCAATACATATTTATAGAAAGATTGGCGTAAAAAGCTACAAACTGATAATAGCCTATGTTAAGAGAAATGAGGCCAGTTTAACCTCAGTAGTTGTACTAGAATGAAGCAGTAGGAAAAAAAGGTCTGAGCTATCCACTAAATTATAAATTACAAGAGGGAAAAAAAGCATATTGTTCTTAGTACAACTCTAACCACAAAGATTCCTCACAAACATTGGCATTTCCAAAGGTTTTGTGAAAGTAATATTCCAGTTTGCTTCCAAGAACCTCTGTGATATTTCTGTCTTCTTTTAAGCATGGTGTTATCAGATCGAATCCATAATTTCTGCTCTGTGTTTACCCTAGAGTAGAGTCTCTTCCACCCTAGCTGCTTCACAGCATCCAGACCTACTCTAGACATAGGATGACCCCTGCTCTATAATAATCTAGGTAAAATCCTTATTTCTAGTCATGTTTATCTCCATTCCTCCTATTCGGTCTCTTCTCAGCAATATGTGACTTTTGCCTGTATGAAGATATTCGCCCACTTCTAACAAAAGGGAGCACAGATGAGGAAAAATATCTGGACTTTCACAGTGAAGTCAAAAAAGGATGTGTATATCGGGTACTGGTGGGAAGCTAGTGGGAGACTTCCAGGCATGCTTTTGGAGTGGTTTCCCACACCTCAGCCTATGATGCTACTGCTGTATTTGGGTTGGCCACAAGGGAAAGGTGACATTCCCAGAGAAACATCCTATGTGTGGCTGTAATATGCACTTCAGGTGACCAACACATTGTGTGATGTGAAGGGATATCCTTGAGGAACTGGAGAATATCCCTTGGGACCATTCTCAGGCTGGAATTTGGATGCTGGACACTGAGTTGAGAGTATCTGCTATGTGACAAATAATTATGAAGTTATCCAGCACCCTATATTTTTTCTTGGTGCCAGCCTGCCCACAGCCCCATGCTAAGAGGCTGCCTCAAGGACCAAAGTGGCAACAGCATGGATGCTATATGTCTCTCTGGGTCCCTGGTCCAATATCAATGGTATTGGTGGCATCCCTAAGCCTCAGTTGAGCTGCTCCAAAGCTTTCCCCCACGCTTTCACTTCACATTTATGGGTCCCAAGGCATGTCAGCTCCTCCAGATCTGGGGAGTGATCCCTTGAGACTCTGGAGGGCTCAGAGCAAGTTGCCTGAGCTGTAGCCCCGTGCTGCCTCCCAGCCTGGCTGCGAGCTTGGTGCTGTGCTCGGGCACCCTGTGGCTTGGCAGTCTCCAGCCCCAGTGGCCCTATGCCACCTTCCACTGCAGCATTCCCTGCAGATGGCACACCTCTCAGCCAACCATAGGCACCTAAACTGGGCTAGCTACTGAGAATAAAATAAAATAACATCAAATGCAATGAAGTTCATTGGGGAAGCCGGTTCCAGGGGTAACTCATCGCATCTTAAAAGAGGGTTCTTCCATGACCTTTGGGAACTAAAACCCAGATGCAGCAATACAGACTGGGCATTGTGTTTTAGCTCAGTCAGAGGGTGAGCATCTAGCAGTCAGCTGTGCCTTATGCAAGAAAGTGAGTATTTGTCTGCATTTACAAAACAGGCAAATTTGTAGGAAAATCGCATGTTCTGAAACTGATTTTGTTGAAAATCTGTATTTCCTTTCCACATATGGGTTTCTTACTTTCTTTTATGCATTTTGACATTATGTACACAAAAGGGCTTTAATTCAATTACTTCTCTCAGTATTAAATTATTCTGACATTGTTTATTCCATTACTACTTCTACAAATTTGAGGAGGGCTGAACACTGGTTTTAATTCTGTCTGTCAGTTCCTGATTCATTGCCATTGCAATGTACATCATTTGAAGTGGGAAATATTAGCAAAAGCTGGAAATTGCTCGAGGACATACTACTGGATGCACCCAGACTGACAATCTGGTGAGAGAGGGGAAAAACAGTTATTCCGGCCACAAAAACATCCTGGTTAGAAGGAAATCTGAACAGAACAACAGAAGTGAAACATTTCTGTTTGAATATAAAAGGAAAGTTAATAGCAACATGTGTGGTACAAATTGAAATTGGAGCCAACTGATAAAATGGACAAAAGGTAAAGAAATTAATGAAAATGCAGTCATCAGTGGCATTAATAGCGTGGCATATATAATGTGTTAGGAAGAAAAAGAACTCAAACAAAGGGTCTGTGGGTATTTAATAGATGATTTTGCCTTCAGAACAAAGTGGGAGAACTGATTCAACTCATAGGACATACATGCACTGGAAGCTAATCATCTTTCATGAAGGAGGATTCAAGCCAGAATCTACTAAAATTAAATGTTCTTAAATCAAAAGGACCAAATAACTTACCCCAAAGGGTCCTAAAGGCTGGGGAATTGCTGAAATTAATACTTTAGGAGTAAATACATTGGCATTTCCCCTGGCTTTGATATGTTCTTACTTTTCCAAGACTGAAAAAGGAGGAGAGGATCTACCCAGGAACTGCTACGCTGCTTCTCTACCCAAGCAAAATAATGGAACACACTCTCTACAAAAAATTATTATGAGAGTAATACAGAACCAGCACAGGCATGTACAGTTTCATGGAGCACAGAGCTTGTCAAACAAACCATTTCTGTTTTGGAGAAGATGACATTTCTTGTTGATAAGGGCAACCATGTTGACTGATGCAGTTTATTTGAACTTCTCCAAAGTGTTTGATTTGGTACTACACTGAATTTTAACTCAAATATTTATACAGAAATAAATGGGCACACCCCAGATTAAAAATCTGGCTCTCTCATGCTCTCTGCTATGTTAGTATTTTTACCAATGCAATGCAATGGTGTGGGCAGCAGGGCAGACACCAAAGCGATGCAGGCAGTGACAAGGGAGGCTCACAGCAGGTCAGTGTGGCCACTTCAGCGATGAAGAAGCTGCAGGGGGACTCCACCGTGGTTGAGTCATCTAATGGCAAAGATACCCGAGACGGGGGAGACCATTTGATGCTGCTCACAGACAGCATGGGAAAGCCCAGGGCTTCCTCGCTCTTGTCACTACGTAAGAACCATTGACCGCCAATAAGGAAGAGGAACTAACTTGGCCTGACTCACCAGCAGTGGTAGGCTCATAACCCTTTGGGGTTTTCGCAATGAGATTTGGGCCAGCGTGTGTGTCTGTGCCTGAGCGTGTTAGCAACACGCATGAAGCCAGCTTTTCGGAGGAAAAAAAAATAAATTTGCAGCCTGTGCATATAGGAGGTCACATCAGACCACCTGAGTGGTTGCTTGTGGGCACCAGCTCTTTGAATTGATGAATTGTTCTGTGAGTCCTGATGGCTTTTATCTCAAATGCTCTCACAGGCTGAATTGTGAGTATAAATGCACATGGTAATGAGGTCTGAAACATTTCATGTAATGTAACTCAAAGTCAACATAACATATGTATTCCATACAGGTTAAAAATCAAATATTTTTTTTAACTTTAATACTTAAGTATTCAGTCTTGTGAATTATCAGAGACCAAAAAAAAGATCTGTAAATAATTAACTGTACAAGATATGTTTGTACATATACAGAAATGGTAAAATCTTTGTCACTTTCATGTTTAAGTGTGGTGCGTTAATAGCACAGGTTAGCCTGATGCACTCAAGACTGCATTTTTACAGCCATTTCTATCTGTTTACATCAAATAGTTACAACGTCAGTAAAATAGGTGCTAAAAGCTAGTTAAACTTGGACTAGCCATGGAAACATCACACACGTTTTCACAGTTCACATACTGTTACTGTTAAAATATAGAACAAAAAGGCATGTGAACATAGCTGAATCAAGTAACAACACATGAAACAGAAAACAGTATGTGGTGCAATTTCCATGATTCTGGATTTTAAGGAGCAGTTGTTCCACATTTGCAAACACGGTAGGATAAGAACAAGTTCCTGTTTCCTGCGACTCCTGTGTTTAATTTTTTTCATTCCTACAGCAACATATAGCATTTTCAAGGGCAGATTAGGCCTGGACTTCTCATGCAGAGGCAACATTTTTATATACCACAGAGAAGCAAAACATAACCTCACTACTTTTCTGCTTTGTCGGTCAACTCTAGTAGTCAAAAACAGGTGGAGTACAAGAAAGATAAGCTGATGGAGATTTCAACTTTTGTCAGAGAGATGCATCCAGACACATACAGAGCACAAATAGCACTTAACCTTATAGCCTAAACCAGAAATATTTTTTGTTAAAATATTTACTAATACACAAAGGAAGTAAACATTGGAATTTTAAGAATGTGGGAGTAAATAGGTGTCTTTTGCCATGCATGGTGAAAGTTGGAAAAACTTACTGGAAGGGAATTTCACTCACAGGTGTTCAGTATGTCTTATCCAAGCCTTATTTGTAATATATTTTTTCATATTGGTAAAAGAAACCAATTCTGCTGGGCACTGCTTAAACATTTCTGGAGTAAAATGCTTAACCTATGCAACCTTGAGGAAAATAAAATAAAACAGTGATATACCCAAGCAGCCAAAGTACATATGCTTGGCGTCACCACCGCGCACTCAAATAGCATCACACTGCTGTCACACCCTCGCTCCTGGGGATCCACAGAGCTATAGATTTGGCCGATACACCTGCCTGATCATCGAAGTAAAGGCAAAAAAGTTGCCTAATTAGACAGTTTAGATTGTTTATGATTTTCTATTCAAGTGTTTAATAGACTTCTGCGCTCTTGTTTTAGATTTCATAAACACCTGCACTGGACCACAAAACCTGAAATGAAGCTGTAACCAAGTCCTGGTAACGACTCTGCACTAATGACCAAAGATGTCACTGATGGCTAACCCAGCAGGTAGGTAAGAGCCAGATGTGGTCCATGGTAGGACCTGCTCCTTGATGGATGCAGCCCCAGGTTGGGCTGCCTCGCAGCATCCCCACATCCATCCATCTGTCTATCTGCTCAGCATGTGAGTGGAGGTAGGTCTCGAGCACTCACCCCTGTACAAAGGAGAGATGGCTGCCCTGGCAGGACAAAACAAACAGGCAAGGAGACAGTGAGATCAGCTTCTGGTTATTTTTCAGCCAGATTTCACAGATGTATAGCATTTAATAACTTAATAACTCTTTATTTCCTCTTATTGAATTTCTGTTTTCTTTAATTGTGGGAGTTAATTAACAAGAGCAAACTAAAAGTGAATTGGTAATCATTACTTAGGCAGCATTAGCTAACCAGTCACCCTAAAGTGGCATTTAAACTGCTCTACTTTCTCCCTGTGAAGCAGGAAACAATCGCTAACAGGGCAGCTATAATTTCATGGAAAGCTCCATTTGTAATGTACCTTTTGGTACCACTTAATTGTTTTCAGTGTTAGGTGAAGACATTTAGGAAGAATAACCTTACGGAGCTGAGAAATCACATTTTTCTGACTTTACTATTACCCTGTCTGTGTGCAGAGCTGTGCAGTTTAAATTTAGATCAGTCCAAAAGATAACTGTTCCTCTAGGCTCAATTTCACATTATTTTTTAAATAGCTTATTTAATTGCTCTTTTTGTTTTGTTCTGCCAGGGTGAGTGACCTTAGCTAATAATCAGTTATTTTTTAATAAATTTACTACCCCGTTTAATTAAATTTTTGTAATACTGTACTTGCAGTTATTGAATGGATTAGCCTGCCCCAGCTAACATATTTTCCTGCAAAGAAGAACGTAAGGGAGTATGGAATAAGCCTTATTGCCATACTGGGGCAAAAAGTTGAAGAGCAGTTTATCCGTCAAATCAAAGTTCAAAGCCCAATGTGTTAATACAGACTTAGTGTTTAGAGTAATAGTGTGAGCCAGTCTAGAAAGAAACAAACACCAAGCTGCTTCATTGATGTTCTCTTTGTTTGATGTAAGTTTTAATCTAAATGGGAAAGTTTTGCCTTCTGCTGTGATGTGTGGTTGGTGCGACCTCATCCCTGGAGGATCAGAGTGAGTAATTGCCATCTGATGCCCAGAAAATGTTTATTTTACAATAAAAATAAAACAAGTTTGATAGAAGAAAACCATTCCCCCACCACCCTTGCCAAACCGGCTGGGAGGATCATCCGCAATTATCCTCTGCTCTCCCGAACCAGACTGCACAGCTTTTTCTCTCTTAATTCAGTTCAGCACTCAGCTTTGATTTCGGAAATCCTATCATCATCGTGGCTTGTAAAGAGAGCACAAAAGTGAGCAAAGCCTGCTTTGAATTAGAGAATTACAGAGAAAAGCTGCTAGTTAAGAACAATGTGAGCTTGTGATCTTTTTATCTTGGGCAGCTAGATCCCCAGCAACAGCTAAAGTATGTCCAGAGAGTGGGAACAAAGGTGGTTTAACCCTTTGGAGCCGTTCCCCTATCAGAGAGCTGAACCCAGCCTGCCGGGCAGGTCTGGCAGCCAGAGCTCACTGCAGCTCCTCTGAACTGTGGGTGAGCTCCCTTCTCTGTTCAGCATGGAAAAAATCTCCACTGATCCTATCTGCAGGATTTCCAGTTGGTTTGCACCTCCAAGGCAGCACAAATCCTGGAGGTAAAGGCAGACAATCTGGCTGGCTGCCTGGATTTGTGGCAGGGCACCAAGGAGCAGCCCACCAAAATAACGTGCCCAGCTCCGTCCTACCACCCAAGGCACAGTCCAACGGGGAGAACCACGCTGGGCTGCACAGCCACAGCCTCCTGGGGCCAATCCACGGGAACTGAGAGGCACCAAATCAGTCCCCTATGAAGAGAAAATGAACACGCAGAGACAAGCAACACGCATATATAGTCCTCGCTTTCACTCTTTCTTTCCACCTCCTCTCCTGTAGGAGTTCATAGGTGTATGCTACTTTCAATGAACTTCTCAAAGAAAAAATGTTATGAGAGAGCTCTGCAAGTAAAACATTTCCCACAAAGCTGGAACACTTCTAGGCTCGTCCCTGCTCACCTTGCAGTCCTAAAAGGCACAGAGCTGGCCAGCCTGGGCACGTGGCAAGAGAGGAGACCCAGTCACGGACTCAAACTCATTTCATTCTTTAACGGCTTCACATCAGAAATATCACCTCATAGCGCCTCACATCATGTCAGCCCAGTGTTAAAGAATACACAGACTTGGAGTGTACAAGTGTCCAAAATGTTAATACAACAAAATGAACCTGCACTTCTTTTTATTAAGTTATTATATTGGCAAATGCAGCCAAAAAAAAAAAAAAAACCAAAACCAAAACAAACCCACAACTAGTGAGATTTTTTTAATCCTTTTAGAGTTATAAAACAGGAGAGTTTAAAAAAATCTCTAAAGCAAGAGTTTTCCTTTTTATTTCACAATTAGTACCAAAAAAAATTGGGAAATTATTTTCAGAGAGATTTATCTTGTAGGACTGAACATATATATTAGAAATTATATTTAGGAATTCTCTGAGGATACGTGTTGTAACACAGCACAGAAATCTTGTGAGTCAGTATGGATTTGTAAAAAGTAAATCATACTTGACTAACCCAATTACCTTTTTTTTTGTAGGATTAATATAGAGGAGAACCAGGAGGCATAACGGTAGCTCGATTACTAGAAATGTATTGAAAATTTCACAGGGTAAATTAGAGACCCACTTCCCTAAATAGGACTTTGAGCAAATGAAACAGGAATGAAATCATATGTTGAAATCAGATTTCAGAAAAAAATAAAATACCGTGCTTTCATGAAAAAAAATTCTGGACTTCACAACATGCAAAGTCCCCTTGGTGTCTCTTTCAGAGTTTCCCCGCTGCTGAGCAGGGTTGGGGAGCTGGTCCTCATGGACTGGTTGTGCTCAAGCACTGATCCTTCCCCACAGGCTCGGTGCCTTTTCATCCACTGCAGTGACTCCACACCATGGACACAGGTGGAAACGCCCCTTCCACATACCCAATGATTTACCCAGTGATTTTGACCTTGTTTCTCTGCTAAACTGTTTCTTATATACCAAGTTTGCCTTGTGCTGCCTAACGTGTTCTGCCTGTTACAAGGCTGTGTCCCATTCAGAAAGTAATATTAATCTCTAAATCTCAAGAAAATAAACTAAAAGATTCCTAAAGAAACAAAACTGTCCCTGCAAAACATTTATGAAGTCTGTAATCAAATTAAGCCCTAACAAATGCTTCAGAGGCACTTGAAAGCTTGCATGCAACTGACTTTTTTTCCAGCTAGACCAATAAAAGAAACTTGACTATGCAGATAAAACTTTTGCACAATACTGGATTGTAAAGCTCAGTCAACCCAGCCTTTTTCTATGCAAAGAAATACTAAAACCCGTCATCATTCAATTGTAGTGGCACTCGCCCCAACTGATGACTGCTCTTGTTGCTGAAGCTAACAATAAACATTTGCTCATCAAAGGCTGCTCAGCTCATCTGCTTCCAGATATTATTTCCAGTTAAAACGTTGTCCTCAGAAAATAAGAAATTATTATATGTACCATACAAAGACAAATACGTGTGTATATGTGGGCTGTGCACTGTGCAAGGTATATGTGCATAAAGTAATAAATACAAATTTACCGACATTGTATCCGACTTCAGCTCAGGCCAAGATGGCACGGATGTTGGTTGGCACCTGGGGCTATAAGCAGAACGGCTTCCCAAGGCTGCCCTGCTCACCATGGAGACTCACACAAATCCAGTTAATATAGAGCTAATTAAGGACAGAAATGGCCTCACTCTGTTTTGGGGGACTGACAAGAGACTTTAACATTTATCCCAGGACCACGCACTGCATTCACCAGAGTTACTGTCATAGACCAAAATCTTCTTTGCCCCTGGAAAATCTGTGGTTTGACACAGCTGCTCACACAGTTCACTGCGAAGCTCCAGCAGCTGCTATCCCAAACCAGAGGTTGAAACAGTCCTGGCAGAGGAGCTGCCCTATGTCCCAGGCACCAAAGGTTTGTGGTCCCATCTCCCTGTGTGCTCTGCATACAGCAGCTAAACGATGGTGGATCAGGCATGAAGCATCAAGGACCACTGTTGCCATCTCTCAGAAGCTCTAATTTAACATCACAGACCCAAGATGGCACCTGTTCCTGTTATGCTGTGTCTGCAAATCCCACAGCACCTTTCTTTAGGTAACATGAAGTACTTCTGGCAAAGGCCCCAGACAGCTTCTCTCTGACATGGGGATGCCATTTTGCCACGAACTGGATGTACAGGTTAGAGGATCATCTGGACAGCCATAACCGCAGCAGGATCTGACCCATCCACGCTGCAAAGAGGGCTGTACTTTGCCTCAAGCTAACAGGCAAAATCAATCAAGCTGTCCAACTTCCCCTCCCAGATCACGCTCTGTTCTCTTCCAAAGGCTCCAAAACAAACATGGACTTGGGTTCAAGAAATCGGAGTGCAAAACAGATTAATGCTTGCACACAGGCTTGTATTTAAGCTATAACACAGGTGTCACCAGCCATGTGCCCAAACCTAACTGTGTCACCAGGTAAAGGAAAGGTTGCATGATAAAGAGGAACAGATGAAGACAAGTAGAGCATCAGCACTAGTAACTGGTGTAGTCCTACCTCTGACAGAGACCTGCCTTCATAGATCAAACTGCCTTCATGCTGAGCTGGACAAATTAAGTTTTTACGCGGTCTTAGCTGAGCTTTGGGTCAAGTTATGTTTCTGTGTACTAAGTGCCTGAGATCCCTAGGCAGCTCCTTTTAATGCCTCAATGGACAAGCCACCTTAGATAACTGAGGGATGTCACATACCACTCCCCATTGCCAGGAGTTGTATATATTGCACCTGCAATCCTTCTCAGAGTCTAGCTAAGTCTGAAGCCATCAGTCTTCCTTAGATAATGGAGTCACTTCGTTCAGAATTCCCAAACCAAGCCCTTGTCCCTTCCATTCACGAACAACCTAAAGCCTTAGAGAAAGCAACAGAGCAAGACTCTGCTCCATGTAACTTGAACTGACCAGCTGTAAACTTGGCTTGGAAATTAGAAGCACGTTTCTAACCATCAGACCGCTGTAGTTCTGCAACTACCTACCAATAGGAATAGTAGAGGCACAAAACCTAACTAGTTTTGTTAATTTTATGAACAGGACCACGCAATTGGTTGCTGCTAGAGCTGGGTGCTGGGCTCAACCTGGAAGATCCTTTTCAGTTCCATGGGGAGAGACCAGGATGCTCTTGTCTGCTGCATAGTACCCAACCCCTTTAAATATCAAGGATGCTTATCTCCTGGTGGCTAGGTGTATTTTTAATCCTAGCCCTCTTTGCACTGACTGTAATTCAGATTGGCAGGAGGGCCAATAATTTCCCTGGTTTGATCTGTCCGTCAGGAGCAGGAAATACAGGCGATGCACAGGCTGCTGTCATACTCACCCACTCGAATTTGTGTTTTACATTGACAATCCTTCCCACCTGTCTTCACCTCTGTAGCCACTTTTTTCCCCTCCCATGGATGCTCGTCCTTCAGCTATCTGACAGGAAGACAGGGTTAGTGAAATTATTCCTTCTGCCCACATATCTCCTGGAAATCTGGCAAGACCTCCCTCCTCTGCTTAGTTGATCCCAGCTCTTGTACCCTAGGGAGCAGCTGGGATTCAGCAGGGAAATGGCTGTGGTGAGCCAGGGCTGGGAAATACCTGCTGCCCTTGTACAGAGTCGTCACTGGGAGTCAAAGTGATTTCGAGTCATGCCTCAGACACAGTCTCCATAACCCTTTGGGACTTGGCTTGATGCTTGGTTAGTCCTGAACACAAGGTTTTGGAGCACTGATTCTTATGGGAGAGCAAGTTCCACCCAAAGGTCCATCTCACCTCTCAACTGAGTTTCACAGAGCTTGATCTTACGCAACTGCTGCTCTTTTCTTCATTGCTGGCTAAATTAACTCAATACACCGTGCATTTGTTACCAGCTTAAAGGATGCACTTGAACTGTTATTTTGTATGAGCTGATACTTTTTACTTCATGGTACCAATAACTAAATTTCTTCCAGATGTTATGGAGAGTTCTGCCATGACATGGTTTTATGTATGCATCATGCACTGTTCCATGCATTTCTACTAGACCAGTTCAAAACAAAAGTACTGAATTTTTTATAGGTGCAATAGTCTTAAAATAAAGCAAAGTGAAGAAGCAGTATGAATCAATGAAATAATCCCTCCATCCTTAGAAAACAGCAGAGATGTGATATTTGCCATTCCCTTGTGAGAAATCTGCACACATGATGCGGTCTCAATTCAATAAGATACAGAAAAAGCCAATTCCCAAAGCAAAGCTCTGGACTAGGTAGGGGCAAGCGGAAATGCTGAAGAACCATTTTCATAAACCAGGGATTGTTATGAATTTCTGGTTAAGTCAGAGTAGTATTTGCCTTATGTGGGATCATTTCCAAAGACAAAGAAAGAAGGGCAAATTTTTCAAAACTCATAAAGACATGACTTCAGAAATGTTTGGGCTTTTAGATGTCTTGTTACTTGACCACATCCACCCAAGGTACTGCTACATCACTGTCTAACTTTATGAGCACCCCCATTTGGCCATTAGACTTTCTGAAGCCATTGGAGCCCAAACATCTAAGAGTTAAGAGACTACAGCAGCTGAAGCACAGTAGTTGAATTGTCTAAATGCCCATTTAATTAAAGACAGTCCATTCCCAGTTTTAGAGTCTACAAGGGAGGGCACCCCTTTGAAATGTGAAGACTGATGCTCACACCCCTCTGTAATGGCTTCTAGATGTCAGCAGCGTGATGCTTATTGCATCCTCCAGGCTGCGAGATGGAGTCACCCCTCCAAATCCCTTCCTACCCCAGGATGTGGGATAGGATATGGGACATGTGGGAATTGATCTGGTCTCGTGAAAGGATGCCTTCAGACAGGTGAGGCCTAGAGTGCTGTTGGAGCCCTCATGTAGATCTATATCATCAAATGTTGTTTCTACTCTCTACTTGGTTTCCACTTTGGTTTCCATATTTTTTAAGTCACTGGTGCCGGAAAGTTTGGCTTTGTCACAAAATACTAACCTCAGTATAACAGACACTGTGTGTAAAATATCCACACTGAACAGCACCCACGACTAATGTAATTTAAGTCTCAATCTACCCATGTCCTTAAATGCTGTATAAAATTTAGAAAAGCCCTACTTCAGCAACAGCAATGGAATTATAGTCACCTATAGATCACAGACATCTATAGATTACCTCTCCAGCCATGTCTATGTAACACAAGCCAAAAGTAGATGGAAGTTTGCACTTGAATTCTCCAGACGAAGAATGTCAATTTAATTGAACCCAGATGATACCAATAAGTATAAATCCTCTCTGCTACAGTAGAGACCATTGAAAGCTGCAACCACCAGCAGAGACAGTCTGCAGGAGATAAGGAATTCTCTTTGCTTGAACTTGGCCCATTTTCTTCCCTACTGTGATGAAATCCATGGCCAAACAACAGAGATGCAAGGAAATTTCCCTACAGCATAACAAGACTTGACAATCAAAAAAGTAACATAAACAATGAGTTTCTGACTCCTGGAGACACTAGGAATGCTAAAGCAGTGATGTCTGCCTCCTTACCTTTATGGCAGTGCTGAATTACAGTGGGGGAGGAACATGTGGGGCAGGGAGAAGTGGAAACATTCAGGCACTGCACCTCTCCTCTCCCAGTTCTGTTCCCAAACACTTTCTGTCCAATCGAGCTTCCCATCTTAATTTTTGGGCACAAGTCAGCAGTATGATTAAATACTGGAGAACACCTGCTGGACTGTGTGAAAGGGAACAGCTCCATTGGCAGGTGATAGAGATCCAGGAAACAGCAAACCAGGTGCTTTTTTCCAGAATTAAGGAAGTGTGGTACAATACATTGGGAAGCTGCATCTGCCCTGTTCCCCCTCACCCTAGATTAGGTATCTGGTTACAAGAATATCAGAATTACCAGTAGCATTTTTTTCTCATAGCAGGTTTTTAACTTCTAAAGCCTTTTCCTAACCTTTGCAGTGTTCCACAGCATCAGTGAAGTTTGCTCCTTGTTTGTCACTAAGGGCATGATCCTCTCAGTGTTCAGATCTCTCCAAGAGGACACTTGACCATGGCTGTGAGGACAGATTCCTCTCCAACTTATTCCATAAAACAGCAGCTGTCTCAAGATCTTGATGAAAAATTGAAACCTCACTATTATGTCTCAGGTGCAACATCTTCCATATGACTCTTCAAGGCTATCAGTATCCCTGAGTGGAAAGGACATTGCCCGTTGACCTGGGGACTGAGTTGTCTCCTTGATGAAGTCTCCAAAACCAAGAGCTTAAGGAGTCCAATATATTGTCTGATGACATCAAGCGCACAGAGTTAGAAAGCGAGATGATTTGGAAAGTTTGTGGTCTTACATATTCCTTGACTTGAGGAATGTGTTCCTGGACAAAAGTAAAGTCAGGTTGCAGTGGCGTAGTGGATGATTTATGTAAACTGTAAAGGACTTCTTTTATAACAGAATTCTGTGAGTCTCGTCAAAGTCAAAAAGAGGACAAGACCTGAGAGACACCAATGAATGTCTTACAGTCTTTGTCATTGTGGGGGATATTCCTCTGGATATAATTAAGAGACAGTTGGGTTTGGGGTTAGAACTCGTGATTATAATATAGCCTATAGAAAAAGCTACAAGGGACAAATAGGTAGCAGAAGATGTAGAGTCAGATTAGCAGACACCTTACATGATCTTTTATTGTATGGTGTGTACCAAGCTAGGGTTTAAGTTTGGGGATTCAGAATAAAATTAATCTACAGTTGTTCATATTGCTGCGTGCATGAGGATGAGCCCAGAGAATTAAGGACAGGACCAATGTTAGTAGTGCTGAAGTCTTGTTTAATTTTGTTGTGTGGGTATGAGAAAGTATATCAGATAAAAATGTTTTAACTAAAGACCATTAGGCCAGCAAAGATAGCTAAATGATTAGTATTATTTACACTCAATAAGTTTTTTGGGGTTTTTTTTAAGTACCTTAGACTAGTTTACCAGGTACATGTTAGTGCAGAGTTCCAGAGTCCAGGCCAGCCAGCCTCTCACACAGGAGTGGGTCAAGGGTATTTTAATGATTTAAAAATCTAAAGCATCTACAGTTGCTATTGAAGTATCTTTGCAGGCCCCCAGAATATAACTAGAATAAAAGTGTTTGAGTAACACCTTATGTTGCTTTTCAGTGAAGGACTGAAGGTGTTCCTGCTCCGACAGGGGGATTGGACTAGATGATCTTTTGAGGTCCCTTCCAATCCCTACCATACTGTGATACTGTGATACTGTGACTGGCAGTTTCTAACTCAAAGTTATTGTCACAGTTAGGATTAGACTTCTAGAACCTAAAAATACAGACAGGTCATTTTTGTTACACCCCAAAGAGTCTAGAAAAGTGCAGTAAGGACTCATTTTAGTGTTATAAGCCCTTATATTAATGTTTAAAGTGACATCTGGCCCCATGAGTGCACTTTTCTTTGGGATTAGGACTGAGGCAAGTAATCCACATCCTGAAGACAGGGGTAGGAACTTCTTGCTTCCTTATGCAGAAGCCAGAAAGGATTGGCAGGGAGGATGGTATGAGTGAGCCTCTGAAAGCCTCCAGATACTTTTAATTTGGTGTACTGAAGCCATGAGATGGTAAGGGTCAAGACAATTATTGGTAGTACTGAAGATACTACGAAGATATTACATTGCCTTTGACAATATAAATCAACATCTAGGTAATTTTAAAGTTAAGATTAGGATCAGTGTTAAGGAATATAAAACTCTGTAAATTAAATATTGCTGCTTTCTGCAGAGTCTAGAAAGCAACTAATATACTAAGTACTATAAGTACTTCTCAGCCTTGTTTCATTTTTATGTAATGGCAGGTCCCTGGGCACTGTACAAGTTTGTATTAGGGATGAAGAACCAAAAGGATCTTGAAGAACAAACTATATTTGTTCAGCATTGAGGAAGATGGAAAGGTTGGGAGAAAAACTGAAGCAGGTATCTTATATTGCTTTTTGTTGTGTGAGCCACTTCCTTTCTTTATGACTTAGAGAGAATCAGATTTTATTCTAGAAGAAAACACGTCTAGACAAGCTACATTTGCTGCATCTTTCAGATCCCAGATCATTGTGGAGAAGAGTGGTACTACTCAATGTTGTATAATGTGGGGTTTCTGACCCAGAAGCCTTGCCAAAGAGGTGGATGTTAAACTTAGGTTTAGTGTTTGAGAAGCTGGGGGATCTACACACGCTACTCTAACAGCACCACACAGGGCCCAGACAGATACGGTGAAGACCAGTATTAGCAGGGTTCTCTGCCCTGTGTTGCCATTGAATATAGGCAACGGACAGGATGGGCTTAAGTTTTGATTCGAGGACCTAATGCATTTCTCAGCATTGTCATTGCGACATGTGGCAGCAAAAAGAGTACAAGACAGTGCTGTTGCTAGTGATGCTGAAGGCCCTGTGTTGTGTCGTGTTGGGTGATCTGCTACATGAGCCAGAGTACATTTCAGGTTAAGGTTCAGGTTATGGTTAGTGTTAGACAACCTCCAGCAGCCAGACGAGTTTGTCTTGCTGCACCCTGTAGGGCACAGCAACACAGACCAGGACTGGGGTTAGTGTGGTTTTACAGTTACCTCAGGGGCAGCGAGGGCTTGGGTTATGGTTAGAAAACCTACAGCAAACAGCCAGCTTATTTTTGAACCATCCTGAAAAGCCTGGGAAGTCAGGAACAGGACTGATGTTAGGGGGCTTTCAGGGTTTGTCTTGTGAGTTAGAAGAAGAAATGACCTGGCTACATATCATATTGGGGGTTTCAGGTGCTACAACCTAGTACACTTAAAAACTCTACTTTTGTGGTGTCCTCCAAGGCTCATACTGTAAGACAATACTGCAAACTTATGAGGTGAAGGCATTATGCTACCTCTCAACATCTGAATTACTGACTGGGTAAGTAGGGCCAGAAGTAAGGTTAGAGCTAGCACTACCATTACTGTGACTTTCTTCAGGGATGAAAAAGGAAGAGGGAAAGAGGAAAAGGGAAAAAGGTAGCGTGAGGACCTTCTGTGGTGTCCCAGGCTATGAACTGTCATTCTTCTACATTTCATGCTAAGATTATGATTTAAAGTTACAGTTAGGACCTAAAGCAGTCAGGTGGATTATTTTCACTATATAGGTCTAAGGCTAGGAAGTTGGGGACTTTTTAAGAAAGGACTTGTCAAATTCAAATTTGAAGTTGTATGTTACATTTTAAGGTAGTACTTTGTCCCATGAGAAAAATTTCATTTTAGGGTTAGAGTTAGGGTTAGAGGAACCCAGTCTCAAAACTTACTCTCACAGAGCTGTGACAACCAAAGGATGAATGTTAGAGGGCTAGAGACGGGTGTGTTTGGCTCCCTGATGACCCACCAGACTGAGAGAACCTTTTGTGGTCCGGGGACTAAGGTAGGTGCATTAGTGTGCATCCTGCAGACACTAAGGGAGAAGCTGCTAATAGTGGAGTTGAAGGGCTTAGACTGACGCTTAGTTTCTGAACTCCTATGTGGGTGCACTTCAGGCTAGAGTTAGGGTTACAGAGGCAAAATTGCCAGGCGGGTTATTTTTGTCGCATCCTGCAGATGGAGGAGCATCATGGGGAGGAGTGATGTAAGTGAGGTCCAGGAGCTTGTTTACAGCTTCAAGTACCATTTGGCTTCCTGGAGACATCTCACCTTGAGAGTATATTGTAATTTTCCTAACAAAATGCCTTAAACCAAGGTGGGGAGTTTAGGGTTGTATTTTAAGAAACTACAGCAGAGAGAAAGTCTGTTCTTGCTGTGCCTTCTTCACTCGAGGAAGACGGAGACAGGATCTAGATAACCAAAAAGCCATCTATGCCATACAGTAAATAACAATACAAGGAACAGAGCTCTTGTTCCCATCAAATTTTTCTGTGCTTTGCATTAGTGAAGAATAACAAACTTTCTGGCTGCATCTGGTTCTGTAAAACCACTCTGCTCCCTCCAGCTTTACCCCAAATCCCCACCCAAACCCAGTCTGAAATACACTTAAGCAGGAGGTATTTCAGACTCAAACTAAGCTTTTCAGTCCTATCAGCTGCCTCCACCTGTACTGCCTGCAGCATGCAAGATGGCACATCAAGACTTGGACCCCAAAGGCAGGTGGATGGGGAGCAGTATCCTTTCTGAAATCATCACAGAAGGGCTCAGGGCTGCCAAACACCTCTTCTCACCTCATCCTGAGCTCTACATGCACAGCAAGAAAAACATGTTTGGCTGCTTTTAACTCCTCATCCCTACTCCCAAACAGAAGTCCCAGCCTGGGATGTAGAAGGAGTCTCCATGTACATAGAGACATGAGGGACAGCCTTCAGCCCATCACCAGGTTTTCACCCTCTTCCTGGCCCCTACAGCACCCCACAGAGAAAGCATTTGGGTTTCAAAACCAATCCCTATCCTTAAGCTCAGAAATAACCAAAAGGCCATCCCTACCTGAAGTCATGATAAAAGTGCCTTGCTCCTCAAATACCACTCCTCTCCATGAATCCCTTGTTATGGTTTGAGAAACCCACAACAATTTATTGTTGTTTAGACAATTATTCTGTCACCTGATGACTCTCCCCACCCGGGAAGGGGAATCGGGGAAAACCAAGGAAACACAATGGTTGAAATATAAATAGATATAATAGGATAAGACTAAATAATTAACAATAATAACACTGAAGAACCAACATTGATCCTCATACCAATATAAAATATACAAGGATTATACTCAGCCAATTCTATCAGTAGGAAGCTGTGCCCTCCCAGCAGTGGACAGCACATGTCGGACACTGCAAGTGTCACGACTTTAGAAGGAAGAGAAGGCCTCAGGGCTTTGGCACCAGGGCAAGAAGTTCTCTGGATCACGACCATCAAGGGAGAGAGAGTACTTTACAGCAAACTTTCTAATTTTTATAGAAAGTGATGTTCATGGTATGAGATAAACCCGTTGGCCAGCTTGGGTCAATTGCTCAGGTCTTGCTCCTCCTCATCCCTGCACCCGGCTAACTTGAAAACACTGAGACCCTGAAACCCACATACCATAGCTGGCTATAAAGTAAATAATTTCACAAATTCAGACACTTCTAAAAGTGCAGTTTTCCCAAGCATTAGAAGAGAAATTAGTCCTGTGTCACTCAAACAAGGATGCTCCTCCTAGCTTTGCAGAAAAATATTTTCTCTGCATCAAGAATATCTTCTTTCACTTCTCCAATTCAAATGTTAAACCTGACATTAACTTAGTGTATTCCTTCATTCCTGATGGGACCTTTTCTTGGGATATGAAAGACACTGGGTCACGCACAATGATATAATGACTTCAACCTCCAGAGTGGAACTCTTCTTTCCCAAGGCCTTCTTGCTGCAGAGCAACTTAAGAAAAATGTCCCTAAATGTATTGGGATCTGCACCCCACAACCAAGGCAGTTATGTAGACAGGACCATGCCCTGCCTTACCTGAGCGTCTCTAACTTCTGTCCTTTCCTCCCTGTTTAGGAGCTGCAGGATGTAGCAGGGACAGCCCCTCTGGCTGGTTTAGGTTTTCTCCCCAGCTCTAACCACCACCCTGACAGTAGTAAATACACTCCAAGACAGCCCCAGCCTTAAGCCCATAAACAGATGTCTCTCTTACTCTCTGCCCTGCATGAAAAACACTGTCTAGATGCTTTATATCCCCACATCCTAATTGTAATCCCACCCCTAACATCATAACTTCCCAGGGGACCCTAAGCTACATTAAAAGCCTGTATTCCCTTTAATATGAATCCTCTCCCTATCTTTCTGGTCTGTGCAGGATACAGCTAGTATAACTTGTTTGGCTGCCTCATTTTCTCTAACTCTAACCTGAAAAGTATTGCGAAACGCAATTATATAGCAGGACAGCCTTCACCCCAATAGTTTATTGCCTAGGCTTTATTGCCTCAGTAAAAATGTCTTTAAATGCGTTAACTTCTGCAATGGGAAATCTTCCCCTAAAGTGATATGTAGCCTATGGGGCTGTCCCATTCCTGAAATCAGTTAAGTCAGAGAAGCAAAAGCAGCCAGACAGGTTATTCTTGTCACAGCCTGCGGAGCCCAGAAAGGCAAGGAGAGAGATGCTTTTGGTGGGGCACTCACAATCACTTCGCGATTTACAGAAGTGGCTGGTACCTTGAGTACATCTGAGGTTAAAGCTGCTTAGTTCAGAGCCTAAAGCATTTTAGGATATTGTTACTGCAGCATCCTGCAGTGACCAGACAGGGAGATGGGATGTAAGAGGGACTGTGGCACATCAAGCAGAGGGTCTCTTTTGCTGTTTGAACTGCTACCCAGGCACATTTCAGGCTGGGGTTAGGGTTAGGTTTAGGGTTTCAAAATCCAAATCTGGCAGACAAGCTCTTCTTGCTGTATCAGGTAGAGTGCAGAAAGTCAGTAAACAGACACTTGTTGGTAGGCTAGGTCCTTGTCTAACACTTTAAGATATTAGCCTAGTGATGCAGAATCTACTGTATTTCAAGATATTATTACTGTAATACTTTCCAGGGCCTATCAAGTAACATCTAATTCTGCTGCTTGGGGAACTGGAGGCCTTTCTCAGCCCCTGACAAAGTGACCTGGTGCCTTGTTGCACGGTTGCTAGGGTAGGGGTAGAGGCTGGTCTCCACGTCTTTGTGGTCAAGGACAGTGTTAAGGAGTCCTGTCTTGAGTTAACAGGAGTCAACATTTGATTCTGTCCTTTATTTTAGGGACTGTTTTCTGGGTATTTCACGATGGATCCAAGTGAGAGCTAAGGAATCTAAAGCATGCAGGAACCTTTTAATTGCTGAATGCCCCAGGGACACAAGAGCTGGGAAGAGACAGGGTGGGTGTGGGCATCAAGGCAGAATATTCTGTTATTGAAGGGCTTTGTTTCCTGGTTATAGTAGGGTTGAGGCTGGGTTTGGGTTAGCATGTGAGGGCCAGTTGCTTTAAAAAGATACATGCTTCTGATGGCCTCCATCTTACTAGGGGCATGCTCCATAAAAGCTGAATTGTTTTCTCTGTAAGTGTCTTCAATGATGCCCTTGAGAGCCCTGAACAACCCGCCAAGGAGCAGCTGTCCCCCTGCCACCCCAGCTTCACTGCTCCCTTTGGAGCTGGTGGGTGCTGGCAAGACCCTGAGGTGAGCAACCAAAGTAGCGCAGGGAAGATGGGACAGGATACGTGTCTCCAGCCTTAGACACTTCAGGAAGCAGGTAGCAATAAATGTCTCCTTACCACAATAACCTGGTGAAGCCATGGTTTTCCTCCCCTCCACCCATGCCTGTGGCTCTTTTGGTCCACCATGGGATGCCTCTCTGGCTTTCTGCCTGGCGTGGATGACTGCTTCTGGGCTCCTCTCACTGCATGTCTGCCTGTGGACTTGGTGATGTGTGTTAGATTTCTGATTCTTGCAGGTCACCAGGTACCCTTCATAAGTAAACGAGCATCCAAATTAAAGACAGGCGTGTTTCAACAAGGGAACTCAATCTGATTCTGAAGGTGAAAGATCAAGTTTATTAACTAAGCCACCCACCTCCCCAGGAATATTACATGAATTAAAACCAGACTTCCTGGTGTTATATATGCAACGGCTGTCAACAGCATAAATTATGCCAGAAGAGGTTTTAGTTGCTCTTCTGAAAAATGTGAAAACTTTGTCTTCTTTTGATTTAAGGGTTGCAAAGTGTTTTTAAAATTTATGTGGACAATATCCTGTCTTCTACTTACAGACTTGGGCAGTTGCAGTAAGCTGTCCCTTAAGGGCACAAAGCAGATAGCCGAAGACTTGCAGTATTTGTCAATGAAAAGACTTTTTTTGTCGTTTAAATGAGAAACCCTCTTTAAACTGGCCATTCAAAATGAGATAATATGCTCCAGCTACAGTCATCTCTGAAACCTACTGATAGGTTGAAAATTTTATTTAAAAAGCAAGACTTTAATCACCAGTTCCTTCACAATCATTAAAGGCATTAGATCCTGACAGTTTATGGCACTTCTCATTCAAACACTAAATGTTAAAAGTCAAAATGAACAGCTGATCTTGACTGCAATCTATGTTGAAAGTTACTGTAGGGGCTAGAAAGGCTGACAGTTCATTTGCAGCACAAAGAGGAATTACCATACCATTCATGATAGATAAAATTTGAACTAATAAGAAAGAAATGACCTTCTCTCCAGTATTCATACTTCTTAGGCATCTTTTCACAGTACTTCCTTGAATGGAGATGAGCACTTTTGATTTAATTCAGTTCAGGCTGGTGTAAATCAGGACTAATTCAATTTTAATCAGTGGCATTAGGATAATACAAATAAGTTCCTCATTATATTTTCTCTGTGATCAATTTACTGCATGTGAGCTTCAGCATGTAATAATTTGTTCTAGATTCCCCATCACTGCTTAGAGTAAAAGGTCATAACAATAAATGTAAAGCCTTCCACCAGAATTAATCTGGTAAGCTGCTTACTACTTTGTACTTGGCATGGAGGAGAGGTCACAAGATGTGTTGAAAGCTTTCTGGAAAAATAGCCAACCGTCAACAGTGGCTCACTGGTTCTTTCTTGAGGGATCTTGACAAAATGAAAAACAGCGATCTACATTTATTTAGTTATTTATTTAAAAAGAAAATCACTGATCAACCCAACTGCAGCTGGGTGAATTGACAATTAGTCATTGAGTGGATTAATTTACATGTGTGCTTGTCAATTATGTGAAAACACAGCAAAATCCAGAAATGTATTCATTCATTAGTACTGCTCGCTATTACTTGCAAAAACATTCTGTGAAAGCGTTGCTCCACTCTAGAGTGATAAAAGCCACCCTGAATCATAGTGACCCTCTGAATGAGGGCATGTTAGAGACACAAATGCAACACCAGCCTGACCTACCAGGTCTCTATAAAATCACTTCCCCCTTAAATGCTGGGAAATTTTGATCCTTATATATACACTTCTGCACTACACACTGCTGTGCTCAGTGACCCACCTCCCTTACAGGCCAACTCCTCAGCTGCCCGGTATTACCTACTCCAGCGTCCGCTTCGGGGGAAGTTTTCATGTATGGAATTCTTGTCTCTGATCTTTAATTTCATTTTTGAAACGAGCCATACACAACAGAAATACACTTGCAGCCTTACCTCTGTGTGTAGAAAGGTTTTGTTTGCAGGCAGAGATAAAAAATGACCCTGATCTCCCAGTTTTCATCCTCGTGGGGAACTTTCTAACATCCTGGTGTCACAGATTGAGTGACATCATGTGGGACCGTGGTGTGTGAGGGATGTCCATCATACAGGCACATGCACATCTATGAGGGCCAACAGCAGAACTTTCCAAATATCCAGAAGCGTGCACTTGCACTTTTCAGACATGGCTGTGGAACTCCATAAGAGCTTCAGACCCCTCATTTTGACTTGTACGCGCATACGAATGCATGACATGGAGACACAAACGTCCTTTATACAAACAAACTTGAGCAGTTTCCAACAAGGCCATGGTTTTCTCCTTGCTGGGTGCAGAGGGAGAGCTGGCAGCACCAAAACCCGCAGCTCCCAGTGTACAGTAGGAACAAGCACGAGGCACTGGGGTTACGGGACACTTACAGCGCTGCCTGAAATCGCAGTCAAGGAGAACAAAAGGAAACTGTTGGGAAACGCCAAACCCGGCGTCCTGGCGGAGCTGGCCGGGCTTGCCGGCGTCGCGGCGGGGCTCTGTCCCCACCCACACGTCGCAGACTGGCACCACGGCGTCCCCAAGAAGAATATACCCATTTCTTAATGAGAAATTCAGTGATTTATCTGATAAGAGAGCGATTATCTGAAGACAATATCATCATTTGTGGGTAGGAAGCCGTCCTCCGTCACGCCAGGGATGTGACCAAACACAGTACATGTTTTACTTCGGACTAAGTGTTCCCTTTCATCTAGACTGTGGCTTCCTTTCACAACCATAGCTGGCTTGCATAAAGCTACCTTTCATCTGATTTCCTAATAAATAAGTTTTTTAATTCACATGGGGTCAGTCGCTGGTGACTAGAATATTTTCTGCAGGAACGTGTCAGAGCAGGTATATAATACACCTACTACAACATACCTTGATAAAGAATGAACCGTAGGGGAGTATATCACCACAGTGCATCTAAACACTGCAAATTGGCTGTGAATGCCCTTCCCTCCCGGATCACCTCAACACTGCACTGCAGGAGTGAGCTGCAGG